>NC_081155.1:36997624-38247624 GCF_012432095.1 Onychostoma macrolepis
AGAACAGTTTATAACGTAGGAGCATCTAAACATATTATTTATGTATATTCAACCTCATATTGACCTGAATATGAAAATAGCCCTTCGTGTATTCTAGAAAAAGGCGGCCTTTTTTCTTCTCACTGAAGCACAAATATGGAAGATATAGGCATGCATAAGACGCAAAAAGCTTTCTGACCCAGTTGGTAATACTAACATCCTTAATGTCTGTAATCACTGAAAATCTCCCTCCATGTCAGAATGTTTAAGAGATGGGAATTCTGTCGGGAGACCTTTCTGAGTGTTTAGTGGAGCTTTGGATGATTTAAATGTTACTTTGATATGATTTATTTATGCAATGAGTTAGTTAATCATACAACTCAAATGGGGAAAAAAAAAAAAAAACACTCAGCCAAGCACAAGCTAAAACGTTTCCAAGAAGCCTCTGTTAATTTATGACCTTTCACAATACAAGTCCATTCCTAAGATTTGTTTCATAGGACGTGGAGATCTTCTGATGGGCGCTTTTTTTTTTCCTGCATACATTTGCATCCAAGTGTTTCCTAAAACATTGAAATCAATTTCAACCTTTTTTTTTTCCTCACTATAACCGCATCTATATTCATTTGTAACTGTAAAATCGGTTTTCATGTTTTAAAAATAATGTTGCTACTGGAATGCATTTTTCTGTGCTACGTCAAAATTTCAACGGAAGAAAAATTGAAGGGAAGATAACAAAATGCTTTCAGCCCTCGGCCGTTCTCTCTCAACATCAACAAACGCTGCATCAAAATCTCTGTAGATTTTAATGCTTTAATGAGACTCCTTTGGTGTGTCAATATTTGTACAGTATATGCAGTGTGAAATCATTGTTGTGTGTAGTTAATGTGTGTGTGCATAGTTCTGATAACTTAAATTAGATAAGCAGATGTTTTAAAGTAGTTGTCCCCAAGGCTTAAACTAGTTTCAGTCATCAACAGCAGTCCTCTAAGTAGAAAAATGGTGTTACTCAGGGTCTTCGTCGGAGGGGGGAAATAAGGAACAAGGTCCTCCATTGTAAAGTCTACTTATTAGGCCCTGGGAAGGCTCATCTCAAAACACTTTTGTCCCAGACCCCCATCTCCATTTTGTTGTTGTTGTTTTTGTTCCCCAGGCCTCATGAATATAAGCTATGGCCTTAGTGTAAAAAAAACTATTTATTATTATTTTTTTTTAAACCTTTCTGGGAGAATCCAGGTTTACTGAGCACTGTAACGAGGATATGCCGCTCTATTATATAGGGATGCATAATATATCTATACCATATTGATTTTCAGTCAATGTTTGATTTTTTCTTTCTTTCATTATTATATATAATTGTACATGCCCTCTGTTTATACTTTTAGATTGTCGTCTAATGCTGACTTATTTAATCTTTAAAAACACTAATAATGTAATAACATTATTAAATGTAATATTTAGCTAATTAATTTGTCATACTCTGTAAAGATGTGATTCCTAAAGTCACTTTATTGACTTTATTTTAAATTTATTTAGGCAATATAATATTACATTTTAATATTAACTGTTGATCATTTCTCAGCCATAGCATATGCATTTATATATATTTTAACATATTTATTGGCTTCTTTTCATAAGACCAGGAAACATTTTTTATATCACATCAAAGGTTTACTCTTTTCTCCTGATGTTAGTGCCGATTGATTCCTAATTGGAAGAGGGAAGATATGTCTTGGAGAGATAAATGTTTGTTTGTTTGTTCATTTCCCCCCCTTGCTCTGAAAATAGCGATTGGGCAAATGGTTTTATATTATTTTTTTATATTTATTTGAGCTGGAGTGTTGTGGGAGGGTTTATATTGACACATCTGTTAATTTTTACCTATTCTCACGTAGCCAGACCTTCAGACCTGGAATCCATGGCAGCTCTGATTGGCCAAGGCCCGCCCATGAGGCAGTTTGACCGACATGTCTTTAACTATCCTGTATAAAAGCGTTTCCGGGTGGAATCCTGTATAATTCAACCAGTCCGATGATGACTTCAAAACTCCTAAAGTGTTTCCACTTTTGTATGCATATGCATCAGACATTCAGCCAACGGTCCGTGGGCATGACGTCTGAGGCTGAGACTAATTTTTACCCTTCATAGGATGCACCATTATTAAATACAAATAAAAAAGATTAAAATGAAAACATTGGCTTGCTGGTATTGGCCAGAATTATAATATCAGTCATAGTATTCAATGACATTTTATATTACCATTAACATACCATGCTATATGAATCTGGTAATCAAACAGGGGAAAAAATAATAATCTGATTCCATTACTGAATCATGGTGTCGCCACAGTACTTTTATTTAAGGGGCTGGAGCAATATTTGAATATCTGCATATATTTTCTGAGACTTCAGGTCAATGTGGCATTTGATTGTGAAGCCTTTTGAGTTAGTGGTTTTCATTTGAGGACTGAAGTCATTTGACATTTCTGTCAGGAGGGTTTTTCTTTCTCACCCTCAGATCGTCTCATATGGCTCTCTGAGAACACTCAACCAGGCCACTAATGAACTGCTCCCTGGCCTCTCTCACTTTCTCTTTCTTCTTCTCCCGAGTTCTTCACTTTTCCTCCTCTTGCTTCTCCTCCTTACCATTTATAACACTCAATCCCCACCATGTCTATTGTTTGTCTCTATTTCTCATTTCCTTCTCTTACCTGCAGACTTTTATTTATTTATTTAGGTCAGCTGTATGATAGATTGTAGCTACAGTGAGTGCAGAGACTTTGTGTTTTCTAAATATGTGTACAGCTTTTTTTGAAGGGTTAATGCTACTTTATTTTACACAATGAACTGTTTGAGCTCATACAATCTCTCATAATCTTAAATTATGTCATTAGATGCAACATTTTAGGCATTCAAACTGTCAGTTTGCAATGTGTCAGCTGCATAAATGTTACTCTTCAAATGTTAAGAGTCTTTCTGATGCCTCTTATCCTACTAATTAGAAAGACATTAATTTATTTGTAATTCTCTGTCTTGGCAGCTCTGTTTTATATTTGACTGAAGAAAAGAAGTATCAGCTATTGAGATGAAAATAAAACAATTAGAGGCTCCAGAATCAGGTGGGCAAAAGTTTTGGTTTTCTTTCCTACACACTTTGGGAAAATTAAACTATTAAGCGCTGTTAGTTGAGAAGCAGTCAGATAACAGCTTTGCAAAACCAATCATCACCATTCAATATCATCATTTCCCAGGCGCATGAAGGCCCAATTAGGACAGTATATGCAAAAGGCCAGACACTGAAGACTGAAGCTGAATGTCAGAGCCTGTAAGTCAGGTGAAGTTCACTCCATCACAGATCTGTTCATCTGTGATGAACCTATTAAAGATTTAGCCAATTTTGCATTTACTTCAATTTTAATTAACCTGGACAAAAGAATATTATCTTGCTCACCAAAGCATTTTGAAACTCTGATGATAATTAAATTAAAATGTGACATAGTGTTCGCATCTATCGTTTCTTGTCTTGATTCAGATTTCATGTTGATTCATCCAGCATTGGGAAAAGGCTGTCACTTGACTCTTAAAGTTATAGTTTGCTAAAAAATGACAATTTTGTCATCATCGCTCTCATGTTGTTCAAAATATTTTATTTTGTGTTCTACAGAAGAAAGACGTTTGTGTGATATGATGTGATAGCAAACATGCTGGATCTCTGTGGTGAGGCGATTATGTACACTTAATGTTGCATTCCACAAAACAAAACAAAATTTATATTTATTTTTCAGCACGGTTTTGAGACAAGACAGTGACCGTTTCTGAAAATTACTTATTTTGAACAAGTAGTGACTTAGTAACCATTTAAAAAGTATGTTCTGTATATGACTTTATGTAGTAAGAATACAATTCGGATGCACTATGTTCGTCATGTTGTCATTGTCATGTGACCTATCAGCATCCAGCGATGTGTTGTTTCACTGCCATTCACAAATCCTCTCCTGTGGCCTCATGGGATAGTAAAGTGTCCATCTGATGTGCACTTAAGAATCTCACCAGAACTAGCAGGTAATCTAGGGATTTTTTGGGCATACTGTTTTATGAATACTGAATTTGGACACACTACTCTCTTCACCTACTGTTAGAGAAGTATGCAATTTCGGATGCAGCCAAATTTTGCTACAAATCCTTTCACCGCATAAAAGCTACATGTTGCTTTATTGGTTGCGAATAAAACTGCCTCTGATTTGTTAATGACACTTCAAAACAGGTTTGAAAAGATAAATGCATGACAAATAGCAAGACTCTTGTCCCACTGGAATGAACTGGGAACTATTCCTTGGTTACCACTGTACCATGTGAATGCCTATAGTTTGTGTCCTACCTAGAGGAGATCATGCTTGGTCAATTGCAACACACAGCCTCCTACTGGAGTCCCACAAGGGTGGATATTCATTCCTTTGTCATTTTTCATTTGATCTCAATTTTTTTAACTCAGTTATGAAATGACAAGTGTTGTCTGACCAGAATAATGTCAAGAATACATCCTCCCACTGTATGATACCTGAACAGATCAGCACCTGATCTAATCTAACTTTTTTCCCCACCAGGGTCATCATAGTAAACTAAAAATGGTCACACTTTATATTAAGTGGCCTTAAATCAAAAAAATAAGTACAATGTACTTATTGTGTTCATACTGTATTGCAAAACACTTCTGCTGCTATTGAGGTGGGATACGGGTAAGGTTAGGGACAGGTTTGGTGGTATGGGTAGGTTTAAGGGTGGGTTAAGGTGTAAGGGATGGGTTAACAGTGTAATTATAAATGTAGTTACAGAAATGAATTACAGATGTAATTACATAAAGTTATTATTAACAATATAAGTACAATGTAAGAATGTGTATGTACACAATAAGTGCATTGTATCAAATTATTAATTTAAATGTAAGTGCATAGTAGTTAAGGCCACTTAATATAAAGTGGGACCCTAAAAATAAATTAAGTAAATATACAAAAAGTGTAACTAATTCAAAATATTAATAAAAAACAAATAGTATCAATAATATAAATTAAGAGCATCTTGCACAAATCACAAATCTGATCATTTTCTGATGAATACAAACAATATGCTAAAATGTCTTTAAATTTCACTCTTCAAATAGTGACAGCATAGTCACCACAAACATAGACAAAGACAGCACTTCATGTTCCATTTCACCTCCTTTGTGTCTATCTCTATTTCTTTCTCTCTCTCTCACACACACACACATCTCAGGTTACTTGAGTTTAATGATGATTAATGTTTATGTAGTGTTTTCACTGCAAACAGATTGATATTTTGGATCTTGAAGAAACACAAGGTCAGACCATTTTTCCCCTTGACATTTTTGGGATTGACAGTCACAGCTGGAGGGGTGCTGGGTGGCATAACTGAGTGACTGATGGAAATAAAGAATGAAGGGAGAACGTCATGAAATGGTCACCAGGACTCTACCTGAGGGGAGAGAAAGAAACTGGATACAGCAAATGAAGACAGACTTCAGTACAGTGTTTATGAGAATGACTAATAGTTTAATAGTTTATTTTTCCCCAAGTACATTTCTTCTGTTTGTTTTCATTTTGTCTATGCTCTAAATCATCTATATACTGGTTTGTAAGCAGATATAGTTCTAGAAGATGAAGAAAAAGTTGGCAGTTGCAGGTTACAGTACATCATTACTTCAGTAGGTGGCGACAAGTGACTGTCTTTATAAAGTCGCTTTTCCACCGAAATTACCTGGAACAATTTGTCCCAGGAACTTTTTTTCCCCCCAGACCTGTTGCTGTCTGCATTTCCATCGCGGTCTAAAGTACCGAGAAGAATAGGCAAATAGTATGGTGATTTAGGTCTGCGGGGGTTTCTCAATACAAAGTACGCAAATTTCAGATTTGCGTCCTCGGTAGTTCGGACTTCGCAAGGTCGACTCGGGAGTGTGAACTCCTGCGGATGGGACGTCGCAAGTCCGGTAATTCTGCAAACAGCAGCGTACCTGATAACATCAGTCAGCTCACCTTGGCTACTGCAATTTTCCTTACTGTATTTACAATAAGATGAAATATGATGTCAAACACCACTGCCTCTTTTTGGTTTCATTTAAACACATTAATGGCCGCAGAAATGTAGTTCAAGGAACGTACATACATTACAACCCAGACAACAAGCAGTGTCGGCCCAGATCTGGCCTACATCTGGCCCGCATGGATTTCACACGGGCCAGATGTGGGATGGATCTGGGCCAAAACTATGTTGCTGTCTGGGAATGAAACGAAATATTATATCAAACAGTATTGCCTCTTTTAATTTTCATTTTAACATATGAATAGATTAATAGAATAAAAGATCAAAGATTACCTGTTAGATTTACCCAAAACGAATTACATCTTGTGAGTTTGAGCTCCGTCAATTCTTTATCGTAAATTTTCTATCTTAAAATCAATTTTATACACCATAATTTTTGTTTCTATAACGTGTGAATATATCCCCTATCGCATTCTACAACAAAAACAATCAGAGCGCATTGTTATCACTAGTTTTATTTTAATTTCCTGAGTCTGCTATTAGCTTATAGCCTGTTAGCATCGCCAGAGTGGTTGCCGCTAATCTCGCTTACACCGCTAATACTCCATTCACACACATTACCATTGTTTCACTGTTACTTGCTTTAATGGCGGATATGTGTCTACCTTTGAGTGCAGGCGAGGATGCGTTCGAGCTGCATTCGGTGCAGGCCGTGGAGAAGCAGATCCGTGACCTGGTGGAGAAGCAGGCCCAGCTGAGAGAGCGGCGAGCCGCGCTGGAAACATCCCAGGCTGATGCTCACAAGTCCGGGGTAAGTATACAGCGCGCTGCTAACACTCCCACCACCTCTACTCCGTGTGTTTCTCTGCGCAAGCCCCGTGCACCCAGGACGCGATCCTCCCAGATGTCCTTCACTCCGGCGCCAGGACACGACGGACCCTGGGTGCAGGAGCAGCGGAAGATGCGAGCCAAGCCCGGGGATGACGACCTCTCCCCCTCCAGCCTTCGAGATCTCCACCTGGAACCGCTTCGCTCCCCTCCGCGAGACAGAACGCGATGCTGTGATCGTCAGAGACTCCATTGTCCGGCACGTCCGTGCTACGTTAGCTGAAGGTAAAGTGCACACTCACTTTTTCCCTGGTGCTCGTGTTCTCGATGTTTCTGTGCAGATACCCGCGATCCTAAAGGGTGACGAAAGCATCGCGCTGTCGTGCTGCACGCGGGAGCTAATGACACCAATGTAGAACCTGGTCGAAAAGAACACACACATATAATCTTAACTCAGAACATTCCAAGGAATCTTACTCTCCATCGCAGCGTCGTAAAATTTTACAAATGACCAACACAACGCCCAAAGTATCTGACTAGCTTCCTGCCTGTTCTCCTTATCATCTCATGAGACCCATGAAGCTGGGAGAAGAACATCTGGCCACCCTTTGAAGTTGTTCCTGACAATGTTGTTCCTGACCGGTTTACCATAAATAAAGTCGAATAAACAGACAGTACAAAGCAAGTGGGATCTGGACATGCTCCAGCACAGACCCTCCCTGAATCCCCTGACTGCTTTCGACCGTAAGTCAATGATGGTATCAACAAGAAAAGACAGATATATGTTGACCAGACCTCAACAAACCTACACCACAGGCATCCTCATGACCTCATAACAACTCCCTTTTCTTCGCTGCATTCCAAGAGAATGTGCGCCACTTTTCTGTTACAACAAAAGAGGCACCCAAACTTTTATGGACTTTGCCAAAAGGACAATCAAGAAAAGACTGCTGCTATTAAAGCAATATACTCAAGAGACAATATATATATGAATGTGGTATTTTATGTTTTGTTTATCTTGCTGTGGTTATTAGAACTTAGGATATTTTAATCTATGACTTAACCCGTGTGGTAGGAAAAATTATAGGTATTCGATATGACAAATACCTCATGTTTGATGTCTTATATATATCTATATATATATGCTTGGTGTTTTATGTTATGCGTGGTGTGTTTTAGTTTGATCTTTGCCTTATAACTGCCTTTTTGAATAGATAGGCGTGTGTAGTATTGGGTTAAAGCTTATCTCAAATGCCGGAAGTTGAAAGGAATTATATGTCGATTTTCAGTCTCGTATGAATGATGAAGCGCGAAAGTCCGGGATTTCCCTCAAGCAACCATCCAGAGAGAAGAACAGCCTTCAACTCAAAGCAAGTAAACAAACAAACAATCTCTATTTGCTGAGCTGATTTGAATGAATCTTTAAAAGATAACAATAGTCGAGTCTTCTGTTTGTGATCGTCTTGATTCTCAGGAAAGAATAGCCTTAAACTTTCTTCAAACTGCTTTCATCTTGCCATAACGTGTGTATGTGTTTTGTTAGTATTGTATCATATAATAGTAAATAAACTCTCGTTTCATTTTTAATGGATGGTCTGGTGCCGTGATTTTCAAATCTGAAATTATTTGCCAAAGATTTTGTTACCTGTGCTCTTTGATTTACCCAACCAATTCTGTATTATTATCGTGGCCACGACAATAAGCCGAATTGCTAAAATATACTGTATTAATACTCGCTGGTCGAGTCGTTAATAAGGTATAAATTATACATTTTTGATTAATATCAATTAATCAGATCAAAATCGAATTTCTACGATTTGATTCCCTAAAGCTAAAATTACAAATAAAGGCTAAATTCCTTACACCAAGCTGCGGCAGATGGAGACATTGAATAGGAACTTCAGGAGCCTGATCGAGACGGTACGCAGCACATCGCCCGCGACGACAATCATGGTCAGACCCGCTTCCCACATATCGACGAGGGCATGAAAGGTTCAGTAGACTTTTTGCTTTAAACAAATGGTTATTGTCATGGTGTAAAGAACAGAAATTGCTCTTTGTTAATAATTGGAATATTTTCTGGGAGCGTCCTAGGCTTTTCCGTGTTGATGGCCTGCACCCCAGCAGAGTCGGAGCGGAACTCCTGTCGGACAACATCTCCAGGACGCTATGCTCCATATGACTAGCAAGCAAATTTTCAAATATCTGCTATGATGACTTTTGTTCTACCCACTTAAATGATAGAAGTACTTGCGTTGTCTAATCTATAAAGACTGTGTATGTTCCCCGAATACTGAGGTCAAAATATAAATTTAATGCAGGATCTAGAAAAAATCTGATAGTGATTAAACCAGAAAAATGCTAATTGAATGAACAAAAACAATTTGTAAAGCTTGGGCTCCTAAACATTAGGTCACTCGCACCCAAAGCAGTTATTGTAAATTAAATGATCACAGATAATAGTTTTGATGTACTCTGTTTGACTGAAACCTGGCCAAAACCAAATGATTATATTGGTCTAAATGAGTCTAACTCCACCAAGCAACAAGCTGAGCCCTGTCAGACTGGTCGTGGCGGCGGTGTTGCAAAAATATATAGTGATATTCCCAATGTTACCCAGAAAACAGGATACAAGTTTGACTCATTCGAAATACTTCTACTCAGTGTTACACTGTCAGATAAGCAAAATAAATATATTTTATCTCTTGCTCTGGCTACTGTGTATAGACCACCAGGGCTATATACAGATTTTCTAAAAGAATTTTCAGATTTCCTCTCAGACCTATTGGTTAATGTTGATAAAGTGCTAATTGTCTGAGATTTTAACATTCATGTTGATAATACAAATTATGTGTTAGGACTTTTTTACTGGATGTAAAAAAGGACGTTTACTGACCTAATAAACTCCTTTGGAATCAAGCAAAACGTCACCGGGCCCACTCATCATTTTAATCATACGCTAGATTTAATTATATCACATGGAATTGATCTTACTGATAAAGATATCGTACCTTAAAGTGATGATGTTACTGACCATTTCCTTGTATCGTGCATGCTGCATATTACTGATATTAACTATATGGCTCCGCATTATCGTCCAGGCAGAACTATTGTTCCAGCCACTAAAGACAGATTCACAAATAACCTGCCTGATTTATCTCAACTGCCCATAAATACACATGAACTAGACGAAATGACTAGCAACATGGGAACCGTCTTCTCTAACACATTAGAAGCTGTTGCCCCCATCAAATTGAAAAAGGTTAGAGAAAAACGTACTGTGCCATGGTACAACAGTTATACCCAGTCTCTCAAAAAATAAACTCATAATCTTGAGCGCAAATGGAGAAAAAACTAACTTGGAAGTTTTTAGAACTGCATGGAAAAACAGTATGTCCAGCTATAGACAGGCTTTAAAAGCTGCCAGGGCAGAGAATATCCGCAAACTCATAGAAAATAGCCAAAACAATCCACGGTTTTTTTTTAGCACAGTGGCTAGATTAACGAATAACCAGACGCCACCCGATCTAAATATTCCCTCACAGTTTAATAGTAATGACTTTATGAATTTCTTCACTGATAAAATAGATAACATCAGAAACACAATAACAAATGTAGATTCTAAGGCGTCTAGTACTTCAGGTTCATTCATCGCACCCAACGAAAAACTGCAGTGCTTTACAACTATAGGACAGGAAGAGCTAAATAAACTTATCAGTGCATCTAAACCAACAACATGTTTATTAGATCCTGTACCCACTAAATTACTGAAAGAGTTGTTGCCTGTAGCAGAAGAATCGTTATCTTTAGGTCACGTCCCAAAACCATTCAAGCTGGCGGTTATTAAGCCTCTTATTAAAGGGGTCATATAATGCCCATTTTCCATAAGTTGAACCACAAGATGGACACCACAAGTTGATATTATTCTTTAGGGTCTTAATGAAAAGTCTGTAACATAGTTTGGTTAAAATGTTTCATTGGTAGTGTAAAAAACACCTTTTATACCCTGTCAAAAACAGCTCTTGTCAGAGCAGGCCGTATTGTGTCATTCTCCTTTAAATGTTGCTGAGCTCTTCTGATCCCGCCCCTCTCTTCCAAGCTGCTCTCTGAGGGACTGTTTACTTTAGCCGCATTCATCGTGAAACTTGCTAATTAGCACATTATTAGGAAAGGCGATTTGCAAAGATTCATTTAAAAAACCTTGTACTCAATTCTTCTGTAGGTGAAGCTGGATCAGAATGATTCGTGCGAAAATAGACACATTTAGGTAGATCGAGGGTGCATTCCCTTCAGAACAAAACCTAATCCTCTTCAGTGGCTCAGATGACAGAATTAAATGACTACTGCTATGTTTATTATTACATCCAACAACAAAACACCTCAGTCGCTTAGGAGTCATTCTTGTCTACATCTGCTCCGGCGGTGAAACAACTGATGACAGCTCACTCAGGGCAGAACTGTAGTGATGGGTCGTTCTTGAACGATTCGTTCATTTTGAACAAATTTTTTATGTGACTCGGGAAGAACGAGTTGTCTCGGGGAATGGTTTGTTCAGTCACGCATGCTCAACATTCTATAGGTTCTGCACTGAATTAGTTCACCTGTTTCGAGTCTTCGTGTTTTTCAAGTCATTCGTTCATCACGTGACAGCCCCATACGCGTAACCTATGCAGTCTGAGCTGGAAAGAGAATCGATTCGTTCATCTCTTGAATCTTCGGGTTTGTGTAGCATATTTGCTCTAAGTGAGATGGACATAATTAATCATAACGGGTTGTTATCAATTATATATCCATCTTCAGGAATTAGCTGTAGCATTAATGGTACAATAAAATGATTATTTCTTCCGCAGTACGGACCATCTATTGACTCTAAGGAAAATTATTTCTCTGGCCACGACAAATAATTTCCTTACTGGAACATTGCTCCCCGAGCATGTAACAAGACCGGACGTTAAAGTGACCTCGTTCTGAGAGCAGCAGACACAGACAACCAAGTGTGAATACATATGGATGTTTATTAAACTACACTACAGGGGAACATGCAACATCGAACTAGACACAGACATACACACATTAAACATACATGCCAACGCAAGGAAGGCATGGAGAGAGAGAGAGAGAGAGAGAGATGGAGTGCTTGCGCGCAAGAGAGAGTGTAATGGCAAGATTTAGACATCAGCTAACTACAACCTGTTAAGAACCATCAGATAATCACATCACCTTAATTAAAAGGGGTCAAAGCCTAGAATCGCATCTAAATAGTTAACAAGCAGTTACTTGCATGGGTTTTGTGGGTGCTGAGTAAAGCATCCTGGTGCATGTATAATGCGTAGATTCCTGGTGAATTCCTTTAGGAGTGAAAGCTTCGTCATTCCAGCCATGGGTTGATTAGTCCGAAGTGAATCGACAAAGTTACTGAACTTAAAACTGACAGAAGCTTGGACTCCCCCTGGAAGGGGAGTCGCGAGGTTTCCAAGGTGATATTTGTGTTTACAGGGCCCCGAAAGTAAAGAGAAAGAGATGCCTTTTTGGTGTGGGAGAAGTTTTATCTGGTTTCCCCGTAACACCCATTTTGGTTAGTTTGACCGATAACAAGGCACATAGTTTCAGCGGGAAAGTGTTTCTTTGTCCCACTTGACACCTTATTTGCATGTGTTACGACTGATCTGGAGACTGGTGTAATTTTTCCAACAGTACAGTAAAAATAGTATGATGCATTTCACGATCACATAGTGTACATCATTGTGTGAGGAATAAAGAGCAGATCATTTTGATTTCAAGAAAGAGACATCTAAAAGGTATTAAACCAGAGATACATTCATACACCTGAATATGAGTGTTTAGATCTTACTAATACGAATAACGAGTGCTAACTAGGCTAATATAATAAGGAAACATACAAACAACACATGCATATACCAGATACATTTGTAACTGATTAATTATGGTCTAAATAAAGAAAATGCCTCTATGTGTGTGTTATGTATCTTGTAATCTAGTTGTATCTAGTTCTTAGGTTAGTGCCAGGGCTGCGAGGTGGGTATCCTGGAGGTGAAAGTTGGTCTCATTCTGGTTACAGCTGCCATGTCATGGGTGGGTGGGTCTTGGTTGAGGCCATAGCTCACCATGCAATACACTTGTGATTGTTGTTGCATGCCTGGGACGGGTGTTGGTGCTTGACTGGCTTCTTGTTCATTGTGGCAAACTCATCTTCCTCCTAGCCAAGGAGTTGGCGTGTGAAGCTGAGCTTGGCATAATTTGAGTCTGTGTAACTGAGGAGTTCTTTGATGCAGTTCTTGTGAACCGATGCGATTTAAATGGTGATCAGGATGGCTGTCACTTGTACTGTGATGATTGGGAGTCCAGCTTGAAGTGTTGCTGTGGGAGAGATTTGCTGTTATCCCACAAAACACCAACTCTGGACACACCGTGCCTCAACATTGCATCCTTAAAAGGTCATTGACCATGTGGCTTTGGGTGTGTTGGTCCTCTGTATGGATGCTTTGGCTGTTGAGGGCCATTACAGGTTGGCGGCACGTGTCTGTGATCACTTTCCATGTTCCATTGCGACTGGAGAATAGCTGGATGTCGATCTTTTGTCATCTGAGTAGTTAGTGCTCCGGTGGGAGCAGTGTTCTGCTGAAGTAACTGGGCAACCCCCCTTTAGTTCTGGCCATGTTGTTGGTGTAGACCAGGACTAAGGTTGTAGTTGGTGAATCCAGCTGTAAGATGAAACTCCTTGGGATGAGAGTAAATCAGGCATGGTGTAGAGTGCAGATGCCATTTGAGTTTGATGATGTAATGTGGTCTTGAGTGAGTCCACATAGTTGACATTAGCTCTGCATCGTTGCCTCTTGTGAAGAGCAGCTTTGGCACTGGCAGTTGTGGGCAGGTGCAGGACGTCTCTTAGAAAAGGGGGTGTGGTTCAGGGTGGGGACAGGTTCCCTCCATTCCCTTGAAGGTGTGTGCTTGAGGGTTTGGCCACGCTATCTGTGTGTCACACTGTCGCTGTCCGTCACCTTTCGCCGTAACCTATGCTCTCTCTCTCCCTCTTGCTTTTCCTCAATGGTTTCATCTACACTTCCTTCACCCTCCCAGTTTTCAGCATTGGACACAAACAGTGCTACTGACACTCTTTGCTCCACTCTAACATATTTCCTAGACAACTTTTGCCTCCTTTCATCCAGACCAGCACGCACTACCCCCTCTGCCCCCTGGCTGTCTGATGTTCTCCGTGAACATCGCGCTAAACTAAGGGCTGCAGAGAGGAAGTGGCACAAATCTAAAAACTCTACTGACCTTAGTGCTTATCAGTCACTCCTCTCTTCCTTCTCTGCAAATATCTCCATTGCTAAAACAACATACTACCACAACAAAATCAACAACTGTTCAGACTCTCGCACACTTTTCAAAACTTTCTCTTCTCTTATCTGTCCTCCTCCCCCTCCTCCTTCATCAACTCTTACAGCTGATGACTTTGCAATCTTCTTTACAAATAAAACAAGAACCATCAGTGACCAATTCCTCCCACCACAAACTGATAACTTCTTACCGACAAATACACACTCTCTCACCTCCTTCTCTCCTCTCTCGGAGGCGGAGGTCTCCAAACTCATCCTTTCCAATCATCCCACTACCTGTCCGCTAGATCCTATCCCCACTCACCTCCTTCAGGCCATTTTTTCTTCAGTCATACCTGCGCTTACTCACATTATCAACACCTCTCTTCACTCTGGTACATTTCCCACAGCATTTAAGCAGGCTCGGATAACCCCACTGCTTAAAAAACCCTCTATAAATCCAGCACTTTTAGAACACTACAGACCGGTATTCCTTCTTCCATTCATTGCAAAGACACTTGAGCGAGTTGTGTTCAACCAACTCTCTTTGTTTCTTGCACAGAACAATCTTCTGGACGACAACCAATCTGGCTTCAGAAGTGGCCACTCTACTGAGACTGCCCTACTCTCGGTTACAGAAGCCCTGAGACTGGCAAGAGCGGCTTCCAAATCCTCTGTACTCATCTTATTGGACCTGTCTGCTGCTTTTGACACAGTTAACCATCAGATCCTCCTGTCCACTCTCAGAAAGATGGGCATTTCAGGAACCGTGCTCCTGTGGTTCGAGTCTTACCTCTCAGATAGGTCCTTCAGGGTGTCTTGGAGGGGTGAGGTTTCAAAGTCACGACTTCTGGCTACTGGGGTTTCTGAAGGCTCAGTGCTTGGACCACTTCTTTTCTCCATCTACATGTCGTCATTAGGATCGGTCATTCAGAAGCATGGCTTTTCTTATCACTGCTATGCTGATGACACTCAACTCTACCTCTCATTCCTACCAGATGATCCGACGGTAGCTGCTCGCATTGCAGCTTGTCTGATTGACATCTCTAGCTGGATGAAAGACCATCACCTTCAGCTCAACCTTGCCAAGACAGAACTGCTCGTGGTTTTAGCCAACCCATCACTCCACCACAACTTCTCTATACAGCTGCGTTCGTCAACCATAACTCCTTCCAGGACAGCCAGGAACCTTGGAGTTGTGATAGATGATCAGTGAAGCGTCACAGACCATATTGCTACAACAGCCCGGTCCTGCAGATTTGCCTTATACAACATTAGGAAGATTAGACCCTTCCTGTCTGAGCAAGCTGCACAACTCCTTGTCCAAGCTCTTGTTCTGTCCAGACTGGACTATTGTAATGCGCTCTTGGCAGGCCTTGCCGCAAATATTATCAAGCCTCTACAACTGATCCAGAATGCAGCAGCCAGAGTGGTCTTTAATGAACCGAGGAAGGCTCACGTTACCCCTCTCTTCATCAGGTTGCACTGGCTACCAATAGCCGCTCGCATCAAATTCAAGGTACTGATGTTTGCCTACAAGACGACAACTAGCACTGCACCAATATATCTAAACTCACTAGTTCAAACTTATGCACCCTCCAGAAGCTTGGGTTCTGCAAGTGAACGATGCCTTGTGGTGCCATCACAAAGAGGTACCAAATCTCTCTCACGGACCTTTTCCTGGACTGTGCCCATCTGGTGGAATGACCTCCTGATCTCAATTCGTAAAGCTGAGTCTTTAGCCATTTTCAAAAATCATCTAAAGACACATCTTTTTCGCCAGCACCTGACCAACTAATACTAACACTTACTTATTATGTCTGTCTGTCTTAAAAAAAAAAAAAAAAACTAGCTACGTCTACTGTGCTGGACTAACTGAGACTTGTCATGGCACTTGTATACTGCTGCACTCTCGATGGTCTGATTGCTTCTATTGTTCTCATTTGTACGTCTCTTTGGATAAAAGTGTCTGCTAAATGATTAAATGTAAATGTAAATTATTAAATGTTACCCTTTTGCATATGCTGGTACTGCAGTCTCATATTTTTACCAGTGTAAACGTCTGGCCAGACGTTCTTGCACTTTACAGGGCTTCTCCAGGGGGTTGCAAGGTATCATAGGGAAGCTTGTGCACTTGCTTGCGAAGGCAGGTCTGGTGTGTGCTCGGTGAGTGCTTTGAAGCGTGTGAGGCTTCAGGCCATGTCCTCATGGCTGGCTGTGAGATTTTCCCGTGACCTCTGTGACCTGACAGTCTGTCTGGGTGACTTGTCTGGCTGGAGTGGCAGGGGTTCGCACACTAACATCGCTCGCTATCTTCTTCATGCTAAAGGAGGGTTTCTTCGCTCAGTTTAGGGCGGTTAAAATAGCATTAAGACACACTATAAAAGGTTTCGGCGTTTTATAGGGTCAAATTTATAAATTACAGTTAACTTAAGCCATCTTCTTCGCGCTAAAAGAGGGTTTCTTCGCTCAATTTAGGGCGGTTAAAATAGCATTAAGACACACTATAAAAGGTTTCGTCGTTTTATAGGGTCAAATTTATAAACTACAGTTAACTTAAGCCATTAACAGCGGCTGGTTTCTCAGCGAGAAACTTGAGAACTGTTAAGGCACGGAAAGTGGGCGTGTAGCCTACATTCATTCACAAAAAGACGTAGTTGGATAGTTTGAATAAACACACATAAGAAACACACCTCTGTTACTGAGTCTGCTCACAGAACTAGGTTTAAAACGTTGCTCTAAATTCTCCACCAACTGTAGCATATTTGCTCTAAGTGAGATGGACATAATTAATCATAACGGGTTGTTATCAATTATATATCCATCTTCAGGAATTAGCTGTAGCATTAATAGTACAATAAAATGATTAGTTCGTCCGCAGTATGGACCGTCTATTGACTCTAAGGAAAATGATTTCTCTGGCCACGACAAATAATTTCCTTACTGGAACATTGCTCCCCGAGCATGTAACAAGACCGGACGTTAAAGTGACCTCGTTCTGAGAGCAGCAGACACAGACAACCAAGTGTGAATACATATGGATGTTTATTAAACTACACTACAGGGGAACATGCAACATCAAACTAGACACAGACATACACACATTAAACATAGATGCCAACGCAAGGAAGGCATGGAGAGAGAGAGAGAGAGAGATGGAGTGCTTGCGCGCAAGAGAGAGTGTAATGGCAAGATTTAGACATCAGCTAACTACAACCTGTTAAGAACCATCAGATAATCACATCACCTTAATTAAAAGGCTAGAAGCGCATCTAAATACTTAACAAGCGGTTACTTGCATGGGTTTTGTGGGTGCTGAGTAAAGCATCCTGGTGCATGTATAATGCGTAGATTCCTGGTGAATTCCTTTAGGAGTGTAAGCTTCGTCATTCCAGCCATGGGTTGATTAGTCTGAAGTGAATTGACAAAGTTACTGAACTTAAAACTGCCAGAAGCTCGGACTCCCCCCGGAAGGGGAGTCGTGAGGTTTCCAAGGTGATATGTGTGTTTACAGGGCCCCGAAAGTAAAGAGAAAGAGATGCCTTTTCGGTGTGGGAGAAGTTTTATCTGGTTTCCCCGTAACACCCATTTTGGTTAGTTTGACCGATAACAAGGCACATAGTTTCAGCGGGAAAGTGTTTCTTTGTCCCACTTGACACCTCATTTGCATGTTTTACGACTGATCTGGAGACTGGTGTAATTTTTCCCACAGTACAGTAAAAATAGTATGATGCATTTCACGATCACATAGTGTACATCATTGTGTGAGGAATAAAGAGCAGGTCATTTTGATGTCAAGAAAGAGACATCTAAAAGGTATTAAACCAGAGATACATTCATACACCTGAATATGAGTGTTTAGATCTTACTAAAATGAATAACGAGTGGTAACTAGGCTAATATAATAAGGAAACATACAAACAACACATGCATATACCAGATACATTTGTAACTGATTAATTATGGTCTAAATAAAGAAAATGCCTCTATGTGCGTATTATGTATCTTGTAATCGTGGGGGTAGTCCACTGGTCAGCCAGGCCTGGTACCGAGGGTCATTTAGTTCTCTTGGAATGTGTTTGAAGTCCGATGGAGAGACAAGATAGTCGATCTGTTTAGCATCTTTTTGACAGTGGGGGGGACAACCCTTGGCAATTAGAACCCATATAACAGTAGAATGCGGGGCCAGGCTGTGAATTATATGCAAATGTCAAGAGGCTAAAAGGGTCTCTTAAGACATAAAGTCCCAACGACCATCAATGATCATAAGCAGATGTTATATTTGAGTCGTTCGTTCATCACGTGACAGCCTCATAAGCTAAACCTATGCAGTCAGAGCCGGAAAGAGAATTGATTAGTTCATCTCTTGAGACTTCGGGTTTGAGTCGTTCGTTCATCACGTGACAGCCTCATAAACTAAACCTATGATGCCATGCGAAAATAATCGGAACTTCCCATCACTACGGGACTGAGGTAAAACACCAGTGCAGTCTGTGCTAAACTGTCAATGTTACTGTCAATAAAACTATCGTGGGAGCGGCCTTCGTCAGACAGGCGGCTTGATTTGAGAAAGGGGGAAAGATTTTAGTAGATAAAAAAAAACAAAAAAAAAAACACTGGATACACATTTCAGTTCAAACAACTTGTAAAAGTGCATGTAGCATTATATGACCCCTTTAAGAAACCACAACTAGATCCTAGCGAACTGGCAAATTACAGACCCATTTCAAATCTTCCATTTATGTCTAAAATTTTAGAAAAAGTTGCCTGCTCAATTGTGCTCCTTCTTGCAAAAAAAATTATCTCTGTGAAGAATTTCAGTCAGGTTTCAGGCCCCATCATAGCACAGAAACTGCACTTGTTAAAATTACAAATGACTTGCTTCTTGCGTCAGACCAAGGCTGCATCTCATTGCTAGTTTTACTTGATCGTAGTGCTGCGTTTAACACTATATATCATGACATACTCATAGATCGATTACAAAATGGGTATTCACATATATACAGTGTATATATATATATATATATATTAGTGTTGTCAATCGATTAAAAAATTGTATCGCGTTAATCACAGTCATGGACTAGTCATGATTAATCACACATTTTAAGTACTAGGATTTACCTGTAAATGTGTTGAAATAAAGAAATGCATGACAAACTAGTTTAAGGAAACAGAACCTTTCACACTTCCGCCAGGTATGAGAAATAATTCTTAGTATTCTTTTATCATTATTATTTTGTTTTTATTCAGCTATTATCAGCCTTTATACTGGCAATAAAAAGTTTACCAAGCCACATTGCTTCAATCCCAGTATACATTTACCCAACTATTATCAAAAGTCTTTCTAAATAAATACAACAAAACATTTTCTTGCGACCTTACATGAAGTATTATGACAAAATGCATTATGAAGAAGAATTGGACCTGTTCTGCAGGTGCATTAGAGCTAATATTAGCATCATGCTTCATAAGACAATTTATGAGATGAATAGTGCACTTTTACTCATAACTCACTTCAAACCACCATCTAGTGTTTGTAATAACTTCCTTTTACGATCACATGTGGAATTTGGTCGTTTACTGTTGTTAAAATATGCTATTTATAGCCTTTTATATCGCTGCACAAATTGGCATAGATGTACACATTTAACTCAAGAAAAGCACATACAAATATCCTATCGTAATCGTGTGTTTATTATCTTATATAATCTATAGTGGCTGTTGTCATGTTTATTTCTGCTGTGTAAAAGCCTTAACATGTATGATCTGGCTGAAATACATTCCAATATATAATACACATTAGTACATTCCATAGTATAATACACATTAGTAAAAGGACCTATTTTAATATATATTTGTCTATATACACTTTGGGCGGCCGCAGTACATTATAAAAGTAGCCCAAAAAAATGCAACCCATGGCTCTGTAATTTCTTCCCGCGTCTGTATTTTCAAAATAGCCCACTTGTGCCGCTACCCTGGCAACACTGGTTCGCTGTACCCTTGTCACACAATGATAGATAACCTTCCGCGCTGCGATGACGGCAAGAGGTTTGGATCAAACCTTATCAAATGATTAATTTGTGTTAAAAAAACGCATGCGAATAATCTAAAAATGTTAACGCGTTAACATTTTTTTTACGCAAATTAATCATTTGATAAGGTTTGACCGCGTTAACGTTGACATCCATAATATATATTGTGGCGGGGGTGAAGAATCACACGCAACAAGAGGAGTTGAAAGTCAAGAAAAAAACCCCGGAGGGTGGATTTTATTAGTGTAATAGTGCGGGTGCTCAGTGCGGTGCTCCGTGCGGTGCCTGCGGTTAATCCTCTCGTGTCCTCGATGCTGTGGGTCGGTGTCGTGCTCTTCGTGCTTGGGTAGACCGGTCACACACTGCTATCTGTGAGGAGGAGAGAGAGCAAAGCATTAGTCACGGTAGCTTCTTCAGAGCTCTCCCCCTAAAGCGTGTATCGCGGCTTTTTAAAGTGAGGTGGCTGATGAGTCTCAGGTGTGGCCGGTCTGCTGGTAATGCGAGGTGCAGGTGTCCGTCGTGTGTTGCCAGGACGACGCTGATGAGAGCTCGGGACACGTGTCACAATATTAATATATATATATATATATTTGGGTATTCAAGGGCAGGCTTTAAGATGGTTTAGATCCTACCTGTCAGATTGCTACCACTTTGTTTATTTAAACGGGAAGTCATCTCAATTATCACCAGTAAAGAATGGAGTACCACAAGGATCTGTCCTAGGTCCTCTGCTATTTTCAATATACATGTTGCCCCTTGGTAATATTATTAGAAAATGCGGGATTAGTTTCCATTGTTATGCTGATGATACTCAACTATATATCTCAACAAGACCAGATGAAACTTCTAAATTATCTAAGCTAACAGAGTGTGTTAAAAATGTAAAAGATTGGATGACCAATAATGTTCTCCTATTAAATTCAGCTAAGACAGAGATATTACTTATTCGACCAAAAAAAACAGTACACAGAATCTCTTGGATTACAATTTGCAACTAGACAGATGTAATGTTACTTCCTCTGCAGTCAAAAATCTGGGTGTTATATGAGACAGCAACTTGTCTTTTGAAAATCATATTTCCAATGTTACAAAAACAGCATTCTTCCATCTTAGAAACATTGCCAAGCTACGAAACACGTTACCTGTTTCCGATGCAGAAAAGCTAATTCATGCATTTATGACCTCTAGACTGGACTATTGTAATGCACTGTTAGCTGGTTGTCTTGCATCTTCAATAAACAAGCTACAGGTAGTCCAAAAAGCAGCGGCTAGAGTCCTTACCAAGTCAAGAAAATATGATCATATTACCCCAATTTGACAGTCTGTGCACTGGCTACCTATTAAGTCCCGTATCAGTTACAAAATATTATTACTTGCCTATAAGGCCCTAAATGGTTTAGCTCCTGCATACCTAACTAGTCTTCTACCACGCTACAATCCAACCCGCTCCCTAAAGTCGCAAAACTGTGGACTTTTGGTAGTACCTAGGACAGCAAAGTCCACTAAAGGAGGTAGAGCTTTTTCACATTTGGCTCCCAAACTCTGGAATAGCCTTCCTGATAATGTTCGGGGTTCAAACACACTCTCTCTGTTTAAATCTAGATTAAAGACACATCTCTTTAGCCAAGCATTCACATAATGCATCATATAATCTTGTACTGCAGTTATATCTGATCGAACGCACATTATTATGTAGCTCGGGTTGAACAAATCATTTTTGCTTGGATGGAACAGCAGCTACGCTAATTATGTATCAATTTGTTTCTCTGTTAACTAGGAATTACAGAAGCTTCAGTCAGGATCCAACCCTTAAATGATCTGAGATGACCAAACACCTGAGAAGAGATGATGCCAACCCCTCAGAGGACCTCAGAGGATGACAACCCTCAGACAACATACAGAATTACCAAATTTTGCCATAAGTTAAATATATTAAGTTTCTGCAATATATAAGTATATTGTAGAAACTTAATTTCCTATAAAACTACTTTGCAACGATTTGTATCGTATAAAGCGCTATACAAATAAACTTGAATTGAATTATGTTTAACCACTAAAGAGACATCAGAGCCAGTCGCAAATGTCAGAAGGACTAGCCGAGGTGAGGCTGCTCTTGTCGGGATACATGAGCACTGAGCGTCCGCTGATCGCGTGGAGCTCACGTCTCCGAAATCGGCGAAGCACATTTTCAAATAGGCACTGTCTTTATAAATAAACTGCAGATTTGAGATTTAAAAAACTACATTCTCTCCTGAAATACCTTTAAAACTACATTTCATGACACAATAACAGTAATATTTTTTTTTAATTATGCTAATATGGTGGTTGAAATACAATACTGCATGAACTCAACCAATCAGCATGCTCAGCGCCCAAGTCCCACCCCCGAAAGTTCCGGATAGGGATGGGCGGATCGGTCCTAAAGTATCGATACTTTCGATAGTGATGTATCGAAAGGATCGATCCTCACATAAAAATATCCATTCTAAAGTGCATTTTTTCAACCACTAATTTTATTTATCAAGAAACTTTGTGCATAAAATAAGCTTCTAAGTGGAAAATAGACTATATTAGCGAATAATTGTGTTGGAAAGAGCTATTTCTCCTGCTCATCGGAACACACGCAAATGCTGAAAGACAGAACCAATCAATCACAGACAGCGTTCTCTGCTGACACATGGCTCAGTCACAGTGTTTGTTCAAATAGGGCTGCGTTTCCCAAAAGCATCAGAAGCATAAGTAGGTCTTAAGAAACCATTGTCACTACATATCGTCGTTATATATAAAATTAATTCTGAAAAATGCATCACGGTTTCCACACAAATATGAAGGAGTAATAATCAGAAATGCTTCTTAAGCAGCTTTAAAAGATATTAGAATTATTTCTGAAGAATCATGTGACACTGAAGACTGGAGTAATGATGCTGAAAATTCAGCTTTGATCACAGCTGCATTTTAAACTATTTTAAAATATATTAAAAATAGAAAATAATTATTTTTAATTGTATATCACAATGTTGCTGTTTTTACTGTATTTTTGTTCAAATAATTGCAGCCTTTGTGAGCATGAGACTTATTTAAAAAAATATTACAAAATCTTGTGTACATGTAATATTCATTTTAAATAGACTGGTTTGTGCAAGTAAATTTATTTAAACTGGTTGTTTAAAGTTCAAATAGATTGTGTTATGTTCTGTAATTGCTGTTAATAAATCTGACAGAAATAAAAATATGCTAAAGTTTCACCTTTAGGGGTACAACAGCCTGACAACCTTTTACAAAAATTAACCACAGTTTACCACAGTATTTGTAGTGAAACTGCAGTAACCACAAATTTACCATGGTAATAATAATAATAATACATTTTAGTACTTATGTAACTCCATGTTTATTTTTCGCAGGGCCTGTTCTAGACATTAGGTGGCCCTAGACAAAAATCATGTTGGACGCCCCACCCACCCCCAATAAAAAGCACTTGAAACAAATATGATTCCTAACCTTTTTATTTATACAGCATTTAACTTTAAATGTTGTATACTTATACAGTACAACAATTTGGAAAATTACTATTTTAATTGTTTTTGAAAGAAGTCTCTTATGCTCGTCAAACCTGGATTTAGCCTATTTGATCAAAAATACAGAAAAAAAATAATATTGTGAAATATTATTACAATTTAAAATAATGATTTTCTATTTTACTATACTTTAAAATATATTTATGTGATGCAAAATCAGCCATTACTCCAGTCTTCAGTGTCACATGAACCTACATAAATCATTCTAATATGCTGATTTATTATCAATGTTAGAAACAGTGCTTCATGTTTATTTTATAACATGATACTTTTTTTCAGGATTTTTTTTTAATTATTAAAAAGATGTTTAAAAATATAAATATTTTATAAGTCTTTACTATAATTTTTTATCGATTTAACACATTCTTGCTGAATATTACTGGTTTTTTTAGTTTTTTTTTTTTGATCAAATAAATGCAGGCTTGATGAGCATAAGAGACTTCTTTCAAAAACAATTAAAATAGTAATGGTCCAAACTTTTGACCGGTACTGTATATACATATTCATCAAACTTTATCAAAGGTAATCTATTTTTTGTTTGATGAAGATGTTTGTTTGTTGTTGTTGTTATTTTGCGGTTTTATTTAATTTAATCACAATTCCAGAATACCACCTCAGTAACTGCAATATTATGTCTAAAATGTAAGTTACTCAAAATTAACTCCTTAATTATTGAACTTGCATAAAACAGTATCACAACCAGTCCGATTGTTGGTTTGAATGTCAGCATGGCTGTGATTTAAACTTAGACATGGATAAACAGATAAAAGTCTTATTGCTTATATATTTGACACTGCATTACATTTTTAATTTAATCGATCGGAGTTAAATATTTTCAGGTTGATTTCGACTTGAACATGAGGATCTTATTATTTATTTTTATTTTTTTGAATGTATGAGTTGTTTACTTTAATTAGTCAATTCCCTTTTACCAGTTTTACTCTTTCAAGCTAATTTGCCATTCATTCATGCATTCTTTATTGTTTGTTTGTTTGTTTCTATCTATAGGAGTTCGGACGTGAATGTGAGAGTGTGTGTATAAAATAGGCTAGTTTAATTTGTCCATTAATTATTACATTTTCTTTTTCTTCCTCTCCCTTTTAAAAGCCTGAAAGTGTGACCAGACAGAGTGGCAGTAATCCGTATTGACTTCTCACATTATTGATATATTGTTTGAGATCAGTGTCCTCTATCCTTGCTCCATCATTACTAATAACTTTAAAATGAATGCCATTTCCATTAACATGAGGTTTCTCCTCTTTGTTTTTTTTCATCATTCACAGAACATATCAGTAATCCTGCTTCTTGACAGATGGTTGACCGTGCCACGGCTGCTCTCTCCGCCGTGATGCTTTTTCGTAGAGGTTGGTCTCTTGAGGATAATGACGGCCATAAGATCGCTTTGTCACTGACATCAGAAGATGTATGGCACACCTCTTAAGATACATGCTGTCACTTTGAAATCCCATCTAGAGGAATTCTATCCAATTCCACCAGTATTTTCACCATTGCATATATCATACGTATTTAGATTAAAAAGAACAATTTTATCTTACCTGATGACAGGGAACATCCTGACAAACTATTGTAAAGAACCTGTGCACAAAAAAGAAGAAAAAAAATCCATCTGTGATTTGAGTTAAATATATCTTTAATGAAACTGGAAATACATATTGCTTTGTGATTGTTGTAGATAGGTAAGCGATGGGTTACGGGAACTTGTCGGTTGTCTTTTACCAAAGCACAGATGGAAAACCTGCCTGGAAAAGTCTGGTCTTCAGCTATTAGAATAACACACCTGTTATCCAATCTAATTAAGTTGGCTTGAAAGAGCCAACTTACTGATCTGCTATTTAAGATTCTTTTTTCTTCGTCTTCTATTTATCTAAACTTTCAAACTTTTACAACTGCTTCAAACTTTCAGTCAATGATTTTTCAAGCCAACTTCAAAGTTTGTTTGCAAACTTTATGAAAAACAGTTTATTTAAACGAAAGCTTCTTTATTTATTTATTTTTATTTAATATTAGCATAAAGGTGGGCATTGGGCAATGGCTTTCTGAAGATTCAGATGCATGGGCTATATGATACATGGGTTCATTTGACATTTAGATTAACACTGTACTTGCACAGATCAGGATAGAATCTGCCATTTGGTAGCCTGAAAACTTTTCTAAGCCTGGCCTATAATATGTGTATATTACTACCATATTAATCTCTCGGCATGCTTTATTTCAATAACTTTGCATTTTCATAACAATCTTTATTTAATTCAATCATGTACTTGTATAACATTTTAATTTTGCTTTTCATTTGAATGTAGGAGGTAGAATGAAGCATTTAGCTGAACTTGAGCTTCTTAACTTTTATATAAAGTTACTATTTCATATATGATTCAATTTAAAGTGAATATATATTCATATCTACGTATCTATATGGTTGAGTCCTATTGATCTCAGTACCTGTAAGATGATTTACTTCCCTTTTACCTTAATACCTCAACCAGGTCAAACAACAACCTAATGCTAGCATTCAAGTAAAAAATGAAAAACAAAAATAAAAAATCATCGTAATTTATAGTACCACAGTGTGGCTGTATTTAATCTTGTCAGTTAGCTGCAGTGCTGGTAAATGAGCTCGTGTTAAAGCACACTAAACCATCTAGCATCTCTTTAACATGAGGATTATGGGAGAGACACAGTGCCTCTGACACAGAGACACACATACTTAAAGCATCTTAGTCTTAATCTCCCAGATTCATTTAATCCACTCAATAATCCACCGCAGCATCCAGCCGCCACTATCTTAGCATCACTAGCGATAATCTGCTGATCTTCATAGGCTGGCCTGTCACAATGTAGGGTTTTGTAGGAATATGGCCTTTGATCTGGTCGAGGATCAGGGTTGTGGCTCTAAATAAGATATCGGATTGCAGATTTATATCATGTTTTAATGGCCGTATCCATGATTCACTGATTTAGATAAATAGATAGATGGATGGATGCCCTTTATTGATCCCCAAGGGCATTGCTCGAAGTGGGACGGTACTCACCGGTACATTGTACCACCAATTCTGCACTATGCTCGAGAATTATTCTTGCTGATATGCTCTTCCTTTCCTGCTCAACCGGACGATCTGCGCTGTCAACTTCACTACACAACAACCGTTAGTGTTGCTAGTCAAAGCTTTAAGTAGCCTGTAAGCTTTGAATCTGGTGCATATTATAGCAACATATGAGACCACATTCAACAGCTGGGACTCAAAATCTAATCTTTAACATACAAAAATGGTAATATATATTTATATAAAAATGTTATATATATATATATATATATATATATATACTAGAATATTCCAGTTACTAAATGTTCTGCAGAACGCAAATTAATTGTTGTAAATATATAATCTGATTCTGATTGTTATTTGTTAAATCATATTACCTTTAGTATTATCCAAAGCAAGTTCCAGTAAGAAAATGCTGACATACAGTATGGTGAAAATTAATTTTCACGGATGTACTTTTCACAGGTTTGTATTTTTTCCACTTTGAGCACTGCCAAATGCGAAATTTTGATAGATATACATAGATAGATGTAATACTTGTGTGTATGGGAGTTATAGAGTAAGATGAACTTTAAAAAACAGAATTGAAGTTGTCATTGATAATAAAATGCATCTGCAAAGGCATCCCAATAGATTTCCACTGTACATAGTGCAGAGCTCCATAAAATCCATCTTCTGTTTTATTCGATAGCTACTGATATTCTGATATTGTCCACCTGAGCCTTTCCAGTAACCCTTTGTTTTTGCTTTAAACATAGATCTTTTTTGTCCCCTTATCGTGTTTATTTAGCTCAACACTTATACAGTAAGTCAGGCAGCCTCCCTTCTCATGATGATCTGTAATTTTCATATTTCTGCACGTTTTTCATGTTTGTCAGCAATGTTATCACAATCATTCCTTTCTTTCAATATGTATTTGTTTCTGCACTCGTGTGAGCTTCCCCATAAGCGTCGTTGCACGTCAACCCCCCAGCACTGCGTGCACAACACAAGCGCCGTCTCACATATGAGACTGATAAGACTGTAAGATAAATTGATTGCTTGCTGCATCAGAAGTTGCCGTTTAACTCTCTGAAATAGGCGGAGATTGTACGTGAGACTGTAGATATTTCCTTTTCGTGTCTGAGAACAAGCGGCGTTTAATTCTGTCACTTTTATGCTAAGATAACACATAATCAACATCAAAGACAAGCTTTTCCCCCCTTATCTAAAGCTCACAGGCAACTAATTACTTACAGTATTGTGTTAGACACCCACATCAGCTATTGCAAGTTACAGCTCTGAGTTTTACACCAATATCACAATGTCACAGATGGAAAAAAGGGACATGTAGTTCATTATAATGCAGCATTGTGTTTTGTAGCATTTGTAGTACCGCCCTTGGAGGAAGTTATATAGAACAAAGACTTTGCAGTGTATGAACCTTATAGCAGGAAAATGGTTTTTACTATGTGATTAGTAGCAGCATTTCTTCTGGGAGTAAAAAAGAGAGAAGAGACAGATGGAAATAGTGAATAATTACTCTCAATGCAGCAGGAAAATGCATTTTACGTGTTTACCTCTCACAGCACAGCAGGTTAACCTCCCTTAACAATACTCATTCTGAAGCGCCGAGACTTAATGAGCAGAGTAAATTGTAATTCACTTAAGAAGAGTCATTCTTTCAGATAATTTAGTAAATGTGTTGTTGAGAACTTTAACTGTGATTTATTCATTCGTTTGATGTCAAGCGGTGGTCACGTCAATCTCCATAATTTCGCTCACCCACACGGTCGTACACCAACACAAACAAACGGATAAAACCACGCAAACACACACACACACATACACACACACCGAGGGTGTGTAGATGCTCTCTGAAATGCAAATACTCAGATGGCACGCAAGGCAGATGGCACAGATTAATGGACCTAGACTCACAGTTTCTTGCCTTGTCCCCTCCCCGAATGCTTATATATGAAGTGATAGCCACGAAAGCATCCGCTGAAACGCTGAATTGCTTACATCTGGGTTTGCAGATCAACATGGCGATAAGACCTGAGATAAGCATTTTGAAGTATTAAACACTCCATGTGGATTAGATCCTCACCCTTACTCAATATGACAAACAGCCACACCAGTTGTAAGCCTGCATTTTGAGCCCTAAACCTTAGTACAGTAGATTAACAACCATTATAAAGATTTACTTAATTAAGAAGCGCTGAAATGCTCCCCACCACTTGACGTTTGACATTCAGCAGATGGCTGTTTCCATTAGGAAAAAGCATTTCATAGACATAAACATTTTGATTTGGTATTTGATATTTTGTTTCTATTTTAGTGCTTTCCATGTAACATTTAATATGTAAACTATTTTATCTATGAACAGTTTACGCATTGGAAATCATACAAAGTTAAATGAAAAGCATGACCAAACTATAAATTAGTCCAATGTCTCCAATGTAGTGATTTATTAATCCAACACATTGCGCCTAAAGAATCAGTATGTTACATGCATTCTGTGATTAATTTGGCAATTAAGTGGTTTTTAATACCTTGCAGCTGTTTTGATTATATGTTTGCATATCCATTAAGCATTTTTCCTTACAAGAATTAAGCATTTAATCAAACGTCTTGACATAACTTGATGCTTCACATTTGTCTGTTCTCTTTGATAACTGCCTGTAACATATAAGCACTTCCTCCACATTTGTATGAGAGTTTCTTCTGAGAAAGAGGAATGTAAATGTAAGTGTAATAAATCTTAGCCTAGGGTCCCCTGATAAAATGCAATTATCAAAGCTTAGACTTTATAAGACATGTTCTGTTTGGGCACATCCACAACTCCATTACTAACGGATTCTGCGTTGTTGATGTATAACGTGCGAATCAAAGACTGAAAGTCCTTCTCAGAACATGACGTTTTTTATTTCAAGTTGGTGTAGGGTTTGATACATAAATATAATTTTAATTTAGCTCAAAGGGAATCATTTATGATTTTATAGGTAATTTGAACAGAATCACTGTTTTGCGGCTGATCACTGAGTCGGCAGCGATTCACTGAACGAGCCGTATAACATCAACTCTGCACTGGATATTAAAATCCAAAATATAGTGAAAACACTATTAATAAGCACAGTAACAAGATCGGCAGATTAAGACATTAACTTGTAAGCACAAAACACAAGATACTTCTCTTTTGAATATAAATAAGACTTTATTTATATAAACCTAAGACAAACTAATCTAACATGAACACACGCATTCACACATTCACACGTTGCAGAAAGAGAGAAAGGATGAGTTTAGAGAATGAGAATGTGAAATCCCAAGTTTATAGCAATATGTGCTATTGCATAGACCTGAACAAACCACCAATCACTTAATTAACCCTCGCACTGAGTTTCGCAATGAGGCTAAATTTTATATTAAATGCACCAGTTCAGTTAGAATCTGGAGTTGTTTTACTTGCGTTGCCTTGTGTTACAGGAATTCCCTTCTGTCGTCGTCGTTGCAGGAAAGGGGTTTTCCCGAGTTGGTGATTGGCTGGAAGTTCAGTAGTCTTTGAAGTGATGTCTTGGGAAGCCAATGGTTGGGTGTTGGCTGAGGGTGGTCGTGGAGTCCGTTGCTGGTTGAAGTTTGAAGCGGGTGCAGTCGGAGCTGGACTTTGCGGCAAACTTAACTTTTGAACACGAGACTCAACGGAAAGAAAAGAAACTAAAGTAAAAGAATAAATTGAGTAACGAGACTAGGTGGTTTTTCTCTCATCGTGGTGTTAAGTAGCAACTGGCCTGTAGGCCAGAGCACGCTCAAAGAGCGCTAAAACAGCGTCAAAATGCGGTGACGAGAAGAAGAAGAGGAGAAGGGAAGAAGGGGAGATTTGATGGTGTCCTGAGGTTTTAAACTCGGCTTTTTGGACACATCCCATCTGGTGTCTTGACCAATTAGATAGGCTATTATCTTAGCTAGGGTTGTTCCTTCCATCATAAATCAGCATGTTATCAGTCACATGGTCTGAATTTTACACACTCTTGCAAAGTATAATTTTGGATGTGATTTCTATAACCAGAATATGATACATTTGACAAAGAATCAGTTGGAAGAAACGTTTCAAGCTAGAAATGTCAAACTCATACATACCAAACACAACTAACCTTAAAGTCATTCAATAGTTATTAGAAAGACATACATAATATGTGCTTAAAACATGATAGTCTAATGTGTGGTTACATACATAATATAGTGTTATGCCTAGAAAAGTTCCTTTTAGGATGATTTTATATGCATATGAAAAGAAAGTCTCTGTGTAGATCTGTGGGGACCAAAAGACATGTTCTTTGGACAGAAGGATTTCGCCTGGTTCTTTGTCTTCTATGCGTGGGGGAAAAGTCAATCTAAAGAAGCTTGTGATTTCTCTCGTGGAACACATGTGATGGCCATCTCTTTGACCATTAATCTTGATTATTTACCCCAAATTTGACGATCTCCTTCCTGCGTTGAACACTTATCAATAAGTGTTCTTTTGTCTTAATGTTGCAAACTGTTCTGGAAGAGGCTTGTTGGTTAGGCTTGCTCCAGAGGTCGGAGATAGGCATCTTTACGACGTTGTCATGTTCTCCTGGAATTTCGGCTCCTCATGTTTCGATGTCCTGATCGAATCTTAGTTTTGTCTGACTCGTTCTGATGCTACATTGGGTTGATAATATTCAATTCTTCATTAGTGCTTACAAATATCTCATACTTATGGTCATATATTTGAAGGAACCTCTAAGCACCCAAAAATGAAAGTTCTGTCATTAATTATTCACCCTCATGTCATTCCAAACCCATAAGACCTTTGTTCATTTTCGGGAACACAAATTAACATATTTTTGATGAAATCCGAGAGCTGTCTGACACCGCGTAGACAGCAACAGTACTACTACTAAGGCACAGAAATGTAGTAAGGGTATTAATGAAATAGTTAATGTTATGTCAGTAGTTCAACTGTAACTTTATGAAGATACGAGAATACTTTTTGTGTGCAAAGAAAACAAAAATAATTGTTAAATAAAGGTTTTTTGTTGTTTTTTTTTGCACACAAAGAGTATACTCGAAGCTTCATAAAATTAAGGTTGAACCACTGATCTCACATGGACTATTTTAACAATGTCCTCACTACATTTTTGTTCTGAAGACGAACAAAGGTCTTACGAATTTGGAATGGCATGACGGTGAATAATTAATAACAGAATTTTTATTTTTGTGTGAACTATCCCTTTAACTTTGGTGTGAACCTTATTTCACTCTACTTGTATAACCCAATCATACAGCTTATTGATTAGTTGTTACATTAGTTGTATAGACAATCAGAGTTATATTTTTCGTATTGTTGATAAAAAGTAACCTAAAAATTGGAGGGAAGTGAGTGATCTATAGGGATTTGGGGCTGAATTCAAAAAAATGAGAATAAATGACAGATTTTGACAGTGTCTGGTTGAATATTAAACTCGTATACTGGGGTTACTTTGTCTACAGCAAATTCACCACTGTTCAGTCTTAGCAATAAAATCTGTTAACCATCTATATTAACTATTTTCAAAATAACGAGCGTCTCTTGAATTTTTTGTGAGATTGTTATAATGCTAAGTAACTGAAACAACTGAACAAATTAATTAAACGTCTTACCTTTTGAGATTTAAAACAATTGTGAGGCTTTACCTTATTGATTAGCTTATTATAATGATTTTTAGGAGATTTTATAAAAAATAAAAAAAATTAAAAATTCTTGAGAAAAGAAAATGAATTGCATAATAGTTGTTAATAATAATTTTATTCTAAATATTGTTTTTTGTGAATGTAAGCCCAGCATATCCTCAAAATTATCAAGACCTCAAGACTTTTAGCAATCAGGCACTCAGAATACCTTAGCAACCACATACAGTAGCAACACCCTAGTATCATGGTGGTGAGTTTTGCTCTAGTCTACAAACAATGGAAAAAAAATAAATAAAAGCGGTTTTACCAATATGGTTTTAACCTTCCTTCATGGTTTTAACATCCTTGTGTCCTTACACATTCAGGAGAACACTTGTACACAAAGGTATCATCCTCCACAAAGGCTAATCAATTCAAATAAAACAACAGATTAGTCAATCTTTCAGTGGAGGTTCTTTTGGATTTCCCATGACACACACGCTTCCCTCGTTCTCTTTCCACAGTTATACACACTTTCTCAAGAGCCCAGTGCTAATTTGAATTGATGGCTTGGCTAGCTCGGTGAAATTAGCTCCGTATCGCATTTAGGTGAATAAAATAACATGTTTTCCCTCTCTGCAGAGGCTAAGCCATGCCAGAGAATGGGCTACTGGGTTTTTGGCACCCTGTTCCATAAAAAATTGCCAAAACAACCCTAAGACAACATGGATATTACAACAAGGTCAGAAAAGAGGAGCTTTCGCAGCAGGTGATCAATCAGGAGCTAAAAACTAACCGTGAAAAGGCAGGCTCCTGTAGTGACAAACCATTATCACGGTTCACGCTTGTGAATAAGCAAATTCAGTATGTTCAGATTATGTTGTGGAGGCAGGGAGTATCTTTTGTGGTGCCTTTAATATTTTATTCTACATACTTCACACTGTGAGGTGATTTTTGTGCTAATTAACAAATATATTATTCTGAAGTTATTCTGTGCTTTGACTGCAGGTGTGAATAAACTCAGAAATCTCCCATAGTTTGCCTTTGTCTTTAAATGCAATGGGTTTTAGTGTAGTTAATCAAATTCTCCCCTTTATATTAAATACAGTTTCTTTGATCTCTTTTTTATGGAAATATGGAAATAATTTTCCGCCTCGTCTCTTTGAAATTACATTTCAGCCTGTCAAGCTATCGTATGGTTTCATACGGACTACTTGATCATATATTTATGGCGCGTTTTTGTCCTTTTTGGAGCTTGACAGCCTCCGGTCACATTTGTTGATTTCATTGAATGGAAAACAGCAGTGTGAAGATTTCTTTTTCCACAGACAGTGAAAAATCATACTGGCCTCACACAACATGAGGGTCGATGATGACAGAATTTTCATTTTTAGGTGAACTGTGACGTCAGTGAACAGTGAGTCTTTGGGGGCAAATATGTAATAGCTTTGCAGACTGTTGAGGTGGGCTTTCGGCTTTTTGGCTCAAGGCTGTTCAAATGACAATTTTGGAAGGTACTCTGCAACTTTCAAACACTGCCACAGATTCCCATTTGGATTGAAATCATGGATTTGGTTGGGTCAATGCGTAGATGTGTGTTTGTAGAAATGTTGACGCGTCTGCCATCTTGGAACATGTCAAAAATCAATGAGTTTTCCAAGATTCCACAACGTTGCACAGCCTCTGGCTGTAAAAACCGCCAAGACTTAAATTTCAGAAGAGATGGGAAAACGTTTCACATGTTCTTCTTGTTGTGGTGTTAGTTTAGCAAAATCATCTGCTGAAGGCTATTGCAGATACAGATATCCATACATGCATATAACTACGGTTGCAGAAAGTCAACTTGCTCTTACAGACCAGGTTTGGCCATTCCAATATGGCAGACAGTTGCTAATAAGGCATCTATCTCTGGGTCATAAGACTTTCTACTTTTTATTCTCGAGCAGCTCCAATGGCCCACTGACAAGCTATATTTTTGCACAATCTTTCTACTGTTTTTACAAGATTCCCAGACACTGCTGATGAAAGCATAATGGAACCACAACACATTTTGATGTGTGTGCGCAGAGGTATTTTCACCATTTTTGTTTAAAAAAAAAAGTAATTTTATATATAAAGAAATGGTATTTCATGTCAAAAACCTGCCAACCCCTGATATACAGACTTTTGCACAGTTCTTTTTGAGGAATTGCTTCTTTTGTGCCATCCAGCCGTAAACACCATGGCTGATTGTTGCACTTTTATACTCTGTTCTCAGCTACTGAATTCTGCAGCCCCTAGTATTGGTTGGTCTCACGGTGACTTCTTGCACAAGTCTCCTTGATCGCATAGGGAGTTTTTTGGGGTAACCTTTTCTTAGCACTGTCTGGATGTCTCCCACTGGGACTTTCAAAGACTTAGTCATTTGTTTTGTACCCTTGTATTCATTGTTTTGGTTTACCTCTAACTTCTCTGGTATGCTTCAGTCTTTATTTTCACAGTTGTCCTTAAGATGTGTGTGTGCAATTTTTATATTTATATATATTTTTTTTTATTGGAATATGTGCAAGAGGATATTATGTTGTGCACTTAATAAAAAACATAAATAACAATTATTAATTAATTTCAGAAACATTTGATGTTTGTATTTTGTGTAATGAGCGAAGAGATCAATCTGTGATGTCTGGATTTTCTGTTGGTTCATTTAGGTCTGCTGTTTGAACTTTGGTATGCCACGAAAGCTGAAAATACTTCACATGTGCTTTCATTTCCACTTTCTGATGTTCACAAGCATATGAAAGGAGCACAAAACCTAATCTGGCACCTTAACTATAGGTCTTTTGCCTAGAAAATTTGGATTTTCTTTTTTTTTTTAATGAATCCCAGTGAAATCCAATTTTATAATATTGTCTCCTTTTTAGAGCAGTGGTTTTTCTTCTGCGTATTTTAAAAATATTTTAGTTCTTTAAAAAATTATAATCATAAGACACTGCACATGTATCATTTATTTAGAATTTATTAATTGCATTAATTTATCTGCCTGTATTTTTTAATTATTATTTTTATAACAATTTGTTGAGATGTTAATTTAAACATTGGTCATTTTGTGTTCTGCAGTGCTATTGAAAAAAAGTAAAATATATCCTTTGAGCATTTTATCAGTAATAGAAATATTTTCAATTAATTACTAATACGACATGTAACGTATTGCGTTTTATCTGTTCTTCGGAGTTAAGATGGTAAGAACTAAGTTTACACAAGGCCTAAAATGAAGTAAATGATGGAAATTAAGATTATAGCAATATTTATAAAGCTAATTCAAACAGAAATGGAGAATACTCAAAGCGTATTTCAGATGTGGATTAATTAGCTCTGATCTAAAGCCATTCATCACTGGAGACCCCTTGCACAGCGGGAATCAAAGATTTCGTCTCTGTCAGAATGATTCAGTACCCTATGATTTTCTTCTGGAAAACTGAATACGGACATCAGAAGAATCACGTCAGGCTTCTAAAATGAGCTAGTAATGGGCCTATTGCGTTTGAAAAGCACCCAGAGAGAAAGCGAATAGGAGAGGGACATCTTAAATTAGATCTAATAGAAAATGCAATAAAAAATAAAAAGTGCAAATCGAATAAAAAAAAAAAATCCTGCTGTGTAACCATAGCAACATTCTGTTTGTCAAAATGCGGGTAGTTGACAGCATGCTGTTGTAGTGTGTGTGTGTGTGTGTGTGTGTGTGCGTATATGTGTGTATATGTGTTTTATTAGACTGTGGTGAGCATCCATCTACAGAAGGACACTGTCCGTGTCCTTGTGCATTTGGAAAAGTGTCAAGGTTAGAGACGTAGAAAAAAAAAAAAAAAAAGTGTGTGGGAGAGAAAGACATGTGTTTGAACTCCCTGATGTGAAGTTTCCTAATGCGTCCCATGGGTGTCATTACACACACAAAGGCGAGACACTCTTTAAACACACTTCTCATACGCTCGGATACAGTCTTAATTATGAGTCTATCAAACCTGCTCCCTGCAGACAACGCGCACACACACACACACACACACACACACGGAAGTTTTACACATAATTGCATAGAACTGGCTGCTACAAGAAGTTTGTGCAATTTTTCGTGTATTTTGCATGAGGACTGGTTGCACATGTATTTTACACATTTATAACACATTTCACGCATGTTTGCCCTCATGAATAATACAAGACCCAAAATCACTCTGTTTATGCTTACTCTGGGATGCAGCTTTGAGAAAAGATTCCATTTCTAGAAGATGCATAAGGGATGAGTGGTAACGGGATGATATGGCCTAGGGTTGGGTGATATACCGGTAGACACGATTAACCGATTTTGGACTATCGCCCCTATCGTGACATGCTCACGTGAGTTTGCTGTGCTACGTGGTCACAAAAACGTAGTTTGCAAGCGTTTTTCAGTGATTTTAAGGCATTGTAATGCAATCAGCAGTGAAAGAGAACTCATTTTGCTATATGCGCGTGCTGTCTGAGCACTGTCAGTATTGAACAGAGTTATTTTGCCACTTTATAGACCTTGAATGGTTAAATATATAAACTTGTATGCGTCAAAATGCCTGTCTTTGCAATTACCCTCGTAAACACAGTAGATCTTAAATGAAAGCAAACAGCTGAGAATGAAAACACATGTGTAACAGTATATTGGATCCGAGCAGCTCTTAAAGTGACAGCTAGTCGAATGTTCCTGATGTCTGTCATTCATTCAAACAACAAAAGAGAGAAAATCTCTCACTGCTCTTGACTAAATCACTTTTGTAACTTTGATGAGAAGAAATATATATATTAATCAGTGAAGAATATACAGTGTTTGTATACATTCAATTGTATACATCATACATTTAAATACTTTATACAATGTAGAATTTCTTATTTATTTGTTCTTCTGTAGTTTTTATTTTTTTATTTTTGTCCTGTTGCTTGTAATTAGTTTCTTTTTCTTATTTAATCGCTGACTATTTACTTGTCTTCAGTGAGCTTGAGTTTTTTTTTGTTTTTGTTTTTTTTTAGTTTGTGTGTTTGTTTGTTTGTTTGTTTTAATTTAGGCTAAAGTATTATTTCTTTGTGATATTGACACTGGTGACAAGAATTATGAAATTTATATGGTATCAACAATTTTGAAGTCACGAAGACCTTGTTTAAGCAAAAGTAACTATATTGTGATGTATATTGTTACCTTGAAATTAAATTACTCATATTGTGATATAAGATTTTGGTCATATCACCTACCCCTAATATGACGTCATCTTGAAATATGACCGATTAACTATCTCTCATTTTGAGAGTTAAATAGCTCAAAGACTTACTGTGTGTTAAGTAAATATGAAGGCTAAACCCTTTTTTAAATTAACAGTCCATTTGATATTATGCCTCATACATTTTCATTAAGGTTTTTTTTTTTTAATTATTATTATTATTGTTCAGGCTGATTAATTTGCCAATGTTTTGGCCATTTTGAGAATATCACCAGTGGCCAACAACTATCACCACAATAGTCATACATGTAGATATACACACTAGTTCTAGATATTCAAAAATAACAGTAGTTGTAGGTATTAGTGTCAGTTTTAAAATCTGCTGACACCATTTTCAATGGATGAAATTACAGTTTATGAACAAATGCTTGGCGGTGGTCTGTCACCCTCATAAAAAGTGGTTTTAGACTAGTTCTCTGTTTAAATTGAACCAAAATATTTGTGGAAACTGTCGCTGGATATGATGTACTTTATATAAACTTTCACATTGTACATGTTTTTTGCCCCCCAGTATGGATCTTGTGCTGCATAACCCAACAGAGGCTGCCACATGTGATTCAGCAAACACACTGAAATGATTCTGAACATCCTGGTGCCATTCCAATCAGAGAGTGCTACGTCTGCTATCCATGCTCTGCATGCGAGTGTGTTTATGTGCAGTAATGTTTTAAGTGCTTCCTCTGTGAAATGAGAGGAACAGATGGATTTGGCAGATCCCATGGTATTGCTATCAACTCTAAGTCTTCATCGACACAAACAAAACTGCACCCCAAACCCTTGTTTAGCATGGCTGAATAATAATGATTTTCCCTCTTTTATTTAGTTTTGATAATTGCTTCAGATAGCAGAAATGCTGACAGATGCATTGACAGGTTTAAAAGCCCATCCGGATGACACGTTTTCAGCATCTAAAATGTAGCAAATTCATTTTATTACATTATGTTAATTATATTATAATTTTGATATCTTAATATTGTTATATAAATTTAACTTCATATTAATTCTAATTATGTTATAATATTTATTTTAACTCATATAACATATTAATCTTGCTTACATTTGATCTAATATTGTATTTTTAATATAGTTGTAAAAATACAACTATGTAACGGAAGTGGCAGGAAACAGATGGTGACTATACGTAAAATACTTTATTTTACAGAAGAGTCGATAGAGAACCAGGAAGGAGGATGAATGGGTGAGTATAACTGTCCTTGGAAATCTTCTTAGAATCTCGAAGCAGAGAATTAACAGACTGGCTTGTCTTTACAGGGATTCAAGAGGAACGGAGACACATCGACGAGGCACACTCCTCAGGAAGCTGGAGACGAGGGAGAACCAGGAGATTCAGAGAACTAAGGAGGAACACAATAAGTAAGTCACACAGGTAAGTATCTTTGAGATCTGTACAGCGACAGAGAGTCCACTTCGTGAGTACGAGACCAGACAAATGTGCTGACTCCGGTGTGTGCCTTTGTACTGGCTGATGATGAGGTGATTGGATGAGTGACAGGTGCATGTGATCAGAAGCCACTATCACTATTGATAGTGATAGTTGTGTTTGGGTGGGTGTGGAGTCTGGCCGTTCTGTGACAAACTACATATAAACATAATGATAATTTATTATATTTAATAGTTTTACTAATTAATAATGATCTTATATTAACTTGTATTTCCTACATTGCGTCATTAAATTTCAAATAAAATATTGCTTTAGTTGTTCATTCTGAATCTTTTAGCTGTTGATAATTCAGGTTAATTGACTTCACATTTAAGTTGTTAATGTGCATGTAAACTCATTAACGTTGTGCTAATGAAGTATTAATTAAAACCAGCACAGTGCTTTCTTACATGATATTTCTGCCTTTGGCCATAGTACTGTATTAGCTGTGTGGATGCATTGAATGAGTAGAATTTAACTAAAATTTTCATTTTTATTCTTCATCGGGATTGTTTCCTTATGCATCACGACTGTCATGTGAGTAGGAGTGATGATCTGGGATCAGATTTTCCCCAGTCTAGATAAATGTCAGTTATAAAAACATTTCCTAGACCATAACTCGTGCCCTGACACAATGCAAGAATAGTGACCCACGTCTCACACTCCGCTGTGTCAATCTGACAGTGCTCCTCTATGGTGCATTAACATCGCTGTACGAACTCTTCACCTGTCATTCAAAAGGCAAATGATTGACAGCTAAGTGCTGCGGTATGTACATTCATTAGACACTTGGCTATCTAATGCTAACTTCATACTGAGTGCAATCTCTGCACAATTTAAAACAAATCCGAACTCTAACTTGCTCACCTTCTTTTAGACTGTTACAAAAAAAAAAAAACACACACAAAAATGCAGCAGATAAGCGACTTCATGTGTGGCGGTGGCAGTTCACTGAGAGCTTCTCCACTCGTCCAGTCACATTTGGATACCAGGATCTTAGCTAATGCCACTGTTTCTGCAGAAATGGAGCTCGCTGTTGCAGCGGGTTAAAGAATATGTGATACGAACAAGATGTCTACAGTAACTACTGACCTTCTGTCAGTAAATGGCGATCTTATTTGGGAGAGATTTTTAACATTTCGGTAACACTTGAAGTCTGTATAGTGAACAAAAAGTTGTACTGTAACTGTAATTATTGGAGTGTTTTGTGTAGTTAGGTGGTTGCTTATGAGCCCAAGTCAAAGAGCCCACCCTCAAATCTCAAATATTCTTTTTTTTTTTCTTTTTTTTTCATAGTTTATTATAATAGCCTCATAATAACTTCAATGTAAGTCTATTGGATTCTTTATATTCCGCAAATATTATTCATAGTAAACAAACAGCATTGGACAAATGATGAGGTTTAATACTTAGTTTCTCAATAATTAGTTGCTTAATACTTAGTTTCTCAAAGGTATGAGCATTTTCTTCTTTAATATATGATATAGGTTTGCATTTTAATATAGGTTTATTATACTTAATATGGTCGCAAACTAACTAGTCTATACTAGACTAAATTTCCAACCTTGATACTTGTATCCTTGTAACCCATTGCAGCTCTGATTTTTTTTTTTTCTTTTTTTTTTTCTTGTTATGTCAATTTAAATTGCATGTTTGTTTAGTGTTTATTGTTAGGAAGTAACACAAGCGTTCTAGGTTACTGTTCAAAAGTTTAGGGTCAGTGAGATTTTATTTTATTTATTCATTTATTTTACTTTTATTTAGCAGGAATGCATTACAATTATTATGTTACATTATGTAATATTACAGAAGTTTTCAAATATTTAAATAAATGTAAATGTTTTGTTCTATTAACCAAAAAAAAAATCAAAATCAAGGTTTCCACAAAAATTAAGCAACTCAACTCTTTTCAACATTGATGATAATCCGAAATGTTTTTCGAGCACCAAATCAGTTTGAATTCATATTTGATTCATATTTTAATCATTTCTGAAGGATCATGCGACACTGAAGACTAAAGTAATGACTGTTGAAAATTCAGATTTGCCAATCACAAATAAATTACATTTTAAATAGAAAACAGTGCTTTACATTTTTATTCATTTTTCACAGTATTACTGTAATAATTACTGTTTATGTTCAAATAAATGCAGCCTCTGTGAGTTTAAAAGAATTTCCAAAAACATTTAAAAACCTTACTGACCCCAGACTTTTGAACGATATTTTACACAAGCCAATAATTGAAACAGAAATTGCATTTGAGTCTCAGGTGAGAGACGTGTTTAAATAGACCTAAAGTATGCTGTATGTAGAATAAATTGTAGACTACAATGTGTCTGATATTCTGATGAGGCCTTGTTTTGGGCAAGTAGACTTTTATTTTTATCTTGTTTATTGCACTGATATATATTGACTAGCTATGGGTTGCTCTCTCTCTCTGTGTGTGTGTGGCTGTGTTCTGCTTACTCGGCTACTTTTAAAGACCCATTTCAGTTTAACTCACCCAGAGAGCGGCCTCAAGGACAACACACCCTGATCTCCATCAGGGAGTCTGTCACTGTGTATGTGTGAGCCTGTGTGTGCGTTTCAGTCAGGAAGTAGAGTTGTGCGTATCTGCGAGTTGATGAGTTATACATGCACACTGAATGACTCAACCTGCATTGTGTGTCTGTGTGTGTGTGTTTATGGTCTGTATTTAGCAGAGAGTGTGCATCTGATTCAGTTCCAGGGAGAGCGAGGTGATAAATTCTTGTTCGAGTTAATCCAAATGTCAGAGGAGTGAATTGTTTAAACAGCACGGCTTGAAAAACATGGGAGAGAAAAATGTTAATGCTAAAGAGCGTAGGGAAAGATTGGATTAATGGAGCTAGTGAGGGATGGAGGAGGGAAAGATGGAAAAGAAATGGAGGGAGAGAAAGGGCATGCGTCTCTGTTCTGGATGCCTGTGTGCCAGCTCGCTGCATTAGCGCGCTTCTTCAGAGACTGACAGAATTTGCACATGATAACGCACCCTGCCAAAAGCAAGTGCACAAGCCCAGAGACAGACCGAGAGAGAAAGAGAGAAGGGGATGGTGACAATGGGGAAAGTTTCCCTGAAGTAGGCAGATGCAAAGCTGCCAGTTGAACTCTACTAGGTTTTAAAGGGATAGTCCACCCATAACTAAAAATTGGCTTTTTTTTTTTTTTTGGACAGGCCATAAAGATAAAGGATATTTAGAAGAATGTTCACAGTGTGCTTTTCCATACAAATAACCTAAAAAAGTGACCAGGGGCTGTCAGGCTACAAAAATATTGCAAGCGGGAGGAACAGACCAAGTCACATATGCGCATATTCAAATTTGGCACTTCATGGTTGGTTACAAGCAGTGCTGGGTTGATTACTTACAAATAGTTTGTCCATTACTGAATACAAATTGCATGAAGAAAAAAGTCGTTAGTAATGTAATCTATAAAATTATACATTTTAAGTAATGTAATCTGACTACTTTTTGATAACTTTTTGAGTACTTTCAATCTAAGCCATTATAACTTGATTTGAATAGAACAATCTTGTACCATACTGATATAAAACGTGAGAAAACGAGAATATCCGCATACACAAATTAACAAGTTCAAACAAGACAGACATTTAAGAGATAATGTACAGTCAAGTATCTCTCGTTACACAGATTTTCACTATATAAATAATGACAGGAACATGAAATATTGATTTTGAGAAGAAACCATTTTAAAACGTTACCTGTTTATTATCCATTAGAGAGCAAAACAATCATTATAACAGAAAACACAAACACTTTAACAATATTACCGTAGGCCTGCTATTAATACTGAAGTTCGCCTGTTTCATTTTGCACTTAATATAGTCAATAACTTCAGCACAAGATGGCGCCAGCTGAGTTTCAGTGAAACAAGATTTATTTTGATAAACATGAAACAATATAACATTAAAATAACATGAAAATAGTTTTACTGTTGTAAAAACATGAATTTGTGAGTATTAGTGGAATTTAAAGTGTCAGAATATTACAAAACTTACAGTATGTCTTTGTTGTCACTGACTCTTGAGAAGCTGCGGAAAATGAGCCAGCCGACTGCTCTTGTATCACTCTCGCGGTACTTTGATGGCATACATCACAGTGACATTGCACTGGTGCGTCTCAGCTCGGAGAGAAAAATTAAAAAATTAAAGGCAGATGCTTGATCCAGGTGCACACCTTGTCATCATTCACTTTCATTGTATGGAAAAGTGCAGCATCAATATTCTGTTAAACTTCTTTTGTGTTCCAAGAAAGAAGGGAAGCACAGGTTTGACATGGAGATGTGTTTTCATTTTTGCATGAGCTATATGCTTTAACACATTAAAGCCTCCTTTTGAACAAATTTGCGCAAAAAAAAAAAAACAGCATGATATTTCATAAAAGGCTTACAAGCGCAACATAATGCCTTTCTTCATGCCATAAGGCCTTACAAATCGCTTAAGAAACGTTTTAAAAACTACTACATCTCAAAACCTCTTTTTACAAGAGCTCTTAGATGTTCTACTTAAAGAGGCCTTTTTTTAATGGTATCTGACCGCTTTCAGCCTGGATTCTTCGAGGAGCTCAGGCTGGGCGAGGGAAGGAGTGGCACCCCCAACTTCAAAGCCACCCAGATTTCACATGTGATGCAAGACCTTGCAATGCTTTCGCCCGAAGGGCATGGTCTTGCTGTGTAGCAGGTGTTTAGATAAGACTTGCCAAAAATACAGAAATATAAAAATACCCCTCCAAACTATCATAGATATTATTATTCTAGAAAGAGCTGATTTCGACAGTTTAATATTGTGATGTGTTTGCATCATTGTTACCATGGTTTGAACATTGAATATGACAGCAGAGTTATGCTGAGAGAGTAACTTTAACTTGATGCATGAGTTAATCCATCATATTGTGTTTTATTGAGTCGTATTTACCAAGCTGCTTCTTGTTTGCCATTGACGTTTATGTTTTTATACATCAAAATCTTCTGAGCTTTTGAATTTGCAATATTATGCCTGCTGTCTTTAAATTCTAACTTGAAATTACTGTCAGTCCTCAAATATTGAAGAAATTCAAAAACAAATACAAAAAATAAATTAAAATAAAATAAAGAAATCTAGTTGTCACTTTTTATAATCATCATCTAAGTTTTTATTCATTTAATGGTGTGTGTTTGAGACAGTATAAAATAAAATGTAAAAAAAAAAAAAAAAAAAATATGTTTTTATGTCAATAGAAAAACCACCAAAACACAGAACATTTATTCAGACACATTCTGTTTTGTATGGGTGGAAGTGTAGAACTTGTTAGCATGCAACAGTTTGATGTAATTTATGTTTTCAAAGCTCTGGTAAATGGAAGAAAATGTGATAAAGCCTTTATGTGAATCAAAGCTTATTTATACCCTCAAAGGAAGAAACAGGCATATTTTTCTCTGCACATTTTCCTTTTCTTTCATTCTTTCTTTTTTCTCTTACATAAACACTCTTCAAAGGCAGGACGAGGCCCAGAAGCAATAATGGCAGACAAATAAAATAATACTTTAGGCATATGCCGCTTAATGGCTTAATCAGCATTTGAGAAGTCCTGTTTAAAAAAAGTGAGTAAAGAAAATGGTACTGTTTTATTCATATTTTTCTAATAGTTGCAGAGAAGAGAGCATTAAAGGATCACATTCCATTTTCTGCATGTTTGTATATAAGTATCTTATAAGAATCACAATCTGCTGTGTCACATCCAATCATCCAGCATTTTGGTGACCCTTTAAAAATGTATAGCTGAAAACATACATTGAATAGGGCTTGATTTCCCATAAACATTGCAAATTGCACTCTTAAAATCACGAATGTTTAACAATGCTGATAATTTGTTACTAAGTAGAACTTCAGTGCATCATTACAGGAATTGTCAACCCCAAAAAGAGCTCAACTGAGACTGAAATTCTTGTGCTTTTTTGATTGGAAACTTAATAGATGCCCACGAGATTACAATTACTTAGATCAGTGCTGTCATGAACTACCACATCCTTTATAATCTGTGTATCTCTGCACTTGTAACAGAGTGCAATATGTGAGTGTTGTGCTAGAGACTAGACAACTGGAGCTGTTTTGAAGTTGCCAGACTAGAAAGAAGAGGATGAGAAGGAGGAGGAAGAAAGTGTAGGAAAAACTCATTTGGCACAAAAGATCACTCAAATATCCTTTGTTAACACTTTATTTATATCCTTTCATGCTTTATTTTTAGTCTTTGTTAATGTAGTAGTCATAATTGCAGAGAGTGTGTCGTCTTATGAAGTCTATTGAAATAGGCCAACGTTTTACTTTTTTAAATTCTTCACCTTCCTCCTCTTCTTCTTCTTGGAAATATTGTAATAGCTTTGCAGTGCATTGTCATTTATGAAATATGCCTTTGTTTCTGCTAAACTATGAAAGATCTGTTTTAGTTTCATATCATGAAAATACGAGTGCTCCCTGTCAGGATTATGGACTGTCTATGTTGTGTTTTCCCTCCCAATGTGCTCCGTGACCCAGTTTCTCCCCGGTCTGATTAGTTTGATTATTAGTTGATTCCCGCACCTGTCAATCCCTCGTTAAGTTTAGTATATAATGTGTAGTCTGCCTCATGTTTCCTTGTCGGGTCTTAAACGCCATTCTGTGTGCTCAGTGTCTCCTACTCTCCCTGTGTTCCCAGTGATCGGATTATTAAAGTCTGTTTTGTTGAAGTTATTCCTATGTCTCCTTGTCTCCTCACTTCCAGCATCTGAGAAACGTGACAGAAGACCCGACCGATAAATAGTTACCCCCGTGTCTACCCTCCGTTTTTGTTTCTCGTTTCTGCACAGTTTTTTTTTTGTTTCCGTAGTGTTTCCCATATGGATGCCCTTCTTCGCCCTGAGTACCTCCTCCTCCTGTTGTAGCAGGGGGACAGATCTCTCGAGGACCATACGAGACTGTTCCTGCTCTTAGCTAACACCACCAGCTACCCGGACAACGTGCTCTGTGTTCTACGAGGCCAGTTTAAACATTGCATGCAGAGCGCTGTTGTCTGAAGATGGTCCTCGAGAGGACTTCGCCGCCTTCGTAGAGTGGACTCTGGTGAGAAACGGATCGCCATTCACCATCTGCCCCTTGGAAGATCTCGCCAGATCCACTCCAGACCCAGAGCCCAGCCCACCATCTCCTCGATGTTCGGAGTTCAAGCCTGAGCCCACCGATGACGGAGAGCCATGTCCCGCCACGATTGATGAGCCAGCACAGTGCAGAGCGACTGAGCGGAGGATCGCTCTGCACTGAGCTGATTGTGCATCTTGGACTGCTGGACTTCGATGGGGACCTTATAGACTGGGAAACAGATCTGAAGGCCGACTTGCCCCCTCTCTTCTCTTCTTCATTCCCGCCCTCGTCCAGCCCTCTTTCGTCTCCTGTCCCCGTGTCCAGCCCAGAGTGGGCTCTGATCCCGGAGGGCAGCCCTGAGAGCCTGGAGGCTCACGAATAACCCATCCACTCCATTGCTGTCGTCTGGCAGTCTCTCTGATCGCCCTCAGCCCCCTATCTATACGGTGCGAGCTCTATATACGGCATATACGGTATGCCATCCTCCATCTTCGCTGTGGCTGGAGAATCCCTCACCTCCGCCTCCAGCCTCCGAAGCCTGGACTACGCCTTGGCCCGTAGACCCAGCAGCTCCACCTTGGCTCCTAGCTCCCTCGCCTCCACCATCACAAGTCGATCCACCAGCTCCACCGGGCTCCCTCTTCCCTCCGGCTCCGCCTTGGTCAGGCGTCGACCCGCCATCGCCATCGCCATCGCCTCCGTCCGTCTGGTCTGCCCTGGTCCCTCCAGTCGTCTCCCTGGCTCCTCCTGTTTCCTCCTTGGCTCCTCCCTCCATCGTCTCCACCCAGGACTCTGTTCGTTGTCCTCCTCCCAGGTATCCGTCCTCCTCTCGAGCCTCCTCCCAAGTTCCCACCCATGCTTCCCTCTGTTGTCTACAGCGCGAGGACACGCCTTCCGGGAGGGGGGCGAAGTGTCAGGATTATGGACTGTCTATGTTGTGTTTTCCCTCCCCATGTGCTCCGTGACCCAGTTTCTTCCCAGTCTGATTATTAGTTGATTCCCTACACACGTTTATCCCTCATTAAGTTTAGTATATAATGTGTAGTCTGCCTCATGTTTCCTTGTCGGGTCTTAAACGTCATTCTGTGTGCTCAGTGTCTCCTACACTCCCTGTGTTCCCAGTGATTGGATTATTAAAGTCTGTTTTGTTGAAGTTATTCCTACGTCTCTTCGCTTCCAGCGCCTGAGAAACGTGACACTCCCAGGCTCTCATTAATTTCTGGATATTCTGTTACATTTTTTTTTACAATGCAAAGACATGTTTATATTTTATGCATAAATAGAAATGAGAAAAAATATATATATATTATAAAGACTGTTCTGTGAATAAATTATCACTGTTTTGAATTACACACTACTTTGTCATTTTAGTTTATTTGTAAGTTGGCAGTTTATTTTATTTATCTTATTAAAGGGGTCATCGGATGCAAAATTCAAATTCAAGTTGTTTGAACATAAATGTGTGTTGGAAGTGTGTGTACACATCCATCCTAAAATGATAAAAATCCACCCAGTGTTTTTTTAAAATCGCTATTTTAAAATCCTGTCCTGAGATTCCTGTCAGAATGACGTAGTTCTGCGCAGGCCGCTCCCACGATAGTTGATTGACACGCCGTCTTACCTTAGACCCGCCCTGAGTGAGCAGAGAGCTGTCCGCTTTTGAGTCAACTCCGGTGCAGGGGAAGACAAGATGTCTTCGATTAAGCAATTGAGGTGTTCTGTTTTTGGATGTAATGAATGAATATAGCAGTCGTCATTTACTCCCAACATCTGAGCCACTGAAGACGCAGAGGATTAACGTTACTTTCGCTTTGAAGTGAATGTGCCGATCCCCAATCTGCCTAAATGCTTCTATTTTCACGCAAATCATTCGTGATCCAGCCTCACCTACAGAGGAAGTGAGTATAAGGGTTTTTTTTATGAATCTTTGCAAATTGCCTTTCCTAATAACGTCCTAGTTAGCCAGTTTTGCGGCTAAAGTAAACAGTACTGCTCGTCACCCCACGGAAGAGAGGGGCAGGGTCAGCAGAGCTCATTAGCATTTAAAGCAATATGACCTATAATAGCTTGCTAAAAACAGCTGATTTTGACAGGTTTAAAAATGTGTTTTTTTAATTTTAACCAAAGTATGTTATAGACTTTAATTAAGACCCTAGAGAATCATATCAACTTGTGCAAAATGAGCATCTAATGACCCCTTTAAAGCAGTTAGATTTCAGTTCAATTCATATTTATTTTCATAACACATAATGAATGCATTTTTTTTCCAAAGCAGTTTCACAGGTGATATATCCATATAACCTACAGAAATGTTAAAAATTGCATTATATATTTTTATCTGACACCCCAAGTTAACATGTTAACTTTAACTGCCCTAAAAACACTTTAGAAATATTTTTCATGGTCCGTATACTAACCCTGACTTCTTGAGCCCTTAGTCTCTGGATGTCAGTTTGAGAGTTAGTCTGTCAGTAGGGATCTTATAAAAACAAATACAGCAGTTGCCGTATGGTGACTTATCTTTCTATCTTTAGCGACACAACTGTCCTCTTTAAATGCATCACTCATTGGCTGTGATGGACAGCTGATTAATGCTGCTATTCTTTAATTATTCATAACTCACTCACCCACTTATTCAATCACTGACTCACCAAATGAGTCAGAGGTCAGTCAGGCATTTTAATAGACTCTTCTCTCCTATCAGCTAATTATGTTTATAGCCTGCCTAAAGATCGCTTATTAATGCCTGTTAGACCCAGAAAGATGATGCAAGATGGCACCGATGATTACATTTACCGGGACGAGTAATTACCAAAACTTTTGCTGACCTTTGACCCCAGCTCATATGTGCTCTAATCAGTCGGCCGTTCAGAAGGTTAATATGTCAAAGTCTACTAATGAACCAGTTCACTCCTGACCTTATTTAAACAGGCAACGTTGGTGTGATGAAGTGTGAGCAGAATGTTTATCGGCTTTTGTTTTGATGTTTCTAAAGCTTACCAGCAATCACTGTGCTGACCGACAAACTGGATTTTTACATTTTATGAAGAACAGGGCACATGAAAAAGCTGTTGCCACAATGCCAAGATGCTGTGGTATGAAATGACTATACTATATTTGAGTTCCATAATAATTTTACACCAGTATTTTGTATTTTGAGGGATAAAAACATGATGAAAAGTATTATGCTATATTTCTGGTATTTCCCATTAATTTCTTATGGCTGTCATTTTTGACCATTAACAATATGTGTTTTTTTTTGTTTGTTTGTTTTTTTTTTTTTTTTTTTTTACTTTTTAAGCTTTTCTAATCATGTCCATGATTTATTTGTGTGTTCACATAGCAACTGAGACAAAAGTCCCCAAGTTTTGTACCACTCAGTTGAGGTATTAAAAAAAAAATCCTTCTTTTTTTTTTTTTTTTTTATAAAAACGAAAAAAGTGGATTTGGTCCCACTTTATATTAGGTGGCCTTAACTACTATGTACTTACATTTAAATTAATCATTTGATACAATGCACTTATTGTGTGCATACATCAAAACTGCCTACTGTATATGTAATTACATCTGTAATTAATTTCTGTAATTAAGTTGGCTTGAGAAAGCCAACTTACTGAAATGCTATTTAAACTTCTTATTAGTGGTGCTTGCCAAAGGCAAGGCATCACTATTGTTATCTTGCATACTTATTATTCTGCTTCTTCTTCTTCTTCTTCTTCTGGACAAAACTTCGGTCCGCTAATCCTCCTGCACCGTTTGTCACAGACCCATGAATGAGGTGTGAAATCGACCGGCTCATTGAGGAGAGGTGTGCTATATCTTTTTTAAGACATGTTAGCATATTGTTAGCATCATGCTAATCATGTTAACATCTTGTTAAAACATGTAAGCATCATGCTAGAAAAATGCTAATCATGCTAACTTCATGCTAACAACATACTAATCATGTTACTGTGTTGTTAGCATCATGCTAATCAGATTAATAGCTTGTTTAAAACATGCTAGCAAAATGCTAATTTCATGTTAACAATGTTACTTGCGTTAAAATGTTGTTGGCACAATGCTAACAAAATTAGCATGTTGTTAACAAGATGCTAACGCAATTAGGGTTACTATTAATGCCTAGTGCCGAGTTTTGCCACGGCAAGCACCACTCACATTTTCTTCAGGAAATGTACATTCTAGTTAGTTACATTCCAGAATCCTTTGAGACTCAGTCAACCTTCCCTTCTATGTACTACTTCTAACCCATTCAAACTCATCTATCTAATATTTCTAATTAATCTATCTATCCTAGTGAAATGCTAATCATGTTAGAAACATGTTAATGACATACTAGTAACTTGCTAATAATGCTAAAGACATGCTAGTAACATGCTAATCATGCTAACAACATGCTAGGGACATGCTAGTAACTTGCTAATCATGCTAGCAACATGCTAGTAAAATGTTAATAATGTTAGAAACATGCTAACGACATACTAGTAACTTGCTAATAATGCTAACGACATGCTAGTAACATGCTAATCAAGCTAACAACATGCTAGTTACATGCTAGTAACTTTCTAATCATGATAGCGACATGCTAGGCACTTTGATAATTATGCTAGCAGCAATTCTAGTGGCATACTAATCATGCTAGCAACATGCTAGTAACATGCTAATCATGCTAGCAACATGCTAGTCACTTGCTTATAATGCTAACAACATGCTAGTGGCATGCTAATCATGCTAGCAACATGCTAGTCACTTGCTTATAATGCTAGCAACATGCTAGTAACATGCTAATCATGCTAGCAACATGCTAGTCACTTGCTTATAATGCTAACAACATGCTAGTGGCATGCTAATCATGCTAGCAACATGCTAGTAACACCCTAACAACCCACTAACAACCACCCCGGGTACCACAGCTATCGCATAGCAGCCACCACAGGTACCCTAGCAACCACCCCGGGTACCATAGCAACTGCATAGCAACACCCTAGCAACTGACCTGGCTACCCTAGCAACCGCATAGCAACACCCCAGCACCCACCCCGGGTACCTTAGCAACTACAGAGCAACACCCTAGCAACCACCCTGGGTACCCTAGCAACCGCATAGCAACACCTTAACAACCACCCCGGGTATCCTAGCAACCACATAGCAACACCCTAGAAACCACCCCGGGTACCTTAGCAACTGCCTAGCAACACCCTATCAACCGCATAGCAACACCCTGACAACCACCCCTGGTACCTTATCAACCACAAAACAACAACCTAGCAACTGACCTGGGACCTATCTATTTATCTATAATCTGACTCTATCTATCTATCTATCTCTGACAGACTGTATTGCCTTAAGCTTGTAAAACTACTTTAAATTTCAAACTATTTCAAACTTTCTGGTCCGGCTTTCTCAAGCCAACTTAAAGTTTGTATCGACAAAACTTTTTTATCTAGTTACATTTAGAATTACATTGTTGACCCATCCCTTACACACTCTCAGAAATAAAGTTCAAGTTCAAGTTGAGCTTTATTGTCATTCTGCTACATGTGTGGACATATAGTGGAACGAAATGTCGTGTCTCGCAGGACCACGGTGCTACATACTAGTTAAACATAAGATAAACATACAACAATGCAAATATAGGAAAAACAATAGAGCTATTCAACAGTTTAACCATCTGACTATACATATACTATAAATACTATAACTACTATATCTAGTTGACTACACATACACAAACTGAGACTGTACAAGAACTTTACATAAATACTGTACATTAAATTGTGCTAAAGAGATATTTGTACATGAAATTGTGCAGAAAATATATTTTGTACATTAAATTGTTCAGAAGAGAGATTTTGTGGGAAGCAGCGCATAGTGCAAAAGATTTAGAAGTGCAATGCTCAAGTAAACATTATTTTGTAGTGCAATATTCAAGTAAGCATATTGTCTTATTGAGTCTTTGTAGCAGGGAGTGTTTATAGAAAGTGTCTAGTGTGCATATAGTGGGACAAGTGCGTTACTACAGGTGGTTTGTATAGCCCACTCACCTGTGTGTAAGCACACTCAGAATTACACTAAGGAAAATTGTCAATAGTTATTTATGAGTTGGGGGGGCTGAGGTGTTCATGGTTTCAGAGGGGGGACAGGGAGATTGGAGTTAAGAGCTCTCACAGCCTGGGGAAAGAAGCTGTTGAGCAATCTGACAGAATGAGCTTTGATACTCCGGTACCTTTTTCCTGATGGCAGGAGCTGGAAGAGGTTGTGGGAGGGGTCCTTCACGATGCTGGAGGCCTTGCTGGAGCATCGTGCAAGGAAAATGTCCAGGATGGAGGGAAGAGGGGCACCGATGATCTTTGCAGCAGTGTTCACTGTCCGTTGTAGGGTCTTGCGGTCAGCAGCACTGCAGTTTCCATACCAGGCAGTGATGCAGCTGGTCAGCACACTCTCAGTGGTGCCCCTGTAAAAGGTGTTGAGGATGGGTGGAGGGAGACTTGCCCTTTTAAGCCAACGGAGAAAGTAAAGGCGCTGTTGTCCCTTCTTGTTGAGTGACGTGACGTTGGTGGTCCAGGTGAGATCCTTTGTGATGTGCACCCCCAGGAATTTAGTGCTACCGACTCTCTCCACGGTTGAGCCGTCAATGGTCAGTGGGGGGTGGTCAACGGAGTTTCTCCTGAAGTCCATCACAACCTCTTTTGTCTTAAAGGTACAAAAGCTGTCACTGGGGTGGTACCTTTTCAAAAGGTACAGTTTTGTACCTATTAGGTTCAAATATGTACACAGTAGGGCTTTTCACACTTTAAATTGTTAACCCTGGGTCATCCTAAACCCCAGATAAGCGGAATCCTGGGTTATCTGTAATCACGTTTCACACTGCTCATACTATGCCTGGGGTTAACTGTTAACCCTGGGTATTCATTAACAGACGTTTCACACCTTACATTCCTAAACCTCGGTTAACGTTCTTATTTGCATATTTGCGGTGTCACTGTCTCTGATTGGACAAACAGCATTTATCCTTTGCTGAAACTTCTGCGTCTTCATGAAGAGCGCAGGTCATGGTTGCTTGGCAACGGCAGACGCCATGGGAGCACAAGCTACAGAGCGCTTTGGAAAGAAGGAGAAAGCAGCGCTTAGCTTTTTAAACGCGTTTTTAGGCGCGACATGTGAACGGCCTCATGATGCACAAAGGCAAGAAAACAAGTGCAAAAGAAAGAAAACGAGCAAAGTATGTGAATATTTATTTTAAGTGTGGAGAGACTAACGTTATTGTTTACTTGTACAGTTGCGTAAGAATAATACCGTCTCCTACTCACTCCAGTTCACAAGCTTTCCGTCTTTTGATATTTCTTCTCACCGGCTGCAGTTTACACGATGCGCGTTTCCTGTTACTGACGTGACATGAGCCTCGCTGCTCAATTTCTGATTGGCTGTCTGTTGCCAAGCGTCCAGCAGCAACAAGCAAACACCGCGCCGTTTCACACTGAACAAACGTAGCACCGCAATGCGGGGTTTACACCACAAATGCGGTGCTAACCCTGCTCCGGAGCAGGGTTTCATAACCCCAGGTAAAATGCGGTGCTAACACCGCTTTCAAATTACAGGTGTGAAACGTGTCTTTACCCGGGGTTAAAAGCAGTGTTTAGTACGACGATAACCCGGGGTTAAGCACAGCGTGAAAAGCCCTAAGTACTAATATGCACCTTTAAGGTACCAAAATGGACCCTTTAGGTACAAACATGTACCTTTTGAAAAGGTACCGCCCCAGTAACAGCTTTTGTACCTTTATTTCTGAGAGTGCATCTTAACCCACCCTTAAACCGACCCATACCACCAAACCTGTCCCTAACCTTACCCGTATCCCACCTCAATAGCAGCAGTTGTGTTTTGCAATACAATATGAATATGTACATTGTACTTATTTTTGATGTAAGTACATAGTGGTTAAGGCCACCTAATATAAAGTGTGACCGTGGATTTTTATGTATAAAGAGAGACCATTTTTACTATGTGAAAGAACAAATTATATATATTAAAACGACAATATGCTGTTTCCAATGGTAAATAATTTTGATTAAACTTTATTTTGTGTCCTTGTTACAGTGTAATTATACATTTACGTACAGAGTAATATTTATTAAAGGTGCAATAGGAGATCTCGGAAAATCCTAACTTTAGTCTGAAAGTGAACTAGGGGGGAGGGGAGGGGGCTACATCATGTGTCATTCACCGGTGAGAAAACTTAACAGCACAGTTAGTAAAAGTACTACAATACCAGGAAGGAAGATTGGGTTGTTGATGTTTGCCTGCCATTCTTGCTCTGTCCGCACAGCGTGCATGAACGTGCTGATGACTTATCCTGTCTGCGCGAACAGGGTGCGCAGAGGTATGCAAATACATACGTTGACAGGCAGGTAGGAAAGACAATTAAAACGCTCAGATTGAGCGTTTTGATTGGAAGAACATTTCTTGGTCCTACACCTTCCACAGAATATATAAATACAGATAAATACATTTAGACCACTCAACTTAATGATTGCTATCAGGATGTGAAGAGACTTTCAACTAGAATAACAAAAAATGTTTCTGAAGACTTTCATATGCAACTTTTAACTACCACATTCCTATTCACGATCATTCTGATAGCACTTGAAGGCAGCATCAGTGAAAACAGGCAGAGACAATGATAGCTTTAGCAATTAGCCTTACAGAGTGTCAAGAAGCTCTTTCAGAAAGGCAATTTGGAAAGCAAATGCGTGCTACTTACTTTGTCTAATGTTCGCGCACAAAGCATTGGTATTGATTCTTAAACATTTAAGGGACGTTACTGATTTTTCCCTGGGATATTTCCGTCGAAAATTTAATTTAACCACAGTGTCCTCCGCTCAGATGAGGGGAGATTATGGCGACTCCTATGTTCATTGGTGCATCCCAAAACACAACACTTGTAAAGCCTCTTTGGTGCTGATATTGTATATATCTCCAGTAATGGAGGACCGCAGCTTCTCACTCAGGGCTGTGTTTATGCTAATAGGGTAGAGAACGTCACAAATGGGCGGGACTTTTTCCCCTCTGTGACGTGAACAGAGGGAGAATCTGAAACAGCTCTTTTGGAGAGACGATTCATGATTTATTAGTTTTATAAAAAAATGAGTGGGTGGATTTTTAACATTACAGGCTGGTTGTTTTCACACACTGCAGCCATACAACTGTTCAAAATTGTTGTATAATAGGTCCCCTTTAAAATAGTGTTACCATAATTTTACATTGTCATTGTACCAAAGTAAGTACACATTACTTTGTAATTTTTGTTACTTTGTAGGTTGACGGTTTATTTTTTCCCACCAACTAGTACAGTGGCATGATCCTATTTCAATAGCAGTTTGATTAGAGTTAAATATGCTAACAGTAAAATATACAACACATAATGTTTTTTGTTAGCTGTGAAGCACGATGCCATCTCCAAGCAAACAAAGGCCTGGCTGTCATGTGACAGCACACCGCTGGCTTTAAGTTTGCGCATTCGCCTAACAAGGCTTTCTTTTTTTAACATTACATTTCACGTTTGAGGCTGTTTCCTGGCTCTGAGCTCAGAATGCACAGTGGACGTCTGTGGTAACAAGAGTCTGAGCTACAGGGAGGAATCTAAGACGGGATCATCCAGAAGGGCCTGGTGTTTTTGCCAGCTGACCTCTCTCGCTGGCGCTAGCCTGTGTAATGCTAATTCTCTTTCAAGTGTTTTACATTAGCATCTGTCCGCAGTGCGTCCTGAGCCAATCAGCTTTGATCTGAACATTCTGTCTTTTCAAAGGGCTAAAAAAGAGCCCTAGCCTCAGAATCTGCATCCTTCGCAAATGCCGGTGGACTACCAATGATAACGCCCACAGACTACAATAACCGTGGCCTGCTAACAAGGAAAAAAGGCTTAGCATGTAGCATCAGAGTTGTCAGAAGTGCACACTCGCTTGTTCTTTTGGCAAACTGTAGGCGTTGCAGTGTCTGCTCGACGAGAGCTTGTCCACAAAGTGCAGTCGTCTTTTGAGAGCGTTGCACCGAGGAACACTTCACACAACTCTTAATACATAAAAGAGAGCACATTACCCTTGACTTTCAGACTCTTTATCATTTAATTCAATATGTTTAGTGCTGTTAAATCTATTGACGAGCGCTAAGCCTCTTTTTACGCATCAGTAGTCGTGCCTTCACAGACGTGTGAAGGATTAGCGAATTTTATTTACCCTAATGTTTCCAGATTGATTATAAACAAAATGAGGTCAAAATGTTTAGCCCTTCCACCTGAATTCCTGCACCGTGGCTGGCATTATGTTAATCAGCTGTTAGCAGACTTTACACAAAAGAATGTCTTAAGCCAAAATGCAATTACATTTCTTTAAAATCCTTCTTCTTCCTTTCATTATTCTTTCAACAAAATAAAGTTTACTTTGTGTATGTAAATGCTCCAGTTCAAAAGTGCATGATATACCAATCCACTGCCCAAAACGCTAACACCTTTTGAAATGAACAACCATTAAAAATGTTCAGTGAATGTGAAATAAGAAAAAAAAAAAAAAGAAAGAAAAAAATAGGTTCAATTAAACTAAATTAATTGAAAAAAAAAAAAAAAATGTTATTACAAGGGCAATGGAAAGACCTGGACTCATTAAGGGACTTATTATTATTTTTTTAATCATTTAATAATAATAATAATAATAATAATAAAAGTAGGTGAGACCAACATTTTTATTGATTTCATGGTTTAATTTAATTTAATAATTATTTAATTCATTATTATTACATTTTAAATTAAATTAAATTGCTTAGATAGTAGGGGAGACCACGGCTCATTTTTATTGATTTATTGATACTACTACTACTACTACTACTACTACTACTACTACTACTAGGCTTGAATAAAAAAAATGTAAAAAGCCTTGATCTCCCCATGATTTCACTTTTAGTGAAATTATTTTATTTCCCCACAAAAAAAGAGAGAACTTAATTTTACTTATCTAAAATAAATAAATAAAATATGCAATAAAATATTAACTGAAAAACTGAAAACGCGTAAGACCTTTCTTGTGTGACAGCTAGCCCTGGTCTCCTGTATATATAAAAATACATGCAAAAGAAAAAAAAAAAGGCAACTCTGAGGCAGATAAATATTTAAAAATACACAAAGCACTATATTATTACAGCCTGATTTATTTATTGAAAGTAGTTCTTCCTGGCAGTCTGTACGCTGAACAGGTATCCAGTTATATAAGTGCAGTGCTTTACTATTCTCTGGTATTATGTATTGATTTATTTGCTTATTTGAGCATTTGAGTTTGGGAAATAATCTTCTTAGAGTGGAAGAGTTAAAGGGCCACAGGGACCAGATCCAAATCCCCTGCTATTACTGCTTGCAGCAGACATACACACACATGCACTCTCCTTCTCTTTCAGCCGCACCAGGGGTGAAAGCTATCCACAGCTTTAATTATGTCCCTTCTCTCTCTCTTTCTCTCTCTCTTTCTCTCTCCTCTCCTTCTGAAGAATTTTCTTTCTATCCCTAGGTTCAACCCGTTCACTACCCTGTAGCTCTTCCTCTCTGTACCTGGTTCCCTTCCTTAGACTTACTTTCTTGTTCTCATATCTTTTTTTTTTCTTCTTCTTCTTTTCCGTTGGTACTCTACACTTCCTCTCATTTCTTTTCCTTCTCTGCACTCTCTCTCTCTCTCTCTCTCTCTCTCTCTCTGTCGCTCCCTCCCCATCCCTCTTTCGGCGGTAATAGGCTTCTTCAGTGTTTCAAGTATGGGGTTGTTTTCCGTTAAACTACTGAATGTTAGTCAACTCAGAGCTATTAATAGAGGCTGTAAGTATCCCGTGTAGTTGTTGTGATAGCTGAACTGTCTCTCTCTTTCTATCAGGTCATTTTTCTCCCATAGGTTTGTTTGTCTCTGTGAGTTTGCTGACCTGTCCTGCTGGTGTGAGCTGTGAGACGGAGACTTACGATCCACAGGGGCTGCAGTGGCACAATTCAATTGAAGAATTCAATTTACATGTTTTTTTTCTGTCAGAGTGATGAATTGTGTGCAGTAGAACACAGGCTTGGTTTCACGGACGAACATACATACATACACGCACACACACTTATACTGTATGCCACAAAGTCTCTCCCTCTTTTTCTTTCTTTCTTTTTCGTTTGTTCTTTTGAAAAAAGAAATAATAATTGTCTTATGATTTACTTTCTTATCATTTTCCTTTCCTTTTAGGCAGATGACTTAATTTCCTCTTTCTTTTCTTTTCTTTTCTTTTAGAGAGAAGACATTCCCAAATTCCATTCCTTTCCTTTCCTTTCAGAAAGAAGACTTTCCCAAATTCCTTTCATTTCCTTTCCTTTTCTTTTAGAGAGAAGACTTTCCCAAATTCCTTTCATTTCATTTCCTTTCCTTTCCTTTCATTTCCTTTCCTTTCCTTTCCTTTCCTTTCCTTTCCTTTTATTTTAGAGAGAACACTTTCCCAAATTCCTTTCCTTTCCTTTTCTTTTAGAGAGAAGACTTCCCCAAATTCCTTTCATTTCCTTTCCTTTCCTTTCATTTCCTTTCCTTTTATTTTAGAGAGAAGACTTTCCCAAATTCCTTTCCTTTCCTTTCCTTTCCTTTCCTTTTAGAGAGAAGACTTTCCCAAATTCATTTCCTTTCCTTTCCTTTCCTCCCCTCTACAACTTTCATAGCTTCTACAAACTCTCTCAAACTTTGCATGACTTGTATATCTACACTGCTATTACACCATCTCTCTCAACGTGTCCCTCCTGTTTGCTGCTATGTATTAATCAGCCTGTAGAGGAAGCATGTCGTCCTGTGGTGACTGGGCAGGGAAGGCAGAGAACATCTTGCCGCTTTCTCATTTGCACACGGTGCTCTCCCAGTTGTCAAACCGAGTTCAAACATCTTATTTAGAATTGCACCTGCTTACTCAGCAGGTTACTGCACAAAATCAAGTGAAAGGAATGGATGAACTTAAAGTCGTCTCGTGTTAGCAGCAGGGCTGGGCTGACGGGTCAGTAAACAGTGACATTATTGACGTGTGTGTGTGTGTGCTGGGGACAGCCTTAATGAGAGCCACTGCACAGTGTGCTCTTAGTCTGAGGGACATAAACAGCATTAAGCTACATTAAAGAAGATTAAGCCAAGCAATCAAACTCGCGTTTCCATGGCAACATGTTGTCATTACTCTGGGATGGACAACCCGGCCAAGCGACTTAACCACAGAGATCAACTTAATGCGTTCTCTCTCTTTCTCTCTCTGTCTCTCTCACTTGATTGCATACTTACTCACTCGCTCTCTTTTCCTATCTCTCACTCTATTTTTAAGCAACTGTAATTCCCGATGATCACCCCATCCTGATCCAGATAATCCTCTGGAATACCTTTTATTTAGAACTGTTTAGCTTATTTACACAAAAGGCCAAAAAGACTACACTCTCTCCCTTTTTAAACTCCCTTTTCTCCTTAAGCAGAGCAGTGATAGAAGTTGCAAGATTTAGCAGATGTTTTTTTTAATAGCTTCTGTTTTTTCTTGCACACTATCATCACTCTGATACCACTCCATTATAATGAAATAATTCACCTGCTGTTAAACACTGTTAATAGACAACTAGCAGTGAGAATGATAGAAATTTGGAAAATTTGTGGAATATTGTCAGAATGACAATGAAAAATGCAAATTGTAGCTCAAAAAGTAGTTCGAAAACAAAGGCCATAGCTTGGTTTCCCAGAAAACAAGCAAAAACAAATTATATGCATCATTCAAAAGTTTTGGGGTCAGCAAGTGTTTTCTTTTTTTTTGTTTGTTTGTTTGTTTGTTTTTTTTCTGAAAGAAATGTATGCTTTTATTCAGCAAGGAAGCATTCAATTGATCAAAAATAGCAGATATTTTACATTGTTACAAAGGTTTTATGTTTTGAATAGATGCTGTTCATTGAACTTTCTGTTTGTCGAAGAATCCTGTGAATGTGTATATCACAGTTTCCAAAAAAAATATTTGGCAGTATGATTGTTTTTTGAGCATCATATCATAAGAATTATTTCTGAAGGATTGTGTGAGACTGAAGGTGCTTTGCTATCGCAAATATAAATAACTTTTTAGAAGATATTAAATTTAAAAACAACTCATTTAATTTGTATTAATTTTCCACAATATTACTGTTAACAAATAAATGCAACATGCTGAATGCATAAAGCTGTTATAAATGATGGAAAAATGCAAATGTGGAAACCCACAAAATGTATTGTGTAATTTTGAAAGATTGGGAGTGTTTTGGATTTTGGATTTGGATTTTATTTCACCTGTGTGTGGAATGGAAAATCCGGAATAGAGTTGGAGTGGAGTGACAGAATGCTTGTAGTGGTGGAAATCGCTCTCTCTCCGCTCCACTCACCTACTCTCCTGTCTTCCAGGCATGTCAGTCAGTCACGGTGCATTGTGGGACAGTGCACACAGTTCTCATTTAAAACAGCGTTTGACAGATATGAATAATCACACTCTAGAAATACTTTCCGCTGACCCCGGCGTGTGCTGAATGTAAATGGACACTGTATTTTTGTTTACCCTCCTCCTCTCTTGCCATAGTTTATCTATTAATTGAGTTCACAACGTTGCAGCGAGTGACAGAGATGGAAGGAGAAAGGATATTGATATTCACCCTCATCTCTCTGTCTCACTCCCTGCCTCTTCCAGAGGGAACTTTTAGCTCCAGAGGATATTAACATATGGGAAACAGGGCCTCCATCTGTCTGTTCTCTCCCCATACATTATTGCCTTTATATATTTCAGTCACCACACCATGTGTGTCCACATTTAGTGTGTTATTCATAGGGAGATCACAGCAGACATGAATCTGTGTCTGTGTGTGTGTGTGTGTGTGTGTGTGTAATGGAATGTGTATGTCTGTGTATACTTTCACGGGGACAGTGAATAAGGTCAGTGATCTACAATCTGGGGACAGTACAGGCACCGTTAACCGTTTGTGACCCTCCTGAGAGACATTTTACCTGCAGCCATCTGCAAGGGAGACCCACCGTGCAAATTAATTACCCTGAGAGAGGGCATTTGTGTGTGTGCGTGTGTGTTTGTGTGTGAGTGTGTGTGTGTTGGTCCTGAAAGTTAAATAGAGGTGCTGATAATCTTGTAAAGGTGTTGTGAGAATAATTTAATGTGGGTTGATTGGAATTTTACATCAAGTTATGCAGTATCATTTTTAATCATATAAAAATAATAATTTATTTAAAAGTATATCAATATAAATTATATAATAATATTAATATTATTTTAATTAAATTAATTTAATAATCGTTTATTAATATTAAATAGGCCCAACAACTCAAACTTTCTGAGAAATTGCAAGTAAATTTCACAAACAATTACAACAAAATAGCAAGTAATACACTGAAATAAATGTGAAATTGAAAAATGTAAAGTTTGAAGTAAAAAAACGAAATTGTATTTTCTTGGAAAATGTCCTCCAATAATTTTTGTTTTATTTACAACTTCAAAATTATATTAGCAAGTGACAGAGTTGGTGCCAAATCATGAAGTTTGAATGGATGCACAAGCCTCAACATTGACAAGAAAGAATTTGAGCATTATTTAACATGACATTAACAGAATGATGTGTTTTTATTTATTTATTTTCAAATTATTATGTGCACTTAGCAATGTACTGTATATCTCCTTTCTGTAACCATATCAGAATGAATCTGTGAACCCATTTTGAGAACTAGTGAGTTAGAGCTTGTTTTTGTGTGACTAAGAAAAGGATTTTCAAGAAAAGAGGAGTTGAAGAGAAAAGTGTGGAAAGGAGGAATTGTGTGTGTGGGTGTGTGTAAAGAGCTGAGGTAATGGAATAGTAGCAAGATTAGACATCACACTGATCTATAGGCGTGCGTGTTTCTAAAAACGTTTGACAGCTTTTAACAAGAATCGGAAATGAACTGAGAAACTAGGTTTTACATTACAAGAAGGTGTAAGTTTTTGTCCGAAGAATGCAATCCAAAAAAGAAACTCGATGTTTTTCTCATGCCGTTGTAAGCATTCATGGAGGTTTAAAACAACAGGAGGTTAAATAAAAATCATTTTATTTGTGTGGTGAATTTTCTCTTAGTTTTTTTTTTTTCTTTAGGGCTGCATGATTAATCAAAATAGAATCACGATATGACTTAGTATGATTATTACACTGCAAACACTGCAGTTTACTTAAATATAATGGCTGCTTAGCAGCTTTTCAGTATGTCAGAGTGTCTCTGTTTGCAGTAAATGCTGCTCCACACAAACTCATCTCATCTCTGCATCTGGTCTGAGTTTGTGTCGCTTATAACGTGCATTTGGGAACACAACATGGAGCAACCATCTTCCCAAACTTCTATACTGTAGTTATACTGTATTTTTTATTAACTTGATATTTACTGTGTAATATTGCAAGAGTAATATTTATTATTTTAATAATAATAATAAATTATTATTATTATATGATATCAATATCATATATATCAATATGATTTACAGATATGTCATATTATAGTAACTAAAACTAAAACATTTTCACTAAAATTAAAATGATTAACAAAATATAAAAATAAAAACTAATTCAAAATATTAATACAATTTATACTGTTATATTAAAATAACTACGCCACAAACAAGAACAGCAATCCTGGAGCTTTTATCGCATCGTAGACCACATTTTTATTAGAAAAAATAACTATTCGAATTTCTCCACAAATTGTGCAGCCCTAATATTCTTGTTCATATGCGTTTCTGCAAACACGTATATAAGTTGTGCATACATACAGATCCTAAAGCCTTAAATAGGCTGTAATTTTCTCCTCTTCTGCACTAATCACCCTGCTGCTGTTGTTCAGAGGAACAGGCTTTTAAGTTTTATCTCTTTAATTGTCTTGTTCTCCCTTTAGAAATGCCAAACATAATTACATGTAAAAACACTTTCTGGTCTCCACAACCAGAGTACGTTCATTTGCAAAGCCACCGCCGTTTTCGACAAGTGTCAAATCCATCAAACATGCTAATGCGGCAGCTATCACTCACAGAACACACACGACACTGCAATAACTACCTGAGTCTCATACACACACACTTTCACTTCATTAGGAACCGACAACAGTATTGTGTTTTAGTACAGCTCACTTTATTGTCTTCCCCACTGCTGTGTAAATATTTGATGTGGTTTCTCTTTCTCTATGTGAACGTGTGTGTTTGTGTAAGTGTTGGTTAGTTGTGCCAGTACTTTTGTTTGAATTATTTGTGTACCTATGTCCATCTGAATAATTTACACATGCTGAGAGTAGCATTGTTTTGCTTGGCAGCCGACTTGCACCAAAGAGTACAGCAGTGTTCTCGCACTTCCAGTCCCATACGCACACACCGTGCAACACTATATACCGAACTCGCAAATGTGATTTTTGCGATTAGCATGCACAAAGCCAATTTCTGTGCAGCGGTACGCTCAAAACGTGCCTTTCAGAAAGTGGTAATTGGTAAGCAGTAAGCACTGTTTAATATTCAAATGGAGATTTGAGACTCTCTCACTCTGTTTCCCACGCTGCTTTGCTCTTAATAGTCTCCGCTCATAATTGGGGTCCATCTGACCCCCTCCTCTCCACCTCACTCATTCACACACACATACTCCGGCAGGGACCACATATAATGGCTGCCATTGTGTCTGAGACTCCAATTAGTGCAGATCGTATAGGGGTTAACGTGCTCTCAGAGATGGGAGCTGTCTGGAGCGCGCCGTGAGGCGTTTGTGTACATGCGCATCCTCACTAGGACCTTTGTTGTCTGTGTTTGTACAATGTAGTCTTGAAGTTTCAGTGTTTAAGTGCTCTAAAATACCCAGACTGTCCTCACACCAATTAACACTCATTTACAAAGTGAGAAGTGTTTTTGTCTGTCCTCTTTGGAACCAATTTGTCTGTTTTGTGTGCATGCAAGTCTGTGATGGGATTAACAAGTAAGATGGATAAGACATGTTTTCTCAAGTTTATAAAGGCGAGGCTGAACTTCTTCAACTTTTAACAAGTAATAGAAAAAAGCAAATTTTTCAAGTCCAAGGAACTCATTTGGGGTCTGGTGTTGACTGGGCTTTATTTCATCACCTCACAGATGCAGAAAAAAATGAATAAAAAGAAAATTGTAGACAGACAGTGTCTCATAATGGAAAGGCCGTCATCAGCATGTAGTGCACGACAGAAAAAATAGCTGTGTAGAGGGCAGGGCAGAATGAGTCACATGATGGCGTTTGATTGGCTGAGGGAGCGATTAAAGCACTGTTGTGTATTTTTGTCTTAAGACAAGCATTGCTATTTTTATTTCTTTATTTAGAAATCTCTCAGGATTCTATCTGTATCCAGAATGTAGAGATATTTGGGGTATATACTTTGGATAGTGAACAGAGGTCCCATGTGGGGCCCCAGGCTTGTCTAGGCACCAGAATATTGTGGAGATATTGAGGTGGGCTCTTTTTATATTTGGGAAAGAGTACAGAGGCAACTGTTTTGGGGCCCCAAATGACCCCGGGGGCCTCAACTGTATTTAGGTCTTAGAATACCATAGAGATATCAGGGCAATGCTATTCTAGTATTATTTATTTACCATTATAGTTTTTTAATATAATTTATTTATTTATTTTGTGTATTAATAATTTTAGTATAAGTAATTTTGTTATGTGTGTTTGTCATTTGTATAACATTTTTAATATTATTTTTATTTCAGTTTTAGTTGTTATAATTTTAGTACTTCAACTTATTTTATTAACGTTTTGAATTAGCTTTCATTTTTGTATTTTAAGTTTTCATTTACATTTTAGTGTTTTTGTTGTCTGCTTTTTTTATGTGCTTTTGTAATTTTGGTGCATTGTTTAAAAAATATTTTATTATTATTTGGAATTATCTTTAATATTTTCATTTTAAATTACATTTTAGTAATTGTATGTGCTTTTGTAATTCCCATTAGTTTAAAGTTGTTTTATTATTATTATTATTTCTTTATTTATTTATTTTTTAGTACTTCAGTGTAAACCCATTTCAAGTTAGTTGCCAAACAGCATTTCTCATTTTCAGTGAAGTTTAATCTTTTCAACTAATATTTATATTTTAATGGTTTTAGTTTTATTTAACAATGATAACACTGTACCAGGGTGGTCTCTTTTAACTTTTGACTTTATAAATAAATGTGGTTAGGGCCACTGATAGCCCTAGTCATGTCTCAACACCTTAAAACCTTCCATGACTCCAGCCGTTAAAATGTTCTGCATGTACAAATCGAGTTTTTTTAGTTTTTTTTATTACGCTGCCTCTTAATAGCTTATTTCTGCATCCAATCATCACCATAACTCAATACCCTCACCCATAATTTCTTAAATAACAGTGTGTACCTTCAGTCAAATGAATGTCTCTGTTTAAAGCACCTGCCTGGAAGTCTTGATATTTGAAGCATGTAAAGAGCCTCTCCCTTTCCCACAAGCAGCAGAGGAGCAGGTTTTCAAATCTCTCCTGGAGAACAGACTGAGTCATTTCTCTGTAGACTGATGTGCAGTTGGTACTCAGTGAGACCAAATGAAGTTTTCCTCCATCAGTGGTGCCTGAAGTGCTTTCAATCACAACACTAAACTGAAACAAATAGCCTGCCCATCTCTCTCAGTCTACATTTCACCCTCTCTTTTTCTATCTCTCGCTCCTTCTGCCTCCCTTTGAATGAGTCAATCAGGGGGCTTTAGTCGCAGTTCTCGATTAGCAGGAGCCACTTGAATGCGGCGTGCGTTTTCATATAAAAAGTGGGCATTGGCATTCATTTTCATCTCGTTAAATTTCACATGGCCGTCGTCATTAGGGAGCGTCCGCCAATTATGCATCTTTGACAAGGGTAATTCTCATCATCGAGTATCTGAGGTCTTTATAAAGGAGATGGAGAGAAAAGCGAGGGTGCGTTGTAGAGGAGTAATGATGCCTCATTGAGGCTTTTGATCCTGAAACCATGTTCACATGCAATCTCTCACTCCAGAACCTATCCTGCAAACCAAAAAAGATTTCCCATTCTGGCTGCAATTTTGTGCCTTTTAAACTCATAAAGATGCCCCACTGTATTGTTATTAATGCTGCTTGCAAGGGATTTGGTTTGGTTGCAAAAACCAAAACTAATTAATGTATGAAGCACTGCTCAGCAGTGTTGGGCTTGTTACTCAAAAAAAAGTTATTTATTGTAATTTATTGCAATATCTATTATTAAATGTAATTTATTACTTGTTACTGTATAGTTACTCGTTTCAAAAGTAATATTACTTTACGTACTTTCTGGCAACAGTAGTTAGTTACACTACTAGTTGCATTACTTTTCCTTCACACCCCACAGAAGTTGTAATTGTGGATCTTCCCCATAAAATTCTTCTAAAATCGTACTAACACTATATTTCTGCCTAACCAACAATAATATATTTCTGCCTCATCATTTGACTAGAATCCACACTGGATCACAGTCAGAAGTTATTACAAACACTCAATGGTGACTGATAGTGACTTTTAAGTAAAAGCTAATTGTAGCTATAATTTCTCTGTTACCCATATATTGTTATATTTTGTGATATATTTTATCAAAATAAATCACATAAGTTTGTAAGAAAATGTTTCATTCTCTATTTTTGTATTATTATTTAATATAATTTATACCTGGATCAGAGGGATATGGGTGGGCAAACCATGTAATGCCAGAGTACATTAATGCCACAACTTGCACAATGGACAAAATCAATGTAATGGCAATATTTCCATCTGCTGAATGTCAGCTTTTCCATATTCCAAGCTTGCCTGCTGCTCTGGTGACTTCATGTGCCTGTGTGAGTCGTGAAAATTATGCAAATAATTCTAGGGATTATTTGATTGTTGAACTTCAAATCAGTAAGGGTTGAGGCATCAAAAGTAACTAAGTAACGAGTTTTTTTTTTATGGATGTTAACTGTAATATTATTACAGAAATCTTATTAGTAATTAGTTACACTACTAGTTACTGCAAAAAGTAATATTATTATTGTAACTAGTTACTGTTACTCACACAGAAGTAACTTTCAAAACCAACACGGCGAATTCTTGTGACCAACTTGAAAATGAGCAAACCAAAATTCCACATTGTGCAAATTCCTGTTGAAATGAATTTCAATCACATCTTGACAGATTGTTCTTTGTTTTAAGACCAATCTTGAAGCTGGCATTGTAATTAGGCACTGAGAAAGGTCATATTGGCCACAAACACCTTGTACGCTCAGAAGTAATTATATTTAAATACATATCAATGTTTTGGAATCTCTGGTGTTTGGTGTCCACTATTTTTGACCAAAGTAATATTATTACAGTTCAGCATTTTCTAAACAACCGTCAACAGGGCCATTGTGCTTTTGGTTAGGAAGGCTGCTTTGCAGGCTCACTTTTGAAGCGTTGCCATGTCCACTTATTATAAGCGATGCTTATTAAACATCTTTGGTTGTTTGGGCTTGGCTTAAAAAGCGATCCAGTTTATGGAGTTAATAAAGTAGGCAGATGCAGGTTGTGATATTTTGGTATGTGGCTTATATCCAAGATAAAGCATTTGGATTTTAGTTTATTATTGGCTTGTTCTCATTTGCTGTTTTTTTATCCCTAGCAAGATCTGGTGACACATACCTCTTTCCCTATTATTTCTTGCACTGTGCATACAGAAGATAATTCTGATGTACATTTAAATACAGAATTAACAACTAGTTGTTCAGTTTGGTTCTGAACACATTGTGTTGAATATTTGTAAAATGCGGTTGTCACTTCCTGAATTTTTCAGGATTTAATTTGGTTGTAGATGTAAATGTAAATGTAAACTGTGTGTGTAAAGAATAAGATTAAGCACTAAAAGATGAAGTGACAACCAAATTTAGCTGAAGTGTGTACATGGCGGTTGTGACCGAAATTTTTGCTGTTCCTCAGTAACACTGTGGTTTTTAACACTATGGGGGGACCCCAAACTACAGAACTGAATGATGCCTGAATGGGCTTGTGATTTTCATCTGGCATATGATAAAATGGACAAAATACATTTTTGGAGGTAACCGAGTCAAGATTAAGTGATTTCTTTTTTGACATCCAGATGAGAGAAGTCTATTCTTGATGTGTGTGTGTATGTGTGTACATGTGTGTAGAAGAAAGAATAAGGAAAGGATAGCAAAAGAAAGCAGAGAATTGCTGGCCACAGAGCAAGTGATTGACAGACAAGAGGCTAGTTGGATCTTATCTATACACTATTCATGAGCAAGTCTGTCTGTCTCTCCACTCTCTTCACTCCTTTTTTCTATCCTTTTGGGTTGTAATAATTCCCCCATAACTCTATAACCAAGCCTGTATCAGTGAGTTTCTATCTCATTTAAGACGAGAACTATGAAAGTTTATTTTGAGAGGAGCATCACGTAGCCATTACTCATAGACAAACCTGTTGGCTGGAGTCAGGACACAGTTAGACAGAATGACTGTGCAAAACTCCATCTGGAAATCCTGAGGTGTTACTTCTGTGAGTATTTCTCTCCTGGAGAGTGCTTATGGAAAGAGAGAGAGAGAGAGAGAGAGAGAGAGCGAGCTATGAATCATTCTAAGTGATACAGCCTTGAGGCTTTGAGAAAAGCAATAATGTACCTATCCTACCAAAATGCCTGACCTAATAGGTTTGGTGTTGAATTCACTTTGAAGTGCAGGTCACTTGATAGAGCTTGCAATCTGAGAAATATGCTGTGTTCCAAGAAATAGGCTCCGCACAAAATATCCCCCATCTCTGTCAGAGTACAGCTGAATATAACTAAGGATGTGAATTTGCACCAGATTAGAAATGAATTGAAATCTGCTTCAGGGAGTTCAATTATCTTAATTCTTCTATCCAAACTGTACATTAGTAGTACAAAGTATACAAGTGTAATTGTGAATATTGTTTCAGATTGAGATTATGATCATTCAATCAGATTCAGATTCATATTTAGATTCAAATTCAGCCACATTATCTATTTTCAGGTTTGAGGTATACAGTATATAATGAATGGCAATTATGTGTAGATTCTAATAAAGATTTTAATTTAGGTTCAAATTGATCATCTAATTTCATTGTATCGTAATCACTTAAACATACCATTTACTGTTAAATTATTTGTTAAACAACTTGTTAAATTATTTTTCAGATTGTAAATTTAGATTTATATTATTTTTTGCACAGCTCCAACTTTGCACAAACCATAATAGAGTGCACTATTTATAACAGTTACATGTGATTTTTAACAGAATCAGTTTTTGTTGTTGTTGTATTAGATTTAGGTTCAGATTTCACATTTCACTCCATATTTCAAACTTTAGTGAATTTGAGAATGGAATATGTGTGTAAATGCGGTATATCAGCGTACAGTGTGTGTGTGTTTGCATGTGTGTGTGTGCGCCATCTTTTATCTCTCCAGTGCCACCAAGTGTCTGCTGCCATCTGCCCTCACCTGCTGTTGCTTTTCAGACAATGTCTACATAAACCTACCATACACAATAATAAACACTCCACCTGAATACACATGCACATAAACGCACACACTTAATGCTTGTTCCTATGCTCAGAATGCTGCCCTTGTATCTGTTTCTGCATATCACACACTTTATCTCCTCTCTGTCTGTCTCTCTCTCTCTCTCTCTCCCTCTCCCTCTCACACACACACACACACACACACACACACACATCGGTGCAGCAGGCCCAGTCAATGCTCTTGTGCACCTGTCTCTTCATATGTTTATTTCACCTCCTTAAACACACACACATAGAGGGCTGGACAGAATGTCTTTTGGCCTGTTTAGAGGCAGCATATTGTCTCCTGCTTCACCTTTTCCCCTGCAGTGTGTTCTACTAGCACATCCTGTACCTCTCATTTCACACCACACCTTCTGTCCATCCAGCCTTCAGTGTGAAAAAAAAAAAAAAAAAAAAAACAATCCAGTATATAATTCTGTGGAAGAAATATTTGCTGATATGCAGATATTTCCAAATGTTTTGACATTATGATTTAACTTTGTTAGGTATATACCGTAATAAAAAATACAGTACTCACAGTCTGTGTGACCTGATACATATGGTTCGGCATTATCCATTCATTCCCTTTTGGCAGTCATAATTTGATTGGTTTCTAGCATAATAACCAGCTGGCCTACTAATGTTAGTGTTGGCTATGGTGTTGAAACCAGCTGTTTACAAACTATTGTTATTATATGTCATTGAAATATTATTACTTGAGCTTTTCCAATTTTGACAAGATCAAGAAAGCATGAAAATTTAAGATTTCTTCTGCAACATATACAGTATATACGAAGATTTAAGACATTTTTTTTTAATATTACAAAATGTCTGTTAAATAATTTTTGTTCTTTTGAACTTTCTGTTCATCACAATATCATTAAAACTGTATCATGTTTTCCAAAAATAAATGAGTAAAATATAAGAAATGTTTCTAGAGCTCTTAGTTAGCATATTAGTATGATTCCTGAAGGATCATGTGACACTGAAGACAGTAAATTCAACTTTGCCATCAGACATAGGTTCATTTAAAAGTATATTCAAATAGAAATCAGTTATTGTAATAATAATACTTCAAAATATTACTGTTTTACAGTATTTTTATCAAATAAATGCAGCCTTTAAGAGGCTCTTTCAAAAACATTTCAACAGCATAAGGGTCATTGAATATATCAAAATAATTAGTGTTTTGGGATTCTGAAAATAATTTGTAAATGAATAAAACTCATTACATCCTTCAGCTAGTTGTCAAATGACAGGATAATTTTGCTTCTGTATCAAACGAGTTAGCTAGTAGTGTAGAAAAAGCAAGTGCATTAGTGAGTGGAGCTGGCAGCTGACATGATTTGGAGAGAGTCCAAAAGTGCAACCAAAGGACACGGTTCAATATGGTTATTTGCAATCAATGAAAACCAATCAAATTATTATTGCCAAAAGAATGGACGCCAGAACATGTATCAGGTCTGCCAGAGTCTGATTGCATGGGTCACACAGAGGGTCAATATCATATTTATTTATTTACTTTTTTAATAAGCCAATGATATATGGCCAATGTATAGTGATAATACATTAATTGAATGAGACAGTGTTGTGGTCTGATCTCAAACCTTTGCAGAAAGTGTAAATTGTTCTTACCTATGCAGTGCTAGAATGATGCTCAAATGTTGTTTGTTAGCATTCTGCCATGCAGTTTTTAGGAGTGTTATAGGTGGTTGTTTGCTGGTCCAAGTAACACTTTATTTTAAGGTGTCCTCACATGTTACATGTACTCACTATTATAATAACAATTAGTTATGCATAATTACATGCAAGTAATTTAGTACATTACACCCTATGCTAAATCCTAATCCTAACCCTAACCCTAACCATATAGTAAGTACACATAGTTAATTAATATTACTCAATACTTAGATGTGTAATTACACTGTAACAAGAACATTATAAATAAAGTGTAACCAAGGACCCAAATCAAAAGATATTATTCTGGATCATAGTGATTTGGACTCAGGGGTGCTTCCAGGATTCAAGGGTGTGGAAAATGTGTTTCACAAAAATAACACTAAAAAGTTCAAAAACTCAATGTATGCTCATGTTAAAAAAAAAAAAAAAAAAAATCAGCTCTGCGATGAACTTTTCATTTTCTTCATGTTCAGCATCCATGTAACTACGCACTGTAACTATAAGAATGCTTGTAAGTCTCTTCAGACCAAATGGTCAGTGAGAGCAACTGAACTTTTGCGCAGAAAGAAGGTGCCTTTACATTTTAAACATTTTAACACACACACACGCGCACACACACACAGTCAAGAAGCAACTAAAAGGACATCCATCTAGCATATATTCACAGAGGAAAACAACTGAAAAACAGAATGGGAATGGCTGCTTATTCACATGACACACAGCGGTAGCTAAATTTTCTCAAAGTTACCTCTCAGAAAGTAGCCTTTTGTTTCAATTGCTTGAAGGTGAATATCCACTTCGCCCAGCGTTATCTGTTCTTTCTTCTTGATAATGTCTCTTTTGCTGACTGAAAAACTGCTTCAGATGATTCAGAGCGAGAGAGAGGTCCAAACAAATGTGAATCAATTCAAACCATTTTGTAAACCCACTTGGCCAGTTCACTGAAAAGAATAACCTACTGAAAGGAATGATTAATTGGTGGTTGAGTGGACAAAAATATGAAACACACATAATAACTGACCTTAGAAAACATTTTTCGGGCCGGTCATAGCATTCAAAGCTGAAAGCGCCACTGGATTGACTTCTCAGTTCATTGAATCAGTGAGTTGTTGACTTGAGAACCTCTTGGTAGCTATGTGGTTTTTAAGGTGTTTCAAGATGGTGGTTGCTTGCTGGTTCAAGTTAAAAGGGCCCACATAAAAAAAAAACTATCAACCTGAATCTGACATCACTACAATACCAAGGCAAGGCTCTCAAAGCTTCAGTCTTATTCTCTTTAATTTTCCTGTGCCTTCTAGTTTGTGCATGCATGTTCAGTATAGTAAATGGACCATTTCTGGCTTCAGTTTGGTTCAGTTTTAAAGCTCAAACAGGGCTAAGCCAGGCTGAAACGGGCCAAAGTGAGCCAGCAGTGCACGGTCAGGCCTTTCATCCTCCCCCTGACTGATCCGATCCAGCTGAAGGATTGCAAAAAAATGCTTAATTTGGAAACTCATTGCAGTCATTTAAATGTTAATGGGCTTTTCTTATTTTAAAATCACCTCACTAACTGTATTATTGTGCAAATGAGCTTTTTCTCTCTCTCTCTTTCTCTCTCCCTCTATCACTCTTGCCTCTTATCAATCCACTCTTAAGTGCTGAAACGTTTACTTGTCGGCCCATAATTGGATTTTTATTTTTTATTTTTTCTGACTGAAGAACAGCAGGTGTGAAGGTTCTCCTCTAGTAGAGTTTTTGGTGGAATGTTATTCTCTGTGGCAGGCCACGTTGTTTGTTTTGTATTGTTGTGCTGTCTGATGGCGCCCCGGGAGAGATTCAGTGCGCAGACGAGCGCATACATCACCTGAAGCAGCCAGCTTAATCAATATCTAACCAATCAATTTAAATATCAGGAGGTCTGGACTTTGTATAAGTTCCTGCTACGGGAATCAACAAATCCTTTGTGGAAATTAGAGAAGAGTAACCAAAGAAACATTGCTTTTTTGGTGTCATGCTGGTAACACATTTTTGTAGCTAGTTGACATATTATGCAATGCATATTTATTTATTTATTTATTTATTTTTACTTTTGTGATTTTGTAGATTTTGAGGTGGAGATCAGGTCAAATCATAATCTGAACTTGAACTCACATCACATTTATTCCTGAATTTTCAGCAGCCATTACTTCATTACTTAGTGTCACATGATCCTTCAGAAATAATTTTAATATGCTGATTTGGAGCTTAATTATTATCAGTTATTGTTCATGCTCAGTTATTAATAATCTTTATTTTTATTTCCAGTCTTGAAGATTTGTTGTCTGCTAAATATTTATAATCTTTAAATTCTAACATATTTTTAGAGACCAGGTAGAATTATAGATAGAAATATAGAGGAACTTCAAGGAAAGGCTTTGTCAAAATATAACATATAAAAAAGTATGGCAGATATTTAGGCCAATAAAAATATTTGTCATTATTTTATCTTTGTTATTAAAAAATGAGAACAAAGATACACATTACAAATACACACAATATACAAATAAAATAAACAGTGTTTTATTTTCAGGTACAATAGGTGTATTTAGCAGAAGCACTCAAGAAACTGAATGAACAAATATAAAAATAAAACACTATATAGATTGATTCCTATTAAAAGAGACTGTATTAAAGTTTTTCAGTCAAGGGTAGTGAGTGATTTTTCTCTTTGTGTTTGGTGTTTTATTAACATTAAAGGAATACTTCACCCAAGAATTAAAATAGGCTAGTGTTTTATTTTTATACCTTCATTTACTCACTCAAAAGTTGTTTTAAACCTGAGTTTCCTTCTTCTGCTAAACATAAACGCTATTTTTGAGAAGGTGGAAAACCAAACAGTTGCTGGTCCACAATGACTTCCATAGTATTTTTTTCCCCCTACTGTCAAAGTCAATGTGGACCAGCAACTGTTTGGTTACCCGCATTCTTCAAAATATCGTCTTACTGATGTGAATGTATGTGGCACTGTACAGTTTATTGATACGGCAGCGCCAGAACTGCAGCTGATAGAATGTGCGCTGTAGCAAGATACAACGATATTTCTTCAAAAGCAGATCGTGGAGACATTTTTATCAGGGCCGCTGCCGGCGAAATGGGTGCACTAAACAGGATTTTATTGTTGTGCCCCCTCCCTCAAATATTATAGAAGAAAAAAAAAAAAATAACACCTACAATAGAGGTCAAAATATAAAAGTAAATAAATAAATAAATTGCGTCGGACCTTAAAGGGACTCGAGGGACTACTCGTTCTGATCACCCAGTCTTAAAGAAATTTTGAAATACGGGACAAAACATGATTTCTTTCAAAATAAGTCGGCACACTAAAAATAGAGCTGAAATGCTGGACTGTCCCGGGAAAAACGGGATGTCTGGCCACCCTACATTACATACTATAAATATATATGTATCTTCAAATTCTGAGAGCACAAAAGGATTTATTTGGCACACCATCCACAAAGAAATAAAGGTATGCTACATGTTCATGTTTCCTATTAAAGAATGTTGATAAAAATATACTTGTGTTATTTAGTATGTGTGGATGGGCATGGTTTTCCAACCCATACACTGACCCACAGTGACTGTGTCGAGCACGTGTGATCAAAAGGAAAGAGGGAAAGAGGACCTCCAGGTGCAAACAGGTCACTGAGGGAAAATGGAGGCTTTATGTGCCTTTCAGTTGTATTTTCCAATTTAATTTAATTCTGTCCACTTTAATATAACCTCCTGTATCTCCTTTACCAGTATCGATCAGGTTCTGATCCATTGACCCCGTACATGTCTCTGGAGTCTGTCAGTAATATGATATCTGACGCCGAGCTGCTGGTGGACAAAGCAGGATAAGGCACCGCTGATCCATGCGGTATTGGCATATCTGACTCTGCTAGGTGTGTGTGTGTGTGTGTGTGTGTGTGTGTGTTCTTCCACGTATATATGTAGGTATGTGTGTGTGGATGTGTGCTCTCCCATATCTAACGTAACCAATATGGTGTCTAAGGCCTCAGGAAGCAGATACAACACACACACACACAGTGGTCACTGAATCATTGCTGTGTTTCTCAGGTGTTTGATCTGATAAGGTGGCTGCTGAGGCCAGCAAAGAGAAAAAGTGAACATATTTCTCCTCACCGCACGCTGTCCGCACCGGGCTGAGCTGTGCCTGTGATGCACAAGCCATTTGTGCTGGACTGATGAGGGGATATCAGCGTCGGCCAGCACGCCGGGGGGATATTACAGATGACAACCTGAGATGAGAGAGCAGACGTGTGATGCGGACCTGCCGAGAAATACATGCTGCTCAATTTGGTTGATTAATGTGTTTTCCTCTCTTAGTGACTTTATAGGGGCTTTTGCCACTCTTTATTGAGAAAGACAGTAGAGAGGGGACACCACATTACTGGAGAAAGAGGGTGATCAGTACAACAATGGCTGGACCTGGAAATCTACATCTTCCTCATGAGCACCAAGGCTCAGAGAGCATGTACACTGCTAAGGTACAATTCAGAAATAAAATGAAATAATTAAAAAAAAAAAAAAAGTGTTTTTTTTTCTGTTTGTGTTTGTGTTTTTTTTTTTTTCAGCCGAACCTGCTAGATGTAAAATATTTAGTGTAATATTTGAAGTACTCCCTGAGATTTCCATAATATTTCAATAATTTAACGACACATTCACGGCTCTCTGATGTTAGTTAATGATCACATGACATGCAAGTAAATAGATAAAATATTTAAACAAATATAAATAAAAAATGTATTTATTATAAATAAATAAATAAATAAATTCTTATTGGATAATAATTATATTAATAATTATATTTTACACACCAAGTTACAACGGTAATATTTATGTCTTTAATAGTTCTGGTAGTGTTCACAGCTCACATTGCATTCACACTGCAGGAACTCAGTCAAAATGATCTACATTTAATGTGAACCGAGAAGATCTCTGATGCTGAATGCACCGAATCACAAGCTGCTCATGTGAAACACGCAGCGCATCAGACCTTACAGTTATTTAATTAAATCGCAGCCTTTGATAATCACACTAAGCTATTTTGCAATTAGCTTGCAGCCCTACCTATTTATTTATTTTCATTTTACTTTGGATATAATTACACATTAGCTTTTCATCAACTCACAAACCATAATTTATTCCTGTGATGACAAAGCTGAATTTATAAGTATAATATAATATATTACTGACACCTTTTTAAAAATGGTGTATACTCTGTCTAATTGTCATGTTGGACACGGTGTAAAACATCAAACCATGTTGGGGAGAAATCTGATCTAAGATCAACATGTATCCTCTGGGCTATATGTGGCATCTCAGCCTGAAGATTCCCATACTGACTCCAGACCAGCGATGAGGCTATCCATGTCCCAACCAATTCACTCACACTAGCAGACGGTGGCCAGTGAACCAGACGCCCCTTTTTCGGCTTTCTGAACAAGGGAACTGTAAACGGACACAATGAGGACTGACAGCAGAGAGGGATCTGTGGACAGGGAACAGTGTGTATGCATGTGTGTGTGTGTGTGTGTGTGTGTGTTTGACTGTGCATAACTGCTTTGCCCGTCGCTCAGAATGTGCAGTGACATCACATATGGCCATGCAGTTCCCCTGTCAGCTGTCCAAAATGGGAAGCCAGGATGTGATTGATGGAGCATGATGCTTCTCCAGTATGCTACACTGACCTGGAGTCAGTTCCTCTGAGACTGCTCAGAAAGGAGCTTCTGTCTGCTGGAGCACAGCTCAGAGACATCCTGGACTCTCAGAGGTCTTTTGAGTCTGGTCAGTGTGGTTCAGACGAATAAGATATCCCAGATTTGTACAAGAACAGGGTCAGTTATGTGCTCAAAAATGTTATTGAGAGGCCCTAAGCTAAAAGATTAGACACGATATCTGAAAACACAAATATTTTATTCAGAAATTCAATGAAAACTGTCTGTCAGTGAAGGCTAAAAATGTGGCCTCTGTCTATCTATCTATCTATCTATCTATCTATCTATCTATCTATCTAAATCATTATGCATTAACTGTAATTATATATGGTAAAATAGTAAAAAAAAAACATAAGAGCTAATAATTTCCAGCCTTATAATTAAGCAGCAATACTTGTAATCAATGCGGAATGGTGGTTGCTAGTGTAAAGATGATAAAATAAGATATTTATTAGATATATACATATAAGATATATATTTATTGAGATATTTATTTTCTGGACCGATGTTCAATGCATACTTCTGTTGTGTGTGTATATGTGTGTGTATATATATACTGTAGGTGCATCTCAATAAATTAGAATGTCGTGGAATAGTTCATTTATTTCAGTAATTCAACTCAAATTGTGAAACTCGTGTATTAAATAAATTCAATGCACACAGACTGAAGTAGTTTAAGTCTTTGGTTCTTTTAATTGTGACAAAAAAAATCTCAACAAATTAGAATACTTCATAAGACCAATAAAAATAAACATTTTTAGTGAATTGTTGGCCTTCTGGAAAGTATGTTCATTTGCTGTATATGTACTCAATACTTGGTAGAGGCTCCTTTTGCTTTAATTACTGCCTCAATTCGGCGTGGCATGGAGATGATCAGTTTGTGTCACTGCTGAGGTGGTATGGAAGCCCAGGTTTCTTTGACAGTGGCCTTCACCTCATCTGCATTTTTTTTGTCTTTTGTTTCTAATTTTTCTCTTGGCAATACCCCATAGATTCTCTATGGGGTTCAGGTCTAGTGAATTTGCTGGCCAGTCAAGCCATCACACCAACACCATGGTCATTTAACCAACTTTTAGTGCTTTTGGCAGTGTGGGCAAGTGCCAAATCCTGCTGGAAAATGAAATCAGCATCTTCAAAAAGCTGGTCAGCAGAAGGAAGCATGAAGTGCTCCAAAATTTATTGGTAAACGGGTGCAGTGACTTTGGTTTTCAAAAAAAAGCACAATGGACCAACACCAGCAGATGACATTGCGCCCCAAATCATCACAGATTGTGGAAACTTAACACTGAACTTCAAGCAACTTGGGCTATGAGCTTCTCCACCCTTCCTCCAGACTCTAGGACCTTGGTTTCCAAATGAAATACAAAACCTGCTCTCATCTGAAAAGAGGACTTTGGACCACTGGGCAACAGTCCAGATCTTCTTCTCCTTAGGCCAGGTAAGACACCTCTGACATTGTCTGTGGTTTAGAAGTGGCTTAACAAGAGGAATACGACAACTGTAGCCAAATTCCTTGACACGTCTGTGTGTGATGGCTCTTGATGCCTTGACCCCAGCCTCAGTCCATTCCTTGTGAAGTTCACCCAAATTCTTTAATCGATTTTGCTTGACAATCCTCATAAGGCTGTGGTTCTCTCGGTTGGTTGTGCATCTTTTTCTTCCACACTTTTTCCTTCCACTCAACTTTCTGTTAACATGCTTGGATACAGCACTCTGTGAACAGCCAGCTTCTTTGGCAATGAATGTTTGTGGCTTACCCTCCTTGAGAAGGGTGTCAATGATTGTGTAGCCTAGTGAACCAAACTGAGAGACCATTTTGAAGACTCAGGAAACCTTTGCAGGTGTTTTGAGTTGATTAGCTGATTGGCATGTCACCATATTCTAATTTGTTGAGATGAAAAATGTTTTTTTTTTATTGGTCTTATGAAGTATTCTAATTTGTTGTGAATTGGTGGGTTTTTGTTAAATGTGAGCCAAAATCATCACAATTAAAAGAACCAAAGACTTAAACTACTTCAGTCTGTGCATTGCATTTATTTAATACACGAGTTTCACAACTTGAGTTGAATTACTGAAATAAATGAACTTTTCCACGACATTCTAATTTATTTAGATGCACCTGTGTATATATATATATATATATATATATATATATATATATATATATACAGTGGGGCAAAAAAGTATTTAGTCAGCCACCAATTGTGCAAGTTCTTCCACTTAAAAAGATGAGAGAGGCCTGTAATTTTTATCATAGGTATACCTCAACTATGAGAGACAATATGAGAAAAAAAATCCAGAAAATCACATTGTAGGATTTTTAAAGAATTAATTGGTAAATTCCTCTGTAAAATAAGTATTTGGTCACCTACAAACAAGCAAGATTTCTGGCTCTTACAGACCTGTAACTTCTTCTTTAAGAGGCTCCTCTGTCCTCCACTCGTTACCTGTATTAATGGCATCTGTTTAAACTTGTTATCAGTATAAAAGACATTTGTCCACAACCTCAAACAGTCCAACTCCAAACTCCACCATGGCCAAGACCAAAGAGATGTCAAAGGACACCAGAAACAAAATTGTAGACCTGCACCAGGCTGGGAAGACTGAATCTGCAATAGGTAAGAAGCTTGGTGTGAAGAAATCAACTGTGGGAGCAATTATTAGAAAATGGAAGACATACAAGACCACTGATAATCTCCTTCGATCTGGGGCTCCACGCAAGATATCACCCCTAGTGAATGACCTGCTGAGAGCTGGGACCAAAGTAACAAAGGCTACCATCAGTAACACACTGCGCCGCCAGGGACCTGCAGTGCCAGACGTGTCCCCCTGCTTAAGCCAGTACATGTCCGGGTCCGTCTGAAGTTTGCTAGAGAGCATTTGGATGATCATATGGTCAGATGAAACCAAAATAGAACTTTTTGGTAAAAACTCAACTTGTCGTGTTTGGAGGAGAAAGAATGCTGAGTTGCATCCAAAGAACACCATACCTACTGTGAAGCATGGGGGTGGAAACATCATGCTTTGGGGCTGTTTTTCTGCAAAGGGACCAGGATGACTGATCCGTATAAACGAAAGAATGAATGGGGCCATGTATCGTGAGATTTTGAGTGAAAACCTCCTTCCATCAGCGAGGGCACTGAAGATGAAACGTGGCTGGGTCTTTCAGCATGACAATGATCCCAAACACACCGCCTGGGCAACGAAGGAGTGGCTTTGTAAGAAGCATTTCAAGGTCCGGGAGTGGCCTAGCCAGTCTCCAGATCTCAACCCCATCGAAAATCTTTGGAGGGAGTTGAAAGTCCGTGTTGCCCAGCGACAGCCCCAAAACATTACTGCTCTAGAGGAGATCTGCATGGAGGAATGGGCCAAAATACCAGCAACAGTGTGTGAAAACCTTGTGAAGACTTACAGAAAACGTTTGACCTCTGTCATTGCCAACAAAGGGTATATAACGAAGTATTGAGATGAAATTTTGTTATTGACCAAATACTTATTTTCCACCATAATTTGCAAATAAATTCTTTAAAAATCCTACAATGTGATTTTCTGGATTTTTTTTTCTCATTTTGTCTCTCATAGTTGAGGTATACCTATGATGAAAATTGCAGGCCTCTCTCTGTCACGTTTCATGGGTTCGGTATCTCATTCTGGCTTGTGGTGTGTGTGTGTGTTTAAGTGGTGGGTGTGTCAGAGATACGAGTTGATTGGAGTCAGGTGCGGCTCGTATCTCTCTGGCTATTTATGGCACGCTAACCTGTCTTGTCTTCGTCAGTTCCTCTGTGTTAGTTCCTGGGTTCGGCTGGCGCGTGTTCCTGGATCCTCTCACTGTTCGACCAGTTTCACCTCTCGTTCTCCGGCTGATGGTCTTCGTCCGGCTAGGCTGCCCATTGTGGTCCCTGCGCTACCCAGCCAGCGAACCTCTTGTGACCAATTACTTCTTGTCTTCAGTCAATAAACTGTATTTCACCGCACTTGAATCCTTTTGTCTCATTCCCCGTGACAATAGGAACTGACCATGCAGGATTCAGCGGATGCAACCGATCTTCAGCACTTCCTGGGTAACACCACTTCTCGTATGGACGTTCAGGATGATCAGATCAGGATGACTGGACGGGCGGTCCAGGAGCTGGTAGCGCAGGTGTCTGAGCTCTCCACGCAATTACAACAGCTGAGACTGCCCGCTGCGCCACCCACGCCGCCGATGCCCCCGAGACCAGCGTCTGACTCTATACAGTTTGAACCACGTTTACCCACTCCTGAGAGGTATGATGGGGAACCCAACATGTGCAGAGCATTCTTGACCAAGTGTTCGATGTTCTTTTCCCTCCAACCATTTACGTTCTCCACGGAGGCGTCGAAGGTGGCATTGTCTTAACACTCCTAACTGGTAAGGCGGCACTATAGAATGCGGCGGTGTGGGAGAACCGACATCCGTGCTGCTCCTCGTTCCACCGCCTGTCTACTGAAATGAGGTCCGTGTTCGATCGTGCCGTGACTGGGCGTGAGGCGGCCAGAAGACTTCGCCGATCTCCGCCAGGGTGAGCGGTCGGTTTCTGATTATTCCATCGAGTTCCGAACCCTGGCGGCGGAGTGTGAGTGGAACGAGGAGGCGCAGCGGGACATTTTTCTGCATGGGCTGGCTGATCGCATTCAGAAGGAGATTGGTCTGCTGGAGTTACCAGACAGTTTTGAGGATCTCGTAGTATTAACGCTACGTGTGGATTCACGTTTGCACCAGCTGAATCGACGTGCCCACAGTCAGCCGTTTGTGAGTTTTCCCGAGTTTCCCTTGGAGACCAGGAATGCGATCAGCCATTCTACGGACACCGAGCCCATGCAGATTGGCAGAGCTCGGCTTTCTCGGGAGGAGAGAGATCGCCACAGAAGACAGGGTTTATGCCTTTACTGCGGGGTCACAGGACATTTTCTGATGGAGTGTCCAGTAAAAGATCGAGCCCGACAGCAGAACTGAGGTCACTGTTGGGTGGAGCTTCGTTGGACAAACCCTCAGCGAGTACTCTCCTCCCGGTGAGATTGCAATGGGCAGCCAAAGACTACGAGTGCAGCGCCCTCATCGACTCTGGTTCTGAAGGTAATTTTATGGACACGGCTCTAGCCGAACACCTTCACATCCCCAGAATTCCTCTGGGTCGGCAGATTTCTGTTAGGGCACTTTGTGGATTAGCGCTGCCCAGCATCACTTTCTCCACGCCCACACTGACTCTAGTCACCTCGGGCAATCACTCCGAACGTATCAAGTTTTATATTACTGACTCTCCTCTGGCCCCTATAGTGTTGGGTCATCCTTGGCTCACCCAACATGGCCCTACGATCAATTGGAGACAGAACTGTGTGACGGCGTGGAGTGAAGGATGTTATGCCTCGTGTCTTGTGTCTGCGTGTTCCCCTGTCTCTTGTGTTTCGTTGCAGGATGAGGTGGCGAACCTGTCTAACGTGCCCAGGGAGTACCACGACCTGAAGGAGGTGTTTAGTAAGTCCAGGGCTGTGTCAGAGATACGAGTTGATTGGAGTCAGGTGCGGCTCGTATCTCTCTGGCTATTTATGGCACGCTAACCTGTCTTGTCTTCGTCAGTTCCTCTGTGTTAGTTCCTGGGTTCGGCTGGCGCATGTTCCTGGATCCTCTCGCTGTTCGACCAGTTTCACCTCTCGTTCTCCGGCTGATGGTCTTCGTCCGGCTAGGCTGCCCATTGTGGTCCCTGCGCTACCCAGCCAGCGAACCTCTTGTGACCAATTACTTCTTGTCTTCAGTCAATAAACTGTATTTCACCGCACTTGAATCCTTTTGTCTCATTCCCCGTGACACTCTCATCTTTTTAAGTGGGAGAACTTGCACAATTGGTGGCTAAATTTTTTGCCCCACTGTATATATATATATATATATACACACACAGTGGGTACGGAAAGTATTCAGACCCCCTTAAATTTTTCACTCTTTGTTATATTGTATGGAGTCAATTTAATGCCGCATATATATGCAAAAGAAAATAAAGTTTTGCAAAGAAAAATAAAGAATTGCAAAAGAAAATGAAGTATTGCAAAAAGAAAATAAGTTTTGCAAACAAAAATAAAGAATTGCAAAATATAAATAAACAGAGCAAAAGCAATGATTTTGCAATACATATTTTCCATGGCCATATCTACTAATTTATTTGCAATGCAGCTTTTATTTTGCGTTTCAGTGAAGTTTGAGCTTGCGATACCGTTTTCCCCTTTGCGCTTCACGTTTCTGCACGTCTCACTTTGTGGCGCTGTTTTGACATGGGGGTAGAGTCAGGGGACGGGGGCGTGTCCAACAGGCCTGGGCATGCCTCCCTGGAAGTGACGTCATCGGCCCGAGACGCAGATCACAGCTGATCCAGGCACCGTCATTGAGCAGAGGCATGCGGGTGGATCGTTTCCTTTTATTCACTAGCTTTAAAACATGCATGTTTTCATTTTATTAACAAATGTATATGTGTATTAGCAGCGTTTGCTCAAGTTAAAGAAGTTGTTAATACGAACATCTGCTGTTTATTTCTCTCAAGGTGTGCACACTTTTATAGCATTAAAATGTGTATTGTTTCATTTGGTTAACTAAATGTGCATTAATAGTGCTTGTTTAAAATCTCTTAACCTGTGCACAGCGCTCTTTGTTTACATTAGTTCAGAGTTACTGCTAGTTTTAATGTAAAAGAATGCAATTAACTTCATAAACTATACATCATTAAAAAGGTCTAAGACTCGAGCTTCATATCCATCTCGACTTCGTTTTTCATTTACATAACTCCTGGCATAAATTATATTTAAATACATTTTATTATAATATATTTATATTTTACTATTTTTTTATTTGTTAAAAAAAAGAAGAAAAAAAAAAGAGGAATTGGGCATATCAGCCAAAAATGAAAGTTGTTTTAGAGGCAGAGCAAGTCTAAAGTCTGCAATGAAAGTCAAAGATTTCTATATGAGCTCATGCAAAACAATTATTTAAAATTTTAGTAATATTTTACAAAATTACAGTTTTTACTATATTTTGATCAAATATATGCAGCATTGGTCAGCATAAGAGACGTCTTTTAAAACATTAAGAAATCTTACCTACCTCAAACGTTTGAACAGTAGTGTACAAGACTTTTAGGTGCAGGTATCAGTAAACTGGCATGCAGAGAAGTGGTTGCAGCAAATAATGGTGCAGCTGTCCTTACAATAGGATAGAAATGGTTGATGCAAATTACCTAAAACAAAACTCTTGGATATATTGTATAATAAAGATTGTATGCTGTGAAACTTTGCCAAAGCCTAGTCAGATACACAAAGCATTTTTGAGCATTTGGTCCATGCTGCTCATTGTAAATGCCCCAGTGATGCCAAAGTGATGGCAGTCAAAATGTACTGCAATGCCTCATTTATAGCACATTTCATTGTCAGCAACTTCCACAGCTGTTTTGCTATGAATTTTTTATTTTAAACTTTGATGGTGTTATTGGTGCAGTATCAGATTTTTATTTATTAACTTTTTTTTTTCTGGAGACGTAAGTTATATTAACATTTAAAAAATATTAAATAAATAAATAAAATAATATGAATAAAATAAATTTGACTAGACTAGCTATGCAACCTTAAAACTGAACCAAAATTGCAGCTGGTTAGGACCTGGTTTAATCTGATGAAACATTTTGTGAAGATACATTTTAATCAAAGTGAACTTCTTTTTTTTTTTAAAGAGAGTGGACGACATTTTAGACCTTAGTCAAGGTAGCACAATATCTCATTTTTGATAAGAATGAAAACAAGGCTGTGAAGGACAGAAGAACCATTTTCAGTTCAGTTCACATTTATTTGTGAGTATCGTTTCAAAGCAGTATTACAGAAAATAAATGTTTCTACACTACAATTAAGAGCGATCTGTTATGAGAGCTGACTATGGCAAAGAAACGTCCATATGGCAGAAATGTTCAAAGATTATACAAATCATGCTGTTAACGTCACATATTAATTTAAACAGAAACTATGAATACATTAAGGCAATGATTACATGATGTGATTATGATGATTACAATATAAGAAAAAAAATGTCATCTCTTCACAGGTGTTGGGGTCATCTGAAGTGTACATAAGAGTCTGGATCCAATCTGGAGCTGGCGTAATCTCTAGTTACCTCAGTATGGACATACCGAGGTAGAAACAGAAAAGCAAATGGAGAATAATTAGCATAGCTGCTGTTCAGAACATTTCAAGCAAAAGATAATCATGTGCATTTGTTCTGATGTAACTGTAGCACAAGGTTCTGAGATGTATTATGTGAATGCTTGGCTAAAAAGATGTCTTTTTAATCTGGCTTTAAACTGGGAGAGTTGAGCCCTGAACTTTATCAGGAAGTCTATTCCAGAGCCAAATGCAAAAAACGCTCTACCTCCTTTAGTGGCATTTGATATCCTTTATACAACCAAATGCCCTGAGTTTTGTGACCTTAAAGAGCATGATGGATTGTAGCGTGATAAAAGATCTGTTAAATACATAAGAGCTAAACCATTTCCAGCCTTATAATTAAGCAGCAATACTTAGTAATCAATACAAAACTTAATGGGTTGCCAGTGTAGAGATGATAAAATTGGGGTTATATATTTTCTTGACCAATGTTCAATAGATTCTTCCATTGTTTAACAATTGTTCTGCTGACAAAACATCTTTATAAAAAAAAATAGCAAAAAATAGTTTTTAATACATATGTTTATCCCTCTCAGCCTTGTTGTCATTCATGTAAAATTCAATATGGTGTTTAGTACCCTGAATAAGGTCTGTGACAACAAGGTTTTCTTCATGAATTTTAAACAGGTTACACTCAGATATCATTTATTGCTTTTAGAAATAATCTTTGTGATTTGTTGATTCAGAGGTCAGGTCTGTAGTAAAACTTTTGTTCATTTCTGAATTAAAACTTATTTATTTATTTATTTTTATTATTATTTATTTTATTTTTTTTTCAGAGAATATTCTTGGAAGTACTTTTTTTCAGTATACTAGCTCCACAGTCGTCACCCAGGTGCACAGCTGAACAACATATTGATTAGATTATGCTTCTATCCTAAACAGCCTTTTTTGTTGTTGTTGTTGCCATCTACTTCGACTAAACTCTGAAGAACCCATTAGTGCAAGGTTGGAATGTTTCTTCTTAAAGGCCGCTTCGAACCATCCTGAAAGCCTGTTTATACCTGTTTTGGAGATTTTCCATCTTTAAAAAAATAACAAATAAATATCAACAGCTGATAACAGCAGATGTGTCATTCTATGAAACAGGTGCCTTTTTTTAGTTTAAAATGGGCAATATTAAAGTATATCTCTATATGATTTAAAACATTTGATCAGCTATGTAATATATTTTGTGTGCTAGTAAATCACATTTATCATCTTGAGGTAAATTAATACATGTTGGGACCTAATTATACCTCCAGAAAAGCAACAAGGCAGTTGTTGATGGGGTTGAGAGTTTTCTACATTTATTGTCCCCTCTTTTAAACTAAAAACAAAAACAAAATAAAAAAATAAATATATCTATATATATATATATATATTAATCATGCATGATCTTAAAAGAGGGGGAAAAAAATAAAAACTTTAAATTTGAGGTCAGAATTTTAAGTATTTTAACAATACATTATGCTATAAAATAAATAAATAAAATAGGCAAGAAAAATAATTATTTCCAGAAATTTTGATTTAGCTAATGTGCAAATTACTAAAATGGATAACAATAATAATAATGATAACTGTATTTTGCTGATATTTTAGCACATATTTAAAATGTGGCATCATCTATTTATTGTTAAAGCATTTGTGTATATATTTATACATTCATTTTTTTATTTTTTTATTTTTTTTTATTTTTTTATAAATATTGTATTTAAAGGGCCAGCTGGCACCTATTTAATATGTTTTGTGAGAAATATGTATCTTGTCACTTACATAAGGAAGGCATGCTCACACATCATGTCTTATTTTCCATACCATGATGGAATGTTTCATTTTGTGCTTTCGTTTTACTTTTACATTAGCCAAGCTTGTCTCATCCACTCCTCCTGTTGTTGATGAACATGCGCTCATTCGCAACGCTTCAATCTGTCTACCTCTCTCTCTCTCTCTCTCTTTCTTTTTGCACTAGGCAGGTTAAAATGGTGTCAGGTGTGAGATGCTTTATTGCTTGCTAAGCTCTGTCTGTGCGTATGTCGGTGTGTGTTGATGTGCGCGAGTGGGCTCTGTTCGGGGTCTAATCCAGACAGCATGAACCTAAGCGGCCCACGAGTAGAGACACGCCTGCTCTCCACGGTCTCCTGTTTAAACAGGTTTAATCCAGAACACCTCCTGTCAGCTTCGTATTTTATGATGAGAGCCGTTGGCTGCAGGCAGCGGTGGGAATCAGAGAGAAGGCTTCATTCGCCGGCTAGACCAGACCTGCTCATTTTTTTTAGCCTGCTGCATATTCATGCTGCCAGTTTAACATGTTTATTCAGTAGAATAAAATTATATACAGTATATTTATATATACAGGTGCATCTCAATAAATTAGAATGTCGTGGAAAAGTTCATTTATTTCAGTAATTCAACTCAAATTGTGAAACTCGTGTATTAAATAAATTCAATGCACACAGACTTAGTAGTTTAAGTGTTTGGTTCTTTTAATTGTAATGATTTTGGCTCACATTTAACAAAAACCCACCAATTCACTATCTCAACAAATTAGAATATGGTGACATGCCAATCAGCTAATCAACTCAAAACACCTGCAAAGGTTTCCTGAGCCTTCAAAATGGTCTCTCAGTTTGGTTCACTAGGCTACACAATCATGGGGAAGACTGCTGATCTGACAGTTGTCCAGAAGACAATCATTGACACCCTTCACAAGGAGGGTAAGCCACAAACATTCATTGCCAAAGAAGCTGGCTGTTCACAGAGTGCTGTATCCAAGCATGTTAACAGAAAGTTGAGTGGAAAGAAAAAGTGTGGAAGAAAAAGATACACAACCAACCGAGAGAACCGCAGCCTTATGAGGATTGTCAAGCAAAATCGATTAAAGAATTTGGGTGAACTTCACAAGGAATGGACTGAGGCTGGGGTCAAGGCATCAACAGCCACCACACACAGACGTGTCAAGGAATTTGGCTACAGTTGTCGTATTCCTCTTGTTAAGCCACTCCTAAACCACAGACAACATCAGAGGTGTCTTACCTGGGCTAAGGAGAAGAAGAACTGGACTGTTGCCCAGTGGTCCAAAGTCCTCTTTTCAGATGAGAGCAAGTTTTGTATTTCATTTGGAAACCAAGGTCCTAGAGTCTGGAGGAAGGGTGGAGAAGCTCATAGCCCAAGTTGCTTGAAGTTCAGTGTTAAGTTGCCACAATCTGTGATGATTTGGGGTGCAATGTCATCTGCTGGTGTTAGTTCATTGTGTTTTTTGAAAACCAAAGTCACTGCACCCGTTTACCAAGAAATTTTGGAGCACTTCATGCTTCCTTCTGCTGACCAGCTTTTTAAAGATGCTGATTTCATTTTCCAGCAGGATTTGGCACCTGCCCACACTGCCAAAAGCACCAAAAGTTGGTTAAATGACCATGGTGTTGGTGTGCTTGACTGGCCAGCAAACTCACCAGACCTGAACCCCAGAGAGAATAGGTATTGTCAAGAGGAAAATGAGAAACAAGAGACCAAAAAATGCAGATGAACTGAAGGCCACTGTCAAAGAAACCTGGGCGTCCATACCACCTCAGCAGTGACACAAACTGATCACCTCCATGCCACGCCGAATTGAGGCAGTAATTAAAGCAAAAGGAGCCCTTACCAAGTATTGAGTACATATACAGTTAATGAACATACTTTCCAGAAGGCCAACAACTCACTAAAAATGTTTTTATTTTTTTTTATTGGTCTTATGAAGTATTCTAATTTGTTGTGAATTGGTGGGTTTTTGTTAAATGTGAGCCAAAATCATCACAATTAAAAGAAACAAAGACTTAAACTACTTCAGTCTGTGTGCATTGAATTTATTTAATACACGAGTTTCACAATTTGAGTTGAATTACTGAAATAAATGAACTTTTCCAAAACATTCTAATTTATTGAGATGCACCTGTATATATGTGTATTTACCTGTATTTGATGTATGGCCCATTTATGTTTTGAGAGAGACGTGTATATACAGTATGTATACACATACAGTACTGGTCAAAAGGCTGCATTTATTTGATAAAAAATACTGAAATATTATGAAATTTTAAAATAATATTATTTGAAATATTGAAATATTATTTTAATATAATTGTTTTTAAGTATTTTATTTCTGTGAATATTCAGCAGCAATTATTCCAGTCTTCAGTGTCACATCCTTCAGAAATCATTCTAATATGATGATTTTGTGCTCAATTACTATTAATTATTAATGGTACTAAATTATTCACAATGTTTCTTATTATTATCAGTTTAGATGTTGTGGAAACCATGATTGATTGATTGATTGATTGAATGAATGAATGAATGAATGATGTATTCTGGATTCTTAGATGAATAGAATGTTCAGTGAAAAGCTTTTATTTGAAACATAAAGCTTTAGTTATATTATAAATGTCTTTAAATGTCTGTAATTTTTGATGAATTTAATGTATCCTCGCTGGATAAAATTAATATAAACAAAATATATATATAAAAAAAAATACCCCACACTTTTCAGTAGTAGTGCATCATGGTTTTCACAAATATATTAAGCAGCATAAAAGTGTTCAACATTAATAATAATAATAATAATAATAATAAATGTTTATTCAGCACCAAATCAGTATATTTGAATGATTTCTGAAGGATCATATGGAACTGAAGACAAGGGGGAAAAAATATTTCAAACTATATATACAGTATAGATATATAATTATGTATATATTATGTTAAATATTTTAAAATATTTAATTGCATGAAACTAACAGTAATGCAAAATGGGTTGTTGTGAATTGTATTTTACACCTTTCTTTCAAAGTTTCTGTATTTCTCCCTCTCTCATTTTGTTTATCACTGTATATCATCATGAAGTACATGCTGCAAAGTCGATTTTGTTGGTCGTACAGAAGCCAAAGTTATGCAGAGTGCTGATCTACTGCATTACCGCAGCTTTTGTGATGCTAAACACATTGTTACACACCTGCAGAAATCAGCCTCTCAATTTCAATGGATGGCGTGATAAATGAACTCCTTAAAGAGCATTTGAGTGTTTCATCTCGCTCGGTAAAGGAAAATGGACCACTGTATAAATGTTAAATGGAGACCATCAATGCGCTTTCAGAATTACGCCTATTTAAATATGAGCTAAAACATGATGAGTGGAGTTAAAGCAGACCGTATCCTCTGAAATTAGCATCTGTTCCTTTGTTCTTATTTTAACGCTTTGAATTAAATAGTTAAGCATGCTTTTTCTTTAACACTTTCCTTTTACGAAACTTTTCAGCACCTGATCAAAAAGTAAGGAGATTTAAATATGCATGAGACAAGAGTTGTTTGTTAAATTCTTTACAAGAAAAGTAAATGTTCTATGGTATATGGATCAGTGTGGAGGAGACCTTTCACAGACTACAGCCTGATTGATGATCCACATCAAGTATTATAAGTTATGTGTGGCTTTCATTACAAAGACCTTTCTCTGTGTACAGGGTGCAGAAATAATCTCATTTCTCTCTGGTCCCGAGGGGGTGAAGAATGCATGATGTCTGCATAGGTACAAGACAAATTAGTCACAAGTTTAACTAAAATGTGAACGGGTGAAGAAAGAGCACACTGTTTACTAGTTCATTCAGGAAAGGCGAAGCGGTCATGAGATGTGAGTGTGCTTGAGCTTATGTTGGCAAAAGGCCCTCTCTTTTTGTCATATGACACTTCATCGTCTACCATATGCCTCCTCTGACACAGAGAGCTCACTGTCTTTGTTTATTTTATTTTTTTCACATGGGAATCATTGGTTGGTTGGTGTGGGATCCAAACATTGACACCAGAGAACATTTCTGAGCAATGTTTTAAATGTGACTTTCATCCAAGGTCAGTTCACACAGGTGTCCTAGCAGAGGAACCACAAGATATTCATCACATTAACAATGACCATGATCAGTAAACAACCAGAAAGTGTCCAGGTACTTCATTATATTTAATATTGGATCCTTACCAATAATTCTATATATAATCAGTATCTTTATTTGTGTAGGCCTATATGTATGTGTGTGTACACTTGGTGTTCCCTATGGGGACAAAATGTCCCCACTAGTATATAGTAATACCAGTAATTTTGGGTTCCCATGAGAAAAAGAGTTTATAAACCATACAGAGTTTTTTGAAAATCTAAAAATGCAGAGAGTTTTGTGTGAGGGGTAGGTTTAGGGGTACAAAATAGAGTTTGTACAGTATAAAAAATCACTGTAGGCTATCTATAGTAAGTCTGTATAAATCATGGAAACCTGTGTGTGTGTGTGTGTGTGTGTGTGTGTGTGTGTGTGTGTGCAGTACTGCTGCTCCCTATACGCAGAGTACGCAGTTAACGTAGGGCACCAACTCCCTGGGGGGCACCTTCCCAGTTGCTCCAAAAAAAAAGATGGAAAGAAGCCCGTGCGTCACTTTCTGGTAACTTTTTTGGGTGTTGAAGTTAATAACGTGTTTTAATGTCGGTAATAATTTCACCACCACCAACGCATCTAATATTCTCTCCGAGTTTCCATGTTCACTTAAGAAAGTTAGCCATGTTTTTTTTTTTTTTTTTTTTTTAACATGAATAAAACAAACAGAAAAATAAAATCATGGTTCTTGTAGCCATGGGAACCGCAAATTAACCATGTTTTTTTTTACTTCAAATAATATTTTTTAAGTATTAAGATAATATGTTTTTGTGGTTATAAAAACAAACCTAAGCCAACAACAGCCTTTAAAATGACTTAAAATGCATTATATAAAAACAATGAGGCAACCCTGTTGAAAAACAACAACAACAAAAAGAACAGTAGGACCATCACAGAAAATTCTAATACCATCACAAATGAATCACAGATAAATCGCAAATACCATTACAAACATTACAAACCATCAACTTTTAACCAAAAAAAAAGAACAAAAAAAAGGTTTTCTGTAGTCTGTATTCCATTAGGATGTATTGGTTTTGACAAGCCACCAATAAAAGGTAACCAATTACCAGTAGAGACCAACAGGGCCGTTACAGTTTCCATTAAAACCAATACAAGTCCCATTATAACCAGTAAAACCATTACAAATTTTGTGATGGTGTCTATTGTTTTTTTTTTTTTTTTCAACATTACATGTTATTAAAAATGCCTGCAAAGGGAGCCAAAGTCCTGGTAATTACTGCTGTTACACTTACAGGACTATCATATCCTTGTTTAATAGGCTATTGACCAAACATTTAATGACACAGCCTCTATAATTTCTTCAACATAAAACATGTGGTTTTCTTTTGCTTGATTTCTGAATGCTTGAGAATATAAAATCAATCAGACAATTGTATTAATAAAATCATCGCCACAGGTAACTGTCTAGACTCTAGAGGTACAATTGTAATTTGTAAATAATGCAATTTAATTACAATTAAATTAAATATTGTCCCATAAAAATGTAAACTTATTTTTAGTATGGTTTGAAATATATATATATTAGTGCTGTCAAACAAAATAAAAGTTTTGTTTGCATAATATATATGTGTGTGTTCTGTGTATATTTATGTATGTAGTATACACATACAGTATATATTTTGAAAATATATTTATATTCATATAATTTATATTATAAATAGTGCTGTGCAACCATTAAAATTTTTAATCGCGATTAATCACATTATGCACAAAATTCAATAATGAATTCAAAAGTAGTGTAGCACCTTTTCATTTAAAAGTACTGCTATATGAACAAAAGTACAATAACATTTGGTTTGCAAATACACAAATAAGGTGTTTTTGTTGTTGCTGTTTTTACAGCAGTATTCTTTTTACATATAGTTAAAATATTTCTTGTATATCTCCACTTATGACATTAATGTAATGTAATCAAATTAAATATAAAACCAAAGCTATTTGTCACTGCCCGGGCATTAACATTTTTATAGAAAATATTTTATAGTTTGTTATAGAAAAACAAGTTATGTTCAGAGTCCAGAGCCTCGATCATAACATTATAACATTATAAGGCACCTTCTGAGTAGAGACCTGCACTATCGCGGGACACAACGCAGAATGCGGCGCGGGACAACACTTGATGAGCGAGTCCGGGCGGGTAGAGACTCGTGTGTGCGGGATGCGGGAGAATAAGGGTGTACTCACATTAAGCAATCTTAATCGTGCCCGAGCGCGTTTGACCCCCAAAGCCCGGCTCGTTTGACTAGTGTGATTGCTCCGTGCCGCGCTCCGGCGCGGTTCGTTTAGCCGTCCCTGGCTTGGTTGGAAGAGGTGGGCCAGAGCACGGTTCAGTTGGGCTCGGGCGCGGTACGCATGTAGCGTCGGAGCACTTAACTTCTGATAATTGCAGCATGATTGCGTGAACATTTCTTAGCAGCAAAAGTTATACATCTGTAAAGTAATATATTGTGAGAGGGCCATGTGTTACCGCGTCCCAAACGACTCAAAATAATAAACCACAAAGTTAACAAAACAATGCGCTCCACTGTGCTGAGCAAGAGCGCTTATTCTCTGCTGCATTCACGTGCTAACGGAAACTTCCTATTTCCAATTTATGAAGTTGTGAGCGGCGCCGGCGCATCCAACCTGATCTCACAGAATTCCGTGTAATGACCACGGACCCTTAACTCCGAATCTGTGGTGGCATCACGGAATCGCCGGAAATTCCGTGATGGCTCACAGAAGTGATACCAATGTAAGTCAGTGACAGGCATCAGCCGTGGTCCATTACACGGAATTCTGTGAGACCAGGTTGCAAATTATATATTGGGTAATAACATTGCCATTATTGCATATATGTTGGGGTGTGATTTTTCAATGTAAAAAGTCAAATCAGTTTTATTTATATTACATTATTTACACATTTATGAGCACGTAACCCAACCCCTGCCCCTAAACCTACCATTTATAAATAAAACACAAGCTATAAGGGACAGACACAACTACCGTCATAATTTATTAAAAAGTATTAATATTCCAAGTCTTCCGAGGCAAAACGATTGATTTGTGAGAGGAATAGACACGATCGCTGTCTCAGCTATGTGCTGCAGTCTCTGTGCTTAAATTCAAAAAATGCCGCCAGAAGAAGCCTTATGTCAGCTTTGGTTGTGAAATGCCATTGGCTCTTGCGTGTCTCGTGATCGATTGCGTCATGCTGTTGTGGCAGGCTATTGGTTCTTGTATGTCTCGTGACCGATTGCCTCATGCTACGGCCCGGGAGTATCTTTTTGAATGAGATGTGAGCGCGTTAACGGAGCGGGATCATTTTCAGCAATTAAAACCTTGTGTTTTACTCTCTTCTTCGCATAAAGACTTTGTATGGCTTCAGAAGACTTGGAATGCAATACAACTTGTTTGTAATGCTTTTATACTGCTTGTTTATGGACAGTTTTTGCAATAAATACCCGTGACTGCACTTATATTTGCCTGTGTGTGTTTTATATTGTTCAGAAGTGGGTAGGTTTAGGGTAGGGGTGGGTTAGGTGCTCCAGTGAAAATATAAATTTATATACAAATATAACTGCATCGGAGTCACTCTTTTTACGTGGTCCGATGCAGCTCTGGTGTAACTAGTGAAACCGTGCGTGGACCAGTGTTAATTTCGTCGACGAAGACGAAAAATATTCGTCAACGAACCTTTTTTCTGTGACTAAGACTAGACGTTGACGAGCTAAAATGAATGTCTGATGATAAAAACTATGACGAAATTTATGCCGCGTCTTCATTAACAAGACGAGACGGGACTAAAATGTTATTTGAGGACTACCAGACATTCAAAATACATCCTATATGCTAAATGAAGTGTCTTGTCTTTCAAAATGTGCGTCTCTGTCATTGGATTACAATCAGATGAGGGGCGTATCTAGTCTCAGTATGGCAGCCGCAGCGGACAGATAGGCTATCAAAACGCAAACTAACGATCTGAAACAATAGCCTCAGCACCCGAAGGGTTAGGGATAGGGTGACCAGACTTCCCGTTTTTCCCGGGAGTCACAATTCGTTGTCGATTAATTTAAAGTTAGTGACGGTGGGATAGGCGGAGTCGCGCTGATAGAAGCGCTCTCTCTCGCGCGCAAGCTCCACTTCTTCAGTTCTCATACAGCGCGCAATCAGTTCTCAGTGCTCAAATACACACACAGCAGTCCCGTGTCTATCGTGTAGTAGAGTCAGAGTATCTCACATAAATACAGTCAGTTATGGCTTAAGTGAGCGTAAACAGGTGGATGAAAACTGAATGTGTGTCAGTATTACATGCATGCCTTCCGTCTTAAAGGGACAGCATTCCTAATTATCCGTGTCATAAATGTTAACCAACAAAAGATGTCAAATAAATGTATACTTAAGTAAAGCTACTGTATCTGAAAAATGAGTTTAATTTGTATCTCTACCAAAAAATGAAAATGTATTCCAGTTTTTCCAAATTCAATCCTTGATTCAAATTTCTCATAAGCTTAATTGATTTGGTCTAAAGAGAGAAGAATTGATGCCTATTTTTGTTTGAATACTACATATAAAATAGCTACCAAAATAAATGTTGTTAACTGCACTTTGACTAAAAGTAAAGACTAAAAGTTGACAAAAATACAATGACTTTTTGTCGACTAAAACTAGACTAAAACTATGAAATACTCAAATGACTAAAATGTGACTAAGACTATTAAGCATTTTCGTCTCAAGACTAAGACTAAGACTAAATCAAAAATGCCTGCCAAAATTAACACTGGCGTGGACCACGGCTGATGCCTGTCACTGACTTACATTGATATCACTTCTGTGAGCCCATCACGGAATTTCCGGCGATTCCGTGATGCCACCACAGATTCGGGGGTTAAGAGTCCGTGGTCATTACACGGAATTCTGTGAGATCAGGTTGCAACGTTCAAGCATATCACAATGTTAGTTTAAATGTTTAAACTATATAAATGTGCGCTAGGCGCACATCTAATCATTTGTGTGAAGAGTGGAAGCTGAAGTGCACTTTGCAGGAAATGGAGGTGATAGACACTTGCATTTTTTTTTTCTTGATAGTGGAAACAACTTAAAATATGTTGTGATTTTGCTCATAAAGGCTAGAGTAATACATCATTCGGAACTGTAAAAGGTCTACTTTTATTTGTGTGCATTCTCAATATCAACAAAATGTTGTGCTTTTATAAAATAAATAGGAAAACAGAGGATGCGCTTGCCATCTAGTCTTGAACAGGAGTGCTTCAAAACGAAAACAAAAACTCTTTCATTATGTAATCCATAAAGATGCATTTCTCTCTAAAGGCATGAGGAGATGGCGAGTCATTTTTTCATCACCCTCTAAAATATAAAAATAAGGAAAAGCCTAAAACAGGCCCAATTTTATATATATATATATATATATATATATATATATATATATACATGCTCTCATTGGTTGAGATATGTGATGACACCCATCCCAAGCCAGTACTGATCAACATCCCATCCCTCCTGTGATCCATGGTTTGTCTGTATGTGTATTCAGAGCGTGAGCAATGGACTTTAATAATAATAAAAAACTGCATTAACGCGCAATAAAATAATTGTCGACATTAATCAATTAATGTGTTAATGCGATAATAATGCATTAACTTGCCCAGCCCTAATTATAAATAAATATATTTAATATATAAACATAACATATTATTTTTCTGAAATATATACATGCATGTGTGTGAGTATTTATATATACGTAATAAATATACACAGGACACACACACACACATTATGCAAACAAAACCAAAAACTTTTATTTTGGATGTGATTAATCGTGATTAATCGTTGGACAGCACTAATAATAATATATATATATATATATATATACATATATATATATATATATATATATATATATATATATATATATATATATATGTGTGTGTGTGTGTGTGTGTGTGTGTGTATGTACAGTACCCTCCACTAATATTGGCACGCTTGGTAAATATGAGCAAAGGCGGCTGTGAAAATAAATCTGCATATTTTATCTTTCATTCAAAAAATTCATAAAATTCCAACCTATCATTGAAGTAAAACAATTGAAAGTGGGGGAGTGGGGGGGGGGGGGGGCATTGTGAAATAAATGCTTTCTCTAGTTCATGTTGGCCACAATTATTGGCACCCAATTATTGCAAAGTAACAGCTGTAACAGCTTTGAGTTTTCTCCTATAATGCCTGAAGAGGTTGGAGAACACCTGATAAGAAATCAGAGACCATTTTCTACATACAGAATCTCTCCAGGTCCTTCAGATTCACAGCTCCATGTTACTTTTTCTCTTCGGTTCACCCCACTCATTTTCTGTAGGGTTCAGGTCAGAGGACAGGGACAGTCATGGTAAAAGATTAATTTTGTGCTCAGTGACCCATTTTTCTGAATCAGAAAGGTTTTGTTTTTTTTATCTGTTGGTATTTGATAGAATCCATGATGCCATGCATCTGAACAAAATGTTCAGGACCTCTGGCAGAAAAACAGGCCCACAACATTAAAGATCCAGCAGTATATTTAACCGTGGACATGGGGTACTTTTTATCCTTCTTTGTACTAAACTCATCTGGTGGGTTTTGCGGCCAAAAAGGTATTTTTTCAGTTTCATCTGACTATAGAGGCCAGTGCCATTTGAAGTTCCAGTCGTGTCTGACAACTGAATATGCTGGAGTTTGTTTTTGGATGAGTGAGGAGAATTTTCCTTGAAACCCTCCCAAACAACATGTGGTGATGTAGGGGAAATATATATATATATATATATATATATATTTATTTATTTAATTTTATTTTTTTGTAGGTTTCTGACCCTCCAGCTGTGATCCTTGGAGAGTCTTTGGCCACTCAAACTGTCCTCCTCACCGTGCATTAGGATGATATAGACATGTCCTCTTCCAGGCAGATGTTTAACATCTTTAGTTGATTGGAACCTCTTAATTATTACCCTGATGGTGGAAATGGGGATTTTCAATGCTTTAACTCTTTTCTTACAACCACTTTCTACTTTGTGATGCTCAACAATCTTGTTCTGCACATCAGAACTATATACTTAGGTTTTATTCCTTGTGATGGATGATTAAGGGAATTTGGCCTTTGTGTTCCTCATATTTATAATCCTGTGGAACAGGAAGTCATAGCTGGACAATTTCATGCTCCAATCACCCTGGTTTGCTAAAAAAAAATGTAAATATGAATGGGAATATACTTCAGAGATATTTTACTCATAAGAATTTCTGGGGGTGCCAATAATTGTGGCCAACATTCATTGAAGAAAAATATTATTTCATCATGAGATTTTCTACCCACTTTCAATTGTTTTACTTCAATGATAGGTTAAAATTTTGCAAATTTTTTGAGTAAAAGATCAAAAGGATAAACAATGCAGATTTATTTTCATAGCTGCCTTTGCTCATATTTATCAAGGGTACCAATATTAGTGGAGGGCACTGTGTGTAGGCCTATGTATGTATGTACAATATATCAAAACTGGGTTGTGCTAAAAGTCACTATATATATATATATATATATATATATATATATATATATATGTGTGTGTGTGTGTGTGTGTGTGTGTGTGTGTATGTATAATATATCAAAACTGGATCATTCTACATATAATAATAGACAGTTTAATGGTTCGAGCACTTCATGTCTGTTAAACTCTAGATTCATTTTTCTTGTTTTAACCATATTCTGTTAGAAAGTGTGAGCTGATATGATCTCACTTGAAGTAATGATTAACTTTTAAAACTTTTAATACTTTCATCATTTAAAATCTGTCACTTCTCCTTTTGTAATAAAATTTTTCCTTTTTTGTCAGCTCAAGCGTGCTGTGCTTGAAGGTATTAACCTTGATCCCATAGTGATTACGGAGCGATTTTGATCTAACAATTTTATAAATATATAAATATATGGTTTTTATATTTTATAAGTCAGTTTACCTTTGCTGGGGCAGTAATTAAAGTTTTGTATTATTTTATTAAAAATGAATCCGTTAGTCATCGGATTGACTGCAAATCTCTGGCACAACATATTGTCACATTAAAATTAATGCACATTTAAAACCATATTTCATTTTAATCACCGCAATCTGCTTCTGATTGCAGATAATTTTTTAGGCTGGTAGATTAAATTAAATATAACAACTCCAGCAGTCTCATTTGAATTATAAGCATTTCAAGCAGTGGGAGACAGTGTAACAGTATTCATACTGCTCTATTACAAATATTACATCCTGAACCAGACATGCATGAAGATTAGTTTAGACACTGATCCCAATTTCAGTGACTAAGAGTAATTAAAAACCCCTGTGCGTGTGTGTGTGTGTGTGTGCCAATGTGTGTTTTCAGAATAAATCCTTTGATGAGTTCCATGAGGCTTTCAATATTATAAAGCACACAGTTCACACTCATTGCAATCTCTAAATTTGATTCTCGAGAGATCAGGCTGATATGCAGAGCATTTATTTTCTATTGTTTTAATGAAGTATACCATTCACATTTGATAAAACAACTAATTTTTTATCTTTTATTTTTCCTATGAACATAATCATTAAAGTACTTCTAATTTACAGATAAAAACTTCTCAAAAGAGTTTCTTTATCGTTCACTGAAATTTCCCCCTGAGTTTACATTTGTTCAAAAATATTAGTCACCCTCATTATTATATTATTAAATTATCTGGGTCATTTCTGTCATTTAGTATATTTTAAATAAATTATTTTATACCAGACATTCAGAAATATTTACTGGTCAAGCTCAGGCCTGATTATTTACACAGTGGTGGGAAATTGAAAACATTAGCCATTGCTCTGAAAATGTATCAAACAAGATTAACAAACAAACAAAACAAAATTCATCACAGCCTTATTGTGAAAGTCTCAGTAGTGCATGTTGTGTAAAAAAAAAAGGCCTCCAAAATTACTTTCCTTTTCTGCTGACATCACTTAGGTATAGAAGCCTGTTTCTGCCACGGGACAAAACAAAAATAATAAGAAAGGTGATTGCGAATTTTTGCAATTCTGAGAAAAACATGTCAGAAACGCATGATAGAAACCCAGAATTATTTTTTTCTTGCAATTCTGGCCTTGTTTCTTTGAATTTGAGTTAACATTGTGCAGTTCTGATTTTTTGTTCCTGCCAAGGAAAGATAATTGCTCATTTTTATCTTTTGATTCAGACTTTATTTCTTGCAATTATGAGAAAAAATGTCAGAAATGCATTTTTCTTGTAATTCTGACTTTTTTTGTCTGAATTCTGTTTGTCTCACCACTCTTCTTTTTTTTTTTTCTCGCACTTTTGAAAAATGTGAGATGCAAACTCAGAATTCTGACTTTTTTATTGCAATTCTGACTTTTTTTGGTTACACTTTATTTTGATAGTCCACTTTAGACATTCTACTAACTATAAGTAACTTTGTAACTACATGTCAACTAATTCTCATTCATTTGCAACTACACGTCTACTAACTCTCAGTAGGGTAGGTTTAGGGTTAATAAGTTGAAATATACTTGCAAAGTTTCTCATAGTCAGTATGTTGTATGTTGTGGACCCATCAACATAAAATGTTAGAAGATATTAACCAGACGGTCTACTAATACTCTAATGACTGCTAGTTGACATGTAGTTGCAAAGTTACTTACTGTTAGTAGAATGTCTAAAGTGGACTATCGAAATAAAGTGTTACCCTTTTTTTCTGTGAATTCTAAGTTTATGTCTCACAATTCTGACATTTTATTCAGAATTGTGACTTTTTATCTAATTTTTTATATAGAAAAAAAGTTTAAAAAAATGTGAGATGTGACCTCAGAATTCCAACTTTTTATCTCAGAATTGCAAGAAAAAATTGCACATTGTGAAAATTAAAGTTGCAATTACATTCATTCTGATTGGGAAACGAGCTTCCACACTTAGGCCACGCTGTCTATTGGGTAATGTTAATAGCCAAATAGTTCTGGTATGCATCACCCGCTTGTCACCATTTAAATCAATTATCAATGGATAAAAGCATTTCCTTAATGTGAAATTACTTTACGAGAAAACTTGAATTATATTAAGATATACTGTAAATAATGGGGACATGAAAATGCACCGCCTAGTTTGAATGTCCTTTGTGGTTTCATGCCTTTAAATAAAAATTAAACCCAATAAAATGAGAAAAGATTGATTTATATGTTAATTAGCAAGATATTTTAAGTAATGTTTATTTTCCATACAACTCTCAGCGCCGTGTGAATAACGTGTGTAAGAGATTGCTATGACAACATACCGCTGCGTTCTTTGCGTTCACGGCACACTGCTGCTTTCCTCCCCACCTCTGGATGTTAATAATTTCCTTTCATCTCATCTCATCTCATCGCTATTTCTTCTGCCTGCACGCTCTTCAGCTGCATTTAAAAGCTCCCATCCGAGTGCACAAAGACTGCATTGTTTTCAGATGATCACGCAGACAAAGTTTTCCTTTATTCCCTTAACTAGGCTTGTCTGAGCCCCAATAGGCCTCTCCGTTTTGTTAGAGCAAATTAACCACCCTACTCGGTCATATGATAGCTTCCTCTCTCGTTTCAGCCTCTCTCTCTCTCTCTCTCTCTCTCGCTCTCTCTCCCCCTGTCTTTCTTCGTCTCATGTCAGAGCTCTTTTGTTTCTTGTCACAGAGCTAGCCCTCACTGTAGGTCATTTTGACATGAGAAATCTGTGACCTCAGATGCAGTGGCACCTGCTCCCGTGCTCTCGGCTCCGCTGTTCTCCGCTGTCATCCTCCGGGAGCTTTTGACAGAGTAATAGTGGGAAATTGAGGTTATTGAGGATGGTCGAGGAGAGATGCGGGCACCATTATTGAGGGAAGGTAAAGATGGTTTCAGTGGCAGAAATGAGAGATCGAGACCAAAAGATCGTCATTTCTTTCAAAACACATTTTTTTGGGTGATGAGATTTCCTTTTTGTTCTCCAGAAGTAAAGAATCCTAAAAGCTCTATCAAGCACAGATAAGGCCCATTCTTGTGGAATAAAAACCTTTTGATCAGTTTAACTTATAAATGGTTTAACTGCTCATTGTTATTCAGCTTAATAGATCACATCTGGTTGTGTGTCTTGTGTGAAGAATTGCTCACCCTGCTTCGCTAATGATGTACAATAACATGTTCCATACGGTTAGTGAAGAGCTATGAGTGTCTTTTCCGTGTAATACACAAGAGAAGAAAAGAAAAATAGAATATTCAGAGGTGCTGTGGTCTAATTAACGATGGCTTTTATTTGCTCTGGGAATGGGTTAGAGCTTTCAAAAGAGAGAAGAAACATGAAAAAAGAGAATGAGAGCTAAGTGTGTGTATGTAGAATGATAATTCAGATAGAGAACGACCTGTGCTATTGGCGCATGTGTTTCTGATCACAAAGTCATACTGTTCTCATCCAAATATTCAAATTTGGTGTTTCAAACCTCCATTTTATTTATTTATTTATTTATTTGTTTTTTAATGTGTCAAACACAAAAAGTAAGTTTTTGAAGAATATCCTGGCCATTAAAAAAAAAAAGAAAGTGTATCCTATATTCCATGTCTTGTGAAGCTGTACAGTAGCTTTGTGTAGGGAATAGACTGAAATCTGTTATTCTCTGAAATTAATCATATTTTTTTTAGTCAAATCTGAATCACAGAATCACAGATTCACAGAACTGTTTTACACACTGATCCACTTTTCACTGACTCACAGACTCAATGATCTAATCCCGGCATTTAACAGAAAACTATGCAATATGTCACACAAGTCAGTGGACATGGTACTTTTGTGTCCTTTTTGAATTTTGAAAGCTCCAGCCTTTGTTCATTGTAATTGCTTGGAAAGGACTGGCCAAATCATATTTCAAAATATATTATTTTGTGTTTCACGAAAAAACAACAACAACAACAACAAAAAACTTAGAGTTAGTTCACCCAAAAGTGAAAATTCTGTCATTAATTACTCACCCTAGCAAGGACATCGGTAGTCCATGTGACATCAGGGGTTCAACCGTAATTTTACGAAGCTACGAGAATACTTTTTGTGCACAAAGAAAACAATAATAATATGATTTATTCAGCAATTCTTCTCCCTGAGTTACCATCTTCCGCCATTTTGGAGAGTACCCCAGAACGTAATCAACGTAATGAGCGTTGCTGGCGCTATCTACTGAACGTAAACAACGCTGATTAAGTTAAGTGAAAGTGCACGCATGCTGAACATAAACGATGTTTTTTGCGTTGATTACATTCTGGGGTACTCTCCAAAATGGCGGAAGACGATAACTCGGGTAGAAGAACTGCTGAATAAATTATGTTATTAAGAGAGAGCTCTCAGATTCTATCAAAAATATCTTAATTTGTGTTCTGAAGATGAACAAAGGTCTTACGGGTTTGGAACTACATGAGGGTGAGTAATTAATGACAGAATTTTCATTATTTATTTAGGCTATTTATTTTTTAGCCTGTTGATGTCCTTATTCAGCAGTTAACAACGAGCACAATTAGAGTTGCTTAGTACGTTTGTAGACATTATCCTGGGATGTAACATTAAAGGCAGTAGATAGGGAAAAATATAACTGTTTTTAAGAGCCCTTAAAAAAAATAGCACTTAGTAAAACATCTACTATAATCTACTATAATACAATGAATACAGTGACTCCATGGCCACAACCTAGTGAATGAATTAACCTACAAAAAAGCTCATTAAGTGAATTAATGAACAAGTCTTTTTGGTTCATTGATTCAAAATCAAAAGGTTCAAGATCAGATTAGGTGAAGATATCGATATACATTTGCCATAATTTATTCATGCTGTGTTTTTAATAATTCCAGCTTTGATGGTAGTTAGTTTTACAAAGTTTTCACAGTGAAACCAGTCATTTGTTGACCCGGGCTGGTTGCTAATCGTGCTTAGAGCTGGTTGATTCTTGACTAATCTGGGTTGACATGGTTAAAAACATCTGGTTAACTAGTTTGACCCCTATAATCTGGCTGACCTGTTTTCTTCAGCCTGGAACAAACTTGTCAAAATTTGTGTCTCTAAATAAACCCAACCAAACACACACACTTTAAACATTAAATGGTGAAATTTTTCAGCCCTCCGGCATCTTCTGCTCAGCTCTCTCTTTCTTTCGCCAGTGTTAGGTCACATTAGAAGCAAGGTGACGTGAGGTTGGCACAAAATGTTATTTGCTCTATGTATGTGAGCGTGCATTTGTGCTACAGAGCTTGATGGAGTAGAAGTAGGCCATTTGCAGCGTGCGTATAGACGTTAGAACAGGTTTTGCACCACGGGCTACAATCAGCCACAGCCTTCTCACTTAATAACGCTCCAGGAGCAAGGCAGGAGAGAGATCAGACCTGATGCCCAGGCAGGGTGCAGCGCGAGCAGGGTGCGAGGCGGGGGGCTGGGTGACGGTGCTCCTAAAAATGTTGTGTTTGAACTAGAGGGCGGCCCGAGGGGTCAAATAATTTGTTGTATGCCACTTTTGCTTTTTCTCCCTTCACTTAGCAGAGCTCTCTGCGAACACACAGGGGAAAGTGGCCAGCAGGCGCTAACGAGGATAGAGGGCCGACTGGGGGAGCCGCATTCTGCTGTTATCCAACTAATGAGTCTGCGAGGGAGCGAAAGAAATGAGGATGCTTTAAGAGCTTTTTAAACTAGCATGATAAGGGCTTTGTTTGTGGCAGCAATTTGGAGCGGTTCTGTGGATCTGTTTGTTTCTTCTGTAATTGTGCGTGTGTGCGTTTTACTGAGTAGACCTATTAAAGGATTAAAGTGGCACGGATTTCTTTTCGCATTCGTATTGCTGTCAGTTATTTGTGCGCAGGCCCATGTGTTCTTGTGTAATTGTTTTAGATTTCACTTTGTTTGCACAGCTCTCACTTACGCACGTGTGTTTTTGCGAGTAATGTGCCAGAGCGCGTCGGCCCATTTTAAGGTCCCTGTTTTCTTTCCGCTCATTTTTCTTATCATTCTGCCTCTTTGGTTGTTCTTCACCTCTGACCTGTTTGCTCTCTTTTCCCTTCCGCTCCCCTTGGGGGACTGTTAACCTTTGTCATTCTTTCATTGGCCTCGGGGTGTGATTTGCACGCAACAGCGCGGACCCGCTGCTCGCTAACACGAGCGTGCTAGCCGACGCTGCAGCACCAGTGCACTGCTCTGGGATAAAGATTATTGCAAGGCACACACACAAACATTAGAGGCCCTTTAAACAAAACAATCATGGTGGCTGGCTTAAAAATCTGTTTGCTAATGCATTAGCGATGGAAATATGGTTGTGTTCTTTTTGTGATCGACTAGGAAATTAGCTGGCATTAACATGGAATGAAGACACTTGTTGTGGGTCATCAATAGAGACATGTTCACAAGGTTGATGTATTTTCCGCTGACACGTTGATGCTTTTTTTTTGCACATTCTCGTAGTCTGAAATGTTTTAATGGATTAATATTTAATTTAGATGACGATACACTACACATTTGGGAACATTTCTGATGCATTATGTCGCTAAATGTGGTAATTATAATTTCTTTGCGGTTGACTGGGATCTATCTATCTATCTGTCTATCTATCTTAAACAGTTGCAGTGAAAATTATACAATTATGTTTCATTGTGCTGATAGGCTGATGGTTAAAAAAATATAAAATGTCAATTATAGTATAAATAAATATTTGGTGTGCAACTAAGTGCAACTAGCGTTTGATGCTATGTATACTAAGTATGTACATATACATACATATATTAGTATTTTTAATGCATTAATTATGCCCTTTAATGCACCTTATAATGCACTATATAGCCTCAATAATCATTTTAACCACAGTTATAATAACACTTATCTATTCATTGAACACACCTTTAGAAAGTGCATGAAAACACGACAGACAACCAATTTCAAATGTAATGCATATAATGCATTTTACAATTGTTTGTGAACAGATATAAGGCATTACAACATACATTATGAATACCTTTATATACATACATGTATATGTGCATTATAAATAAGTAAAGTGTTACCAAAGTTTTTTTTCATTGCAGTGTAGAGTTAGATGTTATTTGGACTAAATGCAAATATTAATGCAAATATAATGTTAGCACAAACACTTTAAAATAGAATCAGTGTATATTTATTTAAATCATAAATGGATGCTGCATTATTCAGACCTTACTTGTTCCGACCCTAAAGCTCACCCCTACACCTACCTGTGTGTGTGTGTGTGTGTGTATGTGTGTGCTTGTCACTTCAGAGCATCTGCAGGCTGAAATTATAGCATTTGTGTCCTCTGATACAAGTCCTGATGAATTTGTTTTTGTCACAAATTGTGAAAGATGGTGCATAAAACTTGAGTTTAAGGAGCAATCTGTGCATGGTGCTGTTCATTGTCTTGGTTTATGTGCATGTGTGTGTGGTCAAGGCAAACTGTCATCAGTAAACAACAAAACATGCTGAGCTTTTCAGTTCAACATTTTTAATGGCCAAACACTCATATTTAATATCTCTAACTTTAAAAAATGTGCAAAGTAGACAAAGATTGTAATTGTACTGAAATGACTCCACATTCCATGCTTTTTTTCCCCTTCTTCATCAAATTTCTTTCTTTTTTTCTTTCTTTCTTTGGTGCTTGACAGCCACTGCTCTCCATCTTTTTTCATTGTATGAAATGGAGAAGCATGGACAGTTTGCTGAATAACTCCTTTTATTTTTACATTTAAAATCATGTAATTTAAAGTGATGCAATGGTGTGTATGCATTTGATTTGATTTGATTACCCTGCTGGTAAATCTCATTACTACAATTTGTGGGCAAAACAAAACATCTCTATTAATGTATTAATGACTATTTAAAGGTAGAAATACATTTGAAATAAATGTATTATTTATTTATTATTATTATTATTTTATCATGAGGGGTCTCAAAAAATAACTTTTGTATTTTTTTTTTTTTTATATATATACTGCCTTTAACATCTCATAGCTGAGGACCGTTGATAGTGAAGGGTTTGTGTCTGTACTCTTTTTTTGTGGTAATATCAGCCAATTAGCATCATGACATCATTTCCCCACGGCTCAACAACGATTACTCACATGGCATTTACGCCTCAAAAACAACTGCGTCCATAACTGAGTGCCCATGAAAAAATTGAGATAAATGGGAATACTAACAGATAGCTTTCATAGTGTCATAGAGCTTCTTGGTTGATTTGCTATTGTCTGTCTGTTGTTCTGTTTCAGTCAAACCCATGACATTAGTATTTCTAGTGCAACACTCCAGCAGATAAGCTACATTAACAGTCTTTTGAGACTTCTGTTCATTTGTGTGTCATTGTAAAGTCTCTTCTCAACTCCAGGTGAGGGAAGGTTACCTTTGTAACTGCAGACCCAAGAGTGTCATATGATTCGCCGCTCTCTCATTGAATTGCTAGGGTGTACTTTGGGACTCACTGGCTGCAAGACTCTCCCTGGATTCTCAATGCTCCCTCATCGATTACACAGGTAAACAATGTTTATTCAACAGCAGATGTTTGATGGCACAGAGGTTGGATCAGACCTGATTTAGCATTCATAGACCTGAAGATCAGCTTCACGGGACCTGCTGTGGACCCAGGCATGTACGGTTCTGTAATCTAGAATCGTGGTCATGATTTGATAGCATTGGTTTAAAGAAAGTTTTAGACTATGCAAGAGCATATTTGTGTGTGTGTGTGTGAGCGTGAGCGTGTGTGTTCTAATAAATTTGCTGTTAACCTTTGGCATCACCCTTCAATTCGCAATCATCAACATTCAGTGTTCAGCTGTGTGTTTAAGCCGTATCCAAGCACCATGTGCTCATGGGAGATAACTCTCGTCATTAAGCACAGCCTACAACCTGGGCAGCTTAAAATGAACAGTTTTCTGCAAAGATGATTCGAGGTGAAGTCAGAAAATCTCCAAATCTCTCTCTCACGCTCAGTGGCATCTGCTTCTTTGTGGCTTCCTCAGGCAAAGTCTTGTGCCTGTGTACAATCTGTGCTTGTTTGGAATGGCCTGATTTATTTAGCAGAATTCACACAATTGACATATTGGATTATGTGCAGTTTAGTTCACACAAACATGAAAATTATGTATCATCTTTATATTTATATTTAAAAAATATTTTGTGTAGAACAGATTTTTCAAGTTGTTCTTCTGTCAAAAAAATAAAATAAAAATGTTTGGGTCTCATGTTATTTTTAATTTAATTTAATTTAATTTAATAATTTTTTTTTATTTAATTGTATTTTATTTCATTTTATTTTACAGCAAATAACAACATAATTTTGCTCTCTTTGTCACAAAATTAATATATGGCTTCGGAAAACAATACACTACCATTTTTTTTTTTTTTCACCTCATGTTTTTAAAAGGCTGCATTTATTTGGTCATAAATACAGTAAAAAGTAAATAGTAATGTTGCGAAATATTAAAGTTATTATTTTCCATTTTAACACATTTTAAAATGTTATTTATTTCTGGTAATTGTAAAGCTCAATTCTCTGCATCATTATACTCCAATCTTCAGTGTCAACGTGATCCTTCAGAAATCAATCATTTATTCATATCATTTTCATTTAATATTATCCACGTTGAAAACAGATGTACTGCTTAATATTATTGTGGAAAATGTGGCGACAATTCACTTTCATTTTATGGAAAAGAGCAGCTTAAAAATTCTGCTAAACATTTAGGTACTTTAGGTACTTAGGTAACCTTTTTGAGAGAAAAAGTCAGATTGGGATTTTGGGTGAAATCTCCCTTTAATGTTGAGAAAGGACTTTTTTTCCCCCATCAAGTCATTACTGTTCCTTTATTTGTATAAATTTTTATTAAAAGTTAATTTTACTCTAAAGAACCCTGTGAAGTACAAGGAAAACTCGCTAACAAATTCTCATCTTGATGTTTATTAAGCTTTGATGAAGCGGGATGTGAAATGTGGCACATTTTTCAAATCCCGCATTTGTTGTACGTCCATCTGACGGCTCTCCAACATTGTTTATCATGTAGCAGGAACTAGATAGATAGCATTATTTATGTGGAATGTGAAGGTGGGGTGAGTCTCTTACATGCTGTCAGTGGCCTAGTGAAAGAATTGTGTTCATTATCCAGGCATATGTCTTCAGTCTAATGCACTAACAGCGTGATGCCTGTTTGCCGTCAGTCCCTCATAAACAAACTTGCTTGAGAGAAAGAGACAGTGAATGATAGAATGCCTGTTTTTGACCACAGGCTGAAAAACACTGACTGTTGTCAGTGTCAGTCGAGGTTTCCAGGGCTTACTTTCTAAAAATCACAATGATATTTGCTTTTGGACATGACAATACCATAATATTTTTTTGAAATACTATCAATCATTGAATACCATGGTTCACATTACAGTACCAACACCACACCATGATACCATCGCAGTACCTTTTTTGTAAAGCCTATGTTCAGTTTTTATTATTATATTATAGTTGTGATATGGCAGTGAAGGCTCAATACTCAACACTTCTGCACTCTTAAAAATAGTTTCCAAAAAGGGAGTTTTCTCAGCAGTGCCACAGAAGAACTATTTTGAATTCTGTTAAGTTCTTAAAAGAACCTTTTTAAAATCACCTTAGAAATCCCTTTTCCACTACAAATAACCATTTTCTATTGATTCAAATTGATTAACCATTGATTAAAAAAAAAAAAACTTTGATCTTTGTGGTTTCTAGGGTGTTTCTAGGATGTTCTAGGTGGTTTCTTATAAAAATCCCAACCATTAAGTCTCTAGAGCTATTAATATTAAATAAAATAATCAATGTAGGCAAGTATATACACGTTAAACAACTGGTCAGAACCAAACAACACACTACACTAGTAATTACGGTGCATTTTCTAATAACAAGGCTTCAAGGTGAAATGTGCATTTTTTTTTTTAAATTTTAGTGTTAAAATGCTTTCTCCTATCCAACCTTAATATCCAGAATAAGCAAGTAAGCCATTTTATGAGTCGATTTCCCCTTGAAATTTTAAACTCTATGACTCTGTGGCACTATAAAAAAAATGCTGATTTGTATATTAAAGCAATATATAATTCCGATCAGGACCACACAGCAAGATTGACTCAACAAATACTATAAGTATAGGGGCAGGGCTATCTGTTTGGTCAACCAATGACAGACATTTCAGTCTTAATGTTTCAGGAAACCAGTTTGAAAACAGCCATTCATTATTTTTCCAGTTGTTGCCACAGGTGGCACAGAGATTATATGCTTTACCTTGAATAGCTTTTGAGGTAAATTGATCTTGTTTTAAAAATGTTTAAACATTGTACTTTGGTTTACAGTGGGAGTCTGTAACTGTTTGGAAAGCAGCAGATTCTGTATGACTTCAGCCTGTAATGTATCTTAGGGAAATCTCTTAGTGAAGCTGTCATAGGTGATACATGAGCTTGTAAAACCAGCCAACCTGAAGACAGTTTCATTTTTTTTTTGTCTTCTCTGTGGAGTCCTTTGGCATAAGGGTTTTCCAGCATTCTCTGTCCAGTCTTGAACAGAAATGAAAAAGGAACTTGCACAAAGAATTGCAAAAACAGAGAAATAAAGTCAACATTTCCTAGTGGTACAGTTCTGGCGGGAAATTCCAACATGAGAGAAAACAAGGTTTTTTTCCTCAGTGCTGTCCTGGGTGCAGTTTTTTCTCCTCGGCTGGACGTGGGTAATATGTCATCCTGGGCAGAAGTTAAAACTTTAAATCATGTAGCAGGGATGTTTCCAAGCAAACACAGGCTCTCTTATGTATCTGTTCTGGGCCGTGGATGTCTTTGTATGTGTTCAGCATGCGAGTCATGAGCTTAGCATGCCTTTACTACAGCTCCCTGATGATACAGGCTCTCCATATGCCACCTTGTACTTATTCAAGGTGTGCATGTGTGTGTGTAGTGCTGGTAAATACATTAAAACATGTAAGTGCTGTTTTAGTATGTAGATGTTCTTCTTACCCTGAGGAATGGCTCCTTTATGCGTGTGTTCCTTCCTCTGTCCCCTTTGAGACTGGAAATATGCTGTGATGGGAAGAGCTGGCAGAAAAGAGACAGAAATGTTGCTTTCATTACAACTTCATGGTCAAACACAAACACACACACACACACACACACACACACACACACAGACAGACGGTATTGCTACTTTCATTAGGAATGGCCACAGTACAAACCCTGTATGACCCAAGATGGCGGCGCGATCAGACGCGGCGGCTGCTCCAGGTCCCAAAGACGGTGCTTTTTTGTCTTTTAATGTCGTCTGTTCGTCTCCAAATAGTGTAAATTTACCGCTAGTTCATAAGGAAATCACTCCTAAACTCAAATATGTTCGCCAAAGACTTTTGGATATCGGCAACGCATACAAAGACCAACTCGCCGGCGGCTACTGAGAAGCTACGAGGCCTCTGTTTACTGCTGAAGCCGGACCTCGAGACCGCGGCCTCGCCTACTGTCGCTACCCGCACAAGGCGGCGTCAAGCGGTGTGAGAGAGGACGGAAGCGCGGTAAGCGCGGAGGTATACGAGCTAGGCTGAGGAAAACCCCACAAGACCGGCTCTTCCAACACTCATGCTCTCAAACGTTCGCTCTCTGGAAAACAAACTGGACTTAATTCAACTCAGTCGATCTACACAGCATGAGACAAGGGATTGTTGTGTGTTTGTTTTCACTGAAACATGGCTGAACGACAACATCCCGGACTCCGCCATTCAGCTGCACGGACTAACTTGCTACCGCGCGGACAGAGATTCATCACTGTCTGGTAAGACTCGGCGGTGGCTTGTGTGTGTACGTCAACAAAGAATGGTGTAACAATGCTGGGGTAGTGACAAAACACTGTTCATCGCTGGTGGAGTTTATGTTTGTGAAGTGTCGACCGTTCTATCTGCCGCGGAGTTCACGGCCATTGTTATTGTCGCGGTATACATCCCACCGTGCGCAAATGCAAAGGACGCGCCGCGAGCTGTACAGCGCCATCAGCGAACAACAAACAAATAACCCCGACGGCTTTTTCATCATAGCCGGTGACTTCAACCACGCAAACCTAAAGACAGTTTTGCCAAAGTTCTACCAACATGTGAACTTTGCAACAAGGGGAAATAACACACTGGACTTTGTTTACACAACAGTTAAGAGCGCATACAAAGCTGAACCCGCCCCCACCTCGGGTACTCAGACCACATCTCTGTTATGCTAATCCCAGCATACAGACCACTTCTGAAACTGGCCAAACCGGTTCACAAACAGATCAAGGTATGGCCAGACAATGCCACCTCAGCACTGCAGGACTGCTTCCAGGACACAGACTGGAACATGTTTAAAGAGGCGGCCACCTACAACAACCACACAGACCTGCAGGAGTACACTGAAACTGTGACTGCTTACATCCAAAAGTGCACTGATGATGTGACAGTCACCAAGACCATCACCACACGCGCCAACCAGAAGCCATGGATGACAGCAGAGGTTCGTGGGCTGCTAAAGACCAGAGATGAAGCATTCAGATCAGGAGATAAAGCAGCCCTCAAAACAGCAAGAGCCAATCTGTCCCGCAGCATCAAAAATGCAAAACGGTCATATGCTCAAAAAATCAACAATCACTTCACAGACAGCAGTGACACACGGAGCCTGTGGCAAGCTATTCAGACCATCACAGACTACAAGCCCCCGCCACAGGCCTGTGATGACGACACATCCCTCCCAGATACACTCAACCACTTTTACTCACGGTTTGAAATGCTGAATGACACACCTGCACAAAAACTGCCCACACCTCCCAACGACCAGGCGCTCTGTCTGTCTCCAGCCGACGTAAGGAAGTCCCTATCTAGGATCAACCCACGCAAGGCTGCGGGTCCCGACAACATACCTGGCCGTGTACTGAAAGACTGTGCTGCACAGCTGACAGATGTCCTAACAGATATCTTCAACACCTCGCTGAGCCAGGCAGTCGTCCCCACATGTCTCAAATCCACAACAATCATACCGGTACCAAAGAAATCACCTGTGTCCTGTCTAAATGACTACCGTCCCATAGCACTGACTCCAATCATAATGAAGTGCTTTGAGAGGTTAGTCATGCACAACATCAAAACCAGCCTCCCCAACACACTCGATCCGCTCCAGTTTGCATACCGTCCGAACCGCTCACGGACGATGCAATTTCCTCCACTCTCCACCTGGCTCTTACCCACCTAGAAAATAAAGACTCTACGTTAGAATGCTGTTCATTGACTTCAGCTCAGCATTCAACACAATAATCCCACAACAGCTCATAAATAAACTCAACCTGCTGGGCCTTAACAATTCCCTCTGCAATTGGATCCTGGACTTTCTAACGGAAGACCTCAGTCAGTCCGTGTCGGCCACAACACCTCGAGCACTACCACACTGAACACAGGTGCCCCACAAGGCTGTGTGCTCAGCCCGCTGCTCTTCACGCTGCTGACCCACGACTGCACTGCCAAGTCCAGCTCCAACCACATCATCAAGTTCGCTGATGACACAACAGTGGTAGGCCTCATCAGCAACAACGATGAAACGCACTACAGAGAGGAAGTGGCACAGCTGGCTGAATGGTGTGGCACTAACAACCTGTCCCTCAATGTGAGTAAGACAAAGGAGGTTGTGATGGACTTCAGGAGAAACTCCGGTGATCACCCCCCACTGACCATCGACAGCTCGCCTGTGGAGAGAGTCAGCAGCACTAAATTCCTGGGGGTGCACATCACAGAGGATCTCACCTGGTCCACCAACACCATGTCACTCTCCAAGAAGGCACAACAGCGCCTACACTTCCTCCGCCGGCTGAAAAGAGCAAGTCTCCCTCCACCCATCCTCACCACTTTCTACAGGGGCACCATTGAGAGTGTGCTGACCAGCTGCATCACTGTCTGGTACGGGAACTGTACTGCAGCAGACCGCAAGACCCTACAGCGGACAGTGAACACCGCTGCAAGGATCATCGGTGCCCCTCCCCTCCATCCTGGATATTTTCCTCACACGATGCTCCAGCAAAGCCAATAGTATCGTGAAGGACTCCACACACCCTCCCACAGTCTCTTCCAGCTCCTACCATCAGGAAGGCGGTGCGAGCATCAGAGCCCGCTCTGCCAGACTGCTCAACAGCTTTTTCCCCAGGCTGTGAGAGCCCTGAACTCAAATCACCCCGCCCCTCTCTGAACCCCCATACAAACCCCCTACCTCCTGTAACATGTAACGTGCAATTCGAAGTGTGCTACACACAGGTGAGTGGGCCTGTACAAACCACCTGTAGTAGCACACTCTCCTCCTCTATGCGCACTAGTCACTTTTCACACACACTGCTGTGTGTACACAAATCCCACAAAAAGAACTCAGTAATATATGTATGTTTACATGCTCATGCACTACAAATCATCCTGCACTGTTCCCCAGCCAGCTGCTTGAACTCAATGTTTCTCCTTGCACATGTACAGTACTTATCTGAAGCATTCGTATAGTTTGTATAGTTTGTATTTTTTAGTTTGTATAGGTACTTTTTTATAGATAGTATATTTATATTTATAGTCAAAATCTATCAGTAGGATAGTTGTGTATAGGTTTATATTGTCTTACTCCATTGTTGTATGCCTGTATTTATGTAGCACCGTGGTCCTGTGAGGCACGACATTTCGCTCCACTGTATGCCCCGCATGTAGCGGAATGACAATAAAGCTCAACTTGACTTGACTTGACTTTGTATAGTGCAGATGGTTATTAGGTTACACTTTATTTTAAGGTGTCCTTGTTACAGTGTAATTATACATTTAAGTACTGGGTAATATTAATTAACTACATGAACTTACTATATGGTTATGGTTAGGATGAGGGTTTGGCGTAGGGTTACTTGCATGTAATTATGCATAATTTATTGTTATTATAATAGTAAGTACATGTAATGTGTAACGAGGACACAAATAAAGTGTTACCAATTATTACCACATTCATACCTTTTCGGAGGTACTTAGAAAATTCTATGAACTATGAACAAAATAGTATATTTTTTAGAATATAATTCAAAATCAGGTTGTAAATCAAATTATGTAAAAGTACAATTATTCTGCAAATCTTTCTGCACATTTGGTGTAAAGGAGCTAAATCAAGGAGTTTTTTTATTTTTATTATTATTATTTATTTATTTATTTTAAATGTGTCTTCTATTGCGGCCTGTGAGAATTGTCTTTATACTATTTGAAATGTTACGGACCATAGACGCTCAATGATTCACAAATGAAAGTCCCAGTTGGCTCAGCTGGTGTTTGAAAGGGATCAAACTTGAATGGAAGGACATTTTGAATGTACGTGATCTTTATATTTTACATGCTGGGAGATATTAGGCATACTCAAAAAATAAAATAAAATAAAATAAAATAATATATATATATATATATATATATATATACAGTCATGGCCAAAAATATCAGCACCCTTGGTAAATATGATCAAAGAAGGCTGTGAAAATTAATCTGAATTGTTAATCCTTTTGATCTTTTATTTTAAAAAAATTGACACAAATCTAACCTTTCATTGGATAATAAGAATTTAAAATGGGGGGAAATATTATTATGAAATAAATGTTTGTTCTCAAATACACGTTGGACACAATTATTGTTATGTATATTGTTTCAATACCTGATTGAAATTGTTATGAGTAAAATATCTCTGAAGTATATTCCTATTCATATTCACAATTTTGAGCACTCCAGGGTGATTATGAACATGAAATTATCCAGCCATGGCTTCATGTTTCACAGAAATATAAATAGGAGGGATAACAAAGCCCAAATTCCCTTATTCATCCATCACAATGAGAAAAACCAAAGAATATATTTCTGATGTGCAGCAAAAGATAATTGAGCTTCACAAATTAGTTAATTGGCTTTAAGAAAAGAGCTAGAGCAGTGAAAATTCCCATTTCCACCATCAGGACAATAATTATGAATTTACAATCAACATAAAATGTTACGAAACTGCCTGGAAGAGGATGTGTGTCTATATCGTCCTAATGCACGGTGAGAAGGAGAGTTTGAGCGGCCAAAGACTCTCCGAGGACCACAGCTGGAGAACTGCAGAAAATAGTTGAGTCTCGGGGTCAGAAAACCTTAAAAAAAATTGTCAAACAGCACCTACATCACCACATGTTGTTCAGGAGGGTTCAAGAAAAATTATCCTAGCTCATCCAAAAACAAACTCCAGCATATTCAGTTATCAGACACGACTGGAACTTCAAATTGCACTGGCTTCTATGGTCAGATGAAACTAAAAAATTAGCTTTTTAGCAGCAAACACTCAAGATGGGTTTGGTGCACACAGGGATAAAAAGTGCCCCATGTGTACAATGAAATATACTGCTGTATTTTTGATGTTGTGGGCCTATATTTCTGCTGGAGGTCCTGGACATCTTGTTTAGACACATGGCATCATGAATGGTCTCTGATCTCTTGTCAGGTGTTCTCTAACCTCATCAGGCATTATAGGAGAACATTTAGAGCTGTTAAACTGGCAAATGGAGGTTTCAAAAAGTATTGAATAAAAGGGTACCGTTAATTGTGGCCAATGTGTATTTGAGAAAAACATTTATTTCATAATGATATTTCCCCCATTTTAAATTCTTATTATCCAATGAAAGGTTAGATTTTTGTGAATTTTTTTAATAAAAGATCAAAAGGATTAACAATGCAGATTCATTTTCACAGCCTCTTTTGATCATATTTACCAAGGGTGCAATATTTTTGGCCATGACTGTATATATATATATCTTTCTTTTTTATTTTTTTTTTTTTATGTCTTTATAGTTTTATTAGAGCAGGGGATGCTTTTGACCTCTTCCATGAGAAACACCAATTTGTGTTTTTTGAATGTCTGTGATAAAGAAAAAAAAAAAAAAAACCTTGGTCTTCAGAAAGCTTATTCATTAGGACTCCATTAGCGTTAGTCCCTCTCTTGTGTTATGTTCTTCCTGTTGATTTTGGGTTTGTCTTCTTTTGGCACCACACTATTATATCTGCTGTACTCTTGAGCAGAAGCCATGTGAGATATAGACTGGCCTGTGGTATTATTTGTCATTTCAGCATCCATAACTCTGAAAAAGCCCTCATTATTTACCACCTGCAGTATGCCGCTCACATAATCTCCAGCTAATGACACTCTTATCTCGTCCATGAGTCAAGTTTGTGTAGTCTGCGTGTCATGTTGATGGTACCCTCACTGTTTGTGTGCAGTTCAAGCTGGATATGTACTTTTGGCCTGCGCCACTCTAAAATGTTTCACGTCACATATGGAAGTGATTCCTACTGCTGCTGCTGTGAGTGTGTGTGTATACTGTTCCATTACTGTTTCTGTCCTACACTAATGAAAATTACTGTTCCCAGGCCAGTACCGCTGATCCTGCGCCTTTAGACCCAAAACATTATCAATCACAAAGCCTTATTTTTACAGGCCGGGACTTTTCCAGCCGTCTTTCCTTCTTTTTTTATTCAAATCAAAGCTCGCCTTAACCACTGATGTGGGTGTCTTTGTCAGAGCTGAGCATTTTATGGTTTTGAATAGTGTAAATGTGTATGCGGTGTTCTCACAAAAAACTCACTGCAGTTTTGTTGTTTGCTGTTTTTATAATTATAAAGGGTTTGAAAGATATTCATAGTTTTAGTTTCCATTAATGCCTCTTGAATGCAGGTCCAACTGGGGAATAGGTAGAGGGGTGGTTGCCAGGGTGGGCAAAGCTCATGATTTGGCGATGTCATTTATTTATTTTTATTTAAATGAATGTTAAATAATATTAATATAACAATTACTATTATCAAAAGTAAAATAAATAATAAAATATAACCAATAATAGTAGTATATAATGTTTGTTGTTGTTGTGTGTCATTTTCTTAGTTTTTATTTTATTTTACAAGTTTACAAAACTGCACAAGAAACACAAATATTCCATACCATTTTAAAAACGTTGAGGATAAAATAAACACAATAAAGCATATGGTTTATTTCCATTGTGGTCCTTGATTATCCCTATCCAATACTAGCAAAAATGAGTAAATTAGAAAAAAAAACAATACCAATTCCAGTACAATATCATATCTATATTCATAAAAAGTCATATTTTAACCTGTATTTTAAAACTTCTCAAATTTTTAAACCCTTTAATGACACAATATATAGTTAGAACCAATTATTGAACTGCATTTTTGCCTCATTAAAAAGTCTGTCTAAATGAACCTCTTGCCAGACTTGTTTTAAATTTATTTTAATGGTCAAATCTGAAATTACATCATCATTTAGCAACAAAGTGCTGAGGGCAATTAATGCAAAAGTACATTTCTTATTTGAAGTTATCGGAGTTTAAGGAATCGTTAAGGATTTTGAATCAGAAATACAGTGTCTAAATCAGAAATAGAAGAAGTGAATTATATCCCACCCATCACCCTACTGAGCTTTTTAAGTTATTTTTAAATAATTTAATTGACTAATTTTCAATACATCAAATTATTTACAAATAGAATTCTTGACGGTACATTAGTATTAATAGCCTGTCTATAGGTGGTCAATAATTACGTAAAACTAAATCACACTAGAAACCTGCACTAACACTGCTACGTTTTTAACATAAAGACTTTAGATTCATCTCTGGACAAAATAAAATGAACCCAGCGACTGTAATTGGGTATGTGTGAGAGACTGCAAATTTTTTCTCCGTTTATAATTACTAGTGGCTTTTAGACTCCATGAAATGTTCCAGGGCTTGAGCTTTTAGTGTCAATTTGAGGACTTCTAACTGTTAGTCAGACTCTCTTTGGCTTGAATGATCTAGCACTGTAACAAGCTTTAAATCAATTGCTATAATGATTAAAATCATTACAGCCTGTGCTGTTTTATCAGAGAATAATGATTGTAGTCTTCCTATTTTTTTTTTTTTTTTTGTACTCGCTCACACATGCACACTGTATTATGTACAGGGAGTACAGCAGTTTAAGCAGTACACAGTGATGTTAAATTCTTGTAGGAGAAGAAAAAATGAGTTTTTATTGCTTCAGTAAATTGTATCTGGAGTCGATCCAAATGCAGTATTTTGAAGATTCATATTAAGGTGCTGAAAACACATAATCAGTGTAAGTGAAATGAAGTGTCTGTCTGTGTGTGTGTGTGTGTTCAGTAAGAGTTACAAGAACACCCTGAGAGAGTCCAACAGAGAAATCTTGAAGGACCACAGGGGTCATTCCACCAGGGAGCAAATCTATTTTTTACACCTCAAAGGCATCATGAAGGAGAGATCTCACATACACGCACACTGTGCTCAGTTTCTTGTGGGATACAGTTCTAGTATATGTTCCTATTCTTTTTCCTGTGTTGTTTCAGTCTGTTCTAGAGTGTGATCGCTCAGAGAGCTAGATTTGTGTGCAGTTGTGTAATTGTGCGTAAGTGTGTATGTGGGCAAGATTCTCCATTGAAGTAACATTTGTAACTGTACTTTTACTTCTCACTGCTACTGCTGTTATGATATCTCTCTGTTAAAAAAAAAAAAAAAAAGAACAGGGCCAGAAATTTACTCATATATTACTAATCTACTTAAACACTCTCAGAAAAAAAAAAAAAAAGATGTCAAAAGATACAGATGGTACAAAAGGTGTCACTGTGGAGGTATCTTTTCAAAAGGTACAAATTAATATGTAATACCATTTAGGTATTAATATGTACCCTTAAGATATTTATATGGATATATATATTTATATGGACCTTTTGTATATAAGGTATTTGTATGGATATATATGGATATTTATTTATATGGACCTTATGTATATATTTATACATAAGGTACACATGTGTACCTCTCCATTGACAGCTTTTGTATCTTTTTTTTCTTTTTTTTTCTGAAAGTCAAGAGAATTCACAAAAATTTAAATTCTGTCATCATTTACTCACCCTAAAATAAAGGTCAACCGGCAACTGTTTGGTTAGTGACATTCTTGACATATTTGCTTTTGTGTTTAATAGAAGGAAGAAATTCATACAGGTTTGAAGCAACTTGAGTGCGAGTAAACGATGGCAGAATTTTCATTTCACTTTTTAGGTGAATAATGATAATTGATGCATACAAAGGCAAATTTCAGTCTTTGTAAACACTTGACCCTAAATATTAATAAATGTTCAATAACCATAAATATTAACATTTGGCATTAAACTCACAACTGTGTTTTTGCTACAAACTTGAATGATATCTGTCATTGTTACTTTTCTTTTTGGTCCTCCTTTCGACGTTAGATAAACCTTCGTCAGATAAAAAATGGACAAAAATAAATCCTTTAGACCTGCTTTGGTGAAATGACCTAAGTTATGTGGGCTCTTTTGACTTGAACCAGCAAGTAATCTACCAGAAGACCCTAGAATCCCACTCCGAATTAGGGCCGTCACTAACGATTATGTTGGTAATCGAGTAATTGGTTGATTATTCTGATGATTAATCAAGTAATCAGATAATTGTAATTAATATTTTGTAGTAATAAAAAGTTATTTCAATTACATACGAATAAATTAGTTCAAATAAAGTGTCAAAAGCAAGCAATCATATGGTTTTATTGAACAAAACTGTCAAAATACAAGCAATAGAGCTAATGTACATTACACATTGTAACAAGTGGCTGCAGAGGGTGACAGCTTCCTGACGATTGTTTTTACACTTTACAGCGCAATCTAATCTCTTGTTTACTATTGACTAAACAACATTTCATTCAAATGTCCACTTAATCTTTAATATTTGGCCATTTCTTTATGTGGACATCAAAATGTGTAAACTCAGAGTGAGTGTTTGGGCTTTTTCTTAAAAGTTAGCATATTGATAAAGATATTGATATATTATCCTGTGTTTGCGTAGGTTTATAAGTTATTTAAATCTTTTACAAATCTGATGAAGTGGTGCACGTTGCGTTCCCAGCTGAACATTATAATAAACCCAAACTCACAACGATATGCAGAGATGGAGTTTGAGATGCTCCACACATGTAAATGATAACAGTTTGTGTGGAGCAGCATTTACTGTGAACAAAGCCACTCTAAGATGCACGTAATGTTGCGTAACCAATAAACATGTGAATAATTAAAGTGCATATATTAAAACCTGCATCACATACATTTATTTAATTCAGTTGTAGCTTTTGTGAATTCACAACAGCATTATGCTTTATTATGATTTTTAAATGTGTTTAATATAGCCTATCATGCAGCCTTCTCATCTGTGGAATGCGCTACTTCTGGTTACTCGACACAGGAGGATTTTTTTAAAAATTGAATACTCAAACTGAATCGAGGAATCGTGACAGCCCTAATATGAATCTTCACTAAGAATCCAAGAATACACTTTGACCATCCATGGTTGAGAAATGTTTGTTGTAAATATTGTTTCAGTACCAAAAATACTCAACAATTCTGAGTGCTATGCACTTTTATACTTTTTTTTCAAATATTGTGCCATTAGCAACATGCTAGCAACAAACTCTATAAAATGCAACAATCGGGAGGTAAATTCTAGAAGTAAAAATGCCATTCTTTGCATATTTTGCAGTTAACTGAAAATGTTTCTGTACATATAATCAACCATTTTAAATGAATAGTTTTATGTCTCTCAGTCATTTTCGATTGTCTTTTGCAGTGCTTCATAGTATTGTAGTTATTTCCCTCATTAAACCTCTGCACTCCCACATTAAAGTACACAGTCTTGTTCATTTGTCTTTTAGTATACTGTTTTGCTTTAAATAAAAGTTTGTAATGTTGTGAGGAATGTTATTTGTATGATTCACCCTATGAAAAGTCACTTATAAGGTTCCATTTTGGTTTGAATGTTGCCTATGTAGGCAGTACACAGCAGGGCAGCTCACTAGGTTTTGGAACAGAGCTAAAATGTTGCGTTAAGAAAGAGAGGGGGAGAGATCTAAAGAGGAAAAAGCAGAAAAAGCTGTCAAATGTAGGTTTATAAGGGATTAGGCTACGGCTCACACCAGACTCCAAAGTTTAGAATGCATTAGTCCTGTTTACACAGGCTTTGGCAAGATTATACTCACACCCACAGAGAGAGAGAGAGAGAGAGAGAGAGAGAGAGAGAGAGCGTGTGCACACTTAAATAACAGGAATTTTGCAGATCCCAGTCACAGATGGTAGGGCCTACACAGGGGGGTTGACCTCAGTGATGGCGGGATATAAAGAGACGAGAGGGGGAGGTAAATAATAGAGACGGGGGGGTTGATAGAGGAGACAGATATAGTATACTGAGATAAATATATGCAGAAAAGAAGGACAGAGAGAGATGTTTTTTTTTTTTTTTTCCTAGAGTAATCATGAATTGGATTTCAGTACAAACTCACTCCTAATCTTCTTCTATCTTTCCTGTGTAATTTAATTCAGAGGACAAATACATTGACACACATCTTAACACAAAGCAGCTGTATCAGTGTGTGTTTGAGGATGTTTTGGTATTAAACCGTCCAACCAAATTAGTTTGGGGCATTTACAGGGTGAATAATAGTTCAGCAATGAACATCTCCTCGTGGTCAGTGCATTTGCATCCTGTTTGCTCCTCACGTAGGCACCTCTAGCTAGAATTCAGTGAGAAATAATCCTGACCTTTATGACAAAAGAAGGGCTTGGTCTGGAGAAAAATGATGTTGGATAATAGATTATTACAAACAGCACTTCCCTTAGGACTGTACTTTTATTTGGTGATCCCAATTAATCTGATTTTTCAGAATGAAATATGTATTTCAAAAAAAATATTTATTCAGTTCAAAAGGTAAAATATTTTTTCTTTCTTTTTTCTTTTTTTTTCTTTGACAATAAACATTCATTTAAAGTTGACTACCTGTCGTATTTCTGCAGCACATTAAAGCTACTAAATCATTTAAATTATCTAAAGAAATAAATGTCATTTAATGACATTTCCCCGACATTTTTAATTAATTTATATATATATATATATATATATATATATATATATATATATATTATACATAACATATATGTTCATTTATGCGTTTATGTTCATTTTTTTTATGTTGGCGTCTATAACCATTAATTTGTCAGGCACCTTCATTGCTGTTATTGCCTCTGGTTATATTTAATACAACTGACAGTTGTGTTCTTGGCTGTTTTGAGCTTGTTATCTGTTGACACAGAGTTGATTTGCTGCCACGTTTTCTGTGACAAGCTCAATGTTTTAGCATGAGCAAGAGTCTACAATCTGATTCATTATAAAAGAACCTTTTATTTTGTCACCATGGTGACTGGTGGATTATATGTTATAGGAACCGGTCCCAAAAGCTGACAGTTTTTCCAAGTATAACGTTGTGTTTACATCAGGGTGTGAAATTAACAATAAAAATGCATGTATTATTATTAATAAATAATTAATAATAATAATAATAATTAATAATTTAATATTTGTACAATGTAAAAAAAATATATATAGAATTTAAATTTAAATGAAATTTATGGTTATTGGAAGATTATTGGAATACATTTACAAGAAGATACTCTTTCAGTCTTCTACTTCAAAGTTTCGCGTTTAATTTAGTGTTACTTGCTGTTTCCTTTATTATTATTATTATTATTTTTTTCTGTGTAATAAACATTAATATATTTGCATATTTAAATATTTGCTTTTTTTTTTTTGGTTTTGATTTTAAGAAGATATTAGTGATTTCAGATGTGGGTTTTTGTGTTTGTTTATTTATTTATTTACAGTGTAATGAACATTAATATATTTGCCTATTTAAATATTTTTTTTTTTTTTTTGGTTTTGATTTTAAGAAGAAATTAGTGATTTCAGATGTGGGTTTCTGTGTTTGTTTATTTATTTATTTTCAGTGTAATACACATTAATATATTTGCCTATTTAAATATTTGGTATTTTTTTAGAAGAAATTAGTGATTTCAGATGTGGGTTTCTAAAATTTTTATTTATTTATTTTTTTTTTGCAGTGAAATAAACATGAATATATTTGCTTATTTATATATTTGGTCATTTTTGAGTTTTCATTTTAAGAAGAGATGAGTGATTTCACTCAGACCTTGTCTGTTCTCCTGCACAGCTAACTTTTCAGATCTCTTTGAACATCTTTAATGCAGTTCACTTTTGTTTTATTACCACAAGATATCTTTACAATATTGCCAAATGGAATTGTAACAAAGCATGATAGACAGCGCAGAGTTGAATATATCTGAAATATGATTATTTCCATCTCTCTCACCATATTAAAGCATGGCTAAATTATGCTTTTTTATCCTAGCATGAACTTTCTCTTCTATAAGATTTATAGTTTTTCATACAGATGTGTTTTAGATTGTTTTCAGGTTATGGTTGCTATTCACAAAGTTCACAAAGTTTCTTGTTTCGCATTGTTGACAAAAACTATAAATGCATATTTAACATACGATCAGTTTTATCCATGCACGCATACAAACTGTGCTGCTTATCGAGTGGCTGAGTCTTCTTAAAGCGAATCTAATCTGCTCTCTTGAGGGGCATCTCTATGCTGTCTCTGAAAGCAACGGATCAGCCTGCCAGCTGTTGTCCAATCAGAGCTCAGAGACCAAGCCAATCACAGAGCACTAATCTGTTTGCAAACCTGTTCACATATTGAAATATTGCTTATACAGTTCATATTCATTGTTGTTTTTCTTCAATATTCACTGATATTTCTGACTCCAAGACATGTTTTGTTTTTTTTGTTTTTTGAGGTAAGCAATCAGATTATTTATCTAAATGAAATAAATTACAGTAGCTGCAAATTTGAAATACCACAAAGGTCTTATTTGTTTATTTGACTGTTTGTTTCCCTTCTCTTAGCACTTACTCTATCAGTCCATCTTGTCTATGCGTATCCACGTATACCTGCAGAGTAAACAGGAAATGGAGAGCATATAAATGCAGTGACTTGCCGTTGAAAAGGTCACCGTGGTGACGGGAGTTGATAGAGATCCAATAGCGAGGACAAGAGGACTGAGCTAGCATAAAGCTAGACGATTACTGATACATTACAGGAACAGAATAGCAGTCCAAAAACACTGAGATTACAAGACAAAAGCCCTGATTTTCTGTTCTCTTTCACAATAATAACACACAGGTCAAAGTGAGAAGATTGCTCATAGTATTCACCTTCTGTAGGATTTCAAACCTTGATGGTCTTTGCAGTAGTAATTAATGTTTGCAGGGCCAGAGCTGGAGATCATCAGTCTATCATCAACAACAACCTTCTCCTTTTTTGTTAAAAGCTGTGGTGCAGTGTAAGCGACATACCACACAGCACAAAACGGGACATGGTGCTCTCATGAATGTGCAGGGTTCAAACTGAGTGCTCGCTCTCTTTATTTTGGTTGGGGATCTGTGCAGTAGTTAAACGTATTGGCTGTTGACTGAAAGATCATGTGATGTAAGTCCTCCAGTGCTCCATAACTGTAAGCTATCACTATCAGCAGAATCTGCAGACTTTTTTTTATTGATTTGGGGTAAAATAGGAGTTTAATATAGTCTCTGTTAAACTGATACATTCTACTACTACTGAGATTAGACTGCTAAATTCTTAGTGCTAGTTGAAAACAATTAAATTTTGCCAAAATCTGCAAGGACTAAGAAAAATATACAGGTGCATCTCAATAAATTAGAATGTCGTGGAAAAGTTCATTCATTTCAGTACTTCAACTCAAATTGTGAAACTCGTGTATTAAATAAATTCAATGCACACAAACTGAAGTAGTTTAAGTTTTTGGTTCTTTTAATTGTGATGATTTTGGCTCACATTTAACAAAAACCCACCAATTCACTATCTCAACAAAATAGAATACTTCATAAGACCAATAAAAAAAAAACATTTTTACTGAATTGTTGGCCTTTTGGAAAGTATGTTCATTTACTGTATATGTACTCAGTACTTGGTAGGGGCTCCTTTTGCTTTAATTACTGCCTCAATTTGGCGTGGCATGGAGGTGATCAGTTTGTGGCACTGCTGAGGTGGTATGGAAGCCCAGGTTGCTTTGATAGCAGCCTTCAGCTCATCTGCATTGTTGGGTCTGATGTCTCTCATCTTCCTCTTGACAATACCCCATAGATTCTCTATGGGGTTCAGGTCAGGCGAGTTTGCTGGCCAATCAAGCACAGTAACACCATGGTCATTGAACCAGCTTTTGGTACCTTTGGCAGTGTGGGCAGGTGCCAAGTCCTGCAGGAAAATGAAATCAGCATCTCCATAAAGCTTGTCAGCAGAAGGAAGCATGAAGTGCTCTAAAATTTCCTGGTAGATGACTGCGTTGACTGTGGACTTCAGAAAACACAGTGGACCAACACCAGCAGATGACATGGCAGCCCAAATCATCACTGACTGTGGAAACTTCACACTGGACTTCAAGCAACATGGATTCTGTGTCTCTCCACTCTTCCTCCAGACTCTGGGACCTAGATTTCCAAATGAAATGCAAAATTTACTTTCATCTGAAAAGAGGACTTTGGACCACTGAGCAACAGTCCAGTTCTTTTTCTCCACAGCCCAGTTAAGATGCTTCTGACGTTGTCTCTGGTTCAGAAGTGGCTTGGTAGCCCTTTTCCTGAAGACGTCTGAGCGTGGTGACTCTTGATGCACTGACTCCAGCTTCAGTTCTCTCCTTGTGAAGCTCTCCCAAGTGTTTGAATCAGCTTTGCTTGACAGTATTCTCAAGCTTGCAGTCATCCCTGTTGCTTGTGCACCTTTTCCTACCCAAATTCTTCCTTCCAGTCAACTTTACATTTAATATGCTTTGATACAGCACTCTGTAAACAGCCACACCTTTCAGTAATGACCTTCTGTGACTTACCCTCTTTGTGGAGGGCATCAATGTTCGTCTTCTGGATCATTGCCAAGTCAGCAGTCATCTCCATTATTGTGGTTTCAAAGAACAAGAGATACCCGGAATTTATACTGTAGGGATGGTCATTAATTGAAACTCAAATGTAAATATTCTAATATTTTGAGGTACTGATTTTTGATTTTCATGAGCTGTAAGCTCTAATCATCAAAATTAAAACAAACAAAACAAACTTTTGAAATGTTTTACTTTACATGCAATGAATCTACAGTATATGAAAGTTTCACTTTTTGAAATAACTTAAAAATTAACTTTTTCACGACATTCTAATTTATTGAGATGCACCTGTAGAACTTTATGAATGGCATATGGGCCAAATCTATGTAGTTTATGTTATTGTTGTTTTTTTTAGTAAGGCTCTCTAACTAGATTTTTTTTTTTTTTTTTGAAGAAATGTATAGTTTTATTCAGCAAGGATGTTTGATTAGATAGATAGATAGATAGATAAATAGATAGATAGATAGATAGATTGTGCCTTTATTCTGTATTTGAAAAAAAAGTGAACATTAGAGACTTGTTCTCATTTTTTCTAAAACATTATTTTAGAAAAAAAATATTCCAATCTTTTGACCAACATGGTTTACATACAGGAATTGTAAAAAAAAATAAATAAAATAAAAAAATAAATAAACAGTTTTACTGTTGTTTGACAGTAAAAACCAAAGACAAGCTAAAAACATAAAATAGGCAAACAGTTATAGGGAGAATAGATGCTAATGTTGTATGGAGAGAGGTGCCTCAATGAGAGATACACACTGCATATCGAAAAAGAGATAGTAGATTGAAGTGGTGGAAAGAATATTTTGAGAGATACTTTACAACGACAGTAGAAGAAATGGGAGAGAAAGAGAGAGGACAGCTGGAAAGCAATCTGACGTTTCTCTTAAAAGCAGCGTATCTCTCTATAAAGCGATTGGCTATGCAGAGGTGAAATGTTCTGTTCTCTCACTGAATAAAATCACTCCGCCAATTTCCAACCCTGGCAGCTTCTGCAGATTCCTTTAACCTTCCTCTCTGTTTTTCTCTCTCTCTATCCCATCACTCCCCTCCCTCTTGTTCTTTTGAAAATTACTAGCAACATGACAGAAATACAGGTTTTCTTCCTGAGGGCCCAGGGGTTGAGTTTCATAGAAACAGAACGGAAGAGCTTTACAGGAGTGAATGTTTTAATTTGTTCAAAAACTGTCATTACCATGTGACATGGACGAGGCCTTTCTGTCTGCGTGTGTGAGGCTTGTGAAAGTGAAAGTTAAAGTGACGTGACATACAGCCAAGTATGGTGACCCATACTCTGAATTCGTGCTCTGCATTTAAGCCATCCAAAGTGCACACACACAGCAGTGAACACACACACACACCCGGAGCAGTGGGCAGCCATTTATGCTGCGGCGCCCGAGGAGTAGTTGGGGTTCTGTGCCTTTCTCAAGCGCACCTCAGTCGTGATATTGAGGGTGGACAGAGCGCTGTACATTCACTCCCCCCACCTACAATTCCTGCCGGCCCGAGACTCAAACTCACAACCTTTGGATTATGAGTCCGACTCTCTAACCATTGTTAGTGTGAGTGTGCTTTGTCAGTGTTCTCATAAAGAGTCATCAGTTTATAGGTAAGTTGATTATCCCGTTTATGCCATGGTCATTTGCCAGCAGTCACATATTAAAGATGTTAATAATATTTGCGCTGCAATATTTGACCGGAACGATAAAAATGATTTATTTTTGTCTGTATTACCAAAGACTATAGAATATCCAAGACGTGTCACTCGAATAGTTTTGAATGAGGAAAAATGCAACGCTCAATATGGACTTTGGTCAAAGTCATGTCACTCGGCGGCCATCTTTGAAACGCCTCTCGGGCATCCAAGTGCAGCTCCTATCTCTTTGAATGGGGAAATATCAAATTCTCCAAAACTGTTCACTAAGCTTACAATTAAATTTCATATTTGAAATCACCAAAGAAATCTGACAACAACTGTATCATAAATGTTGTCTCTTTTGCTCAAATAGCATTATAAAAAGCTTATTTTTCAGGCTAGATCAGCCAGTGTGCATGCGCAGTCCTAAACGCACGTCTCAGAACACTGACTGTTTCTATAGCAACCGGGACTTGTAACGGAAGCTGCAGTGACGCGCTGACTTTACCGATTAGTGATTGGCTCTTTCATTCAGAAGGCAGGGCTTCCTGCGATTGAGCGGCCATATTGAGCGTTGCATTTTTCCCCATTCAAAACTATACGAGTGACACGACTTGGGTATTCTATAGTCTTCGCTTTGGTTACCAATGTTTATATGAAGCGCATTAATATAGAACGTGATTAAACTGACCTGGAACTACCTGTGCAGTTAAACGAATTTAATCAACACCTGCCAGCCAATCAGAATCGAGTATTCAGACAGACCATGGCATAACTATTGATATTCAATGTTCTGAAGTCACGCTCAAGCCATCGCGTACTTTGAAACGTGGGGGAAATGTAACTCTGCTGACTACCTTTCTTGCTCCGAAATAGAGTTAAAGGTTTCAGAATTGTCATCTAAGTGATATGGATTGAAGTAATATAAAGAAGTATATATAACATAAAAAAAAAAAAAATAGTAATAATACAGTGGGCGCCTACACATTAAGGAAGCTCCAACAGATAGGAATGCACAAGGTTAATTTTAAGAGTGCAGAAAAAGCTGTATCAGTTTGAAAACAAGGAAAGCAGATAATGAGTTTTCTGAAAGCAGTGAAATTCTCATTGGTCAACAGAAGTGAACTGGAGTAAAAGTTAAGGCTTTGGTTCTTTATGTCTTTTTGACGAATCATCCCCATTGAAATCAACAGATTTACAGTGTTTTCTAATACAGTTTAAGTACCATATATCACCATATATCACAAAATTAAAACTCTGAAATAAATATGTGCAAATATAGTAAACTAAAAAGACTAAATTGAAATTAGATGAAATAAAGTATAAAAAAAAATTACATGATGCTGTTGATCAAAATAATTGTAATTAAAGGGCTAGTACACACACACAAATGAATAAATACAATTCTGTCATCATTTACTCACCATCATGTCATTCCAAATTTGTATGCATTTCTTTCTTCTGCTAAACAAAAAAAAAAAAAAAAAAGATATTTTGAAGGATGTTGAAAACCAAGCACATTCATTTCTCATTGGCTTCCAATGTATTTTTTGTCAAGTGTCAATGGGAACCAAAACTGTTTAGTTACCAACATTCTTCAAAATATCTTATTTTGTGTTCCATCAAAGAAAGGAGAGCATACAGGTTTGGACATAAGGATGACTAAATGTACATTACATTGTGGTAGGCAAGTAAATCTTTAAAAAGACATTAAAAAGTGGCTTTAGACATCATACATAATTGTTTATTTTACCCCAGCTGTCTTTGAACACATGAACATGTGGCTCCTAACTAATTTTTTGCTGGCTATTCTCTGTATATGCTGTTTGGCAAAGTGTATAAAGTTTGTAAAGTGTAGCAGCTGGTAATGTGATACAGGTCAGGGAATATGAATATCTAAAACATTCCAAATATTAGATTTGGCAAGAATTAATGAATGCAAAATTCCAAAGTTTAAACAAAGTCTTGATCCAGAGTTCCAGGACCCCAATTTTCACAATTTTCTCTTTTCTAGTAAAAATATTCAAATTATACTCACTGGCAAATGCTGTACTTTGTGAGGTTCATGCTTAAAACAAGAAAAAATGTATGCTTTATTTTATCACTTGTATTTCATTTTAGTTTTATCAGTTGTCAAAGCAGCATTTCTCATTTTCATTTAGTTTAACTAGAGCTACTATAATATTACTAATAAAATTAATTTTAATTCACTTCATATTAGATGGCCTAAACTACTACTTACATAAAAAAGCACAATGTGCTTTTGCTGCTATTGAGGTAGGATATGGGTAGATTGGGGAAAGGTTTGGTGGTATGGCTAGGTTTAAGGGTGGGTTAAGGTGTAAGGTATGGGTCTACAGTGTAATTATAAATGTAATTACAGAAATTAATTACAGGTTACATGCAGGCTTTAAAAAAAATGTAAATACATGTATGTACACAATAAGTGCATTGTATTGATTAATTTAAATGTAAGTACATAGTAAAGGCCACCTAACATAAAGTGGGATCATAACTAAAACTGAAATTAAAATTAATTTGAAAGGTTTAATCTGTATAGACAAAAAAAAAAAAAAAAAAAAAAAAGTGTCTCAGTGGTACAAAAATAACACTGTTCAAAAGAAGAGAAATAGACTGATTAAGGAATTTTTTTTGCTGTAAGACTATTCTGTTGTGGTGTCAAGAGTTATCTCTATCAATTGTGGTACATTAGAACTTTAGTTGAGATGAACATGGTCTCTTTGTGGCTTTGAAGCCCAGGATTTAGGATGTCTAAATGGAAAGGCTTTTATCTCAGTTTCTCATGTGTCCACACGACGGATCGGTGCATTATCCACTTTCTGTTCCGCTGTTATCTGCCATTATATCTAATCATTATCATTATCATCATGCTCAGCATACCTGCCTTGTTCCTGTTCTACTGATGTTGGAACTCTTTTTGTCATGTCAGTTTATGAAATGTTAACTTTGCTGTGCAACAAAGCCCACAGCACATATACCATTAGCTAACCAGACGTCTGAATATGTGTGCGGTTTGAGTGCCTTAATGCTTTTGTCTAAGATTCCCTCCAAAGTTTTCATTCCACAAAAGTTGTCTGTGCCTGCAAATTGAACTGTAAATCACAAGGCCTATTACACAATGTTCTTGTCCATTATCAGCTACTGGCTTGCAGTGTGCCGTACGTGTTCTGGGTTTTCTTATGGGTAACCCAGCAACCTTGGAGGTGCATATGGTCTGATCAGACAGCTTACCTCTCCCATGGTCTGCCTCAAAGGTCCATCTCAGGACAACAGGCTTTACAGCATCAGGATCAGCCGTGCTGACCTCACTGAGCAGGAGGATGAGTAATCTCGACAGCACGGAGCCCTCGCTACATACAGTACGCTCAGACAGTGCTGTCCAGATGATACATTCAATTTACATTTGATTGATTAAAGTACTCCAAGTTAATCAGTAACTTAGATTGATCTATTATAACTAACTGACTAAACTGATGAGCCATGTTCAAAGCCAATATAAAATAAGTCAATAAGCCCCACCCCACCCCAAAAAAAATTAAAAATACAGGACCTTATGAGTGCACATGATTAAAAATATATGATGTTTAAGATTCTTTTGCTGATCAAGGCTGCATTTTATTTGATCAAAAATACAAAAGAAAAAAAAAACAGTAATATCGTAAAATATTGTTTATTTATTTTCATGTATCATTATCACTGTGATACATTTTATTTTTTATTTATTTAGACAGTAGACTGCCATTCAAAAGAACCTGTCTGACAAAGTGGAGCATGCTTAAAGAGCAACACATCATTCTGCGACCTTAAGAAGTTCATAAACAGATGAGAAACAAAATAGTTTACATGTATCAGTCTGGAAAGGGTTATAAAGCCATTTCTAAGGCTTTGGGATTCCGGTGAACCATGGTCAGAACCATTATCCACAAATGGAGAAAACTTGGAACAGTGGTGAACCTTCCCAGGAATGTCTGGCCTACCAAAATTACTCCAAGAGCGCAATGACGACTCATCCAGGAGGTCATAAAGAACCCAGAAAAACATCTAAAGAACTGCAGGCCTCACTTGCCTCAATTAAGGTCAGTGTTCATGATTCAACAATAAGAAAGAGACTGGGCAAAAACAGCATCTATGGGAGAGTTCCAAGGCAAAAGCCACTGCTGACCAAAAAGAACACAAAGGCTCATCTCACATTTGCCAAAAAAATATCTTGATTATCCCCAAGACTTTTGGGCAAATATTCTGTGGACTGATGAGACAAAAGTTGAACTTTTTGGAAGGTGTGTGTCCCGTTACATCTAGGGGTAAAACCAACACAGCATTTTATAAAAAGAATATCATACCAACAGTCAAACGTGGTGGTGGTAGTGTGACGGTCTGGGGCTGATATGCAGCTTCAGGACCTGGACGACTTTCCATAATTGATGGAACCATGAATTCTGCACTCTATCAGAAAATCCTGAAGGAAAATGTCCGGCCATCAGTTTGTGACCTCAAGCTCAAGCGCACTTGGGTTATGCAGCAGGACAATGATCGCAAACACACCAGCAAGTGAATGGCTCGAGAAAAACAAAATTAAGGTTTTGGAGTGGCCAAGTCAAAGACTTGTCTCAATCCAATTGAGATGCTGTGGCACGACGTTAAAGGGATACTCCACAATGAAATGAAAATGTTGTCATTAATCACTTACCCCCATGTCGTTCCAAACCTGTAAAAGCTTTGTTCGTCCTCGGAACACAATTTAAGATATTTTGGATGAAAACCGGGAGGCTTGTGACTGTCCAATTGACTGCCAAGTAAATTACACTGTCAAGGTCCAGAAAAGTATGAAACACATAGTCAAAATACTCCATCAGCCATCAGTGATTCAATCGTAATGTTATGAAGTGACAAGAATACTTTTTGTATGGAAATTAAACAAAAATAAAGACTTTATTCAACAATTAGGCACCGCAACGTTTCCTCTGCATCACCGTAGCGCCATTTTGAAGAATATGCCCTGGACGCAAAAAATGCGTACACTCTTCTGTGTCAGCCACGACACAGGGATCCGATTGAGGGATCCTTGTTCACACCACTGTATTCACACACACACACACACACACACACACAGTATATTTATAAAGTGATAATAAAGACTTGTATTGTTAGAAAAGATTTCTATTTTGAATAAATGCTGTTTTTTTTTTTTACTTTTTATTCATTAAAAAATTCTGAAAACAGTATGACAGTTTCCAAAAAATATTAAGCAGCACAACTGTTTCCAGCATTGATAATAAATTAGCATATTAAAATTATTTTTGAAGGATCATGTGATATTGAAGACTGGGTGAATACTGGAGTAATGGCTGATAAATATTCATCTTTGCATCACAGAAATAAATTCTATTTTAAAAGGCAATTGAAAAAAAATAATAATGATACATTTTGATTTTTAGGACTCATGGATAAATATAATGTTGGAAAAAATTGTATTTATTAAGTTACTTTTCTATGGTTTTATATATATATAAATGTAAAAGAACAGAAAATTCCTTCATTTTAAAACAGTACATTATGCCCCCCCCCCCCCTTTTTTTTAAGTGTATATGTAAAAGTATGAGTGACTTGTATTAAAAACATATGGCATGTGTAATTAGCATGGAGATTACAGACTGGATACATTTGTAGATTTATCTGTTCGACTTTCTGTTTCGTTTAAGTTGAATTGTGATATACAGTATTTATGACCCAAAGTTCAAAGGCTTGTTTTATTCCAGAACTTTCCTCTCCTACAGGCCCTCTTTTAGTGTGGTTAATGAGCTATGAGGGCTTTGCCTTTTATAATCTTAACATATTTCCATCCCCCAGTTGAAACAAAATTGTACTAATTATTCTTCCTAATGTAACTCCATAATCGTAAACGTCTCTGACCTTCTGCCAAGTTTTTCGACTTCGGCTCACAGTTGTTTCAATAAAGCATTCGGGGCTGTTATTAAGTTACCTGACAACCAATTTCACATTATTAATTTAAGAGAAGCAACACTCACTGCCTCCAGCAGTTCCTACCGGCTTTCGGTGGCACCATAATTGCCCATGTTCTTTGCTTATATGTGGCTTCTAGTATTGACCTATAGCCCCAGCAAACAGGCCACCTACACATCATATGCTAAATCATATCTATCAATCTGAGAGCTATTACAGAACAGACTGCACGAGCAAGGCCAGTGCTCATGCAGCAGCCAGTTTGCCTTAACCCTGCTAAATGGAAGTCATCCCAGAGATTAATAGAGCTGGCATGAGACATTTTGTTTGCTTTCACCTAGAGGGAGGGTGAGACCGGCGGAGCAAGAACTACATGTACTCCGATTTTCACTCTTTCAGTGTGCTTTGCATGGAGAGAGAATCCATCTTTCACCTTTTAGATTGAATAGGATTTTTAAGAAGCAATAACTAATGAGGCTGCTTGTATGAAGGTCATCGATTAATGAATTAATTAATCACCTAGTCGTCCTACCAAGGTTCTAAATGAATCTGTATTCACACTGCAATGTAATTCCGATCTTTCAGACTCTAATAGTTATGACACTTTTGAGATTACTTTAGCACAGCAGCCTTTTGATACATTCAGAAATGCTTTGTGGTAAATCCTGTCAGCTACATTATTAGTTAATTAATGCTGAACATAAGAGTCCTTGAATCAGAATAGTGTGTGAAAATCAATTAGTGCTCCAGATTTTTTTGTGTTTTCCTTTCTTAATTTTACATAAAAATGCACATGAAGAGTGATGTGCAGATGTCCACATAATAATTAGTATTTAGCCACCTGTGGATGCTAATTACCATACTATGCTATACTATAAATGGGTTATATTGACAATGGGTGATGTTTGCCAAGAGTTACCTACAATACTATAGTTAGTATTTCAAAACAATCTCATTGCAATTCATAACTATTTCACCTTTTGGTGAATTGGTGGCTAATTTGAATTAATACACACATCTTTACACACATTTTGTACAAAATGATCAAGCTGCAGATTTCTACTAAACCCTTGATAATGCCATTAATTACCCATAGCCTTCTACTGTAAATGTATTATTGTAAATTCTTTGCACACAAGACGCCACAGATGCACTAGAGCTTAACCTGTATTTAACCCCGGAACATTCCTGGGTGGGTGTTTGTTTTGGGTGCATATCGCTGTTTTAGAATCATGACCCTGATATCTTGTTCTGAGGGGCACGGGTCAGTATAAATGTTTTGAGGTGAAGATAAAGGGCTTAGGGTTTGGTTTATAGAGACTTTGTGAGGGGACAGAGAGCATCTGGCCTATCAGGAGGACTCCTGGCCTTCTGGTGCGACGGTCAAATCAGTCCCCCTAACAAGGTTGACCTCAGTCGGCAAATTAAGTTCCATAAATCGGATCAGAGGCCTGCCGTCACTTTGGGTGGCAGGAATATTGTAACACGTAATGGAACTGTCACCAGCTGGATATACAGTGGGGTTAAAAAGTCTGAGACCACATTTAAAATCTTTAAATGACTGTCTCTCAATATTTTTTTTCCCCCTCTTCTGGAAAGTGTTTTGCAAAAATTGGGATTGCAAAAATTATATTTGTTGTAGTTTCTGTTCAGCAGTATAGAAGTTTACCCATCCAAATGGGCAAAAGGGTTGATTCTCAAGGTACACCAACAACAATAATAATTATAATAATAGTAATAATGATAATAATGATAATAACAATAATAATAATATATTTTATACAATTATACAATTTATAAATATATGACATGGCTTTTTTTCTCCCACCAGTGGTCTCAGACATTTGGACCATGATTTACATCTGAAAACATATAGGAAAAACACACATAAACAGAATTGTAAATTAGAATAGTTATAAAAATACAATAATAATAAAATGTATTGTTGTTGTTGTTGTTGTTGTTGTTATTATTATTGTTTATTTGATAAATATTAAATTATATTTTAATGCGATTTTTAAATATTTATCTTTATTGACTCCCTTCTTTTTCTCCCACTTGTGTTGCAAACACACATACACAGAATTTTAAAGTACTTAGAATAGAAACATAAGCACACACAGAGAAAACGATTTTGTGGTATGATGCAACACACAAATAATAACCCAAGTGGGTACACAGTAATAAAAACATAACACACTTGTGTCTCTCCTAAATGAAAACTTGTTTATTGGCATAATAATTACAAAGGTGAAGGGTCTCTCTCTCTTCCTCTCTCTCTCTTTGGGAGGTTTAAATTCTTTGTCCTTGTTACCTCTCTCTCTCTCTCTCTCTCTCTCTCTCTCTTTCTCTCACCCTCTGGGAGGTTTAAATTGTTTGTCCTTGCTCTCTTTCTCTCTCGCTCTCTCTCAGTCATTGGCCTGGCTGTGTTTCTGTATCCCTAATGAGACAGTCCTGTCCTAACCTGACACAGCAACTTACTTCTGGCTAACCACTAATGAGCAATATGAGGTGCTCCACTCGTTTATTTACACCCTCGTTCTCTCTCTCAGTCTCTCTCACCCTTTCCAGCATTACAAACCCTGCAGAGGTTTTGGTGTGAGGTCAGAGGGACGGGAAATAAAAGGAGGGTGAATAAATGACAGGGTAAGTGGAAGTACCCCAGCAGTCATTACCCATGAGTCTTCACTGATACACTCATCTCTGATTGGCCTGCAGAGATCTCACTCACGAAATGGCTTCTAGCATTCATTCTACGTGTTGTTTTTTGGTTGGCAAGCACGAGGCAATAACTCATGCGTTTGCTTTGGCTCAGGGCAAAATTTCATCTGACATGTGGGAAAATTAATTTACTTAAAAAAATCAACTTCAGGCTACAGTAAACACGCACAGAGGGCTGTGTTTTGTTGATTGGTTGAGTTGAAATGATGTTGTCGTTATAAGATAGACATGAATGTATTCATCTGTATATGTGTGTTACTACTAGCTGAAAATGTGTAAAACACAATGCATGCAATAAGAGGCTCTTGCGTTGATTTATTCAGCCTGAATCACTCATTCTGCAATAAGTCAATAGAACTCAAATTGGTCTGTCTGTTACAGCAGCAGCTCTCGTTCTCTTTGAATGTGTGTATACTGAAGCTTGGTGAAAATACACTATATGGCCAAAAGGATGTGGATACCTTGTTCTAATTAATGGACTTTCTGTGAGGACAAATCTTAGCTTTCTACTTCTAGATGCAACAGTTTAGGAAGGGTCCTTTTCTCTTTCCAAAATTCTAAGAACCCTATACACAAAGCAAAGTCCAAGAACTAGACTGTCCCGCACAAATATACCAGACCTGAGAGGGATATATACTCAGCATGTGCCATTTTGCTATGTAGTTTATTTATTGTATTTATTTATTTATTTATTTGTTTATTGTGTATATACATTCAAAAGCTGCGGTTAGAGCGATTTTTTTTTTTTTTTTTATGTTTTCAAAAAAAAAGTCTCTTACGCAGAATTGTTTGGATTAAAATGTGAAATATTATATATATTATATTGTTTTAGTGTATTTTAAAATATCATTTATTCCTGTAATTGCAAAGCTGAATTTTTAGCAGTAATTACTCAGTCTTCAAGTGTCTCATGATCCTTCAGAAGTCATGATTTCTAATATGCTACTTTGGTGCCCGAGAAACATTTAATATTAATATCAGTGTTGAAAACAGTAGTGCTGCTTAATGCTTTTCATTAATTAATTCATTCATTCATTCATTTTATGTTTTTAATTTTTAATTTATTTGTATTTATTTTTTTATGAATAAAATGTTTAAAATAATATCCCTTTCTTGAAATGTAATTATTTTTTTAAATGTTTTTATCCTAGGTGAATAAAAGTATTAATTTATTAAAAAATAACTAAAAATAAATAACAAACAAAAATCTTACAGACCTTATCTGCATTCGAATGCACAATCGCAAGATCATAAGAAAGATTTTCATAATTACCAAATTTAAAATGCATTTACATCATCATGTTCAAGACATTATATTGGCAACAAAATTATGAATATATAATAAATATAGTGAGCATGATGCTAACAGCAGCAAGGTACTAGGTGCTGTTCACAGAGAAAAAACACACAAAATGAATTATCTCTTGAATGCACTGTAAGTCACAATGAATGAAGTGTGTGCTAAACACATAAATGTAAATGTTGCTGCAACTCAGCCGGCACTAGTGACACCAAAGTCGTGGATTTAATTCCCAGGGTGCTCTTTGTGATAAAATGTACTTTGAATGCACTGTAAGTTGCTTTGCATGAAAGCATCTGGTAAGTGTAAATGTACTGTTAAACGTAAGTGTAATTAATGTGTGTTTATGAGGCTAGCATATTTCTCCCGCCCTGTTCTGTGCTGCATGAAACTGTCTGAAGCATCTGTGTGTGTGTGAAGGAGTGTTTGTTTTGTGACAGTATATGTGCATTCTCTTTCCTATGCAAATGTAATATATGCATAAAATGATTTAAGTGCATGCAACAGATTGTGAGTTACTACAGCAGCGCAGCAGTTACCCTACATTGCTGTATCTTGCACAGAACTGCTGTTCTCCACAATCTCCACTTTGGTCAGGCTAACAGTCGGAGGCAGGCCTTCATACATTGCATCTTTCGGAGGGAGATGGGCTGTGTATGTGTGTGTGTGAGAGTAGTGCATGAGTGGATTAGGTTTAAATAGAGAGACAAGTCTTGTATCTCCTTTGTTTGTTGTGTAATCGTTGTGGAAAGCTGTCAGAGGAGGTTGGAGTTTGTTTTATTCTTTCATACAGAGGCAAGACTTCCAGTTTTTATTCTCTCACATTCTCTTTTCTCTATTCCCCTGTTGTTTCTTGTTTATTCTTTCTTTGTGTGTGTGTGTGTGTGTATGTGTGTGTGTGTATGCATGTGTGAAAATGTAGTTCCTGTTGATGTCACACTTACAGAAAAAACTGAACAGTTGGAATGTGCTCAAGTACGGATGCAGAACGGATGCTGTTATAAAAATAGTGTGTGTGTGTGTGTGTGTGTATTTGTGTGCATTTTATATCACATGTGACATGGTTTTTGGTGTTTGAACACACAATGCCTGTGAAGTGGGATGTTTCTGGATCAACAATGCTACCATTTTTGCCGTGTTTATATGTTCTTTAAAAGTTATATTTCAGCTATCTAAAGCATTTTTTTTTTTTTTTTTTTTTTTTTAAGTTTTGAACATACTGTAGTATTATTATAAAAAATAACTTTTTAGCATTTAATAGTTTTTGTTTTAATTGCAGTATTTTTGTGACACCAAAGTGTTTTACATGATGCTATTTCATTTGGAGCATTAGATGTATTATAAAAATTCAATCATTTACAAAATATTCCCTAAACTAAAATTATCATGAGTCATGAAAATGTATTTTAGATTTCAGTTATTTTTATTTTAGATTATGAAAGTGTCATTCTAAGTTTTCTGTTATTTGTGTTTTAGTTTTTGTTAACAATTTTTTTTTGGTTGATGCAAGAGGTGATTTAATGTTAATATGAATATTTTTATATTTTTAATATAAATGTATATGTTAGTTTTTAACTATAGCAAACAAGAAAGCACATCAGTCAATGCTGTATTGTAAATACAAATAATTAATCAATCAATAAAGGGAAAAAAACTTTGTGGATAACATGCCTTAATTTTATACATTTTTACTGAATTTTAGTTTTTGCGGTATACTTTTTAAATTGAGACAAAAAAAAAATTAAAAGCACAAAAAAAGCATTAAAAAATCTTTTTAAAGTAATTACACAAATATTAGTCTGAAATATTGAGACTGAAAAAAAAAAAAAAATTAAAAAATGTTCACCCAGAAACTGGTATTAAAGTTTACAGTTACAAAGAGACGGCAATTAACAGATTGAATCAGATGTGAAATTTTTAAGTAAAAAACTGGAACATACTGAAAAAAACATTGTATCGAAACAATTTTCACTTTTTTTTTCATTTTCGCATACAGTTACAATGAAAGTAAAACATTACATTTTGAGGCCGACAAACTGAAACAGTATTTTCGTGTAAAACACGCTCCATGTTTGTTTTATTTACCTTTTTTTTTTTATTTATCATTTTTATAATGCAGTATAGTAGAAAAGTAACAGTGTTAATTTGTGTTTTGTTTTGTTTGTTTTTTGTTACTATATTGTGATTGTGATGCATTGTGGGACCCCTCGAAAACGAGATGGTACATCTCAAGGGGTTAATCCTAATAAATAAATTCAAATTCAAACAGTAAAAAACTAAAATAATCTTTGTTGTATTTACAACTGTTTTTTAATACAGTATAATTAAAAGTTTCAGTTCTTCCAATTATTAAAATTTTTATTTCAGATAATGAAACGTCCAGCACCCTTGTGACCCTACAGAGGACAAGCAGTTTAGGATAGATGGATGAATGAATGGATGATGGAAAAAACATCGTTTATGTTTTTGTTTTCAGTGCGCTGGCGTTAACAGGTTAAAGGGGTCATCGGATGCCCATTTTCCACAAGATGATATGATTCTTTAGGGTCTTAATGAAAAGTCTATAACATATTTTGGTTAAAATTTCTCAATGGTAGTGTAAAATAACACCCTTTTTACCTTGCCAAAAACAGCTCTGCACACAGCAACCTGTTTTAGTGCATGTTTCTTTAAATGCTAATGAGCTCTGCTCACCCCACCCCTCATGATTTGCGTGAACATAAACGCATTTAGGCAGATTGGAGAGCGCATTCCCTTGTGTCTTCAGTGGCTCAGATGTCGGGAGTAAATAACGATGTCACACAGACAGGCATCTGAGAATGGCTTGATATGAGAAAGGGGATATTATTTATAGGGATAAAAAAACAAAACAAAACAAAACAAAAACACTGGGTGGATTTTTATCATTATAGGGTGGATGTGTACAAACACTGCCAACACACATTTATGTTCAAACAACATGTAAAAGTGAATTTTGCATTCGATGACCCCTTTAACAATAATGCCACTTTTTGGAATTTATGTGACTTGTAAATGTGGTCATAGGCCACAAACAATTTCAGTTCAATAAATCTGACTGAATCCAGATGATTTAAGCAGTTTATAGCTACATTTTTGAGGTTTGGGTTCTGCTACATGTCTTGGCTAAATCACAGTGCTTGTGTGAGTGGAATGCTTAAGTGTATGTATGTTTTATTTGTGCATACAGTATGTTGTTCATAGATATTTCTTGTCTCTCTGCTATAGGGTGTGTGTGTGTGTGTGTGTGTGTGTGTGTGTGTGTGTTTGTGACATATGAGGACACAAATTTCTATAATGACATGGGTATGACATAGGTATTACAAGGAGAAGGTGACTTATGAGGACATTTCCCCATGGCCCCATATTTCAAAAGGCTTATAAATAATACAGAACGAGTTTTTTTGAGAAAGTAAAAAGTTTCCTGTAAGGGGTAGGGTTAGGTGTAGGGTGATAGAAAATACGGTCTGTACAGTATAAAAACCATTACGCCTGTGGAATGTCCCCACTATTCACAAAAACAAATATGTGTGTGTGTGTGTGTGCGTGTGTGTGTGTGTGTGTGTGTGTGTGTGTCTATGTGTAATATGGCCAGTAATTGTTTCCTGGGAGAAACACAGGACAGGTATGAACCAAACCCGTCAGACACACTCATAACACATTAACTCACACAAACAACCTTTCTGCTCATTAGAGCCTGTTGTCGATTTTTCTGCACGCACTGATCATTTACAGATGCACCTCTGTGTGTTTGTGTCACAGAAATGCATGGCCAATGTTTTATTCTTGTTTATAAGTGCCTCATGCTTTTCTTTCAGCTAATGTTTAGTTGTTTTCCTTGTGTGTGTGTTGTGTGTCTATCGACTATACTGTAGTAGTAATAAAAGAAGGAAATATAATCCAAAAATATTGTTGTGAAAACTCATATTACTGTGTCAAGGTGAAAGTTTTGATTTTCAAAATGATTACAATGCTATGTTTGTTCTAAAAAAAAAAAGCTAAAAGCAATAATTTTATATAAACCAAGTTTATAAGTTTTATATTGTTTCGATGTGATATCATTATATGTATATATTCTACCATTATGTGTGTATTGTTACAGACTGAAGAAGTTTCTGTCCCTTCTTCAGCATTCACAGTGAGAAAACAACAGTAGAAGTGCAGCCAGACTGTCTCAGCATCCGCTGCAGATGTCAGGCGCATTTATCACACTGACTCCAACAACAAACTGTTCAGCTGTTTTTGTTTGTTTTGTTTATGTATTTGGTTCACGAGTCAAGCTATGCTTAATCTTGACTGGTAAATATCTATATCTAATTAAAATGTAAAGATTGCTAATGTTTCTGCATTGTTTGGGGGGTCTCAAACTGATTCGCCCACTCAAGGACAATTATTTAATTTGAGGGGGATTTATACTAGAACTGCAGCTGTCCCTTCTTTACTGGCTAATGTTGTTATTGTAAACTGAAACTATTAAAATTGCTTTTGTTAACTGAAACAAAATAGAATATACATTTTAAATGAAAAAACTAAACTTAAAAAGCTTTGTGCTGGTTTTAAGGAGTTTTGGGGTGTCTGGCCAGGCTGAGAGACCATCAAACAAGCATAAGCTGGTTTAAGCAGCTTTCACTTTAATCGGCTTTGGTAAATTATTGCTACATAATTCATACAGTATATTCACATTTTTAGGGACAAATATACTCAAGTTAAAATATTTACTATCAATTCATAATTGATCCAGTTGTGTTAAATTTGTTTATGAGCAGACTGATAGGTTGGTACCCACCGAGAGCAGTCTTACCTCGGCCAGCTCTTCTGGAATTTGTCGCTGGCTCTGATGTCTCTATAGTGGTTAAACATGGGATATAATTCATTTTGGGTAAATCTAATGGGCAGTCTTTGGTCTCATAAATATATTATTTGTTCCAGAGCAACTAGTTTTGGCTGAGGGCAAAATCTCATCACGGTAGCCTATAATTTATGTAACTTTAATGCTGTAGACCTGTATTAGAGCACTGACTTTGTACTTTTGACTGAATTGCCTAACAACTTTTATAATGGCTGTTGTTGTTCTTATTTATTAAATGTTATTATTCAGTAAATAATATTTTATATAAATAATAGTAGTATGTTTTTATAGTATTTTATAGTTATTTAGTATTGTAAAATGGTGTGTGATGGTGATTTTAGTTACAGTGTTCCACCATTAGATTGGAGACAAGAGACTGCAAAAAAAAAAACTTTTATATTGCAAGAGACTTATGGTGTGTTCACGCCATGTTGTAATTATCGTAATTCCGAGATGACAACAAGTGACATTCAACCAGAGGTTATCTAAAGGTGTGTTCACGCCATATAAGAATTCCCGTAATTACGAGATACCAACTTGTAAAAAGCGTTCACGTCCTTGTAGAACTCTAATTTCAACTTGTGAACTGGGAGTTTTCAGAGAGCTACAGCTTGTACCACATGACCGCTGCACCACCTGACCACCGTACTGACCGCAGGCACTGTTTAGGGGTTGATAGTGTTGCCATAGAAAAGCATAATTCCAAGTCCGAGGACGTGGACAGCTCACGTGTTGTCATCTCAAAATTATGGTAATTACGATATGGCATGAAGGCAGCATTACTATAGGGACATGAGAGGGTCTGTATTACTTACTATTGGGGAACGCATAATGGCTAACTTGGATCACGTGTCCCTTAATAACCAATCACATTTACAGCCTTGACGTCATTGAATTTCTGTCAGAGTTGTGCGACACTCAGTAGCCATTTACGGATCCCATAGGAATGAATGAGAAGTGCCGTAAGCTGAATCCCACCTGTCGCAAAAGTCAGTGACTTCTCTTATAAAACAGCATATTTTTTTTCATGGTAAACTCTAAAAATAGTTCAATCCAAAACATGTTGATGATTAGCAGATAGGCTGTCGATTCATTAAATGATAAGCCTTTCCTCTAAAAAGCTGTTTATTCAGCGTAGTGAAGCCTCTTCTCCATTGACATCCATTCAAAAAATACGGCCTCTGGTCTCCTTTCCCACTTACTGCCAGACCAGAAGCGTTAGCTTTAGCCATTACACTTTTTCGGAAAATGGTTGCAGGCTTGCCTTCTAGTGGCTTTGGTTCAACTCGATACTGTTCACATACTTGTACTGAGGATTATCCGTTTCTATAGCGACAGTCAACAAAATGAACCCATGACCGCATAAAAATGTTACTAGCAGCTGTAAAACACATAACATTACATTTGTATGCTACTACTAAATATTACAGAACACAGAAACCATGTCAGGTAAAAAATAATTACAAACTGTTTGTTTGTTTGTTTGTTTGTTTGTTATTATTAATGATGACGACGATAAATATTGCTAACCTAAACAAACAACAACAAAATAATAACAGTATGAACACTTAGATATGTTTTTATATTATAGTACATTATAGTATCTATATATGTATCTATTTCCTCCTTTTTTAGAGCAATAATAGCTTTCTTTGAAAGTGCCGCCATTTTTTGCTGGTTCCACATGAGGTCTAGCGGTCACGTGGTACAAGCCGTAGCTCTCAGAAAACTCCCAGTTCACAAGTTGTAATTACTGGTTATACGAGGTCGTGAATGTTTTTTACAAGTTGGTATCTTGCAATTATGGTGTGAACGCACCTTGAAACAGGGCTGTAAACAAGGAAGTTATTTTTACTTTCAACAAGTTGTAAGACACAGCCAACAAATTCACTGAGCAGCTCTGTCATTGGAAATCACCCATAACAGATGAAAGAATAGTACAACAAAGATATTGCTTTCCTCAGCAGACATTAAAACTAATCTTTTATTGTGAATATGAGATTGAGCTGAATAATGAATGCTGTATCAGATGCAGGTAATCACACTCGCTAAGTCCATCTCTCTCTCATAATGCTCTTAATAATACAGTGAACTTTTAACCATTTGAATACAATAAGCTTTTAATGAAGCAACTCAACGTTCCTCCGTTACTAGTTCCAAAGTGATGTTTTCAAATTAGTAATGGAAGCTTGGGTTCAGCTGTTAAACTGTCAACTTGAGATTTCAATCCATGGCGGAAGGAAGTAGAAAAGAGGGCTTTTAAAGGGCACCTATTATGCCCCTTTTTACAAGATGTAATATTGTTACTGGGTATCCCCAGAATGTGTCTGTGAAGTTTCAGCCCAAAATACCCCACAGATCATGTATTATAACAGCTGGCAAATGTCATTTTGGGGTGTGTCTAAAAAAGAGCTGATTTGGAGTGTATGGCTTTAAATGCAAATGAGCTGCATATTCCTGCCCCCTCTCCAGAAGAGGGTGTAGCGTATCCTTCTCCCTGCATTGCATATCTACAGCAATAAACAGCCGGTATAAACAACATAACTGAGAGTGAGAGAACCGGTGTTCAGCCGGATAATAGGGGAAGTCAAATGCACTGAAAGCGGGACGAAACAGCGCGATGTTAGCTCGAACGAACTGCGCAAACTAATCTCACAAGCTGATCAGTTCAAATATTTAATGTACGCACACAAATACAATTAAAAGGCTAAGCACTATAACGACATGACATTCACAAAGAAGTCTGGAGTGATACACGTATTTAGGTAGATTTTGAGGGGCATTACCTTGAAAAATTGAAGTAATCCACAGCATCCTCAGCAGCTCAGATGTTGGGAGAAAATGAAGACTCTTATGTTCAGTCTTACATCCAAACACAGAGCACCAGAATTGCTTGCGAGACATTATTGATGTTGCAGCTGCTCGAGCGCGGAGAAAATGGAGGACAGCTTACAACCTCTGAGGACGGAAACTATGGCAATGCAGGGCTGTCAATCAACCCCCATGGCCCCGCCCTCTGAAATGTGACGTCACACTGCGGTGAGAATCAAAACAGCAGGCCTAGTGAGACTGACTTGATTTAAAGGGGATTAAAAAATGAGGGGTGGGTGGATTTTTGTTATTGTAGGGTGGTTCTGTTCAAAACACCATGTAAAAGTGGATTTTACATAATAGGTGCCCTTTAAAGACACTCTGTTCTTGTTTCTTATGTATTTACACACTCGTGTCATCGAACTGTTGTATAAACGCAATAGGCTAACACGCTCATAGCCGTGCAATATGGCTGTATCTCGGCATGCTGCAATTACCTACGGCCGAATCACAGCCGTGCCGATATCCAGCCATATTGCACTGCTACTTGTTTGATATTGCTCATATATACTGCTAATTGATATTATTTAACAGTAACTAATACTACTTAATTCAAAAGAGAGTACATGAATAAGGTGGATAAGTTCTTGCTCTATCTGCTGTTTTCCTGTCATCGCTTGGAGGTATAATTTAATGTCGATTCCAACTGGGATTTGACCTTGCGACCCTCTGAGTGTCCAACACTAAACTTCAGGGTTTCATCTAACACACTTTTTACCTTTAAATAAACCATTACTTAACCAGGTTAGTCCCAGTGAGATTTCAGATGTCTTACAATAGAGATCTCTTATTTCAGAGATCCACAGGGCAGCAACAGCCTTTACCCTGCAGGAATCTCTGGTCAGCCACAACGCACTGCCTTTTATAGTATTTTAATTTGACAGCGCAGTAGGCTAGTTTGTAATTCCATTTTGACTGTATAGCAGATTTTTACGCCGTGTATGACTAGGTGGAGTCAGAATCAATGTTCGGCGACTGTGCGCTCACCAGGTGTGTCTGTGAATTAGCTGATGTGTGGGGCCGCAGACTGACTCTGTCGGCACTCTTTCTGTGCTGCTGCTGCTACAGGGCTTATTTCTGCTGCATGCTCGCTATTCTTGTCCTTGGACAGACACTGCATCATGGATCCGCTTGTATTTTCTCTTGGGATGGCTAAAATACAATGTTCAAAGGTTCGTCTTTCTTCTGAATAGCTCTTTGTCTCACTGTCCCTCATGTGCTCTGTCAAGGTTTGCAAAAACTTTGCAAACAAATTTTTATTTTTGGAAAAGTTTACATTATGATGACAATTTGGCCACTCATACCATTAAATCCAATAAAGGTGTAAGAGTGTGTGTATATGTACTGTATATACCATTCAAAAGCTTGGGATCAGTATATTTTTTAAATTGATATTCACACATTTATAATTTTACATTGTTGCTTCAAATAAATTATGTTCTTTTTCATGTTTTATTCATTAAGAATCTTTATCAAATGTACCACAACAACACTGAAGACTGAAGTAATGGCTGCTGAAAATCAACTATGCCATCTACAATTAAAAATCTATGGAAAATGAAGTCAGTTATTTTAAATAATAATAATTCACAATATTACTGTTTGTTTTTATTCTGCATATTTGAATATATAAATGCAGTCTTGGTGAGCACAGAAGACTTCATTCAAAAATATTTAAAAAGACATCTCCAAATATATTCAATTTGAATGGTACTTGTGTGGATATAACTTTTATTTAATACATTTTATTTAATAAAATATATGGTTTGATTTTATTTTCAGTTTAATTTTGTTTTAATACAATAAATAAAATTTTATAAAATAAAATAAAATAAAATAAAATAAAATAAAATAAAATAAAATAAAATAAAATAAAATAAAATAAAATAAAATAAAATAAAATAAAATAAAATAAAATAAAATAAAATAAAATAAAATAAAATAAAAATCAGGTGATCAGGTGTATCTTGTATCATCCTGAAGGGTTTTGTTTTGAGATAATGACTGGCTGACTGTGCATTGTCTGAACACAGATTCTTACCTAATAAATACATAAATGGACATTAATATTGATTTAAGTCAAAATGATTTTATTAAGAGGGAAAACAGCAATACGAGACACAAAACTAGCATACAGTAGCATGCATAAAACAAAAAATTATAATAAAAAAAAATAAAAATAAAAAAAACAAGTTAATTATACAGTATAGTTAAAACAATCATTATGCAAAAATATTTGACCAATCAGTATTCCAGAAAGCTGTATTTTAATGAATAATTCATCTATTTAAAGTCTACAGTGATTACAAAGGCTTTGGTCTTGCAAGTGGTTGTTTTTGCTAAAATTTATATTCTCCAGTTTCATCTGAAACATTTTCCTGAAGTTCTTAAACAAGTCTGTATTAGTTTGCTGCTAATAGCACATTTTCTATTAATAATACAGTGCTTGCTAAGAAAACATAGTTCTGAAATTTCTTACAGTATATTTCTTCCTCAACTTCACACTAATCTCCAGCAGCTGTTATTTAGAGAATTTCAGCCTTATGTATTATGTATTTTTGGGTTTTGTAACCAACCAAAATTAGAGTTTTAAAATCTCTTTGACTTACACTAATAGAACGTTCAGCACTGGCATTGATCTTTGGATCCGTGGCCTTTGACCCGCCTGCCTTTAGCTGCTAACGTTTGCTGCCTTGCAAGCACCGTTATTTCCTTCAAGAAATGCAAATGTGGTTCTTTAGTCATTCTTTATGCAGGTACTCTGAATATATCTGGATGTAAGTCCAAACATATTTCTCTCTCACTCACTTATTCTCCACAGAAATGAGGTCCACCCAGGTGTTCATTACGGCCTGATCGATTCATCTCTGGCTAAGCTGATATCATATTTCCCTCCTGATGAGCGGCATTATTGAATAGTGTAGATGTGGATGAGGAGCAGCAGGAGCCTTTTCTGCTTACAGTACAGCATAATGAATGATGTGATATTGCTTTATAAATATGTGCATAGCCTGGCTGTGCTAGCTGATGTGAGATCCTGTGTAACAAACCATTGCGTTTCTGTCAATAAGTTTGTAATGGAGAGTAAAACAGGGTTGGGTTTATTTGACTCATACTTGTTAGGGATTGTACCATTAAATGCTGAAGACATCAATCCTTGCCATAGGGCATTTGTTTTTGTATTTTTTGAATATCTGCTAGCTGTTTAGGTGTGTGTCTGTGAACTGCTCTGTCTTGTGTTTGTGGCTATATACTTAGACAAGCATTGAGTATTAGGAAAGTTGCTGCTGCTGCTGGTGGCTGGTCATTCTCACTGCCATTTGTGTGTCACCATTACTTACTAAGATAAGAATTTAAAAATAGCGAGAAGCAGATACAGAGACATATGGAGAAAGAATAAAACACTGATAAAATAAATAATAGATTGAACCATTTAAAACTTTGTGCTTTTTTATCTGAAAGAATTATTTAATGCTCAACAAGGCTGCATTTATTTGTCCAAAAATACAGTAAAATAGTGATATTCTGAAATATTATTACAATTAAAAATGTCTGTTATGAATTGTATTTTTTATTTTTGGTCCCACTTTATATTAGGTGGCCTTAACTACTATGTACTTACATTTAAATTAATTATTTGGTGCAATGCACTTATTGTGTACATACATGTTTTTACATTGTACTTATATTTTAAAAAATACATATATGTAGTTACATCTGTAATTCATTTCTGTAATTACATTTATAATTACACTGTTGACCCATCCCTTACACCTTAACCCACCCTTAAACCGACCCAAACCACCAAACCTGTCCCTAGCCTTACCCGTATCCCACCTCAATAGCAGCAGAAGTGTTTTGCAATACAATATGAACACAATAAGTACATTGTACTTATTTTTTGATGCAAGTACATAGTAGTTAAGGCCACCTAATATAAAGTGTGACCTTATTTTTTTTTTTTAATATAACTTATTCCTGTGATGGCAAATATGTAATTCCTCAGAAATGATGCTAACATGCTGATTTAATGCTTAAACGTGGAACATTTCTTATTATTATCAATGTTGAAAACTGCTTAGTTTTTTGTCGAAAATACATTTATTTGTTTGTTTCATTCATTCATTCATTCATTTAATGAGTAGAAAGCTTCAAAGAGCAGCATTTATTTTCTTTCTTTTTTGTAACATTATAAATGTCTTTACATGACTTTACTTTGATCACTTTAATGCATTTTGTAATTAATTCTTGCTGAATTTTCTTTTTTTTTCATAAACTCCCTACAGTCCCCAATGACGGTTTCTAAAAAAAAAAAAAAAAAAAAAAAATTCTAACTGATTTTTCTTTGACGTAATAAAAAAGTGTAAAATGATCATGCCACAGAATGAGAAATGAGAAATGCTGAGAAAAACCATGGTACTCTATAGCTTGTGTTTACTGATGACCTTTTTGAGGGCCTTTTGACTTTAATAGACAATAAAGTGGGGGAGAAAGAGGGAAACAGGACATTTCACAGGCCAAATTTGAACCTGATCCCTCTTGTGTGCTCATGTTTGCTTGCTTTTTGCTCTCATTCACATTCCTCCCCTTCTCCCTCCATCACATGCTTTCACACTGAAGATAATCTTTTTGTTTAGTGGTGTGTCTTGTGATGAACTCCAGAACGAAAGGAGATAAGAGGAGCCCGACCTCCTACAATCACTTACTTGTTGGGATGATCTTCCCCAGCTCTGGCGGTGTCTGTGTGGGATAGTCAGGCCCAGAGGAGGGGGCAGATTGGCTGATAACATGTCTTTGTCTGTGGTCATTCAGTCTTTCTCTGATATCTCTTGACCTCGTTTTTATCTGGGTGCTGTGCCTGTCTGACATTTCATGGTTCCGACCCCCTCTTTAACCTGCCCAACCCTCTCGGCTGTCGTGTGACTTGAGAGAAAGCAGATATCTTGTTCTTGGTATTTGGAGAATTTTGAAAGCGAACTCAGTGGTTTTCCACTGGTCACCATTACATTCTCAAAATGACAATGATGTGTTCAGAGACCCTTCAGGACATAATAGCCAGAACCTCAAACAACATAGACATGTTCTGAGAGAACAGATCTCTTTTTGGATCTTTCAGTGTGATATTTTATATATATATATATATATATATATATATATATATATATATATATATATATATAAAATTCTATTTTAATGTTATATAATAATATTATATAATATGTATATATATATATATACAGTATAATAGTGTTTGACAGTTTGTTTGTTTGTTTGTTTGTTTGTTTGTTTGTTTGTTTGTTTGTTTGTTTTTTAAACAATCTATATCCATTATCAATGCTCTATAATATTCCTCTTAACTGTCACTGTCCCTCTGCGGACGTCTATGTTTACTTCACTATTTTACAATTAAATACTAATCTAATCATGACAAACTATATATCATTGGAAAGGTCTAAGACTCCTAAATAGGTACGTTACCACGTTTTTTGTTAAAAAATTATGTAGGAAAAGTAATAGATTAATTTATGACAAGAGTGGACCTGAAAAATCTACATCATAACAGGAGTTCTGACCTTTGTCACAGAAAGTCTTCTTAGTTGCATTTTTCTCTATTACGTATTAGAAATCATAAGAAATTATATATCAGTTGAAAACTTTAAATCTCAAAATTCATCCTTTGAAACCCATTTTAAATTCAGACATTGCATTACCATGGAAATGGCACATCATCAAATTCATGTTACAAAATGTTTTCATTCATGAATTATAAAAATGTAAGTTTGGATAGCGCACTATAATGTCTCTGTTCAAAACTGTGAGTGACAGTTAAGGGGTTAGTAAATTGTTCATATACATGGATTTATATATATATATATATATATATATATATATATATATATTTTTTTTTTTTTTTTTTTGTATTTAAAAATGGAGGATAACCCATAATTTGGTCTTTCAGTTAATTTAATTTAATTTATTTATTGTTTGGGGGTGGGGGGTGCGTGTGTGCGTGTGTGCGTGTGTGAGTGTGTGTTGGTATATACACAGTACCAGTCAAAAGTGATTAATAAATAATGAAATGTTTTGTTTTTAAAAGAAGTCTCTCATGCTCACCAAGGCTGTATATATTGAATCAAAAATACAATAAAAACAGAAATATTGTGAAATATTATTACAATTTAAAACAACTGTTTTCAATTATAATATATTTTTGGCAGAGCTGAATTTGCATTAGAATGATTTCTGAAGGATCATGCAGCATTAAAGACTGGAGTAAAGGCTGCTGAAAATTAAAATAGAAAACATATTTTACATTTTTAAATTGTAATAATATTTCACAATATCACTGTTCTACTGCATTTTAAATACAACCTTGATGAGAGACTTCTTTAAAAAATAAAGAAATAAAAAGAAATAAATCGTACTGATTCCATACTTTTGATTGGTAGATAGTGTGTATATATATATATATATATATATATATGTGTGTGTGTGTGTGTGTGTGTGTGTGTCTGTGTGTGTGTGTGTGTGTGTGTGTGTGTACTATAGTGTAAAATATATTCATTAAAACAAACCTTTACTAAACTAAAATTAACAACCACAACCAGATAAAAACATTACTAAATCATTAAAGATCTCAATATCTCAATAGTGTGGATAAACCCCACAGGGATACTGGTCTAAATGGAGACCTCATCTTTACTTAAAAGCTGTCATTCTGTTATTGTGAATACTCATTGTGTCCATTTGTGCAAGAGAAAAGTAATTTCTACCATATTTGTCCTCTTAGTAAATAAAAAGCTTGATGTTTTTCTGTTGCTGATTAGTCATGCAAGAGTTTTCAATTCAAAGCCTTGTTTTTACATGCTGATTTATCCATGGCATAAAACAGCATGGGTGTTTTTTTTCTCTTTTTTTTCTTCTTCTTTTCTAATGGCCAATCAGGAACACTGGAGAAAAGGCCAGAGAAGTTTAATGTTCAAAACAGCTCTCTAATCACAGTCAGTGTGGCAGGACTGAATAAACATCCGCAATCAAAGTCTTTCATACTTGTGCTTATCATTTCAGGCCAAGAAGCAAAAGATGTTCTGGATTGCTTTGAATGAAACTATAAGCATGTGATCTAATGTGTGTTATATAGAGAGAGACAGGAGACCGGGTGGTTGTCACAAAGGACTGGATCTCAGTTTCGAGTCGAATCACAAAAACGTGTTTTCATTAACAGTGAACATATATGTGGGTTCCAGACACCTAGTTTCATTCCTAGAACATTTTTGTAAATTCTGTCCTCCAAATTAAAATTCTAATAGCATTTTTTATTAAAAAAAAAAAAAAAAAAAAAAACTGCTGAAGAAATAAGTAAATACAGTAAAACAACACATAAGTATTTTGTTCTTCAGCAAGTTGGTTGTCACATTTATATTAGGGCAAATTGAGAAACTTAAAACATTTTGTATGTTACCATTAAAATGTAGGGCATGTTGTCACAAAAGATCAATGTCTGTTCTGTATATATCATGAACTATATATTTTACGTGAGCAATAATTAACCATGTAAATGTTCAAAAATGTTTTTGTAGTTAAGACTTACACAGATTTGACAACTAGACCCGGTCTCAGCTATATATTGTATGTAATCCGTGTGCATTTGAGAAAGAATTATGTCAAATGACTACAGCATAAAATAATTCTGCACTTATAGACAGAGAGGCCACACAATTCGAAGCCCCAATTTTAATGCAAGTCTTTTCAGCACTTTGTATTGGTTTATGGCAATATGGTGTTTAGAAAACTATCCAATGGGCTACACAGGTTCAGAAAAAAGTATATTTATATATTATATTATATATATATATGTTTATATATATATATATATATATATAGGTTTATAGTTATTTGAAGCTTTAAAAGAGAACAGTACACACTTGCACACGTGAAGATAACCACAATGTCAGATGAAGTATCCATAGGCCAATGAGAGGACAGAATCGGCTTTTCTTTTCTTTTTTTTTCTTTTTTTTTTACTTTTTCCATTTTTTTGTCCCCCACATCCACTCTTTTTCTAAAGATAGTAACTTCAGAAGAACACTTGACCACACTGATTAAGAAGAAAAAATAAACGACTATAGAAAACAGTCAAGTCTAAAACGGATAGTTGAGTTTATAATGCACATAGTTTGGGCTGCTCTTTGTACAGTACGTTTGTACAGTGTGTATGCGCGCGCGCGTGAGTGAGTGTGTGTGTGTGCGTGTTGAAACGGGTAAAGGGCTCAGATAGTTGGTATAGTTTACAGTGGACTGTAAACAGAGACACATTGATCATAGAGCGGCGAGAGTGAGGAAACAACCGTGTCCATTGATCCTCCATTTTTCTCCTTTTGTCTCTCAATCACTCCTAATCCTCTTTTTGAGCTCTCTCCCTCTGTTCTTCCCTCTTCTCATCCAGTTTTTCGGAGGAGATTTGGAGAGGTTTCTCAGTCCTGCTGAGAATTCTCAGGGTCTTTACGTCATCGGATCGCATCCGATTTAATCTGTTTCAGACATCCGACAGAGCTGGGAACGACCAGATTGTCCGTGATTGAGTTCAGTAAAAAAAAAAAGAAACGAAGGGAAGTTTAAAAAAAGAAACCCTTGATGCTTTTGGCCGGTTGCGTTACTGTGCAAACTCACGCTTTTTCAGGAATGTCCACGCGGAAGGTGCTAGGAAATCCTTTTGCGTGCTATAGGGCAAAGAACAGGAGAACACGTTAAAATCTGATTCTTACCAGTACAAACATTTATTTTCCCAAACTGAGTCCAATCTCACAAGGAAAAGCATCGCTGTAGCTGCATTTATCCATGCACCACAAAAACATCACTCATAGTTCAGACAATTACATTAAAAACAAATTGGAGTGAGAACTGTATAAATGTTCTTTTGTGTAATTTGTTCAGTCAAATATAGCACATAAAATGCATTTTATATCACTTGTGCTGTGCTGAAAATTCTTTACTTAATTTGGTGTTAACCAAAAACCAAACCAGTTAACCAAAATTGACCAGGCTTTTAAAAATAGATTATAAATCTTTTAATATGCTATATATTCTCCAAATCTTGGATTCTTTTTCTTTTTCTTTGTTTTTTTTGTTTTCTTTGTTTTAACTGGTTTTGTGTTTATTTTTGGAACTGATTGATCCCAGGTCTCATTGATCTGGGCTCATGTTGTTTTTGAAAGAAAAAGGAAGTATTTGTGGTTAATTTTGGCAGTATTCACTCAAAAACTGAGATGCATAAACTCAGATTAATTAAGCTAATTGAAAAGAAACAAGTTAATGAAGGAGACTGAATCCAGTATTTGGAAATAATATAACATAACAAAATATTTATAAGTTATGAAAAGACCTGTTATTTTTGACTGGGAACACTACAAGTGTAACAAGGTAGGGAAACAATTCCAAAAAAAGTACCAAAAAATTAAATAGGGAAGTTATTATACCTTATGTGAGCAAAGACCGTAAGTTTTGTGCAAAAATGTTGGCTAGCATTTTCAGGAAAAAGAACATCCTATCTTGGATGTTCAAAATGGCCCAACATGAGGTATATAGCATATAAAATGTAATAGTAACTTCAATATTTCATCTACATTTAATACAATTTTAGATTTTTATTTTAATTTATTTAATATTTTATGTAATAAAATATGATCGTATAATATGAAAAGCCATATCTGACATCAAAAGCAAATCAAGGCTTTACAGAACCCTTTGAAGCACTGTAAAAAAATAATTTCCAGAGTGACATTTTGGTGGTTTGCTGATAAACGTCAGTATTGTGACATTTTCTTGTGTGAGTGTTACCCAAAATTCCTAGTTATAAAAGAAAAATGCAGTTAGCAAATAGCTTAGAGGCGGGGCATGTGGATATAAGGTTTGTCATATCCTCATGTCTGGAAGAATACAAACACATGCACATGCACACTTAGTCTCCGCCCACAGGAGAGCACACAGTGTACACTTGTCCTCGCTTTAGTACAGTAGTAGTTATACTGCATTAAAACACATACAGTAACAAAGTGATAGATGTGTCTGCGGCTGTGAGCGTACACTACCACAGTTTGCATGCTATAATCAGAGGCGAGGAGGCAGGGCGCTATGACTGTCGCAAGTGTGATTACAGTAGAGTGGTGACATGGTGATTAGAACAGACATGGATGAAAAACAGGTAGATATTGTGGGATTTTATAAGGTGTAAATGAAAGCTGGAAAATAACGACTGCCACTCTATATGGCATGCCATGCATTTTTGTTTATAATGGCATAAACGTGCTACATGATGGTGGAAAATGTGCTAAATTGTGATTATTGGAGATGCAGAACCATGTGATGAGATATAGTTATGTTGTATAAACAAACCATGTCTTACATGATTATGATGAAGATAGATTTCAGCTTAAGGAAAAGTCACAGCACAAAGTATGTATTATGTAGGTTTGGATGACAAATTAGTTGCAAATTCAGCATTCATGAGCCAAATTTGTAATAGGATGGTTTTTCACCAGTGTCTTCAGATGCTTTGGGGAGAATTTAGAGGGCAGGGAGAGGACAAAATGTTGGACACAACTCCACACTTTCGCTCAAAAAAGTCCTTTATTGATATGTCCATATATTATACATGTAGTGTTTTTGGTTTTTGTCATTTTGCTTTTGAAGGAAAGGGGAAAACAAATTGGAAAGTAAGAGAATAGGTCAAGAAAGGGTGTTTTGAGAAATGGGATTACATATTATTTTTAGAAATATAAATAGTTCTATACAAACAGAGCCATGGGTTAGATTTGGAAAAGAGATGACGGCAGTGGATCAGATCTGGGGGGTTCAGAAATCGTACATTTTGAGTGAGTACTCACACAGATAGTTGGGTTTGTAAGGCGCTCGGGCGCTTGGTAAGAGTGTGTGTAGCTCGTGGCGTGTGAGCGTGCCGTGGTGTGACTTGTCTTTGCCGAACGTGGAGAATGATCTATCATCGGCCCGATTGCACGTATCGCCCGGAACCACGCTCTCCTGTACCTCAGTGTCCGGCACCGCGTCCATTCCCGGGACGTGCAGGTTGCTACGGTAATCGGCGCCCTGGCGACTGTCACCAGGCATGAAGGAGGGCATCCAGCAACGGTCGGAGTGACCCAGAGCCTTGCACTCTTCAGTGCAATTGGAAAAAAGATCAGCTCCTGTGAAAGACAGAGGAAGAATGAGAGGAAATGTTAGCAAAGATCATGTAGAATGATATATAATTAATGGTGCTACTATTTTGACAATACTTAAAAATATAATTAAAATGAAATGAAATGTTGTAGTATAGTTAAAAATAAAACATATCATTTCTAGAAAATGAAATTAAATTTCTGTCATTATTTACTCATGTAAACATCATTACAAACCTGTATGACTTTATTTGTTCTGTAGATAAAAAGGAATAGATCCATGAAATGAACAAAATAATATAAAAAGAAATTAAACTATTATTTTTTGTAATAAAAATGTAAGTCACAGATTTGAAATGGGTAAATGATGATAGAATTTTCATTTTTAGGTGAACATTCTCTTTAAGCTTAGGGATTTTAGTAGTACTTTTCTTTATTATTAAAATGAGTACTTGGACACACAATTTATGGACTGCTGAACCATAAAATGGTGAAAAAAAAAAAATTCCCACAGATTTACATTTAAGCAGAGATTTGAGCCATATCTAGGGACCAGAATATATTGGAATATATTATATATAAATTATGATTATGATCTTTCACCCAAAACATCTAAACAACTCCCTAACATACAGCCACAACACCCTATAAACATGCCAGTGAGTTTTATAAATGTAAACACCGCTCGCATCTTATAAAAAAAAAAATCCCTGTTTTTGTAATGTTTCAGAATATCTTTGATATAAAAGCAAAAAAAGACCATGAATAATGGTCTAAAATGAATTAAATTAGCATGTGCGTGGGAGCGTCAATGTCCCTCTGTCCACGTTCCGAGATCTATTTAGCAAAAAAGATGTTTTATGGAAGCTACACGCTTCCTTGCACCGAGATCTTCTGCTTTCACTTTATCTGCTGTTCTTCTGTGTAACAATCCGATGTCAACAGTAATACAAAGGCAAAATTACTATGAATTATCCAGAGCGCGGAGTCTGAAATTATTCATATTTGAATGGAGATGATTATTTAACCAGACAGATTGCAAGCTTTTTACTCGTTTTATAATCAACTGCAGTCATTGTCAGGCTTCAGCAAAGCACGGTAATTGACTGGAAGGCGGCCCACTGAAAGACGGATAGTTATATACACAAAGCAGTGAACTCTCCAGCCCTTTGTTTCTCCCTCTCTGCCTCTCCCTGTCCCTCCCACCAACCGATATTAAACGAATCTGCTGTGATGTTTTCGTGCTGTTAATTTCACCGTGTCTCATCCGCCGGTCTCTCAAGTCCGTCGTACAAACACTAAGCAACACGACCAAAACTAACAACACTGGGAGAAAGCATCCTCCAAACACACAGGCTCACACATACACGCTCTTGCTTTCTGACTAATGACTACACAGAGCATGATAATTAGCTGGTTTCAGAGGAAGAGAATGAGAGGGGAGCTTGAAAGGGAAATAAATGAAAGAGAGGGGCAGAGAGCAGCGTGGCGTCACACTGAACTCTAATAAAGGCCTCTGGATTCAACCCCAGCATGAGGTTCAGTGATATACAGGGAGCTTGAAGACCAATTCAGAATTTGGATGGAGAAGATGACCACATTATTAAAGAAATAGCAGTTAAATCTTAGTGGTTATGTGCTCGACATCACAATCCAATGGCAATTCATAACTATTTACATTTGAGGCTAATTCTTATGCTATAATGCTTAACATCTCATTCATACGTCTCATTCTCACGTGCCAGTTACAATTATTAATAGAGGTGGACCTTCATGCTTACTTTAAAAAAAATAAATAAAATAAAAAATCATAAACTTTTGTACAGCAAATTGTAAATACTTATGTTTTGGTGAATTTGTGGCTAATTAATATGAATTAGTACAATCTGATTCGTACCTTTTGCCTACGTCCCAGTTACAGTTATTAATAAAGGTGGACCTTCATGCTTATTTTTTTTTTTTTAAAGGTGCTGTATGTAGGATTGACACCCAGCGGTTGAACTAGGTATTGCAGTCCAAATTCAAAATATTGGAGACGTTTTTTTCACCCGGCCCCTCCTCCTCAGACTTGACGCACACGCAGGTTGCCAGATTAACGACACCAACAGGAACGAGCGCACATGAGGATGAATACAATTAAATACACTGTGTTTTCCACCAACTGGCAACCCGCGGTGCCGAAATACAATTGGGTAAACTGGCAGTGGGCGGGTTTCACAAACCATAACAAACACAGACATTCCGGGCCGGAATGCACATTTTCAAAGGAGAATAACTGACTGTAGTATTGTTTTTCAGATAAACATGTATGTTAACTTAGCATGTTTCTTAAATATCTGCAAACATATTATGGTATTTTGATGCTTTAGTAGAGTCAAAATCCTACATACAGCACCTTTAAATCATACATTTTTGTACAGCAATTTGTAACTACTTATGTTTTGGTGAATTTGTGGTTAATTCGTATGAATTCATACACTCTCATTTGTACGTTTTGCTTATGTCCCAGTTACAGTTATAAATGGGGTGGACCTTTATGCTTACTTTTTTTTTTTTTTAAATCATAAATGTTCGTACAGCAATTTGTATTTACATTTTGGCAAATTGGTGGCTAATTCATATGAATTTTATATATTTTAATTTGTACTTTTTCGTATGGTCTGCTTGTGTCCCACTAATGCTTATGTTAAAGAGTTGACCTTCATGCTGTCTTTTTTTTCTAAAAATCGTAAATTTTTCATACAGTTCACATTGAAATTGCCACCTTGTAAAATCCTTTTTTTTCCCGCAAGATCATGTGGGCTTTGACACATCGAGTTAGGTGCTCATGAGGGAGATGCAGGTTTGAGTTCACCCCATGTTCCTGTGCTAACAACACTGTTAACAACTTTGTATTATTCCCCTCTGATTTTTTTGGGTAGTTAATGGTTAGGTATCTTAACTGTGGATCCTAATCTACTGACTAGGAACAGCACTAGTAAAATATGTGCTAAGCTTCAAAACAAAGGTCAGGGATTTGGAAGTTTGGACTAGGAGAAAAGGTAGGAGTAGGGATCAGCGTTGAGCCTTGTTTATACTGACGCATTTGACCTGGCATTAACCATCACAGATGCATGTGCACGTCACAGCATGTATACCTCATGTGCACTGCATTGGACAATTCTCTGCTAAAGAGTATTATTTTTATTCAGTAAACTATGTATAGAAATGCTCTTTATAATGAGAACAAATGAACAGACAAACTGTAACAGGAAATTTCACAGTGTAGTCAGAAGCATTGTGCTTTTAAAATGATTTGAAGTCATTCCCTGCCTGAAGAAGTCCAATACAGGTCTATCTGCTCAGCCAGCCTTCCCTCAAGTTTGGTTTGCTGCATATGAAATTGCAAGCACCCATTGATATCACTGTTGGTGTGCACACCTTTTTGCTTGTGCAGATGCATCAAGCATAAACCTGGACATAGGCTTGAATTTGGATGGGGTTTGGACTGTGTTTATTTGACAGAACTCTAGTTCCAGGACCAACAAAACATGATCCAGGAGCATACTCTGCAAAATCACAGTCAAGGTGAGCAGCATAATATGGTATGGTATGATCTATTATTCAGCACCTGCAAGCCCTGTCTTAATATATTATATGAAATATTAAACTCCTAATTTTTTATTAATGATAGAAATCATATTAGCTCTTTTATCATTATACCACAATTAAATAAGTTATTACTATGTCATTAGGTGTTCTGCACTAATGCCTAATAAGAACATTGTTTTAACTGGTAATCACTTGTCAATTATTTTGTAGTTTTTGCCCGTTTACACAATATCACATTTTATCCTGCTAATTTGGTTTTTAGTTTTAAGAGACATGCACTAAAATTGTAGTGCTACATGACTTTCATATTGAAATGTGATATTTTATATATTTAAACATAACATTTTAGTGATGAGATCCAGCAGCTTTAAATACCACCTGGATTGTATTAATGTTGCTACGTCCGGTCACATGACACTTCCTCAAGATTTAATTTTGTTTCTCATACATTCCATATGCTGCACTGCACTGGAAGTTGGCTACTGAGGATATATGTGGAAGCAATTGTTCATAAAGTCCATTACAAAGAGCCTGGATGTTAAAAATATTCTACCTGGTCTCAAGGTTGCTTTTGACTGATGCTTTTGAATGTTAGCTTCACACATATCCAGCTTCATATCTATGGGTTTTCATAGACGGTAGGTTTGTTCGGTAGCTCACGGAGTACGGAGACGTATTTGAGAGCTGAGGAGCTCCGGTTTGAATCCCGTGTAACTACGGTTTGACAAAACAGTTCAAATCTGCATATAAGGAAGTTCAAATAGCATGATTGCATCAACAAATGCGTTTTTATATCAGTTTTGCATTTGTCAACACTATCGGGTAGATTTAGGGTTGGGTTTGGTGTAGGGCATATTTCCAACAAGATAGAGCATTAATGGACAGTCCCCGGATATTTGAATTCTGAACCGCCGCAATACATACCCGAAGCAATGTAATAAAAACACAGAAATACATACCAATATCAATGTAATAAAAACGTGCCAGGGTTTACGTATTGAACCCGTGTTTTAGTGCCACTCAGTGGACATTTTTCTTTGAAACTGCAGCGAAACGTGCAACAAGGTACGTAAAAACGGTCTCGCTAAAAAGTGCACCCAGGTACATTTATGCCATGAGACCAGGTTGAACATATTATACTCCAGAAAGTGACATCATTTTGGATAGGAGCAGCACAAACTTCTTCAAGTATTAGAAATTAAATTGATGAATTATGTGATGTTTTGAGGGATTTAATCAGCTTATTTCAGTTTAAAATACCCTATACTGTTTTATTAAAATACTCTCAGTCCCTCACTGATAGGGCTGACTTTCAATCCTGTTGTGTAATAAATAATCAAGTTATATCTGACAAAAGTGCCTAGGCCGGAATCAGCGTGTACGTCTTCTATATACTTCTTAAATTCCTTCTAAAAATACGAGTATATATTTTTTTCTATTTACAGAGTTCCGTAAAAGGAATGACCCATATAAGAGTGAAGGAGTAGGAGCAGATACAGTGATGCACAAGGTCAAATTCAAACAGGTACAATGAGGAAGACCAATTTAAAAGAGGAAATTTGAAGGGAATTAAAAAAAAGAGAGAGAGGTGAGGATGAAAGAGTCTGTGGGCTGATATGGGAAATTTGATACAAAGGTAAAGACAAAGGCCGACAGAGGAGGAGAGGGAGGGGGTGGATGCATGTCAGGCCAATCTCTAATCTCTAATTCCTCGTGGCAGAAGCCCTTCTGAGGGAGATCAAAGGATAAATCTGCCCTTCTGATAAAGCTGACCATATTATGAGTGTGTGCGTGCAGGTTTGTGTGTGTATTGATGCCAAAATGAACACACAAGGGAGTAATGATTTATTAGTGCAGAACTGTTGTAATGATTTGCATAGGTGACCAGGAAGCGTGTTATTAGCGTGGCTTTGGGACCTGCATATATATGCATAAAGTGCTTTTCTGACCCATAGTATGGAGCTTATTAGTATTGCTATAGGGGACTTTCAGTAGATGATGAAGTATCATCTAGTGATCAAAGTGTCTGGTTATGTTGTGCACAAAGTAATCAGCTTGTTTGCAATGGCTCTTTCATTTACTGGACAGCACAGAAAATGCAAGATAATTGGTGATGAGGCCTTCTGGATAAATAAATGTACACTAAAAGTAGGACATGATACACCAACCCTACTCTTTCATTGCTTATAAGTTGCTCTTTTTTTAAGTATCAACACTTAACACAGTTAACATAGAGCTATAAAATGAAGATACTTTAGTTCATCTTGAAATCTCAGTTTTTTGATTGCTGACTTTGGTGTCTTGGTGCAGTTTTTGACATTTCTGAGATCTCTTATGAAACTCTAAAGGAGGCATATGCGAGATATAGCGTATTTTTCTCAGGAGAGATCTGAGAAGCTTAAGCAAAAGTCTCCATTTGCTCTCTGTATCATTGCTGTCAGGGATAAGCAAAGTTACAGAGATTTCTTATGTGATTCTTCTTTCCTTCGTGCACCTCAGTACTTCTAATCTTACAGACACAACATCTGAACCCACATTTAGCTCACATCTCTGCTCAGATGTGTTGTTAAATCCATAGATCACTTCCACAACCTGTCCACTTTGTTATTTCACCATTATATCAGGGTGATATATATGGACAGAGATATGCGGATGTACACAGTGGCGTAAATCTTGTTAAAGCAGGAATCCAAGGCCTTTGTGACATCATCAATATTAAGTACCCAGATAAACCTGACTGCATACAATCAAACTCAATGTAATTAGAGCAGCGGTCTCAAAATATCCCCACTGAGCGAGCAGACAGAAGCGCACAGCATGAGGTTCACATCGATATCACAGTGACACGCAGAGACTCATGTAGAACATGTAGGACCTGATATCATTTCATCTGACTGAGGTCTGTTTTTGTAGGCTTTGTGAAAAAGAAAACAACCGGATTGGCATGTTCTGAAGGAAATGCAAGTGACAATAAAATAATAGTGTTTTATGAATTTAGCATAATTTAGTGGTAGAATAATACCCTGATGTAGATTTGAATCCTGGTTAGCAGAACAGAGTCCAAATTCTTGGAGATTGCAGGGTGATGGAGAATATATATGCAAATGTTGGCACACTGAAGCAGCAAATTGGAAGGGATTTTTAAGTTTTAAATACTGTTACAATAATTTATCCAGTACATCTTTGATTTCATGTATTGATTTGGACAAGATTGAGCTTTTACTCTCATTTACTGTACAACTCATTAAAAGCATATTTATGATGGAATTGTGAATCTAAATCATTAATAAAGGTACAAAATGAAGAGAAACATTGTGAAAAAGTAATACACTGCAATCACAGCTGCTTCTATACAAACTGGATTAGATTTCTCAGAGGACCCTGAGTTAACAGCATTGGTTGTGGATGAAAAACAGACATTTTCAATTTGGACGGGATTTAAATCACAAAGTATGTCTGTGAAACACAAAATGACCATCCTCGGGGAAAACAAGTCCTATTCGAATGAGGATTAAGGTTGAAATTATCTAGAAAACAAAGTTTGAATGCAGTCATTAAATGGTTCAGTCTGAGTTAAATGCTGAAATTTGGGCTGATAGTTCAGCATTAGTGCTCTTTGGATAAAAAGAACATGACAATGCAGCATCCATTATGCATTGCAAGCGGTGCACCTCGAGGATTTTATGATTTTTTTAGCTGTCAAGAGAAATTTGAGCTGTCAGAATAATTGTGTTTAAAATCTAACAGCGATATGGTTCAGCAAACTGCATTTGCACGGTTCATTCCATTATTCTGCAATACAAAACATCCTCACAAAGACTAGTGTAGCAGGTTGTATGCTATAGATAAACACCTGCACTTCATGCGGCCAATAAATAAATAAAGAAATAAAAATATCTACATAATTGCTCATGAAATCCTATAATTGCAGACCTGTATTCGATTAGATATTAGATATCCTCAGTGTGGCTGGGAGCTTTATTGAAAACATTAATGATCTGACTAGATGCTGGACTCTGGGGCTGCAGATATCTAGAGAAAAAGAGATGCTGCGTTGAGTACAAACACACTGACTAACTAAGCTGCTCTCCATCAGGAAGTGCTCCGCATCCCACTGTGTGCGTGTTATTTTCGTCTCGTTCCGCTTCTCTTGCATTTTCTCTTCTGGAGACCTCATCACATCTTTTATCAATGGTGTGCAAAAGTATCAGAACGAAAAGGAAAAACACTGCCAAAGCCCTGATGAGCAGAATTTCCCTTCAGAACACCTGTCGTCGGGCTGACCAAAGACCTGAGCTCACATGCTGAGGATGAGAGTTTTTGCTATAGGGTTGGGAGGAAACTTTGGTCAAGAACAATCAGGGTGGGTTTTAATTCAAAATCAACTTCTAGCCATTGAAATCACCCACATTGTCACTGCTTTTGCCAGTCTCGGGGAGTGACTCTACTAACTTTACTATCTTTTACGGTAGCAAGTTTTGTTTTTGTTTTTTTTATTTTGGTGGTGGTGTGGTGTGACAAAACACTGCATGACTGCTTTTGTCACATTGTATTGAACACATAACTTCATACTGAGCGAGCTGAAGCAATAATCCAAAGAGCAAACAGCTGTTTAGATGGATAAATGAATCATTTAAAAAGTTTTCTATTAAAGAGTTTTCTATTTTGTGTAGCAAAACATGATAAATGGTATTGATTATGACTATATTTCCGACTGTATGAGAAAATAATGTATGGTGTTTTGTAATTTAATTGTACTTTGAGATCTTTATTGTATAAATTGCTAAATAAATTATATAATCTGATATACATTTAAAAAGATATTGCACCCTGATAATACCTTAGTATTTATTTACCGTTTGTTAATAGCTTGTAGTGTAGCTGACTACTTTTCCAGAGGATAGCTTGACTAGTTGAACTACTTAAAATTACGAATAGCTTGTAGCTAAAGTTTCTAAGTTATTCCCCCAGCATTAGCCTTCACTATAGCTATAAACTCTGTCTCTGTGTGTGCGTGTGTGTGTGTGTGGGTGCAGAGCAAATGGAGTTGCCTGATTGGGATCTGATAGGATTAAATTACAGCGACAGGAGTGATTTGATTAACGTCATCACCACACATCCCTCATTTATAGATAATCATCAATCTATCGCTCACTCGTGTTAATCTAATTGTGCAATTTGTCACACCTCTGTCTCTTTGCAAACAAATGCAGATGTAACAGTCTAAATCATGGAAAATGGCCTTTCTCTGACCCCAGCTCTTCTAGCTTGACCCTCATGCTCATCTGAGAGACCCCAGGGCCATTTAAAGGGGTGGTTTACTGCTTTTTTTCTTTGCTTGATTGTGTTTATGGGGTGCAATATAACATGTCTTCGTGTTTCGTTTGTTAAAAAACGCCTTATTTTTCATATATTTCACCGCTTTCTCCTCTGTCATTTGAACGACCGGTTGACTTCCTGATTCTATGAAACCACTCCCTCAGAAACAGGCAATGGGCTCAGATTGGTTAGTTGGGCCGGTGTGTTGTGATTGGCTAAACTGCGTACTGCACATTGTCCGGAAACTTCATGCCTATTACCTTTATGGGCGACAGCTGCATGTGCTCCGGTCAAATGTAAATAATGGTGTCAATATTGCCGTATCAGTTTGAGCCAGAATCAGACCCAGAAAGCGGTAATGAAGAGAGTCAAGCAGAACTTCCATAAACGGCTCTTACAAACGTTTCTGAATGGAAGTTTGCTGTTGTGATTACATATCATTTTTTGAAGTTTGTACACGTTTGTCTTTTACACACAAAATAGCATCGAACTAACTGGCTACTATAACCAAACAGCGTTGGCTTGTGTTTACATTCTTGATCAAATCGAAAAATTACGTCATAAAGTATACATGGAAAATACATTTACAAAATTAGTACATAATTACAAATTCGGGTCCAAAATGTTTGTACGCGTTTGTCATAGACACACGAAATAGCATTTAACTAACTGGCTATTAAAGCCAGCGTTGGCATTTGTTTACGTCCTTGATAAAACTAAAACATTACGTCTGAAATTATACATGCAAATACATTTAAAATTATGAAATATTACTTACAGGTTGTGGCCCAACAACTGCTACCTCTGTTTTTAAAGTTGGAACTGCTCCATGTTTTAGTAATAGTTTCTGTGTGAATCCGGCATTGAACTCTGAACTCTCTTGATTCTGGAAGCTGTCTTCCGTAAAATGCGCAGCACAGAGAGCTAAATTAGGATTGTAATTGTCAGGAACATAATCAAACATAAATTTTAACCATTGTTGACGAACTACAGCGTCCGTAGGAAGCCCGAACACAGAAGACCTGACTGCTGGGTGAAAATAACACTGTTTCGACGGTATGGCTACAACTCTCCACTATAACTCTTTCTCTTCGACAAAGCCGCAGAACATGGCCTTGCCCCCTTTTTTGCATGTTCCGGAGGGAGGGGTTGATGCAAATTTATGGGTTTGTTACGTATGCAACCCGGGAAGTATCTTGTTGTAATCCCATATGAGTCGTTTTTGTAGGCATTAAACTTCCTGATTTTTAAAAGTCGATATCTCCGCTTACGTTGAACTTTCAGCGCAGCAACTTTGCAGATACTGTTCAGGCACCAACAGCAACATTACACACTATTTAAAATGAAAAAAGTGAAATCGCAGTAAACCACCCCTTTAAATAGCTCGACAGATATACATTACTTTAAAATATAAGGCTTTTCTAATCTTACAAAAATGATGAAGAAAAATTCAACTATTTTAAAATGTTTCATTAAAATGTCACATTACTTACATTAGTACATACACCTTTTATTCTAATTTTCATGTGTTTTGAAAGGTCAAAATACCCCACGTTAGTTAATGCTAACAAATGGAATCTTTTTGTAAAGTGTTACCTATTATTTTTTGTATTTTCATCACTGGGATCTCTATAATAGCAGTAGAGTGCATTACACGACATGAGGGTTAAAAAGCTTCTTTGTCTTTATCTTCTATCCTTTGGCTGGGATTCTCTTAATTTAGTCTGATATCTCCAAATTGATGCTGTAAGAACAAAAGGAGGTGAGGTAGGGATGTGTGAAGGAGATAGCGAGTGTGTGTGTGTGTATGTAAGTGGTTGTTAATGCAGTGGTTCTACCCCTGTCAGTGTCCCAGGCCTTCATCTTAACCTTGCTGTGATAATTGGCTATGCGGAGACAGGCACTGAAATGGGAGTGCAGAAACTGCGAGCTTGCCAACACACACCCAGAGGAGAGCAGGGAAGGAAAGGACACACACACATCTTCTCATTTTACCTCTTTGATGCTCTAATAAGTTTTTAAAAAATCTCAATCCCTCTGCCTTTCGCCCTTTCTCCTTCTGTGATTCCCCCGCCCCACAGAAAGGCCTTGTGAAGTTTTCTTATACTGTAGTTACCTAAACTGTGAATCCGTGCTCTTTTCAAGAATTTGTATTCCATTGTGCGTGGCGCATACGTAATATCTGGCAACCCATCATCTAACTGTTTGCCAAACCGAAGGCTGAATGTCATGATTCTTTGGAGAGAAAGGTCAAAGCCTTATCCAGTCGAAGCCGTAAGGCTCCACCTTGATCAATAAACGAGCAGCAATGAAATATAGAACTTGAAAGTCAAAAAAGCTCATCAAATTGAATATAAATAAATAAAGAATAAACAAAATAAAATAAAATTTGTCTCCAATGAATGATTGCCATTTTGTCGTGCTTGACTCAAACGTTATTGGCATTTAATATGAATGGAAAAATAATTGTGTTTTGGGGGTGTAGGTGGGGTGGTGGGCAGCTGTTTGGATTCGTTACCGTGGAAGCTTTCAAATACTCATTAAATGCTTCAGAAAGCCTGTCCATCAGACAAGCCAGACTCCTTCGCAGCATTGACTGAAATCCATTTAGCTCTGTTGACAGATGTATAATTTCCACGCAGTCCTTATATTGATCCACTGCTGGAAACGGTTGAAGGCTTGTCGCGTTGCTTTCAAAGCCAAGATACAAACAATTTCCCAATGTCTATCGCTGCCTATGTTTCTCCTCAGTGTTCATTCCCCAGGGGCCTTTCACTCCTCTACGCTTCTTTCAAGTCTAGCATGAGGTCGACAGTAGGTGAGAAACTCGTAATCAACTCACCTGCTGTGTGGCCCCGGTTGGTGGCATCATGGTCGCTGTCTCCCTGCTCGCTATCTCCATGCCCGCTGTCTTTAGAGCTGACGATATCTGCCTCTTGAAACGCTGAACTATAAGGGAAATTTTATGGTTTAGTACTCATTTGGTAATTGGAGCTTTGTACTGCTTTTTCCCATTAGAAATATTGATTGTTTTGGCTATTTAACACTTTTGGCATAATTTAGACTGCTGATTAAATTCAATATCAAATTCTGTATCAGACTCGTGCTGTGTAGTATCAAACATTACGATGACACATGCAACGCTGAGTCAGATTTTGTCATTTTGGCTAGGCACCACATCATTTATACCTCTCTTTCTTTGTCTCAGTGTGGAGTTTATTCTATTTAACCATATTTTGGAGACTATTTTGTACCCAGAAGTGAGCTAAATCTGACAAAAAATCTGTCCCCTTTTGGGGACGTCCTCATTTGTAAAAATGGTATATTAAAATAAAGGGTTTTTTTTGGTTAATTGTAAAAATACAGAAAGGTTTCTGGGTCAGGGTTATGGTTAGGTTATAGTATTTATAACTAGTTGTGTATAAGACATGAGCGTCTATGGAATGTTCCCATTTATATAGCTACTGTAAGTAAATGTGTGTGTACCTACTTAACCAGTTTGTACCCAGAAGTGAACTAAATCTGCCAAAATTTCCATTTGTAAAAACACTGAAAAGATAATGTAAATAATTTGTAAAAAGATAAATTAATAAATTGTTTTTAAAAAGTATATGATAAAACCTATTATTATTATTTAATGTAAAAAGGCAGACATTTTCTGTGAGGATTAGGTTTAGGATAGAATATAAAGTCTGTACAGTATAAAAATCATTATGTCTATGGAAATTCTCCATAAAACATGAAAATGTAATGTGTGTGTGTGTGTACATTGTATTTACTCGGTAATCTCACCTGTTAACACGACGGGGCCTATCCACCAGGTAGCTGAGCTCAGCTCTCTGGTGCTTGGTCTAAAAGACAGCAACAACAATAATAAATAGTAATAGTAATAATGATGATGATGAGCAAGTTTATTTGATATTCTGCATTTGTCATTAAAACACTGGTCAGGCCTCTGTTCTGCTCTGTCCATGCACTAGAGCACCTCAACCATAGAACGGCCTTTGTTCCACTGATACCCAGCGACTGTGTGCTTAGCATACTTAAACCCTCGTCCAATACACTCCCCCCTCCCTCCTCAGACTTGACTCCAGGGCTACACCCTTTCAGAGAGTGCCAGGGGATAGTAAGGTAGACCTTGTCGGATGTGGGGCTCACTTAAGATAACATGGCTTGTCTCGGAGGCAAAAAGGAAGATGCTAGTATCAGAGCAGAAATGTTATACCAGCTTGTAACCACCCTCAACATTCGCATCCCCCATATATTCCTATTATTGGTCAATCAATATAGGATTTTCATTGATTGATTCTGAAATGTTTACATTTGGTTTCCATCCAATCTTGAATATGTGGTTGCATCCTTCTATGTAACTGACCCTGAAGTGCTGTAGTGTAATTAAAGCGCCTGAAAATAGCACTACAGCCCCAAGCTACCTTTAAAAGCACTATGTGAGTCATAAGCAAGCAGATGATTACAATCTGACATTACAAACACAGGAAGCTGAAAGATCACCACTGAATAGCCTCTTAAGGTGCATATAGGGTATGTACAGAAAGATGATTCCATCCATTGAACTTCTCACAAGAATTTCTGTCATTTCTACTCAATTTTGATACTCAGTTTTGAGTTTTTGATTTCACTTAAAACTGTAACATTCTCAATACAGCAATAAATTGAAACACTAATGCTGAAAACAAACTGTGTGTGTGTGTGTGTGTGTGTGTGTGTGTGTGTGTGTGTAATTTACACTGTTTAAAGCCTTAGCAGTCTTTTTTAATTTTTATATGAATATAAATTATTATTATTATTTTTTATTTTTTTATCCTAAAATGTAATATGGTAATGTTAATATGGCTATTGCTTGCTAATGATGTAAGCATTTCATACTGAATTAAGATAAAGTGTTGCCCGGATAGGTAATAAAATGTGCTTTCACCTCGCTGGATAAAATGCTCCCGTTTGAGATGATATCTGGTTGCTGATCCGCGTATCCGGTAACGATTGCCCCGCACGGGTTGTGCTCTGTGTCTGTGCTCCGGGATGGGCTGCACGGTTTAAGGAACATCAGGTCGGTTTTGGCGGACTCCGGAGTCAGGCACACCTGGTAGCAGTAGTTCTGGTTCTGGTGGTGCGAGCCGAAGCTGCCTGACTCCTCCACCGGCACCTGTGCGGTACTGGCCACGTTAGTGCTCTGGACCAGCATGATGTCCGATTTACTGAGCTTCTTCTTGCGCCCGCGCGCTTGACGACTGCAGCACTGACAGCACGAGTCTCCGGCCATGCACGTGTAGATGTTCAGTTTCTTGTCCTTCTGACAGCGCACCGCCAGCACGATCATTGCGAGGAGGAAGATGAAGGACACGGAGCCGAGGGCGATGATGAGGATGAGCGTGAGGTCCAGCGAGCCCTCTTTGGACTTGACCGACCCCCGGTCGCCGCTCCGGCCCTCCACTATGCTGTCCACCAGCACTACGTTGATGCTTGCAGAGGACGAGAGCGGCGGCTGCCCGTGGTCGCGCACCTCGATCAACAGGTCGTACGGGTGCGGCGGGTCCCGTTTGCTGGATACCCGGCGCGCGGTGCGTAGCTCACCGGTTCTCCAATCCATCCGGAACATCCCGAGCTCGTTTCCTCGGAGGATGCTGTATGACAGGCGCGCGTTCTCACCGTCATCCGCATCCGTGGCCACAATACGGGTCACCAGGTATCCCGGCTCGGCTGAGCGGGGCAAATGTTCCCTCGCGGTGCCGTTTTTGCCCAGAGGCGCGATTATAGAGGGGGCGTTGTCGTTCTGGTCCACTATGATGACATTAACGGTGGCGTTGGCCGTTAACTCGGGCGCGCCGGAGTCTTTGGCGTGCACCATAAAACTGAACTCTTTTATTTGCTCGTAATCAAAAGAGCGCAGCGCGTACAAGTAGCCGTTCTCAGAGTTGATTGACACGTAGGTTAAGATTGACATACCCTGTATTTCGCACTCCAATATGGAGTAAGTGACATAGGCGTTCTGTCCAACATCAGGGTCCACGGCGCTCACCGCGTAAATGTAAGCGCCCGGGACGTTATTCTCCGTCACGTACACGTCGTAAACCGACTGCATGAATCTCGGCGCGTTGTCGTTTTCGTCTGAGACGTGCACTTTGATGGACTTGCTTGTGGAGAGAGACGGCACCCCCTTGTCTTTGGCGACCACCGTGAGCGTGTAAGACTCCGCTTTTTCGCGGTCCAGCGGACCGTCCGTGACGATCGTGTAATAGTTTTTGAAAGACGACTTGAGTTTGAACGGAACCTCGCCGTGCAGCTCGCAGGTCATCTGTCCGTTCTCGCCAGAGTCACGGTCCGTGACGCTCAGCAGAGCGATCACCGTGCCCGGGGCAGCCTGCTCACTTACCGACTCCGTGACCGTGCTGAAACTAATCTCAGGCGTGTTGTCGTTCACGTCGATGAGTTTGACCAGAACTTTGCAGTGCGCGGGCACGGCGTTCGGTCCCATGTCTTTAGCCTGCACGTAGATCTGATGCGTGCTGCTCTCCTCGTAATCCACCTCACCGGTCACTTCAATCCTCCCGGTGCGCGAGTCGATGTTAAACAGATCCCGAATGCGCGGAGGATTGTGACTACTTAGAGAGTAAACAATCTCTCCGTTCTGGCCCTCGTCCATATCAGTGGCATTGAGCTGAATAACTAGCGTGCCAACCGGGGAGTTCTCGCGCAAGCTCACAGAGTAAACGGATTGATCGAATGTGGGCGCGTTGTCGTTGGAGTCCAGCACTTTAACCACTAGCAGTGCGGTGCCGGTCTTCTGCGGCTGCCCTCCGTCCACGGCGGTGAGCACGTACCTGTGCACTGCCTGCTGCTCTCGGTCCAACGGTTTATCCAGCACGAGCTCCGCGAAGCGGTTGCCGTCGCCTTGCGTCTGTACGTCCAAATAAAAATAGTTGTTAGTGGTGATGGCGTATGTGTTCAAGGCATTAGTCCCCACGTCAGGGTCGAAGGCGTTCTCCACCGGGAATCGGGTGCCCGGTGTGGCGCTCTCGGTGATCTCCACGGTGATGTCCGTCTCTGGGAAACTCGGCGGATTGTCGTTAATATCCATGACCTCGATCTCGACGCGGAACAGCTCGAGCGGGTTCTCCAAAAACACTTCGAGGTGCAGGAGGCACGGGACGATCTGGCGACATATCTCCTCTCTGTCGATGCGCTCGTTCACCACCAGCGCTCCGTTCTCCAAGTTGACCTCCAGGTACGGCGTGCGCGAGCTAGGCACGGTCTGGAAACGGCGCGCGGAAAGTTTGGTGATGTCCAGCCCCAGATCTTCGGCGATATTTCCCACAACCGTCCCGCGCTCTTGCTCCTCCGGTACCGAGAAGTGCAGCTGCGATAACCCTCCATCCAAGATAGAGAAAAAGAGAAATATCAAAATCATCTCCAAACAACAAGTGCACTCCTCTTTATTCCCTCGCTCTGTCTTGACACCGTTTCTTCTCCAGTCACAGTTTAGGAATTACCCATCGCTTTGGTCCAAGAAAACATATGCGCTGTGCAACTTCCCAAACGAACAAGAAAGCTCCCGTGTCAGCCGGAAACCATGTCGCCATATGCGCAAGATCTATAGCCATTTGATATAATGCTGTCTCAAGGAGAGCAGAATTTAGTAGTCCGTGCGTCACAGCAAGACATTGCAGAACCTACAGATGCCCCGATCCTTATTACTGAGAAGCAAAATCTTTCCAAAACTCTTTTGCTTAGTGAGTGGGTAAATCAATTTATAATTAAATCCTGAACGTGAGCTATTGCAGACAAATAACACTTTTCTACATATAGTTGTCTAATAGTCCATAATATCTGCGGGATGCTTAGAAATCCGTAGGTCCCCTCTTCCCGAGTTCTGCAAGGAGAGTGAGCATCAGTGCGTTGTTTTGCGCAGAGCTCTTGCCACCAGCAGCCAATGGACGGCCCGGACTGCCAGCGCTGCGTCAGCCGATTCGACCCAGTGAACGTCAATCAGACGCTCCCTCCCGCCCTCCCTCCTCAAATCGCCCTCACATCCCCACTCCAGCTCTCTTTAAACGGAGAATGAGAATTGATTTACATGTCTTATAAAGTCAGAAAATCGCATTCAAGGTAAATATTAGCACTGGAGAACGCGATTCACAGTGGACAGAAATCCTTCTACGGTTGTTTTTATCTGTCAGTTTCTAGTCCTCTCCAATTCATTTCTCATTCTAAGAAATGTAAGTGCGTGTGTGTGTGTGTTTGGTAATATACGACTATAGTTAACAATATGATGAATGTGATACATATCTAAGAAGCAAATTCTTAATGATGACATTTGAATGTTTTGAATCTGAAGCACGGAAAGTGTACTCTTTAGTATGCAGTTCACGAGCGCGCATGCCGAGAGCGCGTGTATGTGGAGGAATCTGTAAAGAAAAATTCTAGGGGAAAGATAAAAATGCTTCAGTAAAAACTTGCTAACTGGATGCCACCTTATACAGTAGGTAAAACAGGCTACATGTGTTATTAGAATAAAATATAGTAAAACTATTTTAGGTGGTATAGGGTATGAATTATATTTACATTATATATATATATATATATATATATATATATATATATATATATATATATATACTAAATTAAATGCTTTTTAAGTATAAAGTATGAATCTCATTATAACTGTTGGCCAAATACCATTTGTATAAGCTACCTTTAGTATTTTGTTATATAGTTAGTTTTTATTGCATTATTTAAGCGTCATGTGTGTTACCCGGAAGCTGTTTAGTGTTATTTTAACACTGTTGCGCTTTGTCTTTGTTATTATTGGTTACAAGCCGACTTTGAGTGACGTGGCCTTCCATTATACCACTAGGGTTATCATCACTACATTTTGTAGTAACAGCCAGATTTTTATAGCTCAAATTGGTGGGTATACTGGCATTAACTACACAATTTAATGACAAAACGCCATCCCGTAATCACTTCTTTTCCTGCAAAGAAGGTAGGGTTTTAAACGAAAATGTAACATTTTTACAGTGTGGTCCGTTTGCATCTAATGAGATTCTGTCATCCGATTGTTTACCAGCGAGCCTCATATCAGTAACAAGATTTATATTTCTCCGTCTTTCCTTCCGTTTTATCTCTTTCTCAAGACTGCCGTATGCCTGCGACAGACTAAACTGATTGTTTGATATCAAGAAACAAACTCTCATTCGGAATGCTCTCATTTCCTTTCCTCCGTTATTAACACGGTAATGTGTGGGTGCTGTGTTAAGCTCTTGTCACACGGTTACCAAGTTCTCTTCGTGTCGCAATGAGTTGAAAGCTCTCGCGTTGTACGTCTCTTCTATGTGCACCATACGCCCTCTAGCGGAAGCGCAGCAACCTACCTTCCGGTCTGTGTGAGCAGAGATTCCTGGGACAAGACGGATAGCCTTTTATTATGTGTTTTAATTGTCACCTCAAGGGCATATTTAATGAATAATGCATGTTATAATATTGTAGGCTACTGATTTGAGTTATGGTCTAATTTGCTGACAGTTCTAAACAACCGACAGTGCTTTTCTCTCAGTGACTTTGAGAGGAAGCTCTCAACGGAGATTGTAATATTACAAAAAAAAGCTTCTATTTACCTGAAAGGTGTTTGTTTGATGTCCTTTATAATTCGAGATTAGCCTCACATTAGAAACCTCACAGGCATCGGTTTCTCGGCATCAGGTGAATTTCAACAAACAACAGCGCCTCCAAGCGGTCTGTTAAACCTTCTGATATTCCCCCCGTCATGCTCCTGGAGATGATTATCTGGGCTATAAGGAGATGTGTATAATTAAGAAGCTATAATGCGAAAGTAATTTTGAGGAGCTGTAAAATAAGCATTTATGATTAACACTGTAACTCTTGCAGTGTGGATTAGCTACAGTTTTAAGAGAGACACAGAACAGGAACTCATTGATGGAAATAATGAGATATTTCTTTCAAAAGTAATTCAACTAGGATTGTGATTTGCAGAAAATATGGAATGAATAATAAACAGTCATTAAATAAACCCTGACTGGGTGAACAGTCACCTTAAAGGATTTTTGGGGGTGTATGCCCTAATTATTATACCACTTATTACATCTACTTACCAAATAAATAAATACATGGACATGAAATATTGATCCGAGTTGAAATTGTTTTATTAGCTTACTTTTAGGGACCACAGAGAGACAGAACAAGAGGAAAACATGGTTTCCCGGATGAGCAATGATTTATACATCACCGCCATGGACAACAGTCATTATTTGCAAAAAAAAAAAAAAAGTTTTTTTTTTTTAATCCACAAACGAACCCGAACACTACTCAAAGGTTCGTTTTGTGACAGAATGCCACAACTGACTAACAAGAAACAAGTATTTCAGAGGGAATAATAAATAATACATACAGGTGCATCTCAATAAATTACAATGTCATGAAAAAGTTTTTCTTGTAACTTATTTCAAAAAGTGAAACTTTCATATATTTTAGATTCATTACATGTAAAGTAAAACATTTCAAAAGTTTTTTTTTTTTTTTTGATGACACCCTTCATAAAAGGGTAAGTCACAGAGGGTCATTACTGAAAGGTGTGGCTGTTTACAGAGTGCTGTATCAAAGCATATTAAATGCAAAGTTGACTGGAAGGAAGAATTTGGGTAGGAAAAGGTGCACAAGCTACAGGGATGACCGCAAGCTTGAGAATACAGTCAAGCAAAGCTGATTCAAACACCTGGGAGAGCTTCACAAGGAGTGAATTGAAGCTGGAGTCAGTGCATCAAGAGTCACCACGCTCAGACGTCTTCATGAAAAGGGCTACCAAGCCACTTCTGAACCAGAGACAGCGTCAGAAGCATCTTACCTGGGCTGTGGAGAAAAAGAACTGGACTGTTGCTCAGTGGTCCAAAGTCTTTTCAGATGAAAGTAAATTTTGCATTTCATTTGGAAATCAAGGTCCCAGAGTCTGGAGGAAGAGTGGAGAGGCACAGAATCCATGTTTCTTGAAGTCCGGTGTGAAGTTTCCACAGTCAGTGATGATTTGGGCTGCCATGTCATCTGCTCGTGTTGGTCCACTGTGTTTTCTGAAGTCCACAGTCAACGCAGCCATCTACCAGGAAATTTTAGAGCACTTCATGCTTCCTTCTGCTGACAAACTTTATGGAGATGCTGATTTCATTTTCCAGCAGGATTTGGCACCTGCCCACACTGCCAAAGGTACCAAAAGCTGGTTCAATGACCATGGTGTTAATGTGCTTGATTGTCCAGCAAACTCGCCTGACCTGAACCCCATAGAGAATCTATGTCAAGAGGAAGATGGGAGACACCAGACCCAACAATGCAGATGACCTGAAGGCCACTGTCCAAGAAACCTGGGCTTCCATACCACATCAGCAGTGCCACAAACTGATCACCTCCATGCCATGCCGAATTGAGGCAGTAATTAAAGCAAAAGGAGCCCCTACCAAGTATTGAGTACATATTCAGTAAATGAATATACTTTCCAGAAAGCCAACAATTCACTATTTCTTTTTTTAATTTTTTTATTGATTTTATGAAGTATTCTAATTTGCTGAGTTTTTGTTAAATGTGAGCCTAAATCATCACAATTAAAAGAACCAAATACTTAAACTACTTCAGTCTGTGTGCACTGAATTTATTTAATACACGAGTTTCACAATTACTGAAATAAATGAACTTTTGCCACGACATTCTGATTTATTGAGATGCACCTGTATAGCTTTAAAGACATAATTCACCCAAGAATGAATATTCTGTTATCCTTTACTCATGCTCATGTCAAACCGGTGTGACTTACTTTCTTTCTGTAACACAATTGAGGATACTTGTTTTTGTACAACCAAACAGTGAAAGGCAGTGGGGTCCAAAACACTGGACTTTCATTGTTTGAAAGAAAGAGAAGAAGAAAAAAAACATTTTTGAGTGTACTATGCCTTTAAGATCTTAAATGCAAGAAATGGAAGATTTGTAGGTTTTATTTGGTTGACGGCATGCCTCTGTCTCTCACGCTGTCTTTCTTTCTTCTCAGATGGAGTGATTTGTGTTTCATTCATCAATCAGCACGTCATGGCAGGAGGATGATGGGTGTGGGACTATACCACTCTTCCTCTTCCTCCTTGACCTTACGCACTAAACAAACACATCTATTACTTAAAATCAGCGCTTGTGCGTTTGCATCAGAGAGGAGGACAGAGGTAATGATATTGTGCCATTTTGAGAAATGAAATGATGGTTGCCAAGATATGACATGATGAGCATCTGCCGATTCCGCCAGCAGCCAACCAATAATTGTTCTCTTTTCATCTCTGTCTCACTTTCTCTTTCTCAGCAACATTATTCTGCAAAATGATGTCTGGAATGAGATGGGCCTTGGCGTGTTTGATTTTGTGCAGTGACTATCAAACTCTTTAAAAGATTTAAACCTCACTCATCCCTCCCAAATCCCACCTCACACTACTCAGCGTGGAATAACGGTGTTGTTCAAATATGATGTGAGAACAATGAGATTGAAGTCAAAGTTTACTGACACTAAGCCGGACCAATTCTCTGTTAAATGGGCTATTACACTCACAACAGCCAGCGAGTGTTTGACCGGGTAAGACTTCATTACAGATTTCATTCTCGCCCAAGGTGTAGGATCTGTATAGCTGTCATTGATTGCATGAATGTGCGGGTTAATTGGCTTTTGGAGTGGGTTCTCTGTGATTTCGCTCGGCATAAGTGAGATGTTGATGAATAGCGAATCCTCTTTTGGATGCATGCTTGTGTAGGATTGAGAGTTGAGGTGAGGGTGTGGGTGTTCTTGAATATGACTGTTGCACCATTGTGATTCCTACTGAGCGACCCTGAACATCCAACAATTAGTTTAAATCGTGTGGATCAATAATGGATGAAACCAATGTTTAACATTTACTTCAAGGGCAGCTGCTGTCTTACAACATGCTTCTATTACTTTTAGATAAAAATGGTAAGTTTTTATACCAGGTGATTTTACACTTTCCCTTTCAAGTGGTCTTTGTTATTTAAAAAGTTTTTTTGTTTAGTTTTTTTGCTCTGTAAATCTAACAATGTAGCAGCTCTGTGATGTTTAGGGTTTAAATGAATAGGTCACTTATACATGAAAACTGGCTGAAAATTAACACCCTCAGGCCATCCAAGAGGTAGATTTGTTTCTTCATCTGAACAGATTTGGAGAAATTTAGCATTACATCACCTGCTCACCACCATGGATCCTTTTGCGGTGAATGGGTCCATTTACCGATGGACTCCAGTCCATTGGTAAATATCTTGTGAAGTGAAAAGTTGTGTGTTTGCAAGAAACAAATCCATCATTAAGACGTTTTTACCTTCATACTGTTTCAGGCTAAAATACAAGTCCATTTCATTCTCCAATGAAAAAGTAGTTTTGTCTGAATCAGGGGAGAAACATGCACAGATCAAGCATTATTTGCAAGTGAAAATGGTTCAAAACAGCTCTAACGGACTTGTCGTTTGGCCAAAGTGGTTTAAAGAAAATACCTTAATGACGGACACTTCTTGTGGATTATTGTGGTGTTCTTATCATTTGTTTGAACTCTCATTCTGGCACCCCATTCACTTCAAAGGATTCATTGATGAGCAAGTGATGTAATGTTACATTTCTCCAAATCTATTCTGATGAAGAAGCAAACGTGCTGGACGGCCTGACAGTGAGTGAATTTTCAGCAATTTTTCATTTTTGGGGTGAACTATTCCTTTAAGGGTAGTTGTAGGCCTATAAAAATCATTGTGTTTATGAGAGGTCTGTACTGAAATAGCTTCTTTGTGTGTGTTGGTCCATTTTTTTTATGTTATTCTGTAATGAAGTGACAATAAATATATAGTAGCCGCCACAGCTGTAATAAACAAGAAGGAACAATCTATCAAGTGTCAAACGCCTCTCCAGATTTTAATTAATTACACTAACTTAGGACAAGGTCAGGGGTGCGCCGCGGGAGCAGCAGGGGGATGGATCGATTCGAGCATGCGCAACCCCGAGACACAGAGCTTTTGGCTGAAGTCATTAAGAAGTTTGAGTCCTTTTGTGTCCGGCTTTTGTTCCAGGCGCCTCACCATTTAATTATCCCACGTAGGTACGGAGGTGGATTTAATGCATGCGCATAATACAAACATATTCATCGAGTTTAACATCTCCATTATGATGAAACAATGCACTTTTTGCGTCCAGATCCTGTGCGCTGCAGGGAAGACAGAGCGAGGGAGAGGAAGGAAGAGTGCGTGAAACACATTTTTCATGCTATTGGAACTCTTTACAATCGACCTAATGGAAATACGATGCTTATCTTTGGCCCAGGGAGACTGGCTCTTTAATTTACTCGTAGATCATCGTGCAATGCGGCCTATCCTTATTTACTCCTATTGCTAAGTACAGTCATAATGTGAAAGACTCTCTAATACACAACTGAATTAAACAGATGAAGCATCCAGTTACAACAAGCATTGTAAATTGAATGTATTTTGTTGACAACATGAGAGCAGCGATTAAAGTCACAGCACAAATTATTTAATTGTAGATAGCAATGAGTTGTGTAAAGAAATGTAATACAAAAATAGTTCAATGTCGCATATTAATTAATACAGTACACAGTACTGTAGGTAAAGGAAAACCTTTTTTTTTTACGGAGATACATACAGTGGCCCCAAACAAAGTCCTTTTTAAAGGGATAGTTAACCCAAAAATGAAAATTCTGTCATTGTTTACTCACCATCATTTCGTTCTAAACCTTATGTCATTCTTTTTTTCTGCAGAACTCAAAAGGAAGATTTTTTGAAGAATGTTGGTAACCGAAAAGATTTGGTCAACATCGATCCACTAAGACATTTCTCGAAATATAAAAGCCACATTTCCATTACCCTTTTTTGTGTAATTGAAATTGCGAAATATGCCCAATGGAAACACGTACATGAGGTGGTTTTTCAGGCAATTTGAAAAAGGAATGGAATGGAAACAGTTTTTTTTCTCATTTACAGGTCACCTGGCATACGTAAAAGTCACATGATCATTCTTTAACGTACTATAGCCTCCAAGAAACACCTCATATGTGGCCACTCTCAAGTGTAAGGGGCTTTCCTTGCCATTAATGATTGGATAATCCCTTATTTACCGGCGCGCCACGAGACATCTTAGAAGCATCCCAGAAGGGGCTCTCCACACTGCTTTGCTAAAGATTCATGCTAGTGCAGTGGCTATGATATGCGTCAACCTACAAACATCTGTCGCCATGACTTGTCGCGAGAGGAAAAAGAAATATGTTTAAATACTATTTAGCACTGGGTTTTTTAATCGCCATTTATAAAATAACAAAAGTTTTGTGCAAATCTGCAATGGAAACCTGGCTACCGTTTTAGAACAACATGATGAGTGAATCATGAAGGTTTTTTTTTTTTTTGGTGAACTATGCCTTTAAGGCAGGCAAGATGACAAAAAAAAAAGAAAAAAAAAAGTGGTGCTTCGGTGAATATTTAAGGGAATGTTCTACTAACTTTTGACACCCTCAAAGTATCTATTGCTCTATAATTTACAACAACCTCTTTTTTAAGTGGTTTTCTTGATAAATGTTCTTGTGGTATCATTACTTAGAACAAATGGCACTTGGTGATATTTTGGTGCAAATGCAATGACATTCATACATTTTACATGTAGTGTTAGATGATTAAACATTTCACTCATGGCTGTGCTTAGCTACAACAGGATACAGAAACAGGAAGTAATGTTTGTTTTCCATTTATTATTAAATGTCACTTGAGCAAAGAGGTTTACGTGAACAAATGCAGGCAGAGCACACTGTACTGACTGTAGTAGTAACTCGGTTTAAGAATAAAAGGAGGCCATATCACATGTAGTTAACCCCGGGCTTCCTTGAAGGTCAGACCAGGTAACTCTCACACAGAGAATATCAGAGAAGAGCACACTAACTAATGCATGTGGGGATCGTGCAGACCAGTTTGACGAAGACAGATGACAGATAGATGTATTCTATAACTCTTCAATACTGTATCGATTTCTGAAGGGAAGTTCAGGTGCAAGACAGCAGCCACATTAAATGTGAATTGCACCATTCAAACACACATACTGTAATAGTGCGAGTCATTATGTAAAGAGCAAGACACAGATTACAGAATGCAAATATAATGTTCAGCATGTTTGAAATTAATTAGAAATTAATTAGACAGGCTCAGCAGATTGCAGTGAATATAAATGTGGGTATAATGACAACCAGGAACATGCAGGAAAAGTGTCTGCAATCATATTTCAAATGTTGTAAGGTGTTTTTAAAGAGCAGTGCTCTGAGGTTTCTCAAAATACTCTTTTTGTGGATTATTTGAAAGTATTCTAAAATCCCACATCGATAACCGCATTTCAGAGGAAAACTCTGTCCTGATGTGGATGTCTTCAGGCATACTGTATTATCTTCAAAAGTGTGTTTTGAATAATACGTGTGAGACTGAACTTTGCTTTTTCCTCTCTAAGCAGTTGGAGTGCTGAGTTTCTCTGCGTGTCATGCCACACAGTGAATACACAAGTACACATTAACAGCAGCACATGAATATCACCATCAATATCACCATTTTCCATTTCTGACAAACCCTACTACGCCTCTGATTTCTCAGCTCTGATGAGCTTTAGATTGGAGAGACTCCACCTCAGAATTTATTCATTTTACCCTTGACATTTTATAAAGTCATATTTATGCTTGACTTCGGTGTGTGAATTTTATTGTTGAAGACTGCATGAAATAGTTTAATGAACCCTTTTTTTCCTTCCTTTGTTGATGTATGTTCTATTGAAGCGGGAAGTTGCTGTAGGGTGAGACAGCTTGGCAGGCTTGTTCTTTATATGAATAGCCAGACGCTTTTAGTTTGTGTCATGGCCTGGTCAAGCCACAGTTTTCCAGAGTTGCAATTGTAAGTATTATATCTAAGAGCATTTTTTATTTGTATACGCTCTTGCCAACAAGTTGCGTCATCAATATTTTGGGCCATTTTCCCAGAAGAGAAATAGTTCAAAATTTCAGATGCTTTCACAGGTGGTTCATTTCTGATTTCATGAGAGAAGTTTGGAGACATAAGAATTCTGACTTAAAGTATACCTGTATGTATGTATATGTATATATATATATATATATATATATATATATATACACACACACACACACACACTCTAAAAAATGCTGGGTTAAATACAAAATATTGCTAGGGTAAATATTGGACAGAACATATGCTGGGTTGTTTTCTACCAACAGTGGGTTAAATGTTTAACACAACCTTCTGGGCAGTAACCCAACAGCTGGGTCTAAACAACCCAACCCAAAACATTTATTATTTTAATAAAAATGATCAAAGGTTTAATTTACTTTTCTTTAATAATATTAAATACTTATATTTTCATGTTTAAGTAAGACAAATATTTTAACTATAATACAGAATTCAACTGGTGCATAAAAAAAAACAATGAAAGCCTAAAACTTTTAATTTAGATTTTTGGTAGACTTAAAGTGAACTGAGTGTGATTTTAAAGAGAGAGAGAGTGTGATAACACTGTTTACATTTTGCATCTACAAAAACAATGACACAATCATAATCCAATATATTTATTTATTCCTTTTTATTCATAATAACTTATAAAATCCACTTAATTTCATAGGGACATTTCCTTCACTGTAAAAAAAAAAAAAAAAAAAAAGTTGAGCCAACTTAAAATTTTAAGGCAACCAGCTTCAGCAGATGTTTGAGTTTGCACAACTTATTTTTGTGGGAGATTCTCAAATTTTTGTTGTATAAACTTAAAACGACAAGTTGAGAAAACTCAAAGATCTGCTGAAGCTGGTTGCCTTAAATGTTGAGTGTGACTGGTGAACTATGCTTCTGTCAGATCTTTTGTCAACATCATTGCCTCAGAGTCCCATAATCTGCAATTTGAATACATTTCATTCTCTTTTGCACACCATTTATACTACTGCAGATGACCATTTTAAGATTCTTGCTGAGGGATCAAAATAAAGTGATTTTGCAGATCATCAACTGTAAAAGAATTTCATATGTCGGGTCAGAAGCAGTCCTCAACACCTAGCGAAGAAAATAAGAGTCAGTGAGAACCGCGGGGATAATTATGCTCTCAGGAATAGATTAAAACCCCACACGCCACACTAAATGCTCCTCAACACATGTAATTTCATAAAGTGATATGGCAGCATTACAGAACCCTAAATGTTCAGCTTCTAAAGATGATAAACTGAAGGCGCCGTGCATTAGATGGTGGTTTAGAGGAAGCTGGCGTTTCCAGTGATGCATGCTGGGTGGATCATAGGATGATATGGATTGTTTGTGATGGATGATAAGAGGTGTTATCATGTAAATATGGTATAATAGTTTTTCATCTTGAGCGTATACAGTAAACTGGCTCGGCTATCTCTCTCTCATTGCAATCACTCACTCTTCTCTACTTCCCTTGAAATGACAGGGTGAAAAAAACAAGAACATGGCACTATAGAAGAGGTCATCTGCTTTTCACCAAAAATTCAATCCTTTTTTCTGTGTAAAAATGCGGCTACCTCACCTTCTCTCTCGCTTACACTCACTCTGGTGTTGGTATGGATGAGTGGCCAGCCCATTTAAACTGCGTGAAGGACGCTGCACGCATGAGAGGTGGCCTTGTTCTGCATGTAGCTTTTCTTTCTCTCAGCCTGCTTTTATTTCATTCACTCTCTCAATCCGGACCCTCTTCAACTGACTCTAAAATAAGCCTTGAATTGGTACCGAACATTCATACTCTTTTCCATTCTCTTCAACCCCTTTTCTGTTCTTCTCTGACTTGGAAGAAGGGAGAAAAGGTACAGAACGCTATCGATGGAGGATTAGTTCTTTTTTTTTTTTTTTTGAGCTAAAAAGCATATTACGCTGAAATTGCATTATGAAATTTTAATAAGAAATCCTGCAAAAATCTCTTTTTAAATCCGTCCTGGAAATACTCTAAGTATAATTACTAATGTTTTTTAGCTTGTGTAGTTCAGTCAATCAAGGCGATCAGTTTATTAGTGTTTTTAAAAGACGAATAAAGGAGAGATGTACTATTTACCTTCAGTTTATGGTTGACTCTTGCTGAAGGATACCATTAGGACATTTTATACACATTCTTGTTTGTGATTGGATGTTTTGTTCAGTTTCTCTCACACACACCATCATCACTATTGAATACTTTGCCTCACTCTGTTACATTTCTTGTGTTGCTGATAAAAGTTTATTTAATTAGTAATAAACATTTGGCTTTCCCTCGGGCTTAGTGCTTGCAGTATCTTAGAGCTAACCTGCTCTTTTTCTACATTTCTTTCACCATCTCCTGGAGCTCTAGCAGGTGATTTCCATTAATAGAAGACAAAATATAAGGTCTAAAATAAGCATTTTTAGTCGGCAAAAGGAAAAAGGAGAAGCTTAATCTTCAGAAAAAATTTAAATTTAAGAATTAAGGGTCAATCTAAAAATAATTTCTACAGTGTACAACAAAGAGAACCCCTTAAATATTTGATAATTTGAGTAGCATGGTTGAATAGAACACTACAAAAACACTACAAAAAATATAGCATATTTTTATAGACTTCAGCTATAGCACATGTCTGTGTGTCCAACATACATACATACACAGATCTTTAATCACAGAGTCAATGTTAAACGTTATGTTCTTCATGCTGGGTGCAGGAAAAAATGTTACTGTAAATGTTTTATTGGCCTTCATTGTTGTGTAAAAACAGTATCGCACAATCCTTTTTGTTTGTAATTTAAGCTGTCTCTGACAGTTGTAACTTCACGTTACTATTACTATCGTGTTACTTATATTGATCCAATATTTGTGACTATGACAGACAGTTAGTTAGTTAGATTATGAACTTTGTGCTGCAGAATGACAGACTCCCTTGACAACAGTAAATCAGTTAGTCTGAGCTGCTTTTCAGAAAATCTGTTTTTGAATAGCAATGAAACTCCATCAGCTATCCGACACAACATCACTCGACTATAAATTCTATTTACAGATAGTCAAATGAAATAATTTTCCATTGCAAATAGTTCACAAAGTATTCTACCTTTTATAGTTCCTGAGGTCCACAGAAAATGCCATCTCATAATGAAGAATCTACTAAAATGCACAAGAGAATCTCTGTAATGCTACTTGGGTAGCTTTTTATAGTTCTTTCAGTGAGCTTTCACCCAGCACAAAAAAAAAATAATTTTGAGAACAATAAATGATTCAAAATAGCATGCGACCATACCCTAACTGCCAAGAAATAAGTCATTAAATTAGAATTTAAAAAAAAATACAAAATGTTCATTTTCATTTCTATGATAACTGACAGATGCATCTTGCTGAATTAAAACTGCGGTGTGATGAGGCCATGTGACAACAGTGTAGAATACTAATCTTTAAGATGTTTATTTTTGCATAATGCATTCTGTTTCACATAATATTAGAAAGCAGTACTGTGTACTGTACAGTCTGTAGTATGCAGTATGCTTGCATTCCATTCTTAAAATAGCCAGTGTGTGTACTGTGTGAAATTAGATGGCTGTGTAAATGCGTTTGTGCGTGTTTTAATCTACACAGTAAATTCCAACTTGCTAACCAGAAAGTTGACATCAGGTCTTCTCCTCTCAACCCACCCACTAAATCACCAGCTTCTTTATTGGGCTAATTAACCTCCAACGGTCACCTCAATTACACCTGTGTTTCCGTGGTGACACAACCTTTCTACTGGTTCATTTGCACCTGAGTATTAACAAGAAGTGACTTGGCGACTGCAAATACCGTGATGACACACACGCTGTGGCATTTTGCCAATGTTGTTTTTTTCTTGTTGTTTCGCAGTGCCCCATTCTTCATTTGTAGGTTACTGGTTTTTAGATGGCAAAATCTTGATTTGTCACCACAGAAAATTCTTCCCAGTAATTTTTAGGTTCATAATTTGTGAAGAACAGTTTGTCTACAAATCTGACTGATTTGTTCATGAATCAAAATTTGACTCACTGTCTCATTTAGACTATTATTGTAATTGTTGCTTGTCGGTACTGGTTTATTTGAACTGTCAGATGAAAAATGGCACATGAATATTATTCATAATTTAGTTTTTTTTGTTTTTGTTGTTGTCGTTGTTGTTTTTTTTCCCCCTCCCATAAAAGATAGAAAGTCGTTCAGGTATAGAAAGACATGAGGATGGGCAAATAATGAGAAAATAGCCTAGAAAATGCAGACATCTTAGTAAAAAAAAAGTGGACACAACTCTTAGGAAATGCAATATTCCATAATATTTCAAAATAAATTGTGACATTTTAAGGTCAGTGAAATAATATTAAAATATATAACTTTTGATGGAATGTAAAAGTCATTTAAATTAATTTACTTTATTCTTGCTTATGAGAGACTGAAATAATTCTAATAACTCTTGTTCTGATATTTCCTGTCCTTTGTTCTTCCCTCCTTTGCTCTGAGAATTTACCAACCAAAAAATGTCAACATGTTCAACTCTAAATGATCTAGATAATCAGTGATATTCTGTCCACATTTAATTTATAGGTCTCATTTATTTATTCATTTATTTGGGGACATTAGTGGCATCCTGGAATACAGTATTTGGTGTCTAGATAGATAGATGCAGAAAACAAATAACTTGATCTTTGGAAGATGGAGAAAGATCCTGTGAGAGCACAAGCCTCATGACAGTTAAAACTTTTCAGTTTTAAATAAAGTCATTCTATTTTGACAAGGAATCAGTTTTCTGGCAAGCTAAAATTGACATTCTGGATAGGAAAGCCTTTGTAAATAAATTGCTGCAGGGCGTAATACATATGAAAAAGAAGAACGATTTTCACTACATGAATAAAACTCACCTTCATGACGACAATTTCTGACATTTAAATGTATTTATTTTTATCACTGTATGGGTGCAGAGATCTATCTTAGAACAGTGAAATCACTCAAAGTAGCGTTGACTTCCAGTATATTTTACCATCATTCAACTGCGTGATCACACAGGAGATGTCTTTACTCGCATTGGTATTGCATGGCTACTTGTTTTCAAAGTTTTTTTTTTTTAACTTTGTGATTTTTAACTTTATCCTTTATGGGCTATGAAAGCTCAAACTTGGAGCATTGGGTAGATTAGATACTTTTTAATGCCGGGAATAATGATTTTGATTCTTGTTGACATGATGCATTTGGAAATTTTCTGGATGTAAAAGTGATGAGAGGCTGCATGTACAGTACGCGCCTGAGAAAGGGAGAGAGATTGACAGCGACAGACACCCTCTTCACTCTTTGACAGAGATTAAACTCTGAGTGTTCTTTTGATCTCTCCTGTATAATCAGCCATATAAGCACAGGAACCATCAGAGTTTATGCGTGTGTGTCACAGTGTATATGAATGATCCTAGGGATATATAAAGCTTGTCTCCAAGGGTCTAGCTGGTAAATTTGCTGATGTCAGAGGAAGAGATGGAGTGCTGTCAAAGCATCTCTCTGTCTCACACACACACACACACATCCTGTCAGGCATCCAATGTGTGTGATTGCACATACTGTATATGCTTTTGTAATTGTCTTAATGTTGAGAAATTTTAGGAGCTGTTTTTGAATACTTAAAAATTGCATGTGTTAGCACTAAGAGTGTGTTAGGTTTAATTTTAAGACCTGAGCCATGAGCAGAAGGCTGACTCAGTGTCACTCAGAAGACAGCTGTGATTGAAAGAGAGGAAGAGAAGAAGATTATATGAGAGAAGGTGGGGGAGTGACACTTAGTGGTGAGTGGTTGTTGGCTTGAGCTTTTTGAAGAAAAGTGATTTTATGATCATAGTATTAAAGCATTATGCCTGTTCAAACTGCACATTCCCCTCAGATTATTTTATTTTATATATACTGTATATATATATATATATATATATATATATATATATATATATATATATATATATACACACACACACACACACACACACACACACACACATATATACATACAGTGTATATATACATATATATTTTTTAAAGTAATGTCCAATAATGTTTTATCTTTGCAAACATGTTCAAAAAATAAATAAATAAATAAAAACTTATTTATTTATTTATGTTTGCTTGCTTGCTAGCTAATGTATCACACTGGAAATGGAAGGTCAAGTCAAGCATGCTGTACCGTGCTGGAAGTGCAGTAGTCCAAGGCACTACACTCAAATGTAAACAACTTAACAAATCCCATTAAATTCCAGTGACATTTAGATTTACAACAGTCAGATTAACAATTGATGCAGTGATGGGTTAAAATGTTACTGTTTCACTCTTTCTCCTGTGCGCTACCTCCTTTTCTTCTCTCTCTCACACACACACATTGCAGTTTATAGCTATTATGAAGCCTTATCACCTTCAGGTATGCTAAAAGTTTAAAGATCAGCACTCTGTTCTGTCTAAGTGTGTGGGGGTGTGTGTGCCTGCCTGCACAGGAGCAGTGTTTTTGAAAAGCAGAAATTTACACACACACACATGCACACACACCGTTTCTGTTCTCATTCTGTTCTGCAGAGAGAGTAATTACTTTTCTGGGCTGCTTGGATGCTTTGAAAAGGCAAGCATGCATACACACACACTTACACAGTTTTTGAAATTCTCTGGAGGCCATATTCCCTCATGGATCACTAAAATTTACTCAAAGGCTTTTTCTTTTTCTTTTTTTACCACATAAGCGTTCTTAGTATTTTATTTATTTATTTTGCTATTTTGTTATTGCCCTCTGAGGTGCTGATTGGAGAAAGTATTAGCTGGGAGAGAACAAAAATACAAAATCTGTAAATAAAATGGTTCACTTGCAGTTTTCCCCAGAGCGAGAGTTAATCAAGATGCGGAAGATGTGAGTTGGGTAACCCCACCCTCCTTCAACACACACACACACGTAGTAATACCCTCACAAACACACATTCATTCCTCATAAACTCCCATTTCACTTCTTCAAATATACATATACACACCTAAAATATTAGCATATTATAGGCGATTTATAATATTTCTGATGTATCTCTGCACTGTTCTGCTCTACTTTTGATGCACTCTGTCTCTCTTTTTGTTTTAAAGCAAGGGGTCAAAGTTGGCTGGTTGGCATAATCTACCACTGCCCCCGCTGTTTTAAACTATTTGACTGCATCATTCCCCAGGCAAAGAAAGTAAGAAAGAAAGAAAGAAAGAAAGAATGTAAGAATAATTCTGACTAAACTTTGTGCAAGCAATGTAAACCACAAATATTTCATTACATTATAACATGTCTTTACCAGTACAGATTTTTTTTGGAGGGCTCTTAAAAGCATGAAGATGATTTATAATGCCTATTTGTTACATTTTAGAACAGTAAAATCATCAACACTGAAAACTTATTGGTTATTTCCTAAGGCAGAATGGGAATTATGTGATAAAACAGATGTTAAATAATCATTTTTATTTATTTTTATTTCTTTTTTTGCTAAGCTCTTCTAAAGACATCAGTTTCTAGTGTTTAATTGAATAAAAGCTTGATCTCCCTTTACAATTAATGCAAAGAATGTTTCTTTCAGTTCATGTTTGCGGGTGTGCCTCAAGGATGTATAAACGGACCATTAGTTTTATTCTATGTGCAGTACTCTATATTCTTGTCCCGTCTCATTTGAGTACACTTACAGTCCATTTATGCATTCGGGTATACTTGTGTGTGTGTGTGTGTGTATGTGAATTTGAAGAGGACATACAGTGAAGTCATCACTCCAGCAGGATGGCTAAGAGAGAGAGATCTGATGGAAGAGTATGTACCATTGGGTCTAGAGGAGCACTTGCTTCAAAGAGAATTTATCTATTTACATCTGGCATGATAAAGTGTCAAGTGATTAAAGAAAAATCTCTCTCTTTCTCTCTCTTTTTTTTTTTTTTTTTTTAATATTTCATTATATATAGATGTTTTATTTCATCATGTAGACTTTTTACCAGTTCCTACACGTTGAGTAGTGCAGTCTAATTTTGACAGACGTTTTTAGGATGTGTCCTCATGTAAAAGCTTCTGCTTCTTCTGTCTTTAAGTTCTCTTGTTTTCTCCATTTTCTAAATTTCGAATTCTTTATCATCATCTTAGCAATAAAATGCTTTGTGAGATTCTTGCAGATTGAAAGTGAGAAAGATGTGGTCTGTCTGCATTAATAAACACTGGAGGGAACAGAATGGAAGACTTTCTCTTGAACTGAAACTGAGTATAAATCATTGGGTAAAAGTAGCTCGAACAGATTATGAATGTAAACATATGCCTTTTTGAAACTGACATGATGCTCATATTTATGTACAGCCCTGCTTTACATATTTTTTGCAACATGTATTTAGTTATACTTAGTTGCATTACATTCAAAGTTTTCTGGTCTTAAACTGTTGTTTGCTTGTTACATGTTTTCTTTTTTCACATGCATATTTTATGCACATTTTATTCAAGCAATGGTGTAATATACTACTTAAAAGTGAATAATAATTTATTTTAAATGGAAAAAATTTGTATAAAAATGAACTCATTATACAATGTAATGCTAGTACTATAACTGTGTATACATGTGGTGAGAAGACAGAGATTATTTAAATCAAGTCAAGTCAAGTCAAGTCAAGTTGAGCTTTATTGTCATTGTGTACACACAGCAGTGTGTGTGAAAAGTGACTAGTGCGCATAGAGGAGGAGAGTGTGCTACTACAGGTGGTTTGTACAGGCCCACTCACCTGTGTGTAGCACACTTCGAATTGCACGTTACATGTTACAGGAGGTAGGGGTTTGTATGGGGGTTCAGAGAGGCGGGGTGATTTGAGTTCAGGGCTCTCACAGCCTGGGGGAAAAAGCTGTTGAGCAGTCTGGCAGAGCGGGCTCTGATGCTCCGGTACCGTCTTCCTGATGGTAGGAGCTGGAAGAGACTGTGGGAGGGGTGTGTGGAGTCCTTCACGATACTATTGGCTTTGCTGGAGCATCGTGTGAGGAAAATATCCAGGATGGAGGGAGAGGGGCACCGATGATCCTTGCAGCGGTGTTCACTGTCCGTTGTAGGGTCTTGCGGTCTGCTGCAGTACAGTTCCGTACCAGACAGTGATGCAGCTGGTCAGCACACTCTCAATGGTGCCCCTGTAGAAAGTGGTGAGGATGGGTGGAGGGAGACTTGCTCTTTTCAGCCGGCGGAGGAAGTGTAGGCGCTGTTGTGCCTTCTTGGAGAGTGACATGGTGTTGGTGGACCAGGTGAGATCCTCTGTGATGTGCACCCCCAGGAATTTAGTGCTGCTGACTCTCTCCACAGGCGAGCTGTCGATGGTCAGTGGGGGGTGATCACCGGAGTTTCTCCTGAAGTCCATCACAACCTCCTTTGTCTTACTCACATTGAGGGACAGGTTGTTAGTGCCACACCATTCAGCCAGCTGTGCCACTTCCTCTCTGTAGTGCGTTTCATCGTTGTTGCTGATGAGGCCTACCACTGTTGTGTCATCAGCGAACTTGATGATGTGGTTGGAGCTGGACTTGGCAGTGCAGTCGTGGGTCAGCAGCGTGAAGAGCAGCGGGCTGAGCACACAGCCTTGTGGGGCACCTGTGTTCAGTGTGGTAGTGCTCGAGGTGTTGTGGCCGACACGGACTGACTGAGGTCTTCCGGTTAGAAAGTCCAGGATCCAATTGCAGAGGGAATTGTTAAGGCCCAGCAGGTTGAGTTTATTTATGAGCTGTTGTGGGATTATTGTGTTGAATGCTGAGCTGAAGTCAATGAACAGCATTCTAACGTAAGAGTCTTTATTTTCTAGGTGGGTAAGAGCCAGGTGGAGAGTGGAGGAAATTGCATCGTCCGTGAGCGGTTCGGACGGTATGCAAACTGGAGCGGATCGAGTGTGTTGGGGAGGCTGGTTTTGATGTTGTGCATGACTAACCTCTCAAAGCACTTCATTATGATTGAGTCAGTGCTATGGGACGGTAGTCATTTAGACAGGACACAGGTGATTTCTTTGGTACCGGTATGATTGTTGTGGATTTGAGACATGTGGGGACGACTGCCTGGCTCAGCGAGGTGTTGAAGATATCTGTTAGGACATCTGTCAGCTGTGCAGCACAGTCTTTCAGTACACGGCCAGGTATGTTGTCGGGACCCGCAGCCTTGCGTGGGTTGATCCTAGATAGGGACTTCCTTACGCCGGCTGGAGACAGACAGAGCGCCTGGTCGTTGGGAGGTGTGGGCAGTTTTGTGCAGGTGTGTCATTCAGCATTTCAAACCGTGAGTAAAAGTGGTTGAGTGTATCTGGGAGGGATGTGTCGTCATCACAGGCCTGTGGCGGGGCTTGTAGTCTGTGATGGTCTGAATAGCTTGCCACAGGCTCCGTGTGTCACTGCTGTCTGTGAAGTGATTGTTGATTTTTTGAGCGTATGACCGTTTTGCATTTTTGATGCTGCGGGACAGATTGGCTCTTGCTGTTTTGAGGGCTGCTTTATCTCCTGATCTGAATGCTTCATCTCTGGTCTTTAGCAGCCCACGAACCTCTGCTGTCATCCATGGCTTCTGGTTGGCGTGTGGTGATGGTCTTGGTGACTGTCACATCATCAGTGCACTTTTGGATGTAAGCAGTCACAGTTTCAGTGTACTCCTGCAGGTCTGTGTGGTTGTTGTAGGTGGCCGCCTCTTTAAACATGTTCCAGTCTGTGTCCTGGAAGCAGTCCTGCAGTGCTGAGGTGGCATTGTCTGGCCATACCTTGATCTGTTTGTGAACCGGTTTGGCCAGTTTCAGAAGTGGTCTGTATGCTGGGATTAGCATAACAGAGATGTGGTCTGAGTACCCGAGGTGGGGGCGGGTTCAGCTTTGTATGCGCTCTTAACTGTTGTGTAAACAAAGTCCAGTGTGTTATTTCTTGTTGCAAAGTTCACATGTTGGTAGAACTTTGGCAAAACTGTCTTTAGGTTTGCGTGGTTGAAGTCACCGGCTATGATGAAAAAGCCGTCGGGGTTATTTGTTTGTTGTTCGCTGATGGCGCTGTATAGCTCGCGAAGCGCGTCCTTTGCGTTTGCGCACGGTGGGATGTATACCACGACAATAACAATGGCCGTGAACTCCCGCGGCAGATAGAACGGTCGACACTTCACAAACATAAACTCCACCAGCGATGAACAGTGTTTTGTCACTACCCCAGCATTGTTACACCATTCTTTGTTGACGTACACACACAAGCCACCGCCGCGAGTCTTACCAGACAGTGATGAATCTCTGTCCGCGCGGTAGCAAGTTAGTCCGTGCAGCTGAATGGCGGAGTCCGGGATGTTGTCGTTCAGCCATGTTTCAGTGAAAACAAACACACAACAATCCCTTGTCTCACGCTGTGTAGATCGACTGAGTTGAATTAAGTCCAGTTTGTTTTCCAGAGAGCGAACGTTTGAGAGCATGAGTGTTGGAAGAGCCGGTCTTGTGGGGTTTTCCTCAGCCTAGCTCAGATACCTCCGCTTACCGCGCTTCCGTCCTCTCTCACACCGCTTGACGCCGCCTTGTGCGGGTAGCGACAGTAGGCGAGGCCGCGGTCTCGAGGTCCGGCTTCAGCAGTAAACAGAGGCCTCGTAGCTTCTCAGTAGCCGCCGGCGAGAGTTGGTCTTTGTATGCGTTGCCGATATCCAAAAGTCTTTGGCGAACATATTTGAGTTTAGGAGTGATTTCCTTATGAACTAGCGGTAAATTTACACTATTTGGAGACGAACAGACGACATTAAAAGACAAAAAAGCACCGTCTTTGGGACCTGGAGCAGCCGCCGCGTCTGATCGCGCCGCCATCTTGGATCGATCCATCTTGGATTGAAATGAGTAAACCGGAGACTGTTCTTGCAGCTTAGTTTCAATAAACCTTGAATCTGGACTGTCTTTTTAGACTTGGGAAATGTTGGGTTTTTAAAGTTACACTATGTTGCATACTAAATCAAACATTTTCACAATATTAAGAAAAATCCATTTCCCATGAAATAAGAGTTTAATATTTAAATTTAGACTTTAAACAAACTGAATATTTGGCTAAAAACGACCAAACTTGTGGGCCAAATTATATATACTTTAATCAGAAGTCAGCATTATTGAAGAGAATATTGTGGTGTTTGTTTTTAACTATTAATGATTGCATTCTGAACGGTGTCTGAACTGAATCTGAAAGAATATATTTCTGTCGGAAGGATCTTATAAACTCTGGGAACTTTATCTCATGAAATTTATAGAGGGACAGCTTTAACTTCTTAAAAGTATTCTTCAATTCCTTTTTTGTTCTTGTCAAATAGGGACTTTTTCTTCTCCTTAAGCCTAGGCATCAGATACACTGATTGGCTAATTGAACTTAGCCTTTCATGTTGGCTATGCATATACCTGAGCGATGGAAGTTGACAGAAACTTTGAAGAAGAAAGTCAGTGCGTTAATCAGAGTATCTGTCAACTTCAAACACTGTCACTGTTTTACTGTTGCACACAGCTCAACACAAACACACATGCATACACACTAAAAAAAAAAAAAAAAACACTAGGACATGCATAAACCGTCATCACACTGTTCTTAACAAGTCTTCCGTTTCTCACACACACAGACACATTGAGCCTGTGAAAGCGAGAAAACTCACTTTCATTAGCGTTGACAGTTTGATGCTCTCTCTCATACAGAAAATAATTTATTAACAAAGTTCAGCATCCAGTAAGCCACTTTGCAACCATCAAGCTGGTAAGACAGCACACCCTAAATCAAATTACTTCTTCAACCTTTGAAAATTCACTTGGACATTTTGGGCCTGTTTACACCTGGTTATTTCATGCATTTTCGCTGATCGGATATCTATCTGACACATAAATGTGTCGTTCCCATGCTATATTTAAATTTAACGGAGTTCACGTCAACGAAATCAAAAGATAAGCGCTGCATTTTATTAATTATCAGCTCATTTCAAGATCAAAGGCCGCAATAGGAGAGCGAGCAGCATCAGCACTGGAAATATATGTTTGTCTTACTACTTTTAATGAAGATGATTTTGTGTTGAGCATCTGCATCTTACTTTCAGCTTCATCCGCAACAGTTTGCGCGTCAGCTTGCTGAAGAGCGGTGCGTGTTGCATTAGCGCAGTCATATCTGACTATAATATCATATAGCCTATAACATGCTGGCACACGTTTATTATTTTAACATTTTGGGAGGAGTCAAATTTGCATATGTGGTTTCAACAACCAGATGTATTTACACTCGTCCAGTTTTGTCTGCAATGTGGCCCAGACCACCTCCTGAAATGGTTTGAGCGATCGGATTTATATCCGTCTCAAATGCGTTTCGGAGGGCATTTACACCTGGTCTTTTCACGATAGTTATCCGATCAGACAAAACACATGAAGTGACCAGGTGTAAACAGCCCCTTTGCCTCAGTGTGTCCACAGAGTCATCCATACTCAACTGTTCATTCAGGAAATCCCAGCTTCAGGTTGTTCCAGACTCTTGGGTAAAGAAGGTAGTTCTTTATATTCCTGTACTGCTATCTTCCAAGTTGTGAATTCTTCTTCTTTATTGCGAGGCATATCAGATAGTAACAAAGATTTGCAACTCCTTTTTGTTTTGAGACAGCTTTTGAATGGTATCCCAGGTTTGGTATAGGTCTTTAGTTCTGCTTCCACTATTCAACGCCAAATGTTCTTTGGTCTTCCTCTCTTTCGTTTTTTTTTCCTCTGGTGTCTTGCTGGCACTATGCGAGTAAATGCCATTAAATGCAAATGAGCTGCTGCTCCCCGCCCCCTTTTCCAGATTTAGGGGTGTGCCTTTACAGCTCGTTCCTTATATACTCTGCTAAAAAGCATCTGTTTGGTTTTCATTATCATGTCTATTGCGCTGAAATCATGCGTTTCATTCATATCAGTTTAAACTTCTGATGTAGGGTTTTCTGAGCGCACATCTGAAGCACGCACACAGAAAGCGACGGTCACATGGCATGTGAGTACTAAGTTCTCTTTCATGTCTTATTGCGCTTAAACTGTCAAATACACACAAGTTTATGTTAAAAACACATATGAGTTACAAAAACAGTCAGGTTATGTCTGTGAAGGTACACAGCTGGGATAGAAAGTGCATGTTTATATTAGATCTGTGTGGCGGCAGCGTGATTTACAGTAAATAAATCAATCAAGTCCACTGCTCCCTTGTCTCCTCTGAGGCTGGGACGAAATAAGTGCTCGTCAGTGTAGCCAAAGACAGAACAGTGCTTTGCTCAAACTTTTGCCATGGCGTTAGGACCATGAGTGGTGACTTGCAGATTAAGGGGTGGTAATATTAAAATGAGATGCTCTTTCTACGTCACAGGCGGAGCGAAATCTGAGCGGCTCGTTTTTTCACAAGCTTGCAGAGAAAGTCTATTAATGGGTTGTTGTTTTTCACATTTTCTGGGTTGGTAGATGCACTGGAGACCTGATTATAGCACTTAACCATGGAAAAAGTGAGATTTTCTTGTCAACTTTAATTCAACTGAATGGGTTCTCTGAAATCCTTCATTCTTGACTTAGATATTCTATCACAAATGTGCAAAAGAGAGTTGAATGACATTTTAAAATTTAAAAAAGCACCAACACGTTATTAAAAATATACATTTAAATCATATGGTATTACTGATAGGAGTAAACGATGACATAATTGTCATTTTTGTAGAAATGATTTCTTTAAACACAGTCTTGCAACAAGATTGCACGTATCAGAGGATGAGACACGGAGGCAGGCTCCTTCGGATTCCCGAGGCAGGTTGATTAAATGTGGGAGTTAATGAGGGTTTCCGGACGAAGGGGGTCGGAGTGAGAGCGCAGTCCGTCTGTCTGGGCGAGGGTCTGACAGGGTCAGGGCTAAGGTTTAGTGGTGAGTAAGGCGGTAATTAATTTTAATATGTAACATAACTCGGCACTAATGAAGAGAGAGACTCAGATGCAATTGCAAAGATGTAATAATTGGTGAGGGAGAGAGAGACAGTGAGTTCAAGCAAATGTTCAGAGCATAATGAATGCCTCTGACACCTGATGCGTGTGTGTGTGTGTGTGTGTGTGTGTGTCGTTGAGGTGATGTCAGCAAGTGTCACCCAGACTGTGAGGGAAATTAACACTCAACAAAAAACTGTTTTTTTGCAACAGTGGAATTTACCTTACCTATCACAGCAATCAACTTCCAAAGTCATGAAGGCCTGCAGGGAGCCTCTATTTATTTATTTATTTATTGATTGATTTATCCATCCACATGACTTTGGCAGGAAAGTTATTTTTTAAGGAGTAGTGAAGCAGTTTTGTTAAAATATTTGTCTCTGTGTTATGATAGTTGGACAGTTATATCACCCAGACATTTTTGACTTGTCCCAAAGAAATATCAAATTAAATTTTATTTCTGAAATTGAAAATCCTTATCATATAAGTGAATACAAGTAATTGCATATGTGAATTATATTTTTATAACTATATAAATATAGAATTATTGCACACAAAAAAAACTTAACTGTAATCCATACGTAACCAGTTCAAAGCCAAAAGCCAAATATAATTTAATTTTTTTTGCAGAAATTAATATATTTTGGGGGGAAAAGAACATAATTTGCAATAATATAATAATAATAATAATAATAAAGTTTACAAATAGGAGAAAATATTTGTGTCTTTGTTTAATTACATTGAAAGCTGAGTTTGTCTTAAAAATATAAATAAATAAATAAAGTTATTGCCAATAATTAACACCATAATAGTTGTTTATGAAAATCTCTTTGTCCTTAGTTCCGATTCTCTTTGTGACTTTGGGATATTGCTATTCTGTTCACATGACTTTGATTGCTTTGTGACTTCCGTGCATTTCAGTACTTTATTACCAGAAAGAAAAAGAAAAAAAAAACTGTCTCTACATGTGATAATTTGTTATGGAGAAGTTTGCGGAAACAGTTTGGTAGTTGTGAGAATAAAAGAGTCATTAACCACCTAAACTGTCTGTTTCCTTTGGTGAAGAATGGAGCTTTTTATAGTGGGATGTTTATCAGGAGGAATCTGAAGTGAAGATAAGAGCAAATAAACACACTCAGAAGGAGCCTTAATGACTTCATTAGACATTACAAATGAGGACAACAGAACTGCTGCCAGAAGGGCGAAAGTATGTGTTATCACATGTGTGAGTTGGTGTGAGTGTGTGTGCGTGCGTGTGTGCGTGTGTGTGTGTGTGTGCGTGTGTGTGCGTGTGTGCGTGCGTGTGTGTGTGTGTGTAAAACCAGACATACATACTGTAGGTGTACTATCAGTATCTTTGTCATGAAGGAAATATCTCATCCTTAAAATAAAACAAATCAATTTACACCAGAATCAATATACAGGTATGTCATGAAAAGTTCTTTAAATGAAAACAAAATGAAAATTTCAGCTCTTATAAAGGAAAACAAAATGAGATAAGTCCAAACTGCTGTTTTCCATTTCAGATGAATGGGACCTGGAGTTTTTATACTCTAAAAGAACAAACAATTGCCATTAAAATACTATTAGATAGCTTGTTTGCTATATTAGTGTTGCCATGTCTGTGATTTTACCACAGAATTTGGTTATTTTTGTACTGTTGAAGTGGATTGTTTTTCAGTTCACGGAAACCCCCCGCTCCCAAAAGGAATGCAGTTTGAAACAATTTTTATAGCCAATTTCCCTCTGAATGTGACTGGGCTAGTTTTTAGTAGCAATTGGGCTGGTTTTGTTACACAGACCTGGCGACCCGGTGCTATATATTCCAAACCTTCTGAAATCATAAGAAAGCTTTGTGTGAAGAACAATTTTTGGTTTCACTTTATTTTGATGGTCCCTTTAACACATTCTATTGACTATAAGTAATGTTGCACCTACATTTCTACTAACTCTCATTAGTTGACTGGTAGGGTTAGGGTTAGAATAAGTTGACACGTTCTTGCAAAGTTACTTATAGTCTGTAGAATGTCTGTTGGGAGACCAACACAATAAGGAGTTAGTAGATATGAAGCAGACAGTCTACTAATACTCTTATGAGAGTTTGTTGACATGTAGTTGCAACATTACTTAGTGTCAACAGAATGTTCAAAAGGGACCATCAAAATAAAGTGTTACCCAATTTTCTCAATGACATGGGATGAGTAAAGGATGACTATTGTAATTTTTGAAAGTTTTTGTAATTGTTCACTTAATCTTCCTCTTTTATTGTCTGTCCACATCCTTATCTATAACTTTTTGAACCATTCCTTTACAGACCATTCCTTTATTGTATTGGAAAACATGAAAGATACTGTTTAAGAACTGCTATTTGCAGTGAAGCTAGTTGTTACCAAGCAGTTTTTATTAAACAAAAGAACTAGAAAGTCAGTTTCCCTGTGAAATTATTTTCACAAACACAGAAACCCTCCCACACCCACTAAAGCATCTCGTGATTCATGTTCATTGTCAGCATACATACAAATTAATTCACATTGTCACAGCTATGTAGTGTGTGTAGTCTATCGTCCTACAGGAAGAACACCAGAGCAATATTCTCAAGAGACTGTACCCACAGTCCCTCTTCAGTCATTAGAGACGCTACTAATCCATCTTATATCTCTCTTTCCCACCCTGTATCTCCCTTTATCTCCTGCTCGCTCCCTCTCATCTCCGCATGCGTGTGAAGTTGTCTAAAGTAGGCCGCCGGAAAAAGTTCCGTGGTAATTAAACTGCCTCTTTCCTGCCCGACACTTTATGTTCGCATATTTAAATGTGACAGATATCAAGTAAATGAACAAGAAAAAGATGGAGAGAGAGAGCTAAAAGCTGTTTTAAGTGTCATGGGAGTATGTAAAGAGTATTAGCTAATGTGTGTATTTGTGTTGCAGCTCAGTGAAACTGGCGCACTGGCTACCATGCCAACAGGGCTTTGAGTCTGTAGCGATGGCAAAGTGCCCGCCCTGATGTCAAAGGCCCATTTTTGAGACCGGGATGTATCGCTGTCACACTGCACGCTTTACTGTGTGTGTGTCTGTCTGTGTGTCTTGCGGATGAATAATGCTAATGTAAGCAGAATTAACCTATATATGTGGGCTCACTCATGTGAATAATAACAGTGAAGATTCAGGGATGGTAGAGTGGAAAAAGAATTATGCATCATTTGTCACATGTAAACATCTAAAAATTAAAAGGATGGTTCACCCAAAAATGTCATCATTTACTCTCCCTCATGTTGTTTCAAACTTGTGTGAACTTTGTGTGTGTGTGTGTGTGTGTGTGTGTGTTGAACACAAAAGGAGATATTTTAAATAATTTAGCTGATAGTCACTGACATTCATTCATATATATTTCAATGGCTACCGGCAACTTTTTGTTTACCAGCTTTCTTCAAAATATTTTATTTTGTGTTCAACAGAAAAAAAAAGTAGTTCATACAGGTTTGAAACAACATGAGAGTGATTAAATGATGACAAAATTGTAATTTTTGGGTGAACTATCCCTTTAATGTTGCACAGCATCATAAGATTTTATACCGCGTGACTGTTTCAGTAAGTTATAATGAGGTAATAATAGAATATCATATCTTTACCTTTCTTTGGTTGTTTGTTTGTTTGTTTTTGTTTTTTGGTTTCAAGATTCTCTCAATTTTTTTCATCTTTTACTTGCCTTTCATGCCATCCCAGATGTATGACTTTCTTTCTTGAGATGAACACAAACAGATTTTTATTAAAATAATAAATCTCTGCGAAAACTATGCAAAATAAGCTTGACGATAACCTATACCAGGGCTTTTCAAACCTGTCCTGGAAGACCCCCAGCCCTGCACATTTTGTATGGCTGTTTCTCAATATGCATTCTTCAGCGATCTTGCGTCCTTGTGTTCTCATTCTACGTCAAGATCGCTGAAGAACGCATATTGAGAAACAGTCTAGGTCTCCCTCATCTAACACACCTGATTCCACTCATCAGCTCGTTAGTAGAGACTGCAAGAACTAAATTGGGTGTGTCTGATTAGGGAGACATACAAAATGTACAGGGCAGGGGGGTCCTCCAGGACAGGTTTGAAATCCACTGACCTATACAACCCCAATTGACCCATGATTGCTTGCCAGGAAGGAAGATTGATTGACAGGTGATATGACCAATCATAATGTCAAATCTGCCATTTTGTCCGACAAACAAATCAGACAGGAGAGTAGATTAACATGGGTCGACTTAAACTTGAAAAAATGGTGTATATTGACGTCTTTCTGCGGTTGACATAAAATGCATTCTGATGTTCATTCAAGTTTATTTTGTGCTTTAAGTAGATATGAAAAGATGATCAGTTCACGTGCCGCTTGAACGAAGGTGCTACAGTGATCTGACACGACACATTAAAGAGTCACAAAATTATATTTATTGTTTGAATTTCTTTGAAAGCTAAGACTTTGTTTCATACCAGAATTAACCTGCTCTGTCTGGTCTGTCAGCTTATTGTCTGTGTCCTCTTTGCTGCACAATGTATTTTTAACTGTAACGAAGGCAGGGGTAGGTTTTTGCAAAGGGTCAATTGATGAATCAGAGTCTTCCAAAGTGAAAAATACTAATATTGTTTACTTTTATAGAATGGTCTCCTATCTTTCTGCGTCACTGTTTACGCAAGTTTCACATTGTGCGTGCAACATGCAGATATTTATGTCAAGTGAACACACTTATGAAAGTTGGTCAGACTCAGATGTGATGGTTTATAAAGCTTAAAAAATTTAAAATATTAGCATTTTTCTCACAGACACTTATGATTTTGGTCATAACATCAACTATAAACATTTTCCACTGATATCTGACATATAGAAAGCACAGGGTTTTTTTTTTTTTTTGTTTGTTTGTTTTTTTTTTTCTTGCTGTTTAATTATTTAAAATCAAGCTATTTTTGCAGACAAATAACTTGCCTGAGAAGTATTTTTTGGGGGGCTAATTATGCTCTCAGCTACCAATAAGTGTACACTAATCTTAGTTTCTTAGCTTAGCTAAACCAGCTAAATAACGCAGGCCGGGAGATTAGCTGAAGATCTGTTTGGGCAATGCTATCTTGGGCAATTTGTACGTATTTTACAAGGTGACTAATTCACTTGTATGATTTGAAGGTTACGTTTAGGGGTGGGGTTAGGTGTAGTGCTTTGTACGAATTCCTACAAATTTGTCACCTTGTAAATTACGTATGAATTGCCATGAGATCAGGTTGGTTTGGACTGGTTTGGGCTCTTCAACCAGAAAATACCACCAAATCAGCTTGGGCTGGTTTTAGCTGTTTTTTTGTTGTTGTTGTTGTTGTTGTTTGTTTTTTGCTGTAAGGAACAGATTTTCTCTCAAATTACTACAGAAAATGCTGCAGATTATATCGGAAGCTCAAAGTATTCTTCGGCTGTCCACGTTCTGCGTACTGTCCGTGCCACGTAATTTTTTTTTCATCAGGAGGGTCCACAAGCGTCCCATTTTTGTGTCTGTGCAGACAGTGAATATGCAACAGCACTTGTGCGTGGTTAATGCTGAGACAGAAGATTGTACTGCATGTGTCAAAAAATAGTTATAATTCATGGTTATTGCTCACACTGAGGACAATAACTATAACGATAACCATGTCTTTTTATGGTAACTATAAGGCGGATTCCATATTTTTTCCATCTGGTGTTCGTTCATCTTCGTTCAGATCTGTTTCCGAGAGAGATAAAGAGAGTGAACTGTATATATTTTTCACACACACACACACACACACACACACATGCTTGCTGTCCTCTTTATCAGCTGTTGTATTGCATTAGCACCACGTGCGAGCACTGAAAACCTCCTTCACATTCATACTCACACACACTGTTAGCAGAAATTCTAATAAAAGCTATTTAATGCAGAAGGTTAAGTGCTTTTCTGTTTAACTGAACAATGCTAATGTAGAGGACAAGCTCTTTTCTCACTTTAACATGTGAATACACACAAGCACACAGGCATTCACTGGTTGCGCACGGTGTTAATAGAGGCACACCTCTCCTGCAATTCTCACCAGCACGCACATTAAAACTAAAAACACACATTCCATTACTTGTCACTATTCACACACATACACACATATTGTACTAATATCGTGCTGCCTTTTTGAAATACACGTATGGCTTAAAAGCAAAGGAAAAATAGGAATTATAATATGGTTTAGTCATTTAACTGCTTATTTGTTTGTTTAACATGCTCAGTGAAATCTGATTTATAAAAGGCAGGAATCAGGATTAATAAGTTGCTATGTATACTGACAGATATTTGCTATTTGATGTTTTTATTTTGGTTATAGTATCATATAGGGCTGCCTTAATATGTTAACTGGTAACATTTAAATAATATTTAGTGTTAATTGTAGGGATAATTTCTCAGTTTTTATTTTTATTTATTTTTTTAATTTAATGTGTCAACTGTTAACATTTAAAAGTAATTTAGTTAAATTTCTCAGCACAGTCTAGTGTTATCATAATTGAAAATAACAATTTATAATGGAGACAAATATGTTTTTCTATTTATTTCTAGTTGGTTTTAAAAATCAAGAAAAAAAAATGTATTTAATTTTTTTCTGTTAAGCTGCTTTGAAACAGTGTATTGTGAAAAGCACTATACACAATTTAATATTTTAGTTTTCCCAGATATGCAATCTTTTATTTCAGTTCATGAAAATGTTTTCATTCAGTTTTTGTGTTTCATTAATGATAATACCACTCTACTAGTTTATACCAAAATATTCCCTGAACATGAGTTTGCCATTAATTCAACACATTTACTCGGTCTTTGTAAACTGTTGAGTTACTATCATTCCTTCAGTGTCTCCTTCTCACCTCTTTTTCTCAGGCCTCAGGCACACAATCCCAGATCACACTGCTGACATTTAACCGAATGAGAGCGAGAGGGATAGCAGATAGCAAAGAGGTACACCTATAGCCCTGGTGAAAGCGTTTGAGGGAATATATGAGTGAGGAGGTGGTAGATAAAGAGCCTCTGACATTTTGGCCTGTACACAGATCTGCCTGGCCATCCACACCCTCAGTATGTGGCTGCCCTAGAGCATGCTGGGAGGAAAAGGGTGGTCCTGTGATCCTGATGCATGTGTTAGACTCTCAAATGACGGTCTCTATTATCTTCTTCACTTTCTAGCTCTCTTTCTCTCAGCACACCAATATCTCCATCTGGGATAATGTCATTCTTTTAACTTTGCTATATAACAGCTATGATATCATACAAAAAAAGCCTCTTAAGAAGAATAATATGTGTATGTTTATCTGTTGGTGGGTCCTCAGACCATATTGAACCTTTTATGGCTAGTGATGTCTAGCCTTGTGACTTTTGAATCTCAGATTGATCAATTTGCACCTTCTTCTTGCCTAGAACCGCCCACTTAGACTGACCAACATGTCAAGCAAATAAGTACATTTAATTTCTCATGTGCCCTACAGGGATGTTTATATAGAATAGTTGATACCACAAAGGTACATTAGTGTGAAGAAGAAACCTTCAAAAATTAAATATTGGTGACAGTCCACAGAAATAATAATGAAAATGTGTGTATCTTTTAGAATTTTTATCTAAAGTTAATAAGCACACAAAGCAAGCAAGTTCAGGGAACAAAGTGGATTACAAAGTTCTTCTCATCTATATTTGGTTTACGAACAAAACTATTAATGTCTCTCAGAGATTTGATTCCATGACCCCTGCAAATTTTGGCAACTTTGGTTTTCTCAGAAGTACTCATTGTACCACCGCAGTACCTTAGTTTCCAGGCAGATTGGTGCACCTCATGTTTTGAAAGTTGCATAAAGCCAGCCAATTAGTTTGGAAGTGCAGATTTTCTGCTAACTCTACCATGCAATATGCATCATAAAAATCAGTGAATAGACTGTGTCCAAATGTATTTACTTCTTCTCTACAGTAGGCAAAAAACTGTATGTGAAATGAGTAATACGTCTTAATTCATCAAATTCTTAAAACGGTAGGCGAAATCTATGAACAGTTGTGAAGATGAGATGACTAACTTTTTAAGGCTAGTCTAAATCGTTTATGCAACCGGCCCATTATGTGATCAATTTACAAATGTACATTCTTCTGAATTGGTTATTTTCGCTGAATTAGTTAATCAGGTTTACTAATTAATCAAAACTATGTTCAAATCAATCCGGACTCTTAAATGTTGAATGATTCATTCAGTAGAAGCAGTTCTTTAGGTAACAATTCACTTTTACACTGAAACGGCCATAGTGGTTCTCAAAAAACTTACACACTGAACTAAAATGATCTCATTTGGACATGTACAACTTGAAATTTGGATATAATATAGGAAATATCCTAGAACAGGGGTCTCCAACCATTTTTACACCACGGACCGGTTATGTTTTTAAAATATTCCCGGGGACCAGCTGGAGGGGGGTGGGGTTTGTGTATAGAGAGAGAGAGAGAGAGAGATGAAAGAGGAATCACCTCAGTGTTTGTGCGCTGTCTGAAACACGTCTCACGAGTAACTAATCCGGTTGTCTTTCACTTCTTCTTCCTGTGGGTTAAAATCACTTGAATGTGTACATTGCAATTAATATGCAAATCATATGTGTGCTGAACTGTGGTGCCTGGTCCGTACATATCACGGATCAATTGCGATATGTTTAACCCCTAATATATATACGACAGATCCGAACAATCATTTACTAACTGAACATTTAATTTACATGAATTCGTCAAATTGTTACTCCATAGCAATCGCATACAATAAACGAAAATACAGAATAATTAGAATAATCATTAACGCACAATAAATAATAGTGTCATAGAGATTTTTCCTGAACGTTCATGAGACCCATAGAACCGTAATCAAAATTTGTTTCTATTATATATTTTTTAGTATCCAGAAAAGGTACTAGCGGTACTTCTGTAGCACGACTGCCATCACAGTTAGTATGAAAGTGAGAGACTGAACTTTAATACATATTACACTAATTACAGTGAACCCCTTCTTGATATTTCTATCAATTAAATTGCATGCTCAGTTGAGAATCGCTGAATTAATTTGAAAGAAACAATTTGCAGAAATGAGTCAGACTGGCTCACAGTGAAAAGCTAAGCACAGTTATTAGACTTTCTCTTCTCTTGAAGGTTTTGAATATTTTTATTTTGGAGATATGTGGAAATATTTGCGTTTGTGAGCGATGGCTCTTGAATTGAATTTCTGCTGGATTTATGCAGCAGTCTTATCATTGGCTGGTAATGTTTATATCTCACTGCGGTTCTCTTGTTGGCAATATTAATTCTTCAGTGAGGTTCTCTTCCCGGTAATAGTAATTTTTCAGCAGGGTTCATTGCGGTCCTGTTGCTCTGGCAGGGTAAATAAGAGAATGACTGCTTGGAGCTGTCTGCAGTTGATTGCTTTGTCATCTCCCCACCTGTTAAAGTGGCTGGACTGAATAATGAGGCCTGCATGGTGATATTGATTCTACAATTTAAGGTTAACAACAACAACCAGGGCTAGGATGGAATCAGACTTCTGACATGCCTGTTATGTCATCAGAGTAAATGAAGTCCGGTTTGATGTCATAAGATTGACAGCGGATGGGCGGAGTCACAGAGCCATTGTTGGCGTTAATAAATGGTGGCTTGTGAAATGGATGATGTGACCAAGGCTGTTTGCGATTTAACGTCTCAGATCACCGCCCTCAGGTTTATCAGCGAGCAAGGAAATACAGAATGTGTTTCTCATTGAAAAAGGAGAGCGGAATAACACCCGAGCATATTTTTCAAAGATTGAGATATTTGTCATCCAGCTACGGGGGCATCTCTCACAACCCAAACTCACAAACATGGCCAGCGATGACATTTTCACACTTACAAATGCACGCACACACTCTGTGGCATCCCATAGGTTGACAAATGTGTCCAATCTCCATCCTTCCTCACAAAAAGCATCATGCCTTTATCATTCTTTCTCCTGAAGATTTATTTCCTCCATCTCATTTCATCCCTCTTTCATATCCTTCCATCAAACGCACAGCAAAGTCAGACAAAAAAAAACCCGCATTGGCTTTTACATGCTAATGAGCAGTTACACAAACGTCTCCCACCTCTCAGCACAGTATGCTATATAAAACCCATGCATTCTCATGATACATGCTGCTCGAGTGTCTGTGACGTAATGTAGATTTAATAAGATAGATTTATCTTTAATGAAGTGCAGTTTCATCTGCATTTGTTTTCATCATCAGAAACGAAGCTGACGTGAGATGTTGTTCATCATGCTAATGTTAACTCTAATGGCTAGTCTTTTTCAGGCAGGGTTTGTGCAGATGCCTCATGCTCTGTCTCAGAAAAATGACTGATGTTTCTGTAATGATCTATCCATCCTGCATCTGACGGCATTAGCATTTAGCCCTTAATAGTACAGTTAGCCTGGCACTTTGAAGATTCATCATCTAATATTGTGTGCGTGTGTGTGTGTGTACCGTTTTCTATTCAGGTGGGGACTTAAACCCGAATACACACAGACTGATGGGGACTCGTGTCATGGTGGGGACCTAAATTGAGGTCCCCACGGGTAAACAAGCTAATAAATCACACAGAATTAAGTTTTTTTGAAAATCTAAAAATGCAGAAAGTTTCCTGTAAGGGGGAGGGTTAGGTGTAGGGTTGGTGTAGGGCAACAGAATATACGGTCTGTACAGTAGAAAAAGCATTACGCCTATGGAGAGTCCCCACAAGGACAGCAAACCAGACATAAGTATGTGTGTGCGTGTTGCAAAGTTTGACTTGTCTTTAGAAAAATGCCTGTATATAGGGGACATGAGGCATTGTCTGCTACTTTGCTACTTGTAAGGCTGGTTTGAAACTGTAGCTTTGCAAACTACAAGCTACATATTTACAGTATATGATAATTAGTTACAAGGTACTAACAGAATGTCAGGGATCCGTCACAAGCCTCACAGTCACCACCCCCAGCACAATCACCCGCTCAAAGTCACCTGACTACTAATCACATGCGCCTGCTGCCACTAATCAGCATATACACACACACATCACTACCTCTCATTGTCCGGTCTACCGTTCACCTTCACGGACTGCTCTGGACTCCCTCTATCGTATGACTTACCTGCGATACTTCGATACTGCGATTATCCTCACACCTGCAAAAGAAAGACACTGCATCAAGATCAAAGCTAAGCACTCTGAAACCCATAACATCTTGCGCACTCACCTGCCTTTTGCCTCTCTCGTTCCTGTTCCCCAAGTTCCCTTCAATAAACCATCTTGTTTGTCACTTACCTGTTGTGTTAGACCTTGCTTTGTGACAGAAGACCGGACCTGGACCGTCAACCAGATGGATCCCCATCCATCCACACCAGCGGAGGTCCTGGAGTCACTACCCTCCGGGCTTCCCTGGCTCCCCAACACCTCTGCGGTCTGCCTCTGTCAGTCCCATGGCCCTGCCTGCTAACTACGCGGGTGACGCAGCTAAGTGTGGCAGTTTCCTTCTGCAAGTGGCGCTCTACTTGGAAATGCAGCCTCAGCAATTTTCCACCAAGCGATCGAAGGTATCTTTCCTTATTTCACTTCTCCGAGGCAAAGCGCTGTTGTGGGCAATAGCCATATGGGATGCTAATAGTATCATAACCAACTCATACAGTGCGTTCACTAACCATTTCAAGGAGGTGTTTGGCTGTGCTACAGGAAATAGCATAGCCAAACAATGGCCAATCAATTGCTGTGGCTGCCTCAAGGTACTTCTTCCACAAGCGACTATACCCTGGAATTTCGGATGCTAGCGGCCACTAGCAAGTGGAATGAAGCTGCTCTGCTCAGTGCCTATAGGCAAGGGTTGGATCTCCGCATCCAAACGCATATGGCCATTTATGATGACTCCGTGGGATTGGAGAACTTTATGCAGAGAGCCACCCACATTTCTCAGCGTCTCACTGCCTCGCACATCACAGAAACCGCCCACCAGTCTGTCGCGCCCGCTACGGGTTCCCCAGTACCAGAACCAATGCAAGTGGATAACACTCAGCTCACTTCCTTGGAACGGGCGCGCCGCCTGGCGGCAGGCTTGTGTCTCTACTGCGCTGTTACTGACCACTACATCAGGACCTGCCCTGTCCGACCTCCACACCCTGCGGTGAGTACCCTTCAGTTGGATCCCATCATTTCAACACTGTCATTACTACCAGTTCAACTATTCACCGATGATCGTTCTGTTACAGTATCAGCTCTCGTCGACTCGGGCTCCTCGGGCAACTTCATCTCCCAGGACCTATTGAGGCGTCTTCAACTACCCCGGAAGCGCCATGTCCAGGAGTTCCGAATCAAAACAATCCAAGGAAAACCGCTAGGGCGTGGATGGTTTAAATTTCGAGCTCCCACACTGAGGCTCAAGGTTGGTCACCTGCACGAGGAGGAGATCAGATTTCTGGTACTGGAGGGACCCACGGTGGATATCATCCTGGGACGCCCCTGGCTCGTGCACCATTCTCCAGAGATCAGATGGGACACACTGTCACCGCCACTGCCTCGCATCACTACTCACTCCTTCCCAGAGATCCAGCACCATGCAAGTAGCCTCCACGCTCATTGAAAGTCCCGAGCCTCAGGAAGAAGTCAAGGTCCCATCTGATTACGTGGCGTTCCAGGATGTCTTTAGTAAGCAGGCAGCCACCAAACTACCACCACACCGGCCATGGGACTGCGCTATCCATTTGCTGCCTGGAGCTAAACTCCCCAAGGGTAGAGTTTACCCCTTGTCCATCCCGGAGTGCAAGGCAATGGAGGAATACATCAAGGCTCTCAACCAGGGATTCATCTGACCTTCCACCTCACCGGCGGTGTCGAGTTTCTTCTTCGTGGGTAAGAAGGACGGGGACTTGCGGCCCTTGAAACTACCATATCCTCTTTCCCTGGTCCCGGCCCCCCTTAAGGAACTCCGTGGGGCCCGCATATTCTCCAAGCTGGACTTGCGAAGCGCTTATAACCTCATTCGCATCCGGAAGGATGACGAATGGAAGACGGCATTCATCACTCCATCAGGGCATTATGAATATCTCGTCATGCCGTATGGGCTCGCCAACGCCCCGTCGGTCTTCCAAGGGTTTATGAACGAGGTGTTCTGGGAGTTCCTCCACCGTTTTGTGATTGTGTACATCGACGACATATTGATCTACTCCCGGAATAAGGCCGAACATCACCAACACGTTAAGCAGGTCCTACAGAAGCTCCGTGAATACCATCTATTCCTGAAGCTGGAGAAATGCGAGTTCCATCACCCCACGGTGCAGTTGCTAGGCTATCTCGTAGATCAAGAAAGGATTCAAATGGACCAGGGGAAGGTAGATGCAGTCAGGAAGTGGCCTCGTCCCCAGACCATTAAAGAGCTCCAACAGTTCCTAGGATTTGCAAACTTTTATCGCCGGTTCATCAAGAATTTCAGTCTCCACACAGCCCCCTTGACTTCTCTACTCAGAGGAAAGCCCAAGTCCCTGTCCTGGAACTCCAACGTCCACGAAGCCTTTGAGAAACTTCAGACAGCCTTCAGCACGGCCCCCATCTTACATCATCCTGACCCAACCGTTCCCTTTGTTGTGGAAGTGGATGCCTCCACCACCAGCGTCAGGGCCGTGCTGTCCCAAAACCATGGTGAGCCTCCTAGCTTCCATCCTTGCGCATACTACTCCAAGAAACTGACCTCAGCAGAGCAGAATTATGACGTCAGAAACCGGGAGTTACTGGCCATCAAACTTGCCCTGGAAGAGTGGCGGCACTGGCTGGAGGAAGCCACTCATCCATTTACAGTCATAACCGACCATAAAAACCTCCAATATCTTCGAGATGCCAAAAGACTCAACCCACGTCAAGCCCACTGGGTGTTATTCTTCACAAGATTCCAATTCTCCATAACTTACCGCCCCGGAAGTCGCAATAACAAAGCCGATGCCCTCTCCCGAATGCACTCTCCAGACACACCCTCCGATCCTGAACCTATCCTCCCTCCAGCCATGATAGTGAGTCCCATTCAGTGGAATCTTGATGAGGAGATTCGAGCCGCCACTCTCACCGAACCTGCTCCGCTGGGAGGCCCAGAAGGGAAGACGTATGTACCCACCTCCCAACGACAATCCCTTCTGGGCTCAGTTCACAATGTACCGGGCTCTGGACATCCAGGCAGCCAAAGGACCCTCTCGCTCCTTCAGCTCAGTACTGGTGGCCTAGTATGACCCGAGACGTCATCAGGTACATCCGCAGTTGCTCAGTCTGTGCCATGTCTAAGACCCCTCGTCATCTTCCCGTAGGCAAGCTTGTGCCCCAACCAATCCCTCATCAACCCTGGTCCCACTTGGGAATAGACTTTGTAACGGACTTACCCAACTCCAAGGGCAACACCTGTGTACTGGTAGCAGTCGATCGCTTCTCTAAAGCATGCAAGTTCATACCCCTCAAAGGACTTCCCACTGCCCTGGAGACGGCAGAGAGTCTATTTAATCACGTTTTCCGAAATTTTGGAATTCCTGAAGAGTTAGTCTCAGACCGAGGTCCACAGTTCATTTCCCACGTGTGGAGAGCATTCTTCCGGTTACTGGGAGTCACTGTAAGCTTGTCCTCAGGCTACCACCCCCAGACAAACGGCCAGACTGAGCATAAGGTCCAAGAACTCGGACGGTACCTCCGGGCATACTGTCACGACGATCAACACAGCTGGAGCCGTTTCCTCCCCTGGGCCGAGTATGCACAGAACTCCCTGCAACAAAACACCACCGGCCTCATGCCATTTCAGTGCATACTCGGGTACCAGCCACCGCTCTTCCCGTGGACAGGAGAGCCATCGGAGGTTCCAGCTGTAGACCACTGGTTCCGAGCGAGCGAGAGAGTGTGGGACTCAGCTCACGTCTACCTCCAACGTGCAGTGCGGAGGCACAAGACCTTCGCAGATGCTCAGCGAACCACGACTCCCATCTACCACCCCGGAGACAAGGTCTGGCTGTCCACCAGAGATCTGCGCCTCCGCCTGCCATGCAAGAAGCTGAGTCCCCGCTACATTGGTCCCTTCCCGATACAAAGGCAGATCAACGAGGTCACCTACGAACTGCAACTCCCACCCAGGTACAGAATTCATCCCTCCTTTCACGTGTCACTCCTTAAACCCTGTTCTCCCTCTGCACCAGGACTCACCGAAGTAGACGAGCCTCCTCCCCCAGAAATCCTCGAGCAACCCTCCGTCTACCTAGTCAGAGAAATCCTGGACTCACGGCGACGGGGCGGCAGGCTGGAATATCTAGTCGACTGGGAAGGCTACGGACCAGAAGAACATTCCTGGGTGGCCAGGGATGACATCCTAGACCCGTTACTACTCGAAGACTTCCATCGTACCCATCCCGATCGTCCCGCACCCAGAGGCCGTGGCCGCCCCCGCTGCCGCTCGAGGGTGTCAGGAGCCGCTCCTGGGGGAGGGGATACGGTCAGGGATCCGTCACAAGCCTCACAGTCACCACCCAGCACAATCACCCGCTCACAGTCACCTGACTACTAATCACACGCACCTGCTGCCACTAATCAGCATATACACACACACATCACTACCTCTCATTGTCCGGTCTACCGTTCACCTTCACGGACTGCTCTGGACTCCCTCTATCGTATGACTTACCTGCGATACTTACCCCTTGGACTCTCCACCGATCCTCCATCGAATCCTGAGAAACCCGATCCAAGATTATCCTCACACCTGCAAAAGAAAGACACTGCATCAAGATCAAAGCTAAGCACTCTGAAACCCATAACATCTTGCTCACTCACCTGCCTTTTGCCTCTCTCGTTCCTTGCTTTGTGACACAGAACAATTAGCAAACACAAATTATAGCAATTTAAAGTAATATATAAATATCCATTAATGTTAATCATTTAATCAAAGTTATTTAACTGGAACAAAAACAATGAGCATTTTAAATAAATGAACACTTAAAAAAACCTGAAATGTACATTCCAGCTATGAAAATTCTTCAACTGAACTATTGTCATACTGTCTTACCGAAAAAATGTTTCTAGAGTACTAGTGTCAATACAGTTATTTAGTAACTCACTAATGTGTGATACAAGTCTTGGCACCGGGTATATTTGATGAAACTTATAGAACCTGTCTATGCTCTGTAAGCTGCACATGAGATAAACAGTTCTGCTCCCTGTCTCTCTGCACACCCACATGTCTCCCTGTACCTTTAAATGAAAGTTTGAGTGTACGGTAGCTTTCCTTAGCCAATCTACTTTGCAGGACACTGGAGTCTCTTAGTAACCCTCTGTTTCTCGTCCTTTTCTTTGTCTTGAGCTTTCTTACCTCCTTCATTTCCGCCCACATGCCTGCATTTAGTCCTCCCTATAATTGCTCCTCCTGCTGTTACCATTTTCTAAAAAGGAAAGTTCCCTTAGTTGTTTTTAACTCTCTCATGCATGGTGTCCACTACAATGGATGGATCCTTAAAAGTAGGCATGTATAAACGTAGTTATTTTAGTGAAGTGAATTAAATTTCACAGGAAACGCTCTAATTTACTGTAAAATATATAACAAGGGTATGTCTGTTCACATTTGCTCTTGTAATTTATTTTATAGTAAACATACATATTTCTACTGTAATTTTACAGTGTCAGCTATAACAATGTGGCTCATTTTACAGCAGACAGTGACATTTTTTACAGTACAATTATAGTTAATGATTTACAGTACTCGGTATGTTTATTTATATTTTTATATTATATATTTATATTTTTTTACTCATTTCATACTCATTTGCAAGTATGATTCTTTGCAAAAGTTGGATAATGCATGCAACTGTTTAAGTCTTTTTATTTGTTAGCTAACTTATTTGTTTTATTTGTTAATACCTTGTATTTTCATTGTAAGTGTCTTACTGTAACCGCAACATGTGCTATTCAAAAACGTTTAAAGTGATTTTTGGTGATAATTGTCATTATGCCACAAATGCTATCGATAGCATTTAACTTGTATTGAACCGGGAACATTCCTTTAAGGCTTTTGTGTTGCTGCAGCTGTCTGCCAAGTGGCATTATCTGTCTTGTTGGCAGGACGAGTTAGGGGTCAATAAAGGGGTGGTGGAAGGAATGGGCACAGTGTTTAGGAGTTGAATAGAGAGACATAATATGAGTTTGATTTTGGGTCTAAATGTCCAAAAGGCAACATAGCAGAGGAAAGCAAGGAGTTATTTTGGCAGACTGTGAAAGAAAGCAACAAAGAGGGATGTAGAGAGAGAGACAAAGAATGGTAGAGTTCTTATTTAGATAACAGAGTTCTGGTCTGTGGGATACATGAGCTGCCATTGTGAAGATGCTCCATTAAGGAAATGAGCTAGAACTATATCTGTCTCAGACAACGGTAATTACACTCCGTTCATATCCTCTATCTGTTATATCCTCTCGCATCTCCCTCCTGTTTTTAAATAGTCAACAGGCTTTTTTGTCGAGCCCTCCATCTTCAAACACGTAACCGTGTTTCTGAACGAAACATTTAGCGAAATGCCGTTTTTGAAAGGTTCAAACTTATAAAGAGCATTAAAATAGCATCTGCATTCAAATAAATTGGTTAAATTATTGGTGGCTGCATGTCCCTTGTTTTTCAGCGATTAGCAAAATCAACATCAATCAAAGAACGAGCCATCGAGAAAGCTTTTATCTATGTTTTTTTTTTTTTTTTTTTTTCTGGTGCTGTTTTCATTGACCATAGAGCTAATAGTCTTTTTATCCAGCGTTAAGCGAGCTGTCAGACAATCACTTTGCTTAATTTCATCTCCATAACTTACATATGTATGTGCTCAGTGCTTTCATTAACCTTGCAGGCTGACTGGAGTTAATAATGATTTTGTTATTTGTGCACAGACTTGCAAAATACCTGATGAATTATTCATATTTCATTCCTCAGTTATTAAAGGCTGATGACCGTTTAATCACCTGAACTAATATATAAAATGGATCTATTTATTTATATATTTATTGTGTTGCTATTATGTTAAATTTAGGAAAACTTAAATGTAACTATTTTATTGACTTACATGTAGATCTTTGTTTTATTGTTTTCGATTATGAATATTTTCCGAAGTAGCCTGATTTAATGGTCTATTTAGAGTCTGTTGCTCAACTGGTACACTTTAATATGTTTAGTATGGTGTGGCCTGTTGTTTTACCGCGAAATATTAGAATGTGATTTAAAGAAAATGTGGAAGCACTGTGGCTCTATTGCTATCATAACATTGCTCTGTTTATTTTAGCATCCCAGTCAGCCCAACATGGCAACATTGGCTCAACCAATGGGCAGGACTTGTCAATATAATCTGGTAAAATTTGGCTAGGACTAGCCTTTTCCAAGTCATCTGTTCTCCTGTGATGCAAAGCAAATATTTTAGCTCCATTGTAGGATGTTTCCTGTCGTTTGCATCTGTCAAATGTTTGCTGAATGGTTCAAAATGTAAATCTCAAGCCTTTAAGCAAGCCCACTGTAGAGCTGCTGTAGATTTAATCTTTCAAAATAACAGACATTCAGAAAGATAAAATCTCAGTGGGCACCAAAAGGCAAAATAAAGAGAAAGCTGTATATGAAAAAGCTGGACTGCCCAAAATAGCATTGTTTCCAGCAACAGAATTTCACAAACCACTACAAAATCTTATGCATTATATCACTGCTAAGGGACAGAGCCCCACAGATTTTCCACTTCCTATAGGAGTCAAGAGAATACTTTATTGTTAGCCATTTCCAATCATGTTGCAATTTCAACCCAGACTCATTGGAAAACCTGCTGGTGGCAACATTTCTGCAAAATATGACATTGCTTCTAGCTAATTTCACAACACTTTCGAAGTGATATGTCCAGTGAGTGGCGCTAAAAGCGTATTCAGTTTTACATTGGTTGTTGTATGGCAGTTCGGAAATGAAATGTCCGGATAGTGGTGCTAAAAGGTTACTGCTCTATCGTGTTTGAAAATAACATAGCACCTGCACTAAACTCTACCCTAAAACTCTAACCAGTAGGGTCGACAAAAGAAAATGTGAGGTTAAAAACACATTTTCTGAAGAAAATTTACCATTCTAGTCTGCTCCTACACATGTTTGAGGTTTTTTATCATGACTCATGCTTCACAGGACTCATACTCATGCGTTCTGCAACGCAAGTGCAACACTGTACAAGGTGAGCTACCAAGCAAGTTTACTATAACAGAAAAGTAATTCATATGGAGCTGCTTTTGTGATGTAAACATCAAAATGTATCATCAAAATACTCATAAATCCAAGGCACTCGAGTAGTGTGAAAAAAATAATTTAAAAAAATAATAATAATTCACACTACTCGTGTGCCTTGGATTTATATATATAATATATATATATATATATAATTTCATATAGTTAAAATCACATGAAGAGTGCTGTTTTTTTATTCAAAAATAAGCATGATTACAAATGTGATATTGATTTTATACAACAGTTCAAAAAACAATGAGTTAATATTAAGAGACTTACGTTTTAGATATCATATTGCCTGTTTTTGCTCCATTTCGCCAACAAAAATTATTCCAAACAGCCACAGCGCTGTTTTGCATCTCTGAACAACATGACAGTGTTATTCCTGAATGAATCAACCGTTTAAATGATTCAGTTCAATCGCATTGACTCACTTGTTAACAGTGACTTGCTGCCACCTACTGGCGATTTTAATTTCACATTTAAAGTATCTTTTCATTTTTAAAATAATTTCAAATATCAGTATTAAATGTTTTATGTTTAAAATATCAAAACATTATACATTTGTAACTTCAGGGCAAAGCACTCCATGTCCCTCTGAGCTGCATTAAACCGTGTGTAAATACATCTAAATGCCACTTCAGATGCAACTTCTGCAAAGATTAATTTTGTTGATTCTGGTTTCATTTGTTTGGTAACAGCTTAAATGTCTTATTATTCTAATTGACTGATTAAAAAAAAAAAAAAACAATTTGACTCAAAATATCATCTAATTATCGTTATCGAAAAAATCCAAAAAATATTGGTTTTTTGTTTGTTTGTTTTTTCAATATCGCACACCCCTACCCGGCAGTGTTACATGTATGCCTTGTTTTCTCTTCGTTGTGACCTAGTTTTCTTGAGTTGCCTGATTATGTCACTCAGTTCACCTGTTGTCTGTTAATCATCTCATTAGTTTCCTTTGTTTGATTCATGATTATAAGTCCTCAGTTCTCTCTTAGCCTTCGTCCGTTCTCCGTCTATGTTAAGTTGGTTTACTTGCCTTGTCTCCTGGATTTATCTAATTAAAGATTTTTCTGTTGATCTCCATTGTCATCGTGCGTTTGTATTAGACCCCGACTGATATATCGTTTTGCTGCCTTTATCAGCCGATATGAACCTGTCGCAGATATATCGTATCGGCGAATATGCCGCCGATATGAACTTTTTTTTTTTTTTTTACCGAACATTTAGACCTTTTTCCTGAGTAAACGATGAGTAAAGCATTACGCAGATGAAATGCTTCTAAATGGCATAATTCCTTAGTTTGTCCAGCAGAGCACGCTCCATTGTTTGCTAATGGCGACCCAGGTCACTGTAGTGTAGAGATGCGCGGATGAGCTCAAACTTCACAGAGTCCGCTGCTTCAAATAAATTATCTGCCCGCCACCCACCTGCACCTGATCCTCACATTACAATGATTCTTATTCTTAGTTTTGCATGATGATATGATGTTGGATGGTTCATTTTTAACAGTAGATGTTAGAGCTGTTCTGTGCATCACTGCACACGTCTGTGGTGCATTACAGCTCCACGGCAACCTGAGCTAATCGCTGCAGTCAGTGCTTGTGTTTATATCAGCCGCGCCGTGTCCCAGAACTCATGCTTATCACATCGTGATATCACTCATGCTTACACAGCATAGTTTGTCAGTAATGTAGTTAGTATCTTTCTGCAGTCCAATAGACGGTTGTACGGTGGTGGCTCGAATCTGTTGAATGGTGATTTAACGCTACGTTGTCACCTAGTTGGTGAGACTCAATGCTATAAAGTAAATAAACAATGTCCCCAACTTTTACTTTCACAATGAGCTTATCATACTCATTTGCTACATTAGTAGGGCCCTATGATTTCCTCGATGCAGAAAACGCAGACGGAAGCATGGAATCCAGTCATAAAAGCGGAATTTACTGTATAACGCAGAATTTCATGGAATCGGTCATATTTGTGATGAATAAATAAAAAGCAGGTCATTACACTTAAATTAAATTGCAATATAGACTAGTGTCTGTCAAATATTAAACTGCAAAAAGACTATTTAAATACAAATCCACATGTTCTGCGTGTTCATTTGATTACCAGAAAATGCACAACACAGAATTTGTGAGAAAAAAAATAAAAATAAAAATAATAATAATATATATATATATATATATATATATATATATATATATATATATATATATATATATAATTATTCATTATTATTATTCATTTTAAATGTTTAAATTTGGAAAAGCTAAGCTTCCTGCATAAACCTGCCCCTGTTGGATTGGCAGTAGTTTGTTGCCCTACACAGTTACCTTGTTTATTTTCTTAATTTATATTTGTGTTTTAAAGTTATTTATAATAAATGATGTGAAGTGTACTGTTAAGTGCACTGATGTCCGGCTCATTTTGGATAATAAAGTTTATTGATAAATTGTTAAATACCCTGCCTCCATTAGCTACATATTTTTGTCACATCATTATAAGTGTTTGATCATCACATTGGAGTTATCATTGCTAAAAATGTGTTTATGTATATATATTCTGTTTATGTATATACTGTGTTCTATATACAGTACCAGTCAAATGTTTGAATGGAAAAATTTTGACTGGTACCATACTATAAAATACACAAAGAATATCGGCCGATATATATCGATATTGGCCTTTTTTTACTCCCTAATTTTGGTATCGGCATCAGCCCCAATAAACCCATATAGGTCGGGTTCTAGTTTGTATATCACCAACCTGTGACAAGCAGCAGTTTTTTGCATAATTTTGAATGCATCAAAATGTACCAGTTTACAAATAATACACTATGGGGGAATTATTATTATTACTATTATTATTATTATTGAATTTTTTATTTATTTTATATATAAATGAATATTTTTTATTGAAAATTCCAGAGAATTACAATACAATACAAAACAATATTCCTTGTAATATAATAGAATACATATGAGGTTCCAAATTGTCCAGATATGGAGACAAAACCTCAAAAAACTGTCCTGTTACCTGATGTGAAACATAGGTAAGACGCTCCAGTGGAATCAACTCAAAAATAATTTTATGCCAACCTTTAAGTGAGGGGGATTTGTCACTGATCCAGTTCAATTAAAAAAGAAAAAGAAAAAAAAAAGATATACTGTAGGCTGCAAAAGATAGGATATTATGCAATTTCTTATTAGCAGATGTAGCAATACGCCTGTTAGGTATACCCAACACCAGTGAGACTGGGTCAAAATCCAACTAAATATTAAGGATATTTTCCATTTCCCCCAACACCAAAAACCAGTACCTCTGTAGTCTATTACAAGACATAAATAATGTGTTAAGGTACCTATTTCAGTTTTACATTTTAAACACAGACGATAAAGAGTGCACTGTGATCAAATTTATTTAAGGTTATATCATAGTATTGAGCAAGCAACCATGCAAAAAATAATCTGCCAATGTATAATTTGATTTTTTTTTTTTTTTTTAACTGCAGCTTTTTTTTGGGGGGAAAAATATAAGTAGATAAATTTTTCCCCAATAAACCTATGTTGTGTCATTTTGTTAAATTATGCAAAATGTTTGAAATGACTTCTGTTGGTTACAAAAAAGTTAGTAGAAATGGACTAGTGAGAGTGTGAAAAGTGTTTTAAGGGAGTTTATTTTCTAAAAGTCCACAGGGCTCAAAGTTGCCATAGTTGAAGAAACACCCATATGTTCTTTCATGTGGTTAAAGATTCATGGCCATCTGTTAGCCCTGCTAGTCTTCAGGGATGTGGCATTATTGCTCTGAGACACACCGTGAGAAATGGGAATGAAAGAGGGAAGGCAGCAAAAAAGCAAAAGACAAACAAAGAAAGGGCCGGAATTCTGGGAAAGCACAGTGTATCGATGGCTTTTATATTAGTGTACAAAGAAGACGACCTGTAAATCAGGCAGATGCAGGCTTAGCTCAAACACATGCGCACACACACACACACTCGCACAAACATACACCCACGTTTACTCAGAAACACATTTGCCTTCTAATAGACCTCCAGAAGCGGAGCCAGCTTAAATGTGCCATAACTGTTAATATTACAGTGATGGGGTATAGGGTTTAAACTATGTTATGCAATTAAAAATGGTCTCTTTCAGGGTTTCAAGTTGATTTTAAAATGTATTAACCAATGGTGGATATCTTTTGAAAGAATCGCTTGGTCCATTTGACCACAAAAACGAATGATTAGTTTACAAATTGTGATAGGACTCTCACTGATTCAATTTGGCTCTCACTGATTTTGATTTGGTGGATTTTCAGTGCATAATTAATAACTTAAATTTTGGTTTGTTCCTCACAAACAAACATACAGGGCCCTATCATACGGCCGGCGCAATGCAGCGCAAGGCGCGGCGCAAGTGTTTTTGCTAGTTTCGGCCCGACGCAGTTCTCATTTTCCCGTCCTGCGCTGTGTTGTTTAAATAGCAAATGCATTTGTGCCCATTTGTGCTGGTCTGAAAATGAGGTGTGTTCAGGTGCATAGTTGGTGCATTGCTATTTTGAGGGACTGAAAATAGACTGCGCCATAGACCAACTCAAACCTGGTCTAAAGTAAATGGCGCAATATTTGTTTATTTAAAGAGCGCGTTAGTAGAAAATGCGCCTCTGGGCGGGTCCACAACGCTCGTTCACTTTGCTTATTACACACAGGGATGTGCAGCAGCACACAAACATGCCAAATTATTAAAAAATTAAAGGATTACAGTGTAAAGAATATTATTGTGTAGGCTATGTAAATATAAAAATGTACATATTTATAATACATGTCATAATCAGTGGTTTAGTCTACGTGATACGCAGGTATAAGCCGTATTCCCACTAGGAAAGGTCAAGGATTTCCGTATAACCACTTTAAAAAGCGCGAGGATACGTAACATCGTTTTGTGACAGAACTTTCACTTGTTCATTCATAAATTCACCCTGTCTGTGTTGCGAAGCACCGACTTTTTGATAATAACACCATATTTCTGTTGACGACTATTGCTATTGTGCAACTCTTGCACAGCATTGAGTGCGCAGCACATCAAGCTTGAAATTAACTAATGTGAATCACTAAAGGAGATAGGAAATGAAGTATACCCTTTCAGTGTTTTCATAAGCTTGCCCCTGCAGCTGCTGCTGCTTCGAGTGACACTGCAAACAGATGACAGGAACGTTAACATTATAGAAACTACAGAAAATGAGTCGGATAAGGCTACTATCCTAAGTGGTACAGAAAACGAGGCCGATGCTGTCTTAGCGTTACCTGGTACGTTACGTAACTGTAACAGCAGGAGATTGTTGGCATATAAGAAAGAGTGATTTCAATAAACAAAAAGTTAATATTAAGTGACTTACACTGTCTGACTATAACAGTACTGCCTGATTTTGCTCTATTTCGTCAACTAAAATAGTTTAAAACAAACTCACAACTGCCGCTACACATCTCCATCGTTTATGAATGAATCTGCTTTTTAAATGAATCTAGTGAGTCAATTCAATTACCCATTCATAAAGACAGTCACTGCCTGACTCCTAATGTGCATACTATCCATCCTAAATTATATGTGATATTAGTCATTTTCAATATTATTTAGGACAGATAGGGTGGATAATATGCACATTGGGACGCAGGGACTTGCTTTGTTCCTGAATGAATCAGCCATTCGAACGAATCAGTTGAATGAATGATTCAGTGATCAAATCAATAACTTGCCGCCATCTAATGGCAGTTTTAGTTTCATTTTTAAAGTATCATTTCAGTTATTTAAATCATTGAATATTTATATATTCAAAATTTTATATTTAAAACAATCTCAACATGAATTTATGAAGTTAATTGCACTCATGCCACTTCTGAGCCTCATTAAATGTCTAAATACCTACAAGCCACTTTTGTGTTCTTCTGTGCCACCTCTGTAGTGCAAATAATTTTTTGTTAATACTGATTTTATTTGATCGGTAACTTATTCTTCTTATTCCATTGTTTTAATTACAAATTTTGAAAAAGAAAAAAAAATTAATAAAATAGAGTTAGAAAAAAAAAATGCCCCTGTAAATCACTTTAAGGAGTCCAATATTACTTTGTAATGGGATAATGGGAAGGCTAATTTTTGTTATTGATCAGAAGATCATTTCAAAGATGTAATCTAAACATCTTTTATAAAAATGTGCAAAAAAGCAAGAAGTCTGCATCACTGCAGCACTCAGAAACAAACATGAATGTCTTTTCTCTCTTTTTCCATCTCCCTTTCTATCTCCTATGTAGCCTTCAGTGCTGCTCTAATATAATCTATAATAACACTGTTTGTTTTTCCTCTACTATAATGGACTCCATAAATCAAAAATCAGATTTTCTTAAAGAAATCCCCCACCAGCAATTTATACTTTTTTTTTTTCTTGTCCTCCTTTGGCTCTTTCCCCTCTTTTTCTCTCCCTCTTTGTAGCACATAGTGGTTTGATTGAAATGACCCTTTTCCTCCACTGAAAACACTCAAGCATTATTGTATTGGATGATGGAATCTTTATTTGATTGACTGTTCATTAGTTATTATTTAATACATGCTCTGTTGGTTTTGAGTTTGACAGGGTGCAGCAGAAAGAACTTGATTAAGCTGCAGTGGATATAATTCTGTTCAATAATTGTTTGCAGATGAAATATGATAGTATGATGATTTGAACAGGCAAGAAAAATGGTGAAAAGCTGAAAAAGACCTAAACAGTTTGGTAGCACAGCAAATTCTCTGCTGCATCGCTTTGGTCTCTTTACACTTAGCATCAACATGATATCAACATGTTAGCAATTAGATCACAGTTGTATGGAGCCACTAAAAGGACATGGTTATGGGAGGGGGGGGGGGGGGTTGGAAGAGATAGCAGGGTAAATGTCAATGATTTTGCATCCTCTCAGAAAACGTTTGTGTTACCCAAAGAAACTTTGCATTTGCTTGCAAAACTTTTGTTATGGAAGTAATATGAGATGGCATGAAAAACTATAGTTGCAGTGCTTTGCGTTTTCAAGGGAATGCAAAGTGTCTCTAGGGAACGACAAAAGATTTGTGAGGGAACTGTCATCTCATGCTTTTCCTTCATCGTGTCATATTAGGGGCTTCGTACAGTTGGATCTTACTTGACCACATTAAAGGGATAGTTAAAAAAAAGAAAAAAAAAAGACTAACCCATCTCATACCAAACCTGTATGGTTTTATTTATTTTACAGAACACAAATTAATATGTTCTGAAGAATGTTTGAACTGTTTCTGTACATGCGGTGTATTTACATAGTCAAAGGGGTCCAAAAAAACATTGTATGGACAATATTATTATTATTATTTATTTATTTGTGTTTCAAAAAAAGAGCAAAAGTCATACAGGAATAGGGCTGGGCTGACAATATTAATTAATATATTTTAATAGAGCACAAAGCTTACATTTAGGTAAGGGGGAGGGGGGGGTAACTCTAGGGAGGACCATTTTGCTAAACATGTCAACTGTTTTACATAATCTGTCTTGAAAACAAATTTAAATTATTAAATTTTTCTAATGAATTAAAGTAGAAACGTCTCGGTTACATATGTAACCCTCCTTCCCTGAGGAAGGGAACGGAGACGTCACGTCGGATGACCGACGAATTGGGATCTCACCAGAGAGACCAATCCACTTCGAGTGTAACTAAACGAGCCAATGGACATTGGCATGCGATCATTGCATCCAGCTGCCGCTGATCACAGCGTGAGTATAAGAGGCAGCGGGTGCATCGCATTAATTCATGCTTTCGCTGAGGAGCCGAGGCGGTGACCCGGCCGCTCAGCGGTGGTACAGCGACTGTGGCGACGGGACATGACGTCTCCGTTCCCTTCCTCAGGGAACGAGGGTTACATACGTAACCGAGACGTTCCCTTTCAGTCGGTCACTCCGAGTCACGTCGGATGACCGTCGAATTGGGATCCCTACCAAAACGCCACAGGAGCTGCCCCTTCCAGTGCCCTGTGTAGACCTCCTAATCCTTCCTATAAGGCAGACGATAGGACCGGGCTCTACACAGAGAGGGTCAACTACTGTTGTTCCTTGGACAACCCAGACAGTAGGACTTGGATAACACTGGGAAGCGTGCCCTTCCGTTTGGAAGAGGCACACTGCGGAGTCACCTCCTCCCAGAGGGGGTTAAGTGACATTTAGACATGTGAAGTAACCCCGTAAGGCCCTATTGCACATGGAAGCCTCTGAGATGGCTTAGGCTGCATCATTAGAGATGGCAGAACGTGGTCTGCCAGGGGAGACACGGCTCTAATAAGCATACCGTGGAATACACATATGGGATCCCAACAGAGTCTCTCATATGGGCACTAGCCTCACATCAGATTTCAAGAATGCATTGGCTGAAAGGCCTGGCGCCAGACGCTCCGCCACGTCCGGACGCCGGAGTGCTGGAGGACTCGACAGGGTTTGCCTGGTTAAGGAACTCTCTGGAGAATTAGGCGTAAGAACGCCGCAAGCCGACTCTAAACCGGGCCTCTCAGTGCCACTACCCGTTTGAGGTGAGAACACAGGAGGAAACCGGTTCGACACGTAGGCTATAAAACCTAGCGAACGTGTTAGGAGTCGCCCAACCCGCAGCTCTACAGATGTCTGCTAGCGAGGCACCACGAGCCAGCGCCCAGGACGATGCGACACCCCTAGTGGAGTGAGCACGCAACCTGAGCGGGCAGGGCACACCTTGTGCTTCATAGGCCAAGGTGATGGCATCCACTATCCAGTGGGCCATCCTCTGCTTGGAGACAGCCTTCCCCTTCTGCTGTCCTCCGTAACAGACAAAGAGCTGTTCTGAGGTCCTGAAGCTCTGAGTACTATCCACGTACTGTCGCAGTGCACGTACAGGACAGAGCAAAGCTAGGGCTGGGTCTGCCTCCTCCAGGGGCAGCGCTTGCAGGTTCACTACCTGGTCCCTGAAGGGAGTGGTAGGAACCTTGGGCACATAGCCGGGCCGGGGCCTCAGTGTTGCACTGGAGTCAGCCGGCCCAAACTCAAGGCACGATTCGTCAACCGAAAATGCCTGCAGGTCCCCCACCCTCTTGATCGAGGCCAACGCAGTCAGGAGTAGGGTTTTCATAGAGAGAAACTTCAACTCAACTGACTGCAAAGGCTCGAAGGGGGCAATTTGTAGGGCTCTTAGCACCAATGCCAAATCCCAAGAGGGTAGGGAGGGAGGCCTAGGAGGGTTTAACCTCCTGGCCCCCCTAAGAAACCTGACAACCAGATCGTGCTTCCCCACCGACCTCCCCTCTACGGGGTCGTGGTGAGCGGAAATAGCAGCAACATAAACCTTAAGGGTGGAGGGGGACAGCCTACGCTCCAACCCTTGTTGCAAAAAGGAAAGCACGGCTCTGATCGAACATCTCCGGGAGTCCTCACGGTGAGAGGAACACCATTCGACGAACAGGTTCCACTTCAGCGCATAGGCCCTTCTTGTGGACGGTGCTCGTGCTGAAGCGATAGTGAGAGCTACCTCCTGGGGCAGATCACCTAGAACCTCCGCGTCCCGTCCAGGGACCACACATGGAGTTTCCACAAGTCTGGACGCGGGTGCCAGAGGGTGCCCCGTCTCTGAGAAAGCAGACCCTTCCTCAGAGGAATCGGCCAGGGAGGGGCTGTCGCGAGGAGCATGAGTTCCGGGAACCAGGTCCTGTTGGGCCCATATGGAGCCACTAACAAGACCTGCTCCACGTCCTCCCTGATCTTGCACAGTGTCTGTGCTAGCAGGCTCACTGGGGGGAACGCATATTTGCGCAGACCCAGGGGCCAGCTGTGTGCCAGTGCAGCCGTGCCGAGCGTTGCCTCGGACAGGGAATAGAACCATTGGCAGTGGGTGGTTTCTAGAGACGCAAACAGGTCTACCTGAGCAACTCCGAACCGACTCCAAATCAGCTGGACCGCCTGGGGATGGAGTCTCCACTCCCCAGGGAGTGCCGCTCGAGTCAGCTCGTCGGCCACCTGATTGAACACTCCTGGGATGTGGATGGCACGAAGGGACCTCAGATGCTTCTGACTCCAGAGGAGGAGGTGGCGGGCGAGTTGCGACATGCGACGGGAGCGTAAACCGCCTTGCCGGTTGATATATGCAACGGTCGCAGTGTTGTCCGTACGGACCAGAACGTCCTTGCCCCGAAGGCGCCCTCTGAGGCGGTTCAAGGCAAGGCGTACTGCCAGCAACTCGAGGCAATTGATATGCCAACGCAGTTGGGGACCCGTCCACACCCCTGACACTGCGTGCCCGTTGTACGTGGCTCCCCAGCCGGTGGCCGAGGCATCTGTAAATACCACAGCATGCCTGGATACCTGCTCCAAGGGCACTCCTGCCCGAAGGAATGAGGGATCTGTCCACGGGCTGAAGGTTTTGCGGCAGGCAGGTGTAATCTGAACCCGGTGAGTACCGCGTTTCCACGCCCACCTCGGGACTCGGCCATGGAGCCAGTGCTGAAGCGGTCTCATATGGAGCAGGCCGAGCGGAACTATCGCCGCAGCTGCAGCCATATGCCCCAGGAGCCTCTGAAAGAGTTTCAGTGGGACCGCCGTCCTGCCTGATAAAGTCTTGAGGCAGTTCAGCACCGACTGAGCACGTTCCTGGGTGAAGCGTGCTGTCTGGTTGACCGAATCCAACTCCATGCTGAGAAAAGAGATCCTCTGCGTTGGCACGAGTTTGCTCTTTTCCCAGTTGACCCGAAGACCCAACTGGCTGAGGTGCCTCAGCACCAGGTCCCTGTGTGCGCACAACTGCTCTTGAGACTGTGCAAGTATGAGCCAGTCGTCGAGGTAGTTGAGGATGCGCACACCCCGTTCTCTCAAGGGAACAAGGGACGCCTCTGTGGCTTTGGTGAAGACGCGAGGCGAAAGGGACAGCCCGAAGGGCAGGACCTTGTACTGATATGCCTGACCCTCGAACGCGAATCGCAGGAATGGCCTGTGTCGCGGGAGAATCGAGACATGAAAGTACTTCAGGTCGATCACTGCAAACCAATCTAGGGGACAGACGCACCCAAAAATGCGTTTCTGCGTCAACATCTTGAACGGCATCTTGTGAAGTGCACGGTTCAAAACTCGCAGATCCAAGATCGGTCGTAACCCACCGCCTTTCTTGGGCACAATGAAGTAAGGGCTGTAAAACCCCGACCTCATATCGGCTGGAGGGACCGGCTCTATCGCGTCCTTCGCCAGCAGGACTGCAATTTCCGCACGCAAGACAGGGGCATCGACGGCCTTGACTGAAGTGAACCGGATGCCCCCGAACTTGGGGGGACGCCGGGCGAACTGAATCGCGTAGCCGAGTCTGATGGTCCGCAGGAGCCACCGAGACGGACTGGGGAGCGCTAGCCAGGCTCCGAGAGACCGTACCAGCGGGACCAACGGGGCCACCGACATACCCGCGGTGGGGCAGCGAGGTGGAACACAGGGACCCGGCCCGGAGCCTGTGACGGCTTGGCCTGTGACGGCGGGGGGTGGGGTCTGGGTGTGCAGTGTAACACTCACCTGATTCCTCCTCGTGAGGGAGGAAACACAGGGACCCGGCTTGAGGCTTGTGACGGCGGGGGGTGGGGTCTGGGTGTGCAGTGTAACACTCACCTGATTCCTCCTCGTGAGGGAGGAAACACAGGGACCCGGCTTGAGGCTTGTGACAGCCTGGCGTGTGACGACTTGAAGCGGGAACTTGAGTGCTACCGCCCTTACCTGGTTCCACGAATGGGCAGGAGGGGTGCTCTTGGGCAACCCATTGCTGCCTGCTGGCGAGAGAGGAGAAGGGAAGTGATCCTGTGATGCACGGTTCACCACTCTCCTCCTCTTGAGACCCAGAGATTGAGGAAACTGCTCTTTTACTGATGTTTTGGGTACCGCTGGCTGCTGGGCCAGTGGCGGAACAAAAACAAAACGAAACAAAGGCTTCTCCACCCGGCCCTCCTCCGGGGGAGGGAGTGGTGCGGTCACCATCTCCCGATGAGCAGTCTCCACCATCTCCGGGTCGCCCATCTCAGGGCCTCTTGAACTTGCGCTTGCCGCCAGGTTTGGCGGGGGCCTGGACGGGCTGGGCGTCCTGCCTGCGACCGGCTCCACGACGCTGCCTGGTGGAAGGCTGCTGCGGCTGCGGGAGGCGGGGCAGCCGCAGGGGGCACCCACGGCGAGCAGGCTGAGGGGCTGCAGCCGGAGTGGAAGCAGCAGGTTTCCTCCGGCGCATGATGTGTTTGATCGCCTCAGTCTGCTTCTGGGCTGCCGAGAACTGCTGGGCAAAGCTCTCGACAGCGTCGCCGAAAAGGCCGGTCTGCGACACGGGAGCATTCAGGAACTGTACCTTCTCCTGCTCCTTCATGTCAGCAAGACACAGCCAGAGATGGCGCTCCTGGACCACTAGCGTGGACATCGCACGACCCATAGACTGTGCGGTCACCTTTGTCGCTCGAAGCGCGAGGTCCGTCGCAGCGCACAGCTCATGTAGAACCGCCAGGTCGTGACCACCCTCGTGCAGGTCTTTCAGGGCTTTGGCCTGGTGGACCTGCAGTAACGCCATGGCGTGAAGGGCAGAAGCCGCCTCCCCACAGGCTCTATAAGCACTGCCAGTTAGACCTGACGAATACTTACAGGCCCGCGAGGGGAGACACGGGTCACCCCACAGAGTGGTAGCGGCTGTTGGACATAGTTGCATGGCCACAGACCGCTCCACAGAGGGGATGCCCGCGTATCCCAAAGCGGCTCCACCATCGCGGGTGGTGAGGGGGGAGGAGCCGCAAGATTTGTTTCGGGCAGTGAAAGGTGCCCTCCACGATCTTGTGAGCTCCTCATGCACTTCCGGGAAGAATGGCACCGGAGGGGGCGCTGAGAACCAGCGCGACCCCCGCCGAGAAACCACTCGTCCAGCCTCGAAGGATCGGGACGCGGTGGAGGATTCCACACGAGCCCGACATTCTCGGCGGCCCGGAAGGCATAGCCGTCATCTCTGGGTCTGGCTCGACAACGCTACCACACCGAAGCAACGCAGCCGGGTCGTCATCCCCGGAGAGAGAGGACTCACCCTCCGATGCAGCGACCGACATCTGGTCGTCAGAGGGGGTGCCAAAGGAAACGCGTGGTGCACCCTGTCCAGCAGCGGGCCCAGCGCGCTCCTTCGGCAGCTCCACCGGCTGCGGAGTGCTTGAGGGGTGAGTAACTCCTCTTGGGGAAGCCCTCACTGTCACCCTCAGATCACCTCTGACTCCACCGGATACAGCGCCGCCCCGGGAACGAACGCTGGATCGCGGCAGAGGCAGAGGGACTCTATGTTTGACATAGTGGAGTCTATTATGCAACTCCGAGATGGTCATGTCCCCACAAGAAGAACATGAACCATCCACGAAAGCTTCCTCAGTGTGCTGAATGCCCATACACGTGAGGCAGCGATCGTGACCGTCCTGAGGCGCCAGGAAACGACCACACCCAGAAACGCACGGGTGATAAGACATCTTTAAAAAGACGCGATCACCCGTGTTACTCTTTTAGAGAAAATTTGCCCTTTATTAGTGCTGAAGCACGCAGGGGAGCTGGCCACCACACACTCCTAGTGTGACGGTCTTCACGGGAATCGATCTCTTCCTCCCGTGAGACCGCGACCACCGCTGCTGCGCTGTAACGCCCGCACTCGCTCGCTTGTCTTCTCACTCGCAGGAAAGGAGAGCAGCAGTAATTCACCGCCGCTCGGCTCCGAAGCGAAAGGATTAATTAATGCGATGCACCCGCTGCCTCTTATACTCACGCTGTGATCAGCGGCAGCTGGATGCAATGACCGCATGCCAATGTCCATTGGCTCGTTTAGTTACACTCGAAGTGGATTGGTCTCTCTGGCGAGATCCCAATTCGTCGGTCATCCGACGTGACTCGGAGTGACCGACTGAAAGGGAACATAATTATATCATTAAATATAAAAACCATTTTATATGCAATTTAAATTTTTGTATACAACTCCATTTTTGAGTGTTGATTTTATATATATATATATATATATATATATATACATATATAAAATAGTAGTTCAACAGTTTGAACTCTTTCGCTAATTTTAGTCTTAATATCATAATAATTTACCAACTGACAGGGTTCGGTTAACATCATGAGTTGATTAGTTTTGTTACTGTACCTGTACTGCACCTGATATGCAAATGAATTGATACAGAATCTAATCAAAATCTACTTTGAATAAAATCAAGAGTTTTTAAATCTGTGTCAATAGCTATTAGTTGCATCCCAATTTGGTAACTTGTGCTCTATTCTATGCCATTTTGTAGTATAAATAGTGTGAGTGATGTGTTCACTTCACAATGAAAATCCCAAAAAGAAAAAGTGCACTTTAGATACGCAGATGATGCACTTAAATAGCCGAGGAAACAAAAAAAAAACCTATGGAATGTTGGACACTTCTGCAATGGGGACTTCAATTATTATTGATAAAATAACCTTATACAATTCATACACTGCAGCATCATTTGGGATGCACCTATAGTTTGGAACAACCAGAGGATTAGCAGATGAGATGATTCATTCATTTTTGGGTGAATTATTCTTCTAAAAGCCAGATGTAAATGCATCCAAGGTGTATTGTGGTCAGATCATAGAAAAGCAATAGCACATCTCTTTTCAAAAGTTGCAAGGTATCAATCATGTATGTAGCATAAACAATGCGGTTGAATTTCATCCAGTTTTATTTCATCGTAAAATAATTATTTGTTGCAGCCCTAGTTCCCCACAATCCTTTCTAACATCTAAACCCTCTTTAAGAGAGAGATACCAAGAGTGAGAAATGAAAGCAGGACAGAGGCCATGGGGTGTCTCTGAAGCACGTTCAGCTTCTAGGCAGTCAGAGAGTGGAGTGGGTGGGTCTGGATGTATTGTGTTAGTCTAGTCTTTAATTATTCATACATCTACTCTTTGTTCTCTAGTGGAACTGCCTTTGAGCTACCACTGCTGTTAACATGTTGGTTACAGTCGTAATCGAGTATACAGTTCGTTCAAGTCCAGGAGAAACAGAGGGCGAGGGGTACGGCGGTGTGAATTGAGTTCCATTCCTCTAGGCACCAGTGTGAATGCTTCATGAACCCAAAACTGCCAAATGCTTTGTGAGGTAAATATCAACTGCAATGGCAGTGGCACACAACCTACAGCCTGCAAGAAGGAGATTACACACACACACACACAAACCAACACATTCTCTCATGAAGCGAGAAAGCGATCACCAAGGATGCAAAGAGTGAGGGAGAGGAAGAAATGATCCAAATCGTATTGGATTGGAGTGAAATGTAGAATGTGAACTTTAGATCTGATGGACTGGGCGTCTTGACAGCTGTTGTATGAGAAGCGCTTGAAAATAACTCTTGTGTTTGTGAGGAAAACAGTGCAAGTGAGTGACAGAAAAAAGATTGATGACTTGAAAGGGACTTCTCTTCTCTGGTTTAGTCAGAATGATGAACAAGGATGGTTTATTGACACTGAGAGATTAAAGAACAAATGTTATATAAATCAACTCGAGGGTTGTGTTTAGATTGTTATGGAAATTAGCATCTGTGCGAGTGTGTGTGCGTAAAGTGCTGCTTTCTGCTCGCTATCGTGGCAGGTTGTTTATCTTTCACCCGTTTTTAACTACCTGCTGTATTTTCTCATTACGTTTACTTTACTACCTGTCACTTTTTCTTTGGTTAATGTAAATTAGGAAAGAAAGCTGTTCCTGTATAAGCTGTAATAAAAGCATGAGTGTGTGTGTATGTGTTTGGGTTGCAAATGTATATGCCTTTTCAAATTAAAGCTGATGTGAAAATTCAGTAAACTGGCAGTAATACCTGGACGAAAGTATGTGAACACCACACTCATAGATGCATGTCATTTAAAGGAACAGTTCGCTCCAATATGAAATTTCTGTCTCTATATGGAACACAGAAAGATGAATTTTACACTGAAACTGAAGCTTTCAGCCTTCAAAAAGGAAACAAAAACACTGTGAAAGTACTCCATATGTGCTATATTTCAAGTCTTCTAGAGTCATATCATAGAGGTTTAAGCCATTATTTACTAAAATCTTGACATTTGCCTTTTCTCAGCTCTTGGAAGATACAAAATGAATGAATGAATCATCTTTTGAGTCAGATCTTTTCAATGATTCAATTTATCTCTCAAAACTATTCAGAATTTTCTGTCCATGAAGTGATTTAATTCTATACTCAATAATTATCGCTGTGATTTATCCATTTTATGAGTTCAAAAGGCTTGATGTATAGTGCACAAGTATGTAAAAGTGTGATACTGCTTTAAAAAAAGCTATAAAATCTGGTTTGCAACAATATCGACTTATTTTTAATAGTTTAAGAAATAAGGTAGTTAAGACATTACGCAGGCTAAGGCACAGTTTTTTGTTAATATTCTAAATGAGGCTAAAGGCAGTAGTAAAAGGGTATGGCAAACTATTAATAAATTAATAAAGAAAGACATTAAATCATGTAATAAATGTTTAGAATTGGATTTTAAAGGAAGTATAATTGATAAACCTGATGAAATTGCTGATGTATTTAATAATTACTTTGTTGACTCAATTTGGGATAAGACATAAAGAGGTTGCTACCTGGTCTCATGGCATGTACGTACCTGGGTGCACTTTTTAGCATGACATGAAATACGTACCAATAAGTACATATCACTGCAGTTTCCAAAATAAATGAACACTTTCACACAAATTTAAAGAGTTGCAATTAATAAAGCGTAATTTTCGCACAATTACTTGAAGAATCCCAGGTGAAAAAGACGTAGTATTAAATGTATTAAAAATATACTTGAAATTCAAGTAGTATGTTTATAATACATTTGTATTCCCAACATGCTTATTTGAAGTGCATTAAAAATATATTGAATTGCCTTTTAATATATTTCTAAAAAGTATACTAGAAGTACTTTTGTATTAAATATATGCTTAGTTATGCTTCTAAGAAATATGCTAAACACAAGCATATTTTTTATGTATTTATAAAAAAGTATACTAGAAATATGTTGGTAATAAATATATGCTTAATTACACTTTTAAGGAATATGCTAAACACAAGCACACTATTACTATATTTCTAAAAAGTATAGTAGAAATACTATGTTAATAAATATATTCTTAGTTACACTTTTAAGGAATATACTAAACACAAGCATTCTTTTAGTGACGTTTTAGTGTATTTATAGAAAACATAGGCTATGTGACCCTTACTTAAAGTATATTTTATGTGTACTTTGTGTAAGAACATAAAATGCTTACACTTTTAGTAGGTTTTTAATGTACTTTATATTGCAGTAGGCCTACACATGGTTATATTTTAAATAGCCTATTTATGTATTTATAATTTTAATATTTGGAAAAGTACGATATTTTGAAAAACATTTTTAACATTTACAATGTACAAACCTTTGTCAAATATTATTAACCATTGCAATATTTAAAATATGTTGTTTAATATGGGTTATGCTACTTTGATTGATTAGGCTGTTGTTCAGTATGATACATTAATTGTTATAAGCTAGGTGTTTATAAATTTGTTCAAGCTTGATGCCTTTATTTTCTAATATATATATCTGAAATTCCCACAAGGATTTCAACATCATATCTGAAAAAAAACAAACAAATTTATTTATCAGTTTATTTGTGTTTAAATTCAAACAACACAGACTAAACCTGATTGGTTCCAGAGCCATTGAACGTCTCTGATTGGTTCCTATAATAACGAGCTCGCAGCAGAGAGCTTCATAAATCAAATATGATGTGCGTGCAAATGTCCGTTGAATGTGCATATAAGTCTAAATTTAAACAGTGTTATGTTATATAGAGTGATCGTGTCTCTTTAGGGCGCTTGGAGGAAACCACGCAATTCATATGGATTACTTTGGCGATGTTTTTTTTGCCATGAACGTTTTGAAACGTGAACTTCTTTGATGAATCTTTTCATCGGAAGAACATAAATCTCTCAGATTTCATTCAAATATCTCCGCTTTTTTTTGGAAGATGAACGAAAGTCTTAGATGGTTTGGAGCATCTTAAGGGTGAGTGATGACATAATTCAAATTGTTTTGGGGGAACTATGAAATTAATTAGAAAATATGTAAGGGATAATCAACGGCTAGCTGTGCATTAAACGATTTGAATGCATGACGTGGAGGCGAAGAACCACCCGACGCGCAGCGGAGTGCATTCAGATCGTTTAATGCACAGCTAGCCGTTGATTATCCCGTTTATGCCATGGTCATTTGCCAGCATTCACATATTAAAGATGTTAATAATATTTGGGCTGCAATATTTGACCGGAACAATAAAAATGACGGTTATTTTCGTCCGTATTACTATTCAACTGTAACTGTATGTTACTATGGTTACCAATGTTTATAGGAAGCGCATTAATATAGAACGTGATTAAAATGACCTGGAACTACCTGTGCAGTTCAACGAATTTAATCAACACCTGCCAGCCAATCAGAATCCAGTATTCAGACAGACCATGGCATAAAGCGGTATGTTCTTATTTTTACCAGCTTCTGCAAGCGTGTATGACGTCTGGCTGTTGGAACCTCACTGTAACTTCAGGTAAGATTTGTATTTAATTAACGTTATTTGTCTGTACCAGTCGTGTTTTGATGCATTGGCAGAAAAAATTAATTAAATAAAATTAGTCATTATAACATGTACAAAATTAACAGTTTTTATTTGCAACATGAAGTGTATTTATTTCTGATTTCCTGAACAATTTGGCTTCATTGTAATGAGGTTAATGATCTTTGAAAACCATGATTATGAACATACAGTTACTTTGTCTTGATCTGATCACCCAACTGTGGTAGTGTTGGTTGATTGGTGTTCATATTTGTTCAAGCTTGACAACCTTTTCGACTTTATTTTCTAATATATATTTCTCATTACAAATAAGAACAAATATTAAATTGTAAGAAGGGTTGCTTATAAGAGCATACAGTACATCTGAAACTGCTGAGGCTGGGAAGGTTTTTGACTATATTTCCGACCAGGTACATTGTTCTGTCATTCTTAAATAGAAAACAAATCATCAATCATCATTTGCCTTTTTTTTTTTGTGCATGTGAGAAATATTAACATTTGTTGTTTTTCAGATCAGCTGCTATAGAAGACAAACTGAAATCTGAGTGCAGAGACAAGCAAAGGAATAGTAAGTATATTTTAATATCGTATCACCTCTGTTATAGGGATTTTTGAATCAGGCCTAATGGAGGATGATTCTGTCAATCTTGGAAGAAAAATGTTAGCAATGTGTCCATTCCAGGTGGTTAATTTGTGCTTCCTTTCTTTCAGTCATTCATGTAAAAATCCATTATCTAATTTTGTTTCTGTTTAGTTTTTTTCTAAAGCTGCAAGGCATTTGTTCAAAATATTGTATACCAGGACGGCTAGGCTGTGCCCAGGTCTCCGGAACCTGCGACAACGCTCAGCTCCATCGGCCCTCCATCTACATCTTGGCTCCTCCCTCCCTCGACTCCGCCGTGTATTGTCAGCATTGGGATGCTCTGGGTCTGTGCCATGTGCCGAACTCCATCTAAGCCGCCAGGGCATCATCGTCATCCTCCCATCACCATCCCTTCACCACATCCTGCCATCATCCCTTACCTTTGCCTCTCACCATTCATACACCATCTCCTCGTCCACCTCCAAAACCCCCTCCATCCCTCCCTATTCTGTTGCTTGAACTTTATCATCTTCAGTCTTTGCACACTTAGTTTTTCTGTAATTTTTTTTTTCTTCAGAAAATTGCATTATAATTTTTATTTATTCATTGATGTAAAATTCTTAACTTTTCAGTAATACAGGTATAACTGAAATGTTCTACAAATTGATAAGATAGCTTTTCCATAGCATTTGTCTTTCCTTTTTTTTTCCATTTATTATAATGTTTTTTGTATAATGTTTTAAAATGTACTTGTATGTTTGTAGTAAAACAAATATACTATAAACATACTTGTATTTCAAGTACATTTTTAATACATTTAATAGTATGTTTTTTGTTTTTCACCAAAGTATATATGCTGCTGTACTTTTTTTAATGTACTTATGAATGTATGAATTTGAATAATGTACTTATGAATACTGTATGAATATTTGTAATGTACACAATATGTAATACATTAAAGTTTTCTACATATCAAAGTGTACGTGTGTGTGTATATACTGAAAAATATAATATAATATACTAGTAGTGTAATGCTAATGCATTTCTAATGAGCTGAAATACAATTGAAATGTACTTGAAGCACATTAAAACGATGCTTCAAATATATTCTACCTGTAGTTCATGAAGTATTAAAAGTGTATTTTAAGAAATACACTTAAATTGCACTAAATATACTTAAAGTGGTTCCAATTTAACACAATTTCAAATAGATTAAAATTGAACTTGAAGTTGTTTCAAAATAATACATTTAATATGCACTTAGTATAGTATAATATAAATATATTAATTGTGTCTGAAAAAGCACAATTTAAATATATTTCTTTTTCACCTGGGATATCATGCTATGACTTCAAAACAATATTAATATGCTGGGAGGTTTGAAAACTGATGCTTTTGAACGTTAGCATCGCACACATCCAGCTTCATATCTATGGGTTTTCATAGATGATAAGTTTGTTCGGTAGCTCACGGAGAACGGAGACGAGAAGCACCAGGTCGAATCCCGTGTAACTGCGGTTCGACAAAGCAGTTAAAATCTGCGTAAAAGGAAGTTCAAATGGCACAGTAGCATCAGCTAATACTTTTTTTTTTTTTTATCAGTTTTGCATTTGTTAACACTATCGGGTAGGTTTAGGGCTGGATTTGGTGTAGGGCATATTTCCAACAAGATAGAGCATTAACCTTTAGCGACAGTCCCCGGATATTTGAATTCTGAAACGCCGCAATACGTATCTGAAGCAACGAAATTCAAAAACAGCAATATGTATGTACAAATATCTACGTAATAAAAACGTGCCAGGGTTCACATATTGAACCTGTGTTTTAGCGCCATTCAGTGGACATTTCTATTTGAAACTGCAGCGAAACGTGCAGCAAGGTACGTAAAATGGTGTCGCACAAAAAGTGCACAGAGGTACGTATTTTTATGAGGCCAGGTTGCATAAAGAAATTAATTCAGTGAATTTAGTAAAACCTGCATTTCATTTGACAACAGTTACAGAGTATATAATTCAGGATATTATAAAAGATTTTAAAAATTCCAATGACAAAGATATAGATGGTTTAGACTGTAATTTAAAAAGCAATAATAATAGTGATATTTTTTTTAGCACCAATTACTCATTTTGTGAATTTATCAATTAGACAATCTACATTCTCAAGTTGTTGGAAAACAGGGTTAGTTAGTTTTTAAGACAGGTGATCCAACTAATATTGCAAATTATAGGCTGATTTCAATTCTATCAGTACATTTTATCTAAATGATCAGAATAATCTATTTTCGGAAGATACAATAAAATGAATTGAGTCTTATCTTACATCAAGGAAACAGTGTACCCGGATTAATACATACATATCTTCTTGAAGAGATTGTCCCACAGGGGTTCCTCAGGGGTCAACCCTAGGGCCATTATTCTTTAGTTTGTATTTGAATGATTTTCCAGATGTTTGTCCTGATGTACATATTCAAATACGAAGATGACACTGTGATTTATGTACATGACAAAACAAAAGAAAAATTGGCACAAAAATTATCTATCGCAATGACAAAAATTCTAGATTGGTTTACTCAGTGCTGCTTAACATTAAACATTCGTAAAAATGAATGTATGTATTTTAAAATTAACTTTACTATAGGAGGTCCAACCAGATATATTAGTTAATGGTGAAAAATTACAATCTGTACCAGATTTTAAGTATCTTGGAGTTATTTTAGATTCTCATCTAACATTTGAAAAGCATGTTCAAAAAATTGTCTGTGCAGTGACACCTCAACTTAGAAATTTTAAATTTATACAGAGTCAACTTTCAATAGAAGCTTCAAGAGTCTTTTTGAATTCTTTGATCTTTTCTCATTTCTCTTATTGTATTACTTCATGGTCGCAATCTACTCTTAGACCTTTATATACTTTGTATAAACGTGCTCTAAAAGTATTCAACAAGAAACCTTACAGGTATCATCATTGTTTGATTATTAATAAGTACTTTTTTTTTCTTTTTTTTTTACTTTTGACAATTTTATTGTGTTTTATAATTGTCTTTTAATGTACAAAATTGTTAACAATCTTGCACCTTCACCCTTGAAGGAATTTGTTTTCTCTTGTACAAAAATATAAGACAAACTAGAGCTTCGTCAAGAGGTGATTGTGCAGCGAATTTTAGAGTTACTGATTTTGGTTGTTCAGCTTTCTCTGTAAGGGCTGTTAATAACTGGAATAATTTACCAATTAATATAAGACAGTGTTCCACAGTTTAAGCTACATTTGAAAATATGGTTAAAGACAAGTCAGGTGTGTGACCATTGAGTATTTCTGCATTCTGAATGAAACTTTGGTGAGTTGTAAAAAATTTTATTATTGTTTTTAGGATATTTTGTAGAAATTTGGATTGTAGTTTCTATGTGGGGATTATATTTTTTATCTGTTAAATTGGGGATTTTACTGTACACAGTATTATACTGATGTATTTGTCACATAATTTGTTTTGTATTTTCCTATTTAGCTCTGTAGCTAATTCTGGGGCAGTTTTCTGACTGTCTATTGTCCCTGTCAAATAATGAATTAAATTTAAATAAATAAATAAATAAATAAAAATAGGGAAAAATCACTTCTTTGATACCTTTATTGTGCTGTTATCCTTATTGAAGCCTGAAAGCCTCAGTCCCTTGTAGGGCTAGGTGCTTTCACACTTGGTTCGAACCTGAGCTCGATTGCTCTCCCTTCTCCAAACTGCAGTATGTTTGTTTTATAAAAGCAACAGTTGTTTACATCTGAGTTTCTCACATCACTTCTGTATTTTGTTTTTTTGAACCTTGGTTTTGTTTCCAAGGCATCTACGCACAACACCAACTTGCGTCTTCCAATGATTTTTTTGACATTATGAATACACCAAAGATTATTGGGATATGTTTTACAAGAAAATACTATTTCAGTCTGCATGTTCCCTACTTCAAATCTTTTTACATTTTGATGTTCAATTCAGTGAGTTGCTTGCCATTTCTTTGTGATTTTTTGTAAAGTTTTAAACATATTCTGAGTGAAACTATTTTCAAAGTTAATCGTACACCTCAGCTTATCTGCCACGAAAGTACTGCAAATGTTCTAAAGATCGCTGGAGTCTATTTCTGCTGAAGTCTACTCTGGTTGCAGTGCGTCAGTCCAGCCTGACAGTGACAATACATGCAAACATGTTTTACCCATTCATACTACACTCACCTTCACATTAGCAGCGTACTGTATGTTTTTAAAGCAGACATGGGTATGGTTCACGGGTGAGCATTTGGAAACCATTGGCATTGACATTATCCAAATGAATCAAACTCTGACTTCAAACAAACCTGAATGTGCACCCAGTCGTGCAGCACCCTAATTGCATGGAAAGAGAGTCCAGTACAACTGCCATTTGTGTTGTGTGGAAGAAAACAAGTTGACAAAATTGTCATTTTTGCCTGAATTCATGCATTTTAATTTTGGGACCCTTTGGGATGGGAGTTTGTACACCTTTTGTTGCTACAACAGCTTTCACTTTTCTAAGAAGCTTTCCATGAGATGTTGGAACATGGATGAAGGGATTTGTTCCTAATACTTGCAGCAGAAATAGCCAAACCTGTTAATTAGAAGGGAGATGTCACATACCTAGACAAATAGTGTATCGTCCAGAGGTCTTGCATTTAAATATGCACAGTTGCGGACATACAAATCACTCAAATATGCCGTATTCCATAGGGAAAATGTGACTGACATGGTTAATTACGCTCACTCGCCAGTCCTCTGAGAGAGAAGAGATGAAAAGACAGGATAAAACACGTACGGAAAATTGTCTGTGATATTTGGAGGTGTAACAGCTTCTCTCTGGTCTTACGTTCTGTTTTGTTTCAAAATCCCTGTTCATTTCCTGTCACAGATGCACATATACTTCAGCTGAGCTGTTCTCTCCATCTAAGACTGAAACCCTCAGACAGATTTAAGTGGCAAGAGAGCAGAAGTACAAGCGCACACCTCTCACATTTACAAAAACCAGGGCAGACATGCAAAACCCCCTTGAGATGAGCAGCCATTTCTGTAGACGGATTTTCACTAATCTACTGCAAATGATGAATTAATTATTCTACGGAAAGCAGAGGACAGAGGAATCTGTAATTACCTGTCAAAATTCGGGACATTACAGTGGCAGAAAATCCATGGGCCCCTGAAAATATAATCTCCCTGTTTGCAGTCTTATCCCAAGTCTCATTCAAGCCGATTGACAGATTATTGTTTTCTCTGGCAGTTTCTGAATTGTGATATGAGACATGATGGTAATGAAAGGTGCTTTGGCCAAATGGTTCAGTCCTTCATCTCGATTGGACAACAGCAGCATTGTGTCTGGTTATGAATGGAATGAAAAGCTGGTTAATGTAGTGTCAAACTTACAGAATAATGATGGCTAAACATCTAATTTGATGCTGTTTTTAGAAGCTGCTTAAAAATACATTTTTAGTTCACTGTAAAAAGTTGGTTTTGACTTGGAGGACTGTACAGATTTCTAGAGTTATGGTGTAACTGTTAGGAAGTTTCATAAAAAGGCTGTAGCAAAACGGGTTTTGAGGCACAATGCAAGTGCTATCCCTTTAAATGACCTCAAGTGGCTTATTACTTTCATAAAACAGAGACAAAAGCATTATAATAAGAACCTAATGTGCCATAAAAGAATACAATACTTTTCCAGCCAGGTAATATAATTCACAAAACTGTTCACTGTTTATGGTTGAAAAGCAATGTAAAGATCAAAAGTCATTCTATTAATATAGAATTCAAATTATGTTTGTTCACAGGAGCATATTTATTGACTATTTTACAACCGCTTTGAGCGTGACCCATCCAGTCAGATTTTCTGCATTGTGAAAGTAAACATTTTGATTTAATGTTGAGCTCAATGGTGAGATTGCTAATCGATTTATCTTTTCCTATAGTAGTTCATTTATTCAGAGTCTGACCTGTTTGATGACACAAAATCATTACTGCATTTCTTTTTAATGAGAACAAACTGCTTATTGTGTCTCATTTGTTTGTAACATCCAGGGAATCATCAATGTTTGTCCATTAATTAAATAATTTGGTGCACATTCATTTAATAGAGGCTGGAGATCACTGTGTTCACATGACCAAAATGTAAAACATTTATAGGGTGAAACAATATATATATATATACGTATATGGTTTATTTTCCTTTGTAAGTGTTGTGCCGCTGCTGCTGTACTATAAAATATATTTTAAGTGTGTGAGATTTTAGTAGACATGACTGCTTGTCATGTCAATGTTGATATAATCTATATCTGAAGATGAATTCTGTTTGAAACCGACAAACTGCCACAGGGGGAAGGTTCACAGTCAGGTGTTTAAACGCAATATGTGAAAAACCCTAAAACAATATTACTTGTATCTCATGTAAAACAACAAATGACATGCAAAATGAAAAAAAGAAAAGAAAGAAACACCGACATCTTGTGTCTGACAGTCAGGGTGGTTTTCAAAAGAGAACACAGATATAAACTTTTGGATGAGCATGTGATTTCAGATGTCAAAAGTTTTAGTATGTTTGACACATTTGACTGCTTCCTGCACATAATTTTTGAACAAGAAATAGCTTTATTTGCCACATAAATATCTTGTAGTGATCAAACTCGTACTTCATAGCAGCGACTCCAGAAATGAGCTTGCTAAATAAAATTTTGGCTCCGCTTGACACTTTTTTCTTTTTTAAATTGTCTGTGTGTCTTATCAAAGGATGCAGTCTGATCATTTTAAGAAGGTTCACTTTATTTGATCTGTTATAACTGCAAAAAACAACTTTGTACATGGTAATAGTTCATTGCTTACACATGTCAGTATTTGTTCCATTGTCAGGAGTTAAATTCTGTTTGTGTTCACAGTTAACCAGTCATGCTTTTATGTATTTTCTCAGTTCATCTTTTTGTCATGGAATGGGCTATTTGATTATGAGGTGCTAAATGGTGCCATAGATACGGATGGTTTATTGGGACATAGTCTAGCAGTCAGTCACTTCCACAACATTAATGCTGTGTTCCCAATTTTTAGGAATCATAGGCATGCTCCCAATGGCTGTTCCAAACAGTGGGCAGCAAAATAATGCTGCTTATAAGATGATAAGGTAATCCCATAATGCATTGCCAGATCAGTGAAAATTGAATCCAAGATGGTGGATGAGGTCAAATCTCAAATGTATGTGTTTCTATAGGCAGTGTAGCTATATTTTATTCAGCAGTGAAAACTATTGAAGAAATATAGCTAATCTAATTTAAAAATACACTATTTCCTCAAATTTTTGTGTGTGCTGTGTATTTTTTGTGATGATATTATCAAGTCATTAGCTTAGCAACATGTGCTAACAATAGACTCAACAATTGGAGACAACAGTGTCCAATTGCTTGTGTGTTTATTTGGTTAGAAACAAAATTGCTAGCACTTCAGTAGGGACCAATTCTAACTATTAACTAGTTGCTTTTTAGCATGCCTATTATTAACATATTGGCTGTTTATTAGTACTTATAAAACACGTATTCTGCATGACCATATTCTAATCCCTAATCCTAGCCAATACGACCTTACTAACTATTAATAAGCAGCAAATTAGGAGTTTATGGAGGCAAGCATCATAGTTAATGGTTTGTTAATAGCGAGAATTTGAGCTTAAAATTAAGTTTGACCACAAAATTTTATTTAAATAAGCAAGTCAGAGACCAAAAACATCACAAGTTAGACAAAATTCACAGCAAAAAAAAGAAAAAAAAAAGAAAAGATGATTAAAAAAATTGTGATAATTGAAAATAAATTAAAATAATCATCCATATAATGTGATAGGACCCCAACATACGCTACCATTCAAAAATGTGGAATTGGTCATTTAAAAAAAAAAATAATAATAAAAACAATGCTGCATTTATTAGATCAAATATACAATAAAAACAGTATTATTGTGAGAGAATTCTTTTCCATTTTAATACATCATATGTTGAGTCTCAACTTAATATTGGATGCACAATCTGGGCCTTGAAGCAAAGCCACTGCTATAGATAGAGCTGAATGGCACAACCTTTCTGCATTGATCTCTCTGACCTCTATCATGTGGTAAAGATTTAATTTAAAACTTTACCATCTGACTTCCCACAGCTATATCGTCACACTAATGCACTGCTCACTGACCTGAATGGATGAGACAGGAATTGTAACATATTGCAGTAATGGCTGAGTTAAATTAAGCAGTGGACTCAAACCTCTGTTTCCTCTAACTGGCCCATGATCTATGGTAACCGCAGGTGATAGTCACTAGGATACAGGAGTGATGATGTCACGGGGATAATTAAAAAGCAATCAGCTGAAGGAAGGCGGTGCAGGCGAATAAGGTTTGATTCATATGACCTACCAATGAGCATTTCCATTAGGAAGAGGAGCCTTTATCACAATTCATGCCAATCTCCTCTCTCCCTCTCTCTATCTTACTTTCTCTATATCTGCCCTACTCCTTTCTCATTTCTTTACTTCCCTTAGTTGGAAAGGCCGTATAAGTGAATGAAACACCCCCAGAGTGACCGAGTACTTTTCTTCCTGGTGACATTACTGGTTCTGCGGCCACCGATGAAGTTAACGCCAACTCCATTACTACCGTCCATGAATAGTGCTGACCTGAGGTCACTGAGACATTTCCAGCATGTTCTCGTTTTCCATCAGCTGCGGAAAGAGACTGACTCACACTGTCGGGAAGAAATATGTGAGATACATCAGTAAAGAATAATTTACAGGTCATGTTCCTCTTTCTTTGTTGGTCATCCTCTCACTGGCTGTAGCTGTGAAGCAGTATGGCTTTAGTTTATGCATGGGCATTAAGCTTTGATGAACGCACATATGTCACATTTATGTCCTTCACTGAAAAGAGTAAAAGTGTAATGAGGTGAAATCTCAGACTCTGTAAATTCTTCCTTCCTTCCTTCCTTCCTTCTTTCTTTTTTTCCTACTTACATCATTCTGTAGATAGTTCCATATTTCCTTTACTAATTTCTTCCATCCTGTTTAACATGATTATAGGTAGAGGTGTGATTTTCCTGGGGGGGGGTTTTCTTCCCTTCTTTCCTTTGTTCATTCCTTAATGTCTGCTTTCTTCTCTCCCTTTTCCATCCTTGATGTTTTTTCTCTTTTCTTCCATCACTTCTTCCTTCTTTCCTTCCTTTGTTGCGCTGCTTGCAAACAGTCTCTGCTACCTCATCTGTTCTATTTTTATTCTGCTTCTCCACAATTTTCTCCAATTACTTCTGCTCAATTGTCTTTATGTATGAACCATTTAGACATTATTTTGCAGATAATTTCAGCTTTAGACATTTGATTGTTCTTCTTTTATAAACACAAGTAGATCTAAAATGCCTAGATTCTTATTCATCTGAATAACAGTACACTGTAAAAAAAATCCGGGATTTCACAACATGCAACTAATATTTCACAGTAAATTTCATTATTATAACTTTACAGACTTTTACCGTGATTTTCACAGTATAATACCGTATTCGGGAACGGCGCGGCTCTGAATGAATTTCTTTTGTGGACGCGTTCTTCACGCAACAACGTGCAGAAACACGGCAACTAAACTCTAAAACTTCACAGCGTTTTATTATAATAGTATTCTCATTATAATGTTATTTATATGACAGTCCTATTAATAAATATTAGTTGTTAATATTCTGCATTGTTGTTTGTACTGCTTGTGCTGCACGCTGAAGAGATAATCACCATAGTACTACACTGAAGCGCTTTACTGCAGCACAACTCAACCAAATGCATCTTATACGAGATAAATAATATATACAAGATATATATAAACCAGCTGAAATCACTTGTACCCTACCTGATCGGAAAAATCCAGTCTTTCACTCTGCCTGTGTCAGTTTGAGTCTTGTTAAAGATTTAATTCCCTGCCGCCAAGATGCTCCTCTGCCAGATACGGATTATGGAAAGTGAAACTTAAATCTATAGGGGTGGTTGGATTTATTCACGCACGTTAAAATATTTATTTAAAGCTTCCTCCTTTTCAGATTCTTATTTACAACATTATCTTAATAGGCTGTATATTAACTTATTGGGAGTAGTTCTATACTGTAAAAAAAATTTACGGTAAAAAACCGGCAGCTGTGGTTGCTGGAATTCTACCGTAAAAAAATATGGCAGCAACATTTTAGGTATTATGGTTTTAACTTAAATTTACAGTTAAATACCGTAATTTCATTAACTGATATAATGTTAATATACCAACCTATTGAAGTACTGAAATCTGTTTTGTACCTTTGAAATACACTGATAACCACCAAATGCAGGTGGTGATGAGAAAGTCACATGATGAACCAAAGTCCATCACAAGCAGCTTTTAAATAATAACATATATAGATGGTGCACAGAGTCATTCACACAAACACTAAACACCATCATGGTGAGACTCATTAAACTGAAATTTGCAATAAACATTAATTTAACAACATTAGATGTAGCATACAACCCTAATAAACATAACTGATAATAAAAAACTAAGAAGAAACTGTTATTTCAAAGAAAAAACATCAAATTCAAATAAAATTTGAAATGCCACGCAGGGAATTCTGGGAACGTCAATTTACGGTTTTTCCCTTTCAATTTTACATTCTTTTTCACTTCCAAAAATGGTATTTCACCGTAAAATTGTCTAAAATGTCTATTAAAGTTTTTCACCATATATATTAGAGGAACTTACCGTTAACCATTTAACAGGTTTTTACTGTAGCCTTTTCACAGTTTTTTACCATTTTTTACAGTGTATGTGAAATCAGACATTGAGCACCCTCATATAGCCAAAATGGCGTGATCATAACACCTCTGCGAATATTTGACTGTGAGATTGGGATTCGAATCAGGCTCATCCTATCAAAGCATCGAATCGTCGACTATTTGGGGTCACCCCTGAACAGTAGGTAACAGTATATCTGTTTCTGTTCCAGGTGACACAATGAAGACGAGGGCATGGATGCTGACATTGGACAGTCAATTTGAAGTATGCTGAAGATGCTTCTTGCACTCTGGAATTTACCAAAGGTAATTTCTACATAACATTGTACTTGAGGGCTTGTTTTTTATTTGGTGGGTTAAACAAGGAATGTTTGGATGTGTTGGGATTTTGTGATCCGCGCAGGACCACAGCAGCCAAGTGGTGACGACCCCCTTCTCCCCCCTCAAACAAGTGGTGTGGAGACCAAACAAGCTGTGCTGGAGACCAGAGAGGAAGCTGTTTTTAAAAGGATGATCCAACCTCTGCAAACAGTACATATAAAGTGATGTACACAGTTGTGTGCAAATGTTCTGCCTGGATAAATCACACACCTCTACTTTGTTGCAGGACTGTTCTTGACTGTGTGTTTGTGATGGAAATGTTTTTAAGCTGCTGTTATTTAAATGGTTAGGGTTAATATCACCTTGTTCTGTCACCTTTTTGGTCTGTTCTGCAACAGCAGTGACCCACTGAATGTGGTGACTGGGAACTGACACCTTTTTCATCCAAACTGAATGAAACTAACAGCTTTCCTCTCTGCCTTTTTGTTTATAGGTACTTCTTGGGCATCAATCCAGAGACAGGCACAAACTCAAAGTGGCAGAGAGGACATATCAACCAGCAAGTCTGTAAACTGATCAGGAAACTCATTGAGTTCGAATGGATGTCAATCTAGTGTGTAAGCAATGTTCCAATCCCAAAATGGACAAACTCAACTCTGGCTTTGTGTTAAGCTAGATGTAGTAAGATGATCACTGAATAAGTTCTATAGTGTCTCCTGGTTCAATGGAGAGAAGCATGACCGTCTGAACCTCTTTGCTGGAAAATTTAGACAGAATTTATTAAACTGCAAAATAAATGTGTACAATTGATTGTTGTTATAGGTTATTGAATGGGATAACAGATAAAATGTAAAAATGACAGTATTTTATAATAAATTAAAAGTAAATTTTAAATTAAAAGTTTTTAATTAACAATACATTTTATAGTAAATTAAAAACTGGCTTCTGAGTTGCATTATTGTTACAGCTAAATACAGTAATTCTACAGGAGCATACTGCTAAATCACAGTAACTTACTGTGAAAGTAATGCAGCTAGTAGCCAGTAATTTACTGTGAATTTACAGTCAATTTTTTTTACAGTGTAGTTAGGGCGTGACTCCCCCAGTCATGCTATTGACCTTCTTTCTTGTATTCACTTGAATTGTGATTGATCTTAACCTTCAGTAGAAGACTTTACACAGTAAGCATGGAATCTGTTTCATGATACCAGCCAAGTTCAAAGCATCTCTGTTGCAGCATTTTATTTAGACAGAAGCTAAGTCTAAAACCTGAGCTTATCTGAAACTTTAACACTAGTCCTTTGCTGCCTTGCAAGCAATACTATTTTCTTTAAGAGATGCAAGTCTATACTTTGTTCTCCTAAAGCTAATGATTTGTAGATATAGTATTGACCTGTGTTTATGTGCACGTTTTTGTGACAAATGAGGACATACATTTGTATAATGCCAAGGGTATGACATAAGTATTACAAGGAGAAGGTGACTTTTCAGGACATTACCCTATGTCCCCACTTTTCAAAATGCTTATAAATCACACAGAATGGAGTGTATTGAAAATCTGAAATAGCACAAAGTTTCCTGTAAGGGGTAGGATTAAGTGTATGGTTGGTGTGGGGCAATAGCACATACAGTTTGTACAGTATAAAAACCATTACGCCTATGGGTGTCACATGTTGACCCACTTTCCTTTTCGCTAGAGGACCATACAAGGGACTTTCTAGATCTGGCGTGCCTTACCAACTTCCCTGACCGCTTGCTATGCGTCTTCTAGATCACCAGCTTGAGCGAGCAGTGTACGTCACGCCTGCCAGCGAACGGTCCCCAAGAGGATTTTGCCACTTGTGTGGAGTGGGTGCTGGAGAATAATGGACAGTTTTTCTCCGTCAGCCCCTCAGAGGAGGATATCTCCAGCCCCACTCCCGAACCAAAGACCAGCCAGCCGTCACCCCGCTATACGGAGATACTGCCTGAGCCCACTGCAGACGGAGAGCCTGAGCCCGCTACGACTGAGCTTCAACCATCCTCTGACCAAGTGCATGAGCCGGCAACATCGTCCGTTGTCGAGGGAGTTTTGGTGGTGTACGAGGGCTTGGAGGGAAGCCCCGCTCACACTCCTACGACTGAGGGTGAGCTACATCTGGTTTCTGGGAGTTATAAGGAGGAACTAATGGACATCTTCCAGATGGACCTAATCGACTGGTTTGGAGCAGTACAAACCTGTTCCCCTGAATCTCCTGCGTCTCCGCTGGTTCCGTCCAGCCCTGAATCTCCTGCGTCTCCGCTGGTTCCGTCCAGCTCAAGTCCTCCTGTGGTCCCTCCCAGCCTCCCTCTCCCGCCTCCTCTCAAACCAGCTAGTTCGTCGCCTCAAGCTCCGCTGATGCCTGTCAGTCTCTCAGCTCACCCTAAGTCAGCGCCTGCCATGCGCTCTGTTCCGCCGCATCGGGACTCCCAGTCTCCAGCTCCGCCCAGACATGCGGATCCCCTGTCTCCACTTCCAGCCTCCAAGCCTTAGACTACACCTCAGTCCTCCGACCCATCGGCTCCACCTCTGATCCTACCTCCCTCGTCTCCACCGTTGGCCGTCATCCCACTGGCTCCACCGGGCTCCCTCGTCCCTCCGGCTCCGCCTTGGTCAGTTGTCGACCATCCGCCGCCGCAGGACTCCACTCCTCTGGCTTTGCCTCGTCACTCCATCCCTCCGGCTTTGTCAGGATCCTCCTTCCCTCCGGCTCCACCTTGATCCTCAGTCGCACCGGCTCCACTGCGGTCTTCCGGATCCCCGCCTCCGCCTTCAGCTCCGCCTTGGCCCTCCGGATCCTCAGTTTCGCCCTGGCTCTCCGTCTGCCCCGTTCCACCTGGGTCTCCACCTCCAGCTGCTCAGTCTCCATCAGTCGGCCCCCTGGTGTCGTCGGCCCCTTCTCCACCATGGCTCCTCCCGCCGTCAACTCCGCCATGGGCCGCCATCCTGGCTGGTCTCTGGATTGCCACCTGGCTCCTCCTGCTCCGGGCACCTCCCTGGCTCCTTCCTCCATCAACTCCACCCTGGCCCCATGAGCTTTGTCCCTTCCCCATTGCCTGCCCTCCTCCTGCTCCACGCCCACCTCCAGAACCCCCACCCTCCCTCCTCTGTTGGACTGTTTTTGTCGGTGCGGGGACGCGCCGTTCCGGGAGGGGGTGATATGTCACATGTTGACCCAGTTTCCTTAGTTCCCTGATTAGTTAATTAGCACACCTGTTTCTGTTTCCCCTTGATTACGTTGTATATTTAAAGCCTGTGTTTTCCCCTCATTCTTTGTCTGCTATCGTTTGTATAATGTGTTTTGCTACCCCTTGCTCCTGGATATGCGCTGTTTTCTTTATTTGGCTTTTTATTAAAAGACTTTGTTTCTGTGAGAACTCTTTTGTCGTGCGCTTTAATTAGCTAACACGTAACAATGGGATTTTTACAAAAACAAACATGTTTGCATTAGGTTCTTTAGGAAGCATATGCAGAGCTGCAGGTGCTACACACAAGATGATCAATTTGTGATCGGTAAATTTGAAACAAGCCATTTCCGCAGGTTTATTTCAATAAATGGTCTTTCTGATTTTAAGAGGAGCTTTTTAGATCTGAAAATTACAGTCTTTATAGTTCAAAGAATTGGGAGTTTCAACGGAACTATAAAATTACATTTCTCCTGATAGGGTATGATCCCTTTAAAAGCACACAGTTTGTAAAATCACAGCGTAGCTCTGTCCTATCACAAGACTGTTCTTTAAAATTGTGATGTTTTGAAGGTATTCAGAGAGACTCTACACCACTTGTGTGCACACATGTACACAAAGGACTCTAAAAGCACACTCCGTTTAGCACCATCTTGTTGTTCCTCTTACTTTAGAGTGCCGTAGGTTAGGGGCATGTCATCAGAATTCTGTACACTTTTTCATACACATACACGAACACTTGAAAACTCCCAGATATACAACTTTCCCTTAGCCTTGAAATGGAGAGTTTTTTAAAGGTTTATTTTTCAGCTTAGCCAACAGAACATGGGGTGAATGATAAAATAAACAAGAAACTACAAACACAACAGAGCACTCTGTTAAATCAGGGAATTATTGTGAGTCATGAATTGGTGAAGACTACAGTTTATACAAGGACGACACCAAAAATCAGAGATAATGAAACTTCTAGAAAGAGGGATGTTCTTCATCTGTATTCTTTTGGTTTTTATCACTCTCACTGTCTGTCTAAAGCAAAAAAATAAATAAAATAAAACAGAGAGAGAGAGAGAGAGAGAGAGAGAGAGAAACATTAGTTAACAAGCAGGAAAAAAGCATTTATAGAAGAGAACAAGAAATGAGAGCTGATTAGATGAACAGAAGGGAGTGATTTCAGTTATAATATATATATAAATATTAAAAGTGATTTAACATTGAAATGAGTCAGAAAGTAAGAGAAAATAATATTAAAGAAAATCGATATTGAAGAGATTATTCAGGGATACTCAAATTTGTAGTTTTTTTTTTCATTCAAGTTTATTCAATTATTTACAAATGACAATTACATCATCTCATTTAATGTTTGTTTTTTTTTTGTGATCAACTTTTTATTTTCTTTAAATCAACAAAACAACATCCATTCAAACAAACAACAGGGAGGGGGGAGCAACAGACCTCATTTAAGGTTTTTCATGATGATGGTTTAAGCTTATGTTTGTAATATCTTTAGTATATATATAAGGTTATATATAAGTCTATATATAAGATTATAAAAATTATTTTAAAATGAAAAAGACGGTTTATATCATATGTTTATATTTTACAGTACAATTTTCAAGTTTCAAGCATTGGACTATCTCAGACCACAAACTGAACCCGAGTGTTAAGTCTGACTGATGACGGTTATATATCAATTCTGTTGCAGAGGAACTTTATTTGTACGTATAGGTCGACTGCACAGAGCATCAGCAAAGGTCAACTTTCTTTAAAAGCAGAGAGAGACTGAGAGGACCATGACAGTTTTTATAGAAGAGCTGTATTTGTAGCTAATACTGGAAAAGATTCTCCCAGAAACTCACAACTAAACTGTCATTGGTGTGTGCTCTCTGAACACTGATATAGTGCATTGTTTACTTCTTCAAAGAGAAAGCCAGCCTGCATCTTTCTTCTCTGCTAGTCCAAAATAGTTGAGTGGTTGAACAGCTCAGCAGCACACTGACCGTTTAACTATCACAGCATATTACTCTGAATAAAACGCATATATTTACACAGGGGAGGGACTGAAACAGAAGGAAAGACAAAGCAAACTATGGCAAATAATAATGCTGTTATGTACTATATCTGACAGCAGCTGTTAGTGATCAGTCATGTTTTACAGTGCTGTGAGGCACAAACACAAGCGAGTTCAAATGTGTTATTGTTGTTTGGAAATATGCCCAAAAATATACAACTGGCAACCATATAAATTTATAAGTGAAATTTATAAGCATCCAAAAGTGCTTATAATAAGTGGACATATTTCCAGTATCATATGAAAAATGTTGCACTGCTTTTTGAATATATTTTAAAAATAATTTATTTATGTGATGGCAAAGCTGAATGTTTAGTAGCTATTACTCCGGTCTTCAGTGTCACATGATCCTTCAGAAATCATTCTGATATGCCGATTTGGTGCTCAAAATATTTTCTATTATTATCGATGATGAAAACTGATTTTTCTGCTTTATATTTTGTGGAAACTGTGATAAACTACCATTCCAAAGTCTGAGGCAAGTAAGATTACCTAACTAACCAACTAAATGAATGAATAAATAAAAAAATATATACTTTTATCCAGGAGGATGTATTAAATTGATTAAAAGTAACAATAAAGATATTTATAATGTTACAAAAAATCCTATTTCAAACAAATGTTGTTCATCGAACTTTCCATTCTTAGTTATTTTAAAATAAATAAATGGTATTTCACATTATTACTGTTTTTATTGTATTTTTCTTCAAATAAGTGCAGCCTTGATGTGCTTAAGAGACTAAAAATTAAACATCTTAAAGGGATAGATCACCCAAAATTTAAAATTTGCTGTTAATTTACTCACCCTCAGGCCATCGTAGGTGACTTTTTTCTTGAGTAGAACAGTAAAGAAGATTTGGTCACACTTTATTTTAGAGTCCATTAAACAAGTTAAACAAACCATTAACTACTACTTTTAATTAATATTAGTTAGGTACGGTAGTTGTTAAGTTTAGGTATTGGGTAGGATTAGGGATGTAGAATATGGTCACGCAGAATATGTGTTTTGTAAGTACTAGCCAATATGTTAACAGTAGGCATGCTAATAAGCAACTAGTTAATAGTGAGAATTGGTCCTTATGCTATAGTGGTCCTCGGTGATTCATAAAATACAGGTCAGCGGCTGCCCGTCTTAGAGAATAAAAAAATTATGACAAGGAACATATACGATATATTGAGGTCTTATAAAGTGAAACGATCAGTCTGTGCAAGGAATTGAACATTATATACATTATTACCTGTAATCCATATAGCCTCAGGCAAACAGGGAAGTCCGATTCTATTCAGTGAACTACTTCTGTGTGTGCAGTGCAAACTCTGAGCCCAGCTCTCACTTGCATATATTGGATACATAAGTAACCACACAAACATTGTGTTTTTTCTGTATGATAAGGAGATGACTCACATCCACTTTGCACTTAGAGAGAGTGTTTACCCTCATGCTGAGTTGAGTACTGCTACCCCTGCAGATTAGACCCATGGCTAAGTGCTTATTTCCCCCAATGCAAATCTCACTGCTTATATAACATTATTTCACCTGCAAATTCATCATTTGAGTTTTGTTGATTCAGATGTGTTCCGTAACTATAGATATTTCTTCACTTTCATAACTAAAGTTGGTTTTATTCTGTACCAATTGTAAGTCTTGTTTATTGGTTTATTAAGCCCAGCTGCTGGTGCTCTATTTATAATTGATGCAATTTACGTCTTTAACCATGTTTCCTTTGAAAACAGATCATATTGACCTTTTTAGTTTATCTTTATGCTCAGCACAAGCTTTCCACACCAGTATGTTTACAAGGATCACAGTACAGCTTCAAATACAGCTTAAAAAAATTGCTAAAATTTGCTCAGCAGAATTAAAATCACCCACGTACAATTCACAAACCACAAGTCATCATCTTTAACACCCATGATGTTCATGTCTGCTGCTCAGGCTCACACCTGAAGCACTACTACGGTATAGTATTTTACTGTACAAACTGTACAAAGACACAGGTTCTTTTCCAAAAACCTAATGAGCTGCCTATGAAGTGAGCATTTTACGGCATTGTAGGCGCAATCCAGCAAAAGTTGTTTCAAAGCTAGTATCCATTAGCATTCGCATTCATCTCAATGGCAGTTGCACAGCTGGCACAGGAAGCGGGCTATTTATCTGGCATCTTTGCTCATGGAACTGCAGAATTTATTTTGCCAGCAACATCAGCTGCAGGTAAATGACGTCATGACAATGCTGACTGGCTGATGGCAAATTATTTTGTCAGAATGCATAGCTAATTTTGAATGGTCACCAATAAAGAAAGAAACAATTTGACAGCATTACAAGTATCCTTTTCAAAATGCAGTGCAAAAAACCCAAAAAAACAATAGTTACTTTAGTAATTAATTCCTAATCTATTTGAATATATATTTGACAAATTTAGTGTCTACCGGACATATTTTTAGTAATATTAGATTATCATATGCTTAGCAATATGGGAGGAGGGGTTAGAATGAGTCCAAGGGCACGGCGCTAGAGGGGGAACACGATTTCTAATAAGGAAGACCCCCCCCCTGGACCACGATTTTTTTTAACGCAGGGAATGCGGAACGCGATTTCATCTGAGGGGGACATGAACGCGATTTTTACCGAGGGGGACATGAGTAAATATGCTTTTCAGGGGGCCCACAAACCATAGCGGCTCCCCTAACAATAAAGTATTGTAAGTCAATTCATCCATAGGGTGAGGATTAGGGGTTAGGTTTTTTTTGTTTGTTTTTTCGAAAAAAAATCTGATGTTCTTGATGAAAATTGTAATTGTGATTATTTATTTTGAAAGCTTCGGGTTTGCTGCTCTTTACAGGTTTGCTGTTTAATTTATTTTTCCTATTTATTTATATTACTATTACTACTACTATTCAATAAAAAAATAGCTAATATCACAGCTGTAATATTTCATTTTAAGTATTCAAAATTTAAGAAAAGTGTATTGTTCTTAATATATTTTCTTAAAATAAAAGAAATATTCATATAATTATAAGGTAAAACTGTAAAGGTCCAATACTAATATGTATGTCTTAATTTGTCTTAATATCTTCAATATCAAATGTTAAACCAAATATTAAAGCTGATTTATAAGCGTTTCCCCTTACAAATTTGGGATCATGACTGACACATGTTGTGTTCCCAAATGCGCATTTAAGTGAGCCAAAACTCCAAAAATACCATTTACTGCTAATCGAGCCACTCTGAGACACTGAAAACAACAGATCATGAGCTGCTTGCGTGTAAAATAACAGATGTCTATCCAGAATATTTTAGATCAGTTACTCTTCAGACATTTAAGTTTAGATGCTGTCTTAGAAGGCAGCTGCGTATGTAGGCAAGCTCACTAGGTTCTGGAACAGGTAAAGAAGAGAAAAGGAAATGAACAAGCAGCCTGAGAGGGAAACGTGCAAATTAAAAAGACACAGAAGGAAAAAGGTTGTTATTGTGAAGATTCGCACCAGTGCCTGAGAAGATTCGAGAACAAGAAATGGCACTCCAACTTCATTTCACTCTTTCTTGCTCTCCCTCTTCTGTTCTTTCCGCTATATTCAATCATCATTACGGCTGTCTTCCAGAGTTAGAGGCAAAGAGAAATCTTCCTTTTCTGTTGCATATCCTGCAGTCTGCAGAGGCTTAGACCCAGACTAGTATCATTCATAACTAATGTACTGTGTGCTGAAGCTGTTTTTTCGTACACTGTGTACATCTGTTGATACCAGCGACTGTCAGTATACTTCTGTGTGACAGTTAAAATACAGACTGTAATCTTTTGTGAATCCCTAACAAAGTAATTCAGTGATTGATGACTCTAATTAATAGGTTGACGCATAGTTGACGCAACAAAACCCAGACTCAATAAAATTGCCGAGCATGTTCAGAATTGCTCATTAGTTTATCCAGAAGATTAATTTCTCTGGACGGAAAATGTGTCTACAAAACATACTCAATACAGAGTTTTCTTCTTCTATTAAGAAATGTTTATTCATAGGACTTATTGACTCACCTAATCAATTTCATAAAGCAGGCCGGCTCATAAAACAATGGACTAAATTTAGCCACAATTTAGGAAAAAACTAGTTGAAGTGAGGAAAAGACACCTACGCATTTCCTACACATTCTCTTATGGGCCAACAACAAAGTTATCTCTCCCTCCTTCAGCTCAGAAAGGCTGACATGTAACTTTATGAGTTCTCCATACATTATCTATATGCAAATGTACAGAAGGTCAATGAGTAACAAGATGAGGGTAAGCTAATGGAGGCAGTGGTGAAAGGCAGCACGCATATACTGCAGGAGAGGGGGAAAGGGGAGCCGTCTGAAGTGCTGCCACAGGGTTAGCGCTTTAAATCTTAACAATAACCTTTATTGTCTGCCCTGCAATAACTGCTCTCAACCTCTGCCACTGCAAAAAGAGAGAAATGGGACGAGGTTGAATGTGACAAGTAATGGATAGGAAAGGAAGAAACGCTCACTCGTACACTCAGAGATAAAGGAAATGAGACCTTGCAGTGGAACCAGACCTTCTCGGCACTTACAGCGCAGAAATGTATGTTTACTGTGTTAAATTACCTTTTTACATTTACAGAAGAAAATCTGTAAATCCTGCCGCCACAGTGCAAGATTCTGGGTGGTTGCTAAGGCGTTTCTCGCGCATTGCTACACAGTTGCTACACAGTGTTTAATGGGTGTTTTTTTTTTTTTTTTTTGGTGGAATTGCTTTCGTTGACAAAGCAAAAATAGAGAAGTAAAGGTGCGGTGAAATTTGTAGCAAAAAAATGTATTATTATTATAAATACTGTGGTCATGCACGAAACACCACTCATGCAGAAGTCACTTTCAAACCATGTAGTTTTCTTTTGGTTAACGCAACAAATTTGCATAATCTGCATGGGGAAATGTTTCACCCTCACTTAAAATTTCAAATGGCACAGGTTCCTATTGAAATAATCAGATTTTGCCCACAAAATTCCACCAAGAAATGGCAAGTTTGACCAGAATTTACCAAGAAAGATTGTGTCAAAAATGTAAGTTACTCATTATTATTACACAGAATCAAGATGTCTGATTTAGAAATTTTAGAATTCCACTATTAATAGTATTGTAATATTGTTGTGTTTTTCATTTTGTTGCTAGGACAGTTGTTTTGGGCAGATTATAAATGAACAAGTAAGATTTCACACTTGTGGGAAATGGGACATGGTTAAATGTTATAATAATGGATAGGAAAGAAAGGAACACTTACTCAGTAGAACTGTAAAAATGGATGTTTATTGGTTTAAATTATTTCTATAGTGTGTTGCTGCACAGTCACTGTTTTATGGGTGTTTGCTTAGTGGAACTATTTTCATTGACAAAGCAAAAATAGACAAGTAAATGTGCAGTCACATTAGCAAAATATTGTCAAAATTTAACAGGCAAAAATGTAAAACATCCACTCACAAAGAGGTCTCTTTCAAACCAAGCAGCTGAAAAATTTGTTTGACCAACTTGAATCTATTGGGAAATCTACATGGGGAAATCACACAGAATTTCTGATCGAACAGATTCCTATGACTGGATTTTGACCACAATATTTCACCAAGCAATGAAAAAAGTGAGACTATACCATATCTGCCAATATTGTTGCACACGAAAGTTACTTAACATTTTACACAGTTCTCTAAAATTCTGATTGCTCAGTTATGACATTACAAGGTCTGATATTTCCTGATATTGGCCATTGTCAATAGCAATGCTGTAAAACATTATTTCATGTCACATGTATTGTACCACAGACTCGTTCTCTCTTGCTTCATACAAAAGCAGCGGGTGCTGTTTTGTGATTCAGTTATCGATTGAAAATGAAATCGGAGTACTATTAATAGTACTGCGATAGTGTTATTGTTTGTCTTGTTGCCAGGACAATTTTTTTATACATTGTAACAGATTATAACATAATGAACAAGAAAGTAGCTTTACTACAGTTTCAACTCAGTATGAATATTTTGAGTCCAAGTAATTATTTATTTGATAAAAAGCTAAAGTTGTATGAGTATATTTATCCCTTAAATGTCTGTCTTGTTTGCAATTGTTTATTAATTTTGTTTCAAAGCCGCTTTCCATGTTTTTCTTTTAAACTAACAAAATATTTCAGCTCACATAAGTATTTAATGTCCAATTATTTACTTGTGTGGCAAGTAGCCGTGTAATAAACATCTATTCGGTCATCACAAAATAACCCCCTAAGGGGCATGCAAGATTATACAACTAAACTTTTGGGTTACACTTTATTTCGATAGTCCACTTTAGACATTCTACTAACTATAAGTAACTTTGTAACTACATGTCAACTACATGTCTACTAACTCTCTGTAGGGTAGGTTTAGGGTTAGTAGAATAAGTTGACATACTTGCAAAGTTTCTCATAGTCAGTATGTTGTATGTTGTGGACCCATCAAAATAAAGTGTTAGAAGATATTAACCAGACGGTCTACTAATACTCTAATGACTGCTAGTAGACATGTAGTTGCAAAGTTACTTACTGTTAGTAGAATGTCTAAAGTGGACTATCGAAATAAAGTGTTACCAACTTTTGTATACATTTAAAAATAGGATTTTGTGCGGTGTGAGATACTGGTGTGAATTTGCATCTACTTTGCATGTAAAAATAGTACTAGCTTTGTTCTGAGTGGCCTATTTTCTTGTTGTCTGTGCATGTGTGTTTGGTGTATGTCAGTCCCACGCTGCACAAATGGACAGTGTCTTTCTCTAGCAGTAGTGTATTGCCAAGGTTAAATGTAGTCGGTTGATTATCTTGTCCCATTGATTATCTGACCGGTTGATGGACACCTGCCGATAGCCAATATTACACTTTGGCAAGTCAATGTCACATCGTCACCTCCCATTGACACAAATAGACTCAGTTTTGACAGAACATTTTCATTCCGTCTCACTATAGACAATGTAGAAATACAGAGAAGGGGGAAAAAAGGCAAAAATGAATGTTTTTGGAATTAAACATGGCAGAATTCCCAGTAAATCCATAAACATGTCCCCCCACATCACTATCTGATGCATATTCAAGGTGAATCAAGCCTGTAGGGGTGTGCAAATTAGCAAATTATTTACATATGCCATTCATGTGTAAACAAAAGCAAAATTTACATCACATTGAATCCAGGAACCGACTCCAAACCGCCGTGAGCTGGGATCTCACAGCAAGAGTATGACTATGTGGCATATACCTTAGATGGCTGGCATATTCATATTAAAATCCATATTTCAGGCCAGGTTCCAAGACTTTGATGGATAAATAACGGCTCGTTTTAACAGTTAGACATTGGAGGTCTATGAAGCTCTGGGCTGCAGTTATATTCTGCGATAAGCTTATTGGATATGATGGAGAACCGCTCTACACATGACCTTGCTGCTTCTCTCGGCTGTTCTCTCTCTCTCTTGCTAATGTTTGCCAAACAGTGGAATATCTGGAGCTCCATTTGGCCTCTGTGTGTTATAATCCACATGGAAATAAAACTGTTAGTTAGAGTTAAAGTTCTTGCAGCTGTCTGCCAGCTATGCAGAGGAACGGAGGAAGAAAGAGAATGAGAGAGGGTGTGGGTGTGTTAAGCATGTCCCACTTGGCATTTTGCAGCTGAAGAAAAGATGGAGAGAGAGAGAGAGAGAGAGAGAGATAAATAGAACACTTTGTGTAAATGTGTCTCACTTCATATCTCTTTGCTAAAGGTCCCTGGGGTCCCGTGTGGAGAACGGTCAGAGTTCAGCGGGGTATTAGATTGGGTCTTTGACTCCAGGGGAGAGCTGTCCCATAATGCTCCTCTGTGTACAAGAATACCCCAGTCTATCACACAGCACATTACACAACAAAAAACATACAACTTTCCATCTCCCGAAAAAGCAACTGCTGAACAGTGTTGTGTTTAGTGACAGAGGCCCATTCAAAGTGAGGGGGCACGTGCCCCCTCAGATTTTTGAGGCAAGTGGATTTTGAATGCAGCTTCCAAAAGACAAAAAAAAAATCACCGGCGTGATTAGAACGTTCAGTGCGTCATCTCATCAGCTGCTAAATTCAAATCTGCGTTTGCTGGCTGACGCTGAGCCAGAGACAGACAGATAACCAATCACACACGATTCTGTTGAGCTTATGAATGCAATGACCAATCAGAGGCGTTCAGATGAGTCATTGCTAAAATGCCAGTGTTTTCTTCACTTGCTCGCTGACTGTTTCTGGAGAATTCTCTCGTCAGAAATATCAAAGTGCAAATATGTGTACGAATCTGTAAGTAAGATATTAATTTCACAGTGTAAACAGCTTCAGTGATTTTAAAGGGAGTTTTTGAGAGTGCTTGAACACTCTAGACTGTCGGTAAAAATGTTCTTTGATCATGTAAATGTTCTTTGCTCTCTTTCTGTACAATGAAAGTGTTATGATTTGTAGCCTAACTTACAATGTTTTTTATTCACAATAACTTTCATTGTTAAATTCACATTAAATATAAAAGTCAGTTGTATTAAAAAATATTTTATGGCATAACACCATATCTGTTAATTAAGTAAACAGACAGGTTTTATGCATAGTTAATAGAGTACATTATTACTTTGACCATAGCACACTATAGATCAACTAACATAATCTATAAAGCTGAGAATCAAGATATTTCATGATATTGTTAATGCGTTTGGCTATGTTTCAAATAAAAAGGAAAAATAAAAAATAAAACATGCTTTTGTGGCTGCTGTGTGTCACATGACAACCCCATCGCTTTCGGGTCACAAAGGGTTTCAGATTGTTCAGGATCATTGAACCATGCATGCCGGATACGCACTTCAAAACATTACAGGTGAACCAGTTATGTTGAAGCATTTGGAATACTGTTTTAAGTGTACTACGGTTTTGGTATTGACTAATTATAACCTTGCAGCATACTGTATAGGATAGAGAGCATGAAAAATGTGGAGATGTGAGCAGAGTGACAAAAGATGTCCCATGCATCAGTCAATAAAGCAGTGTACACTGCCAGCACCAGTGTTGTTCCCAAAAGTATTTAGCACAGCAGAGTCACTTCCAAAAAGTAGTTATTTCTTTTTTTTTTTTTCTTTTTTTTTTGATAAATCTTTTATAAGTTTGAGTAAGAGTAAAAGAGTAAAACAGCCTAAAACCATTCAATGCGATATAACATAATGAAATATTTACCAAATATTAAAGGCATAAGAGAGAAACTATGACAAAAGAACTGTACAGATTTGCACCACAAGCCCGCAGTGCCAATAGTGTTCTTCTTTGGTTGTTACGGGAACATTTTCATTTTATCGCTTGTGGTGTAGATGGAGTGTCACTCTCACTTTTTCTCATCACCCTTTCCTTAACACTCTCACACACTCTTCTTGTTTTATCTGCTATGAGATATCACACTTAGCTCATATGAGGCTTTTCTATCAGTAAATAAAACAAATCACTTATATATAAGTTGCTCTAGAGAGTAAATTCAGACTGAAAGTATTAAGATGCAGATATGTGAAAAGTTCTGAATTTAGTTTATTATTGTTTTTATCATTATTGATGCAATTACTCTTGATTTGAGCATGTTGTTATCACCATCATTTTTAAGAGCCATGCTTTACTACAAAGGCATTTTTAACAGCACCCCTTAAGCTTGATGAACTCAATATAATGCATGGTCTCGACTGGCTTATAGCTTGGATGAACCATCAGTCTACTTGAGAGAGAGGTAGAGAGAAGGTAAATAGTGCTATTAGTGTTTTAGACCCTGGACTCATGTAATAACTGCCATCCATATTTTATGGTGGTGTGGCAGGTTGGGTGATGTTATTGTGGGATGATAGCTTAACCCGAGTGCACTGTGGGATTGTTTGCCCCTGTTTTGCCATCTGAGACAAAACTCACTGAAATGCAAAAAGTCCTTTGCGATGAATCTTAGCATCTGATCATATTTGCTTGCTTTTGTTTGCACAGCAATTACATTGTAGCCAACCTATCAGTCACAGGATAGAGAACTCAAGTGATGCAATTATCACCTGTTACTACATGTTTCGCCTTTGTATAACAGTGTAGCTGACGTTTGTTTAACTGACGGACATTAAGAGCGTCAGCTGGAAATATATAAAATGCCTTTAGAAAAACACAGATACATTGAGAGTTACAGTGAGGAAAATAAGTATTTGAACACCCTGCTATTTTGCAGTTCTCCCACTTAGAAATCATGGAGGGGTCTGAAATTGTCATCGTAGGTGCATGTCCACTGTGAGAGACATAATCTAAAAAAAAAAAATCCAGAAATCACAATGTATGATTTTTTAACTATTTATTTGTATGATACAGCTGCAAATAAGTATTTGAACACCTGAGAAAATCAATGTTAATATTTGGTACAGTAGCCTTTGTTTGCAATTACAGAGGTCAAACGTTTCCTGTAGTTTTTCACCAGGTTTGCACACACTGCAGGAGGGATTTTGGCCCACTCCTCCACACAGATCTTCTCTAGATCAGTCAGGTTTCTGGCCTGTCGCTGAGAAACACGGAGTTTGAGCTCCCTCCAAAGATTCTCTATTGGGTTTAGGTCTGGAGACTGGCTAGGCCACGCCAGAACCTTGATATGCTTCTTACAGAGCCACTCCTTGGTTATCCTGGCTGTGTGCTTCGGGTCATTGTCATGTTGGAAGACCCAGCCTCGACCCATCTTCAATGCTCTAACTGAGGGAAGGAGGTTGTTCCCCAAAATCTCGCAATACATGGCCCCGGTCATCCTCTCCTTAATACAGTGCAGTCGCCCTGTCCCATGTGCAGAAAAACACCCTCAAAGCATGATGCTACCACCCCCATGCTTCACAGTAGGGATGGTGTTCTTGGGATGGTACTCATCATTCTTCTTCCTCCAAACACGTTTAGTGGAATTATGACCAAAAGTTATATTTTGGTCTCATCTGACCACATGACTTTCTCCCATGACTCCTCTGGATCATCCAAATGGTCATTGGCAAACTTAAGTCGGGCCTGGACATGTGCTGGTTTAAGCAGGGGAACCTTCCGTGCCATGCATGATTTCAAACCATGACGTCTTAGTGTATTACCAACAGTAACCTTGGAAGCGGTGGTCCCAGCTCTTTTCAGGTCATTGACCAGCTCCTCCCGTGTAGTTCTGGGCTGATTTCTCACCTTTCTTGGGATCATTGAGACCCCACGAGGTGAGATCTTGCATGGAGCCCCAGTCCGAGGGAGATTGACAGTCATGTTTAGCTTCTTCCATTTTCTAATGATTGCTCCAACAGTGGACCTTTTTCACCAAGCTGCTTGGCAATTTCCCGTAGCCCTTTCCAGCCTTGTGGAGGTGTACAATTTTGTCTCTAGTGTCTTTGGACAGCTCTTTGGTCTTGGCCATGTTAGTAGTTGGATTCTTACTGATTGTATGGGGTGGACAGGTGTCTTTATGCAGCTAACGACCTCAAACAGGTGCATCTAATTTAGGATAATAAATGGAGTGGAGGTGGACATTTTAAAGGCAGACTAACAGGTCTTTGAGGGTCAGAATTCTAGCTGATAGACAGGTGTTCAAATACTTATTTGCAGCTGTATCATACAAATAAATAGTTAAAAAATCATACATTGTGATTTCTGGATTTTTTTTTTTTAGATTATGTCTCTCACAGTGGACATGCACCTACGATGACAATTTCAGACCCCTCCATGATTTCTAAGTGGGAGAACTTGCAAAATAGCAGGGTGTTCAAATACTTATTTTCCTCACTGTAAGTGTTAAGCTGGTTATTCATGTTGGTTATGAATTTTTCAAATAATAACCAGAGAATTATGTCCTTGAGGTGTCTGTTGATAGAAAAAACTCTTTTCACACTTGTAGTTGCTCACAGCCTTGGAAAAGCTCTGAGATTTTTTTTTTTCAAAACAACAGTTCAGACCCACTCGACCCTAACCAATTAACACAATGTTCATGTTCCCCTTACCGCTCTCTCACACACATATGCACACACACTGTACTGTATGCAGATGTTCTTAGAGCTCAGATAATATAAGCTAAGTCATGGATGTATGTTCTATCTGATGTACATTGTGGTCCAAACATTTGGTTGAATATGAATTTTGTTTCTTTAGATAACCTTTAGAGACCAAGTGGCATATGTCCAATTAGTTATAACCAACTGTACCCAAGGTTAATTTTTGTGGATGCATGAAGTCCGTTCTTTTTACTTTTGAAGTCTCTCAGACTTGCAGTCAGTTAGTATCATAGAATATCAGTTATTTAGAATTTTCCATGACAAGTCAGAGTTATTTGAGGCTGTAAAATGTCATGTGGTGCGACTCACCAAAAATGTAATGACTTAATAATTCATGATATTTTGTGTTCATGTTCATATTCATGTTTACCTAACAATTCATAATGTTTTAAGAATCCAAGTTCGTTTGAGGCCACTGTAGATGCTCCGCTGCTAAGCATCTGTGGTAATAGTATCTTGGTCTGACCAACATGAGAGATTAAAGAAATTAAAATTTGCTGAAAATTTACATAACCTCGGGCCATCCAAGATGTGTGTATTTCTTCATCAGAACAGATTTGGAGACATTTAGTATTACGTCACTTGCTCACCAATGAATGTAGTGAATGGGTGCCGTCAGAATGAGAGTTTAAATAGATAAAACATCACAGTAATTCACAAGTAATCCACATGACTCCAGTACAACAATTACAATAACATCATCTGAATTGAAAAGCTCTTTTAACTTTACAAGACATTGATCTATCGACTGGAGTCATGTGGATTACTTGTGGATTATCAGCTGTTTGGACTCTTTTAAATTGCAGCTTTTTGAGACAAATTTTCCTGCAACTGTGTTATCTGCGGTGGTATATCAACCTCCAAAGTATAATAAGTAATTTATTCAGGATTTTGCAGACTTTGTGGCGGGGATTGCATTGAAATATTATCGCTTTTTAATTACTGGTGATTTTAACATACATGTGTGCTGTGAATCCAAACCTCTGGTTAAAGAGTTTCTCAGTCTAATTGATTCGTTTAATCTCACGCAGTCTGTCACTGGCCCGACTCATGAAAAAGGACATACTTTGGACCTTGTGTTGTCATATGGTTTATGTATTACTATCAATAAAATATGTGACACAGGTATTTCAGATCACTTGCCTGTTTCATTTACTGCGGTTGTTCCCAATTCGGAGATTTCCACCTGCGCTTCTTCTCACAGTGTGTGGGCAATTAACCCTTTAACTGCCTCACAGTTTTCTAGTGTTTTTAAAGACTCATTTTTGTACAATCTTGATGACTATGATCTCAGTGTGGAAGAATTCACTGTCTTATTTGACTGTATTTGCACTGAGATATTGTACTCTGTTGCTCTGTTGAGTTTTGTCTGAACCCTGGTTGAATGACACTACCCGCTCGCTCAGACGTGCCTGCAGAGTAGCTGAGAGAAAGTGGAAAAACGATAAACTAAAAATCTCGTTCGAAATGATGCAGGATGCATTATGTAAATACCAGAGAGCAGTAAAAACTGCTAAAACAAAAAAAAATTCTGACATTGTAGTCAGTAACAGATAGCGGCCTCAGGTTCTTTTTAATGTTTTTAATTCTCTTGTTAACCCACGTGATTCAGATTGTATTGTACCATCTTTAATACTATGTGAAAACTTTCTGAAATTGTTTGTGGACAAGATTGCTGGTCTTAGTTTTCCACCCATCACGGTTATCATTGACTGCCCTATTTTCTCTTTCTGCCCAGCAATCTTCTAGCAGTTTGAGCCAGTTACATTTTCCCATCTTTCTGACATAGTTAAACAGCTACGTCCTACAAACTGCCCCCTTGACAGTATTCCTTCACACTTAGTTAAAGATGTCTTTGACACTGTTGGGCCAAGCGTTGTATCTTAGGTTAATACATCTCTCAGCTCAGGGTGTGTATTAGCTGTTTTTAAACCAACATGATCTCACAGAATTCCGTGTAATGTTCACGGACTTAATTAACCTCCAAATCTGTGGTGGCATCACGGAATCGCCGAAAATTCCGTGATGGGCTCACAGAAAAAATTCCGTGATGGGCTCACAGAAGTGATACCAATGTAAGTCAGTGACAGGCATCAGCCGTGCTCCACGCACGGAAACCCTTAGCATCAATATGCCGACGCGATACTGGGAAATTTATCGTCATCATTATTGTTCAGAACTGGGTAGGTTTAGGGTAGTGGTGGGGTCAGGTACTCCAGTGAAAGTATAACTGCATCGGAGTCACTCTTTTTGCGTGGTCCGATGCAGCGCTGGTGTTGAACCAGTGAATCCGTGCATGGACCACGGCTGATGCCTTCTGTGAGCCCATCACGGAATTTTCGGCGATTCCGTGATGCCACCACAGATTCAGGGTTAATTAAGTCTGTGAACATTACACGGAATTCTGTGAGATCAGGTTGTTTTAAACATGCCATTGTGCAACCGCTTCTAAAAAAGTATAATTTGGACCCTTCAATTTTGTCTAATTTTAGACCTATATCTAAACTCCACTTTTTATCGAAAATCTTGGAGAAAGTTGTTTTTAATCAACTTCAATCATTTCTAGATGAATTTAGTATTTTTGAAAATTTTCAGTCTCATTTTAAGCCCCGTCACAGTACAGAAACTGCTCTTTTAAGAGTTTCTAATGATCTTCTTTTAGCTGTGGATTCTGGTAGCTCTGCTGTTTTAGTCCTTTTGGATTTGACTGCGGCCTTTTATACAGTCAGCCACTTGATTCTCTTATCTAGAATTGAACAGTGTGTCGGTATTAAGGGCATAGCCCTTAAATCATTTCAATCGTATTTGACAGACAGAAGTTTTTCAGTTCACCTTGGTGAATTTTCTTCATCTGCTGCCCCTCTTTCCTGTGGCGTCCCACAAGGGTCCATATTGGGCCCTATGTTGTTTTCTTTGTATATGCTGCCTTTGGGGTATATTTTTAGAAAACACAATATCTCCTTTCATTGTTATGCAGATGTACAAATTTATTTGCCTGTCAAAACAAATGACAAAGCTTCATTTTTGTCATTACTTAATTGCCTGAGATTTGAAAACATGGCTGGATCAGAATTTTCTTTGTCTGAATTGATTGTTGTTACAGGTCGTCCTGGGGATTTAAGTGTTTGTGTAGATGCACTTGGTAATTTACGATTGTATGTTCATCCATTTACAAAGAATCTCGGTGTGATTTTCGACAGTGCTTTTAAATTTGAAAAGCAGATTATTTCTGTTGTAAAAGCCAGTTTTTCTCAACTGAGACTGTTGACTAAAGTCAAGCCCTACCTGCCGCGAACGGAGTTTGAAAGTGTAATTCATGCTTTTATAACATCTAGACTACTGTAACTATTTATATGTTGATTTGGATCAGTCATCTCTTCAATGCTTACAGTTAGTCCAGAATGCTGCAGCTCAGCTCCTAACTGGGACTAAGTAGTATGAGCACATTACCTCAGTCTTAGCTTCACTACACTGGATTCCTGTCCACTTCAGGATTGAGTTCAAGATTTTAAATGAGTTGGCGCCTGCCTATTTATCAGAGCTTTTACATGTCCACACTCCTGTTAAAGCACTGAGGTCTTCTAATCAGGTGCTCCTCGATGTTCCCAGAGCCAGATTAAAAAATAAAGTGCGGCGGGAGGAGCAAACGACAGAGGGTGTGGCGTCAGGCCTCGGAGAGGCTTTTATTAAACAGAAATAATAAAATAAAGTGTCCAAAGGGGATAAAGTGTCAAAAATAAGCAGGGGATCTGGTGTCCTCGTCGTGCTGCGGGGTTTGTGAAGGAGGGCAGTGTTCTGGAATGGAGGGTCCAGGTAAGGGGCGGAGTCCAGCGGCCGCACTCGCTCCCACTCGGGTCCTGGGCGCGAGGGGCGGCGGCTCTTCCTCTTGGTCCACGGCGTTCGGCGGGACTTGGTCGGCCCGGCATCCTGGCCCGACGGTCGTAAAACTGGTGCGGCTTTCGTCCGGACCGCGGGTCCGACAGCTCACGTCTCTGGCGGTACGGAAGTCCCTCCACGCTCCCTTCCTGGACCCACGAGGACACCAGCGTGCATGCACGGGGAAGAGACCGGTCTCTCGAGGAGAGGCGCGCTCGGCATTTAAACAGCGGCGGTGATGAGGCTCCATTCAGTTCAGGTGTGCCTCATCACACGCCGCCAGCCCTAGCGAATTCAGCGCCCCTCCTCTCTCGCACACCCACTCCCGTCGGGAGCCTGGTGAAGGGCGGCGAATAAGGGACGGGGTGGTGATGATAATAAGTGGGGAGGCAACCAACTCGTCACAAAAGGTGACAGCTTTTTCAGTGGTGGCACCTAATTTGTGGAATAGTTAACTGTGCACATAAGAACTGCTCAGACTGTTGGAATTTTTAAGTGTTTGCTTAAGACGCACCTGTATTCCTTGGCTTTTATTTTGTGTTGAATTGAGACATTGTGGCGTTTTTACTGTATTTGTTTTGTTTGTGTGTGAGCTTTTCCGGACATTGTGAAACACTTTGGTCAACTAATGGTTGCTTTTTAAATGTGCTATATAAATAAAATTGAACTGAACTGAACTCTCATTCTGACGACACCCATTGACTGCAGAGGATCCATTGGTGAGCAAGTGATGTAATGCAAAATTTTTCCAAATCTGTTTCTTCAAAGAAGAGGTTCTATGCAGAGAACCTGACAGGTCCGGTCACGCAATAAAGCCGCTGTTCAGTTGAGCGAGTGAAAGGATGCGATCTGTCTGTTCTCAGCGCTCAGGTCAGTTAATACATTTAAACAGCTCAGTCTGCTGTTATCTCTGCCGTCCAGGCCATAAAGACAAATTAGCAAAGGGCCAAAGAGACACGCATACACACACACACACTCGGAGCCTGTCTAACATAACACTATTTATCTCTCTCTAAATTATCAACGAACACTCAGCATCTGTTTAGACAGCAAGAGGGATTGAGAAAACATTGCTGACGATCTCTCTCACTCTCTCTTTCTCTCTCTCTGTTGAGAGTTGTTAAATACACGTGTGTATGGGACAGAGAGAGAGAGAGAGAGAGAGAGTGAGTGAGAGTTTTTTGTCAGTTCTCCGCGTTGTTGTTAAGAGCCTGTTTATTTGATTACTTGCCTACTGGGAGAAACTGACAATCACGTTGAACACAAGCAGACATATGCAGGCAGGATGTTCTTATGTTGTTCACAACGTATTTTGTTGTTTATAGCCATTGTGCACGAAAGTCTCTTAGGGGTGATTGAATGTAATTGGGTGTTTATTGGTATGATGTAGTGAACCACATGCGGTGTGTGTGTTCTTGCAAGGTGTATTAACAATGCAACACAAGCCCCACGTCAACAAGAGCATTAATAATTATAGGCTCAGCATGACACAGCCATCTGGGGGGTCGGACCCTTGAATTCAGGGGAGCTGTAAAATAAACACGCAGACGTGCTGTAGGGCAGGTAAGAACAGAATACACCACACTAATGTCTGTCTTTATTGCTGGACAAACTATCATTTATTTTATTCCTGTGGTGTTAATGGTGTTAATGTACTGAGTTATTATCTGCAGGTAGGCTCACGTGGAATCGTGGAAAGAAAAAGATTTTATTTGATCTATCTATCTATCTATCTATCTATCTATCTATCTATCTATCTATCTGTCTTGCTATTTCAATTCTTTTCTGATGAATGGCCCATAATCTTAAATTATGTGATATGTTAATTAAATTAATCACAAACAATTTACATTACTGAATAATTCAAAGACATTGCATTATTTGGGCAGATATCACAAAAAGTGACTTTAGAAAATGCAATTGTGAATTCAGTGTTCAATTTATTAACTTTATAATTACTTGTACTTAATTGACAGATCCTAAATAAGAGTATAATTTAATTAAGTGAATTTAAAGAAGGGCAAACCCAGGTGAAAAAGAAATATATTTAAATTGTGCTTTTAAAGCAAAAAAAAAAAAGTGCATATTAAATGTATTATTTTGAAACAACTTGAAGTATATTAAGTGTATTTCAAGATATGTTTAAGTTCAATTTTAATCTATTTGTAATATATTTAATATATTGAAATTGTGTTAAATTGGAACCACTTAAGTATATTTAGTGCAATTTAAGTGTATTTCTTAAAATACACTTAAAATGTACTTTTAATACTTCATGAACTACAGGTAGAATATATTTGAAGCATCGTTTTAATGTGCTTCAAGTACATTTCAATTGTATTTCAGCTCATTAGAAATGCATTAGCATTACACTACTAGTATATTATATTATATTAGTATTATATTTTTCAGTATATACACACACATACACTTTGATATGTAGAAAACTTTAATGTATTACATATTGTGTACATTACAAATATTCATACAGTATTCATAAGTACATTATTCAAATTCATACATTCATAAGTACATTAAAAAAAGTACAGCAGCATATATACTTTGGTGAAAAACAAAAAACATACTATTAAATGTATTAAAAATGTACTTGAAATACAAGTATGTTTATAGTATATTTGTTTTACTACAAACATACAAGTACATTTTAAAACATTATACAAAAAACATTATAATAAATGGAAAAAAAAGGAAAGACAAATGCTATGGAAAAGCTATCTTATCCATTTGTAGAATATTTCAGTTATACCTGTATTACTGAAAAGTTAAGAATTTTACATCAATGAATAAATAAAAATTATAATGCAATTTTCTGAAGAAAAAAAAATTACAGAAAAACTAAGTGTGCAAAGACTGAAGATGATAAAGTTCAAGCAACAGAATAGGGAGGGATGGAGGGGGTTTTGGAGGTGGACGAGGAGATGGTGTATGAATGGTGAGAGGCAAAGGTAAGGGATGATGGCAGGATGTGGTGAAGGGATGGTGATGGGAGGATGACGATGATGCCCTGGCGGCTTAGATGGAGTTCGGCACATGGCACAGACCCAGAGCATCCCAGTGCTGACAACACACAGCGGAGTCGAGGGAGGGAGGAGCCAAGATGTAGATGGAGGGCCGATGCAGCTGAGCGTCGTCGCAGGTTCCGGAGACCTGGGCACAGCCTAGTCGTCCTGGCATACAATATTTTGCACAAATGCCTTGCAGCTTTAGAAAAAAACTAAACAGAAACAAAATTAGATAATGGATTTTTACATGAATGACTGAAAGAAAGGAAGCACAAATTAACCACCTGGAATGGACACATTGCTAACATTTTTCTTCCAAGATTGACAGAATCATCCTCCATTAGGCCTGATTCAAAAATCCCTATAACAGAGGTGATACGATATTAAAATATACTTACTATTCCTTTGCTTGTCTCTGCACTCAGATTTCAGTTTGTCTTCTATAGCAGCTGATCTGAAAAACAACAAATGTTAATATTTCTCACACGCACAAAAAAAAAGGCAAATGATGATTGATGATTTGTTTTCTATTTAAGAATGACAGAACAATGTACCTGGTCGGAAATATAGTCAAAAACCTTCCCAGCCTCAGCAGTTTCAGATGTACTGTATGCTCTTATAAGCAACCCTTCTTACAATTTAATATTTGTTCTTATTTGTAATGAGAAATATATATTAGAAAATAAAGTCGAAAAGGTTGTCAAGCTTGAACAAATATAAACACCAATCAACCAACACTACCACAGTTGGGTGATCAGATCAAGACAAAGTAACTGTATGTTCATAATCATGGTTTTTCAAAGATCATTAACCTCATTACAATGAAGCCAAATTGTTCAGGAAATCAGAAATAAATACACTTCATGTTGCAAATAAAAACTGTTAATTTTGTACATGTTATAATGACTAATTTTATTTAATTAATTTTTTTCTGCCAATGCATCAAAAACACGACTGGTACAGACAAATAACGTTAATTAAATACAAATCTTACCTGAAGTTACAGTGAGGTTCCAACAGCCAGACGTCATACACGCTTGCAGAAGCTGGTAAAAATAAGAACATACCGCTTTATGCCATGGTCTGTCTGAATACTGGATTCTGATTGGCTGGCAGGTGTTGATTAAATTCGTTGAACTGCACAGGTAGTTCCAGGTCATTTTAATCACGTTCTATATTAATGCGCTTCCTATAAACATTGGTAACCATAGTAACATACAGTTACAGTTGAATAGTAATACAGACGAAAATAACCGTCATTTTTATCGTTCCGGTCAAATATTGCAGCCCAAATATTATTAACATCTTTAATATGTGAATGCTGGCAAATGACCATGGCATAAACGGGATAATCAACGGCTAGCTGTGCATTAAACGATACGAGACTTATATTCACATTCAACGGACATTTGCACGCACATCATATTTGATTTATGAAGCTCTCTGCTGCGAGATCATTATCATACGAACCAATCAGAGCCGTTCAATGGCTCTGGAACCAATCAGGTTTAGTCTGTGTTGTTTGAATTTAAACACAAATAAACGTTTTGTTGTTGTTGTTGTTTGTTTTTTGTTTGTTTTTTTCAGATATGATGTTGAAATCCTTGTGGGAATTTCAGATATATATATTAGAAAATAAAGGCATCAAGCTTGAACAAATTTATAAACACCTAGCTTATAACAATTAATGTATCATACTGAACAACAGCCTAATCAATCAAAGTAGCATAACCCATATTAAACAACATATTTTAAATATTGCAATGGTTAATAATATTCAACCCATTCTCACTCCCAAGGCGTCAAAAACTGAAGCATGGTCAAACGCCTTTTGCGTCACTATGAAGACGCCAAAAGTGCCCCAAGGCGTCAGTATATGACAAAATAGGAACTCCACTGCTTTCAATTGCTTGCTTTATGCGTCAGGTCAAGACGCTTATGGAAAATGACAACACGTTCTCCTCCGTTGTTTTCAGTTGTTTGTCTTAGTTTAATGGTTTGCATGCATTTGTAAAAAATATAAATAATTTTATATACATTTATACTTTCATTGGAGCACCTAACCCACCCCTACCCTAAACCTACCCACTTTTGAACAACATAAAACACGTAACAGGCAAATATATAAGTGCAGTCACAGGTATTTATTGCAAAAACTGACCATAAACAAGCAGTATAAAAGCATTAAAAACAAGTCGTGTTACATTCCAAGTTTTCTGAAGCCATACGAAGTCTTTATGAGAAGAAGAGAGTAAAACAAGGTTTTAATCGTTGAAAATGATCCCGCTCCGTTAACGCGCTCACATCTCATTCAAAAAGATACTCCCGTCCCGTAGCATGACGCAATCTGTCACGAGACACACAAGAGCCAATAGCCTGTCAGAACAGCATAACGCAATCGGTCACGAGACACACAAGAGCCAATAGCATTTCACAACCAAGGCTGACGTAAGGCTTCTTCTGGCGGCATTTTTTGAATTCGCGCACAGACTGCAGCACAGGATGAGTTTAACGGCGGACGGAGACGCGTCTATTCCTCTCACAAATCAAATGTTTTGCCTCGGAAGACTTGGAATATTAATATTTTTTAAATAAATTATGACGGTAGTTGTATCTGCCTGTTATATCTTGTGTTTTATTGACAAATGGTAGGTTTAGGGGCAGGGGTTGGGTTATGTGCTCACAAATGTGTAAATATTGTAATATAAATAAAACTGTTGTGGCTGTTTACATTGAAAAATCACAGCCCAACATATATGCAATAATGGCAATACCCAATATATAATTTAATTATGACGATAAAATTCCCAGTATGGCGTCGGCATATTGACGCTAAGGGTTTCCTATTTAAAGCAACGGAGGACCCTGCAAGTCAAAAAGCGACGCCAAGTGGTCCTGACCAAGCTTCAATATGTGACGAGTTGGGTGTGAGAATGGGTTGCAATATTTGACAAAGGTTTGTACATTGTAAATGTTAAAAATGTTTTTCAAAATATCGTACTTTTCCAAATATTAAAATTATAAATACATAAATATTTCAAATATAACCATGTGTAGGCCTACTGCAATATAAAGTACATTAAAAACCTACTAAAAGTGTAAGCATTTTATGTTCTTACACAAAGTACACATAAAATATACTTTAAGTAAGGGTCACATAGCCTATGTTTTCTATAAATACACTAAAACGTCACTAAAAGTATGCTTGTGTTTAGTATATTCCTTAAAAGTGTAACTAAGAATATATTTATTAACATAGTATTTCTACTATACTTTTTAGAAATATAGTTATAGTGTGCTTGTGTTTAGCATATTCCTTAAAAGTGTAATTAAGCATATATTTATTACCAACGTATTTCTAGTATACTTTTTTATGAATACATTAAAAATATGCTTGTGTTTAGCATATTTCTTAGAAGTATAACTAAGCATATATTTAATACAAAAGTACTTCTAGTATACTTTTTAGAAATATATTAAAATGCAATTCAATATATTTTTAATGCACTTCAAATAAGCATGTTGGGAATACAAATGTATTATAAACATACTATTTGAATTTCAAGTATATTTTTAATACATTTAATACTACGTCTTTTTCACCTGGGAAGGCATGCGCGTGTTCTCTTATTTAACAGCCCTCTTTGAAGACCCAGTTGAACAGAGCGGATGGGACCTCTAAGAAAAATGAAGTCGTGGAGTGGGTGGGCATTTTTGTACATTGTCATCTTTGCATTCTTTGTGTCTTATCTGTTATTTCCAAATACTGTACACACAGACAAGGTGCTGAAACAGAAAAAGCTCTGTTGGCAGTTGAGTGCAATCATTGAGATAATTAGGGAGAGATTTAATCTAATCTACACTGGGCTAAAGTTCAATAACACTTTTATCAGGAAATCAGCCGGTACTTACACAAACATCACCAAGGATACTCAGACCGGACACTACTGTCTGCCTCAAACTAAATATAACTCTAAAGAGGTGATGCTTTAACCATATGGAATGAGGACATGTTGCTTTTGTCAAGTCTCCAGCAGAGAAGAACATTTTATTGTTGTTATAACTCTCTTATATCTCAGAAGGCTTCTCAATGTCTCAACTCAGTTTCAGATGGTTCTTCTAAAATTAGGAGACATACAGTAAGATTTTAAAGCTATAAAATAATGTGGGTAGAATAATTCAACATTTTTGTTGAGACTCTAGTATGGACTTTGGGATCTTGGTGTGTTTGAAACCTCAATTCTGAAATTCTTAGAGGAGACACATTGTAGATAACTTAATATTTTTCCCCAGAATCCCACTCTACATAACTGTATGTTAAACATCAGATACGTTCTTGTGTCACATAGCAGTTTCGGTATGAAGAGATAAATTGTGTTACTGAAAGCATATCATTTTGATTGTTAAAATGTCTCTATTTGCTTTTCATTCAATCTGGTTGTCTGAGAGAAGCAAAGCAATATTTCTTTCCTATGGGAATATTCATGATTTTAACAACCTTAAGCTGCTATGGGTCATGCCCTTTCCTCTTTGACTATCTATTGATGTTTATGGCATACACTGAGGTCAAATTGTATCTGAGCTTCCTTTTGTGTATGAATAAACAATGTGCTCCAGAGCTGCTCTAAACTGTGTTTGGATGTGATTTATTCTTTTCTTTTTCAGATTTCCCTCTTTTCTCATCTCTGCAGAGAGCAGGGCCTGTGTATGATAGTTTTGTGCGTGTCAGTGTATAAGAATAGGTAGATATGCTTTATTCAGTCATGCAGCACACTTGCTGCCATAGCACACATTCAGCTGGGTGGACTGTGACTGCTACAGAATAGATAGACGCTCATTTCACATTACAGGCTCGCTTTAGATCAAACAGATCACTACTGCTTTACCTCAAATACAGCAATGCAACTGCAGACCCTTATCTGCAAACTTCTACAACATTTCATTGCTGAATGTGACCCTAATTATAACTCAGAGCAAGAGAGAGGATGGTTAGCATTTATAGCGATATCTGTGAATTTACTGTGTGAACTGTTCAGTGCTGAGTGAATCATATTACCCACTGTGCTTTCTCACATCAGTCTAGTGTTGGTAATAATAAATAATAAACTAGACTCAGAAAATGTGAGTGGTGCTGGCTCATCCATAACTCACTGTCACGATGGATACTGGGTGTATAAAAGCAGTGTTGCACAGTATTTGAAATGTGTGAAAGTTTTGAAAGAAAAAAAATCCAAGAGGTGTTTTGTGACAATCAGTGACAATCAATGACAAACAACAATGACATTTTTTTCCAGACCGAGTGGTGAACCTCAACTTCTGGAAGTTACATACAGCTAGCCAATCAAATTGGAAGTGGTGTTTTTCATCCAGCTCATGCCATTTACACTGAACAGCCACAACATTAAAACCACTTGCCTTATATGTCTCCCTCGTGCTGCCAAAATAAGTTTAATGTGTCAAGGCATGGACTCTACAAGAGCTCTGAACATATGCTGTGGTATCTGGCTCCAAGACATTAGCAGCATATCCTTTAAGTCCTGCAAGTTGTAACATGGGTCCTCCATGGGTTGTTGGTCCAGCACATCCCATAGATGCTCAGTCGGTTTGAGATCTGGGGAAATTAGAGGCTAAGGCAACACCCTGAGCTCTTTGTCATGTTCCTTAAACCATTCCTGCTACAGTAGCTATAGTAATTCATCGAACTAAATGGGCTAGCCCCCCACAAGAATCGATGAGCCATGACCTTGATTCCAGTTTACCAGCTGTCCTTTCTTGCACCAATTTGGCAGGTACTAACCACTGCATAAAGGGAACATTCCACAAAACTTGACGTTTTGGAGATGCTCAGACCCAGTCATCTTGCTATCACTAAATTCATTAATTGTGAAAAAAATATTGAATTAATTATACCAGGTCAATCCTACTGTAATTGTCATGACCTCCTCATATCGTATCTGTGGGACTCTGGAATCATCCCCACCTTTCCTTCCATTAGTAATGGCTCTGTTTGTGTGCATGCACAATGTGTATGGACTGAGAATTTTAAGATGGGTAAACCTGTCATGGAGCTAGAATGGAAGAGAAAAAGAAAATGTGGAATGAAGCGAAAGAGGTGAATGAGGTAGAGGTGAAGTGAGAGAGAAGGTGCAAGAGAGAACTGCATATAAAACAGTGAAGAAACAAAAAGAAAAATGGATGTTCAGTTGGAAAGTATGAGAGACTGGCAGGTGGGAAGGGAGAGGCAGCTTTCATGTTTAAAAGAAGAAGGCAGAGAAAGACGCAGAAGTTCAAAAAAGAGAGGGATGAGAGAAAACTAAAGAGAACTCGCTGAGAGAGCCTTATCAAAGACAAGACAAAGAGAAACAGTTGGAAAAAGGATTGACGTGTTAAGACAAAGGACAGTTTACGTCGACATCACAGGGCTGGGTTAAAATAGAATCTGTAAATCTATAACTTTTACATAAACACAGCCAGAGGAATATTTACATTTTTTATAAACAAAGACCCGGCCTGGCTCGCATCTGCCCTTTTGTCTAATATAGATTTTAGAGGTAATTTTCTATAAATGTTGAAACAAATTAACTTATTTTAAAAAATTTGTACTACACCAGACATGATTAACAAAATTGCTTCTAAACTGTTTGTGTCTGCCTAAAGTAAAGAAAATCACAAATAAGGTCTCTTTGATAACACAAGTGTGTTTCCTAGACATAAACCCCGTTTCCACCGCAGGAACTTTGCCCAGGAACTAGGGACATTGGGCTGGTACTCTGTGTGTTTCCACCACAGGAACCAGGATCTAAATAAAATTCTAGGTAAAAAATTGCCCCTCAGAAAGTCGGTTGTGGCTAGAAGGGATACAGCTCCGACCGGAAACGAACAATGAAATTAATTTTCTACCTATTAGATTGTGTTTTATTAACGTCCACACCTACCCCAACCCTAAACCTACCCCTTACAATAATGAAAAACTAGTAATAATTGTTGTACAGTGTGACAAAAATTACACTGTATTGATGTGCGCATGCCCAGTAACGCCATACCTATCCCTTCTAACCTTTACCCAGAAATTCCCTGCTCGCAAGGTAGTACTGTTTCAAAGGTTCTGAACTTTCGGGGCGGGACTTGGGCACTGAACATGCTGATTAGTTGACTTCACGCAGCATTGTATTGCAACCATCATATTCGCAAAATTTTTTTAAATATTACTGTTACTGTGTCATGAAATGTAGTTTTAAAGGTATTTCAGGCGGGAATGTAGTTTAAAACTCAAATCTGTGGTTTATTTATAAAGACAGCGTCTGTTTGAAAATGTGCGTTGCTGATTTCGGAGACGTGAGCTCCAGGAGATCACCGGGCGCTCAGTGCTCATGTATCCCGACGAGAGCAACCTCACCTCGGCTAGTCCTTCTGACATTTGCCGCTGGCTCTGATCTCTCTGTAGTGGTTAAACATAAGTTGTAATTCGTTTTCGGTAAATCTAACAGGTAATCTTTGGTCTTTATTCTATTAATCTATTAATATGTTAAAATGAAAATTAAAAGAGGCAATACGGTTTGATAAAATTTTGTTTCATTGTAATGTGTATGTTCCCTAAACTTCATTTCTGCGGCTATTAACCGCAGAAAAGAGGCAGTGGTGTTTGATATCATATTTCATCTTAGTGTAAATACAGTGAGGAAAATTGCAGTAGCCAAGGTGAGCTGACTGATGTTATCAAGTACGCTGCTCTTTGCAGAATTTTTTTGCAGAAATTTGCATACTTGGTATTGAGAACTACATCACCAGATTATTTGCCTAATCTTCTCGGTACTTTAGAACGCGATGGAAACGCAGACAGCAACAGGTCTGGGGAGAAAAATGTTCCTGGGACAAACTGTTCCAGGTAATTTCGGTGGAGCGGCTATAGATATCAAATGGAAACAATTGCAAAAGCCAGATTTCAATATGAGCTCAAACATTTCTCATTTAGTACTTGAAGAACAAGTGTTTTGAGGTCTGTGCACATTAAAGAAATAGTTCACAAAAAATATGCTAAGAATACAAAATACAAAATACAAGAAATATCTGTATATATGTCAGAGAGTCACAATCACCGCCGCCCACGGCAATCACCAGATCACAGTCACCTGACTTCTAATCACCCACCCCTGTCAATCCTCATCAGCACTTCCATAAATACCCATGACATTCATCGTCCGGTCTACGGTTCACATGCTGAATAGTAACCAGACTCTATCAATACCTACCTGTGACTACTTACCTGTTGATTTGCTTAGTTTCTCCACAGTTCCATTGACTTATCTCCAAGACAAACATCCAAGTATCCTGGTTCCAGAGAATGCTATTATCTCCCCGTCAAGGCCTTTGGACATTATCCAATATTCAGATACTCACCCATGTCATTCTCTGCACACTCCAGTGATCAGAACTTTCAATAAACTTCACTGTCATTCACTCACCTGTGATCTCCGTCTTTGTTTGTGACAATATATTTTTCTCCTGATTCAGACGAGATTACTTTTTCACTGGAGAAAGCAATAATATAGATAGAGGACTCATATTTTAGCCAGAAGCAAAATCCATAATCAAAATACAAGTCCATAATCTATAATAACACTTATGCTTGGAAAAAGGTGCTTGATTTGTGCATATTTCTCTCATGATTCAGACGAGATGACTTTTTCACTGGAGAAAGCAATAATATAGATAGAGGACTCATTTTAGCCAGAAGCAACGGTTGAAGTTAATGTTTTAATGATGGATATATTTATTACAAACACGCAGCTTTTCACTTCACAAGATGTTCATTTTTGGACTGGATTGTGCTTTTATCAGCTGTTTTGACTCTCATTCCGACACCACTTCACTGATCTCATCTACAACTTCAATGACCTGAGGATGAGTAAATTCTTATTTTTGGGTGAACTATTCTTTTAATTTCATAGCTTTATACTCTTAGATTTCAATAGATCTGTTATTTTTTGGCATAGCAACAGTGGCACAACCAATGGCGTGAGTTTGGGACGGGGCAACTTTGTTTGTCCAGAGAAATCTGTTTGAAAACAATTATGATTCATGAAATACTGATGTTAGTAGCACAGAAATTACACGCTTTACCCTAAAATGAAACATTTCACTTTGAAACAGCAACCTCAGAAGAATACAGTTTTCCTCTGGGTGTCTTTCAGGCTTTTTCCGAGTAGGTGATGGAGTGAACAGTGATCGAGGAGAGGTCGTATAAAAACAGCCAAACTCATTGTTGCTCTGGAATAACAACACGCTTCTATTTCAGAGGCATCTCGTCGTTCTCTTCTCTTTTTCCTCTATCTTTCACTCCTTTTGTTCCATTTGCCAAAGTTAGCAGCAGACACAGGTTAAGAAAGCCAAACGCTGCCGTGAGAGATTCAGGAAGATCAGTCATTGTTTTGGGTCACTGTGATTTATGAGTGTCTGAGTATCAAAACAGCGGCGCTCTCGCACAGAAAAACTGGCCTATTAAAAATGCTCCTCAGAACCATCATTTGCACCTTTTCGTTTTTTCATCTTTCCTTCCCCTCATCTCTACATTTCACCTCAGTTTGATTCTGCCCCTCCGTCACACCCTCGGCCTTATTAAACCTGTGATTAACATCTTAAGCTGCATGTTGTTTTTTTGGATTAACAAGAATGCGGAGGCGAAGATTGCGATTCTGTTAGCGATGATGTGTTTTTGGCAGTTCGAGAAAGTACATTGTTGTTCCTCTTTGGTGCTTTTTTTATGTTGTTGCGGTGTTGCATTTTGGGCTTAATGAATGCGAGGTTGTTTGTTGAGATGTGATCTCATGAGAAGCTCTCTGTGGAGGGCGATAACAGCAGTGCTAAAACATGGATTAAGCTCCGAACCGTAATCACGTCTAGGATCTGCTCTCGATTTGAGTGGCGGCTTGACTAGCAATATAAGGGATAGGGGCTTCCAAGCACACTGAAGGCACAGTGTGTTATGGGTAATGAGAACATGCTGTTGGGTGTTAAAATGTGGTTGCGTTTTTTAATCTTTTTAGTTTCCTAAATATTGCACTTGTGAAAGTCAAATTAGAGAGACTGAATGCAGTGTTTTTGAGTTTTAGAGCATTGTTTATTAAAATTGAGGACAGATTGAACTTAAACTAAAGTTTTATACAGTACATTGAAGGGATCAAGAGAAGAGTGTAGCAGGTTGAAGAAAAGTGAAACAGGAAGAAGATAAGGATGGAAGGAAGTGAATGAAGAGAGAGAGATGAAAGGATGTGAAGAGTATGAAAGTTGGATGCATTTCAGCACACTCTCTCTCCACCTTCAATACCATGACTGATAAATGGCTGCCCACTGCTCCGTGTGTGTGTGTTCACTGCTGTGTGTGCACGTTGGATGGGTTAAATGCAAAGCACAAATTCTGAGTATGGGTCACTATACTTGGCAACATGTCACGTCACTTTCACATCAGAGTTTGGTTCATTTGGATGATGTGAACGCTGTCTTCCGAACTCGGGTGTGCACCAGCTAACTGTACCCGAGTCCACTTAAAAAGGGTGGTCTGGGGTATGGTTCATGTGAACTCCAGTACAGTTTGCTGCTGATGTGAACGCAGTCATACCAAAATTGTGGAAGTGACCCGCTATTAATGACGTATTATTTGATAAAAATGTGTGTTTCACTCACTTTCCTGACGAGCGTGACTGACGCGGTGCAAGCAGAAAGCTGTGTGTCTCATTTATGTTCACCTTTAGTGTTCTTTAGAGAATTTGCAGTACATTCATAAGACAGACATAAGTGCCGTTATGTACTGAAGCTTAGGAAACAATACCAATGGTTCAAAAACATAAATATATAAAAATGAAGAGAGCAACTATGCATTTTGCCGCCTTCTCCTGCGCCGTCATTACTAAGCAACGGGGTAAATAGCTGCTGACTTGATGACGCAAATGAACTGAGGTTCGGACCCAAATAAAATAATATGAACACAGCCCAGTCAACACGTGAGATCACGCGATGATCACAGTGACATCACACCATTCTCATACGGTGATACTCACAGTGTGAGTAATATGTGAACTCATTGTGAACTCAAAAAGATGAGCAGGGTTCTTATTTCTGTTAGACATCTACAAAAGCGCTTATTGAGAATTAACAGATTTAGATGATGATGTTTTATTGTTTTGTTTGACGTTACCATCAATGTGAGTAGTGTTTGCTTTAGTTGGGCTCTTGACCCTTGACTTTATAACATTATATTTTTTGGGGCTGCTGTAACTGTGTTTGAGAAACACATTTGTTATGGCAAGGAAAACCAAAAAAGAGACTGCAACCAGGTGATATTGGTTTGTTACTGACGATAACAGCACAACCATCACCTAGATTCAGTATGCAGTCTTTGTGAGGAGTTATTAATCCAGTTTTTAATAATAGCTCTGTGAATATACAGTATAGGACCCAGCAGTGTCATAATCGTTTATGAAGGATTTTAAAAGCATGATAAGACACAAACATTTTTAACTACTGTGTCATTCAAACACAAAGAGAGACATCAATAATCAGTGTATGAATCTCAACAATGGTGACAATCAAAAGCTTCATGCTGCAATGCATGCTGGGTACCTAGTCTCTGTGCAGTGAGTGCACTTTGACCTCACATTAGTATGAGCACACAGTGAGGGCGCTGTGAGGTTACACTTTTAGCTCACTGTTACCTCACATTGTGACCTCATCACGAGTATCCTGTGAGCTCATGGTGAGATCACTGTGAGATCAAATTGTTGACTGGGAGTCCAGTGGGGGCAGGGGGAGGGGGAGCCATCGAATGCGGGTTTGGACCAGGCAAGATAACCAAGTGTGAAAGCACCCTAAGACAGCATCTATTTGATTTAAAAATACAGTTAAAATAGAGTAGGTGATTTCGGAAAGGCTGGCGATAGCAAGCTAGGTTTGAAAGCAAGATCCTCATCCTCCCTGCATAATCACTTTGCAAAGCCACGCCTCCTCCAAAACACATGAATGCACTCAGGCAGAGCAGAGACTAACCTGAGAGAGACGGCATTGGTAGAGGATTGAATGCAGCACTGTCAGATTACAAAGCGCATAATATTACAGTAATAGCGCCTTTCAGTCTCACTGGAAAGTGCTGATGACGTATCATGTCTGTGACACAGGGTGCGCAGAGGTATGCAAATACATATTTGACAGGCAGGAAGGACAGCCTATCGTAATATTCGGACCGAACATTTTGATTGGACGAACATTTTATTGTCCTACGCCTTTCACAGAGGATATAAATATATATATATATATATATATATATATATATATATATATTTATATCCTCTGTGAAGGCGTAGGACAAAAAATTTGTCATTAATCACTTACCCCCATGTCATTCCAACCCCATAAAAGTTCCGTACGTCCTCGGAACACAATTCAAGATATTTTGGATGAAAACCGGGAGGCTTGTGACTGTCCCATTGACTGTCAACTAAATTACACTGTCAAGGCACAGAAAAGTATAAAAAAACATTGTCAAAATAGTCCATCTGCCATCAGAGAATACTTTTTGTATGCAAAGAAAATAAAAATAACAACATTTATTCAACAATTCGTCTCCTCTCTGTCTCTCTGTGTCAGCGTAGCGCCATTTTGGAGAGCATCCGATGGACGCAAAGTGCGTATGCTATTCTCTGTCATCAGTAACGCATGGATACACTGTTTCCATTCAAATCAAAGCATAAATAAACGTACAATACGTATCCATGCGTTACTGATGACAGATTTTTATCAAGTATGTCTCGGTACATTTTTCCATTCATCCTTTTTTCAATTATATGAATTTTGCCAGTGCCGCACCCAGATGTTTTGGGGTGATGTGCAGTGCCATTTGACCTCCAAACATGCTGTGTATTATGGCATCCAAAGAGTACAATTTTTGTCTCATCTGACCAGACTATATTCTCCCAGTATTTCACAGGCTTGTCTAAATGTTGTGCAGCAAACTTTAATCGAGCACTGTATATGTAATTGCAAAGAAGACCATGCACTCATTGTCGCATTTCTGAAAACACCCTTTTTACACAAGGGAGTAAAACATTAGAAAAGGATTTGGTTTCACTTCATTTTGATGGTCCCTTTAACACATTCTGTTGACTATAAGTAACATTGCACCTACATTTCTACCAACTCTCATTAGATTGAATATAAAATTTTGTAAAAACAAACAAACAAAAAAAAACAGTTAATGTAAATTATCACATTAAGCACATTTCATTCATTCATTCATCCATTTATTTATTTATTTATTTTTTTTTGTGGCGTGGCGGGTGGGGGCACTCTACGTGTCGTTGCCCAGGGGCACCAAAGAGTCTTAATCCGCCACTGGTTAGGATGTCATCATATTTGCATACTTAATTCCAATAGGTCTTCATTCTTACTTTAATTTACATAATTAATTGTGATTGAGTCCTTCTTGTTTGCATTTGTTTAACCATCTGTAGCTGTAGCTATGTATTAGGTATATTTAGAGTTGATTTGAGAAAAATCTGAGAAATTCTGTGGATTTAAACATGGTAAACAGAGCTAAGAGAACAGTATTCTTACTCGCTAAAAGCATAAACAGATTAGCCCATTTTTTAAATAAATGAGCATGCAATTTCATTCCAGTTCCCCAAAGAGAAGACTTTGTGTGGGCCTGCGCACAAACACCAACATGATGAAACCTGTTCGCTAACTACTAGGCCACCGCTCTGACAGTTTATTCATTTTTAAGGCAGCACATGATGAAATATGTCCTAGCTGAAAACTCACGGCATCAGGGTGTCAACTCCTAAAATGTAATTAGGCAGAACGTTTCCCAGAGTCCTCAAAAGCAAATGACCCTGCAAAGTAAGTCAGTCAAATCTTTGTTTTATAATGTTCCCACATATCCGTCCTGAAATTGACCGGTCGTGCTTTCTGAATCAACATCTAAAAAAAAAAAATTAAATTATCTGAAGAGTATTAAAAAGTGGTTATCAATTGCCATAATACTTTCTAAAATATTTTTAAAGTATTTCATTATTTTATCAGAGTGAAGGTCGTTGATGTGGGTGGAGATGGAGGATGTTTGGAGACTGAATAGTGTGTTTTGCAATGGCTACATTGCATTTTAACACCTTTAAGAAGGATCCTCACAAAATGCCTGTTAAAAATTTATTTTATTTTACCCATAAGGTCTTTTTTTCTAGTTCATCAGAATCTTAATTAATAAAGTCACCCTGATTCACAACCATTTTTGGGGGGATTTTAACAGTAAGTGGCCCTTATATTGAGTCTTTCTACACAAAAAGGCTTGTGTCCCTTTTTCTCTTGTGCATAGTGGTTAAATTGTGTGTAGATCATATAGTATTAACAGCTCTGGAGCAGCGTGTGAATTCCAGACAAACTAGTGCACTCACTATCTAGTGTCTCTGTCTCCTAGCAACAGGGGATTTCAGGGCCAAATTCACTTTCCTCTTATTGGTTAGGCCTACAGTTAATTGGCTATTAATGCATTTGGTATTCTTTGTGCAGTAGTGTGACTGTGTATGTGTGTGCTCAAAATAATTAGGAGGGAAGCTGTGTTTGAACGTACATGTCTCTTTTATGAGTATGTTGCTTTTTTCTGCTGTAGAGAAGGACATTTTTTTTTTTTTCTGAGGGTCATGTTTTAAAAAATGAATCATATTAAGTGACGTGGTGAAAGAGCTTAAACAATGATTAAATTGTGATATTTTTTTTCCGCTGTAGATAACTCCTAAATGGTAACCTAGAAATTAGTTGAGAGCTAATTAATCAATAATAACTATAATTGCATAAATTAAATGATGTTGATTAAGACAGCAACAGCAACAGAATTTGTAATGAAAATATCACTGTAAAATGTTTAACAGCTGGCATAAAAATTGGAATCAGCTCGTTTTATTCTAGGAAATGTGTTTAAAAGTGCATAAAAGGTAGAACTTTTTTAGGCAAAAAAAAAAGTAGAACTGTTCCTTTTTTCTAAAGACAGGCTTTGGGTGGTGTTGACCAAAAAAGGAAAGTTGATTAAGAGACTGTCACATGTTGACCCAGTTTCCTTAGTTCTCCTTATTAGTTAATTAGTTCCACACCTGTTTCTGTTTCCCTTGATTACGTTGAGTATTTAAAGCCTGTGTTCTCCCCCTATTCTTTATCTGCTATTATTTGTTCTAAGTGTTTTGCTACCCCTTACTCCTGGATTGTCTCTGTTTGGAACTTATTTAAAAGACTCTGTTTTGAGTTACTCTCCTTCATCGTGCATTTATTAGCAACACAACGTAACAGAATAGCAGACCAAAAGTGAGTAATTAAGCGGTGTTTTTCTTTGTTTATTTTTATTTTTTCACTGTCCTCTCCCGAAATGGATCAGCCCGCCGTCCAACTCCTGTGCCTGGAGCAGATGGACCGTTTGCTGGAGGACCATACAAGGGACTTTTTAGATCTGGCGTGCCTTACCCACTTCCCTGACCGCTCTCTAAGCGTATTCTACATCACCAGCTTGAGTGAGCGGTGTAAGGCACGCCTGCCAGCGAACGGTCGTAAAGAGGATTTTGCCGCTTGCGTGGGTGCTGGAGAATAATGGACTGTTTTTCTCCGTCAGCCCCTCAGAGGAGGATATCTCCAGCCCGAACCAGAGACCAGCCAGCCGTCACCCCGAAATACTACCTGAGCCCACTGCAGACGGAGAGCATTAGCCCGCTGCCACTGAGCCTCAAACAGCCTCTGACCAAGTGCGTGAGCCGGCAACATCGTCTGACGTCGAGGGAGTTTTGGTGGTGTACGAGGGCTTGGAGGGAAGCCCCGCCCACACTTCTACGACTGAGGGTGAGCTACATCTGGTTTCTGGGAGTTATAAGGAGGAACTAATGGACATCTTCCAGATAGACCTATTCGACTGGTTTGGAGAAGTACAAACCTGTGCCCTGAATCTCCTGTGTCTCCGCTGGTTCCGTCCAGCCCTGAATCTCCTGTGTCTCCGCTGGTCCCATCCAGCTCAAGTCCTCCTGTGGTCCCTCCCAGCCTCCCTCTCCCGCCTCCTCTCAAACCAGCTAGTTCCTCGCCTCCAGCTCCGCTGATGCCTGTCAGTCCCTCAGCTCACCCTCAGTCAGCACCTGCCATGCGCTCTGTTCCGCCGCCTCGGGACTTCCAGTCTCCAGCTCTGCCCAGACATGCGGATCCCCTGTCTCCACTTCCAGCCTACGAGCCTTGGACTACACCTCGGTCCTCTGACCCATCGGCTCCACCTCGGCTCCTAGCTCCCTCGTCTCCACCGTTGCCCGTCATCCCACTGGCTCCACCGGGCTCCCTTGTCCCTCCGGCTCTGCCTTGGTCAGTCATCGACCATCTGCCGCCTCGGGACTCCACTCCTCTGGCTTTGGCTCGTCACTCCATCCCTCTGGCTCTGTCAGGCTCCTCCTTCCCTCCGGCTCCACCTTCATCCTCAGTTGCACCGGCTCCACCGCGGCCTTCCGGATCCTCAGTTTTGCCCCGGCTCTCCGTCTGCCCCGTTCCACCTGGGTCTCCACCTCCAGTTGCTCAGTCTCCGTCAGTCGGCCCCCTAGTGTCGTCGGCCCCTTCTCCACCATGGCTCCTCCTGCCGTCAACTCTGCCGTGGGCCGCCATCCGGGCTGGCCTCTGGATTTCCACCTGGCTCCTCCCTCCATCGACTCCACCCTGGCCCTATGAACTTTGCCCCTTCCCCATTGCCTGCCGTTCTCCTGCTCCACGCCCACCTCCAGAACCCCACCCTCCCTCTGCTGTTGGACTGTTTTTGTCGGCCTGGGGATGCACCGTTCCGGAAGGGGGCGATATGTCACATGTTGACCCAGTTTCCTTAATTCTCCTTAGTTAATTAGTTCCACACCTGTTTCTGTTTCCCTTGATTACGTTGAGTATTTAAAGCTTGTGTTCTCCCCCCATTCTTTGTCTGCTATTATTTGTTCTAAGTGTTTTGCTACCCCCTCGCTCCTGGATTGTCTCTGTTTCCATTTGGAATTTAAAGACTCTGTTTTGATTTACTCCTTCATCGTGCATTTATTAGCAACGTAACAATACATCTTTGTCTCTGTTATAGCTAGTATCAGATCCAGTTAACACCATTACACTTCATCTCTCTTTATTCTGTACATGAAATTTCTTCCCTTTTTATTTTTAAGACTGCGCAAAGTACGTTTGTGACCTTGAACAAGCGGTTTTATTCTCTATATAGTATAAAGTTTTTTTCCAGCTTTTATATATATATATATATATATATATATATATATATATATAAAAAACGTTTTTTTTTTTTTTTTTTGGATTCTAAATAAGGTTGAGTGATAGTCACGTGGTAAGGTGAAACTTAATTTAGTGCGCTGACTCAAGGTGAATGTACTAGGTTATATCAATTAAAGTAATTTAACTATCAAGTAAACTTTTTATAGAATAACACTAGATCATCTTTCACATCATTATGCATTTTATTCTATCAAAACAGTTGAATCAAATGTAACCAAGAGAACTTCAGGACTGCAAATGGATTTCTTTTAGTAGCATCGGTAGAAAAGGTTCATTTAGCAGCATATGCTATATGAAGGTCCATAAACCCGGACAAAGTGATCTGCCTGTAATATCACAATACGAGGATGGCTTACTTGAATTATTCACAGTGTTTGCTCTGAAGTGCTTGTAAACGCATTTGTGAATACCAAAAAGCACTTTGTTTTTGTTCAGGGATGGATAACGGTGTCTCTTACTTTTTGCTCTGTGAAGCCATCTAGATGATATGTGGCATTAAAGATTTAGGGTGGTTCAAGAGTATCGGTCTGTAATATAAACTGTCAGAATGCGTGCTGTGATTTAACAGCCCATTCTTATGCAAAAACTATTAGAAATTGTGCATTCGAGCACATTTTTTATCATGCGTAATTGAGGCTCATTTCCATACAGGTTAATGTCATTTTCCTCGTCGTGATGGGACACCATGTTCAGAACATTCTGAACACTTTGAAGTAGAACTGAATTTCAGTGCTATTATTCATTCAGTGTTTACTCACCTCATCCACCACCAGTTCAACCACTGCACTGACAAAGACTTACAACCCAATATAATGAAAGATGTGCTGCTGTGTGTGTGTATGTGAGCTGTTGAATGGTATTTATAGGGTCAGTGAAGGTAATTACGATTTTATGGTCAGATGTAATAATAAAGCGGGGTGCTTGATGGAAAAAAAAAAAGCATAAAAAAGGCTGAATGGCAGTAAATCACATCAACTCAAGCCCAGTACTTTTACACACTTACAACTAAAACGCACATAGAGAGGGTTTGGAAATGTGAGTGAAGATTTAAATGTGCAGTGAGATCTGTTAAACAGTAATGGATTGTAGACTCAGAGCACATTAGGATTGGTCATTAAAATCGTGTTCTGTCAAATGCATAAAAAAGTGTGAACAAGCAGGAAGCCTTTGGAATTCATGATATTACATATGAAGAGTTCATTTGCAAAAACCAATAAACGCCACTAAAGCCACTGCCGTGCATTATTCTCCACATATAGCGCGATCCGATTCTGAACCCTAAACTCGTTTTGTCAACAAAAAAAAAGCCGGTATTGTCCACTTTCAAGGCATTGCATTCTGCATTTTACTGCAGAAGCCGACAAGCGTCCTTGATGTTTTTGAACAAAACCCGACAAGTCCATTTTAGCGAATCAGCATGCTGTATTCAGGTCAGGTGAAAAGTCTACTTTCACTTTGAAAAGATGTGCTAGCTGAGAGGAGTTTCGACGAACTTGATGAACCTGTGATATGTTCTTCAGTGCGTAAAAGGAAAATAAATGTTTAAACGTTTTCACGGAGCCTTGCAAAAGCAGCTTAACAATGGTGAGGGAAAAGCTCTGTGTATTGCGTGTAACTGTTAATCACATCCATACAGTTTATGATCACAACATCAACAACGTTTGTCAGGCATCTATATGAGGCACCACGTAGGATTTAAATCAAACATCGCTTATCAATACATACATAAAACACATGCATATACACCTATAAATTATTCACATATACATACTATTGGATGTTCAAAATATATATATGAAATACACGTGCACACTAATATGAAATCCATACCAATACATATTATGTTAGTAATGAATGCATATACACTTGCGTATACATATAAACTTGAAGCATGCATACACCTATAAACACTCGCACATACATTTAAACTCGATCCATGCATATACACCCACAACAACACACGCACATACATATGAACTCGCTGCATGCACACACACCTATACATACTCGCATATACATATAAACTTGATCCATGCATATACACCTATAAACACTCGCACATACATATAAATTCGATGCGCGCACACACCCATAAAACACTAGCGCAAACATACAAAATAAAATTCACAAACGTATACAATTCCGATAAGAAAGACGCATGCTTTAGTTGTGTATATACGTATATGCAAGTGATTTCATATGTGGATGTGTGTGAACTTTTCAGTGCAAACGGAAGGCATTTCAGTGTAAGAGGAAGCAGCGGCACTTCCGGCGGCATCTCCAGATGCCGAGACATTTGAAAATGCTTAACATGGCTTAATGCATTAAAACAGTGTTTTTAAAAGACCAAACTCAAACACATTATTAATAAAGCATACGATGTACATATTAGGGATGTGCGGGTCTAGTCGACTAGTCGACTAAACGGTACAGCTCCTGCTAGTCGACACTGAAATCAATAGTCGATTACACGAAAGAAAAAAAATTACCATAATTTTAACGTTACATTTAAAACATTTTAACAACAAGCTAAAATAAAACTTCTGAAAAATAATAAATATCAAAATATTTAAATATATAAATATTTCTGAAAGCATATGTGGGCGTAAACTACATTTTTACCTCAGACATCGCATGCCTTTTCTTCATGTCAGTTGCGCGAGCTCGAAATGACCACGCGAAGAACCAGCAAGGTGTGGGATTATTTGAATTAGAAGGAAACGGAAAAGTTTTGTGTAAACTGTGTAATGTCAAATTGGCTTACAATAACTCTACTGGAGCGATGCGTAATCATATTCAATACAGGCAGGTGCGTTAGCTTGGAGGCTAGCCAAAGCCAGCAATGTCAATGTCATACACTACAACCTGCTGTTGCGGTCCGTGATCCCATAAACGAAGACCCACTTCGGTGGTGGTGCGGGATTTCCAGGCTCTTTTCGAAACGTTCTGCTTGCTTGTATAGTTATCTCCCTGCGTGCCTGTGACTTCAGTTCCTGCCGAGCGCGGGGTTTTTTTTTTCAAGTGCAGATTCGAATCGCCTCTAGTCCGTCTTTCGCCAGACCGTTAACGTTAAATTCACTGAACAAATGCGCATGGTCTGAGTAAGTAAAACGAGCATTGTTTTGTTTTTAGACAATATAGCAAATGAAGTACGTTTTTAAAAGCAGTTTTAATGCTATTCCAAACTTTCCTATTGTTTTTGTGTTTTAATTGGCTAATATATAATATATGAAATTATATATGAAAATGAAGAATTCTGTCAGTCTATTTTCCATTTCTGCATTGCTCCAGCTGATCTGAATAAACAAGCTATGCGGTTTATGTTGAGTTATGCTCTTCATTATTTTCTGTTTAACGACTGCCTAAAATTAAATGATGATAACGTGAAGCATAAGGCATAATCGTGACCTATTTTTAGCAGATTTCATTGAGGGATTTGACAGTGTGATGCAAAGATTAAGTATTTCAAGTGTAGGCTGTTATACACGCACAGTTTTTTTTCTTTTGCCATTTTTGGGGGTTTCTAGCTTTTAGACTAGTCGGATACAAAACTTCCGTTTAAAGGACTGTCAAATTAGTCGTAGCGCACATCCCTAGTACATATACGCGTAAAACCTTTTCCTCCCATAATACACTTAACCTGGTTTAAGGCGTCAGTTTATGGGCGTCTGAAGCCCCAGAAAAAAAAAATTACTTAAGTATATGCCATTTTCTGTAGTCTGGTGCCTTTTAAATAACGGAGTGTCTACACAAAGTGCAAATAGGCCGCCTTGTTGGCAGGGGTTATTTACTTCTGCTCACTATCTTAACAATATTACAAAAGACAGCTATTTCTATGCAAATCCAGTGGCGTAAGTGGTAAAGCGTGTACTACAGTGTTTTTGACGCAAGAGACCCGAGACTGCCTTTTACCGAAATCGGTCTTCTCCCTTTTCACATCTCTTATTACATCGGAAAGGCATTTGTTTTCAATAAATATAAAAATGAAGGAAATAATCTAAAAGTTTAAATAAAGTATCGGGTAGGGTTAGCTCAGATGCTTCATTTATGGACTCTGAATGAGCCAAGTGCAATAGATTTGAGGAAGAAGCAGTGTTTAAGGCTGTAGCTAAATGAAGTTTAATTTATTAGGGCATTCGTCATGTCACGTGGAATGGATTTGACTGACGGCGCTCTGAAAAGTGCACAAACAGGCTATTTGCTGAATTAGAGACGGTAAAAGTGGGTGGGGCCAATATCGGTCTTCAAAAGTGGGTGGGTACTCCCACCCACATACAATGGTTCCGACGCCCATAAACACATTATTAATCAAATCAAACTATGTACTATGTTATTGCATTTGGTATTTTTGAAAACACTGTTTTAATGCAAGCCAGTCCTTTTAAAATGTCCCGGCATCTGGAGATTTGCCTAGTGAGCAAACTGACTGAACATAGGCTATTTGAATATATTTTGCCAATATCTCACCTTAGACAATACTTCCAATATTTCCCTTACTGTAAGTACAGTATACAATAATTTTACATGAAAAATTGGACTTACATTTATTATTTAAATAATTGTGTATTGTACATCTATGAAGGGATATTGGCAAAAAAAACTCACTGTAAATCACTATACAAGTAATACAAGCTTTAGTAGAAGTATGTGTCCAGTCGTCCTGTCCCTGCAGCTGAAAAACTCCCCCACAGCATAATGCTGCCACCACCATGCTTCACTGTTGGGATTGTATTGGAGAGGTGATGAGCAGTGCCTGGTTTTCTCCACACATACCGCTTAGAATTAAGGCCAAAAAGTTCTATCTTGGTCTCATCAGACCAGAGAATCTTATTTCTGACCATCTTAAACTCCATGCGGGCTTTCATGTGTCTTGCACTGAGGAGAGGCTTCCGTCAGGCACTCTGCCATAAAGCCCCGACTGGTGGAGGGCTGCAGTGATGGTTGACTTTCTACAACTTTCTCCCATCTCCCGACTGCATCTCTGGAGCTCAGCCACAGTGATCTTTGGGTTCTTCTTTACCTCTCTCACCAAGGCTCTTCTCCCCCGATAGCTCAGTTTGGCCGGACGGCCAGCTCTAGAAAGGGTTCTGGTCGTCCCAAACATCTTCCATTTAAGGATTGTGGAGGCCACTGTGCTCTTAGGAACCTTAAGTGCAGCAGAAATGTTTTTGTAACCTTGGCCAGATCTGTGCCTTGCCACAATTCTGTCTCTGAGCTCTTCAGGCAGCTCCTTTGACCTCATGATTCTCATTTGCTCTGACATGCACTGTGAGCTGTAAGGTCTTATATAGACAGGTGTGTGGCTTTCCTAATCAAGTCCAATCAGTATAATCAAACACAGCTGGACTCAAATGAAGGTGTAGCACCATCTCAAGGATGATCAGAAGAAATGGACAGCACCTGAGTTAAATATATGAGTGTCACAGCAAAGGGTCTAAATACTTAGGACCATGTGATATTTCAGTTTTTCTTTTTTAATAAATCTGCAAAAATGTCAACAATTCTGTGTTTTTCTGTCAATATGGGGTGCTGTGTGTACATTAATGAGGGAAAAATGAATTGGCTGCAATATAACAAAGAGTGAATTTAAATTTAAGGGGGTTTGAATACTTTCCGTACCCACTGTAAGTAATTTGTGACCCTGGACCACAAAACCAGTCATAGGGGTCTTTTTTTTTTTTTTAGATTGAGATTCATACATGATGTGAAAGCTGAATAAATAAAGCTTTCATTGATGTATGGTTTGTTAGGATCGGACAATATTTGGCAGAGAAAAAATCTGGAATCTGAGGGTAAAAAAAATCTAAATATTGAGAAAATCACCTTTAAAGTTGTCCAAATTAAGTCCTTAGCAATACATATTACTAATCAAAAATTAAGTTTTTTATATTTACGGTAGGAAATTTACAAAATATCTTCATGGAACATGATCTTTACTTAATATCCTAATGATTTTTGTCATAAAAGAAAAATCTGTAATTTTGACCCATGCATGCAATGTATTGTTGGCTATTGCTACAAATATACCCGTGCTACTTATGACTGGTTTTGTGCTCCAAGGTCACATATTGTAAAGGGTTATTACAATTTAAAATAACGGTTTTCAATTTTAATTATATCTTAATATGTAATTTATTCCTGTGATGCAAAGCTGAATATTCAGCAGTCATTACTCCAGTCTTCATTATCACATGACTCTTCAGAAATAATTCTAATATGCTGATTAGTACTCAATTATTATTGGTGCTCAGTTATAATGATTCAAATTTTTATTGTACATTTTTGGTGCTTGATTATTATTTATGGTCAAATATTGACAATGTTTTTTATTATTATCATTATTTTAATGCTTAATATTTTTTGTGGAAACTTCAATAATTTTTTTTAGAAAGTTCAAAAGCATTTATTTGAAATACCAATCGTTTGTAAAATTATAAATGTCTTCATGTGTCACATTTGATCAGTGTTGGGGGTAACGCATTACAAGTAACGCAAGTTACGTAATCAGATTACTTTTTTCAAGTAACTAGTAAAGTAACGCATTACTTTTTAATTTACAAGAAAATATCTGAGTTACGTTTTCAAAAAAGTAACGCCAGTTACTTTGTTTTCCCATTTATTGACTGACAAGTCTCCTGTTCCCATATTAGGAGGAATCGGAAGTACAGAGGTGTTGTGTGTGAACATGATGTTACTGTAGTTCCAGACTAAATGTGAATGTGCATTAATTCATCCCACTCGCAAAAAAACTGATTTTGTATTCATCAAAATGAATTAAAACAGTGAAATGCAAACTCAGAATATGATGCAAACCTGCAAGAATTAAATATGTTAAATAACACAAATGTATCTAATCCCATTTTATTAACCAATTTCTTTGCTACTGACCTTTGATGATCCAGTTCAACCATACTAATAAGCAAAAATGACTTTAAATAAACTAATTGATCATTATAAAGTACAAAAATCTTGGGTGGGGCAAATGTACCACTCAGATTTTCAGTCAAGATCCAGAGGGACCACAATTCTTATAAGTAAAAACACCCCGTTCTGTGTGAGTAATGTCCAAAGTGATAGAGGGGGAAGTAACTGGAAGTAACTTTGTAATAGTAACTGGTTCGTTATATAATGTTCCCTTGATATTAGCAAATATCTATGCCCCTAATTGGGACGATGTATCATTTATAAAAAAAAATCTTAACCAGTTTTTCCAATTTGACTACACATAAATTAATCCTAGGAGTAGACTTTAGCTGTGTGCTCCACCCCACTTTGGATCGGTCTTCAAAAACACCCATCAATATAACTAAATCCGCCATGATTATTAATACCTTTTTGGAGACCTATAAATTTTCCGATCCCTGGCGTTTCTCATATCCAAACCTTAAGCAGTTTTTTTTTTCTCCCCAGTGCATCGTTCATATTCACGAATTGATTACTTCTTAATAGATGATAAACTCCTAACTTCTGTTACTGGTTGTAAATATGAACCTATTGTAATTTCGGATCATAGCCCAGTTGTACTAAAATTAGCTTGTCCCAAATCACCAGTTCGGAAGACATGGCGCTTTAATTTCATTCTAATTCATCCTTTGTAGACCTTATTAATAGAATTGATTTTATATCTATCAATGACACCTCAGATGTTAGTAAAGCTATACTTTGGGAGTTGTTAAAAGCCTATATTAGGGGTGGGGGGGGTAATTTCCTTTTCATCACGGGAGTGTAACAAAAGTGGCTGGACACAGATGGTAGGAAAACGTATAAGATGTTTATTGCACAGAAGAGCAAATGGAAAAACAGGCAGAAGGATGAACTGGTGAAAATAACAGTCTTTAGAGATCTTCCTTGGGAATCGGAGCAGAGAATAACTGTGAATCTTGTCTTACAGGAATCCTGGAGAACAGGAGACTCGTAGGAGGCGCACACACCTCAGTATGCTGGAGACCGGGGAGAACTAGGAGACCAGGAGAACTACGGAAGAACATAGGAGGTAAGTCACACAGATAAGTATCATAGACCGCTGTCCTAAGACAGTGAGTCCACACAAATGTGTTGACTGAGGTGTGTGCTTTTGTACTGGCTGATAATGAGGTAAATAAATGTGTGACAGGTATTGGTGCTCAGAACTCAGGTGATAGTGATCGTTGTGATTGGGTGGCGGTGGTGCCTGGCCGTTCTGTGACAGGGAGAGGGGAAAAAAAACAGCAACTAAATGATCTTATGAACCAAATTAAACAATTAGACCTGAAATGTGCAATTAAGCCCACACTTGATGTTTTTTTTTTTTTAAGAAAAGAACAAAGATACAGACAGAGATTGATCTAATAACATCCGAACAGGGGTGCGTTTCCCAAAAGCATCATTAGCCAACTATGGTCGCAAGTACCGTTGTTACCAATAGAGTTCAATGGAACTAACGACCATAGCGATGCTTTTGGGAAACGCACCCCAGACAGAAAGACTTCTGCTCCAGTCCCTCTCTAAATTATATGGACATTCGGACAAATCTGGGAAAATTCTTGCTCAACAAATAAGACAGTACTCAACTACAAATACTATAACAGCCATTCATAGGGATGATGGCAGGGTCACCAAGGATAGAAATCAATTCGGTCTTTGAACAATACAGCCCTGTATTCATCTGAAATTGACTGTAACCCTTCTGAATTTGATTATTTTGTTAATTCTATTCAAATGCCCAATAATGCAGAATTGGAGAAAATTCTAAATTTAGAAGAATTTAATGTAGCTCTCTCAAACATGCAAAACTCAAAAGCTCCTGGGCCAGATTACAGCTTCATGGTAGAATTTTTAAAAACTTTTAAAGGTAAACTAATGCCTCTGCTACTTGCTGTACTTGAGGAATCATTCTCTATAGGCTGCCTCCCACACACATTCTATCAGGCGACAATTTCCATTTTACCTAAAAAAGGGAAAGACCCTCTGCTCATTTCGGCCTATATCTTTGCTCAATGTGGACTATGAAATATTGGCAAAGGTTTTGGCTCGAAGACTCTACTATTTTAGCCCCAGATAAAAGTGGCTTCATTAAAAAACGTTTTTCTTTTTTCAATATACGCAGAGATTAAGATTTGATATCTTAATATCTCTAGACGCTGAAAAAGCCTTTGACAGAGTGGAGTGGAGCTTTCGTTTCAACTGTCTAGAGAGATTTGGTGTGGGTCCAAATTTTTTGACTTGGGTAAAACTCTTATATGCTTCTCCCTTCTCTTCTGTTATTACAAACAACACTAGTTCACAATATTTTCCATTGTTTAGGGGAACTAGACAGGGTTGCCCTCTGTCCCCCTTATTATTTGCAGTGGCGATTGCAGTAGCTATTTTGCTGAGGTCAACCTCAGATATCCAGGGCATATCTAGGGGGGACAGTGAGCACAAACTATCACTCTATGCAGATAACCTGCTTTTATTTATTGCAGATCCTCATAATTCTCTCCCTCATGTTATGACTGCACTTGAGCGCTTTAGTCGCATTTCAGGATACAAACTCAACCTCTCTAAGAGTGAATTATTTCCTATAAATCACATAGCAAAAAATACTTATTTTTCTCCCTACCCATTTGCAGTAGCCCCTGATAAATTTACATATTTAGGTGTGGTTGTTTCAAGACATATTTCCGAGCTGTTTAAGCTCAACTTTACTCCCCTCTTAGAACAAACTATATCCCTTGAAAAAATGGTCTAAGCTCCCCACTTCTTTGATTGGCTAGATCAACGTAATTAAAATGAATACGCTCCCTAAATTTTTATATCTGTTCCAAACTATACCCAATTACATTAAGAATTTTTTTTTTACTCATTTAAATAAGATAGTCTCATCTTATCTTTGGAATAAGATAAACTAACAATTGTGCTTCATTGTTTTTTTTTATTGCTGTTGAACCTTCTTTTCCTGCGTTCTACTGTACAGACGTGAATTTACTTTTCCTTCAGCCTAAGGTTTATTCATTACACTTTTGGGTGTGATAGAGCTTTTACAGTTGCTATAAATAGAACTTCTTATATTAAAAACAAACAATCAAGTCCTGGCCATATTTAAAAATTAACGTGAAAGTAACGCGAAAGTAACGCAAAAGTAACGTAACGCAGTACTTTCCATAAACTGTAACTATGTAATTAGTTACTTTTTTAAGGAGTAACGCAATATTGTAATGCATTACTTTTAAAAGTAACTTTCCCAAACACTGCATTTGATCTGTTTAATGCATCCTTGATGAATAAGAGTATTAATTAGGGGTTCGAGCACGAAGTGCTGAAACCCTATAGTATCTGTTAGGATTTTTATTATTTTTATTATTCTGCCCTAAAACGAATCGTGCAGCCCAAACCGTAAGTCGTAGAGACTTGAAACTTGGTCAGATGGTAGACCTCAGTCTGTGGAGAACGTATCAAAGTCTCAGCCCAATCGGCCAAACGGGGGCGCTACAGCACAAAAACCGGGTTTGTCGTAGACTTAAAATCTACACAGTTTGTCGTAGACTTAAAATTTTAACATCGTTGTGATCCTTGCGTCAGCCCGAACAAAAGTGTTCTGAGCCAGATTTTCTCTAAAACGCACGTTTTTTTCGCAAAATTGAGCTATATCTGGGACCTACTTTTGCGAACTAGTCCTAGGTTTTTCACCCGATCGGAACCAAACCACTGCAGAAATATTGTCTGGACACTGAATATCAATAATTATCAAAAAAAAGTTTAAATTTTGATTTTCGCGCCAAACGGTACGTCGATTAGCGTCTATGCTAACGTTAGCCAAATGTTATTTGAAGCATAACTCTGGAACGGAATGAGATATCTTCACCAAACTCGGTACACATGTGTATGAGCTCAATCTTTGGTCAAATAAAAAAAATTGCGTAGCTCTGCCACTTGGTGGTGCTGTAAGACTAAAAAAGAAAGACAGTTATAACTACGCGACCGTTAGTCCGATCGACTTAAAAATTGATATGCAGTGTCTAGGTCCAAAGGTGCACGAGTGTCTATGAGGACATTCGCGTATCTTAAAAAACATGGATGCCATTGGTCAAATAAGTTTAAGCACCTATTACACAAGGTTAACGGAGATCGATCGGAACAAAACTCGGTGGGCATGTTCAACTCGTGGCCCTAAAGGTCTGTAAGAATTTTGAAAGAAATCGGCCACTAGTTTGCGCTAACGAGTTTTTTTGGCTCTTTAATCACGTGGTGTTTGACACATCCACATAATATGCATATCATTTGATAGATGTTCTCATAATGAGCAACTTTGCCTCAAGAACCATTGCTGTCAGTTAAATCGTTCATTAATTATTCAGGAATATGTTAAAAACCTACTTTTGCGAACTAGTCTCTGGTTTTTCGCTCAATCTCGATCAAACCACTGCAGTAATAATCTCTGGACTCTCTAGATCAATAATTATCGAAAAAATGTTGATTTTTGTCCTTTGGTTAGCTATAACTGGCTCATTTTAAAAAAGGGGGCGTGGCCACACATACCCAAAAGCCTATAAAACCTAAACAAAAACTTTAAATTTTACGAAAGTTGGTGAAAACATGTGGCAGATGACTCTTAACAAGCATGAAAAGTTTCAAGGAGTTCGGAGCATAGATGGCGCTATAACAGTAAAAAAAGCCATCAAAAACACAATATTTCAATTGTACACTAACGTAAATTGTAACAAATCGTTCATATTTTCATACATCCGCTAGTTATTCATATCATATGACAGATCTCCTCATTTTGAACAACTTTGTCTCTAGGGTCACTGCCATCAATTGAAGTGTTATTTAAATATTCTCGATTATGTTCAAAACCTACTTTTGCGAAGTAGTTCTAGGTTTTGCCCCCAATCGGAACCAAACCACTGCAGAAATGTTACCTGGTCAGTGAACATCAATAATTATCAAAAAAATATTTAAAATTCCACTCACTTTCGCAATGATGCCCCAAAATGTTTAAAAGTCGCAGGCCAATTTTACGAAACAGGCTATAACTCGTGAAGGAAATGGCATATCTTCACCAAACTCGGTACACATATGTATGAGAACAAACTTTGGTCAAATAAAGAAAATTGCGCTGATCCGCCACTTGGTGGCACTATAATGTTGATAAAACTATAACTGGGTAACCGTTAGTCCGATTGACATGAAATTTGGTATGCAGTGTCTTTGTCCGGAGTGGCTCAAATATCTACGAGGACATGCGCGTATCTCAAAAAACATGGCCGCCAACTGCCAATGAAATTTAAGCACCTATTTGACAAGGTTAACTGAAGTCGATCGGAATGAAAGTCGATGGACATGTTCGACTCAAGGCCCTAAAGGTCTGTAAGAATTTTGAAAGAAATCGGCCACTAGTTGGCGCTAACGAGATTTTTTGGCTCTGTAATCACGTGGTGTTTCACAAATCCACACAATATATATATCATTCGATAGATCTCCTCATAATGAGCAACTTTACCTCTGGTACTATTGCTGTCAATCAAATAGTTCATTAAATAATCTCAATTATGTTAAAAACCTACTTTTGCAAACTAGTCCTAGGTTTTTCACTCAATCTCAATCAAACCACTGCAGCGCAATTCTCTAGACACTCTAGATCAATAATTATCAAAAAAATGTTGAATTTTGTCCTTTGGTTAACTATAACGGGGTCATTTAGAAAAGGGGCGTAGCCAAATATACCCAAAACCCTATAAAACCTAAACGAAAACTCAAAACTTTACCAAACTTGGTGACAACATGTATCAGGTGACTCTTAACAATCATGCTAAGTTTCATAGAGATCGGACCATAGGTGGCGCTATAACAGTTTAAAAGACCTCAAAAACACAATATTTGTATAGAAAATGACCTCAAATTTTAGAAATTGTTTATATATACACATATACACTAGATCTTCATATCATATGATAGAACTCCTCATAAATAACAACTTTGCCTCAAGAACCATTGCTGTCAATCAAATCGTTCATTAATTATTCAGAAATATGTTAATAACCTACTTTTGCGAACTAGTCCCTGTTTTTTTGCCCGATCGGAACCAAACTACTGCAGTAATATTCTCTGGACTCTCTATATCAATAATTATCGAAAAAAATAATAATTTTGTCCTTCTGTGATCTTTAATGGGGTCATTTAGTAAAGGGGCCTTGGCAAATATACCCAAAAGCCTATAAAACCTAAACGAAAAGAGAAAACTTTACGAAACTTGTTGAAAACATGTGTCATATGACTCTTAACAAGTATACAAAGTTTCATGGATATCGGATCATAGGTGGCGCTATAACAGTCAAAAAGGCCTCAAAAACACCAAATTTCTATAGAAAATGACCTCAAATTGTAGAACATATTTCATATTTTCACAGAAACACTAGATATTCATATAATATGATAGATCTCCTCATTCTGAACAGCTTTGCCTCTTGGACTAATGCTGTAAATCAAATCGTTCATTAATTATTCACAATTATGTTAAAAACCTACTTTTGTGAACTAGTCCCTGGTTTCTCACTCGATCTCGATCAAACCACTATAGTAATGTTCTCTGGACTCTCTAGATCAATAATTATCAATAATTAACATAAAAAATGTTGAATTTTGTCGCTTGGTTAGCTGTAAAGGGGTCATTAATAAAAGGGTGTAGCCAAATATACCCAGAATACCCAGAAAACACAGTGTTGTATGAGAAATTGCTATTTATAACCACTAGATGGCAGCGGAAGACCACTAATGGGCTTATTAAGCTCTCGAACAGAACTGTTCATGGCTTTTCTCATTTAATTCAAGTTTACCATTTTGTCATGTCAGTTTTTACAATTTTGCCATATTATGATCACACAGAAATATAGACTCTTAAAAAAAGAAGACTTGCAAAAACTATTGTCACCTATCATTTATTTCAAATATCTATATCTGCAACAAAATGTGTGTGCATGTATGTCTTTGTATGTGTGTGTCTGTTTCTGTAAGCATGCTTATTGAGGATTAATGTAACAGTTTAACCTTTTCATGTTTGTGAGTATGTGTTATTTGGAAAAAAGTACCACTATAATGGTTATAAAGGTTCAAAACACAGTGTTGTATGAGAAATGGCTATTTATAACCACTAGATGGCAGCGGAAGACTACTAATGGTCTCAAACAGAACTGTTCATAGCTTTACTCGTGGAGATATTATAAAATCACTGTTATAACATTTAAAATCACATTAAGTCAAAGTTTACCATTTTGTTCATACAGACATATCAGTTTTTACAATTATGACAGATTATAATTACAATGAAACCTGAATATGACATGAACTCTTAAAAAGAGAAGACTTGCAATAAGTTTTGTCAGCTATCATTTATTGCAAATATCTATATCTGCAGCAAAATGTGTGTGCATGTATGTCCTTGTGTGTGAGAGTGTGTGTAAGAATACTTATTGATTATTCATATGATAGTTTAACCGTTTCATTTCTATGTGTTTGTGTGTGTGTGTGTGTGTGTGTGTGTGTGTGTGTGTATGTCTGTGTCTGTAAGCATATTGTCTATTTTCAATGTGTTTAACTGTCAGTTATACATCCAGGTTGACCTAGACCCTACAATTATACCACCTTAAGGCTCGAACCCCGGTAATTGCTGCTCGCAGCTATATTTTCTTTGTTGTTGTTGCTGTTTTTTTTTGTTGTTGTTGTTGTTGTTGTTGTTTTGTTTTGTTTTTTTACTTACCCCAAAAACATTTAGTAGTGTATGGTAGTGTATCATGGCTAACACAAAGTTATTAAGCTGCAAAGAAACAGTTTTCAACACTAATAATAATAAATATTTCTTGTGCATAAAATAGCATATTGGAATGATTTCTGAGTTTAAAATAAAATATATTATAATTTTTAATTACAATAATATTTTACATTATTGTTTTTACTGTATTTTTGATTAAATAAATGCAGCCTTGGTGAGCACAATATCTTAATTATTCCCAACTTTTGACTACTAGTGTGTGTGTGTGTGTGTGTGTGTGTGTATTCATGTATTTCCCATAGACAGAATAGCACCCACCAAGCAACACACTAGACACCACCCAAAACACCCTAGCAACCACCTAGCAATGCCACTAATTGCTAAAAGCTTTTTAAACAACCTAGCATAATAACAGAGACCACTGCGTAGGCAGAGATCCCACTCACTTTTTTTATGAAAAAGGGTAAAACTCTAGTGGATAAATTTGCAGAAATGTCTATTAGGATGCTCACTCCAAAATCACCAAAATGTGAAGATCTGCTCCCACATACACGTGACAAACTCTGTCCCACTCCAAAACACCCCCTTCTCTACCTGGTGAGTGTAGAAGAGATAAAAACAGCAACACTAATAGCTGCGAAAATGGAAATGTTTGAACCAAGTAAAGACCATTCTTAGACCTTACAGCCTCTTTAGCACTAAAAACCAACTTGTGGTCAAGGTCAAATCCCTGCGATGGTCTGAATACCAACCAGATCTCACACTAGCTTTAACCTTTCTACCTACCTTCCTACCATTTCCTTCTCTCTGCTTCCCTCTCGCTGTTTCTGAAACGTGTTCACTACTTGTAACAGGACTAACACTCTCATTAGCCACACTAAGGTGCTAGAACTTACCTTTGATGGCTCTCTTAATTATCAGCCATTTTAAATCTCTTCAGCCTGGGGATTTCATTGAGCTACAGACACACACACACACACACTTGTACATTTATTGGGCTGGGAGGCTGCTCGTGCTCTAATTTATTCCCTTGTGTTGGCTACCATGTGGAAACACACATACCCAGTGTGCCTGTGAAGTTGAGAGAGTGTATGTGATAAGGTCCACAGGCGTTCTTAGTACATTTTCTTTCTTTTTTTGCGAGAGTGAGACATGTTGTACCTGCCACACCCATCTATCAATTATCTTATATGATGGATGCCTTTCAACCTCTATTTCTTTCTCTTTTTCACACAACACTCACTTTGTCCTGATCTCTAGGGCGCATACACACACACTAGAGTTTGTGCTGCATCAGAGAACACTGCAAATACATTGATTTCACTGGGGACAGAGCCTCGCTAGAGTTTGGGAAAGTGACACTCTTTCATGCGGCAAAAAGCTGAGTTATGTTGATTCTTCAGCTCATTTTTAAACCTGTGTGTGTAGTTTTAAAAATTAAGTGATATAATTCTGTGTTTCTTGAAAAAGGTGATCTGTGACATCTGAATTATGTTGAATATCACATTTTTGTGTCTACACTTAAAAATAAAGGTGCTTCACGATGCCATAGAGGAACCTTTTTTGTCTAAATGGTTCTATAAAGAACCTTTCACATCTGCAGAACCTTTCTGTTTCACAAAAGGCTCTTTGTGGCGAAAGAAGGTTGGTCAGATGATAAAAAGATAAGCAAGAGATGGTTCTTTTAAGAAAACTTTTGACTGAATGTTTTTTTGTGGAACCAAAAATGGTTCTTCTATGGCATTGCTGTGAAGAACCTTTTAAGCGCCTTTATTTTTAAGAGTGTTAATAAGGGATTTGTGGGCACTTTAATAAATTTAGATTTTATTAATGTAAACACACACAAACTATGGATATTTTTCTTACAAAAATGCATCGATTCACTTTAAAAGCCTTTATTAACTCTCCGGAGCCAATGTGGAGTACTTTTTATGATGGATTTATGAACTTTTATTGGACTTTGAAATCTTAAACCCCATTCACTGCCATTACAAAGCTTGGAAGAGCCAGGACATTTATATATATATATATATATATATATATATATATATATATAACTCTGATTGTATTCATTTGAAAGAAGAAGGTCATATACACCTAGGATGGCTTGAGGGTGAGTAAATCATAATAATTTTCATTTTGGGGTAAACCATACCTTTAAAGTTTACATTTTAAAAGAGAAAAGCTGAGAAAGGGAAAGTATAAGAATAAGTGATGGAAATTAGCATGCATCAAATTGTGCGACCAAAAGTGGAGAAAATGTTGAAGTTGGCATTAAATGAAAATCAAGTAATAAACCATATGCATGTTACAGATCTTATTATGGTTCATTATCCCTAATCATCCATTATGGCCACGTTCACACAGCAGCAGAATACGGTTGTCAGTCCTAGTCTGGTGACGTATGCTAGACTTCAAGCCCTGCAAGTGTACGATCTGGCTTCATTTTTGAGGCAACGCCAGCATCTCAAAATCTAATCAAAAACTGATGGATAGAACCAATCCACACTACATTTTGTCATCACAATACGAAAGAAAAGATCTGTCACTATTACGCTTCTTCACAATTGACATTTTTGCTGCCATACACCGGTTGACATAAGAATTCGAAAAAGACAGTTCCAAATCAGGAAGCCTCTGTATTCCTGCTTGATTTTTCACTGACACGATTCTTTCCACACCCTCAAAAATGAATCTTACACGTTTGACGCTCTGACAGAGCTTTCTCTAGTGTGTAGACTTACACATCGCACACACTCACAGGCAATATTCATTTACTCTTTCACACTCTCTCTTCACCCATCAGTCAATTCCTGTGTCTGTCCCTCTTTTTCATGAATCTTCTCTTTCACTCTTCCTCCACTTCTCCCTGGGGTTTCCTGAGATAGACACTTTTAAAATGGTATTATCTCTATTGATGTTATTGAGCATACTGTGATCTGAAATGAAGGCGCTACAGTCACCTCACACCTCCATTTATTCCCATCCATCACCTCAGCAGAGCCTGACTTCCTCTATTTAAATATACTTCACTTTCAGAGAAGCAGGATTCTCATTCATATTTCAAACCCAGCATGAGGAAAGAGACTGTGTGGAATAGTTATAGCCTACGATAAGTACATTTGTCATTTATGAGGGATTGTGATTGTGTGTTTGATTTAAATATACCCATGGCATTAAATATGTCTAGTAATATGAGCACATTTGCTTCACATTTAGTGTAAATGAGTCAATTTGCTGTTTATGGACTCATTATTTTCACATTCACCTTTAGATTTAATGCAGAATCTTTTTAAATTTAAACTGCAGAATCAATAAGAGTTTTGATGCATCTGCTTTAGCTAATTGGTCAGCCAATTAGAGTACAGTATATTATATTTTAAAAAGGACAGGGATGTTAGAGGAGTTTCTTTTAATTGTGATTTTGTGTTTTATTATACTCTGTGGTGTTATATTTACATGTTTTTCACTGAAAAGGCAGTAGAGTGTGGACATACTGACAGCATACAAAATATAGAAGAATTTACATGCACATTTTAGAAGGTAAATTGTTAGCATTGTTGGGTCTGATGTCTCTCATCTTCCTCTTGACAATACCCCATAGATTCTCTATGGGGTTCAGGTCAGGCGAGTTTGCTGGCCAATCAAGCACAGTAACACTATGGTCACTGAACCAGCTTTTGGTACCTTTGGCAGTGTGGGCAGGTGCCAAGTCCTGCTGGAAAATGAAATCAGCATCTCCATAAAGCTTGTCAACAGAAGGAAGCATGAAGTGCTCTAAAATTTCCTGGTAGATGGCTGCGTTGACTGTGGACTTCAGAAAACACAGTGGACCAACACCAGCAGATGACATGGCAGCCCAAATCATCACTGACTGTGGAAACTTCACACCGGACTTCAAGCAACATGGATTCTGTGCCTCTCCACTCTTCCTCCAGACTCTGGGACCTTGATTTCCAAATGAAATGTAAAATTTACTTTCATCTGAAAAGAGGACTTTGGACCACTGAGCAACAGTCCAGTTCTTTTTCTCCACAGCCCAGTTAAGATGCTTCTGACGTTGTCTCTGGTTCAGAAGTGGCTTGGTAGCCCTTTTCCTGAAGACGTCTGAGCGTGGTGACTCTTGATGCACTGACTCCAGCTTCAGTTCTCTCCTTGTGAAGCTCTCCCAAGTGTTTGAATCGGATTTGCTTGACTGTATTCTCAAGCTTGCGGTCAACCCTGTTGCTTGTGCACCTTTTCCTACCCAAATTCTTCCTTCCAGTCAACTTTGCATTTAATATGCTTTGATACAGCACTCTGTAAACAGCCACACCTTTCAGTAATGACCTTCTGTGACTCTTTGTGGAGGGTGTCAATGTTCGTCTTCTGGATCATTGCCAAGTCAGCAGTCTTCCCCATTATTGTGGTTTCAAAGAAAAAGAGATACCCAGAATTTATACTGTAGGGATGGTCATTTATTCAAACTCAAATGTAAATATTCTAATATTTTGAGATACTGATTTTTGACTTTCATGAGCTGTAAGTTCTAATCATCAAAATTAAAAGAAATAAACATTTTAAATATATCAGTCTGTGTGTAATGAATGAATATAATATACAAGTTTCACTTTTTGAATTGAATTAGTGAAATAAATCAACTTTTTGATGATATTCTAATTATATGACCAGCACCTGTATATTATATTTTAAAAAGGACAGGGATGTTGGAGGTGTTTCTTTTAATTGTGATTTTGTGTTTTATTATACTCTGCGGTGTTATATTTACATAGTACTAATAGACCATTTTGCCATTTTTCCATGAAAAATACTTGCTCAAATTTAATTTTCGTTTAGTATATTAAAATAGATTCATTAGTTAAGCTTATGTATACATATTTAATTTAACAAACCAATTACTGCATTTTTCACAATTATTCTATGAAATTGTGAAATCTATTAAAAATCATTTTACAAGCACAAAGTTATCAACTCGTATTTAATAAGAATTTTATTTAGCCAGTCAGTAACTTTTTCGTAGCATTTACATAATTCAACTTTTAAAGAAAATATGTTTATCCTTAAAGTCACCTCAAAATATAATTCAAGTACAACACAAAGAACATAATAGCTTACCAACTTACAAATAGCTCTGTTTAAATTTTGTGGTGCCGCAAGAAACTATTTTATCGGTTGGGAGAATGTAGTATTGCTATACTTTTGAAGGAACCCAATATGAATCCAAGTTCTACTGGATATTGAAATAGTTTTTTTTATATTTACAATATAACTTTCGATATTCAGCATGAACCAATGTGAAGCAAACAAGTCCTGCATTAAAAAAAAAGTGCTATTCTTTTAACAAGGAACAAAATGCAATCTTACTCTCACAGCAGTCAGCCTAGGATTTTGACTTTGTTTGTCATGAACCTTAATTCATAACCACAAACTGTGATGTTCTGATGATGGTAGCCTGTAGCTTTTCCAAAGATAGTTTACCTAGAAATTAAAATTCTGTCATCATTTACTGACTCGTCTTTGAAAGCTGACTTTAGAAGAGGCATTTTGGAAGAGTTCAAGTTATTTGCTTATTAAATATTGTCATTAAATATTTTGAGTTTAAGTCATTAGCTAATATTATCATGTGTAACACCATTATTTTAATAACACTCTTAAAAAAATAAATAAATAAACAAATGTAATGTATTTTTAAACATCATATGATTTTTCACCATAAGTAAATTACAAGACATATACACTGAGGGTATGGGAATGACCCATAAGTTATCTATTTAATGTTCTTCCTTTTTTCCTCTCCTTCCTGTCATGGAACTTTAGTTATTCTGTATCTACCCTGTTAATAAAACAATTTCTCTGCCCAATGAAAAAAAAAAGAGAGAGACAGTCTAAAATGACCTTTTCAGATCACATATGCTGGTTTAGATAACTTACGAGCTTCATGCTATAAAACCTAAAAAATAAGAACAAAAGAGTTTATTTCTTTTAGTTGTTTCTAAAACCATTGGTCTTTGGAGCTTATTGTTTCCACAATAGTCTTTGCAGCCATTCATAAATTGTAAAATAAAAAAATAACAACACACAAAGTACAGAACTACAGATTGATTTTTATTTTATAATATATATATATATATATTTGGTATTTTAAGGTTTACTTTGTTTTTAAACCAATAATGGTAGGTTGGTCAAAGCTGCAATTTTGGGGGTTTATACAAGCAAATGTTTATGGGAGATGATCCAGAGCTCTGCTAATGGACATCCATGACGTGCGGCTAGAGGTGATAATCCAAGTAGCTGTTGATTAGTGCTTCTCTGAAATCTGGGTTAAGGGCAAGCAGGAGAAAAGAGGAGCGCTTGGCAGCAGAGAGCTTCTTCCTGGCAAGGAAAGCAGAAAGTCATTAATGGAAAGTGGAGTGTAAGCTCACCTTGCTGACACAATGCTCCTTTTGTACTTTCTGTTAATTGTCTCTAATCAGGTGCAGGTGTCTCCAAGCAATTCCCACTTGCCCTCATGATTGGCCAATCTCTGTTGCTCAGGGTGACGCTGATAGGAGCTTTTTGTTACACATGCAAACTCTCAATTAAGAGTTCTTTAAATACTTTGTTCATCAGCTGTAGTTTCTCCATTGTCTTCTAGCTATTTGGCCATACATTAAATTGTAAAGTAGGCAGATAAAGACAAAAAGTCATGGGCCTAAAATGGTCACAAGCCCAAAAGCATCCTGACACAGCGCCATGTAGGGTTTATTCTGTCACACAATCCTCCCATAGATCAAAATATGGCATAATAAGCCAGAATCGCTGTCCTTCTCTGTCTCTCATTTTTATCTTGGTATATGAACATCTCTATAAAAACCTGACTTGTTAAAATTGTTGTTATCGTTGGTCCTTGATGGCATACAAAAAGAATGACTCCCATTCCTGCAGAGGATCACAAGTTTGAGAAATGACCAGTGAGTGACACAGAATGTTCAGATCTATTTACCACCTAAATGTAAACAATAGTATTAACAAAAGAAAAAAAATGCATTTGCTGAGCCAACCATGCCATTTTAGCTTGCTTCTTCGGTCTTTTATTGTGTTTCATGTTTCACAGGACTCTGTGCTCTGCATTGCAAGTGCATTGCTGTACCAGGTGAGCTACTGAGCAAGTTTACTGAAGTACATCAGAAAAGACTGGGGTCATAACAGAATTCTGCAAAGAGCTGTTGGAGTTTTACTGCCACTAGTGTTCATTTCAGCTCTGCAGTGAACTGTTTGTATTGGTACGTTTTTACTGTTTTGCAATGTTTTGAAAGAGGCATGTTTTTCCAATGATACTAGGTTGTTAAGTCACTCGTGCAATTCACATAACATTCCCAGAACTTCAGTGACATGGCATTTACATAATCAGTTCTAAACACGTGTTTCGGTGTTTACACACTGATGCGGCATATGTACTGTATATGCTGATGCAACATTTCCGTTGCAATGTATGTAGCATGCACAATATGTCTCTGCATTAATCTCCATAATAACCATCTTAAATGCTAATAATAATTTCCATTTCAAACCAAAAATGCTTCATCTGAGCTTGCATGGACAGATAGACTGTGTTTGCATTGGAATACTAGTGTCCTACATGCTGTTCAATTAGACAAAGTATATTTCCTTCTAGATGTGGTGCGTGAAAGAATATGCATTATGCATCAATAAGTGTTTCAAACAGTAGTATGTAAATTGTTGAGCTTATCATCTAACATGCAGTATGTTGCATATGATTATTTTGCTTTTTTAAATCCAATTTTGTGCACAAATGTCTTTACTTTTGGCTGTCAGATCAAGTAATGTGTCAGGGGGGAATGTGCACTTCATTCATCACACAGGAGTTGGAAGGTCTTATCGCAACCATATTGCATTGTGGGATAGACTGTCCAGCACATTGTGTTCTGTTATGTGCTGCACATTTGGTGAAATATACAGTAGTAGGTCACCCAGATATTGTCTTATAGCTTTGAAAAACAGCAAATTTAGTATAGTAAAGTATAGTATTCTTTTAAGTTATAGCCTATTGTTATTGTTTTTATTCTAACCACAAATAGTAAACTGTCAGTACGTTTTTATGCTAAAAACTAATGTAATGTCCTTTTAAACATCATATAGTTTTTACTGTAAACTGTAAGATGATCCATAATTATCAAATTTAATTGATCTAAATTATCCAGTTTTTACAATATTTTTCGTTAAAATTACTTGATTTTTTTTACAACGTACAATCAATTTTTATGTAAACTGGAGCTGTGTTATGAAGTAAAGAAAAGCCTCTTTTAGAAGTATGATAAATGGACGTGATGCTTTTATGCAGAATATAATGAGTATTCATTTGCTAACTGACCATTTTAATGCACAGCCTTCGAGTTATGGCCCTTTACCGTCACTGTGCCCCAGTCTCTGCTCTCTTATGGGAATAATTATTGTGGGGCGGTGAGAGGTGAGGGTTGGGGATGCATTTGGAAATTGAAAAGTGTAAAGTAGGTTTCTGATTTATTAAAAGGTTCTCAAAAAAGCTCCTTCAGATCCGATGGATAGAGAGAGAGAAGCCGTTGGAAGAGGTTTAACTATAAAGAGAAGAGAGGAGGGGAGAAACTCACTCCCACTTTTTGGTTAGAATTAGTCTCTAGAACTAGAGCTAAATTGCGGTGCAATGCATCTGCCGTTGACAAACGCAAGTGCTGTTCTGTATAACAGATGCTGTTAAAAGACTTTTCAGGAACAAACTTTTAAGGAAAATTTGCGTTTTAATGTCTCTAAAGTATGCCCTTCTTTTCTAGCAGCCGTAGGCAAAATTGTTTGATGTTACAAGGCCAGTGTAGGCAAATTAAATACTCCAAAGAATATATTTGTGTCTTCTGTTTGAGTATAAATGTTTTGTTTTTCTTCAGCAACATGATTTACTAAGAAACGAAGGTGCATTTGTGCTCTTACCTCTTAAAAGAGCTTGGTTGCACACTTAATCAGAAAAATAGTTGTAAAAAACAGTCTGGAATGGATGGGAAAAGCTGTCAGACTCAAACCAAAATTACCAAAAGAGGTGGGCGTGCTTAAAGTCACTGTGGTATTACTCAACGTGGAACTACAAATGGAAGAGCATCACAGACACAAACTTCCACATCACACACACATTTTGGTGTGGCCTCTAAGACACATTTAGACCAGTCTAAGAAGCTTGAGGAGCACTTAAAGCAATCAACCTCGGCACACACACATACAAATGTCTCCAATGAATACAGGTTTCCCTTTAAAATCTGTACAGGGACAACAGCAGTGCTATGTTTATGTAAAAAAATAAGTATGACAGAAGTAAAAAAATATCTTAATAACTTTTTTAAAAATTACATCTTTAGTGAACGTCAACTCATCACTGTCACATTTCTAATTTTCCTTGACACATAACACTTTCTGTCAGTTGTTGTGTTGAGTGGTTCACATCATTCTATGCCTAAAATAGCAAACATGCTGACCTCGATGGCTTTTAAAGAAATACAGTACAGATTCAGAACAGCAAGGTCAAAAATTATATAGGCTTTGCAAACTTTTGTCCATAACTGAAAAGAGAATGGACTGTCAAATAGTGCTTATGATGGATAGTCAGTGAAAGAGCTTTCTGAGTCGCACTGTTTATAAGTACATATTTAATATTTCATATTTCTTCTGCTCTGTGTGTGTGACACAAACATTTGTTTGGATGCTCTGTGGGAGACAAGGCTGAATATTAATGGAATATGTGTATGTGAGAGAGAGAGAGAGATTGCCTGCCTTTGCAGCATATGTATTAGTGAAGGACAAAGAATGAGTGTTTTGGAGGGTTTGGGGGTGGAAGTGGTAAGTACAAGATCAGCAAATAGAATCTTAAACGGACACAAGATTCCTGCAACAGCCAAATAATATATTGCAGTGAATAAGTAACTGCATGTTCTTTTCCTTGTGTAGGCAGCTGAGGTTTCAGGGGCACTGATTTTGCACACATAAATATATTTGATAATTACATTCCAAATAAGATATGTTTTTGTATTCAAGAGTCTTTATTAAGCAAAAAACAATTTATTTGTATAGATGAATGATTAACAATGTGCCCCCAGGTGGTACTTGACAACTCTAGCAATGAAAAATACTTAAAAACACCGACATTTTAATACATATTTTAAAATGTACACATTTAGAGAAAAAGGATTATAATAATAGTTTAATAATAGAGACCAGTTCCAGTGAAATATCTTCACAATCGTCTATGATGCTTTTAAGTCCATCATGTCGTTATTTTGGTGTAATTTAGTGGCAAATTAAGACATTGTGGGATATGACAGCATCTGAAATAAACATTTGAGTTTATAGTTATAGTGTGCCTCTTCCATTTGTTTATGTAAAAACAAATGTTTATGAAGGCCAAATATAGAAAATATAAGGCATTAATATGTGCTTTATAAGTACTAATAAACAGCCAGTATGCATGCTAATAAGCAACTAGTTAATGGTTAATTGTGTTCAGCAAAAAGGTCAGTTCTTAAGGCCGATATGGTTCTAAATAGAACTGTGATTACATGTAAAGAACTTTTAAAGAACCATCTTTGTTATAGCTGAATAGTTTTTTTCATAGCTGAATTTTTAGTAATAATTTCCTCAAAAATTACTTTAGAAATCATACTTGTATGCTAAAATGGTGCTAAACAAATAGATATGATCACTGAACACAATCGTGCTGCTTAATATATTTGTGGAAACCATGCTGCTTTTTTGTAACATTTGTAACAAAAATCACTTTTAAAACTGAATGGTAGTATGTTTTACTTTCAAGAGTAGTCATATATCACCCGTATAATAAACTTAAAAAAGCAACAAAAAAATGGATGCAATCAATTAAAATATTTTATTCTATTTTCCCTTAAAGTTAGCATCCACATAATCAGAAACACTGGGTTTAATCACTGGATTCAAACACTGGATACTTGCTGAATTTGAATAATTTCCAATTCTTCTAAACAGACATCTAAAATTTGCATCTTAACAAGTCCATTACATTGTCATCCTTTCTACATGTGCTTGGAAGATGAAAAAAATGCAAGCCACTAGAACAACAGTATGATCAGTTATGTTTTAAAGGCGTAATGCTTGAATTATGTTACATTGTTTGCCTGATTTACTCTGCAATCTCAATTTAACATGCTCAAAAAACATATAAAAAAAACTGAATTTAAGTTACTCACATGTACAGTATAAAAGCTCATGGCCGCTTGACATATATCATGAGGCTTTCCAGGTGCACTCTTTTACAGACACTCTTTTTTCATATCACTCTAAAAAAAATGGTGCTATATAGCACTAAAAGTGGTTCTTTGGCTTGTAATCATAGGGGAACCACTTTTGGTGATTCAGTGGTTCTTCAGCGGTTCTTCACCGGTTCTTTGGCATGACTGAGGGGCACCGCTGCGATATACAGATCCTGTTAAGTTCCTGTATAGTTCTTCAGCAATTCTTCAGTGGTTCTTTGGGGTGATTAAGGTGCTATATAGCACCACTGCCGTACAAAGAACCTGTTAAGCCCCTTTAAAGGTTCTTTACGAGCCAAAGAACCACTGTCGGTGCGGTTTGGCATCATTTTTGTTGAAGAAATACAATGCAATATGGCACCTCTTATGGTTCTACATAGCACCATTTGACAAAGGTGCTGTATAGAACCTTTAAAGATACTGTGCTATATAGCACCAAAAGTGGTTCCCCTATGATTACGAGCCAAGAACCACTTTTAGTGCTATATAGCACCAATTTTATTTTTGAGTGATACTCTTAAAAAAGGGAAGACCTGGCTCCACTTAAAAGGCATTTAGCAATATCTGAGCCTACTGATTTTACTGATACTTCAGAGTGCTTCCACTCTCACCTACACTTCTTACATACTACCATTGAACTCTCCGCACTTAATACCTCACATTAGACTTAAGCGCTTCAACAGCGGTCCTTCATCAGAGGGCCATGATTCGCGCCGCACAAGCCCAGGACCACACTGACACATATAGAACTCCATTTTTTACATGATTGCTACAGAGCTTCAATGCCACGGGAGCTCTTTCAATGCTCATGTGTTATCAGCCTTGATTAAAATTGCACATAGCCATTTAACCCAAAGCCACACACACATATTCTCTACTAAAGTTACATCTGAAACAGCTTCAATCCTTAGGGAGAGTTCCCAGCATGATTAAAGGTACTTAAAAAAAAAAAGTCATGCTTTCTTTCCCTTCCGTCTTCTGACTAATACAAGAGAGAGTGGTACAGAAAGAAGTAGACATTCAAATCACTGGTAGGACCTCTCACCGGAGCACATTTTCCTTTTTCACTGAGTTAAGCAGTCAAGAGTGCTGCATTTCATGTCTCACAGGAGGTACACGAGCAGACAGAAATGGTGCTAACATACTTTGTGAAGTTTTGAGATGCACCGTGACCTCGCACTAATCGCGAGGGTGATGAAATTACCGGTAGCCAAGAATAAAATTTCCACTGTAATTCTGGCAGTTATTGTCTCCTCTGAATGGTTAATTTGATGTGTTTAAACCCAGGGCTAGGATGTTCTGCACTATGATTTTGGACTTTAATTTTTTGGCTTCTGCAGGATCCTACAAGTAATTAGAGCCTCGATGTTATGTTCACATACTTTGATCTGTTAGAAAAATTAGGTGTTCCTTCTGTTCCTTCAAATGGTAAAACACATCTGTTCCTTCAAATAATAAATTGTAATTTGCAGTTTAATTTGGGGGATCAAATTTAACATTTTTCTCATTTTATGCAATGTGATCTACCTTATATCACAGGAGCAAGAATGTTGAAAATAGAGCAGTGATACCGCTTTACAAAGTTCAATAAACAAGAAGTTAATACTGAGTAGCATGCATTTTAGTCACATTGACAGTTATTCAGAGTCAATTATATGAGCCCAAGGCTGTGGGAGGCCCCCCCGGTGATTTCAACCGACTACCCGAGGCTAGCCTTAAAAGGCGCTCAGGACAGCCGATGGGCCACTGCTGTGTGTCGTCACAAAAGCTTATCATTTGCACATTTTTTTAAGTCTTGCCAATTTACGCATTCAAGAGATTTTAAAGCATTCAAACACAAGACGTGAAAGAGCTTAATTTAGTACCTGAGCAGCGCGCACACTGAGAGCCGTGTCTCACCGCCCGCAAACACCAAATTGAGTTTTGCCTCTTCTTGCAATTTAACTGACAAATACATACAAAATTATGTTGCAATATCTGTCTTGGTGAGTATCATTGAAAAACTGTTGGTTATGTCTAAACAGAAAAAAGATGTGTATCGTTATATTGGATGCATTGTCTCCAATATATATGTGACCATGCCTAATTTACTAACTGTAGGTGTCCTTGATGTTAATCCAAGAAAACAGAGAGAAAATGAATTACTGAATTACTTTGTATTTTTAACAAAAATTAATCTATATTTAATTTATACAGTGAAGACTATTCAATAATATTTTACATTTGATTATTCAGTTTTCTGTACTTGAAAATTGGGGAAAAAAAATGTATCTTTGTTCTATTTATGTATTTGTGCTAATTACTGAAATTCAAACATGGGTACAACCTGCACCAGGCCCCCGCAAACCCCAGCTACTGCCCTGCAGTTATTTGTCTATTTTTTGCTCCACTACCGAAAATTGGTCTAAATTAATGTGAAAGCAAAAACTAATAAATCAAGTTGTTTTATTTATTTATTTATTTTATATTTTCTTTCCTTTTTTCTTTTTAATTTTTGTTAAATAAATGATTCCGTCACTTGTTTAGTTCCTGAATAAATCTGTGTATATGAACAATTTGTTAACTAAATAAATGTCACTTATAAAGACTGTCGCCAACTACTGGTTTAATGACGTAACTGGAATCACTGAAAAAATCCCATGCACAGCAGTGTTATTTTAGTGTTATTTATACAGTGATGGCACCCTTGGTAAATATGATCAAAGAAGGCTGTGAAAATTAATCTGCATTGTTAATCCTTTTAATCTTTTATTTAAAAAACTCACAAAAATCTAACCATTCATTGGAGAATAAGAATTTGAAATGGGGGGAAATATCATTATGCAATAAATGTTTTTCTCTAATACACATTAGCCACAATTAACAGTACCCTTTTATTCAATACTTTTTGAAACCTCCATTTGCCAGTTTAACAGCTCTAAATTTTCTCCTATAATGCCTGATGAGGTTAGAGAACACCTGACAAGAGATCAGAGACCATTCCTTCATCCAGAATCACTCCAGACCCGTTAGATTCCCAGCTCCATGTTGGTGCTTCTTCTCTTCAGTTCACCCCACTCAGTTTCTATAGGGTTCAGGTCAGAAGACTGGAATGGCCAGCAGAAGCTTGGTTTTGTACTCAGTGACCCATTTTTGTGTTGATTTTGAGGTTTGTGTTTGGATTATTGTACGGTTGGAAGATCCAAACATGGCCCATTATAAGATTTCTAACAGAGTCAGTCACTTTTTGATTTTTTATCTGTTGGTATTTGATAGAATCAGTGATGCCGTATATCTATACAAGATGTCCAGGACCTCCAGCAGTAATATAGGCCCACAACATAAAAAAAACAGCAGTATATTTCATTATACACATAGGGTACTTTTTTTTATCCCTGTGTGCACCAAACCCATCTTGAGTATTTGCTGCTAAAAACCCATCTTGAGTATTTGCTGCTTTTTGGTTTCATCTGACCATATATGGCTCTTATATATATCTCTCTTAGAAGAGATCGAACCTTTAGAGTTCAAAAAAGAACTTTAAAGTGCAAATATGAACTTCTAGCTATCAAAAGGTTCAAAGTTGAACTTAAAGGTTCTATAATGATCCACTGGTTATTTAGCAGTTATTTTTTGAACCTTTGTTGTGGTAAAAGGTTCATATTAGAACCTAGCATAGTTAAGGTTCTTTCATGAACCTTTTCTAAGATGTACTGTAAAGACTAGACTGAGTACAGTTAGAACACCATTTGCTTGTTACATTAGTAAATTACTAATTCACAAACTCAGTATTAATGAATTTACTCTTATTCAGTTACTAATTGTGATGTCAGATGCAGTTGTGGCCTCCATCAGTTTAACCAAAATGTTTAGGCCTTGAGTTGATACAATGTGTTTCGTCTGTGCCCCATGCACCTCACATATCTCTAAATTGCACAATAACCTTTAGGGCACCATGTTGTTGTCAATTTTTAGAACACAAATTAAAAATCACAAAAATCAAAGTTCAGTTTTATCTTCATAAATGAACACGAAGCTATTCTGTATTAAATTGAGAGGGTGAAATTCTTACCCCTAAAAATAAACTTTAGGTCACACTTTATATTAGGTGGCCTTAACTACTATGTACTTACATCAAAAAATAAGTACAGTGTACTTATTGTGTTCATATTGTATTGTAAAACACTTCTGCTGCTATTGAGGTGGGATACAGGTAAGGTTAGGGACAGGTTTGGTGATTTGGGTAGGTTTAAGGGTGGGTTAAAGTGTAAGGGATGGGTCAACAGTGTAATTATAAATGTACTTACATAAATTAATTACAGATGTAATTACATATAGGTATTTTAAAAAATATAAGTACAATGTAAAAACATGTAGCCTATGTACACAATAAGTGCATTGTACCAAATGATTAATTTAAATGTAAGTACATATTAGTTAAGGCCACCTAATAAAGTGGGACCAAACTTTATATTCAATAGGTTATCTTCATATTTTACACCTGTGCATCCTTTAACATTTCACATTCATCCTTCAAATCTCAGAAAGCCTACTAATTCAGCTCAGAACAAAACAAGTGACAAAAGATAATTATTTTAAATTAATCTGGTTGGCAAACACCTTTTATCAGGTTGGGCACGTGTTTATATTATTGAGGGACACCATTATGTCATTCTGTAACACTCCTTCAAATGTGAAGCAAATCTATGTGTTGTGTAAGGTTTCATCAGCAAGATTATTCTTTCTTTCTTTATTAGTAGTTTTATTATTGTTGTTGTTTTTATCATTATCATTATCATTATTATACTATTATTATTACTATTTTGATTATATTGTTTCGATTTTGATAATAAAAACAAACAAAACAAAAAGATTTAAACCAGGCCGAGGGTTTCTGGGCTTGGTGCGCAACGCAACGCAACGCAAAGCACTGAAACTGTTTCGCGCGAGGTCAGAGGTCGCGCGGAAAAACCGTTACAAACATTCAAGCGCAAGCACGAATATCTGAGGTAAGACAACAAAACCTTTCAAATAAATTATGATCTTTTTGAAAAGCTATGAAAATAACACCTACGTAATGTCATAATTGTGTGTTTCATAATGAATAAATGAGGACAGGCCACATAATTGTAGAAAAATTAAGTACAAACTATGTTAATGTGGCCACAATATTAAGTCAGTTTACCGGTCCAGAGTTAATTATTCCACATATACGATGGTTACTACACCTGAAGACCTTTTCTCAGATGTTTTATTTCAAGATATTTTTTAAGATTTTAGCCTGCTGGTTACCCGAGCGAGCACTCGTGTATTGATTATTTTCACCAACAGAGGGCGCTGAGAGCTACATTGAGTCCTTGGTCACATGCCGCTACTTCATTCGTGAAGAACCTGGACGACAGACGCTATTATCATCAATTCTCAAAAGAGACACCATTGTCCCTATCAAGGTAGTATGTTGAATTAAAATAATACTGTTTGTATGTACTTTATAACTGCCTTTATAACTATAATTTCATGACTCCTGTTGTTTTAACAGATTTAATGGGATGTACGGAAGAACTTAGCGACTTTTTCCTCACATTTATGCATTTGTTTGACATTGTTATTACAAAGCAACTTTCAGTGCATTCCCACTTTTAATGGGATGCTCAGTTAGGTGTAATGGTCAGGTCAGGTGTCCACATATATTTAGCTGAACTATATTGTGATCTTTGCAAATCATTGAGCTGTTTTTACCATACTAACATGCATCTTTCTGCAAACTTTTTTTGTAGGACTTCTTATTGATATTTCACCTGGATCAGTCTCAAGATAACATATTGCTTGTTTGTAGCAACATATTGTAGCAATAAAAAAAAAGACTTTAAAAGACTGAAAGAACAAAGCAAACAAGATCAAAATTAATTCAAGGTCTGTTTGGTTAGATGTGCACATATAGATGGTAATTTCCACAATGCAGTAAGTTTATAATTGTAGAGAATGATGAGGGTAAAAATGTTTTTCTCTATTTTCAGGTATGCAACAGGTGAACACAACAAGATGTCTTCAGCCCTGGTTACCAAATACCAGTTCTTGAGAGTAAAGACTGGCAGAGGATGTGCTTAAAAACAAATTCCAAAAGAGAAAGATCACCTTTGATTAATGTTGAAGAAATAAATGAAATTTGCTGCAGGTTCAGCAAAGAAAACAGATCATTTTATCAGGAGTCCATCAAAAATATGGCAGCCATTGTAGAGGTAGGTTTGCTAAAATAAAGTGACACTTCAATACTTACATTTCTATTATCAAGTGAGAATGTTTCATGTATATGTTTATTTTTCTATTATTTTTATTTATTTTGTAGATGGATGATCTATCTGGCCAAGATTTGTATCAAAAGAGGCCAAGGCCAGTAGGGGTAAGTGTCACAGACAGAGTCTGGTGGCACAGACAGTGATCAACGAGTGCCAAAGAAGAGCAGTTGGGGTAGATATTGTTACTGAGTTGAATGAATGTACTGTGCATGTTCCACAGTAAAATCAGCAAGAATGAATAAAGGGAATATTCAAACAAAAATAAAAATTCTGTCATAATTTACTCACCTTCATGTTGTTTCAAACTTGTATTACTTTCGTTTGTTTTGTGAAAGAAATTATTTTCAAGAATGTCACTGAAAATCATTGACATGTTGTTCTGGACCCCAGTGATTTTCATCATATGGACATTCTTTAACATTCTTAAAAATATCTTATTTTGTGTTCTGCAGAAGAAAAAGGGTTGTTTGGAACAACATCAGGGAGAGTAAATGACAACAAAATATCCCTTTAATGGGTCATATACTTTTGATTACAATTTGTTATATTTAGAATTAACTGTTTTCTCACTGATGTCAACTTATAATATTAGTAAGGGATTCTTACAACCAAAAAACTCATAATGTAGTTTTTCATGACGACTTGCCACCCTCTCTATTATTATCTCTTTTACATTGACAGGTTCAAAAATAGTCAAAGATTTATTACTGACTCATTTTTTTAATCTTAATTAAAAAATAATAATAGTAATTCACTTTAACTACTAAATATTGTTAACATTAACATTATTTTCTCCTTGTTTAGGAACCACATACACCCAACCCCGTGCTGTTTATAAAGGGACGTGCCTTGGATGCAGAGTCTCTTTTAGAAATAATGATGGAAGGGGAGGAGGAGGTCTGAGAAGTAGACAATGTGAACACCGCTCTACACTTCATCTTCAACACTGAATATGTTTCAAAGTTGAGAGACACCCTGACATTCATTGAGAACTGTTTAATGTATCATAATGCCAAAACCAATATGCCAGCCACAATGGACAGTTTTTTTAAATTAAATTAACGTATATGTATATGTATATAAATGCATGATGTTGATTGTTGTTTATTTATTAATGTGTTTGTTGGATTGTTTGTAACATATTTATGTTTGATTGTTGTTTATTTATTTATTAATGTGTTTGTTTGTAACACATATTTATGTTTGTTGTTTGTTTATTTATTTATGTGTTTGTTGGATTGTTTGTAACATATTTATGTTTGATTGTTGTTTATTCATTTATGTGTTTGTTGGTTTGTTTGTAATACATATTTATGTATTAAACAGTTTGTGGACAATCACAGTGTTCTGTCTATATAGTGAAATTGGATTAGTAATGTATAATAATAATAATAATAATAATTTTATTGCTATCTAGAAAAAGGTTAAAAAAGGAACCCATGAGGGTCATTAATGCACCTTTAAGTGAAGGTTCCAATTAGAACCTTTAAGGTTCCTCCACAGTTGCAATCTCCAGGAACCTCAAAAGGTTCATTTTTGAACCTTTTCTTCTAAGAGTGTAGAAGCCAGTGCCATTTGAAGTTCCAGTCATGTCTGACAACTGAATATGCTGGAGTTTGTTTTTGGATGAGCTAAGAGAATTTTTCTTGAATCCCTCCCGAACAACATGTGGTGATATAGGTGCTGTTTGACTGTCATTTTATTTTTAATCATTTTATTTGCATGTCATTAGTTTTGACAAAAGTACTGACTTCGGTACCAGTCTGTACTAAAATTTGAAAAACCTCCATTTCCTGCTAACATTTGAGCACTACTAAATGGATTCTTAAACACCTCTGATTGGCCATTATGTTCAAGCACTCAACAGATATGACTGTGATTGGCTACAATACTGTTCAACAGCGCTCAAATGTTCGGGGGAAATGGACATTTGAAAATTTCAGTACCAACTGGTACCGAAGTTGGTACTTTTGACTACACTACTTGTCATTTATATTAGTTTTAGTTTTTTATATATTTCAATTAAGCTTTTTTAGTTTTAGTATTAGTATATTTAGTACTCATTTCAGTTAGTTATCAGGACAGGATTGTAGTTTTAAGTTTTTCACCTAATATTTATATCAACCCGAGTCAATATGCTGTTTAGGGGGCCTAGAAACCATAGCTACGCCCATGTTAACAACACGAATGCACAGACTGATTGTGGAATAATGTGCACTGAATTATCCAGTACAGTTAGACAAGAAATGTGTATTTTGGAAATTAATTGGGTCAAGACTAATTTTGTTCAAACTAATAATTGAAAAATAAATACTAATTGACTGCTATTTTGAATATTGGGAGGACACATCTTAATGTTCAATCTATGGTGGTTAGGGCCATAGGCAGATTAACTATATGGGCATTTGGGCAAGTGCCCAGGGGCACCACGTCCAGGGAGGCCACCACGCAAATAAATTTTCTGCTGTAAAATAAGCGATGTATTCTGAAAACTTCTATCTAGCCATGGCCTATACAGTTCTCTGAATGCTTTGTTAAAAGGATTTTTTATTTATTTTTTTTCTCATGTGTGAATCAGTGGATGAGCGATCTATCGTCAGATTCACACATAGGCTATGCGTGAACCCGTGCACTTTTGTTTCGACGCCTAGGAGCATACTGTGTGGTGCATACCAACGGCGCAACCAGCAGGACCTGTTCCTCATCCGAGACACCCGCGGTGTTGTCCGTGCGGACCAACACGTGCTAGCCAAGCCGGACCGCTGCAAGGCTAGTAGCACTGCCAGCAACTCGAGGCAGTTGATGTGCCAAAGCAGTCGAAGCCCTGTCCAGAACCCCGAGACTGCCTGCCTATTGCATGTAGCACACCAGCCCGCACTGGAGGCATCCATTGTGACAACAACATGCCGAGACACTTGTTCTAAGGGTACTTCGACCCGTAGAAGGACAAGGTCCGTTCAGGGGCTGAATGAGTGGCAACGCGCTGGCGTGACGGTCACGCGAACTGTACCGCGGCGACATGCCCATCTCGGGACTCGGGAGTGTAACCTGTGCTGAAGTGGTCCCATATGAAGCGATCCGAGTGGCAAGACTCCGGCTGCGGATGCCATATGCCCCTGGAGCCTCTGAAAGTGTTTCAGTGGTACCACCATCCTGCCTCTGAAGGAACTCAGACAGGACAGCATGGACTGGGCACGCTCGTCGGTGAGACGCGCCACCACACTCACCGAGTCTAACTCCATACTGAGATTCTCTGCACGGGGGAGAGCTTGGTCTTTTCCCAGCTGACCCGAAGCCCCAACTGGCTGAGGTGCCGGAGCACCAGGTCCCTGTGATCGCACGACTGTTCTCGCGCACAAGACAGTTGAGGATCCTGATGCCCACTTCCCGTAACAGGGCAAGGGGCGCTCTCCGTGGCTTGCGTAAAGACACAAGGGGACAGGGAGAGCCCGAAGGGGAGGACCCTGTACTGCCATGCCCGACCCGACCCTCGAACGCAACCCGTAGGAACGGCCTGTGTCGAGGGCGAATCGAGACATGAAAGTAAGTGTCTTTCAGGTCAACCGCTGCAAACCAATCCTGGGTTTGGATGCATCTGATGATGCACTTGAATTGGACACGTCAACATCTTGAATGGAAGCTTGAGAAGGGCCCAAATGCGAGATTTGCAGATCCAGGATTGGCCAAAGGCCACCGCCTTTCTTGGGTACGATGAAGTAAGGGCTGTAATAACCCTGCCTCATCTCAGCTGGAGGGACCGGCTCGATTACATCCTTTGCCAGGAGGACAGCAATCTCCTCGCACAAGACAAGTGTGTCTCGGACTGCCACCGAAGTCTCGAGAGCGCCGCTGAGCTTAGGAGGTCGCCCAAGGTCTGACACATCCCCGCCGAACTCCCCAGGTCCCCGGGGGGACTGGCCAGGGATGCGTGGAGAGGCATCGCATCTCCCAACCGCAATCTCTTGGCTGCTGGCAAGAAGGGACATCGCAGGCGAGAGTGAGGAGGCAGTTCGTCGCACGCTGTCAGCCCACGAGCCTGAGAACCCGGAGGAAGGGGAAATTGCTCTTTTTTTGACAATGTGGTCACAGAATGAAATGATTCTCCCTCTGCCCTCCTTCGGGGGAAGTCCTTGCCATCTCCTGAGATCGAGCAGCTTCCCACATCTCCGGGTTGCCCGTGTCAGGGCCGCCTTATCGCCAGCTGGAACACAGGGGGAGCCTCGCTCCCGCGAGAGGCTCGACGCACCAGCCTAGGTGACGATTCAGCACGGGGAAGAGCAGCTCTGAAGGACACAGGAGGGCACCCACGGCGACGAGCAGACTGAGGCTTGCCCTGCGGCGGAGCGGTGGCAGATGGTGCATCACGGGCGAGATGTGTTGGATGGCCTCGGTCTGCTTCTGTACTGCCGAGAACTGCTGGGCACAGTCCTCGACAGTGTCGCCAAACAGTCCAGCCTGGGAGACGAGAGCGTCGAGAAAGCACACTTTGTCGACATCGCTCCTCTCAGCAAGGCTGACCATAGATGGCACTCTTGGACCACAAGTGTGGACATCAGCTTCCCGAGGGACAGCGCTGTGACTTCCGTCGCCCATAGGGCGAGGTCAGTCGCTGAGCGCAGTTCCTGCTTCAACCTCGGGTTGGTACTACCCTCGTGCATATTAATGCCTTGGCTTGGTGTACTCGCAGGATAGCCATGGCATGCAGAGAAGAGGCTGCTTGGCCTGCAGCGCTGTAAGCCATCAGCTTACAGGCTTGGGACGGGAGACGAGGACGATTCTTCCAAGTGGCGGCGTTTTGCAGTCACAGGTGCACCGCAACCGCATTCTCCACCTGGGGAATGTCAACGTACCCCCTAGCCACCCCACCATCAAGGGTAGCGAGGATGGGGGAGGCAGACGAGCTGCTTCTGGCCATAAAAAGGGGCCGTCCACGACTTAATTAGCTCCTCGTGCACTTCTGCGAAGAAAGGAACCAGGGCAGGGCGTGGTCATGAGCCACAGCCCGTGCCGAGGAGCCAATCATCCCGTCGCGAGGGCTCGGGACTGGGAAGTGTGCATGCCTCCATCCCGATGCTTGCAGCGGCCCGGGAAAGCACGGCCGTCAGCTCTGGGTCCGATTTGGCGGCGGCCGCAACACCCGAGGGGGCAGCCCCGCCGAATCGTCATCCTCAGAGGACGATTGCCCATCCTCCAATGCTGCGATCGACATCTAATCCTCTATCGGCACACCGAATGAAACTCTGGGCACGCCGTAAGAAAGCACAGCAGAATCACTGGGGAGCCGCACAGAACAGCTGCTGCGGGAGGAGTGAAAGGTCCGTGGGGACTGGCCCAGTGGAGAGCTCTCACTGTAACCCTCAGATCGCCCCAAGCACTAGCCGATGGTTCTCTGCTCATGGCAGAGAAGCTAGCACGGGTAGTGACAGAGGGAGCCCTCCCATCCCCGTGAGGAGAGAGAAGCGCGTTCGCAGCGCTGCCATGGTTACACGCTCAACACGAACGCATAAACCATCCACGAATGCAGCTTCAGCGTGCTGGATGCCCAGACACTGGAGACAACGATCGTGGCTGTCGACAGAGGATAGGTAACGACCGAAACCAAGAGGACACGGCCAGAACGGCGTCTTTAAAAAGACGTGAACCGACCGTGATTTGCTCTTTTAGGAAATCTGCTCTTTTAGTTGAAGTGCCCAGGGGAATCGATGCAGACAGGGACACCGCTGTTCGCACTGTGACGCCAACCAGAACAGCTTCCAGACAGATGATGAATGGCTTTGTGGAGATCAAGACATTAATCCACTCAGCTCCGAAGCAAAAATCTGATGAGTGGGTGCACCTGTCGCCTATTTATACCCGTATGCACGGGGAGTGGCTCAGGTATGCAAAATCTACTAGCCAATATTCATTTATGTTTTCTCTTAAAGTCAGAGATGATTGGGGCTCCCAAGTGAATCCCCTAATGTCGTCACGACATAACTCGTAGTGACCGACAGATAGGGAAATATATTTGACGCGATCACGCGCAGCAGTGCAAAGTTGATTCTGTGCTTACTTGATCTAATATTTTATGTTTTTTAAAATGTTGTAGATTTAAGTAGCAAATAAGAATCGCTAAAATTAATGCATATATTTTGAGAAAATGTCTTCTTTATGATTTTCAGTTTTGCTTAAGATAATTAAAGGGACAGTTTTTAAATAATGGGTTGTCGTGGCCTAATGGTTAGGGAGTCGGGCTTATAACCTGAAGGTTGCAGGTTTGATTCTCGCGCTGGCAGGAATTGAAGGTGGGGATTGTGAATGAACAGCATTCTCTCCACCTTCGATACCATGACTAAGGTGCCCTTGAGTAAGGCACTGAACCCCTAATTGCTCCCCGGGTGCTGGAGCAATGGCTGGCCACTGCTCCGGGTGTGTGTGTGTGCATTTGTTCACTACTCACTGCTGTGCGTGTGCACTTGGATGGGTTAAATGCAGAGCACCAATTTCGAGTATGGGTCACCATACTTGACAATACGTCACGACTTAACTTAACTTATAATGAAAGAATATGTAAAAGTATGGTATTTGGGGTAAAAAGCGTCTCTGCTGTTGGGGCTAAAGGCGCACAGTAATTAACATGATAATTAATAGATCGCTGACTTTTCCATTTGTTCACATGACATGGTTAGATTCACGTGGTAAATATCATATATTATGTTGTTATAAATATCATATATATTATGTATGTGTCCATATTAGAGATAATCACCATGTTTAGAATGAAGCCATCATATTTAAAAACATGATATTAATCATATCATATAATAAAATATAATTTGTTGTTACTACTGTAATTATATTTTCAATTATTATTGGATCTCCTTCAATACTTTCAGAATCTTTACTTATTAAAATGATTGTTTCTGTATTTTAAAATATGTTTTTCATATTAAAATTTTAATGACAGTAAGCCTATATTTATTTAACTTTTTTCTTTTTCTTTTTTTTTTCAAATTAAGCAGAAAACAGTACAAACTTTGCTAAAGTGATTGTTTTGAACAAGTATTAACTTAGACATTATTAAACAAAACATTATTTTAGCTGAAGTATTTGTATCAATGCCGTGTGCCTTTTACCCCATGCTGGTGGGCGTTTTACCCCCTTGCCACTTCATACATTTATAAGATTTTTAAACAAAATAAACAACTTGAATGATTTATTTTCACACAAAATCTGTTGCTCCAAATATGTTCAATGCAACGTATAAATTTTTTCTGCAATTATACATTTTAGGCACAGGTAATAGCACATTTTTTTCTTAAGGTGGGGCTTTAGCCTCGTTGTACCCTATATTTGTATGGCCTCCTTTGGCCTTGATAAAAGATTGCATTCTTGCTGGCATAATGTTTATGCACTTTTGTTGTTACTGACTTCCAAATAGTTTCTAGTTGTCCCCAAAGACCTGCTTTTGATTAAACTTTTGTGCAGTCTATCTTCGAATCCATTCAGTCCCAACAATAATTATATTATAGCGTTAGAAACACTACTGTGACTAAAGATCTTACACATACTGGTGAATTAACCATTACAGAAACATAAAAAAAAAATGATTTTGGTAATCAACAATAGACCAATACTTATAGTTTAGGGCAGCTGTGGCACAAACCTAACATTGGGTGGTGGCCTAATAAATTTGTTAAGCGCTATATATGTAATTGCAAACAAGACCATGCACTCATTGTCGCATTTCTGAAAACACCCTTTTTACACAAGGGAGTAAAACATTAGAAAAGGATTTTGTAAATTAAATATAAATTAATGAAAAATTAGCTGAGGACAACAATGACTCTAAAAAGACTATCCACACTTTCTTTGTTGGCCACAGAGTCTGAAGTGATTAACAGATTGGATTATTATACCTGTGAGAGTTGGCTTCACTAGTTATAAAATGTTTCAATGTGCTGCATACAGCTCAGATTTATATCTCATCTTAGAACAGATTTCACCTGTAAGAGGTGGGTTCACAAGTTATAAATAATTTATCAGAGTACACTGTAAAAAGTGGTAACCTGATTTGTAAGGATTTTTGTAGCCTTGTTATCAGATCAGTTTATTAATATAAAATTTTGTAAAAAATAAACAACAAAACAAAACAAAAAATACAGTTAATGTAAATTATCACATAAAGCACATTTCATTCATTCATTCATCCATTTATTTTTATTTATTTATTTTTTGTTTTTTTGTGGTATGGCGTGGCGGGTGTGGGCACTCTACGTGTCGTTGCCCAGGGGCACCAAAGGGTCTTAATCCGCCACTGGTTAGGGCCTTGTTGGAAGTCATTTAACTTTGTGGCCTCAAACTTAAATCAGTTCTATAATAAACTGGAAAGAAACTCCAATCTCCATTAAAAATCTCACCTCACATTTCACCATGTACTTAATATTTCCTAACAAGGTAAAGAAGTATAGATAAGAGAAGAGCGAGAATGTGGCCAAAGCATGGATTTGAACAAATCTTTAGCACTTTTCACAATTACCATTAAGCCTTGTGCTGTTTTCATTACCCACCCTGGAAATATAGAACAAGTTAGAAAAAAGTAGAAAATCCATTTGCCCACAACAGCAGTATGAAGAATGCCCCTCTTATCTTTTCATAGAAATATTTAATTGAAAGAGCGCTAAATCAATTCTCCTGTTTATTAGCCACTAATTACCTTAAACGAATTCTATATTTCTCCTTTGGGAGTCTCATTCTCTTTTTCTTTCCTTGTCGGACAACCCAGTGATTTTAGTGGTGGTTTTTCCTGCTGTGATCGTTATTCACGGCAGGAAGCTCTGGCAATGTGAATTTAAAGTATTTTATTATTCAACATACCTCTGTATAATAGCAGAATCATTATAGGTTTTACAGCACTGCTGGTAGACAATTTTACTGATGATGTGCTGCAATTTTACGCCTGGGGGCCACACATGGGCCAGACGGGGGTTATTGATTTATTTATACGTGGGGCAGAGATGAAATGCACTGCTAAAGGTTTGTGGACGGACAGCCAAATCATATTGCTAAATGTTGTGTCTTAGTCGCTCCACTAATGACCTGCTCAGGTGAAAAGAAGTGGCATGATCGCTTAACCCTGCCAGCTGAAAGTGTTTAGACGGATGTTTCTTTGAAACTGGACTTCTGGATGCGGTGGACTTCTGAAACAAGGCAAGAAGGTCTCCTGAACCTCAATATAAATTCACATTTTCAGTTCCATTTGATGTTTACACAGTTAAATGCTTCTGAAACAGATTATTTCACCTAAAAATGAAAATTTGCCAAAAGTATACTCACCCTCAGGCTATCCAAGATGTAGACGAGTTTGTTTCTTCATCAGAACAGATTTGGAGAAATTTGAAAAAAATCATTATAATAATCCACAAGTAATCCCAACGTGATTTCACGGCAATTTGTACATATTTTACTAAGTGGCTAATTTGTACAAATTCGTATGACCTCACTCGTACAAATTTTTACGGTTTGTGTAAAACCTTACATATTTTACGAGGTGGCAGATTCGTAGGAATTCATACGAATGATTACCCCTAAACTTACCCCTCAGAAATCGTACAAAATCATATGAGTGAGGTCGTACGAATTGGCCACCTCGTAAAATATGTACGAATTGGTCATGGGATAGCGTTGGTAATCCACGACTCCAGTCCATAAATTAACATTTTGTGAAGCAAATAGCTGTAAGTATGTAAGAAATAAACCAATCAAACATACAAAAACAAACACGCTTCCCAAGACATTAACTGATAGACTGGAGTCATGTGGATTACTTGTGGAATGTTGTAATGATTTTAACAGCTGTCTGAACTCTCATTCTGACGGCACCCATTCACTGCAGAGGATTCAATGGTGATGCAGCATGTGATGTAATGTTAAATTACTCCAAATCTTTTCCAATGAAGAAAAAAACTCATATACTTGGATAGCCTGAAGGTGAGTATATTTTCAGCAAATAAAATTTTTTGGGTGGACTATACCATCGAGCATTTATTTTTAATTGCTTAAATACAATGAAAAGCATATTTTGTTAAATTTGTTACTTACTGATGTTCAACTTTTAATAGTTGCTTTTCGGATCATTAGTGAACAAATTATTTGTAATATATTGAAAATCATAAATCACAGATAATAAATGAAATGAAACCCAAGCACTATTTGGAAAACAAATCCTGACATTTTGTAATTTTTTTTCTAATGTTAAAAACTTTACAGACATTTGTAATTTGTTGGTAACTTTAATAGATTGTTTTTGCTGTGCATAAAATTAATGCACGAAAACTTGTGATTTATATTTCATCCATGTCGATATTAATATAACAGCTTGTTCGTACTTGACCTACTCCAAATTTTGTTACTGTCTGTAATAGATTGTTTTGTTTATAATAAAACTTTTGATTTATCATCTAAATACATTAGTATATTAATAAAACAACTTGTTTTCTTTAGGTAGAAATAATAACCACTGCTTCAAGCTCCAACACATTTAGAATATTTTAATGTGTTTAATAGACAGTGTCTTGGTTGCTGGATATTGGTATTTTGTTATTCATTTTTAATCATTTTTAAACAAAATGTTTTTTTGTTGTTGTTGTTTTTTTTTGTGGTCCCTCAGAGGAAATGCAAATATTTAGCAAATTAATGGACATGAATGCATATGTCAGGCCATAAATCCACAAGAGCTGTGAATGGATGCCTGTTTTGGTGTTCTATTCCTCCTGTCACATTAATAATTTTCTAGATCTGCCTCTGCTGTAGTTAAACGACTGATTTCTACATTTATTCTTTCTCATATTTTGTTTTGTTTTCCATTTTTGTACTGTTGATTATTTTCTGACCTAATTTGTTTTTGCACGCGTGTGACTAAGTGTTGGTCAAAGAGTGTATTTTAGCTAAACACACTTCTGGTGTTTCACATTCTCTCTGATTCTACTGTTTTATCTCCTACAGAGGCGAGTTGAAATTTTAGCACAAGCTCAGCAATAGCCGTGACTGGGCAGGAAAATACAGGCAGTAGACCACATGCAGATCTGCACCAATCAAATTGTCCTGCCCTCTCTCAGCTGGAGTTGACTGAGCACCACAACTCATCACTTCCAGAAAACACTGAAAGAGATTGACATGACTGAGAAGCGCTTGGCTATGCGCACAGTCTCCATTACAATAGTGCTATTCTTTTTGTGTTTGTTCTTTTCTTATGTTTCTCATTTTACTCTTTAACTGAGTGTGATGAGACAGGGCAGGTATGGCATCCCAAAGGGCCCAAAAATCTCAGGCAGTGCTCCCTGATGGTTGAGGCGGCTGTTATTCACAGTTTATGAATTTTAATAAAGTTCAGCTTGAGCGTCTCTGCTGTTTTCCTATTTCCTGCTGAAATGGCTTCAAACCACCAGGGATCTGCATGCTGTATTTATAGACACTTTAGCATCAGGGGAATCTATCGCGGAAAAGAGGTGTGTCTGCATGCATTGATGTGTGTGTGTGCAGCGATGTTAAATGACAAATAAGGGAGTTATGTTGACCTGACCCCATGTGGCTAACTACTGTGATGTGTACTTTCACTGTCAGCTGTTTTCAACAGTAATTTCAGATCACTCTAATAGTATCACATCTTTCTAGGGAAAAATGAATAAATAAATAATAATAGTAATAATGGTGCCAGATAGTTTAATAGAATAACAGTGATTTGACAACTCACTGTTAACATGGACATTTTGCACATACATAACATTTAAGTGACTATACAACATCTTGACCCCAATGAAATAGTTTGACAAATTATTTTCTGCTTGAAATATTAACACTAATCTTAAAATGCTATGACTTTATTCTTTTACATTGCATAATATTCTCAAATGTTTAGGATCAGTAGTTTTTTTTTTTCTTTCTGAAGGATCATGTGACACTGAAAACTGGAATAATGGCTGCTGAAAATTCAGTTTTGCCATCACAGGAATAAATTACTTTTACATTTTGAAATATAATGCAATAGAAAACTGAAATTACTTTAATCTATCTGTATCTATCTAATAAATACAGGCTTGGTGAACATAGACATATAAGACATATAAAACATTTGCACGGTACTGTAATCTTCTAAAGACATTTTTTTAAATGAATAAATTCCTACTCTAGTTATGATTAGGAAAGGAAACAAATAATAAAGAATGACTGTTCAACCAAAAACAATGAATTACAATTTGCATCTTGCTAATGCTTATTGGAAGCAGTTGTTACAAAGACAGGGGGGATTTTAGCATTTTATAGTAAAAATGTATGTAGTGTGAGATGAATTGTCAATTTGATTCATTTTTTAAATAGAAAGTCTTTGTTAACTTTTAGGTTTACACTAGCTTATTCAATACTAAAGATTTTAGCTTTGTAATCTTTGAAAGCATGTCTCAAGCCTCGATCACATGTCCAGTTGTCCTTTCAGAGATTACCCAGCAGACTTTAGTATGTTGGTGTTTGTGTGAGTCTGGGAATGCGTTTGCTTGTGTATTTGTATGTCTGAGTGTGTATATGTGTGTTGGCTTTGCCATAGTGCTAGATGGAATATGGCTGGCACAGTGGGCCGAAGAGTGGCGGCAGTGACGGTTATCACAAGCACACAGACCAGCGTTTAAGGGCCGTGCCAGTGTGTGTATACAGTATGTGTGCTCCCCATGGGCTGTGCTGAAATGCCATCAGCCCAAGTGCCCAGGGTGAGAGTGTGTGCTGCCACTTACCCTTCTCCAAGAGGGCATCAGACTGACAACACTGACATGCCACCGGCACCATGCCAGCCATCTGCACATACACAGAGAGAACATCAACACAACAGGGTGAAATTGGGATATTTGTTACTTGCTGAGTGACAGAAAGGACAGGGGACGGCTATCGACAGATGACAGAAAAGTACCATGGTTATACAATGTTTTTTGGTCAACGATTATGTACGATTTAGAATGTTGGGAGCAAAATAAACATACACAGCTCATTCTGGAATTTTGGGGTTGGTAAGATTGGTTATTTTATTTTTTTCTTTATTTTATGGTCTTTTATGCTCACCAAGGCTATGTTTATTAAATATAGTAAAAGCAGTAATATTTTAAAATAATATTACTTTTTTTTTTTTTTTTTTTACAAATTGTAAAGTGCCATTTATTTCTATGATGGCAAAGCTGAATTTTAAGTTATGCTGTGTTGAAAACAGTATTTTTGTAGTATTTTTTAAGGATTATTTGCATGCATAAACTTGACTTGACTTTGACCTATTTGCTGAATAAAAAGTTTAAAAGAACAGAATTTCTTTGAAATATAAGTCTTTTGCAAATATATATATATATATATATATTCTACTGTTATTTTTGATCAATTTAATGTATGCTTGGTGAAAAAAATATGACTTTATACATACACACACACTCACACATATTTATGTATATTTTATTAGATTTTAAATTTTATACTATAATTTTTTTAATACAAAAAAAATCTAAAATTAAAAAATGTATAAAACATTTATCCCTTCTTTATAACAAAAAAAAAACCTTTATGATGGTATTTTTATACAGTAGCTAAAAGATCTAGATATTATGAAATATAACAGATCAAAACTATTTTTTACTGCAACATTTTTCCTTTTCAGTAGCATTTTTGTCAAATTTCTAGTCAGTATTAGCTGAGGTACCACCACAGTATTTTTTTTTTGTGAGAAGGTGTTAGGAAGAAAGAGAATGAATTTATCATAAAAGAAGACAAATAACAAGAAATTATATGAGCTCCCAGAATAAAGTGAGTGTGTTTGTGTGCAGAGATGCTATATTTGGCACTGAGAAGATAGTGACTTAAATCTTACACTAATTGCTCACATCGCTACTTCCTCACAGCAAAGATCAGCAGCACTCCAGCAGTAATTACATCTTTAACTCAAATTATATTGGTACATTTAGAAACGCTTCGCAAAAGCGCTCTCAGTGAGACCAGTGTTTCTCGCTAAACTCTCTCTTTACTGTGGTTTTGCTGATGATATGAACAGTTCATTTGTTACCAAATGTTGCATGCGTCTCCCTGTAGAAGTGTGAGACATCTTAGTTTTCTCTGCATCATGAAGAGGCTTATTGGTTTTCTTTTGTTTAACTTAGCGGGAGTTGTCTGGAAATTACAGGACAAACAAGCACATACAGTTTGCTGAACTTCTATGATTATGTACCAAATCTGCGTGTGTTCATCAGTCAACAAAGGGAAAAAAATGTTTGACTGAAAATGCTACTTTCGTGTTGTTTCATTATGATTATGTAAACAAGACTGATGTCAAAAATGTATAATATGTGCAGGAAAATGTTCAGCAAATGCACTGAAGCGATGCACCATCCTGAGACATTCAAACTTTTTCGACATGCTTCTGAATTGTACATCATACAGGTTAACCTGTCATACATTTCAAGAGTAACCAACTTTAAAGACTCGCTTTAATGAATCAATATCTTTTTTTGTGGTGAGGCAGGTGTCTCCACTTGACAACTAAAAGCACATCTTATGTGAGAGCTTTAGAAGACCTGAAAAGCTTTCACTTGATTGATTGTGATGATCACAAGGCACAGAAATATTTGTCTTTGTTAGTCGCTCTGTTCCAGATTTTCTGATAGGTCGTGAAGGAGATTGAAGATGATGTATGCATTATTAGAGTATGTAATGGATTACATTTACATTTAATAATTTAGCAGACGCATTTATCCAAAGCAGCTTATAAATGAGATGACTTACCAGTCAGTAACAGCTAGTGGGGGAGGAAAATTCTCATTCTAGAGAGCGTCTGATTAGACAGAAATATTTTCAGTTTGCTTTCAGTTTTATATTTTTAGGTTTTTTTTTTTTTTAGGGTTTTTTTTTTTTTGTTAACTTTACTTTGTTTTACTAATTGTTACAAGCTTTTATATGCACATTATGTATGTATATATACATTGATGGCCAAAATTATTAGAACACCAGTATTTTCACCAGCTAAAAATGGTTTTAAGTCAGTTATTTCTATTTTTGCTGTAGTGTGTCAGTAAGAAATATCTATTTTGCCATTAATTGAAATAATCTAGTGAGATTTTTGTTTGCACAAGGAGTCTGACAACAGCCACTGCTCCACACAGAGATCTGATCTCATCATCATCCAGTCTGTCTGGAATGATGAAACAGAACAAACTGAGACAGACTAAGGCTGGCCACACACTAGATGATTTTAAGACTGATTTGCCGAACGGGGAGGGGATGCGACAAGCCCCGATTCGAGGCTTGTCGCAAACAATTTTTTGTCCAAAAATCCTCTCTTGTGTGGTGTCGTTACTATTATTTATCTGCTCCCGATGGAGACGGAGCGCCCCCGAACTCAAATGCTACGTGTCAGACTCTTGATCAGGCTGCCTCTGACGTGATACCCATGATTTGAAAATCGTCTAGTGTGCGGCCAGCCTAAATCCAAAATAACTGTGGCAAAGTCTCCAAAGATGCTTCATGAAACCTACCTGCAAAGCTCCCTGAAAAACTATGCGCAAGTGCTCCTTGGGCAAAAGCTGCTTTAAACGCAAAGGATGGTCACACCAAATGTTGATTTAATTTAGTTAATAGAAGTTAATTGATGAAGAAAATCTATTTATGACATTATTTTGACAGCATCCTCATGGTCTCAAGGGCATGGTCTCAAAATTAAAGATGGAGGATGCAACACAATGCCAGCAGGGGTCATTCATACTTCATTAAATAAATAACAAACATTTAATTTTCCATAATACATGGAATAGCCTAGTTTTGAAGCTACATTATTGCTTTTTTATGTTGCTAATGGTGGTTGCTAAGGTCAGTGATACACAGAACCGTTGGATGATGTGGTCATAGCTGTGCTTTATCGTAAATAAAACACAGCTGCTGACCAATCAGAACCGAGGACTGGAACTAACCTTTATATATATGTTGTACTGTCTACGAAATATTTATATAGCCGCCTGTTGCTGCTTTCATCAAGTTTCAGGCTTACGTGCACCAGTAACTTAGAAATATGAATTTTTCTAAATACAAAAAAGGTTAGGAAGTTCATGTATAATTTTTCATTCATAGCATTTCTCGCATAATAATACATCACATCATCAAACTAGATTGTTTATGGTATTGCAAAAATGTTTTGTTACATTGTATGTTCAGCTTTTGTTCCACCATATTGTGGCAGTGACGTGTGTACTGTATGTGTGTGTGTTTATTGGCCACCGTGTCCCTTTTCTTGGCTGCTCATAAAGAGATTGCTTTATGCTGAGAAGCACAGTGGAGGAGTCTGCTTTGATCTTCTCCCCATTCCTTCACTCTACTCTTTCATCGCCAGGAACCCCCTCCCTCGCTCCCGCAGCCCCCTTTCTTGTCTCTCTCACGCTTTCTGTCTCTTTAGCCTCCAGACTGTTCCGCCGCCTTCACCCGATGGGAACTCACACCGAAATGCCAAACAGCAGAAGGGGTTATTTCCTGTAGTGATATGAAGATGCTAGGTGCCCTGGGCCTCGAGTGCAGGCTAAAGAGAAGAACAGGGATTTCCGCGTCCCAGAGGAAACAGAGAGATCACATACACGCGTATGAACAGCAGGCCAAATTTACACCTTTTCCTCCCTGTCGAAGCAGCTGTGATGGATCACGCTAATTTGGGCCTATGCATGTGGCACATTAGAGCAAAATCTTACAATGGCTGCAGGCTGCTTCATTAGTGGTCCACGCACATCCAAAGACTGCCTGTCAATTCACTATTAATGTAGCATCTGTGAGAGACCAGCGGTCGCTGAAGGGTGGGAGCAGTGAGCCCTGCAGGGAAGCTCTGACGGCCAGACACTGTTAGCCAGACGCTAACAGAGCAGCTAACTGTGGAGCACGGCATGTGTGCCAAGTTTGGAGGCAATTAGGCAGCATGTCAAAACCAAATCTAGCTTTTGATTGTCGAATGTGTCTGTGAGCTGTTTGTGTATGAAGAGGACATAGCCTAATGGAGAGATGGTGTCTTGCTACTTTACTCGTTAGCTTCTTGTCTTAGACATTATAAATGTATTTATAATGTAGATTACATGACTTGTTATGGTATTTCAGACTAAATACTTATTCCTTTTAGCTTTAGCCTGCAATGCTAAGTGTACATCTGAGGTTAAACAGAGGCCAGCCACCCCGTTCTATGTATACACATCTCAGAATGTTTGCTGCCAGTCAGTTCTTCTCACCTCCCACACCTCCATTAACTCCTTTTAGAGGTAGAGTCATCTACATTTCTGACAGGACCTTGTGCTTGTGCTCAAAATATGCCTTCCTCAAGCCCACATTAATTCCCTGGTGTCTCACAGAACTGTTTTAGACTAATTAGGGTCTCCGTGAATTCTCAGCAATTCCCTTTTCCATTTTTTGCCTCAAAACTTTCCTCAACAAACTCATCTGTTCACATACAGTTAAAAGTTGCAGCCCTCATATTGTCATGATACCGGTGATACAAACTTTCTTTATAAGATTCAAGGTTGTTACCTTCCCTTGTGAAAAAGAAGTGCGCTTAAAAAGTACTTCAAATGTTAAAAGTATATACATTTTTTTTTAAACTGTACTAGATCATATAATTTCTTATACAATAAGTATATCTAACTTATAATAAGTTTTAATTAAAATTTATATATATATATATATATATATATATAAATATATATATTTTTTTTTTTTTTTTAGGGGCTAAACAAGTATGCTTTTGTTGACTAGAATACTAAATCACATACAATAAAGTCCTTGATTATAACATTTTTATTATGTTTTAGTATATAGATTATTGTATATTTTAGGTTACCATATATGCTTTTCAGTACATTCAACAGGACATTTTAACATATTTTACCCTATTTCAAAGACCATAGAAGTGATTATGAAATTACATATAAAGGTGTACTTTCTAATGAAGAAAAAAGCACTCTAAATGCAACTAATATTTATACTATATTTTCATTTATTTGTAAAGTAGTTGATGTAAAAATTAAGTGTCCAAAAATATTACATTACATTCACACTTAAGTATTTTCTATTATTATATTCAGTAACACGTTATTTTAAGGACCAATTCTCACTATTAACAAGTTGCTTATTAGCATGCATATCACTAGCATATTGGCTGTTTATTAGTACTTATAAAGCACATATTATTGCCTTATTCTGCATGACCATATTTTAGATCCCTTAATCCAACCCCATACCTAAACTTAAAAACTACTAACTATTAATAAGCAGCAAATTAGGAATTTGTTCAAGGAAAACTCTTAATAGTTGATAGTAAATATTTGTTCCCTATTCTAATGTGTTACCATGTAGGCCTATTCTTATAGTCTATTATTTCTGTAATAAATAACTCTTTTTAAATGTTTGCTAAAGTGTACTTTTTTCACAAGGGTTAGCCTGTACAGTCTTTGAGGGCCACAGTTCTGCCATTTGCCGTCACGCAAATCCATGTAACTTTGAGTTATCAGGGAAGTGATTAACTGTGTAAATCTTATAAGAACATTGGAGGCGTTGCATCCCATATTGCCATCTCACACCAAGCATGCATATCCTTCCAAACTCCCTTCTATCAGGCTACGCTAATCAGTGCATCTGTCAGTCAGTCTGCTGGGGCAAGCGAACAGTATTAACAAGCCTTGGATGGGGTATTACTGCAGCAATAAGAGCAGCTTCAAAGCTAATGCGCTAAGTCATACCAACGCTAGCAGAGCTGAGCTTAACGTATGCAAAGCACAGGAATCCTAGTCAAGTTTACAGGCTTTGGAAGAATGAGTCTTAATCAAGTCTGAAGGGAATTTAAAGAGCGGGAAGGAGATGAAGACAAAGATCTAGAGAGAGAGACCAACTGTTTATGTATGTGTGTGCACGTAGCCTTGTCTAAGCATAATAGTGCATTGTGTTTCTGCTGTACAGATGGTAGAGGAATGAGGTGATGAGAGATTTATGAAGTGTTCTGTCACTTGGGCCTTCACTGCCATGCTGGACTTCATAGCTTCTCATTATAACTATATCAACCTGGTCTCACAGAATTCCGTGTAATGATCACGGACCCTTAAAATGCATATTGCAGGTTAAATTCTTTTTCGAAATGAATATATGAACTTGTATGAAAATACCATATGAACCGTTAATGCAGGATTTGAAAATGTTTTACAAGACGTGAGGGTACAAATTTAGAAGAAAAAGTGACCCTTTCCTTGACAGTTCTCAAAAACCGTTTTTTTTTCAACATGGCGTCATATTACGTCACATAAGGGAATCGTTTGCCGCGCTCTGTTGGTATTCAGTGCAGTGGGAGCGGGCGCGAGTCAGTGTGTTTTCGAGAGTTATTTTTATTTCAATTTATCATCGTAATGGTAAATTGTGTTTGTGGAGGTAACACTAACTCCAGCCTGTCAGGACATCGAGTCCACAGGTTTCCTAACAAGAAATAGGACGATATATTCCGGGCCTCACGGATGCTCACGGATCCGTCAGAGATGCTGATTCACAAAAATGTCAACTGTGCACCGTAAGTCTTGTTTTTTAACATTTGCTAACTACCAAATCAGTGAACATAATTATTTAAATAATGACACACAACGAGACGTGTATAAGTTATTGTAAAGCATCGCAGCTAGCTTGTAAGCATTAGCAAAATATTTTTAAAAAACGTGTAAAAACTTTACTGCATGAGAAGGCATAACTGGTAGGTTAACCTCAGTTTGCTAATATTATAACCATCAAGTCTAGTTACAGCTTAGTGTCATTGTTTGTACAACTAATTGGTAATTATTTTTTTTTTGTCATGTGGTGTGTTTATAAGGCTTTGGATGATGAGAGTGTGAAGATCTGAAGCAGTGGAGCTGTTATGAACACCTCTACTGGACTGCAGCTTCCACTGCTAACGGAGATGCAGATGTGATGGAGGCCAAGTGGAAAAGCATGGTCAGCAGTGAATGTGATCTAAACGTTTGCTTCCCAGACAGCAACAAATCCGTGTGAAATCCATGTGGGCCAGATGTGGGCTGGATCTGGGCCGACACTGCTTGCTGTCTGGGAATTGCTTCTCCCAGCATATGCATCAGGCCTCATGGAGTCTCTGAGAGTGTTACTACAGGTCACCACAGGCTCCACGAGAACGCAGCACTGTCTTGTCTTCCACTACACCTGCTCCCCTTTCCAGATCCCTCCAGAGGATCAACAAGATGAGGCTGTTGGCGTGTATCTAGCACAGCATTCACGATTTAACACGTTAACAACGCATTAGTGTGATACCCAGACTGAAAGATTGTTAAATGTTTTTAAATGTGTCAGATGGTATATTTTTCTTTTGGTAGTATATGTTTGGTACATCTACATCTACATATATATATTAAAAGTTGAAATGTTGTGTTTTGAGTTAGGTATTATCAGTTCTATGAAATATTTGTTATAATTTAGTGTTGCATAAATAAAACTGAATTGAATTAACCATAAATGCAGATCTGCTTGATATATATATGATGTAAACTTAATAAACAAGTTTTTATACAGTAAAACAATTTGTGATTGTGATTATTTTTTATTGTGACCAAAATGGGGCCATTCAAAATCTTTATAAATTCCTCCTTCCCTTATAAAGTCTTCTAAGGGCTGACACAACAGCTATTGCTTGATGTGCCTGCACAGAACACCACAGGCCCAGCGGACAACTTGCCTGTATGCTGTCTATATTTATTGTGTTATACCAATGGGATCAAAAAGTGTTATTTACTGGTAGTCATGACCTAAATATAGGCAACTTGTAATTGAGAAACAAAATTATTCTGATTCCGATTCAAATCTTTAATTTACTATGTATTTATACATAAAAATATTCAGTTCAGATTAATAATAATTGATCTCTGCTCTAAACATACATGTGTCTACTGGCCTGGAGAGGTCCATGCTCCTGTCTGAAGTGCATATACAGTATAGGCTATATGTGCTACAGATACAGTATATCTGTAGCACATATTATGGGTTCAGACAGCAAGCCTCAAAGCCTGGGTGCAGACTCAGACACTGCACATCAAGTGTGGGGGTCACATTCTCCACTAAGACCCGGTGTGTAACGTATCTAACTCCCTGCAGCATTGACTCTCCTCAGCTGCCTCGCATTTACCACACAAGTACCTATGAATCAAAAACGTGTTCATCTTCCTCTCCTGCGGTGATGAGAAACCGCTATATAACGTAACGTTAGTGTCAGGTATTAACGAGCGTGACATGCCTGATCAACGCTTATTAGTTTCTGTTACTGGTAAGTATCAATACTCATAGATGACCAGTACTAGCTTTGCTATTGCCTGATTAATACATATCGTTAGCTAAGGTGTGTGTGTGTATATCTGTAAGCTGACTGGTCTCTCAGCAAGACACCTGTCCTGTTCTCCTCGTATATTAACTCAATTCGTCTCCTCTGACCGTTGTTCTGTCTAATCCTGGCCTGTCCCTGCTCTCTTGGCCGCATAGCAGGCTCATAATTTTATCTGTGGTCCGTCATACCAGTGTAAATAAACATTTAAAATTTCCACAGCGTCCGAACTGTCATCGCGATCCATTGCTTTCCTATGGCTGAAATGGACCGCTCTCCCTTTTGATGCGTCACTTCCGGTTTTGGCAGTTTTCAGATGCGGAAGTAAAATTCACTCACAAAAACGACTCCAGAAGCCTTAATAGCGTATTTGAAAGAAAATCTAGTTTCTACATTATTTTTCTATACATCGACTCACTGGGGTCTCTAACCTGCAATATGCCCTTTAACTCCGAATCTGTGGTGGCATCACGGAATCGCCGGAAATTCCGTGATGGCTCACAGAAGTGATACCAATGTAAGTCAGTGACAGGCATCAGCCGTGACTCCGATGCAGTTATTTGTATATAAATTTATACTTTCACTGGAGCACCTAACCCACCCCTACCCTAAACCTACCCACTTCTGAACAATATAAAACACACACAGGCAAACATAAGTGCAGTCACAGGTATTTATCGCAAAATGACCATAAACAAGCAGTATAAAAACATTACAAACAAGTCGTGTTGCATTCCAAGTCTTCTGAAGCCATACGAAGTCTTTATGCGAAGAAGAGAGTAAAGCACAAGGTTTTAATCGCTGAAAATGATCCCGCTCCGTTAACGCGCTCACATCTCATTCAAAAAGATACTCCCAGGCCGTAGCATGAGGCAATCGGTCACGAGACACGCAAGAGCCAATGGCATTTCACAACCAAAGCTGACGTAAGGCTTCTTATGGCGGCATTTTTTGAATTTAAGCACAGAGACTGCAGCACATAGCGGACTGAGACGGCGATCGCGTCTATTCCTCTCACAAATCAATCGTTTTGCCTCGGAAAACAGTAATACTTTTTGAATAAATTATGACGGTAGTTGTGTCTGTTTGTTATTATCTTCTGTTATTGACAAATGGTAGGTTTAGGGCGGGGGTGGGTTAAGTGCTCAGAAATGTGTAAATAATGTAATATAAATAAAACTGTTGTGGCTGTTTACATTGAAAAATCACACCCCAACATATATGCAATAATGGCAATGTTGTTACCCAATATATAATTTACAACCTGGTCTCACAGAATTCCGTGTAATGGACCACGGCTGATGCCTGTCACTGACTTACATTGGTATCACTTCTGTGAGCCATCACGGAATTTCCGGCGATTATATATATAACAGACAGATGTATACAGTAAAAATAGACACAAATACACTTAGGAGTATTAAAGTTTTTGCCTTGCTTCTTGGTTTGCCCCATGCATTTCTGGGTATTAAAAGGCAGATCTTAAAGTTTAATGTTGGATCAGTAATAGTAAGCCATTTTTTAACACAAGTCCATGACATTCAATTAAAAAAATTTTAAAAATCCCTTGAGTAACACTATGAATCACTTTAGGGTAGCAAGATTTTTCCTGAGGTGGTTAAGAGGCATGTCTCCCAATTTGTCCCAGCACTCCTGTAGATATTACATATAAAATTATCTATAATTATTTGTGTGTTGGTTGGAACAATGGGTTGACTGATACTGTACACACTATGTACAAAATGTTGGGACATACCTCTTAATTATTGAATTCAGGTGTTTCAATCAGACCCATTGCCACAGGTATGTAAAATCAAGCACCTAGCCATGCAGTCTGCATTTACAAACAATTGTGGAAAAAATATAGGGTCTTTCTGAAGAGTTCTGTGAATTCAAGCGATACTGCTTTATATTCCAGAGTCAACTGTAAGTGGCATTATTGCAAAGTGGAAGCATTTAGAAACAGCAACAACAAGACCATGTGAAGTCACAGAGTGCTGAGGAGCATGGTGTGTCCACGGCTGAAGAGTTACAAACTTACACTGGCATTAATATCAGCACAAAAGCTGTGCGTCGGGAGATGGAATGGGTTCCAAGGCCTCAAGTACAATGACAAGTGTCAGATGTAGTGATTTAAAGCATGCCGGCACTGGACTCTGGAGCAGTGGAAATGTGTTCTGTGGAGTTACAAAACGTTTCTCTGTTTGACCGAGTCTGTGTTTGGCAGATGCCAGGAGAATGTTACCTGCCTGATAGTCTCGCATAGCCAGACTTCAGACTTAATGCTGAAGGTCTAGAATACATGGCAGCTTTTATTGGCCAAGGCCCGCCCACGAGGCCGTTTGACCAACATGTCAAACAACCAATCACAGTTCGTTTCGTTCAGCGTCACGTTTCGTGGCATGGAAATGTCACCACAAAAAAACTATAAGTGAAAGTGTAAAACTCTCGGGGGTTTGGCGTCACTGCATCTTTGTTGTAAACATAGGTCTGCATTGTAGCAACTGTAGTTTGGTGGATTTGGTGGTTTCTGTTTTTCTACGCAAAACTTATTGCTTCAGTATACCAAGACAGTGTAGACAATGCATCCAACTGTGTAGGAACAGTTTGGCAAAGGCCCTTTTCTATTCTAGCATGACTGTGCCCTAGTGCATAAAGCAAGGTCCATAAAGACATGGTTGAATGAGTTTGATGTGGAAGAACTTCACTGTACTGCAGAGCCCTGACCTTAACCCCATTGAACACCTTTAGGATAAACTGGAATGGAGATTGTGAGCGAGTTTTGTGGAAAGCCTTCTCAGAAGAGTGGAAGCTGTTATAGCTACAAAGGGAGGACCAACTTTTTATTAATGTATTTAGAATGTGATGTAATTTCAGTCCCTGTTGGTGAAATGGTGAGGTGCCCCAATATCTATGTATTTATGTAAGAATACTTAACAGTAACATTTAATTAATAAACATATTTTAAATTTTACCTTGCATATTATATCATTGACGGTCAGACTTTATTTTAAGGTCCAATTCTCGCTATTAACAAACCATTAACTATGATTTTTGCCTCAATAAACTCCTAATTTGCTGCTTATTAATGATTAGTATGGTAGTTGTTAAGTTTAGGTATTAGGGATGTAGAATATGGTCATGCAGAATATGTGCTTCATAAAACAGCCAAAAGGCATGCTAATAAGCAACTTGTTAATCATGAGAATTGGTCCCTATACTAAAGTTTTACTTTATTTACCTGATAAAATGGATATCTCGCATGCTATTTAAGTCACATCTGCAAAATGAATAATCAAGAATTAAGCTTTACATATAACAGCATTAAAATGTGCTACTTTTTTCCCTAGTTATTCTTTAAGTATATGGTAATGCATTTACAATAGGCGTGTATGGGGCAAGGCATTGCAGCAGGATGAATGATAAAAATACCCATGAAAGTACAGCCACAAGGCTTAAATATTATATATGTGAACATGCAGCTAGTGTGACAACCTTGCCTGTGCAAACCCAATTTTTCAATGTCTGTCATGTAAATCCAGTAAACCCTGTTAGTTTAGCATGATATGCATAAGGATATCAGAAAGGGTGGTTATTGGAACAGCAAAAGGATGATTTTGACATGTTTTGCAGCTCACACATATTTGTACAGAAGAATGAAGTGCTTTAACAAAAACAAGCTACACATACTTGTTTGAAATAATCTTTTTCACATTGACTTTCATAAATTTATGTGCATTAATGGAATGTATTGTCTATGGAAATCGACAGCATGCCACAGATGGTATCAACAGAGTTTAACTTGTTTTGAATGTGAAACATTCGTTCACAAGAACTGTTTTACAGCATTGTAACAATACATTCAGTAGGCATTGCAGTTTTACTAATTTACTCAACTCCAATTTTCTGTTGGGTAATTTAGAAACTTTAAAGTGCTGCAGAATGGCCCGAAAAGACATAAAATATTCAAACGACCAAAACTGAGACATATTCGATATTTTCCAAAAATATTTTTTGCAGTGTCTTACAAAATGTTTTTTAGAAAGCATTTACTAAAATTGCTTTTAAATGCAGGAATTGCAGTGTGTCAAAACATTGAGAGACGTTTTCATTTTTTAAACATCAAAACATTCTTTATGTGCTGGGTCAGGTGGTGTAACACTGTAACAGCATCACTCGCTTCACAATCGTCCATCGGGGATTTTTTGAGATCAAAGCCTCTCTCTGGACACCAATTTACTGGGCCATAATTACTCTGTTCACAGCACTAACTGTTCACAACATTTGAGTGTGTGTCTGTGTGTGTGTGTGTGTGTGTGTGTGTGTGTGTGTGTGTGTGTGTGTGTAAAGAGCTTTTTAATACCTTCAATCAGCCCACATACCCATAAGGCTGACCTTGGGAATGATTTTTTAATGATTTAGTTATTAATGATAATTTGCCACTAATTATATGATATTTTAAAAAACACAAATTACAGCGGGACACCCGTTTTAATAATGGACCATTCACAAAGCAGGAAAACACAAGGTCAAAAGAAGCAAATGATATTCAGAGAGCTGAGAAAAAAGGTTAAATGTATTTCAGAGCTCAGAAATGATAATATGGGTCTTACTGAGATTTGAATTAATAGCTTAATTAACACGAAAAAAAGTATATAATCGTCTCATTTGACAATCTGTGTCACCCACTCGAGTACTTTGAAAGGTCTTACTGAACAGAAAAACTACAGAATTTGCTCTAAATTATATATAATTAGTTATGTTGACTGGCAGTATGGGTCGACTTATATGGGTTTTTCAATCACAGTTTCCAATAAATAAATAAAAAACAGATATATGGGATATATAATACCTATTCTCACCAAGGATTAATTTGTTTAATCAAAAATATAGTAAAAACTGTAATATTGTAAAATATTTTTTATTGGTAACAATAAGAAATATTTCTTGAGCACCAAATCGGCATATCAGAGGAGTCATTACAAGACTGGCGTAATGGCTGTCGAGAATTCAGCTTTACATCACAGGAATAAATTACATTTTAAAATATATTGAAATAGATTATCCATTGAGAAAGCTGGTATGTTTTGGACCTTAAATTTTATTGATAACCTCAAAATACAAAAAATACAGCCAATATATCACCCCACACATACTGTAGCTGTGTTAGTCCCATTGCAAAACGAATGGTTCTCATTTCAAAGACAAATAAAGACACATAAAATGTCAACTTCTACATAAATGTTGCACATGTTCAGATTATATCCAAGCATTCACTGGTCAGATGCACGGCACCTCAGGTAAACAAAGATGCAGAGCTGTATGTGTTCTGGAAGAACTGACATCCATCTCTGGATTAACTCTGTGGAGATACAGCGGCAGTGCTGTGTTTGTGCATGCATGCTCGTCTGTATGCGCTGTTGCCGGGGCTGATGCGGAGGTTAAGAGTAGATGAGTGATTTCTCTGAGAGCAGATTGTGCTGTAGTGCAGTACTGGCATTTTCCTACATTAAAGTAGCACAACCTAGTTGACCACACTTGATAGAGAGAGGGAAACTGAGAGATGCACATCAATTTAACAAGAGCTGCATATTTTTTTCAAAACGTCAAGGTCAAGCCCACTCTTTTTCTATCGCTATGTCTCTTTTTTTCCCTAGAATCACCATGACATCCATTTCTGTGCTCTGCTTTTGGTACTGAAGTGGTGTGGTGGAGCCTGTGACAGAGTGAGACTGTTTATACAAATGTAACAGCCCATTTTGATATAATTATTAACTGTGGTGATTTAAGGTGATTTATAATGTCATGAAAGCAGGTGTATGAGAAACTGAGCAGGAAAAGGAGATTTTGTGGGGTTGGTGTCTCTCTGAAAGACTTTCTGAACTGTGAGGGTTTTGGAGCAGAACAGGTGACCATGTGCAGCAGAGGAAAGAGAGGCTAGTGGAAGATAAATCCAGAGAGCGTGTGTGTATATATCTTAAGGTTAAGCAAAATTCTGAATTCAAGAATTGGCTACATTTCAGTTCATGAGTTTGAATTTAAATTGAATTTACCACACCCCACAGGATGTTTGAATTGGAATGAAATTAAAAGGAATGTTTAAAGGCGTCATATAATGCCCATTTTCCACAAGTTGATATTATTCTTTAGGGTCTTAATGAAAAGTCTTTAAAAAAACACCTTTTTTACCCTGTCAAAAACAGCTCTTGTCAGAGCAAGAGGTACTGTGTCATTCTCCTTTAAATGTTAATGAGCTCTTCTGACTCCGCCCCTCTCTTCCGAGCTCTGAGGGACTGTTTACTTTAGCAGCATTCATCCTGAAACTTGCTAATTAGCAAATTATTATGAAAGGCAATTTGCAAAGATTCATTTAAAAAACCTTGTACTTCTTCTGGAGGTGAGGCTGGATCACGAATGATTCGCGCGAACATAACGTTAGATGCATTTAGGTAGATCAAGAGGGTGCATTCCCTTCAGAACAAAACACAATCCTCTTCTGCTGCTCAGATGACGGAAGTAAATGACTACTGCTATGTTCAGTATTACATCCAGCTCCGGCGGTGAAACAACTGATGACAGCTCACTCAGGGCAGGTCTGAGGCAGTAGCGTAGCTACACTTTCATCTGTGGCCCCAGAGGTTTGTAATTTTCCAAATGGATGTAATTTATTAAACGATACTAATAAACGTCTTATTTCACTGTAACTTCATTTATTAACAATATTCAACGCTTGTTTTCATGGTCAATTTCAGGTCGTTTCTTAGTTTTTCCTCTTCCTATAGGTGCATATCATCATAGCTTGTCAAAATGATGATTCGTCCACGTTTCTGTTAGTCCCACCCACAATGTTTTGTTTATGACCTATGTTTACGACGTAAGGATATAATAGTAAAATGCGGGCGTTTGTGAAGTTAAATTTAAAAATAGCCTAGTGAAGCAAACATAAATCAGATCAATTATTTTAAAAAGAAACAGTCTTAACAATAAATCAAATGAAACCCGACCACCTGAGGGTGCTGGATTTATCGATCGGAAACTTCTGAACCAAGTGTGTTTGAAGCATCATATTAGCATAGGTATAGTGTTTGATCCGCTAAACAGATGCGTCCTTTGTGGAAAGAAACACATAAACATTGTGCTAGATCCTGGTCGCCACAACAAACTGCATAATTTGCAGCTGCACACATTTCTGCGGTCCTCGATGCGCGTGAACTGACAGAGACGTTTGATTATGAAATCATCAGTGAAGCCCCGCTGTTTCACACTGAGGTAATGCTTTTTAATAAACTTCCTTTAATTAAGGTTAGCTAATGCATTAACTAACATTAGCAATACATTTGTTACCATGTTTATTCATCTTTGTTACCCAGCTCAGGCATTAATAGATTCAACCTTTAATTTCAATAATGTCCTATTAGTACATTTTGAAACGAACATTAACATAACAAATTACTAATGTTAATGCATGCTTTAGAAGTATTTTTTGTTGGCAATTTGACATGCAGTTTTCATATGCTACACACCTGGCCCACCCAGTTTTATGTAGGCCCACTCACTTAAACATTTCTGGTTACGCTAGTGGTCTGAGGTAAGACACCAGTGCAGACTGTGCTAAAATGCTACTGTCAATCAAACTATTGTGGGAGCAGCCTTCGTCCGTGTGAAATAATATTGGTTTATTTCTTTAAACCAAATTTAATATTCTCATCTTCAAAGAAAGATTTTAATTGTTTTTATTTTCATTTTTTTCTATACAGCATCACAATTTTTATATTAAATATATTATTTTAAAAATGTTGACAATTTTTAGCTATTATGTCTATATAAATATATGATCAATATTATTTAACACTATAATATAATTATATAATATACTATTTGAATTATATAATTCTGGAAAATGTAGATACATGTTTCTGATCCATGAAATGTAATCAATGTATTAAATTTGTACAGTATATATATATAAATTTTACATTGTTTTCAAAAACAGTGATACATGTAGCACAGTGAACGCCTTATATGCGATGCACAATCAGTTTGTATTGTACAAATCAATTTCGTTCCATTTCCCTCAGAATTTAAGTTCAAATTCCACATTTGAAATAAGATGTAAAGGCATTCTCAAACTCTGAATGGAACACAACCCTGCTGTGTGTTTGTTTACCTTGCTCCCTACCTTATCAATACTGTATTTGTAGTCAATATTGTATGATAACTCTACACCATGAAATTGAACAATTAACATATTTGTATGTCATAGCCAAAGTAATGCGAATAATATCACAATATTGTGATGGCACTTTCAAATATGTATGGTTTTTAAATGGCATTCTATGGTACTTTCAGAGGACCATGGTATAATCAGATCGCAACGGTTTGCTGCAACAGCAGCAGCCAGACAGTGATTGTGTTTGTGTGCGTTCATTTTCCAGGGCGTGGACCATGAAATTTTGCTTAGAGAGAAATGAGAATAAAACAGTACATTTGTTGTGTAAATGTTCACTAATGGATGTGTGTAGCATAACAATATCAGGCATGTGTTTAACCTTGTTCTCTCGGAATGAAAGCAGAAAGAGGGATAGAAAAGAGAGAGAGAGAGGCAGAGAGATGCAGGCTTGTGTTAATAGGATTGACTTGGCACATGAAAGAGACAGTTGTTGGCTCTGTCTCTGAGCATTAACTCCACTTTACACAATCACACACACAAGCACTCGAAACACAAACATCACTGTGTCTAAAATGACAACTTTGCCTCTCTCTCTCATTCCCTTTCGTTCTAATGAAGGAGCTGGTGAAGGAATTATATGCAGGTGTAAAATGTGAATGAAAGGAATAGAATAACACAGCACAATTGATTCATGTAAATCCACTGCTGGAGATATTGGCTAACAAGAGTGGCTTTTTATTGAAGAAAGTGGGGATGTGGCAGGGTAGGCTTGCTTTTCCTGCCTTTGAGTGGCTGACAGAAAAAAAGAGGGAGAGAGAAAGAAAAGGGAAGAGAGAGAGAGAGAGGAAAAGACTAAAAGTTTCTGATGTTTGTCTACTTTAGCATGAACGGCCAAGGAATAGTTCAGCCAGTGTGTGCTGGTCATGCATTATCATCAGAGCTAAAAGATGTGACCCTACTAAAAAATTTTAATTGTGTGACAATAGCTGAGCTGCTTTAAAACCGTATGATTTTTCAGTAACAAGCTACATTTTTGAACGAAGTAGCGTAGTGTGACAAAACGCAACATCGCTGGTTTTTATGTCGAATGTACTGCGCATGCTGCTTTTCAGCCCAACGAACAAAAGAAAAAATCAGACACTCATAAACAGTCATCTCTCTCATATCATTTAGGCGATCACTAAATGATACATAAATTAACCAGTTGAAACAATATGATTCAGTAATACATTTGAGAGTCATTACTTTTAGGAATGGTGAATTTTGTTTAGTTTTTTCCAGGTAAATTTCTGTAAGTTTTTTTTCTCTCGCTCTCTTTGTGGTGAGGTGAAAATCACACCTTCTAAAAAAAAGCAAGAAGTTATAAAAGTTAATGAGAGGAAAACTTCTCTTCTACTTTCTCATCCTTATATAATTGACAGCTATTAAGGTAAGTAATTCATGGACAAAGATAAATGGTCATACTTTATATTAGGTGGCCTTAACTATTTTGTACTTACATCAAAAAATAAGTACAATGTACTTATTGTGATCATATTGCATTGCAAAACACTTTTGCTGCTATTGAGGTGGGATACGGGTAAGGTTAGGGACAGGTTTGGTGGTTTGGGTGGGTTTAAGGGTGGGTTAAGGTGTAATTACATAGGTACTTTTAAAAATATAAGTACAATGTAAAAACATGTATGTACACAATAAGTGCATTGAACCAAATGATTCATTTAAATGTAAGTACATTGTAGTTAAGGCCACCTAATATAAAGTGGGACCAGATAAATTGTTATTGTATTATATTGTATTGTATTATCATTTTGTTGTTTTACATTTTTTACATAAGAAATGCTTCAAATAAACTTTGTATGAATGACTATACAGACATTAAAAATATTCAAATTCCTCTTATTTGTTAAAAAATACAATATATAAATGAAATAATATTTTTAATAATGTTTACATTATTATTTATTAATTTATTAACATTATATTATTAACATTTAAACATTCTGTGTGTGTTTTTTTTTTTTTTTTCCTGTTGGTTATTTTTGTAGCAAACTATTTAGCAATAAAATACCAATTAAAATGATATTATTTTTAATTCTATTTAAAACTTAGCTTGTTCTGTTCCTATAGTGTTTGTAGAAGCTTTTTCTTCATGGTAGTTTATCTACTTTCAATTATGAATAGCTTATTGCTCAGCAAGCTAGAGTTTCATAGTTGCTTCCACGACACTCATCATCATTCCCACACAAGATTGGCACACGCACGACAGGTGATTCGTTAAACACAGATTGGACTAATGTACCTCTTTCTGCTTTTATAGCACGTGCATCTGTGTGTGTTTAATACAAATTCCTCTCTAAAAGCAGAGATAAGGTAATTTGTGCTAATTGCTATTCATATGGATAGCAGCCTCGTTAGCAATGTGCACATACCGGAAGGCGTCTGCCACTACATGAGCGTTAGCTGTAATTATTGAGAGAGTGAGGGACAGACGCAAAGACAAAAGTTCTCTGATGGTCTCCTCTGGCCTCCGTTGCACCATAATGAATGCTATTCACATTATTTCTGTGTCTTGTGACTCTGTCAGCGCTCTCACAGAGGTGAGCTGGAGATAAAGTGGATTATTGGGGGTAAAATGTTATGTCAGTCAACCACAAGTTAAATTATAGAGTAATTTTATAATATAGATCTCATTTAGTTTTGTCAGGCTCTCATTTGGGACTATCATCACCATCATATTGCTAAATCATTTTAACTAAATCAATTTTGGTCAGTAGATTAGATAAACCATGATATACACAAATAGGATTTTCCTTGTACGAGTTAATATAGTCATCATTCAGCCTGAATAATCAAGCGCAATGTAAATTGCTGAGAATAATAATGTGTGGAACTAATCATATCTTATGAGTTTATGTTGCTGTTGTGCCTGCCTGTCTGATAACCTGTCTGCATTTGAATGCTGAGATTTATGCCGGTTGTACTTTCTGTGTCTGATTGATGGATGCTTTTGCACTCATTCTGTTTAGCTCTCTTTGAAAGCTTTCTGACAGAGCTGAGATTGATGGCCAGTGTCCCTCTGAGGCCACCGTAGCAAATATGTAGTAACGTAACTATATGGCTGCATCCTAATAGTAGTACTTCTTTTAAATAGGTAATTACTTTGTGACCATTAAAAAAGCATGTTCTTTAAAGTATAAATGTGATCCGAACGTACTACATTCCTCATGTTGTCATTGTCATGTGACATACCAGCATCAGTTGCATTGCTACATGACCATTCATACTATTTTCGGTCACAAAGTCCAAAAGTAGTCCTTACTTAGTAAGCAATTTCAGACACAGCTATTGTCTTCAGAACAAAGTATTCATGGCAGGATGCAGGATGTATTTTTTCGTTTGAATAAAACCAGTTAATTTATATGTTACTAAATGAAGCACAAATAAAGATGTACTTAACTGATCTTGCATTTGTCATCACAATTCTTCAGCTAAAAAAAAGTCCTGGCTCATTGGAAAAACATTATTTCTGCCAAATGCTATTACATTGCACTTTGCACATTTCGCAACAATTACAAATTGAAATGTCCAGTGAGTGGCACTAAACGTGTGCTATGTTAAAAACATATTAACGTGAATATGGCGATGGTTTATTACACTGGATGTTGTATGTATCGCGGCATATCGTAAATTAAACAACCTGATCTCATGACGAAAACGTACCTGTTGGAAATTTTCGCAAAACGCGAAATACGTACCAATAAGTACATATCACTGCAGTTTCCAACAGAAATGAACACTAGAGCCAGTAAAACGTCTGGACATAACAAGCTTGCTTGGTAGCGCAACAAATTGGACTTAGGATGCGGAATCCTTGTGTACGAATCCCGTGAAAAACATGACTCACGATGAAAGAGCTCAAAGATGGGACATTGAAAACATGCTAAAAGGGCATGTTTGTGTTTGCGTTTTTACATCACATTCGCTTTTGTTCATACTATCGAGTAGGTTTAGGTGTAGTGCAGATGGTACGTTATTTTAAAATGTCACGGAGCATTAGTGTTATAGCACTACTCAATGGATATTTCAAGTCAGAACTGTGGTGACTGTGTCAGAAAACAAACACTCTTTTAGCGCCACTCATTGGGCATTTCACATGTCACAAAACCTACACGGTGCTACATATTTCACATCTTGCAAAAAAATTCCCACAGGTACATTTTCGTCATGAAATCAGGCTCAAATTAAATGTCTGCTTAATGGCACTAAATGGTTAATGCTCTATCACGTTGAAAATAAAGCAGCTAAACCAACCATCTCATTTTAGCTTGATTCTACAAGGAATTGAGCTTTTGAGTGTGACTCATGTTCAGTGTTGGAGGTAACGCATTACTAGTAACGCAATCCGATTACTTTTAAAAAAGTAACTAGTAAAGTAATGGGTTAATTTTTACAAACTCGGAATATGATGCAAACCTGCAATAATTAAATATGTTAAATAACATAAATATCCATTTTAACCAATGTCTTTACTGCTGACTTTCGATGATACAGTTCAACCATACTAATAAGCAAAAATGATTTTGAATGAAAGTAACATTTGTGTTTCTTTTTTTTTTAATTGCTGAAGTGTGTTGAACGTTCTTCTCCTGCGTCCTATACTTCATGCAATCCAGAATGGCAGCAAAACTGAAAGGTTTGTTTGAGCTGCGCCCTCTGCTGTACAGATGTGAATTTAGATTTCCTGCGACCTGAGGCTTATTCCTTTCACTTTTGGTGTGAAAGGGCTTTTACATTTGTCAAAAACAGAACTTTTTATATTAAAAAACAAATAAGCAAGCCCAGCTCAAATGAGAAAAAGTAATGTAAAGGTAACGTAATGCATTATTTTCTATAAAAAGTAATTAAGTAACGCAGTTAGCTGCTTTTTTAGTGAGTAACGCAATATTGTAATGCATTGCTTTTAAAAGTAACATGCTTCACAAGACTTCTTGTATCCAAGCGTTCCATCACATTGCACATGTGCAGTGCTCTACCAAGTTTACTACATTAGAAAACCATATACGTGGAGCTGGTTATGTGATGCAAACATCTAAATGTATTAGTTTACAAATTATGCACTATGGCAGAAGCTTTGTGAGGTCATAATATAGTATTGTCCAAGGAACTACACAAAGATATATCTTCTCCAACATCCCAAGCATATATGCTTATAGACAGTCATAAAACAAATTCATAAGCAAAAGATTGCAAATAATAAATCAGCTCCATAGCAGATTTCAAGAGATCAAAGGGCTTAGTTCATTTAATTTAAATACATTACACTTATTCCAACAGTTGTGGGCAGTTGCGCAACTTAAGCAGTGATGAGCATTTGAAACATCTAATGTACAAAACATGACATGCATCTCCCTGAGATGGAGGCAAGTTAGTGAGGGAGGGAATAAATAGCTTACAAACTCCTCCTCTTCCGTAGCTCAAGGGGTTGTGAGTAATATTACCCCAGAAAGCAACACTTTAAACACCCAAAAATAGTACAACCTCAGAAAACTTTAGTATTTTCAATATTTTCAATGTACTATTTTTTGGGGAAGACTACATCCAATTGTGCATACTATTTAGGAAAGTATGCAAATTTTACCAGCCTTAGGTACCCAAGAGACTTTTTTTTATGTACTGTACATGTTTGTGTGTTATTCTTAAAATAAGGAACCTTCTTTTCTTTTCTTTTCTTTTCTTTTTTCTTTTATTCAGACACCCAAACAACAACCTCAAGCAAACACACTCACGCTCCCACATTTTCTCTAATTTCTGTTGTGTTTTTTGGTGTGTGTCTCTCTTTTGCCTTTCATGTTCAAAGCTGAGTGAATGAATGCGTTCTCTGAGGAATAAGGTGGTGGTGGTGGGGGGTCTATAATCAGCATGGCACTGCGGAGGTGAAGAAAGCGCAGGAGCGTGGTGGCAGAACGAATAAAAGAGAAAGAAGGGATTGCATAATTAAATGGGTTTGGCAGTCTCTGGCAAACTAAGATTATTATGATTTACTTCTGGTCTATAAATATGGCACTTTTATCTTTCCTGTATGGTTCCCCAGAATCAGTGATAGGAGTCATGGTGGCTGATATAAAACATAAACATGCATGATTTATCGGACACACCAAAACACCTCTCATGTTCATGAAGATAGCTGAATTGTTAGGGTTGTGATCATATCCCACCTCTGTTCTGAACAGACCTTAGGCTGTTTTACTACATCTTTAAGACTTATTGTATGTAAATAACATTAGTTATTATTGGCTAACCTCCAAATAGTTGCATAGCTGACACAGTAGTTCATCATTGCAGGCCAAGTTGTTCAGTACTGAATATGCATTTATATGTAAATCATATGTAAATGTGCTCCTGCTTGTCAATGCCATGATGATTTGTAAATGACCTCTTTTTTTTTTTTTTTACAAGAGACTGTAGTTTTGCCAACAAGGATGTTTTAAACATATTTTGCAGCATATTTTCTTGGCTGTAGAACAACATTCCTGCCAAAGAAACATCTCTAACATTAACCATTAACGGGATAATTCACTTGGAATGAAAATTCTATCATTTACTCACCGCCATGTCATTCCAGTTTCAAATGTGGATAACAAAAGAAGATGTTATGAAAAATGTCTTTGTTTTTTTCTCCATACAATGAAAGTCTTTCAGTATCTATATCAAGAATGATGTTCATCCTGGAACATTCCCTTCCTTAGTTCTCTCTTATATTGTGAACACTACTAAGGGCTTCAATCAATCACACATAGGGACACAGATGACTTTCAGCAGTCAATATTGAGAGATTGTGCATTAAAACATTGATTTTTATTAACAAAATCAAAGGCGTGGCATGGTTTCGGTGATACATTAGTTTGGCATTTTTGTGAAAAAGAAAATCCTCTCTAGGTCAAAATGACCTAAAAACAATATGAGGGTTAAGGATGTTTTGGTTTGACACTGTACAATAAACTGTTTTTTTGTAGTCGCCACTTGATGTCCAGTGTAAATTCTGGGTTTTGACACGAAATCAGTTGTAGCTACATCAAACTCTTGCATCTGAAAAGGGCAAAAAATCCTGTTATCCATGATATGAGCCCTTTAACTAAACACCTCTGTGTATTCGTCTGTGAGTGTTGTTGTGTTTGTTCCACTGGATGGCCATTATCTGAACTCCCCTCTGTCATTCAAACACTCATTGCATCATTCTGCTCACCTGGCTCACATGTCAAGAGCATCCCACTCTCTCCATCTCTCTGTTCAGCTCCAGCTCTGCCACTCTTCATTTTACCCTATCTCGCCATCTCTGATCTCTACCTTATGTCCTTTCCAGTGCTCAAAGTAGAAGAAAATTGGCGTATGTACTCTGCTTGTTTATGGGTGTATATTTATAGGGGAGAGGGCAATCTGTCACATGCTGAGCTATGTCTCAGTAACTTAGTCCAATTATACAGTAGTCCAATTAGTCTCATGTTGATTTTAGACACTTGGTTCCAAACACTTCTTAATTAGAATATTTAGATTTCTTAATTCGAATATTGTGACAATTACAAAGTAGTTACATGTTACATTGTTTTAATGTAAAAAATGTGTAAATAATTTTTTGTTATAACTCATGTTATTTATAGGTTTTATAATATTTATACATATATAACGTCAAACACAGTTATAATATTTATGAATGTATAAATGTTTGTTGGTCATAAAATATATATTTCTACTGATATTTTTGTTTGTTATTTTTTATATTTTTGCTGTTTCATAAATTGTTTTACATGTTTCATTTGCATTTAGCACTCTTAAAAATGTGAAACAATTTATGAAACATTGACTGTAATATATACATTCCATAACAGCATCTTTTTTCTGCAGGCAAAAATAGTGGGAAAAAAAGGCAATTTTCTAGATTTAAAAATAGAGTAACCTATACTATATAAAAGTACCATATTTTTAAATTAATACTTTTATTTAGCAAGGATACATTAAATTGTTCAAAAGGCACAGTAAGGGCTTTTTTTATTGTTACAAAATAAAATCTGTCAAAAAAAATTCTGTTCTTCTGAACTTTCATTAAAGTATTAATGCAGCAACCTTTTTTAACATTGAACATCAAAATTAAGACATGTTTTTGAGCACCAAATCAACATATTATAATGATTTCTGAAGGGCTGAAAATTTTGCTTTGCCATCACAGGAATAAATTTTGTAAAACATGAAACTAGAAAACAGTTATTGTAAATTATAATAATAATCCACAATATTGCTGTTTTTACTGCTTTTTGGTCAAATAAATGCAGTCTAGTTGAGCAAAAAAAAAAACTTTTTATTGGTATTGTATTTATATTAAAGTTTAAAAAATATTTTAATTTTGTTGTAGCAGACGACATAAAGGTCCACGTTTCTTTTCTCTTGTCTCTGCAACTTCGTGTAACAATCAGCAACGTGGCGGACTTTAATTAAAAATGATATTTCATTCCGGCCTTGATGCGGAGTGAATTTCAAACTTGCACACAAAGCCTGTCCTTCAGATGCTGAGGGCGTCAGTACTATCGCATCCCTGTCAGCTCTTGTGCACAATGATCTTGGTTTAAACTCCCTGATCACATGCTTCTCTCCTTTCACTCTCTCCGTCCTTCCGCTATTGATGTGATGGCTTGCAGGAGGCCTCCCTGCATATTTATTTGTGAGAAGTGAAAGGAGGTATCAGTGATATGCTTTGAAGCTGAGTTTTGAAGGGATGCATGTGTGACTGGGTGTCAGGTTCGAGTGAGGGGATGGTTATTGCATGTGTGTGCGTGCTAGTATGTATTCTCGTAGGGGTTGCACACTTTTTGCATCAGGTTGATGGAGAGCAACTTACGCCCATTGGAGTGATAGGGGTTTGATGTTTAATTAGGCCCTAGGCTCAGACATGTCTGATGGAAATGAATTTCTGTCTGTCTGTCTTTCTTTCTGTTACAGTCTGTGAAAGCCTTCATATTATTTTATTTTGTTTTGCCACAAGTGTGTGTTTCACTGCAAAAAATGAATAAATCACATTTTTGATCAATTTATTTGTTTAGTTTTTCATTAAAAATACCTAAAAATTCACAGATAAGAAGCAAAACTGCGATAACAAGTTTATATCATTTAAATTCACATTATTTAAAAGCCATTTTAGATTCTGTAGCTTACATGTAATGCTGTCGTGACTAGCTGCGGGAGAGATGAAGCAGGATCTAATCACCGCATTTTAAGTTTAATTAACAAACTTCAAAAACCAAACACATTAAAGAACCACAAAAAAAAAAAAGTACACTTTAGAATATAATAGATAATAGACTTTAATAGAATACATTCTAGACAATGTTTTCAGACATTTAAAGGTAGGGTAGGTGATTTCAGACTAACATTTTATGGTCCTACACCTTCCACAGATGATATAAATACATATAAATACATTTAGACCACTTAACTTAGCGATTGCTATCGAGATGTGAAGACACTTTCAAACAGCATAACAAAAATGTTTTGAACCAAATCACCTACCCTGCGTTTAACTGCATGTTATGCATGTCATGTATTTAAATATATGTAAAAGTACACATTTGTAATGATGACATTGCAATTTAGTACCTTTAAACTATATTAACTTTAAATGTAATATTAAATAACACTAAAGTCAAAATTATAATTATTTACTGTCAACACATCAAAATAAGTGTACTTTGAAAGTATGACAGGATTATTACAACATAATAAATGTACTTTAAAGTATAAGTGCAATTTTTAAAAGTGTGTTACGAAACATGTTATATTAACAAACTTAAGTGGCCTTTTATTTAATTAATATAAATTCGATTAATATTTTATATACTTTTAAGATTTGAAGTACACTAAAAGTACACATTCAATACAATCAATTGCTTCTTTTCACAAGGGAAAGCATGTGTGAACGTTTGCATAAGTATAAGTTTGTTGCTAAGGTTCAAGGACTTGAGAATCCATGAAAGAGCGTGCGGAACTTTTTTGGATAGTAAGCACAATTTGTTCAGAACTTCTTCCAGAAATTTTGTAGGTACTATGAGACCCACAAGAGCACAGGAATCAAACTAAGACAGAAGGCAGGAGAGAAAGAAGGCTAAGAACGACAGATGAAGGAGCGATGGAGGGAGAGGAAGGAAACAAAAGCAGCGCTTTAGACTTGGTACCCAGAGGCTTTTTAGCTGCAAATAAATATAAAGCCATGCTAATCTCGCCTGTGTTAAATATGATAGAAAATACAGCCCTGGAGCAGCAACATAAGCTTTCATTTAGCCCAACAGAGGAATCAGTTTGAGCTAAGGGACCGAACATATCACACGTACACACTTTAGTGCAATGGGACCTCGACCATGTGCGGCACAGACATGCTAACACATTAATCCTGCAGTGGGACCTTAGAAATCACACAAACACACAAACACATCTACTCACCTTTTAATTCTCCTTGGCTTTGTGCTAAAGAACTCAAACAGAGAGGAAACTAACAGATAATTGTGTTTAGTTTGTCCTTTATTTCACCTGTGAAAAAGGTGGAGTGTAACGTGAATTGAGTTCATTTATTTATAATTAGTTGTAGATAATATGAATGTAGTGAAAGTCCCACAGAATTTTCGTTGAATCAGTTGATTCAGCTCTAAAAAGCTAGGAGACTGATTTGTTCACAAATAGGACTGATCTGGTGCTTGAATTTGAACGATTGAGTAATCTGTTCTTGACAGTTAACGGACATTTTCATTTGTAATTGTTATTATACTTCACGGTAGAAATGTATCACTTTGTGGAGGAATATGGAAACAGGCTTGTGATTTGATTACACAAATGATTAGGAAAATGGAAAGTGATATTGAAGACACTGGAAAAAACAATGAATTGATTTTCGATGTAAATACTCCCAGGAATATTTGAAACAAATAGTGAAATGGAAATATATAGGCTAATATAAAGAATGACAATGGTGCATTTGGGTTTGCATCTGTATGCTTGACAAAACCGATGCAATAATATTTACTGAATGCTGTCTTCATAGTCTGTATAATATTGTTTTTTGATGTGTAAAACTCTCAGTGGAGAATGTCTGCGCAAATGCATTTTTAAGCCCTTACGCATTTAGAATCTGAAACGTTTTATGTCTTAGATCCTTCAAAGAGGCTTCAGATATGAAAATCAATATGCTGACGTAAACCTGACACAATACTAGGAGCCTCATGATGAAGATATTTCAACAAACTGTCGAGGCCAGAAAACAGCCTTGGTGATAGAAGGTGAAACTTCTACTCAAATTTCAATTTGAACCTGTATTTTACTCAAATTTATCAATATTATGAAGTATACACATTTCAGTAGGCTTTTTGAGACAATATTTAGACTTTGCACTCTCATAAAAAAGGTACAAAACTGTTACTGGGATGGTACACTAAGGTACAAAAGCTAAAAGGTACATCTTTGTACCTTATTTACCCAAAAACGGTACCCCAATGACAGTTTTGTACCGTTTTTCTGAGAGTGCATAAACAACAGAAATATAATGGCAATGCATGTATTTGAGCAACAGTTATTTTGGGGAGTTGCTAAGGTTTTTGTTTTATTTTTTCCCCCAAATAATTAGTATATTCCAATAGCTCTGGGTGCGTTTCACTTTACAACAACGTGACTCACTGTTTACAGTTACAGAGCATCGTTGTGGAAATTAACTAGTTTCCCAAACACGATTGTATCTTTACCATTTTTGTGAAGAGTTTGGAGTAATAACTTCTAATTAGGCTAATCAATTCAAGATCTCAGTTAATATCATATTATTATAGATAATTTACACGAAACAACAAGCAGTCACTTATTCGTTCATTCATTCATTCATTCATTCGGTCACAAATTAAGGTACAATTCTCGCCATTAACACACCATTAGCTATGACTTTTGCCTCAATAAACTCCTAATTAGCTGCTTATTAATAGTTGGTAAGGTAGTTGTTAAATTTAGGTATTGGGTAGGATTAGGGATGTAGAATATGGTCACGCAGAATATGTGCTTTATAAGTACTAATAAACAGCCAGCATGTGCATGCTAATAAGCAACTAGTTATTATGAGAATTGGTCCCTATACTAAAGTGGGTAACACTTTATTTTAGGGTCTCTTAACTAGTTGCTTATTAGCATGCATATTACTAGAATATTAGCCATTTATTAGTAGTAATTAAGCACATATTAATGTCTTGTTCTACATCCCTAATCCTACCCAATACCTAAATTTAACAACTACCTTACTAACTATTAATAAGCAGCAAATTAGGAATTTATCAAGGGAAAAGTCGTAATTAATAGTGAATAAGTGTTCCCTAATCTAAAGTGTTACCCTAAAGTGTTACCATTTATTTAGTTAGTTAGTTATCACATTAACATGCAGTATGTGATTGGCATATATATTTAACTCCTGTAGGCTATATATGGTACATTCAGCAGCTTTCTCCATAATGTAATTTCTCAGAGATGAACACGGCATCTGAGGACTACTTCACTATTCATGATCTCTGTTGTTTTGCTCTACTTGATGTTTGTTTCATTACAAGTTTCATTTGACGTCACACAAAAGGGTTCCCTTTTGCATTTATGCATATGCACACTCTTCAAAAGCACTGGTTGTTGGCATGCTAAAATATATAGATTGAAATATATGCATATTTAAATAGAATAACAGATATATGTTTTATAAGTCCACGTGTCATACTAACAACAACCTATGCTTCTAACCACGTCGAGAGATGAAGTTCCAACTACTCTACACAACTTTGAGATGCTGTTGCGAATGTTTGTTGGAATTATGTTTTCAGGAAACACAGAATTCTTGAACTATAATGACTGAACATGCGATCATATTAGCTAATAATTCTTTCAGGAAACACACCCCTGATTGAATGGATTCGCTATCAGTCTGGGTAAACCAGTGCCATCCCGACACTCTTGAGGCCTTGCCTCAACTAATCTAATTCATCCTCAAGGAAAGCATCTCCTTGCTACATCTCTCTCATGCTCTTTCTCTTTCTCTCTCTCTCTCTTTCTGTCTGTCACGTTTGTTCTCCTCTACTGGGCTGTTGTTTGTTCTTGAACAGCCGTTGAAATATTAGAGCATGGAAAATTGACTGATTAAGTAAAACAATGATTATATCCTGATCAAAAGGCTTTCTGGCTGTGCCCTTCTCTCCATCACCTTTCATGCTGTCAGACTCCTGCCTGGGATGCTGTGTGTGTGTGCGTGTGTGCGTGTGTGCGTGCGTGCGTGAGTGCGTGCGTGCATGCGTGTGTGTGTGTGTGAGTGTGTGTGTGTTTGTCACCATGGCACTCGTCTCAGTCTGATGCTCCCCGAACAGAAAAAAAAAAAAAAAAGATAAGAAGGAAAAAGAAAAGATGAAATGCTTTTGGCAGATATGCAGTGAATGACTACACATCAAAGATTTGGCAAGGTCCCAATCAGGGCAGCAACACTAACCTAACAGCATTGTCTCTGACATCTGTGTGTGTGTGTGTGTGTGTGTGTTTACGAGTGTGTATGTAGATGTCGGCATGTGTGTGTAATTAATTTTAATGAGCCACTTTCCCTTCTGACAGAGCAGACCTATTTCTGAATTAACACATAAAATATTATTAGAGGATGCAAATGTTTGTGAACAACACACTTGTGAGGGCTATTTCTGAAAGCGTCGTTAAACCATTGTAGTAGACTTGTGTGAAGTCTTAATGAAGAAAAAAGAAAGAAAAAAGTTTTAATGGGAAAATTAATAGCTTAAAGCTGAATTATGTATTTGTTTATTTTTATTTTTATGTGATATATATATATATATATATATATATATATATATAATTGACTACACATCAAAGTGTAGATGTAGATGTACTACACATATTTATATAATTTGAGAACATACTTATAAGTCTGTAAGTGTTAGTTTGTATGCAGTCTGTGTGTGCATGTTAAACTGTACCATTTTATCAGTCTTTTGCTATCAGATAAAAATTCAATGTCAGTGCTGAGTCCCAGCCCTGTGAATTGTGATTAGTATGCGGTGACAGAGTCAAGGACGGCTGATTAATTACCCAGCATTCTCTCTGATGGCTTAGTGATGTCCTGAGGAAAGATTATCGGCATATGAAATTTTCAGCAGCAGTCATGCGATACTGCGATACTCACTCCGAGCAGCACAAACGCAGGTAAGCAAGTGTATCATATATGAATTTATTTTTTGAAATGTCATAAGGTCATCGTAGACTGTTTCAATAAGATGAAGCCAGAGAGATATGAAAGACACACAAACACGCAAGTTTCCGTCAGATTATTAGTGCGGGTCAAAACAAATAAAGCAGAAACAGCAGCTTAATTTAATGAACTGATGAACTGATATTGGGCTATGCAGTTTCAAATGGCACACAATATTAGGCTTCTGTATATGAGGGTCACAGTGTGGTTTGGCTTCTCAGTTGTTTAATCTAAACAGCAAAGAGATTAAATGCAGAGCAAATGGAGACTTTTGTTTAAATCTGGCATACACAGTTTAATTTGATTTCTGTTATTGTCAAAATCAGCAGGCTTTGATTGCTTAGCGTGACATGTTCAATAACATGCCTTTGCAATGAATTCATAATCTCCAACAAAGTTATGACAGCGGCAGAAATGTTCAGTTGTAGTCCTGTGGTGTGACTGTTCCTGCCAAATGAATAGGAGCACAGCAATCATGACGTGTGAAAGCGACAGTGACAGATGTTCAATTAAAATGTTTGTAGCTTGTTCATTGTCACGGACATCCGTAACATTCATATGCTATGAAACATACATTTCCTTCATGTTATGATTATTTAATGAAAATGACCTCAAGTTAGAATTGTGAAGAATAAGGATTCCTTGGCTTTCCTCTTTCTTTAACTTTTGTAAACTGAATAAACCTGAAATAAAATACAAATATTAGACAAAAACTTTTTTTTTTTTTTATTAGAAATGTTGCCTTGGCAACTAACTGAAATAAAAAGTTTATTTGACTGAAAGAATAATTAATTAAAGCTAAAGATAAATATTAAAAAAATACAAAAGCACATAACAAAGTTACTGAGACTTAAAATATAAAAATAAAATCTCATTAAAATGTTAATATATATTAAAATAGTATATAAATAAAAGAAATAATACTAAAATAACACACACACATATATATACTTCATGTATGTATATATATATATATATATATATATATATATATATATATATAAAATAGTAATAATAAGTGTGTGTGTATTCATTTTACACTTTTGACTTTTGGCCATCGTCTATGAAACTGTATTCATTTCTGTGTAAACAGTTAGGGATCTGGCCTGCATGTGGTTTTTAAACTACCTGGTCTCATGGCATTTACATACCTGGGTGCACTTTTTAGCGTGACATGAAATATGTACCAATAAGTACATATCACTGCAGTTTCCAAAATAAATGAACACTTTCACACAAATTTACAGAGTTGCGATTAATAAAGTGTAATTTTCGCACAATTACTTGAAGAATATCATGCTATGACTTCAAAACAATATTAATATGCTGGGAGATTTGAAAACTGATGCTTTTGAACGTTAGCATCGCACACATCCAGCTTTATATCTATGGGTTTTCATAAACGATAAGTTTGTTCGGTAGTTCACGGAGTACGGAGATGGACTTAGGAGACGAGAAGCACCGGTTCGAAGCCGGTGTAACTACGGTTCGACAAAGCAGTTAAAATCTGCTACAAGTTCAAATGGCACAGTTGCATCAGCTAATGCATTTTATATCAGTTTTGCATTTGTTAACACTATCGGGTAGGTTTAGGGCTGGATTTGGTGTAGGGCAGATTTCCAACAAGATAGAGCATTAACCTTTAGCGACAGTCTCCGGATATTTGAATTCTGAACTGCCACAATACGTATCTGAAGCAACGTAATAAAAAAACAGCAATACGTACCAATATCTACGTAATAAAAACGTGCCAGGGTTCACATATTGAACCTGTGTTTTAGCGCCACTCAGTGGACATTTCTATTTGAAACTGCGGCGAAATGTGCAGCAAGGTACGTAAAACTGTGTTGCACAAAAAGTGCGCAGAGGTACGTATTTTTATGAGACCAGGTTGTTTTTAAAAGAAAAAGAGAAAGAAAAAAGGATAAAAGGAAAGGTTACAATGAGAGAATTCATATTCTCCCCCACAGCAGTACACATGCACACATAGACGGCACACAGTCTGAATCAATATTAGAGAGCAGCACCCGATTCACTGTATTACATGTTAACCTTTAAAATGATGCTCCTGAGCCCCTGGAGGTCTTTGACTGTCAACCATTCAGGCAAAGTGAACTGATGCCCTGCGGCCAACAGTGTTGGGGAGTAACTAGTTACATGTAACGGAATTACGTAATTTAATTACAAAATAAAAGTAATTGTAATTAGTTACAGTTACTAAGAAAAAATATGTAATTAAATTACAGTTACTTATGAAAATGTTAAGGATAACAAAGGGGGTTACATCTGATTTTTTTCACACACACTCCCACATACAGATTTAATTTATTTCTTTCATAAATTGCAGTGACTGCTCTAAAATATGAAACACCAATGTTTCAGATGTTTATAACATGCTTATCCGATAACGCATGTATTTCCTATATGGGTTTATGTATATGCTTTATTTTTTTTAAGATTAACTGTTTTTTTTGTTGTTGTTTTTTTTATATGGCATTGTTAGATCCAGTGTTTCCCCGTCATATAGCTATGCAAAGATTTGATTTCAAAAACAGTCTCATAGCTATTAAACTATATCTTGTTATGATTTTAAATCTGTATTTAACCTCAGAATGATTTTAAAGTAAGTCTGATGTTGTGGTGGCTGTGCTTCAAAGGGGACATCGGATGCCCATTTTCCACAAGTTGGTATGATTCTTTAGGGTCTTCTCGAAATGGTCTCAGTGGTCGTGAAAAACAACAGCCTTTTTACCTTTAAATCTGTGTTGCAAAGCCAAGGCACTCGAGAATTTATATTAAAACGCTTTTATTATCTCATGGCTTAAACATTAAAAATAAATCACAGATGACCGCACACCTACGCATTGCGCCTAATATGCCTTCATTAGGGTGTGGAAAACAAACACACTCAGAGTCTCTTATACAACAATCACATGATCACATGACAGTCACATGACTGAAAGCCTTTTTACCTTGTCAAAAACAGCTCTGTTCACAGCAACTCGTTTCGCTGCATATCTCTTTACATGCTAATGAGCTCTGCTCACCCCGCCCCTCTCTTCTGTGGAAGAGCAAAGGCGATTCGCAAATAATCATAAAAAATATATAGTGTGAGACTTACTTCTTCTGGAGGTGCAGCTGGATCATGAACAATGAGTTCCTTGAGTTTTAACTTTTTAACAAAACCTGCCTTGAATTGTCCCTCATTCAGAAAACAGTCTGGAGCAAAATGATTTGCGCAGCCAGACATAAAAAAATTTAGTGAAAGTGAAGTGAAGTGTGGCCAAGTATGGTGACCCATACTCGGAATTTTTGCTCTGCATTTAACCCATCCAAGTGCACACACACACACGGAGCAGAGGGCAGCCATATTGCTGCGGCGCCCGGGGAGCAGGTGGGGTTTGGTGCCTTGCTCAAGGGTCTCACCTCAGCCGTGGTATTGAAGGTGGAGGGAGATCTGGTATTCACTCCAAAATCAAAATGTCTTGATAATTGAGACTTTAGATTTTTGGGGGATTAAAAAAGGGCTTTTTATCATTTTAAAATTTTTATCATTGTAGGGTGGTCCTTTAAAATAAAAATATTATAATCTTAATTCAAGTGATGAAGGATTTTGAAAGTCTGACAGTAATCAGTGTTGAGTAAGGTTAACGCTGTCTGCTTTACATGTTTGAAAATGATTAACAGTTGAACGCATTAGAAATTTAGAAAAGTAATCAAAAAGTAATCAGTTACATTACTTTAATAAAGTAATTGAAAAGTTACACTACTTATTACATTTTAAGTAGGGTAACTTGTAATCTGTAACCTATTACATTTCCAAAATAACCTTCCCAACACTGACGGCCAATAGCAGAGCATAGAAGACATCACATGATGGCACATGAGTTATAAATGGATTACCCCACAGCCTGCTGGGTAAAACAGATTAGAGAAAATGGCTTGAGTAGTAGGCACAAGTGTGGGTGCTGTAAAGTTAATGTTAAACCATCACATGCTTTTCAACACTTCAGTACTGTATGCAATTGCTATCATTAAGATCGTGCCCTCACTACATGATTTTGATTTTGCTGTTGCAGATTAATGTTTGAGGTCTGCAACAAAACCCCCAGATTGTAGCCAAATCTGAGCTCTCGCCAGTCACTGGAACATGCAATTAAAAAAAAAAAAAAAAAGTTTTGGTTGGAAAAAAAAGGAAGCATGAACAAACTTTTTTGCATTTTTCTTGCAAATTGTATTTTTCAACTTTCCTATTTGTAAAATTGGATACATTTTTATTGTATTCTGTGCATATTTACAGATATCACCTGTGTATGTGCAGCCAACATGAAGTGAAATTTGATTAAAAATAGATAAGTCTTATAATCAAAAATAATTAATTTCTTGAACTCGATCACAAACAACCATTCAAACGTTTAAGGTCGCTACGATTTTTTTATATATAATTTTTTGAAAGAAGTCTGTTAGTTTGCTCACCAGGCTGCATTTATTTGATCAAAAATACAGTAAAAACAGCACTTTTGTGAAATACTATTACAATTTAAAATTTATATTTTAATATATTTAAAAATGTAACTTATTCCTATGATCACAAAACCGAATACTCTAGTCTTCAGTGTTGCATGATCCTTCAGAAATCATCCTAATATGCTGGTTTGCTGCTCAAGAAACATTTCTTTGTATTATCAATGTTGAAAACAGTTGTGCTGCTTAATATTTTTGTGGAAACCATAATACATATTTATTAGGATTCTTTGATGAACTGAAAGTTCAAAAGAATAGTGTTTATTTGAACTATTAAACAGCATTAATTTGACTTTTATGTGACAATTTAAAAGTGTTTACTGTCACATTTGATCAATTTATTTGATCAATCTTTATTTGCTAAATAAAAGTATTAAAAAATAAAAGTATTCATTTTATTTAAAAAAAAAAAATAAGACCTCTAACTTTTGAGCTATAGTGTATATTCATACTTTCATATTAATAATTGAATTCTTTATTTCTTTTAATGGAGTATCTGACACTAAAATATGACACTGTGTGTTTTTATTTGTTTATAATGGATTTCATCAAAAATATCCCTAATAAATTACCCAAAAGGAAAATTGTCCCTTTATAAAACTGTAATTTCTGACACTGTCTTTTCTGGCACAGTCTTAGGATCAGTTGCCCATTTCTTGTGTGTATTTATTTGAGAAACATATGTTGGTATTACAGGTATTTGGATGCCTTTTGGCCAAGAACTTGTATGCTGTACACCTCACCTCTATTCTGTTGCTTAGACAACAACACGACTGATGGAAAGAAAGATTGTTCTGTAATATTAGCGGTACAGTGCTCTGTTGTATAGTGAGGGCACGATCTAAGATGTGCCAGGACAAGGTATGTCCGTGTAGACGTGTCTGTGTAAAGAAAGAAATGTTTAGCTTCAACATACCCCTTTTTTTCAGTCGAATGGGGAGCATGTTCGAAACGATGGAAGTGAGGAAGTTGGAAGCATGTTACCCTTGTGTTTCCCCATCATAATCATTTATTGATTCTAGAGCACAGCTGATAAAATGTCATGCTTCGCTTGTGTTGTTTGTAATTAGGGCACCAGAACCGTCTGTCTCGGCCTCAGAGGCTGCAGGATAATGGAGCAGAATTTCCCATGTTAATCCTGCTGAACATTCAACAGAAAATGACAATAAAGGAGCATTGCAGCATTGCCATGCACTGAACAGAATCCTATTCTGTCAGTATGTGTCTTTTCGAGTAATATATATATATGTGTGTGTGTGTAATCTGATTGGCTGATAAGAGTGTGATATTCTAGTGATAAGAAAACTCCAACTGTTTCACCATTTGTATCACTCTGCTTGCAGTATTTCTCACAGGGAGTGTCATGGCAGATGCCCAAATCCACTAAAATTAAAAAAATAATAATACTGTTTTTGTGTCACGGAATGTAGTTTTAAGAGGGTTTTTTTAGGCAAGAACGTACTTGTTTAGACTTCAGATAAACGGTTTGTTAATAAAAATAACGCTATACTATAATAACAAATATACTCTCTCTCTCTTTGTGTGTGTGTGCACTACCATTCAGTTTTGTTTAGTTTTTTGGGGATTTGAAGAAGTCTCTTGTGTATGGAAGCTTATTTCTGCCATGGAATAAAAAAATAAAGGTAATCGCGTCTTTTTATCTCACTATTCTGACTTTGTCTATATATCACAATTCTCACAGTTTTCTCAATTTATTTCTAAGAAATGTTTCTCACAATCGCGAGTTAACATCTCTCAATGAATTATATATATATATATATATACAGAGTTCTGGCATGAAACTCTAGATGGGGCAGTCCGATAGGTCTAACTCAGTCTGACCTAATGACATCATTATCATATGGCACAGCTGATTGGTTTTCTCCTGTATTGGTAGCCAATGAGCTCTCTGCTCAACATTCAAATATATAACTAGTGCTTGCTGTAGCAGTTTCATAACGTGCTTTAGAAACCCTCCACCTTCCCTAGCTCCACCTGTATAGATCTGCTACGAGGTGATTCATGTATGCTTTAGGGAGGTATTTCATGTATGTTATATTTGCAGCAGCATGTATCTTACATGCTCACAGCAGCATGTTGTGGATGTATTGGCAGTAGCAAGTCTCGGTACTTGCTCTGCCACAGCGGCAGCAGCATAGCAGATCTATTCCGCCAAGACCAAACACATTAATATTGTCAAGCTCTATTATATTTTGTTATTATTGTTTTAAATTACTGCTATTGGTCTTCCTTATGTCTGTTTGAGGGTTTTACAATATTTAACCAATGAAAAGCATACAATATATATATATATATATATATATATATATATATATATATATATGTGTGTGTGTGTGTGTGTGTGTGTGTGTGTGTGTGTGTGTGTGTGTATTAGATTTCCTTTCATATTTTAGATTTACATATTTAATATTTTTTAATATATTTTAAAATATATATTCTAACAGCCATACTTGCAACATGGTGAAATGACCAGTTTAGGGATTTATAAGAAGCTAATCGATTTAGAGCTTATAAGAAGTCCAAAAACTGTCCAGGGAGGATGCTCTCTGATCATAATGGTGTCGTGCTGCTGCTCATGTCAAAATATCAGGAGGGACAACAATGGAACCAAATTAAACGAAACGATCTGGTTGATTATAATTGGTTTACTGACAGAATATCCTCATCAAATTACAGGCTTTAAATTTGACTTCACTGAGCCTCAGCCTGCATTAAACAGGGAAACTGGACAGTTTAGAGCTGATAAGTCTGATTACTCATGTTCAGTGTTCAGGCTTATGCCAAAAGATATGGTATGGATTCAGAAGCACTTTATTGCAATAAATATGTACTAAAAAAAAAAAATAACAGGTTTGGAATGACATGAGGGTGAGTAATTTATGACAGTTCTTTGCATTTATGGATGAGCTCTACCTGTAACAGCATTTTGCTGATACTGTAAGTCTTTTAACAGGCTAATGAACTGTTAAAGATCTGGTACGATCGACTCTCGCAATCTAAACCAACAAGCTGTCACAGCCAGGCAGCTGAAGCCTCTGAATATATTAGTGAAGAGACAGACAGTGAAACAGGCTCATTAATTATGTCTCGACATTGTGTTTCATGTCAGTCTCCCATCAGTGAGGGATTATGGGTAAGTGTGTGTTTGTTTGTGTATACCGGGATTTTTGACAGCCGCCTGCAGTGCTAGCACCATAACATGTGGAGTTGTCATCAGGGCGAATCCCCTTTAGGTTTGGGTGTGCACGATCACTTATACATATGCTCACGGAGATCATTGAATCCTGAAGCGCTTTCTAATGCTCTACATATGTCTCTGCGTGAATGTGACATGTCTTATGTTTTTGTGATGAGGCATAATTGCCCTTGGCGTACAAATACCAAATGTTTCCCTGAATGGAAAGTGTCATAAATGAGGCAAATTTGTGGGATAACTCATCAGAGATGTGACAGAATGATCTCATATTATTATTATTTATGATTCACAGTGACAGGACAGGAATATGATGACAGGAATAGAATCCTACATGTTTATAGTCTTGTGATGGAATTTTCATTAATCTATTTTTCATTGTAGCAGCTTTAAAAAACACTTAATGCTCTGCCTGAGTCTTTTATTCTGGAAACAGTGAATAACCATTGAATGAAACATTTACATGCATTTAAATGCGTTTTACAAGTGTTTTAGCTAGAGATTTTCTGCACTTGTATGAACTATGCTACACTTGTGTTAAGTAGGCATGATTTGTATGTATGAAGATAAATGATTTGCTGGCAATATATGATGAGCATCTCTTTTATGCTTTAGTAAAACACTTGGAAGCTGGCAGTTATATTCATTTCTTTTAATTATTTAATTTCAATCTGTCCTTTCAATGGAACAATAAAAAGTGTGTGTGTGTGTGTGTGTGTGTGAATAACCTATAAGCCTATATAAATCCATAAAACATGCCTCTCTCTCTCTCTATGTATATATATATATAGAGAGAGAGAGAGAGAGAGAATACATATTATATATTTGTTTGTTCCCTATTTATGTAATGGACAATGCTTTGGCAATACTGTGCAAGTCATGCCAATAAAGCTAATTTGAATTTGAGAATACATAAAACATGCTGCTCTCACTCTCTCTCTCTTTATGTATACATATATATATATATATATATATATATATACATAGAAAGACAGAGAGAGGCATGTTTTATGTATTTTGAAAAAACAGATAACTCTTTTGTTTTTAATTTTCAAAAATCATGTTTTTTATTATGTTATCATGTTTTTATTGTGTTAGTTAGATAGTATTTTTAGTTATTTTTTACCTAATCAAAATAACCCAACTTCAGTTTGATTGAGATTAATTGGAATGCACAATGAAAAAAAAAAACATTTAAACTGGAGTTATCTGTTTTTGCAAATTAACCCTTCATGTATGTGTGCGTGTGTGTGTGTGTGTGTGTGTGTGTGTGTGTGTGTGTGTGTGTGTGTGTGTGTGTGTGTGTGTGTGAGTGTGTGGGATGGGGGAGGGGAGGGTTCCAATAATAGCCGCTTTTCCACTATCGGGTCGAACGGTTCTCTTTGTTTAACCGTTCCGTTCCGTGCCGTGCCGATCCGGGCCAGTCAGCACGGATACGGTTTCGTTTATAACGGATAACGGATCTCTTTGGAATGCAATTCAAATGCGTCAGTCGTTGCCGTGGTAACACAAGTGTTTACATATGATATGAGGTGTAAATAACCACCGCGTTATGGAGGATGATCAGAAATTTCTTTAGATTTTATTACTAATTTGTGTTTACATTGCTCAAAATAGCGCGCTTAGCAAGCTACGGAGAAACTAGCAGCCAGGCAACAGACAAGTGACAGATCCTGAGTGGCGAGGTCACGCACACGCACTGTACCAGCACGGCTCAGCACGGTTGTCTAACCGTGCCGAGAATTCCGGGCCAAGAACGGTTTGTAATCGTGCCGCGCCGTACCAGGCTCACGTGGAAATACAACTGGAACCGTACCTGACCGTTCTTAGAACCGTTCGGCCCGATCGTGGAAAAGCGGCTAGTTGTTTGCATCACACTACAGAACAGATCACTGAAACATTGCCACATACAGTGAGGAAAATAAGTATTTGAACACCCTGCTATTTTGAAAGTTCTCCCACTTAGAAATCATGGAGGGGTCTGAAATTGTCATCGTAGGTGCATGTCCACTGTGAGAGACATAATCTAAAAAAAAAAATCCAGAAATCACAATGTATGATTTTTTAACTATTTATTTGTATGATACAGCTGCAAATAAGTATTTGAACACCTGAGAAAATCAATGTTAATATTTGGTACAGTAGCCTTTGTTTGCAATTACAGAGGTCAAACGTTTCCTGTAGTTTTTCACCAGGTTTGCACACACTGCAGGAGGGATTTTGGCCCACTCCTCCACACAGATCTTCTCTAGATCAGTCAGGTTTCTGGCCTGTCGCTGAGAAACACGGAGTTTGAGCTCCTCCAAAGATTCTCTATTGGGTTTAGGTCTGGAGACTGGCTAGGCCACGCCAGAACCTTGATATGCTTCTTACAGAGCCACTCCTTGGTTATCCTGGCTGTGTGCTTCGGTCATTGTCATGTTGGAAGACCCAGCCTCGACCCATCTTCAATGCTCTAACTGAGGGAAGGAGGTTGTTCCCCAAAATCTCGCAATACATGGCCCCGGTCATCCTCTCCTTAATACAGTGCAGTCGCCCTGTCCCATGTGCAGAAAAACACCCCCAAAGCATGATGCTACCACCCCCATGCTTCACAGTAGGGATGGTGTTCTTGGGATGGTACTCATCATTCTTCTTCCTCCAAACACGTTTAGTGGAATTATGACCAAAAGTTATATTTTGGTCTCATCTGACCACATGACTTTCTCCCATGACTCCTCTGGATCATCCAAATGGTCATTGGCAAACTTAAGTCGGGCCTGGACATGTGCTGGTTTAAGCAGGGGAACCTTCCGTGCCATGCATGATTTCAAACCATGACGTCTTAGTGTATTACCAACAGTAACCTTAGAAACGGTGGTCCCAGCTCTTTTCAGGTCATTGACCAGCTCCTCCCGTGTAGTTCTGGGCTGATTTCTCACCTTTCTTAGGATCATTGAGACCCCACGGTGAGATCTTGCATGGAGCCCCAGTCCGAGGGAGATTGACAGTCATGTTTAGCTTCTTCCATTTTCTAATGATTGCTCCAACAGTGGACCTTTTTCACCAAGCTGCTTGGCAATTTCCCGTAGCCCTTTCCAGCCTTGTGGAGGTGTACAATTTTGTCTCTAGTGTCTTTGGACAGCTCTTTGGTCTTGGCCATGTTAGTAGTTGGATTCTTACTGATTGTATGGGGTGGACAGGTGTCTTTATGCAGCTAACGACCTCAAACAGGTGCATCTAATTTAGGATAATAAATGGAGTGGAGGTGGACATTTTAAAGGCAGACTAACAGGTCTTTGAGGGTCAGAATTCTAGCTGATAGACAGGTGTTCAAATACTTATTTGCAGCTGTATCATACAAATAAATAGTTAAAAATCATACATTGTGATTTCTGGATTTTTTTTTAGATTATGTCTCTCACAGTGGACATGCACCTACGATGACAATTTCAGACCCCTCCATGATTTCTAAGTGGGAGAACTTGCAAAATAGCAGGGTGTTCAAATACTTATTTTCCTCACTGTATATTGAATGGCCTACCTGGTCTCATGGCATTTGCGTACCTGGGTGCACTTTTTAGCGTGACATGAAATACGTACCAATAAGTACATATCACTGCAGTTTCCAAAATAAATGAACACTTTCACGCAAATTTAGAGTTGCGATTAATAAAGTGTAATTTTCGCACAATTACTTGAAGAATATCATGCTATGACTTCAAAACAATATTAATATGCTGGGAGATTTGAAAACTGATGCTTTTGAACGTTAGCATCGCACACATCCAGCTTCATATCTATGGGTTTTCATACATGACAAGTTTGTTCGGTAGCTCACGGAGTACGGAGACGGACTTAGGAGACGACAAGCTCCGGTTCGAATCCCGTGTAACTACGGTTCGACAAAGCAGTTAAAATCTGCGTAAAAGAAGTTCAAATGGCACAGTTGCATCAGCTAATGCATTTTATATCAGTTTTGCATTTGTTAACACTATCGGGTAGGTTTAGGGCTGGATTTGGTGTAGGGCATATTTCCAACACGATAGAGCATTAACCTTTAGCGACAGTCTCCGGATATTTGAATTCTGAACCGCCGCAATACGTATCTGAAGCAACGTAATAAAACAACAGCAATACGTACCAATATCTACGTAATAAAAAAGTGCCAGGGTTCACATATTGAACCTGTGTTTTAGCGCCACTCAGTGGACATTTCTATTTGAAACTGCGGCGAAATGTGCAGCAAGGTACGTAAAACGGTGTCGCACAAAAAGTGCGCAGAGGTACGTATTTTTATGAGACCAGGTTATGAATGGCTACAATGCTTTCAAGGGAATGTACATAGCACGCCACGGTAGAATAGTGGACCTTATAGTGAAAGATATATCAAATCATTTATCACCTTTAGTAAGAATATACAAACATTCTTGTGTAACACATCTATGTTTCAGTATCTCAATAAGAATTCTGAAATTTTTTCTCATCTGTCTGCTAATACACCAGATGTTGTTATGATTAATGAAGAGTGTAGAGAGGTGTTTGTTTTGGAGGTGGCATGCACCTTTGACTCTAGTATGGAAGAAGCTTTTATGACTAAAGTCATTAAATACCAACCACTCCTAAATACTATTTCAGAGATAGGTTATCATATATGGCGGAGACGTTGTTATTTATATCCATAACAATAGAGCGATATGCTTAATATTGTGAAGATCTATTGTATGCCACTGGTCCATGTTTTTTTGTACATGCTTGCATCTGTAATATTTATGTCCCTGTAGAGTATTTCTATTAAGTGGATTTAAATCAATTGTTGATGTACATGTATATGTGTGTGTATATACAGTATATACAACCCGAATTCCGGAAATGTTGGGACGTTTTTAAATTTGAATAAAATGAAAACTAAAAGACTTTCAAATCACATGAGCCAATATTTTATTCACAATAGAACATAGATAACATAACAAATGTTTAAACTGAGAAATTTTAAAATTTTATGCACAAAATGAACTCATTTCAAATTTGATGCCTGCTACAGGTCTCAAAATAGTTGGGACAGGGGCATATTTACCATGGTGTACCATCTCCTCTTCATTTCAAAACAGTTTGAAGACGTCTGGGCATCGAGGTTTTGAGTTTCTGGAGTTTTGGTGTTGGAATTTGGTCCCAATCTTGCCTGATATAGGTATCCAGCTGCTGAAGAGTTTGTGGTCGTCTTTGACATATTTTTCATTTAATGATGCGCCAAATGTTCTCTATAGGTGAAAAATCTGGACTGCAGCCAGGTCAGTTCAGCACCCGGACTCTTCTACTACGAAGCCATGCTGTTGTAATAGCTGCAGTATGTGGTTTTGCATTGTCCTGCTGAAATACACAAGGCCTTCCCTGAAATAGGCGTCATCTGGAGGGGAGCATATGCTGTTCTAAAACCTTAAAATACCTTTCATCATTTATAGTGCCTTCCAAAACATGCAAGCTGGCCATACCGTATGCACCCCCATATCATCAGAGATGCTGGCTTTTGAACTGAACGTTGATGACACGCTGGAAGGTCTCCCTCCTCTTTATCCCGGAGGACATGGCATACATGATTTCCAACAAGAATGTCAAATTTGGACTCATCTGACCATAGAACACTTTTCCACTTTGAAACAGTCCATTTTAAATGAGCCTTGGCCCACAGGACATGACGGCGTTTCTGGACCATGTTCACATATGGCTTCCTTTTTGCATGATAGAGCTTTAGTTGGCATCTGCATTGTGTTTACCGACAGTGGTTTCTGGAAGTATTCCTGGGCCCATTTAGTAATGTCAATGACAGAATCATGCCGATGAGTGATGCAGTGTCGTCTGAGGGCCGAAGACCACGGGCATCCAACAAAGGTCTTCGGTCTTGTCCCTTAGAGATATATATATGAATAAGAATATATATATATATATATATATATATAAAGTCTTACTAACCCCAAACTGTAGTGTATATTTTGAAAAAAAAAATGCTTTTATTATATTCACATTTCATCATTGAATTTTCTCTGAAAACAACCTGAGGACTCTTGTAACTGGCCTGACAGTTTTTGAAACACCTGAAGACATTCAGTTTTAACAACCTTTGGCTCAGAGCCATGAAAGTCTCTTCGAACAGCACGGACAAGTTCCCAACAAAACTCACTCGCAGCTAAACCTACCACTGCAAGAGTCTTCACACAGCAAAGAGTAGACATAGACGACTGATTTAACTACTCTGTTGCAACATCATTGTTATATCGCAGGTATTAAGCATGTCAGATGAAGAGAAGAAAAACCGAATGAAGGAACCCCAAAACTGTGGAAGTAAATCAAAGCTAAGTACCCAGGGGATATGGTATGATAGAGAGAGAAGTACAAATGGATTTATTAGAATATAAAAGTCATCATGTTCTTTTTTGTATAATCTCCTATTTCTACAAAAACGAGACCTTCCGCTTTTCGACGCTGTACCCAGTTTGACTTGAGCTCATTGAACAAAGTGATGTATTTTTCAGCAGGTGCTTTTTTCCTCTGTGTTTGAAGATGGGCTCTTTTCTCTTTAATAAGAAACGTTCTCTAGTATTAATATGGAAATGAAGTGATGTTAATAATATAAAAAGTCTGTCTCCAGTCAAGTCTGAGCCAATAATTAAGTCCCCAGTGTAGGCAGACAGAAATGTGGTGTGTGTGTGTGTGTGTGTGTGTGTGTGTGTGTGGGCACATATGTGGGTAACGCCGTCGTTGTTCATTTATCCCTGTTTTTGTCTATATTTTTCTTGTCTGCATGATGTGTTTAATTGTGTATTCAGGTATTTCAGACAACGCTTGCTCCTAAAAGAGAATATGTAGATAAAACATAAAAGATAAAGAATTTATGGTTGGGTTATTATGAAAAGAAATGATGGATATGAGGCAAGTTTCAGGACTCAGGCTCGGCTGGAAGCCTTGAGACATTGACAAGCTGCCTAATGAGTACTGAGAGGAGAGCAGAACCAATCCATATAGGGCACATGAGCGTGCACAGACTCTGTCCACTACCTGTATTCTCAAGGAGAACAGAGAGCGGACTCTGTCCAATGATAAAGCAGACTTTTAGGCTGTGTTTGGAATAGCATGTTATAGAGCTAAAACTGAATGAACTGTATAAAGCATACTGTAGGCCTCTAAATGATCAACAAGATCAAAACTTTTTAGGAAGTAAAAGGTATTGTTGTATAATTTTAAAAATGTCCACCTTCAAGTTTTGGGACATGTTTTATTTTGCAATAAAATCATTTCTTTAAATTTATAAAGTAAACATATTAAGAACTTTTATATTGTTAGCTATATTTTAAGATGAACCTTTGCTTGTCTTAGGTTTACTGGATTATCCATATTTTCTTCCTCTTTTTTATTTTTTAGAGGTAAAATAAAAAAAATGTAAAAAACGCTGTTATTTGTAAATGCTATTATGTTAGCTTTTAAATAATATACGGTTTTATTCTGATTAAAGCTGCTTTAGAACATTGATTTTGAAACTTGTGAATCCATTAGAATCATTAGAAGACAGAATCGCGATTCATATATGAATAGATTTTAATGTGGTCCCCTACTTTTTTCATTTCTTCCTCTTCTCTAAAGCAGCGCAGCATGGCCTCGCCCCCTTTGCTGCGTGTTCCCAGGGGCGGGGTTAATCTGGGTTTGTTAAATCACGAACCCGGGAAGTGACTTGTTGGGTCCCACTTTATATTAGGTGGCCTTAACTACTATGTACTTACATTTAAATTAATAATTTGGTACAATGCACTTATTGTGTACATACATGTTTTTACATTGTACTTATATTTTCAAATATACCTATTTGTAATTACACATGTAATTAATTTCTGTAATTACATTTATAATTACACTGTTGACCCATCCCTTACACCTTAACCCACCTTTAAACCTACCCATACCACCAAACCTGTCCCTAACCTTACCCGTATCCCACCTCAATAACAGCAAAAGTGTTTTGCAATACAACATGAACATAATAAGTACAAATGTACTTATTTTTTTTATGTAAGTACATAGTAGTTAAGGCCACCTTATATAAAATGTGACCACTTGTTGTAGTCCCTACGAGCCATTTTTGTAAGCATTAAGCTACCATAATTTTTAAAAGACGATATCTCCGTTTGCATTGAACTTTCAGCTTCGTAACTTTGCAGATATTGTTTATGCTCAAACAGCAACATTACACACAGTGTTGGGAAGGTTACTTTGGAAATGTAATAGGTTACAGATTACAGGTTACCCTACTTAAAATGTAATAAGTAGTGTATCTTTTCAATTACTTTATTAAAGTAATGTAACTGATTACTTTTTGATTACTTTTCTAAATTTCTAATGTGTTCAACTGTTAATCATTTTCAAACATGTAAAGCAGACAGCGTTAACCTTACTCAACACTGATTACTGTCAGACTTTCAAAATCCTTCATCACTTGAATTAAGATTATAATATTTTTATTTTAAAGGAGACATTGGATGCCAAATATCTTCATTTGCATATAAATGTGTCTTGGCAGTGTGTGAACACAACCACCCTACAATGATAAAAAAATTTAAAATGATAAAAAGCCCTTTTTTAATAACCTAAAGTCTCAATTATCAAGCCATTTTGATTTTGGAGTGAATAACCAGCGCTCTCTTCCACCTTCAATACCACGACTGAGGTGAGACCCTTGAGCAAGGCACCAAACCCACAACTGCTCCCCAGGAGCCGCAGCAATATGGCTGCCCACTGCTCTGTGTGTGTGTGTGTGTGTGTGTGTGTGTGTGTGTGTGCACTTGGATGGGTTAAATGCAGAGCACAAATTCCGAGTATGGGTCACCATACTTGGCCACACATCACTTCACTTTCACTAAATTTGTTTATGTCTGGCTGCGCAAATCATTTTGCTCCAGACTGTTTTCTGAATGAGGGAGAATTCAAGGCAGGTTTTGTTAAAAAGTTAAAACTCAAGGAACTCATTGTTCATGATCCAGCTGCACCTCCAGAAGAAGTAAGTCTCACACTATATATTTTTTATAATTATTTTAATGAAGGCATATTAGGCGCAATGCGTAGGTGTGCGGTCATCTGTGATTTATTTTTAATGTTTAAGCCATGAGATAATAAAGGCGTTTTAATATAAATTCTCGAGTGCCTTGGCTTTGCAACACAGATTTAAAGGTAAAAAGGCTGTTGTTTTTCACGACCACTGAGACCATTTCGAGAAGACCCTAAAGAATCATACCAACTTGTGGAAAATGGGCATCCGATGTCCCCTTTGAAGCACAGCCACCACAACATCAGACTTACTTTAAAATCATTCTGAGGTTAAATACAGATTTAAAATCATAACAAGATATAGTTTAATAGCTATGAGACTGTTTTTGAAATCAAATCTTTGCATAGCTATATGACAGGGAAACACTGGATCTAAAAATGCCATATAAAAAAAACAACAACAAAAAAAACAGTTAATCTTAAAAAAAATAAAGCATATACATAAACCCATATAGGAAATACATGCGTTATCGGATAAACATCTATAAATATCTGAAACATTGTTGTTTCATATTTTAGAGCAGTCACTGCAATTTATGAAAGAAATAAATTAAATCTGTATGTGGGAGTGTGTGTGAAGAAAATCAGATGTAACCCCCTTTGTTATCCTTAACATTTTCATAAGTAACTGTAATTTAATTACACATTTTTTCTTTGTAACTGTAACTAATTACAATTACTTTTATTTTGTAATTAAATTACGTAATTCCGTTACATGTAACTAGTTACTCCCCAACACTGATTACACATTAACTAACTTTAAAAAAGTGAAATCGCAATCAACTACCCCTTTAAATATGACACATCCAGCTTTTGAGGAACGTTTATTTGTACATCTCTCAGTCATCATTGTATTGCATTGCATTGCATTTTGTTTTGCCCCCACAATAAATACGAGTTTTAGTCACAAAACCAAGCGTTTAAATATCAGCTTACTGACATTATATCTGGAGATACAGAGTGACTGATATTTATATGCATTTTATGCAAGTAGTCTGTTAAACTATAAAAATCTTGATTTACATTGCAAGCTATCAGAATTTCATTTTACTTTTATTGGCCAACTTTATTTAGGATTTTTTTATATAAAATCTGAAATTTATTTTTCTGACTATTATTTCATATTTAAAAAAGGAAAATAAACATATTTACATATTTAAAAATGCAAAATAGGCAACATATTTAGAATTCAAAATAAACTTTTATTTCTGAATTGTTAGCTGAATGCCACTCGCTAAACTGCACATGCAACATAGTGCCAACAATGTAGCATACTGCTATTTGAAGCATTTGTTGTTATATAAGCAGTATACCATTTCCACATATTTTTTAAGTAGGAAGTATGTAGTATATACTGCACAGTATACTGCTAGTATTCCATTACAAACATAGCCTGTTGCTCTCCTGTTGCCATTGCTGATCCCTCATTCAGATATGTTTAAACATCCGTCAAAGTAATGATGTATGGCTCGGTGCTACGTGACGTTTGGGAAAGTGAAGTCCCACTGTGTCTCTGTGTTTGGCAGACCTTTTCTTTATGTGTTTATTTGTGTTTATGTGTTTGTGTTTACTCTTTTCTGAGGCAGATTGGCTTCCCAGGGACCTGCCTGCAGTTTAGTGCTAACAGCCAATTAGGAGCATAGAGCCTGAATACACTAATACGCACAACAACTGTGCCCAACACAGGCAGGGAAAAGGATGGAGTGAGAAAGAAAACGGGGGAGATTTGGTGAAAAACAGAATGAGGCACCTCCGCAGGCACCGCTTCTGTCCCTACCTTGTTACTGTCCTCGTGTCTCCTCTTAGAAAACCTATTTTCCCAAAACGCCTGAGAGAATGACACCAAAGTTGTTGGGGTTTTTTTGGGGGGGTTTTTTTCTTCAAAACCTAGTAGGCTGCCAGCAGTAGATGAATTTTAGGGTGTGTGCTACTGACACAAAGGCTTTTCCAAAAGGTAATATGCCTCATATACCTTATTTTAGCCAGAACTTTGATTATGGTGAACACCAGAGTGCAATGAGCTCAGTGGCTGATTTCAGAATTGCATTCTACTATACTACACTCCATATTTCTTCTGTATCATTGAATGGAAGAAATAGTAAGAGTCTGAATTCAGTCAGTGAAGAAAGAAAATCCAAGATGTGGACATAAACTCGTATTTTATGGCTGGTTTTCTCTTTCAGGTGAAGTATTGCCACGGCAGAGCAACAGTTTAAGAAAAATATTTCTAAGGTAAGTTAATAACGCCTCCAGTTTATTGGCACAAATACAGTAAACATCAACTTTAACTCTGTAAAGCCTGACAGATGGAATAATAGTCTGAAAAATCAATTCTTTAAAAAATGGAACAGTTAGAGCTACAGTATATAGGAGAATATGAGCTCACACTCGAGGAGGCTCAAACTGAGCAAAAAGTTCAAATTTGGTGCAGTTGCTGATATTTATATGATCAAAAACTAAGATTCTGACAGCTTGTAATGTTACTCATTAAAATCTTTAACAATACAGCACACTACTTTCATAAAATGCATGCAAAAATGAAGTTACTGTCATTACCGAAAAGAACAAATGTAAATTAAACAGTGATATATTTAGGATTTCATTAGGTGAGAGTTTTATTATCCACATGAAAACATGCACACATGCAAAAATGAGTTGGTTTTAATAAATAGCATTTTATTAAGGCATGCTAAAACTTTTTCAGCTGAGAGATTTGAAATGTAATAATGGTACTGTAAATATAAATCATTATCCACTTCTGAATGTCTGCTTTTAATGAGCCCAATCATGGCTGCACCAGACTCAGCTGGGACACATGACACAGTAAACACTCTCATTAATAAAACTTTATAGAAAACTATGAGCATGTAATATGCCACACAGGGACTACCAACAGTAACCAGATTTAATTTCAGAACTCATCACTGTGAGATGCATAAAAGGCTGGTCCTCTTTGCCGACATGCAGACTTAAAATATTTGTTCATTTATAAATCTATATTGTATTTATTGCATCTCTTTGTCCACCTACCAAGCAGAAAATGATTGGGACATATTCTTTACATTCATAGAAATTGTATACCCTTTCGACATCCTGCACTTTGGAATACTTTACAATATTACTTGAAGATACGCAAATCTTTTATCTGTGAACTAGTAAATGAAGAAATGATTTGCAAATGTTTTATGTATGTATCTGCATGTGTTGATGTTTTGTTAAAAAATGTTTTGGTGCTAAAAAGTTACTCCATCCAAGATGTAGACGAGTTTACATCATTTACTCACCAATGGATCCTCTGTGGCGAATGGGTGCCGTCAGAATGAGAATCCATAATAACGCTTACTCTGGTGAAAATGTCCATCTCCTGTTGTCCTCTCACATTAAAATCCACCATTTGTTTAGAACCATTTTGGACTGTTCACGTTTGATCAGTGCATATTTCTCTCCTGATTCAGATGAAACCACTTTTTCACTAGAGAAAGCAATAGGGGATAGATTCCAGAAAGTTAAATTTTTTTGTTTACTACAAACACACAGATTTACACTTCACAAGATGTTTATTGATGGACTGGAGTGGTGTGGATTACTTGTGGATTATGTTTCATCAGCTGTTTGGACTCTCATTCTGACGGCACCCATCCACTGCAGAGGATCCAATGGTGATAAAGTAATGCTAATTTTCGCCAAATCTGTTCTGAACAAACTCTACATCTTGTGTGGCCATAGGAAGATTACATTTTCAGCAAATGTTTATTTTTGCGTGAACTATTCCTTTAAATAACATCGTGAGAACATCTGCTGCTGCTGCTGCTGCTTGTCTTGGCCAGGACACTTCTGTTGAGGTTTTTTATCTCGGTACACTAGCAGTGTGTTATAAGGTGAGAGGCAGACACACATGAGCCAAAACACACCACAAACACTGCTGCGATGTTTCACCATCAGTGCTTCACACAAATATTAACACATTCTCAATTAGAAAGCATGCAAACAAATGTGAAGTTTCAAGAAGTGTAAGACAAATAAGAGAAAGAAGCAAGGTGCAGTAGAGTAAGGAGACAGAGAGAGAAAGACAGCGACATTGCTTTGTGTGAGGTGATGTTACACGCCAGCAACGGAGTGCGGTTACAGAGCTTAGCAGGACACCTCTAATTGCACATCCTACTGTGTATGTATGTGTGTGTGCATGAGAGAGAGAGAAAGCATGAACGTGTGATGAGGTGCAGTGAAGTAGAGACAGCACTAATTACAGTTCACACTGTGTCTGTTTGAGAGTACTGTGCGTGTGTTTTTTGGCTGGGTGCTTTAAAGTGATGTCTTTTATATAACTTTCCTCTTTGTGTGTGTGGGAGTGTGTGTGAGTGGATCTGACTTGAGCCAAATCTGAGGTTGAAGATGAAGTCGAGTTGTGCCGTGTCGAGTCCTGAACTACAGCTTGTAGGTCTTCCAAGACCTCCAATAAAAAAATACAAATGTTATTGTTTGGATTTCCCATATCCAAACAACAGCACAGTAGGAAGTATCATAGTAGGCCCAGAGGCATCACTGTCTTGGTTGTAATACCATGGTACTTTGATATATACTATAGTACAGAATTAATACCATTAATACCACATTTTTAATACCAATTAATACATTTACATTTAAGATATAAGATATAGATAAAAGAAAAAGAAACATGATAACACTATGGTACTTTTTACATTTTCTGTTAGCATCATTACAACAATAATAATAATGAATAAATAAATAAATAAATAATAATCATCATCGTAATCATAATAATAATATATTTGTGGGGCCTTTTAGTATAGTATCCACACAAAATTTGGATGTTAATAAAGATTTTATCAAATTTATTTGTTTTAAAAAAATGTATTTGCCACATTACTGAAAAATGTAATTTGCACTATTTTTAACAGTAAAAATTTCCATATCAGAAAATGATTTGAGATAATCAGTTAGCTGGTAAGTAGTTAAGTTTGCAAAGACTAAACAGTGAATAATCTGTCAACACACATTTTTTCACCTTTTTTTTTTTTTTTTGTATCACAGAGAGTCTTTTTCCTGTTTAAATAAAGGTAATAAAAAACACAAATTCATAAAATATAAAATAAAGATTTGTATTTTTTATAATTGATTTCATATATGAATATTGATGGTCTGGTGAAGGTAAAATAATAAGTTCATAGAATATTGTATATTTAATACTGTATTTTTGAGGCCCAAAATATCGTCCAATATAGTGAAACCTGATGAAAATAGTAAAATTAGTTTAAAAAAAAAAAAAAGACTTATTAAATTGGCCAAATCATGTTTATATTTACATAAATCTGTTATGCACAGGTTTCAGTGAGGGTTATGTTTAGGAGTGAGGCTTGGCTTAGGCTATGAGAAGTCCTCCCAAATATACAGTAGTGAAACAAACTAAAAATGTGTGATGTATCTAAGTCTCTATTCACTCTCTCCTTTATGTGATAAATAGTTAGACATTGACCAGAATGTTCTGTGGTGTGTTTCTATGTTCAGTAGCAGCTGGTGTCAGCTTTGAGATATAGTTTAACGTTAGCATGGGGAGAATGGGTCAAAAGGTTGTGATCAATAGCTAGTGAAGCTTTCTCCACAGAACAATGTTTCGACAGGAAAATCAAGAATAATATAGGCTGCATCAGCCCTCCTAAAGAGAAACACTCTCATACACTTTATAAGAAACCATTTCTCTCAGCCAGCTGACATAATTCGAAAATGGACCTTGTTTGGCCCTGCTGAAAAACAGTTTTTTGGATGCTAGTCTGTTATTAAGTTCTGGTGTGCTGCTTAACTAGCTTAACCGGTAAGAAGTCAAGGCTAGATTCACCAGCTACATTTTGCAAGTAAACAGCATGGCTCAGTTCATCCATCAGCTAAATTAGCACCAAACTAGCATTACCTAAACCTTCATGCTGGTTTGAGCTTGTATTTCCAGCTGGGAAGAGTATATTTTGTTACACTGCATGTCAAATTTACTGTCTATAAAATTGGTTTTTCATTTGAATTTTGAAACTTGCTGTGATAAAAGTAGTGACTGCTGCTATTAATGAGCTCGGCTTGAGACCCTCTGGTGAAGTACTAAGTAATGAAATAAGTATTGAATGATTCTTGCTGTCTGTCATGGAGAAATCAAGCACAAGACTTAACTCAAACTCCCTAAATTCCCGCTTTGGACTTCTGAATTAATAAAGATTACAGTGTTAATGGAAATAGAAGTAGACTTTGGATGGTGGTGGGATGCTGGAAGAATTGTGACAGGAGTGAGATAAGAACTGAAGTACTGATAAAATGTAAATGTGTACCTTGAATGCAATGTAAGTCGCATTAGATGAAAGCATCTGCCAGATGCATAAATGTAAACAGCACAAAATCAGCATTAGAATGCTTTCTGAAGGCTCATTTGACTGGAATAATGACTGCTGAAAATGTACCTTTGCCATCACGGGAATAAATTACATTTTAAAATGTATTCAAATATACTTCAGTTCTTTTAAATTGTAATAAATTTCACAATATTACTGTTTTACTGTGTTTTTCATCAAATATATGCAGTCATAAGAGGCTTCTTTCACCAAGTCAGTAATGAATTGTTTAGTGAATCGTTTGATGCTGTTCATAAACACAGTGTGAATGATTCAAATCAGACTGATTTGTTCAATTCACTGGTTTAGTGATCCACTTCCAAGTGATCTAAGTCATACAAGCTACTTTTATTGTGCTTTTGATTCCTTTGAAGCATGAAAGCAGGTTTAAATATTGATTTAATAACGATAGTATTCATTTTTGGCCGACTATGCCTCGGAATGCTGTGACAATACATAAATACAGCAGTAATTTAGGTATACATGAAAGAATCATGGCGTGACTATACAGTAGTTTTTGGTAAGTGAATGTGAGTCTTAGAGTCTCAGACTAGGCCTATATTTGGTCTACAGAGTTTCCCTTGAACTCTGTTGTGGGTGTAGCTTGTTTGTGTCGTTTTGTGTTTATGTGTGTGGCTCGCGTTCCACTCAAGTTATTAAACACCACAACCCCAGTGGGATGCTCCCTCACCACAATCCCGGTGGGAAACCGACACGCTGTGAGCCCAGCACGCTCCGACACCTTCAGGGCCATGCAAACACACTCCAGAGGTCTACCAGACACACGTACACACACACACTCACAATTCACCCGTGACCGGCGCGTGGAGGGCAGGCGCTGGTGTGTGTCCTTGTCTCAGTCTTTGGCAAGGCCTCCTTCCACTCCCACTGGGGCTGCTGAGGGTGTGTATCTGTTTGTGTGTGTGGACAGTCCTGCTCCTCACTGTGCATGTGAGTTGGGCTTCTCTGCGTGTGTGAATGTGGGTGTATGACCGTCACGCCTCTCGTTGAGTTAAATCTGTTCCTTCTCACCGCTCCATACGCTATGTGATGGATGGACTGTTTTAAAAAAGAGCTTCTCTCTCTCCTCTTTCTGGATCTGCTCTTTCTTTCCCTCATATTCCCTCTGTTCATCTGTCTCCCCCAATACTCCTCACCTCTGTTTCACATTTCAGCACTAGAGAATATATTCCAAATTTCAGTCACGACGAAGGCAATTATTTAGGAGCGTGTTCAAGATTCAACCTTTAAGGGTGCAGTGCTGTTTTCTATCTTAAAGTGAACGGTGACCAGGGGCAAGACTAGTGTTGTTATTGTTTTTTATTTATTATTATTTAAAAATATATATATTAAATATAATTTTCAGTAATGGAAACCTTAGAACTAACTGAAACAAATAAGTGTAAGTTAAAGTACTAAAATAACTAAAACTGAAATAAAAATAAAGCTAAATATAAATATTAAAAAATCTAAATGAAAACCTTAAACTAAAATTACAATTAAAAAACTGCAAATATAAAAATAAAAACTAATTCAAAATATTAATGTTGCATTTTACAGTGAAATAATGAACTAAAACTATTAAATCATTTTATTGAATCATTTTCAGCCATTTAAATGAAACTGAAATAAAATGAAATATTATGGAAAACTTAAACCTAAAAATCCTCAACGGAACTTAGAAATGTTGCCTTGGCTAACTGGATTAAATCATAGGGTCCAAACTTGCATCAGCTGACTTTATGTCTACCTATAGGAATACAATGCTTATAAATACTTCTATATATAAGGTTCATTCAGTGTTATTCAGCAGCTTATGGCTTTGCTCAGGAGCTAATTAGTCTCCTCCATCCCCAGCTCCTCCTTTCATCCACAGTCAGGACTTGGCATTCTGATATTCCTCACTGAATCAGACTCTTTTATGCTGAATTATGTTGTTACATTAAATTGTCATTAAGAGCATTAATGATATCTGCTACATTTGGTTCTGTTTACCAAAAGGTGGTTATCAATGCTCTCCTTGCTCTTAGGCTGCGTGGATGGGCAGGAAGTTTTTGCCCAGAACAGAACTATACAGCCAACTAAAACTGCATGCTAATTGTTAATCATCTTTGACAATAATGGTCTTGACAGAAATAAGTTGAAGAACTAAAATGGCTACAAATGAAATCAAAATAAATTAAAGCTTAATAAAAATGTTAAATAAAAATGACAGAAGCTTATAACAAAATTTCTACAGCTTCAGTTAAAATGAAAATGAAATAATAAATAAATAATACTGAAATAACATGCTGTCAAGCTCCAAAATTGATAAAAATGCAATGAGTGTGGGGGAAATGTGAAGCAGAAGTCCAAAAAGGACACATTTTGATAGCAGATGTGACCTGCAAAAGCATGATTAGAATACTTTGTTGTATTTCAAAGACATTCATTTTAGTTCTTCAGGTTTGGTTTTAATATATACTGACATTTCTGAGTCTCGGTCCACATGTAAATTCATGAGAATTCCAAATTATTTAATTAAACTATCAGATCACAGTGTAGTGAGCAGAATTCACCTTCATCTCAGTGGGTCTTGAGAATCAAAAAATTTATTAAGGAATTATTTGAAAAGTCATGACCAATCTGAGCTGTGTTTTTTTGAAGCTGCAGTAATTTCTGTGCCAAATGGAAAAAATAATGACCTAAAAAAATAATGAGTATCCAAACAGATTGTTGGTTTATTTCACAGAGAAGTGTAAACACTGTGGCTCTACGCTGCAATCAAACATTGCTTTGCATCATTGCATCCTGATCACTGGCTCAACCAAATAATGTACATGATGAGAGAGAAACCTGTTTGAAATCAGTCATGATTTTTACAATTTGGTGGAATCACACCCTTTGGTGGCAAACAAAAACCTGACCTGTGTTCAATTTTGCCTTACCAGTGAGCAGATAAAGCATGTGTTTGAGAATAAAAAAGCATGCGAGTCAGCAGTAAAATGCTCCATCTTGCTCTTTTCTTGCTCTTTACATCCCTTCCAACAAACCCCATGAGCCTTCTCAAGCGAAAGAACATTACAGAATGACATTCGATTTGATGAGCTCAACATTTTTTATATAAATACACATGTATTTATATGAAAGAGAAGAGAAATAGTTCCTTGAACTAAAAGATGTGAATGTGCATTAAATTGCCATTTCTAGTCAAGAACACACACAATATTTGCCTTCAGGCCTATACTGAATCGCACTGAGAGCTATAACCAACAGCAGAACAGTTTTTCAAGACCTCTGCAATAAATAAACACATTTCACACATGTCCTCAAGTAATCCAGAGTATGATAAGATCATGTAGTACGAATGAAGGAAAAAACATAGTGACAGTGACAAAAGTAAATATCAAAAAGGTGACTTCCATAACACAGAAGTCTTGTCAGTGTTATTTAATAAATGAGTTCAACCGACATGAGTTCATTTGTCAACCTTTAATTGACCGAAAGTGGCTTTGAATGCTCTTTGATTTATTACTCGAGTGTACAGCACAGCATTTGGGTCAAAACTGATGAGAGCGACTCCGATGGAAAGACGGTGACTGAATCTAAAACGTTCAGACGACACACGGCCCGTATCTCTATCTCGGCGAGTTACTGAAATCCCACATGAAAGAACACAACACCCATGAGAAAAGCGTGGTGAATGTAGCCACTGCTTCTTGTGACCTTGACAGGTTGTAGTTTAGTGGGAGTCCGGCTTAGATTTACTGTGGATCTGGCAAGAAAGACAGACAGAGATAAAAGGGAGAGAGGGGGAATTTTGTTATGTGACATATGCTAAAAAGATGCTGCCACATGCCCTCATTTTAACTCCTCTCTTTCTTTCTCTCTCTCATTTTTCGTCTTGGTTTCTCTCGTCAAATTGAACCATGGGGAAATCATGCAGGCTAGACAATTGTAGTGTTTTCAGAAATGTGGTCTACATTCACAAGTAGTTCTCGCTGTCAATTAGAGCACCCTTTTTGGCCACAAAAACACTAGTAGAAATTATGTTTTTCACCAATAAAACAAATTAACCTGTGTTTCTAACACCTAAGTCAGTTTGTTTTGACAGTAGAAATATATCATCATCAAAACAATATAAATTTACTTAAAATGTACTTTTTCATTACCTTATTTATTTATTTATTTTTCTTACCTTATTACCTATTGCCTTATTACAACACTTGGCAAATTGTTGATACATTGTTATAACATAAATTTTGTTATATTTCAGCTTTAAAAAAAGCACTTTTATTTTTAATTATTTGTTTGTTTATTTTAGTTTTCTTGTTTTATGTGTTTTTCTTGTTTGTTTGTTTTTTTTTTTGTTTTTTTTATTTCTTACCCTATTTTCCAAACCTTTTCTTGTTTTATTTGTACATCTTTTTAAGTTTTGTTGTTTTGCATTGCAGGTTATTATTATTATTATTATTTTATATATATTTACCCTATGTTGCAAATCTAGCCAAGTTTTGTTATATTTCTGCTTTAAAAAACACTTAGCAAATTGCAGATTATTTTAATTAATTTAATTATTTAGTTTTTCTTACCTTATTTTGCAAACATGTTTTTCTTATCTTATGTGTAAATATTTCTAAGTTTCGTTATAGTATTTTTGGATTTAAAAAAAAAAACTTTGCAAATGGGCAACTGAATTCAAGACTGAAATCAAACAATTTTTAAAGCGTTTCTCTCTAGATACCAAGAAATCGTAATTGCCTGACATAGATAAGTCAGATGGCTAGTCCAGCGGTGGTCATCCAGCTCAGAGCATGGTCACGCACACATACACACACACACACACACACACACAGAGAGAACACACACAGTGTGGGATCGCTATCTATTTGGACAGGCTGTCACAATTCTGAGCATAGTAGGGCAGCTGTCTATGGCTGACTGGACAAGGAGCAGAGAGATCACAGCTGGACGGCACACACACTCACACACTTTCAGCCCTCAGAACCCCAGAGACTTTGGCAAGTTTGGCTGTCTGACTGTCTGCGACCTCGTCTGACTGGAAGAGCTGTGTGTCTGGTGGGGTGTGTGTGTGTTAAAGACTACTTCTGTTCATGTCTTGTCCAGTTGCCGTCTCTCTCCTAATCACACCATCAAATGTACTGTACCTATTCCTCACTGAGTCCACCTTTCTGTCATATTCCCTCTGTTCATGTGAGCTACAAAAGCTGTAGACATCTGGAAAATCTGCACAATTGTCGAACAAAACATTTTGGCAAGGTTTGCAGATGTTTCATACAGGTGCTTTTTAAAAACTGGTAGGTAGATCCTTTTGCAAAACAAGAAAATCCACATCCAGGCCTTTTGGGCTGATACTCATTGGTGTCATTTTAGTATGTAGCCCTGTCTTATAATAAAGGCTTTTTACCTTTCTAAATTCCCAGTTCCTGGATGTGGATTTTCTTGTTTTGCAACAGGATCCACCTACAATTTTTGATAATTTGTTCCCCTTCTGGAGTACACATAGTTTTGTTTGTGAGAACCACATGTGCCCCTGGTCAAGATATTTTCTTTGGTTATCTCACAATTTGGATTGTTTTTCTTGCAATTCCGAGTTTATATCTCCCAGTTCTGAGAAGAAAAATCAGAATTGTGAGAAATAAACTCAGAATTGCAAGATATAATGGCTGAATTTGGCAATATAAACTAAAAAAAAAAAAAAGTCAGAATTGGGAGATTAAAATTATGTATTTTTTAATGATCTATGTAAAATATTATAGGTTTAAATATGATTTCATGCTGTAACTTTAGATCTAATACATTATTTCCCATATGAACTGCATATGTTTGCATATTATGTAGACCTGTTGTTTACATCAAATTCAGAGATTTTTTTTATTTTTTTTTTTTTTTTTGATGTGATGTCTTCAGAACATTTTTATTGGAGGATAATTTTAGATCAGAAGCAAATACTTTACAGCTGGGTTTAAATATAAGGTATCTTGCTTTGTGGATAAGATATTTACCCATCATACAAATAAACTTTAAGACATCATCTAACTTCTTATTATCAGAAAGATCATAATGGAAATGAACTTTGCTCATGGAAGTATGGTGGAACACAGGAAGTATAGGGAAGCTATTTGAAGTCAGAATTGTTTAGAATAAGAACAAAAGTAGAATAAATGTGCAATAAATTCCTCTGGCAGAAAGAGCAGAGTAGAGAAATATTCTGATTAAATTGACTTAATTCAGGTTTCAGCAGTCTTGCATGTGGCTTGCAACCGTAAACGTCTGTACTTAATAGGGCATCTTTGACGGTGCTATTCTCTAAAAAAATAAAATAAAAAAAATGCATTCTGATTCTGAAATCTAAAGACATTTTGACTTTAATTGGGTTACATCTCACAGAATGTTTGCTTTCAAGTAGCATTTGAATGTTCTGGGTGGATTGTGGTGGCAGTTTTGCATTACAGATAATATTAGAGTCAGCACATCACATAATATAATGCTTTTATATCAATGTTTGTATTATGTTTTTGAAAGTCGGAATGAACACTAAGGTTTTCTACTCCAGTGGGCCTTGTACGACTCTTCCAACCTGTGTGCTTGAGAATCTGGGTGTCTGACTAGGTGGTGTGTGTGTGTGTGTGTGTGAGATACTGACAGGCCTGTAGTAGGGGCTGTCACACATCAGTGCATCTCCCTCTGTCTCTCCACATGAGTCCATCCCACCTTCCATGTTTCAACTGCTTTCTTTCTTTCTCTCTCCCTCGTGCTCTCATGTAATTATTCCTTTCCTCTGTCATTCGGTGTGCGTCACTCTTAATTGTCTCCCCAGCATCTCAACCCAAATTGAATTCTGCACAAAGTTCCCCCCTCGGTCTCCCCCGTTACTCAGCGATGCCGACACTGTCGTGCTCTTTACACACACAAACACACACAGACCGACCTTTTCTATTTGTAATTAATTACTTCTGATATATACACTGGGTCTTCGGTGTCTGATGTAAACTTGCTTGTGTTTGGACTTTTTTTCTGCCCTTTTCTTCACAGTCATTTATATATTTACTCTCCGACTCTGACCTGGTAATGGCTGCGTTTGTTTACCCATTAGATGTGGTCTCCCGTGGTGACAAGATGAACCGTAAGCATGTTGTGTCTGTGGGAGGTGTTGGCTTGTCAGCCCTAAACCCATCGTTGGCTGTGCCATTACACTCTGAGCCGTACACACACAAAATTCATCCACGCAGGGTGTCCCTGTCAATCTGTAAAGCTGAACAAAGCCCAGGCACCGTGTTGATCTGTCACTCCGTCGCCCGGTCATTAGACAGTTACGGCACTATAAACGCGGCGTCTCGCTCTCTCACAGAGACGCTGTCGGACTCATCTAGACCTGACAGAGATAGACGCAAGATTCTGTTTCTTTCCGACTTTGAGACAGGCGAGCTATTTAGTTTTTCTATCACACAAATATGCATGAACATGTTAAAGGGAAAGTTCACCCAAAATGAAAATTCTGTCAGTATCTACCTTATGTCATTCCAAAACTTGTGGGATTTTTTCTCTTCTGTAAAATGCAAAAAAAGATATATTGAAGAATACAATGTTACAATGAAAGTCAAATGTGTTCAAAAGGACATAAAGGTACACTGTTAAAAATGTTCTGTTAAATTTAAAAAAAAAAAAAAAAAAATGGCAGCTGTGGTTGCCAGAAACCATAAAAGACATATTGCAAGTAATTAAAAGGTCATTAAAAATTACAAAAATTCACTGGTGACAATATATCATATATTACAATATGGCTTATTGGTTCCTTTATATGTTTTACTTATAACCTTACAACTTATTTATTACAATTTCTGTGAAAGAATTTTAACTAAATAACAAAAAAGATAACATAAAACACTGTTTACATGTACATTACCGATTAAGAAAGAAGAAACTAAATTTTTATATAATCATTTATAATGTATTATGGAATTTCCTTTCCTTTTGACTGTAAATTGTGAGGCAAATTATAGTTTTACCATAAATTTTAGAGTATTTTACAGTAAAATTAGATATAATGTGATGTTAAACTATTTAGTTTTCACTGTATATGGTAAGATGTTTTACTAATTAACAGGTTGTAATGTAATTGCAAATTTAAAAATTACAAACATTTTAACATTTTTAAATGTTCAAATAATTTTTACTTTCTTTTCATTCTAAATCTATGGGATTTTTCTCTCTCTCATTTTATCATTTGATCGCTAAGAAAAGTAATAGCACACCTCTCCTTAAAAAAACAAACAAAAAAAAAAACATACAATTTCAGGTATCATTTCTGTGCAGTGAGTTACACACCAAAATTTAATGAAGGTTATCGGTCTGTTGTCTAACCCTAGGATTAATCAATCAAATAGTAACGTATGCCTTAGCAAGGACAACTAACAATATACAATTTAATTTGTTATTTCATTTATTTAATTATTTAATTAAAAACAAACTCCAATATGTCAATACAAATGTACTGATGTTCTTTGAAAATAATGCAGTTCTTTATTTTCAGGTAAATATATCTTGTTTTAATACATTAAGAGTATATGCATGCTTTCATTAAACTATTTTTTATGTTTCATTGATTTTCATACTGTGTCATTAAGAATTGGTTTAATTGCAATATTTCTTTTATGATTTATCATAATGGTCATTTAGACGATGAGAAATTAAACAAGATGCTTGAGGAGGAGTATCACAAGTTTCAAGGGCTGTGTGTGTGTGTGTGTGTGTAAGGTGCTTGTGTTTAAACCCCTGTGCTTCATTATATCTTGATGATTTTGCTTCAGTGTAATTAAGTACAGCTCAGACCTTGGCACACACACATACTTGCTCACACTTTCACACATACGTATACATGCACTTAAACATATGAAAAAAAGAGCCACAGTGCCATCTATTGATCACACAGTCTGTACTCTCTCTGTCATGGTAGGTGCAGAGACAGCCTCCTCCATCATGTGCCCCTCGTATCAATAACAGGTAGACACGGCAGTGCTACATTGCAGAGGGAGCTCGTTTGTGTAACTGTGAGGCTGTGGATGTGCAGCGAGGGGAAAGAGACAGAGAGAGCACATAGAAGTGACAAACGGAGGGAAAATGAGCAATTCAGTGTTCGTTTGAGCTCCTCAGATACCTCAGATATGCAATTATATTATCATTTACAATGAAGAAGAATTTGTATATGCACACAAAGTCAAATTGAAAGCAAATAGAAGCATTTTTCTTGTGTTCTAAAACCCCTCTCTCTCTATTTCTCATCCTCTCTAGGTATCACAATGTGTCAGCACTGGAATTGTTGAAGTCAAATTTGCATGGGTAATATAATACATTTTTATTAAGCTGAACTATTCATATCAGTGTTATTTTAGTGTATATATATATATATATGTTTGTGTAAACGTATACGATTATAGCATTTGTTCATATTTTGAAGTAGATTTTATTTTATTATTTTTTTATGTGCTTTTAACATAATTATATTCTTATTTGTTTATTTTTAATATTTCTTGCAACACTTTAAAATGAGGTTATTTGTTAACATTAGTTAACAAACTAACAATGAAAAATACTTATATTTATATCAGTGTTATTTTAGTAATATTTACATACTATTATGGTATTTATTTATATTTTGTACTAGATTTTATTTTGAGATTTTCCATTTTTTATTTTAATTTTAGTTTTAGTGATGTTGTTAGGTGCTTTTAATCTTTTTAATTTTTTTTAATATTTCTGGTAACACTATAGTAGGGTTCTATATTTTTTAATATTAGCTAGCTTTAATTAACATGAACTAATAATGAAAAATAAATCTTAGTTAATGTTAATTTCAGCATTTACTAATTAAAATCAAAAGTTGTATCTGATAATATTATTTAATTTGTCTGAGCGAACACGAACTAACAATGAACAGTTGTATTTTTTATTAACTAATATTAACAGAAATAAAAAAAACAGTTAATGCATTCACTATCATTAACCAATTGGGCATTATCGTAAAGTTTTACCATATTTCTGTTTATTTTTATTATTTTTATTTCAGTTTTAGTAATTTTACTTATTTAAGTTTTAGTTAGTTAGTTGCCAAAGCAACATTACTTATTTTCGTTTAAGCTTTTAAGTTGCATTTTGCATCTAATATATTTTATATTATTTCAGCTTTATTTCAAGTATCGAAAAAATTAATAGCTTTAGTTTTAGTCAACAATAACAACACTGATTTATATTCATTTGTTTCAGTGCTGAATGAAGCATACATTTCTTTATAATCACCATTAGCCATCTTGGGTTTTACCCCCCTGAGCTTGACGCAATGCATTGTGGGATTACGTTTTTTAAAGGATACATTTGGTTGCCTTAAAATGTTTTTTATTCATGCAGCTCACCAGGTTTGGGAACATCCACAATAATGATGATAACCCATGTGTGTGGGAGGACTGACATTGTTTTAAATAAAAATAATACATGCTCAAGGAAACACAGGCAGCCGTAGTAGCTGCTGTCAGGAGTTCAGAGCGATGGGGGAAAGAAGATCAGGTGGGATCAGCTAAAAGACACACTCAACGTTCTTATTCACATCTTCTGTAACTGGATGTGACAAGTGCTATAAAGACTCCAAAACTCAGAAAATCACTCTGTACAAAAACAGACAAGTTTCCTCGCTGGACCATTTTTTTCACCTATAAACTTACAAGCACACGCATTCTAGCGCTAGGATGTTCCCAAGGCGAACATAGATGGCTAAATCAAGGTCAGGACCCCGTATCCATTTTGGTTAGCAAGAGACCATCAGAGCCGTGAGTGGATCCATTTAGCCCTTTACATAGCTACACTCCTTCCCGAGAGATAGACGGACAGAGAGATAGATAGGCAGAGATAGAGAGAAAGAGGGATGACCATTTACCACAGCCAGAGGGTCCTCTTTAAGGTCTTACATTATCTCATACACAATACACCAGCTAATGGCATGTAATAATCCCCCATAAAGACTTAATGTGCTTAATGTGTGGGGTCAGCAGAACACTTCTCCAAATGGTTTCATATGGCAGCACACGCAAAAACCGTCCAATCAGACCGAAGAAGCGCCAGGCCATGGCAAACCAAGGATGCTGGATCCTCCAGTTAGCAAAGAAATAGCTCACTGGAAAATGAAAATTTGGACATTATTTACTCATCTTAATGTTGTTCAAAACGCGTATGAGTTTTTGTAACACTTTATTTTAAGGTGTAATTACCTAATTAAGTACTTAGTAGTATCCGTTGCACTTACATGAAACAAAATGTACTTACCATGTAAGTTATGGAACAGCCTGTACTTACCATTTGTAATTATGTAGATGTAATAGGCAGCTACTGTTACACATATGTAACAGGCCGAGTCTGTTACACAGCTACTTGTACACTTAAGTACAATCTTGACACACTTTATTTTAAGTAGCTTATGCCTGTGTAATATTATGTAATTGTAATGTAATTAGAAATGTCTTGCATGTATTTAAGCTGTGTACTGGTGGGTTAAATCAAACTATAGTGCAGCTGGATAAGGTGTACAGTATAGATACACATGAAGTACACTTAAGTACAATCTTGATGCACTTTATTTTAAGTAGCTTATGTCTGTGTACTTACATTTATAATTACATTATTTAAGTCTGCAACACATATGTAACAATCTTTTGGTTACATAAGTAGCTGTGTAACAGAGTCGGTCTGTTACATATGTGTAACAGTAGCTGCCTATTACATGTACATAATTACAAACTGTAAGTACAGGCTGTTCCATGACTTAGTTACATGGTAAGTACATTTTGTTTCATGTAAGTGCAATGGCTACTACTAAGTACTTCATTGGGTAATTACTCTGTATTATGGACACCTTAAAATAAAGTGTTACAGAGTTTTTTCTTACATGGATCTCAAAAGGAGAAATTTAGCAGAATGTCTGTGCTGCTCTTTTTCATTGAGAGTCAGCTGTTCCTTCAGATGTGATATGTCGATACATGCCATTCCATGATGTTTTCAGACATTACATTTAAATGAAAATGTAGTTTAAATTTGTTAAATGCAAGTAGTTGAATTAGTTTTTGTTTTTTACAGTAGTATTAGCAGAATATTGTTTAATAACCTCAGTTAATAACTTTAATATTGTTGATACTGAAACTTGTATGTCATGTAATAAAATGTGTTTGTAGTTACAAATTTGTACTGATAAAGTTGCAATTTAGTATATATAAAAATAGATCAACTTCAAGTGTGATCTACAGTTAAAAAATATAACAAAGTACTTTAAACATGCAATAAAAATAATATAAAATATAGAATGTACTTTAAAGTAAAAAATTTTACATTTTAAAAGTGCATTCTTAGTTGTTAAGAAACAGTAATTTGCTTTAAGTGCACTTAAGTCAGCTTTTATTTCATTAAAATTATATTATGTGCAAATACAGTTTTTTGTTTGTTTGTTTGTTTAAATGTACTTTAAAGATTTGAAGTACGTTGTAAGTGCACATTAATTATATTTAAGTTTTCTGAAAAATTTACTCTTTAGTGTTTCACAGACGAAAGAATGTCCTACATGTTTGGAACTACATTCAGGTGAGTAAATGAAAATTATTATTTTTTGGGGCGAACTGTCCATTTAAGGTTTGTCCAGTGAGGAATCACTGCAAGGGTAAGGTGTTTGTGAACGGACAGTAAGCTTAGAAAAGTTTTACAGCCCTGAGGGAAAATTTGGAGAACTATTTCACCATGTTCAAAAGACAGAGTTTGTGGTGAGATCTAACAGATGTGTGAAGTATGTGCAGCGACTGTTTAACAGATGGAGATGAACTCCTCATTGTGTACCAAACAGGAACTCCATGTAGATTGTATTCTTTTGTAATTGGCTGCTGACCGGTTTTCTGCTCTCTTTACAGCCTCTCTTACCTTACGCTGGGTAGTACCACAGTACAGTATGGTAGTGCCATGGTACAGTGATGGTAATACTATGGTACTTTCATATATACCATGGTACTGAATGATTACCATATTCATATACAATGGTGTATGAAGGTACTTCAATTACAACCTGAATTTCGAAAATGTTGGGATGGTTTTTTAAATCTGAATAAAATTAAAACTAAAAGACTTTCAAATCAAATGAGCCAATATTTACATTTCAAATTCGATGCCTGCTACAGGTCTCAAAAAAGTTGGCACGGGGGCAACAAAGGGTTGAAAAAGCAAGAAATTTTGAAAATATTCAGCTGGGAGAACATTTAGCAACTAATTAAGTTAATTGACATCAGGTCTGTAACATGATTAGCTATAAAAGAGATGTCTTAGAGAGGCAGAGTCTCTCAGAAGTAAAGATGGGCAGAGGCTCTCCAATCTGTGAAAGAGTCCGTAAAAAGATTTTGGAATACTTTAAAAACAACGTTCCTCAACGTCAAATTGCAAAGGTTTGCAAATCTCATCATCTGCAGTGCTAACATCATCAAAAGATTCAGAGAAACTGGAGAAATCTCTGTGTGTAAGGGACAAGGCCTCAGACGACACTGCATCACTCATCGGCATGATTCTGTTGTTGACATTACTAAATGGGCCCAGGAATACTTCCAGAAACCACTGTCAGTAAACACAATCCACCGTGCCATCTGCAGATGCGATGTGATTTGAACTTCTAATTTTAAAAACGTCCCAACATTTCCGGAATTCGGACTGTACCTACCACAATATTACCTGTATTAAAAAAGTAATGTGGCGGCATCATGGTATAGTGATGTTATCAGATGGTAGAACTGAAATTCATGTAGCATCATGGTATTTTAGCGGTACTTCCAAAAATATTATGGTATTGCAATGCTACCAAATGCCATGGTAGTACCATGGTACATGTCCAAAATACTAATATACTTCAAAGAATACCACAATATTACCTTTAAAAAGGTAATATTGTGGTATCATGGTAAAGTGATAGTATCAGGTGGTAATACCATGGTATATGGTGCTGAAATTCATATACATATCAACATGGTATTTTCATGGTACTAATATACTACATGTCCAAAATACCATGAAACCATGTGTAAAAAAATAAAGAAATGAAAGAAATAAATGCATAGTAATGGTAATATCATAGTGTTTTTTTTTTTGTTTGTTTGTTTGTTTTGTAAATGCTATGACCATGAAACTCTGGTTTTTACCATGTTACTGAACGATATCATATTCATTTGCCATGGTATTTACAAAGTATACTTCAAAAAATACCATGATATTTATCTTACTAAAATGTAATATGGCAGTACCATGGTATTGTGATGGTATTAGATGATTATACTGTGGTATTGGTATTGATTTTTTTTTATGATTCTTCCATAAATATCATGAAACTACATGCTACCAAAATACCACGGTATAGCACCATGGTACCATGTCTAAAAAAGTATCTTGTAATGCTATAGCAATTATTTTCTAAATGTGATTATCATGAAGATTTGATTTATACTGAAGTTCATATTCATATAATTCAAAATGACTACTCAAACGCTTCAAAAATTTTCCAACATGCTTCCAAAATCATATTACTACTGTTATTTTTTAGTGATGGTATTGACAAAAAAACAAACTGTGGTATTGCTTTGTAAGTGAGGCACATATGTAATCAGTGTGTGAAGGTGAGAAATGAATTTGTTTTTATTGCTAGTTTGTGTGTAAAAGTCAACTCACAGAAGAGAAACATGGGGGAGAGCTGATGTGTGACTTCCTTAAACGGGAGAGTGAAGGTCACGTCTATGGTCAGCCTGATATAAAGTCAGTGAGCTATCACTGCAGCAGTGGTTCTGTCACAGTGGAGATGAAACAGTTGCTAAGGGGTGCTGCTGCTGTCCGTTTTGGTGGCTAGTAATGCTCAGCGTGTGGTCATCCTTACTGCTGTCAGGTTTTTCAATGTCATTTTTTTTTCCTCAAACCCCAAGTGCTTACTTCATTCTTCCCTTCTTATCTACAGATGACAGAAGTCTAGTCCGTACCTCAGAGAGAACCCTTCACCCTGACATAACCACACACAAGGGATCACACGTATCTTTCCTCTTTGGATTTGTCATTTGACATAAAATTAAAGTGATTTTATGAAATATAATTACAAATATAAAAATACCTCTTCTGTTTTAATATGCAGCCTTTACTCCATTCTTGAGTGTCACATGATTCTTCAGAAATCATTCCAATATTACTGTTTTTTAAATGTATTCACTACCATTTAAAAGGTTATGTCAGAAGGTTTTTTTTTTTTTTTTTGAAAGAAAGAAAGAAATTAGTACTTTTAATAAGCAAGGATGCATTAAATTGATCAAAAGTGACAGTAAAGACATTTGTAATGCTACAAGAGCTTTCTATTTCAGCTAAATGCTGTTCTTTTCAACTTTCTATTTATCAAAAAATCCTAAAAAATGTACACAACTGTTTTCAACACTGATAATAAGAAATGTTTCTTGAGCAGCAAATCGGCATATTAGAATGATTTCTGAAGAATGACACTGAAGTCTGGAGTAATGATGCTGAAAATATATAATTCCCCCTAATCATTCACGCACAGCAGTATATAAATTTGTATTAAAATCCATCCCTCTGGGACTCTTTTTCAGTGCCTTTTAGCCTAAGAATTCCAATTCCTAGACTGAGATCCGAAAGCATTTGATATTCTAGTTGAAGTCCTGATGATCCCAAATGGAGGGCTCTTGATTCTAAATGACACATTAGATGAATCTTGATGGTGAAGTCCCTCTGATCTTGGCACGCGTATCTTTATTTTTAGTGCAATTTCTCTGAGGCGTATGAGCACTTGGAGTCCTGATTAGCTGGTTGCACTCAGCACTGAGTAAAATTAATTGTAATTATTTCATAATGGCATCGGATGCATGCAGATGTCTTACGGCAGCTGGGATATGTCAATATCAAATATATGCCCTAAAGCAATCACAGAATGATGGTCTTGCTGAAAGATTTGTGCTTATGAAGTCAGTTTTATCAAGGCTGGAGTTTTTAATTCCTATTAAATGGGTAAACATTTCTTGTCTATGTAGTTGTAATGGGTGCATGTATTCTAAAATTTGTAGACATATCTGGTAATTGCGAGTGTTTTAACTCTGGAAACACTTTTCTGGTGCATCTGATCTCAATGGCAGCCTGTGTGAATATTTCAAAAAGCGACATGACGTTTTAATGAATTAAGATCAATTATGTATCACAAGTTCTTTCATGTTTTAGTCTTTTAAAATAATTGAAAACCGCTTGTTTTTATAAATATTCTAACTTAGATGATGTCGCCTTGTTCTAGCACATTACCTGTCATTCATTAGTACTATAAACATTACTTTCCATCATCACTTCTTTGTTCTGACATGTGTAGCTGTCAGACTGAAGTTTGTGTTGTGTAACTTGATTTATGTCACATTTGTTTGTGCATATTGGTTCCGTATGTCTCTCTGGTTGCTTGTAATTACCCTTACAGAAAATAACTATGGTAACCAAATTCTGCCAAAGTACAACAGTTACCACAGATATTTTTGTTGCTCCAACTTAGGTGTCAGTAAAAGCTTACACCATTTGATAGAGAGAACATTTTAAATTATATTTATTTACAGAAAAGCAACAATACTATGGTACATTTTATGCAAGTTACCCATTTTATATATAACATTTGTAGATTCATTTTTAAAATTGTCTGTTGAGTGTTTATACCTGCAGTGAAGGTGTTTTATGGTTGAGAAAGAAAGTTGAGAAGCTAGATATGTGTTATAAATAAAGAAGTAAATAAATATAAAATAAATAAATAAACGAGAAACAGTAAGAATTACAGTGTAGGTGGAAATATTTCCCTAAGGCGGATAAAGCGGAAGATGAGAGAAGAAAGAAAATCGGGCAGACAAATATATATGGAATAAATAAGGTTTTCCACTGGATAGCAATAGTTTAGTCATCAAATGACAACATCTTATTTGAGCTGGTTATATATAAATGGTCGGTGTAAATGTAATTGGCCAGTAATCTTCAATCTTTTAACCTTTATTTTTCTTTTATTTAATATATGGATAGCAATTATTTTGCTAGTTTAACAAACATGATTTGTTTTTTTTAGCAATAGATATTTAATATATTTCTTAATTAAATCATTAGAAGAAAATTCAATAAAAATTTGATTGAACTAATATTAAATAATTAGTTAGAAATTCGATAAAATCCATTAAAAACACGCAGAGGTTGTAAATTTAGTCTAAATTAAGATGTCGCTTGGTTGAGCTTGACAAATACAGTCAGCACAACCATTTGTATTCATAATTATTGAAAACTTATTTTAAGGGTGAGGGCTGACTTTGATGGATTGAAAACTAATTATATTTGTCATGCTACTGTTTTTATTATTATTATTATTTTATCTCTCCAATCTAATAGTTCACATTATTGTGCATCTAAGTGTACACCCTATTTGTGGAAAGTGCCAGCAGTGCATGGGCCTTTCCCATCATTTGTTCTGTGTAAATGGACATTTCTTCTTCTTGTAATGGTCCATTACTTCCTGTACTCTGTGTATTGTGTTCACAACACTGAATAATTTCAGCATACTTTGTGAAAGCAAACTTTATTTGTTTTGATTCACGGAACCATTGTCCACCACTCCATTGTCCAGCTTTGCTTTATTGTCATTTGTCCTTACTCTCCAGGACCATAATCTTCTTTATTTTCTTCTCTTCACCAAAGATCACGATGCGCTCCGAAGACAGTAGTATCAGACATTATGAATTTTTATTGATTTTGTCAAGGTAGCAACCTGAGCAGTACATGCCTTACCTCTTAGATAACTGGATAATGCTGAGAAACTCATGCCGTGAGACAGATGGTACCGTGTCAGAAAGCAAAGTGACACAAAAAGAAAAGAGGACTAAAAGCGAGCAGATATGTCTGAGCTTTTCAGACTTTAATCTGAGTGCAAGAGTTGATCCTGTTGGACATGCAGATGAGCATTTCTGTCGGCAGAAATAGAAGCAGAGTTAACTGGAGTGAGACGTGTCAGTTTTATCTTTTGCCTGCTATATCTTCTCTATGGCTTTCTGATATCACCACAGCCAGAAGATAAAGAAGCAAATGACTAAGGCAAAGCAATAATAAAAAATTTCCCTCTCACCCTCTCTCTCTCTCTCTCTCCCAGGCTTAGTCACCCGCTTTATGATAGCTTATGAAATATTAGTATGATAGTACTTGACAAGCAAATAATGCCCTCTTGTTTTCTGTTTATGTGGAGCTTTTTAATTGAGAAAAGGGCAAGATGCCTCAGACATTTTCTGTTAATTAAGCAAAGAGACTTGATTAACTAATTGATGATTTTCCATTGACTACTTTGATGTTTTCCAAAATGGTTATTTAATGTTTTGTAGGGTAATTAACATGTAGCACAGTCCATTAAGCCTTATTCAACAATTAATTAGAAATCTTTCTAAATGGCTTCAGAGCCAGAGATATCCCTGTAGTAACATATGAAGATCATTTAAGGAAGCAATTCCAGAATATAACTGTTGCAAGTGTGATATTACTTTTATACAACAATATTAAGATGCACACTAGCATATTAGACACAATACTGTCAGTTATATAATAATTCCAAACAAAACCACAGCAAAATCAAACCATTTCTGAAGTGCATGGTGTTTCTGAATGAATAAGTGTTTTTTGAATGATTCAGTTGAGTGAATATTTCAATGACTTAAGCCCCGTTCAGACTACACGATTTTAGCCCGATTTTGCCACGATCTGCTTGATGTAGGGTGTCGTGGGGATTCGTAAGGACAATGGGCGTCGGGACACACAATTCAATCATTTCATCTCATGTAGTGTGTCAGAGTGGACGACACCTCTGTGATGCTTCACGACGTCAACACAGAAAGACTAGCATGTTTCTTTCTTTTTTTCCGTCGTACACGACAAGTTCCATCACATCTGTGACACAGAAGCGCATTTGTACAAGCTTTAATGTGCAATCACAGATACTTATCTCATCCTTGCAGGCTTTTCATTTCCCATAAGAGCGTAACTGTTGTTTAGCTAGTTAGCTTTGTCTGTGATAGTAATCAATACAATTTGCATGCACATCAGGACAGAAATGCTGTTTTGGCTGTCTAACTGCAGCATTCGTCTTCAGCTCGCCCATCTGTGGCGCTCAGACAAATGGGAGACTGATATTCCATCAAACTGACCCTCGTGCACAAACAGAGGCTCTCGCTGTGAGTTAACCACTTTATGAACAACTCCACAGTTACCACGTTCGCTTTAGAGCATGACCTCTAAATGTCTTGCGGAAAGACTCTTGGCTCCGTCTCTCTCGTCTCCCCTGCCTCTTTCTCTTTCTTCATGGATTTAGTATTGACAGAAAAGCTGAGAGTATCCAGGTAGCGTTTTCAACCCCGTCTCTCCACATACTCTCCCATTTATGGCCATATAAAGTTCAATTCTGTTATTTTGTGATTTAGTGTCTCTGCTGGCCCTGCGTGCCGTGCCCTCGGTGGACCCGCTCATCTTGTTCTCATCCAGTCATTCGTTTTCCTGTGCACCGTGATTGGGTTATATCGAAATATTCATTCATCACACGGAACGACCTTTATTCCACTATCAATCAGAGGGTGTCGCGCGGGTAAAGGCTCTCCTCGGCGGCCCTCCCCCTCCAGCACTTCCACACAGCACAAACAGCCTGATAATGTTGTGTTGCCTGCCATCCTCTCTTATTACTGCCTTCCAACTCAGATTTATCATCTTCCCCTCCCCTTAAAATCAGTAAAAATAACCTCCGCTTTGCGAGTGTGGTTCTTTATCATCCTTTACTTTTAGGCCTCCTTCTTTTATAGTGGCCTTTAATGGGCTTCACTGATGTGCGTGCGTGAGAGAGAGTGTATCGTACTAATGTTTATGATTATGACAGAGTTATAAAGGAAAATATTCTCCCTGACAGCCCCTTTTATCCAGAAAAGCTTTTGTTGCCATGGAAACACATTTTTGTAGCTCAGAGCACAATGATTGATATTTTTTGGTGATGAGCAAAACAAAAAAATATATCAAAATGATCTCTGATAGGGAAAAAAAATGCTTTGTAAACTGCCACTAGACACTATTGCAGGTTCAAAATGTTTGTTTGTTAATGTGTTTTCCAATAGATGGGAATCAATATTTTAGTGCAGATATTACCTGCCTCTGACAAATGGATGGAAGGGGCAAAAGGGACAGGTAAACAGGTCCATTATGGATATAATGGAATCAAATAACAAACATGATTCATTCTCATTTTTTAAAAAAAGGAGTGACAATATTTACCCCTCCCTTCGGCGTTCAGGGTTGTATCTAATGTGTATTCGATGAAATCTATTCCATTTCCGTGCGGCTACCGCTGTTCAGCTAGCAGAAATGCCTCTGAAAACATGCCAGTGCCCAATCTACCCATTCAGATTTGAACAGGCCTCCTATCAATTATAAAATGTCAGCGCATAAATTCTCCCTGATTTAAAAAACATGAGTGGAAGGCCATCTGATTGACTTCGCTCTGCTCCTAACAAGAAGCAATTTGTACTCCGCTATTTCCCCTAGTGAATAGATTGCATGTGGAGAGAACAAATGCGATTACTCCGAGTCTGTGTGTGTAATTTGAGTACAGGCCTGGATGTGATTCTTTCTATTGGGTTCAATTTTATTTATTTATATAGGCTAAATATATTAGTAATGTGTCATGCCTCCCTGCATTCCCAACAGATAAATTTGAGTAACATCTTTTTCCATGCTATACAAACTACATGTAAACAATTAATATATTTATTAATACAGACATTCATATAATTTACAGCAGGCTATATAAGTCAATTTAAATGATGTGTATATAATTAATACCTGTGTTTGTGTATGTGTGTAGCTATAAATAATGCATGCCATAATTAATTGTTAATACATTTAATAAATAACCTAAGCATTTACAAGCAAATTAATTAATTATAGGCTACATGATGTTTGTTTCCATAAACTCGGTGTTTAGCACTGTAACACGAACCCTTAAAGGTTTAAGTTATGATATCAGAAATATTTTTGTATAAAAAATGAAGTTCAAAATCTTTCTTTGGTTAGCCATGACCTTCGCTCTCAGGTACGGCGCGCGCATTCAGCTCACGCCCGCAGAGCGCGCTCGTGTCAGGAGTTCTGCAGCGCGAGAGCAGAGTCTCGGTAATTAGTCACTGTTAATATTCATTTAACGGACAGCGGCTGTAATTATAAACCCGTGTTCCGTCTTATTAGCAGCTAATTTGTAGTTTACGCAGCGCCTATTGATTATACGCATGGGTTTGTTGAGAGAGTTAAAACTCGGCTTTATATCAGAGGTTTTACCCATCTCAGAAATAGGCTAAGTTTTCCTTCAGCTAATGTCAGATACTCCAAGGTTGCACGAGATTGCTGCAGACCTAATAACAACACATAAAAGGGATTTAAGGAATCATCTTATATGGTAGGTTTAGGCACATGTTAATGCATAATTACTCATTTTTCTCTTGAAAACCGGAGAACCTCTGAAGAATCTTCATGTAACTTATATTTCATATATAGCAGCACTATGCCATACTTAACAATACTGTTACCACGTCTGTTATCAAGCTCCAAAACAGGACAAAGAAAAACTTTAAATGTTGTCGTTTGTTTATTTAATGTTCGATTTCGACATTTACCATCTCCATTATTAAATGGTTATTTTCGTTTCAGTAGCTTATATAAAATGAACAATTCCCGTTTGCTACATATTGCATAGATATTTGGTGCTGGATGGAGTACTTACTGCTGAGATTAGTGCCGCATTACTGATAGAAGATTTATTAAATTGTGATAATAAAAGCCATTATATTGCTATTACACCCACATTAAAACAAGCCACATCATTAACTTTGATTAGACTGCAGTGGAGTTTGTGCTCTAACATAGTCATGGAAGAAAATTGCAAGTAATTACTGCATTAAAAAAACTGGTTAGAAGACAGTTTTAACTTCAGTTGTGATTTTCAGCTGGTCATTTGCCTGACAAATCCCACAGGTCAGATTCTGGCTGAACCCAGTCTTCTCCCATGATACTTTGCAGAGTGAAGTCTTGAAAATACTCAAGTCGATGACTGTTCAGATGAGAGAAGAAATGTTAAGGTCCTGGTGATGTTAAGACCCATCAAAAGGAAACAAATCATTTAAGATATCTAAACTTACAAGTCTGGTCCCTGTCCTTCTACTAGGTCTTCTCTCGGAACAGGATACAGAGCCTCATAGGTCCTTCCTGCTCCAGAGCCGTGGATGGCATAGGAATTCATCTTATTAATGCCCTGAGGGAAATACCTCCAAGGTAGAAGTGCTTCTCCCTTCCACGTCTTGTGCTCTATATTGGCATTGAATGATAGAGGGAGCTGTTGCTGTAACAGGTTATAGCATGAACATTATTCCAAAATAATAAGATAATGGTCAAGATTAGCATAAGCATAATTTCATATCACTGCATTTTTTAATCTCCTGTACTATTACATTAAGCATTCCTGCGTTTTAATGTTTAGACAATTGCTGTTATACTTGATCAAATGTGACCGTAAATGTATCACGATTTCAGAAATTACAGAAATATTAAGCAGCACAGTGGTCTTCAACATCTATAATAATAATCATTGTTTCTTGACCACCAAATCAGCAAATTAATTGATTGAAAATGATTTCTAAAGGATCGTGTGACACTGAAGACTGGAGTAATGGCTGCTGAAAATTCAGCTTTACTGTCATACATTACATTTTAAAATATTCAAATAAAATAATCATAATATTTGACAGTTTTTACTGTTTTTTTTTTTTAATGAACACATTAATAAACTGATGTACAATGTGTATTTTCTTACCATAAATGCATTATGTTTTCCATTCAATAGCAGAATAAGATGTTGTCCATGACTGTAATATCAAAGTATTATTTCCATTACACATTAGCAATGAAAAATCATCCTGCTGCCTGATAAACACTGTAGTCTTAACTTACGGGCAGACTTCCACCTCCAGATACTGCTCAGTGTTGCTGTTCAGGAAGAATGACTCCACCACTGAAAAATTAATCAAAGAGCACAAATTGTAAAAATTGTCAGTTGAAAATTCACAGAAAATCAGTGAAAGGTAAACATGTAATTAGTGTTTCATTAACCTTTTCCTCTCATTTTAATTCAAGTTTCCACCAAAGTTAAATGGCTGGTAATTAGTCCAAGGATCAAGGCTGCATGCGTGTATGCAACATGATCAGCTGATTGCACTAATTTGTTATCTAAACACATGACAGTAAGAAACTCTAAACCTAAATCTATAAACCAAAACTGACAAATTGGCCCTTTATTAAAAGTACAGATGAACTTACCCTCATAGTCCCAGAGACCAGGGAACGGCTCTCCAGGTGGTCCGGCTGGTGCAGGGGGGTCATTAAAGAAAGGCGCAGTCACCTGCATTAACAAACCATCCTCGCCAGGTGAGAAGCGAATCTTTACCGGCTTATGAGCCGCAGGTAAGCTGTCCCAGGTGCGTTTGATGTGGAACTCCATGACAGTCAGGAGGATACAACCAACGCAGACACTGTTAAGCATGGTAAAATATTATTTTCTTCTATCAAGACCTGAAATAATAAAATACTATCTGGTTATATATATATGTCTGTTTATAAAAAGTCTATACATCCACAGTTCTGTGCTCTAATGCGTCTTAAGCAGCTCAGGACACAGGACTGTCTGATAGGAAATAAAGTTCAACAGTCATTGATAAGCCATCAATATCTTATCTGATATCATAAACTTAACACCTGATGTTATTGGAAGAACACTTCCTGATTTCAGACACACATCAACTAAGAATCTCACATAAATTTCAGCATTAAATAAAATAACAAAATTAAAAATAGTGAAGTAAAGTCTTACCCTATTCGATCACCTCGAGGTTTCTCATCTCGATAGTTCCTCAATTCAAGAACCATGAAAAAACAGGAACTCCCTTAACCGCACGGAACGCAAGCGCGTTGAAGTTTCCCGGGAACATTTTAATAAGTTGCACCGCGTTCCTGAGGATGAATCTGATTGGCTCTGAGGTTGAATCCGAGCGTCCGTGAACATGAATCTGATTGGCTGGGAGGATCTTTAAACTACAAGGCGGAAGGATTTGCAGGTACCTATCCTTATAACATTACATTTATTTACGTATTTCTGCTATTTTGTCATACCTCATATTACGCGGTGGAAAAAATAAACATTTATAATTCACTTAAGTTTAATGACAGCGTGTTCAGCATGTTTATAATGAATTTTAAAAAATGTGTAGCCGTTAGCCTGCTAGTTAGCCAATGCAAATCTCCACCTAGATACCAATGATGCTTAATGCTGTTGCTGAGATAACACCCCAGATTCGCTTCTTTTTCAGTGAATCTATTGAAGAATATGTCATTTCGTAATAATCCACTTTAATAATGTACGTTTACTCGATTAGACCAAAATGATTAATGACATGGTTCTATAGAGTCAGTTAAGTTAATTCAATGGTAAACTAATATTCCTACACAAAGACAGTCTCCATGGATCATTTGTGCTGGCTGTGTATAAACTGACTGCTTCAGTAAAGCAAATTGTTCCCCGCTGCATACTACCTACCTACCGACCCACATGCTAAATGTTATTATAGTTATGTTGATGATACATTTTTGCAAAGCATATGCGTTTGACCTAACAAAGTGTTTTGCTGTTGCAGATGCAAAAATGACAACAGAAGTCGAGTTTCTTCGAGATCAAGGTGATTTACGCTAGATCTCAGAAATGATGTTGTGCAGATACATGCTCGGTTTTACAATCATGCATATTCATCAGCTCTTGAACTTTGTTTTTGTGTCTTATCAGTGAATCGTTTAAACTCCGTCCTGGGTCGATATCAGGATGAATTTCCTCCTCCCTCCTCAGTGTCACAGGTTAGTTTTATGATTAAATGGCAGTTTTAATTGTTGAATTATGTAGAAGGTTACCTCTAGATAGTGGCATTGTGCTCCTGTGGTTCATAATGAATGTTTTGTTAAGTAAAAAATAGAAGAGTTCGTAGCTAAATAAATACAAATTCTGTTATCATTTTCACCCTCACTTTGTTCAAAACCTGTGTGACTTCTGTGTAATGCAAAAGATGTTAAGGTAGTATATGAGAACTAACAGCTCGAGTCACCATTCACTGTTACTGCATTATTTTCCATACAATGAAAGTGAATGGTTTCCAAACAGGTTTGTAAATTACTTGTAAGAGTAAATTATGACATTTTAAATTTTGACCGTATATAAGTCAGAGCAGTTGGGGGAAAAATAAACAGAAAATTACTAAAAAAACATGATTTCTTAATTCTTAATTCACCCTTCCACAAATTAAGCCCTAAAAAGGTCTTAAACAGAAGCAGAACTCTTAAATTCATAAAGTCACTTCATTAAATGTTGAATGCACTGCAAAAGAATGAATATCTTCCTCAGTATTTTTGCCTTGTTTTCCAAAACAAATATCTAAACATCTTTAAATCAAGACACATTTACTTAGTAACTATTTTGGTTATATTGTTTAATTATACATATATAGTACGTTATGGAGTGTTACATTTTTGAAAAAGAAAAAGTTTCACAAATAAAGTACTTAAAAAAATAAATTAAAAAAAGACACTTACTTGAGATGCAGGTTGAACATATAAAGTCTTGTTTTTAGAGTAAATTGAACAAAATTGAGTTTATGCTTAAAATAAGAACAAATATCTGTCAATGGGGTATGAAATGTTATTTATACTTTTAATAAAGGTAGTTTTCTTGAGCCCATTGGCAAATTTTTGTTCTTGTTTTAATAATAAACTCACTCTGTTCTGATCAATTACACAGTAAACAAAACTCTTTATTTTATATCATTTTACTTCTTAAGCAAATGATTTAAGAGTCTTTGAGTCTTAAGAGTTTGCACTAGAAAACAAGACAAAAACAATGAAATAATAACATGACAAAAATAAACCTGCAGAAACCCCGAATAAAGGCATGAAGGACTTGGGAAATTATCTGTAGATTTAAAAAATAAATAAATAAATCTTTCACTTTTATTTATTTATTTATTTGTTTTTGTTTTTTTAGACAGGTGATGTGGTCATGGAATCTGCAGCTCCCTGGCTCTCAGACAGAGGGTGAGTCTCTACGGCCAATTAAAAACATGCTACTAAAGTCTCTGGCTCAGGTCCTCTACTATTTTAACCATGCATCCAGTTCATAATAAAAAAAGAATATATAAAAATTAAAAATCAGGCCTCAAAATGATCTCATTTTGAAAGTGTGGCTTTTCTCACCTTTTACCTTTTATTGTGGTGAGAACGTTTTCATATTTTTTCATATTTCTTCATTTAGATTTTTTTTTTTCATTTTAGTTATGTAATACATGTAAAATTATAAACTATTGATAGTAGTATACTGTAATTACAGTATTATTATAACTTTATGTAATCCTATGATCCTATGTAATCCAGTATTATGGGACCCTAAATGTTAATAACCTATAATCTTAAATGTTTTACGATGTTTTCTGACCTGGGTGTGTGTTTTCAGTCTAATGGCTCCTCTAATTGAAGAATATGACAAGCACATACAACAGATGGAGATGCAGCTCAAGTTCTATCAGGTACACATTGCTACCCTACACAAATGCTTACACCACATAAATGCTCACATTACAGTGAGGTTTTACAACTGTCAGGGCTTAATGGGGCTGATTTCATGCTGTCAGCTCTAAATTGCAGTTTAATCCCAAGTGAAGTGAATTTGTCCTATAATAAGTTTGCCATTCAAGAGTACACTTTCTTTCAATCTCTCTCAATCATCCTTCTCCCACCACTCACTCACGCGCTTGTTTCTCCCTGTCAAACACTCAGAGGCAGATGACAGACGTCAAAGCAAGCCTGGAGCAGGTGGTTAAGGAAAACGAGCGGTAAGAGCTTTCGAATGGATTTCCTGCTGATTTCTCCATCCAGCCACTGATTTATTATCAGAGTCAGTCAGTGCTAACAGCTTCTGCTCCACAGGATGAGGTGGCTTTGGTAATCACAGCCCACCCTTTATGTAAATTAACTTTATTTGTGGGAGAAAGTTTCGTGCCCCAATCTAGAGTAGGTCCCTATGATTACCGCGATGTGAAAATCGCGGAATCCAATCACAAAAATTGTATATTTTATATTTGCATATTATATATTATAATTGTATATTTAAAAGTGGTATAATTGTATAACGTGGAATTTCACAGAATTTGCCAAATGTTTATGTGTGAATGAATGGCACAGACTTGCGGTTTCATTTACTGTACACATACTGAAGTGTGCACACTCCCTGTGTTTTCAGCCTCTGCTGCCTCAATATATGAGTACATGAACACATGAACATAATCTCTAGAACTGCTCTGAGAGTCACTTTATGAGCATTTTACTGTTTCTTTTGAGAAAACTATGGTCATATCATATTCAATCAGAAACTATAGGTCTTTATAGCTGCCTGTCAGAGAAATGTAAATACACAAAGTATTTCTGAAAAAAAATAATAATAATACATAATTTTTTCATAAAATTGATGAATTAATTTGAGATTAATGAGTTTTGATTATTGAAAATGAAATCCAGAAAATTAAATGGGGGAAAAAACAGAATTTGGTACAAATAAAACTGAATTTGAGGGGGAGGGGGGAACTAAAACATCATAGGTCTTAAAAATGTAATTTTTGTTCAATATTTAATAAATTGATGTTAAATTGTGTAAGTTTCATGATTCCAATCAGTTAGACATGCTTTTAAAAAAATATTATTATTTAAACATTAAAACAGAGTCTAGAAAAACTGGAATTTTGAAAAAAACAATTAGATCACCCACCATGATCTAATTGTCAGTATTGTATAGTAATAGAACAAACAAAATGACAATTTAAGCAATTAAACATAACAGATCCGACACTATTTACATGGAAAAAGGAAAAACAAAATGACAATTAAATCTAAATTATTGCATTTATTTAATGATTAAATTAAATATTAAAATTACCTAAAAAACTATAAACCTTGCTTTTAAACGTATCTACTTTCTTCTGATACTGACTTAATTTGATTATGTGCACTCCTGCCAATCTATTACTAGGACCTCAAGGTCATGAAAGTCAGTTAATATTTCAGAACAAATTAAAGCATGTCCGCAGATAATTCCCAAAGGTTTACGAAGGTTGACCTTTTGCAATAACTGTATATTAATTTTTATTTGCAGGCTTCATGCAGAGCAGAGAATGTCCATTGAAAAGCAGTTGCAGTCTCTGTCCACTGGAACAGGAGGAGAAGGGACAGCGGACGCAATCGCCATTAGCAATTTCGAGGAACAGGTCAAGTGTGCCGTGGAGGTGAATATCCAGACCTGTTCCAAAAACACCTCTAAACTCCCATGAGTTGGTCTGTGACACCACAAACCCACAGACACTTTCCTGGCCCTGTATTCCAACTCTCTTCATGTGCAAAGGGTGGAGAGGTGATCTGGGGTTATTCCTGCTTTAAAGCTTCGTTCTTTAGTTAATACGTGATGAGACGGTGCCGGTCGTGTTGTGCTGAGGGAAAGGGTTTTAATCAGCGTGGAGTACGCTCCAGGTGCTCCTGAGGATTACATATCAACACTTGACATTATGGAGTAATGAGATATTAGTGCGTCACTCATCAAGCGTTCCACTTTCAGCCCGACATTGCGCATCTTTGCCCTTCTTTAGGGAGCAGTTCACCAGAATGTTATGCTGCAAATCACATCTAAACCTCTCTAGAGAGCGCATCAGTTCAAGTCAAGTCTCAAGTGACTTATTTTTGAGTTTGTGGACTTTCCAATTTATATTCACATTTCTAATTTCCTAATTAACTGAGAATGAAATAATTAGCTGTAAAGGAAACATCCAGTGAGACATTTCTCTGCCTCTTTCTCATCGATAAGATGGTAATACAGAAAGGAAGCGAAAAGAAGAATAGTAACTGCATGGCTATATTATATTATAATTATATGTATCTGTTATATATTAGTATATATTGGATGTTTGCCAATATCAATTGTGAATATTTGCAAACTGTGCTAGTTTAACACTACTTGTTTTGCAAAAAGAATGAGAGCATTAAGACTAAAATATTTTAATAACATCTCTGGTTTAAAACTCATTAGCAAAAAAGGGTGATAGATCTGGGAATATGATTCTTTCATGCAAATCAGTTTTTTTGCAAACTGTCCGTTTTAATGAATCGGTTTGAATTCAGCAGTTCATTTGCATTATACTCAGGAGTATTCACGGACATTTTACAAGTCAATTTGCCTCAAAATGAAATTTATATGCATTCTGAGTCATAGCCAAAACATTTAAAATCTTTAATTGCTGTAGTTATAAAAACATCTTGCATTCAGCGTGTTTACACCAAAATATAATTGTTACTGCAGTTACTGTAATTAAGCAAATCTCAATAAACATGATTTATTTTTCCTCCTTTATGCTTTTCAAAACAACTTAAAGTGCAAGAGAAATATGTGTATTCCCTGCCAATAAATCTCATGACCTTGACATTGCTGGCATCGTAATTCAATTCTCTACAAGTTGAGCTACAGTATAAAGTTATCAATTAAATTTATTTAACATTGCGTCATAGCAATCATAGTCTGTTTACCTTCAATTTGTTCTGTGTGTGTCTCCAGGAGAAAGAACGGGCTCTTCAGATGTGGCAGACAGCTTCACAGGAGTTGGATCGACTTCAGACCCAGTACCAGAGCTCCATAAGTGACGGACAAATACACGCAGTTGAACGGCAACATATGCAGGTTACAGTGTTTACATACTAACACTTTCACATGTTCAAGTTCAGTCTATTTATAATGCATGTGGGAGGTCATAGATTTCTTTTTGAACTCAACAGCACATATTTGGTTTCTGGAAACATTTCGATATCCTCTTTAATTTTCTCACTTATTTCTAGAATATGTAATATGATGATTGAACACTAGAGGGCAGTGTTTAACTACATACAGGCGCAGTTAACAGAACAAACAGACCCGCAGCATTTTCCAACAATTATACATAAACCAGAAGGCATGCCGGGCTGAATTATTTGAATATATAAATTCAATATTAGCTGTTGGCTGTAAAATATTGGCTTAATTGTGGCTTGAAGCTTATTATAATACACATAAATTAATTATTGAAATGGTTTGTCTGTGCTCTTACTGACAATCACTGTGCTGTTTTAGAGTCAGCTGGTGCAGGTTCAGCAACACAGCCAGAAGCTCCAGCTGACCAATCAGAAGCTAGAATCAGTAAGACTTCCTTATTCGATATGTAAACAATACTGGTTAAAATCTAAGGCCTGGTTTCACAGACAGGGTTTAGGTTAAACCAGGATTAGGCCATAGTTCGGTTAGGACATTTAAGTATCTTTTATAAACGTGCCCTACGAAATAACATTGCTTGATACAAAACAACAGCACTGATATATTTTAAGATCAGTCAGTGGACATTTCTTTAAAACAGCCCAGACATGCATTTTAGTCTGGGACTAGGCTTAAGCCTTGTCTGTGAAACTAGGGGAAGATCTACTGTACTTTCCCCTGTTTATATCGTGTTGTTCCATTGGTTTTATCAGATTTATTCTAATGAAATAATCTTCCATGATTTTTTTGTTTTGTTTTGGGGTTTTTGTTACACAATTTTCTCCAGCTTTGAAATTAATTTTTTTTACTTTCTTGTCCCTCTTCTCACATAATTAAATCATAACAATATTTGTAATGTTTATTTATGTATTTATTTGGTGAATAAATCCTTTTTATTTTGTTATAATGGCCTGTACCTTTTCCCTTATATATGTCATCAGCCACGTTTCATGATGCAGTCATGCCTAAGTGGATCAAATCAATCCCCTTTTCCCACTGAAAATTGATTTATCAAACAAATATGTTGAGAAATATTGTTTAACATGTTTATGAAAGGGTTTCTTTAGTGATATCATTGCCATGTACAGTGAGATGTTATGCAATGGTTTAAAGGCCTAATCCTTGTACTGTCTTAGGCACAAGCTTTTTTTCACACTAGTCAGCCACCTGTTTGACAGTGTTGGTTGAGGATAGAAATACTACTCTATTCGTTAATATTTAATGAGCAGTGTAGCTCTCATACACCCACCTTTTTCACACCTATCCCATCTCAACCTCCAAAACCCCTCCATCCTGTCCTTCGTCCTTTATTCTTGCGAATTTCTTTGAAGTGTGTGTGTGTTTGGCGTAATGCCCGGCCGGCGTTCATGTCTGTCCTGTCACACTCAGACCAATCAGCAGTTCCTGAAGACGGTGGCGGAACAGAGCAGTGAGCTGGAGGAGTTACGCAGCCAACTCAGGTAGCGTTCCAGATGGCCAGCCCTTTAAGACTTAACCTTGACTCGAGTTCAGTTTGGCTCATGCGTTTATAATTCAGTAAATAATTTAATAATTCAACTTTAGTGCAGTCACATTTACTCCAGAAGATTGAAAATGGGTTTTCTCACTGCTCTTGAAATGCCTTTAAAACTTTCTGATTTTAGAAAATTGGTGCATTTTCTTCCTGTCATCTTACTCTTCTATCAATAAGAAGAAATAAAAAGGTCAAAATTTAGAAAGTACTAAAAAGATCAGCTTTGTGTGTGTGTGTGTGTGTGTGTGTGTGTGTGATGTTTCAGGCAAGCAAAGCTTGAGCAGAGATCTTCTGCAACTAAAGTGGAGGAGATGACCAGACTCCTGCAGAATGTCCAGGATCAGATGCAGAGGAGGGTGAGAGACAGGCAGCTTGCATACACTGTTAATGTTGCTGTTATTGTGCTTATGTAATTTTTTCTAATAATGTCATGTTTGTGTAATGGTGCAGGAAGAGGACGCAGCAGAAGCTCAGGGTAGAGAAGAAGCATCTGATCGGAGACTACAGCAACTACAAGCAGCACTGAAGCAGTTAGAAGCGAGGTGAAGTTTAATATAGAAGTCAATACGATTTTTTTTTTTAAATCAGCAAGGATCCGTAAAATTAATCAAATGAGATGAAGACCATGTTATAATGGTAAAAAAAAAAAAGTTTTGTTTCGAATTAATGCTGTTCTTTTGAACTTTCTATTCATCATAGAATAATGAATAAAACATACAGTAACACGATTTACACAAAAATAAGAAGCATGACCATTTTCAACATTGATAATGATGATGATAATAATAATAAAGTTTCCTGAGATTCAAATCAGCATATTATAACGATTTCTGAAGGATCATGTGACACTGAAAACTGGAATAAAAATTGGTGGACTGGTGGAAAATTCAGCTTTGCATCACAGGAATAAAATTAATTTTAAAATATGTTAAAATAGAATATTTTACAATATTATACTATTGTTTTTATGTACTGTTACAGTATAATGTTATATTACTTTACTGTATGTTTGATTAAATAAATGCAGTCTTGGTGAGCATAAATGTTTAAAAAAAAAAATACATTTTAAAAATCAATCAACCCAATCAACTGATTTTTGAAAAGTAATGTACATGTGAAGTTTTAAAACAATTAAAAAAATCTGGCCCAGCCCAGCCTCTAAAAAAGAAAAGATATTAAAAATATATATATATATTCTTATTGAAAATATGGATGGATATATGTTATTTTATTCACTTTTGTTTTGTTTTTTTCCAGACTCAAAGCTGCAACGCAGGACTCTGAGTCAGTGCGGCGGAAGCAGACGGATTGGGAGCGGCAAGTAGGAGAACTGCAGGGTCGCTCTGCCTCTCTGGAAGAGGAGAAATTTGAAGCCCTCAGTCGCCTCCGCAACTCCATCCAGCTGGCTGAGGAAGCCTCGCTTCAGAGAGAACAGGTCACGCTCCAAATAAACACCACACAGGCCCAATTCAAGAGCTCTTCAATACGTACCTGACTTCACAATCTAAAATGATTTTGGTGTGTTTATATGTTACTCTAGGCTCAGCTGAGGGAGAAACAGAGAGCAGAAGAGCTGGAGAAGATGAAAGATGCCATGAAGCAGCTGATCCAGGATGCTGCCATGCGCACCAGGAAAGAGGTGATCACTGCTAATGTTCTTCAACTTTCTAAGGGAGACAACAGAATACGGCATCAGGTCTACTCTCAGACATGTTAAATTAGGCTTTGCTCCAACCCTAGTGAGCTACCTAGATAATATTTTAGGCACCATGAAGGAGCATTTTTATAGTTCCTTTAACTATTGGTGGAAACACCTGCTTTCTGGCGTGTTCGCACTGCAGGAACTAGGAATGATTTTAGTTTATAGGAATGCCTTTTAAATAATGCATAGTTTCAAACAACACCCTACCATGTTCTTAACATTGTTATTATCCTTACAATATCTTACTATTTTATTAATGTGTGTGGCAAAAGCTTACCTGTCGAAAAGAAACTCTGCAAGTTGAGCATCTCAATTGAAACTCAAACATTTGATCAAATTCCTCCATCCTGTTGTCTGTCTCTCTTTGGCAAGCCTATGAATTTTATCTTGCACTTCTGTAACCAAATCTGAATTTCTTTTCTCACAATCTTTAACAGCATTAAAGATTAAAAGCAAAATGTACTTCCTTGAACCCTGTAGAGCTCTATAGCCAAAAATAGCCTGACTGTTAGCACTGGCACAGCATGGTTATGGCAGTCAAATCAGCGTCATTCTAGTTTCTAATTTTAGTGTTTTGACATTCAGCTGATCTGTGATCACAGCATCCATATATTGTTATTTGCATCTTTGAGTATGGCTCATCATACTGAATGTTTTCTTTTCCTCCTTTTATAGGTAGAGAGTGTCCGTAAGCAGTGTAACGTTCAGATTCATCGTATGGCTGAGGAGCTTTCTGCCTTGCAACTGGTGACACATTCATCAGCATATGTACAGTTGTGTATAGCTACAACTGTCACCATTGCATATCAACATATCTGGTGTGGTTGTGTGTGTGTAGGAATGTGCGGATAAAGAGACACAGATTGAAAGAGCCCATCGGGAGAGAAAAGCTGTGGAAGAGGAGCTGGAAAAGGTGAAAATAAATGCATATTTTTACTCACACATAATATCACAGCAACATACAGCCTTAGAACATTTAATTATCACATTTAAAGGGAGAGTTCACCCCCAGAAATTTAATTCTGTCAACATTTACTCACCCTCAAGTTGTTCCAAACTTGTACAAGTTTATTTCTTCTGTTGAACACAAAAGAAGATATTTTGAAGAATGTTGGTAACCAAACAGTTGACGGCAGCCATTGATAGTAAGGAAATACAGAAGTCAATGACTACCGTTAAAGGGATAGTTCACCCATAAATGAAAATGTGATGTTTATCTGCTTACCCCCAGGGCATCCAAGATGTAGGTGACTTTGTTTCTTCAGTAGAACACAAACAAAGATTTTTAACTCAAACCGTTGCAGTCTGTCAGTCATATAATGGCAGTCAATGGGCTCCACGGCTTTGAGAGTCAAACAAGCATACACAGAGAAAACCAAATTAAACCCTGCGGCTCGTGCCGATAAATTGAGGTCTAAAGACACGAAACGATCAGTCTGTGCAAGAAACTGAACAGTATTTATATTGTATTTATAACGTCCAACTGTCCTGAGCGCGTTCACAACAGCCGTTGCGTGACTTGTCTTCTTCTTGCTTTACGGCAGATCGCAGACTTATAAGTGCATTACCGCCACGGCGCCACCTATCTCTCATATCTCTCATATCGTTTCGTGTCTTTAGACCTCAATGTACTGTCACAAGCTGCAGGGTTTCATTTGGTTTTGTCTGTGTATGTTTTTTTGACTCTCAAAGCCGTGGAGCCCATTGATTATCATTATATGACTGACAGACTGCAACGGTTTGAGTTAAAAAAATCTTTGTTTGTGTTCTACTGAATAAACAAAGTCATCTACATCTTGGATGCCCTGGGGGTAAGCAGATAAACATCAAATTTTCATTTTTGAGTGAACTATACCTTTAACTTTTTGTTTTGTTACCAGCATTTTTCAAAAAAAAATTGTGTTTGTGTTGTAGGTCTATAAAGAGGGCCGAGTTGGAGAGCCTGAGATGAGGAAGATGGAGGCTCTCCATCAGAGATGCTTAAATGCTGAACGACTGAAGGACGAAATGCAACTCACACTCAACTGCACTAAAAACAAGATGAAGAAAATGGAGATGGAGTAAGAACACGCACATAAACTAGAAAGAGGGCAAACATAAGGGTGCATTCATAATAGTTTGCTGCCTCCCCTGTGCCTGTGTAGGTATTCGGAGGAGCTGTCGCGCTGTCAGGAGGAGGTGCGGAGGCTGCAGTCCACGCTGACGAGTGCAAGACAGGAGAGTACAGCCATCAGTGAGGAGAGACTCACGCTGCAGCAAGAGAACCAGCAACTGCACAGAGACATGGAAGCACTGCGCAAAGAGTGTGCGCTCGCTCAGAGACGTGCCAAACAACAGGTTACAAAGAACTGCATTCTCATAAACAGTCATAAACTGCTGTTTGCCCTTAAAGGGATAGTTCAACCCCCCAAAAATTAAACAATTTACTCATTCACATCCATTAAATCTTGCATGACTGTATTTCTAATGTGGAACACAAAATATACAGTGGGTACGGAAAGTATTCAGACCCCTTTAAATTTTTCACTCTTTGTTATATTGCAGCCATTTGATAAAATCATTTGTTAATTTTTTTTCCTCATTAATGTACACACAGCACCCCATATTGACAGAAAAACATAGAATTGTTGACATTTTTGCAGATTTATTAAAAAAGAAAAACTGAAATATCACATGGTCCTAAGTATTCAGACCCTTTGCTCAGTATTTAGTAGAAGCACCCTTTTGATATAATACAGCCATCAGAGTAATACAGAGTCTTTTTGAGAAAGATGCAACAGGTTTTTCACACCTGGATTTGGGGATCCTCTGCCATTCCTCCTTGCAGATCCTCTCCAGTTCTGTCAGGTTGGATGGTAAACGTTGGTGGACAGCCATTTTTAGGTCTCTCCAGAGATGCTCAATTGGGTTTAAGTCAGGGCTCTGGCTGGGCCATTCAAGAACAGTCACGGAGTTGTTGTGAAGCCACTCCTTCGTTATTTTAGCTGTGTGCTTAGGGTCATTGTCTTGTTGGAAGGTAAACCTTCGGCCCAGTCTGAGGTCCTGAGCACTCTGGAGAAGGTTTTTGTCCAGGATATCCCTGTACTTGGCCGCATTCATCTTTCCCTCGATTCCAACCAGTCGTCCTGTCCCTGCAGCTGAAAAACACCCCCACAGCATGATGCTGCCACCACCATGCTTCACTGTTGGGACTGTATTGGACAGGTGATGAGCAGTGCCTGGTTTTCTCCACACATACCGCTTAGAATTAAGGCCAAATAGTTCTATCTTGGTCTCATCAGACCAGAGAATCTTATTTCTCACCATCTTGGAGTCATTCAGGTGTTTTTTAGCAAACGCCATGCAGGCTTTCATGTGTCTTGCACTGAGGAGAGGCTTCCGTTGGGCCACTCTGCCATAAAGCCCCGACTGGTGGAGGGCTGCAGTGATGGTTGACTTTCTACAACTTTCTCCCATCTCCCGACTGCATCTCTGGAGCTCAGCCACAGTGATCTTTGGGTTCTTCTTTACCTCTCTCACCAAGGCTCTTCTCCCCCGATAGCTCAGTTTGGCCGGACGGCCAGCTCTAGGAAGGGTTCTGGTCGTCCCAAACGTCTTCCATTTAAGGATTATGGAGGCCACTGTGCTCTTAGGAACCTTAAGTGCAGCAGAAATGTTTTTGTAACCTTGGCCAGATCTGTGCCTTGCCACAATTCTGTCTCTGAGCTCTTCAGGCAGTTCCTTTGACCTCATGATTCTCATTTGCTCTGACATGCACTGTGAGCTGTAAGGTCTTATATAGACAGGTGTGTGGCTTTCCTAATCAAGTCCAATCAGTTTAATCAAACACAGCTGGACTCAAATGAAGGTGTAGAACCATCTCAAGGATGATCAGAAGAAATGGACAGCACCTGAGTTAAATATATGAGTGTCACAGCAAAGGGTCTGAATACTTAGGACCATGTGACATTTGTGTTTTTCTTTTTAATAAATCTGCAAAATGTCAACAATTCTGTGTTTTTCTGTCAATATGGGGTGCTGTGTGTACATTAATGAGGAAAAAATGAACTTAAATGATTTTAGCAAATGGCTGCAATATAACAAAGAGTGAAAAATTTAAGGGGGTCTGAATACTTTCTGTACCAACTGTATATAGTGTATCTAATTTATTTATTTTGTTTATTTCATTGTCCGTACAGTGGGTTCCCCATTGATTTTGGACCCAATTACTTCTAATGTATGGGGAAAAAGAGAAACATTCTTCAAAATATAATTTTTATTTTTTATTTTTTTGTTCCATAGAAGAAAGTAATATTTGAAACAACATAAGAAAAAAAGTGTTTTTGGGTGAACTATACCTTTAAACAATTTCTGACATTGACATCACAACTGTGAGCACATTAGCACAGCACCCATATTTATATATTAGCAAGTAAGTATTCAGGAACCTGGCCCAACCTGATGAACAACAATGTGAACTACACTGATATGCATAGGTTAACCAGTCATAACAGATAATTTACATAAAGCTGTAAAAGGAATAGTTCACCCAAACAATCTGTCATCAGTTATTCAGCCTTTTTTTATTCCAAACACACGTCACCATCAACACAAATTATATTTTTCATCAAACTTGAGAGATTTCTGTCGCTCCATTGAAAGTCCCAAAACTTTCATGATTTAAAAAGCTCATAAAAACATCATAAAAGTAGTCCACAAGAATTGAGCAGTTTAATCAGTGATCTTAAAAAAAACAAAAAAAACGTTTACTTTATATGATGAACAGATTTAAAGCTTCTCTTCACATATAGACACTGATTAATGCGCATACATAGAGCACATAAAATGTGCTAAATAAAAGCTCAAACACGATTGCCTGATGTGCATGAACAAATGAGGTTTGCTCTCGCATGTCATGTAAGTACGGTTGAGTTTTCTTTTACCATATTTGATGGAATGGATTTTCAGGGACAGAAATATCTCAGGTTTTATAATATCTTAATTTGTGCTTCTAAGATAAAAAGTGTTATTGGTTTTCAGTGACTTCAGTGTGAGAAATTAATAACAGAATTTATTTTTTGGCTTAACTAACCTTTTAAGGCACAAGAACAGCATGTGCAATTATAATGTTCAGAGAGCATCTCAAATAGTCTAAAAAAAAACTTTTAGTGCAAAAAATATTATAAATGGACTTTAGAAGAAAAATAGAAGCACTAGAAGTGTAGGATATGGCATCTTTCACCGGTTTTTGTTTGCGTGTGTAGGTGTCTTCGATGCAGCAGGAGCTGTGTGTGAAGGAGCAGGGTTTGGAGTCCAGGCTGAGAGAGATGGAGGAGAGCAGTAAAAACTCCAGCGCTGGTTTGACCAGACTGCTGCTCGCTCAACAGAAAACCATCAGCCGCTACAAAGACGAGGCCAAGAACCTCACACAGGCTTTCCAGCAGAAACTCAACAGCCTCAGGTGAACGCTCACTTGACACGCACAGATCCCACAGAAGTATTGTTTAGCAAGGCAAAAGTCACTATTACTGTTACTCATATTTAGGGTTAGCGATCTTGACAGACCACTAAGTATTAAAAATTGGTGTGTACCTCATCCTGCACAGTTAAATGTGATGTGAATGATATTTAGAACACCCTATCACGGCTGAAACATGCTTATTTTCATTGTATTGGGACAGTAATTACCATATAACAAGCTTATTGATTACATATAATGTGAATTTATTGAATAAAGCAGGTCAAGTCTGGATCGCAGCATCAGGAAGGCTCAGTTAAAATGACTATGATCGTTGCAGGTCAGAGCTGAACAGACAGAAACAGCGTGCTCAGGAACTGGAGATCCAGATGGAAGCTGATCATCAGAAGATACTGGAGGTGTGTATGTGCAGATTCGCTTCTACTTAGATGTTGTGTGCTGTAAGTGATTGAATTTCTGTTGGGTTTCCAGTGAGTCATGTTATATCACTTTTACCCGTAGTATGAGAGGCAGGTTTCAGAGCAGCAGGAGAAGAACACGCGTCTACAGAGGCGTCTTACTCAGGCAGAGCAACGTGCGGCCAGTGCATCACAACAGGTATACACACCATACTGGATATTTACACTCTTCCTGCCTATTGAATGCAACAGGGGCCACTCACTGTTTTTAGCAGCCTTGGTTCTAGAAGTATTTTTCCTATTGGGATTTTTAAAAAGTGTTAATTTTAGAGCCATGAACCAAACCAAACAGCTACAAGGGCAATCACAATATTACAGACTTTGATTTGAAACTAAAAAAAGTGTTTAAAAAGTAGATAAAAACACGAAAGGTACAAGACTGTGTACTTTACAGTTTAAAGGACGGAAAGAACTACAATCCCGTGAAGTGTAAAAGGTTTTTTTTGTTTGTTTTTTTTAGTTTGGGGTAAATTGCAATTCTCTGATTGGAGATTTTTACGCATAATCATGAGTGATGTAGTTTTTCACCAGGAATTCTGCTGTTCAATAAGATTTTAAAAAATTAATTGAAATAATTCAGACTGACAGCATGTACCATTGATTAATAACCTTGTAGCTCACAGTAAGTCTATAAATTGTTAAAAATCAGTTCCCGTAATAGAGAAGCTGCAAGGGGTTTTTACATGTGGAACTCAACTGTTGTTGTACAGAATCCCTCTAAACTACTGTTTCTGTTTCAGCTGAGTGTGATATCACAACGGAGAAAAGCTGCATCCATGATGGATCTTGAGACTTTATCTTAGATAAACAGCAGCCGGTTTTGGTCACACCACATCATCATCTTCAAAAAAAAAACAAAATCATCAACCTGATCAGTTTGTTCTTGGGCTTCACAGTGTCTAGAGCTTTCACTGGCAGCTTTCCCCATGTGTTCATTGACAATTCATGTAATAAAAAGAGGTTGAGTTCACTAACCACTGAGGAAAATATTATAATCACTGCTTTGGGAGAAATGTCACCTAAAAATTAATTGGCTACTGCTGAATGAGATTCTTTGGCTAAAATAGTTATTTTTGTCTTAATGTAACAATGACCACATTTTTAAATTTACCGTGATGGAATCACTTTTTGTTTCAAAGACACCCGTGTCAAAGTTCCTACCAAGCCAAAGTTGTTTTTGTTGTGTTTTTCTCTTGGAATTCCAGTTGCACAAATTACCAATACAAATGCTTTTAAAACTGCATGCAGATGGGTTTATAGTCTTCCTAGAACAGATTTTATTCTGGTTGTGCCATTGTAAGAATTGACCAATAAATGCAATAATTTGTACCAAAGGGTTGTTGAATGTTTGATTCTCAGTGCTTTAGAGTTCTCAGAACATTCACAGCTAAAGTACCTGCAGGCAGGCGTTGACTGCATTAGTTCCAGATCACTTCAAGTTATTTCAAAAACCCTTGCAGCCTACCATAGCGGGGTAGATTTTTATTTTTACATGAAATTTCCTTTTTCTTTAGTGGTAGTGGCTAATGGTTTTAACCAGGTGCCGGAACCCACTACAGGGCTTCAGCAGACCTCAAAGGCGGCCTCAAATAACAAAACATGAAATAAAAAGCCAAAACAAATAATTGCGATATGCTTTAATTCATACCCTCATCTTTTTTTACTTTTTTATTTTTTGTGATGATTCATAGCTCCTGGAGTCTTGAAAAATGCTAGACCTGAAAAAGGCATGGAAATTAAAATTAAAACATTGTCAAGTGCCAAAAAAAAAATAACCAATTGTAAAACATCTCGACTATGGTAACCATGGAGTAAAACTACAAACCTGGATTACGTTTCGATATCTTAACGAGCAGTCATCAAATTAGATCTTACATGTACAAATTATTATTTCCCAAATATTTATCATTACAGGAAGTATTCATTTTTCCTTTCCCAAACAATGTAAACAACAACAAAAATTGCTTCAAACACTTAACATTTCAAATGTGTTTAATCATACTGAAACAGAATGGACAACATGAGGCGACATTCACCGGGGTACAGCTCTGTTCTTCAACAATTTGTGCCATAATCTCACAATGAATTGTAGAGGACCAGTCTTTATGTACATAGTTACACACACACACAGGCTAATATCCACCATCTGTATACGACATACACAAGACGTTTAGTACTGTATTCCCGAACAACTTACGAGGGAAATGCATAGATCGATAGTGTCACAATGCCAAACACTGTCTCTACATGGAAAAATGAACATGGAGTTTGGTCCTTAAAATAGACACCAAAAATAAAAACAATCTGAACATTGTTATATATATGTATATATTTATAGATGAAATATATATATAAACATATATAGATATACCCATATCATATTATGTAATAATATAATATAGATTATTTATATATGGAAATTGAGCTCAAAGCCATTGGGATGGGAGCACAAAGGAATCGATCAATGCCGTGAAACCCAATGGCTGCTGGGACTTGTGGTTTTGAAGACTCCAGAGGTGGAGCTTAGCGAACGAGCGGGGCCTGTTTAAGAGAGATGAGGACTGAACGCATGCGGGAGACGTCCTTGGCCTGCTTGCTGGACTTGGGGTTGAAGTCACAAAGGCGCGCCACGCGCTCCCATTCCGTGCCGGGACTGTTCTCGTCCAGCTCCGACACCATGGCTTCCTCGGCCGCCCTGCCGATGAGAAATCACAATCAGCTTGGGACAGAAACTGGAAACACTCTCAGACACATCCCACCTAAGCACACAACCGCTGACCTCCTGAATGTTTAGAGATCTTGACATGACTAAAACATTACTTTCCCGCAAACTCAACACAGGTTTTTGAAATTGCGTTTACCAAAAGGAGCTTCTAAAATTGGTTCAAATGTTTCCTGAGGTTCTTCTTTAGGAGGTAAGAGGCAAGTGTACCAAAGCAGTTCTGTGTCTGGATGAAACTCAATGGTTATTTCCATCCAACAAGAATACATTCATAGAGAGACATTCTTCAGGTGACCACATCCAAAACAGATGATTGTTTGAGCATCATGCCCCCAACCCAGCATTACCAGAACTAGTCTTGATCTTGAAGGCAGGAAAAGGTTCCAGAACAGCCACAATCAAATTTTGCAGAGATTCAGTTGGTTAAAACAATTCGTTGTACTTTGAAAGTCCTTATATTGTGGGACATTCCTCGTCTCTTGACGGTCAGAGGAATGTCAAGGAATCGCGTACGCTAATGAGCCTTCAAAGTAGCGATTGACAGGCCAATTAGCTTATTTTAACCACCAAATCTTTGTGCAAAGGCTGAAAGTGCCATGCGTTGGCAGTGACCAAAAGCGGGGCCTTCTGCTGAGCATGGGGGAACTAAACCAAGTTTCTGGCAAGCCAAACGCTAAAGAGCTATTAACATAAAAAAAAATAAAATAAAAAAAATCTTCAGAGAGCTTTTGGAGACCATATTCAACTATTCCCGTTTCCTCCCGGCCCTTTACCAACCCTTTCCGCTGCCGTGGACTCAGTCCAGTAGAGTTGCATTAGCCTCTCCACTATCACACAATATACACAGCAAAATGGGTATGAAAAGCCAATGAGGTAAATCACGGTCACAATCAACTACATCAACGCACAGGACTAGTGCACCAACACATCACCACAAAAGGACATCCAGAATCTTATTTTTAGCAGAAACATGTTGATAATAAAGACAGCAATTCATTGGTATATAAATTTGCAATAAATGGTGTTTGTTCCCTGAGCATATTTGGTTGTCTTGTCTTTATTTTTTTAATTTCTTGTACTTTTTTTTTTTTTTTTTTTTTTTTTTACTTAACTGGTCTAGGCGGTAGCAAGGATGGTTAATGTGAGTGCTTAAAGGTGCATAGAGAAAAGAAAAACAAGGAGAAACAGATCACAAGTCAGATATATAGAAAACCAAAAGAAATGAGATTTATGCAGATGACCAAAGCAGGCATGCACTGTTCAAAACCCAAGTCATCTTAGGAGTGTTTCTAAGTGCGCTTAGCTTGCAGCCGTCATTGATGTATGCGCCGCTCGCGGCGTTCAGCGATCTCAACTGGCGCTTCAGTTGAGAGACATTTACCAAGCAAAAGAAAAGCAGCTAATGTTTACAATAGTTCTGCAGAATAGGCAGAAGCGGTAAGAGGTCCATGATGAACATGAGGGCTGCAGAACTAAGAGGACAGTTACAGTTCTAGTCTGGGACAGCTTTGCTCAACCTAGGTACACCGTACTCTAAAATATTCCATCTAACAGAAGCAACTAGGTGTCCGGCCAAAGTACAAACCATGGGATAAAGATACACCAAGTCTCAGTTTATAAACAAAAAAATAAATAAAATTCAACTACTCAACATTTGACCATGTTGAGATTGGAATCAGCCAACAAATGGAAGATTAAAATAAAAGAAACTAAACTGGTGGTCAAAGTCAGTAACAAATCAATTGACAGTCTTGCCAACCAATAATGTAATATTAAGATATCAAAACACAATAATTGAAAAAAACTACAAGAAATCAATGACCTAGTGCACCTTAATATAAAGTGTGGGGGGGAAAGGATTTAGAGCGCAGAAGATGTTGAACTTTGGCAACACATTCAAAAAAAAAAAAAAAAATTTATTAATTTTTTTTAAAACATAAGAGGGAAAAATATATATTTTTTAGTAATTGCATCACTGGCTGGTTTATTTATATATAGACTGGCTAGACACGTAGTTGCTTAGAAATTCACTAGTGCTGTATTACAGAGACACTACTACTGCATTAAATACAACTAGTATAAATCAATAATCTCAATTAATATTAATGTTAGACAATAAATAACATTGACTAATCTATACAAATGTTTAGATGCATCTTGAATATCAAGAAAATGCAGACATGGTGACAAATGCATGACACAAACAGATGACAAATAAAATAAATATGGTTAAACATTTTGTAAATGACCATGAAAAATTAACAATAAAAATGTGACAAATGAAAAGAGACAGAATGAGCAAGATGGATAAAAAAAAAATCTGCTATGTAACTTAAACATGAGGGAGGGGCGAAAATGGACAACATGCATAGTGTGCAGAATTATTAGTCCAATTAGTCTTAACAAAAAAAATTAAAAAAAAAAAAAAATTCTCACCCTGTTTTTTGTTTTTATATGAAGTTAACCAAAAGTTTGGTTAGAAATGTGTAAGAGTAACAGGTGATGAAAAAAAATTGAGATGCAGGAAAATGAGTTATTGAGAGATGCATGTGAAAAGAAAGGATGTTAGTTTAGCAACATACACATAACCAATCAGATCAGCGAAGGGTTGTTTGTAGAAATCCTCATCCAGCACCCTGGGAGTCCCAGAGGAGAGCAGCAAAGCAGGAGAGAACAGAGAGAGTGGTAAAAAGGAGAAAAATAACACTCATACAGAGCCACAACACACTGCAGTGTTACCATACCAGTGTTAAGACCAGGCCAAGTACATACAAGTAGACAACACGGCACACGAGAGAGAAAGACAGAGACAAACAGGACATACAGAGACAAGGAATTCACATTCAGAGGAATTAGGACAGATATACAGAAAGAGGAGACATGTCATTTTATTTTATTTTATTTGTACCAAAACAACCACTGGGCTGGAATGGAAACTTAATAGGAAACTTAACTTTTGACCCAATATCGCTTACTTTCCTTTCAGCATGTCTATTGATACAGTTAATTCAAATGCTTCACTGAAGCAGAAAGCGCTTTCCATAGAGCTCCTTATTCCATTCTAATAGCTAAATGCAACATCTTGTGGCAATCATAGATATAGTAACTGTTTCGGATTGGACAGAGGCATGATCATGTGACCAAAACACTGCAGAAGTGTCCAAGGGCACAATCACATGACCATTCAACAAGGTCAGATAGCTTCTTCACTGTCCTCTCATATCATTATAGTCACAACATCATAGAACGGTTAGACTAAATAATTGAAATGTTCACTCAAAAATGATCCTGAATCATTTACTTACTCTCATGTTAATCAAAATTTGTATTTTGAATGTTGTGAACGTTTGAGCCACTATTTACTAAACAGAAAAATGAGGCTGTGTAAATTGAAGAATAGTTCACTCAAATTAAATTGTTAAAGGAACAGTTCACCCAAAAATGAAAACTTGCTGGAAGCATTATTATTAATTATAGACTCGTATTTTGGCCAGAAGCATCCAGAAGGCTTTAACAAGACATTAACTGATGGACTGGAGTAGTGTGCATTACTTGTGGATTATTGTGATGTTTTTATCAGCTGTTTGGACCCTCATTCTGACGGCACCCATTCACTGCAAAGGATCCATTGGTGAGCAGGTGATGATGTAATGCTAAATTAAAATCTCTTCTGATTAAGATACAAACTAATCTACATTTTGGATGGCCTGAGGGCAAGTACATTTTCAGCCAATTTTCATTTTTGAGTAAACCATTCCTTTAAGAAATACAATATTTCCCTTTGAATACACTTAACCAGCATACACCTTGATGTCGAGTACGATGGAGAAGCTGTGCACTTTCTAGTGCTTTTGTAACCAAAACAGCAAGAGAGAAACTAGGCCTCTTCTATAGACTTCAGCTGCTTGAATAGTGTCGTGTACCTGTTGTTGACTTTGGTCTTCTCCAGCTGCTCGTTCTGCCTGGTGTGCCACTCCTCCAGCTCCAGCTTCGCTTTCTCCTTCCACTCTGCCTCCTGCTTACGGGAGTTAGCATCTGAACAACAGCAGAGGGAACATCTGTCAGCCCTAAATGAACCTTATAGTTTTAATATATCTTAAGGAGAACATATACATCTACGCTCAAGTTACCGAGCTGCTCCAGCCTCTCACGCTGCTCCTCTCTCCACTTCCTCAAGCTCTCCGGCTCTGCCTGCAACCGATCAACACTGGAGATGGCCGCATACACGTCTGAAGGACCGTTACTCTCCTAAAGATCACAAACAGCAAAAATCAGGAGTCCAAACCATACAATCTCAGTATACTATTTAGTTGATGCACTTCTTTAAAGCATCAACTCATGTGGACGCGTGATACGTCAATAAGTGACTAGTAACACTAGGCATTCACTATCCTGTGCACAGGCAAGGTTTATGCTGTAAAGCCTGCCATATAAGATAAGACACAAAAACAATTTTAAAATGGAACGGTTTATTATCTTTAGGCTTCTTTTTTTAAGTTTGCATATGCATTTTATTTATTGCACCACATTTGATACAACAGGCTTTTATGGCCTATAGAGTGTGATGTATAGTGAGAAAATAGAGCTCATACTTGGAGGAGGGGGGGATAAAAATAAATAAAAACGTTTTATTCAGTGGCCCAAACTGAGCAAAAATATACAATTTGGTATAGCTGCTGTTATTCATATAAAAAGATGAAATTCTGATAATAACATGACATTTAAATGCTCTGTAGTTTTAAAACATAAAGCAACACGATGATTTGAGAGATACAAATAAACATATCAAAAGCCTGATGTAACTCATTTGATACATTTTAAAATGGTTTTCCTAAAAAATGATGTATGGAAAATCAAGTAAACCCAAGTTGCTTTAATCTTCATCTTGAAATATTATGAATTATGAATATTATCCTTATTTTTACTTGATGAAAAATTATGCTGAAAAACCTGAACTGAATTTTTATAATGTTTAGGACTTAATTTAGAAATTCATGCATCAAATTACAGGGTTAATAAATTCTAACATTGGCTTAATATACACCGCTATTTAGAACCACTGCTTGAAAGACAGCACAGGTTCAGCTAGTCTAGATTTAGTCTTTTGTTCTGTTCTTATGCACACTGCATTTCCTATCATCTGTAGTATAAATACATTCAACAAATAACTCTATCTTTAAAAAAAAAAACATAACTCCTATGTAATCTTTTTTAAAAATTATGTTCTGAGTTTGATGGAACACAAGAAAGAAGCCATCAAAGTCTTACCCCATGCAGATCTCCATTCAATGCTCCACCTGCCAAGATAAAAGAGAGAGAAGAACATGGATGTGTTAAAAATAGTCAGTGTTCGGTCAATTTTTCATGCGTCACATAAAATCTATCTGTATGAATCACCCTCAGTACAGTCACTGAGTGAAAACACATTAGACAAAGGCTGTTTAGCCTTCCTGTACCTCAAACAGTAGAGCATGCCGCTAACAAGAGAAGGCTGTGGGTTTGATTCCCAGGGAATGCATGAAATTGAAAAATTACGCATAACTTGAATGCAATGGAAGTCACTTTGGATATAAGCATATGTCAAAAATGGTTAAAAAAAATCATTTTAGTCCATGACAAAGCATTATTTTAGTGTTGAATTGGGGAACAGGATATACAGTCTTTCCTCCTGCCCATGTCTCTGGTTTTGCTGACTTCTTTTCCTTTCTTCCTGGATCAGTGAAAACATCATGTAGCATTTCTTTACTTGAAGTGATTTAAACAGTAACACTTCAACATTTGCATCGAGAAATACATACCAAGCATACAATTAATAAAAGACTACATGTTTTCAGCACATGAAAATCCATTTTTAACCAAAGCCTGAATTAACGAACAGACAGTATGCAGGCCTGACTGATTTTCTGCAGACTGCACTGCATAGTACCTCCACGACTGCTGTCTTCAGTCTTCCTAGACTCAAGTCAGACTGTGCCTTTGTACTTGTGAAACAACATCCCCATCATCATTTATTCAAAACTTTCGGCCAAAGCAACATTCAAGCCAACGGCCAGCAAAAAGAGAATACCAGACACTTGTGTAGACTGATAATGTAAGGTGTGATTACTAACCAAAGGCAAAGGCCTCCAAAACACTATCATTTCAGTCAGTCTATGGTATTAAATTAATTTGAAAAGGTGTAATTATAGTTTAGGTACCTGTAGAGATACTTGTGATGGAAATGTATGCCTTGAAACCTAACGAGCTGCCTACCTAAAAAGACTCATTTCGAACGTATGAACTATTAAATATGAATCCCTTACGCAACTCGCTTTGGATAAAAGCATCAGCCAAATGTGTAAGCGTTTTTTTGAACAAAGACACTATCAAATCTTTAAAACAAAACCTTTTAGTCATCATATTTGAGTTAAAAGCGATCATTTCTGGCCATTCGAACCTTCAAATGGAATATTTATGCCATTACAGCTGCGTTTGATCGAATCGAACATTTACGAAATGACAGGCGCGTTCGAACTGTTGAATCGAATATTTTAGGGCATCAAATATGAGTTCAAATCACTCATTTAGGTGGATTAGGGCGCTTTTAACCACGCAATACGCTTTTTATTCTTTCAAGGCGGCTTTGATGCCATTTAATGCTGTCTAAATAGGCATCTCAATGCGTGTGAATACACAGCAGTGGTCCTGTCATAACCAAATCTAAAAGACGCCTTTATACTTCAGTATAAAGTCTCTCTCTCTCTTCTCTAACACACACACAAAGCCTTTAGTCCAAAGGTCATTATATAATAAAAACTCCATCAGAATTTTGCTGATACAACCAGTAACGTTAACTTACAACAGTAATCAATCGACACAAAAATCGGTAAATGTGTGTTCAAAGAGACCATTATCTCCTTTGAACCCCAATAAAATTGCAATTAAACCGTTAAATGAGAGATCTAAGGTTAACGTTACTAGAGGGAAATTCATAAAGAGCTGAGTTAACGACAGATAACGCCATTTTCCCTCTACCTTCAACTAACGTTACCAGTCCATTATGAAAAACATTAGGACATTTAAACGGCTATTTGAACACGTTTATGGCAGTGTGATCTATACAAACAGCGCGTAACTTATTTATACACACACCGCGTTACTTCATATACACGTCGAGCTCTGAATGAAGGCTAGCTGGCTGGCTAACGAGACCGAGCAAAGGAGTTATTTGCTTGGGTGTCTGACTGATCGCTTTTAAGATTAAGGTAACATTTTTTAGATCGGATTTTTTGCTTGTTTTTATTATTATCGATGTCGTGCAAACCCACCGTCGGGGTCTTGGCTCAGGGATGAAGGCACTTCTCCGCTGTCCAGGATGCTGAAGCCCTCGTCATTCTCGATGCCCGCGATTTCACTCTCCTGCTGGGCCAGAAACGCTGCCGCCGGGTCCTCGTCTGCCCCCACGCCGTTTCCTGCGCTTCCTTGAGGGGCACTGAGCATATCAAAATCGTCCATGGCTCGCTAAATGTGTTTGGAGTGAGAACAACTGAAAACACAAATCACCCTACTGTCTTCCTCGTCGACGGCTCCAATGTCAGTGGGGGAGGTGCTTAAGAGAGAACGGCCGCGAAGGAAACTGCCGCTCAACCAATCAGAGTTGTGTATTTTTGACGAGCAGTTCTATTGTCCATACAAACGGCGAGAAGTTGAGTCGCCGACCAATAAAATGACTAAACCGTGGCTGTGCAAGTCCCGTGATCATCAGCGTGCCCTGATAGGGCGTTGCAGCAATATGGGATTGTATACTTATCAATCTATAATGAATATAAACAGGGCTTGTCATGAAACACTGACAGCGTTGTGCCCTTCATAGAAAGAATCATGCTGGACTTTGAAGGTCAACTGAAAGCAAGATTTATGCGTCATTTTAGTTGCAAAGGAAAACGCCTGATTCTATCGCAATAAATAAATAAACAACATGTAATGGTCATATCCTGCATTCATGTACCATGGTTTTTAAAAAGACAATTATGGTGTTACCATGACACACACAAACACAGTATATACACCAAAAAAAATCTAATCACTCATTCACTCAAAACAAGCAACATTTGTTGTATTACCATGGCAAATACCCAATTAAATTGGGCATTTCTATGGATAGTAATAAAGCCTATGCATTTTTGATTCCGTTAATTCACCTTCAAAATAAGACAGATTTCCATGGTTTTTAGCTCCATTATTTATTTAAGAGTATTTGGCAAATGATAACCAATATAAACAGAATTAACAGCGTTTGTATTGTTGAATTTGTCTCTGTCTGCCTATCAGACAAAACATAATGCCATTTCAACCGTGGTTCTAGAATAATGCATTAAATTTTGGCTAAAATATCTCAATTTCTTTCCAGTCTGATGAAGAATGACAGGCTGTGGAGACCGTTTTCCTCAAGCTTTGGCTTTTTTGCCATAGTTGTCGACTGCATCCTCATTGACGCTTTCATCCTCTTCGATGTCTATGGTCACTTTCTTCCCCACCAGCTGAAAGATGTCTTCTGGGGCTATACCCTTAGGTTCTGCTACTTTCACAGTCAGCATGTCAAGGGTCAGTTCTGTACCTTTCGGGATGGCTGTCTTGGCCACCACAGATTTCCCGAGCTAGAGAGGAGTGAAAGATGTAGAAGAGGAATTATAGGAATGTTTTGACAGAGCAGATTACTTGATGACAATGTGGTTGTGCTGTTCAAAACAAACATCCCACCAACATAAAAGAGAAGAAACAAAGTTAAGGAGTAGTGATACTAGGTAGCCAATGGATAAAGATGATGGTTAAAAAAAAAAAAAAAAGGAAAGAAAGAAAGAAAAAGAAAAGAAAAGTTAAGACAGGATGTATTGGAAGGAAACAGGGCAAGGACAGGAATGCAGTGGCAGGAATACAACATTAGATGGAAAGAGAATGGAGCTGTAAATCAGATAGGGTTGAAGTAGACAGAAAGTGCCACAACAGTAATGAAAACTGAAAATTAAATAAATTAAAGCTTGATAGAAATATTTATTAAAAATGACAAAAGCACACAAATTGTTAAACCTTTAACTAAAATTACACCTGAAAATATAATTAAAAAGTAAATATAAGTAAAAAAACATTAAAAAAATACATTTAATTAAATTAATTAAAGATACATTTAAAATATTGCTAAATACTATAACAGAATAAAAATAAAATTAAAACACTGACGTAGCAACATTTTTAAAGTTAGTACGTTTGAAAAATAACCCCTAACCCTAAGTATGAGCAATCGTAATAGCGATGCTTGCCTCTTAATGCCATGTATGTCATGACATGCGAACGTAACAAAATGAACATGAATGCATTTGCACTGGTTCTTATTGTACCTTATCATGGCATGGCACTTCGCAGGGCAGCATGCGTTTCACCCCAGTGCCTAAAGCTCTCTCCACAGTGCGGATCGATCGCACCAGCTCAGCCAGCTCTTCAGGCTCCAGAGATGCAGCATGATCGCTGCCTTTCCAGGTCTTGTCCAAGGTCACGTGGCGCTCCACAACCTTTGCTCCCAGTGCAACTGCCCCGACTGTGATGCTGATCCCACTTTCATGGCCTGAGTAACCAATGGGAATGTCTGGAAATTCTTTTTGATATTCCTGTAGGTTGTGGGGAGCATATTTAGCTAATCATATAGTTATATAAGAAAATTTAAAAGTGCCGACCATGGTGATTCAGATTTTGATACACATGCTTGAAATAAATAAAATGAATTTTTGAGTGTAAAGAGCTGGTTTCTTTACCATGATAACCCGCAGGTTGACATCCTCAGGTTCCAGAGGATATGCACTTGTGCACTGCAGGATACAGAAGTTCTGGTTGTGTTCCTTCACAGTTTGGTAAACACGGCGCATGGTTTCCATGGACTGCATTCCGCTGGATACTACCATGGGACGTCCTAAACACACACAGACCAGCATCAGAAGTTAAATTTGTTTCATAATTAGTTTTAAGAGCGTATTATATATTTGAAATAATAATATTTATAACCTATGCCTATCATGGATGCATGTATTTGATGTAGCAAATAAATATAGTAAAACAGTAATACTCTGAAATATTATTTTAATATAAAATGTAAAACTTTAATATATGTAAAACTGTCTACTTTAATATATTTTATATCATGCTGCTTAAAAATTTGTGAAAACCTGGATGTGTTTTTTTAGGATTCGTTGACTAATAAAAAATTAAAATGAACTATTTATTTGAAATAAAACTATTTTTAACATAAGTGTCACTTTTGAACGTGCCGAGTAAACATATTAATTTCTTTTTCCAAACTTTTGAACAGTATGTGTGTATGTGAATATATTTAATATTTTAATTTATATGTGGTTTCAAAATAAATACTGGGGGGATTTACCAAGAACAGTAGTAACCATCTTTTTTTTTTTTTTTTTGGCGATAATATAAGTATAAAAATTAAATAATAATAATAAATTTAAATATAAAATGGGACCTTTTTGGGCAGTTTTTTTGAGGTAGGGGAAGTTGTTGGTGTCTCCAGATCCAACTTTGAAAAAAGGCACATTGAGCTCGTTCAGGAATTCTACAGCCATCTTAAAGACACAAGCAGACAAAAAAAAAAAAAAGACTACAATTAACATACATGACATTCTTGGTTATAATATAGGAGCACATCAGCATAAAGCATCACTTACAAAAGTACTGCAGCAGTACCGTGGTACAGAGCCAGCTGTAATATTCACATGACTAATGAGGAAATATAACACACATGACTTTTGGTATTTGATGTAATCAGCAGGCTCCTGTTATCTTTCCTTGCTATCGATAAGCCTGAAGATAAAAGAAATAAACTACAGATGCTAGTCTAATAGTCTGCGCATGCTTTCTGCGGCAGTAACCCGCTCACCTCGTCCATTCCGGACGCAGTGAAGAAGATGCCCACTTCTTTAGCGTACTGCTGCAGCTCTCTGTACTGCTCATGGCTGAACTCTAGATGGCGCTTGTGCTCTCCGTATGTTTTTCCCCAGGATTGTTTGGAGGTGTACGGCCGCTCCAGAGCTTTCTTATTGAATTTAAACTCCAGCTCACTCTTCTGAAACTTCGCACAGTCTGCCCCGCAGTCCTAGTGTAGAGGAGGAATAGTTATATACAATGACTCATATAAGAAACTATGTAAAATAACGAGACCTTAAAAGTAATGACAACAGAAAAAAATTGTAAATAGTCTTATAAAATAGTCTTACTATGATATACTGATATGGTATATTATTATAACTATAGGTTTCAATTTATTTATTTTTTTTAATAAAAAAAGGATTGAATACTTCCATTGTAAATTGAATGCATATACTCCCCAAATCGGTAAAAGAACTAACACCTGTATCTATTAATAATGTGTAAAAACTAGTCTTACTAAACATCTTAAGTAGGTTTATGGCTCAAAACTTTAAAGACACACTACGGCAAACTTCCAGAGTGTAAGAAAGTGATTTGAGAAGCAGTTCAGAATGAACATTTCCAAGTATGTTATGTCCAATATCAGATTAAATAGTAACCTGACACCTGTCCTGCACTGTACCACTGACGTTTAAAAAATGAAATAAACATGCATGATGAACTATTGCAAACAGTAAGTAAACAGTCCCAAAACAATTAAACGTTTTTTCCAAAACATTTTTTTTAACTTGCTGGCTCGCCGCCGATAATAAATGTACAGTACTGATGTCGATCAATACAAATAAACTCGTACCTTTGCCATCTTGATCATTTTCTTGGCGATTTCAATGTCTCCCTGATGATTCTGTCCGATTTCTGCAATAATAAAACACGGGTTGTTTCCTCCGATCATGCGACCGGGACATAACTCAAATTTAAGAGGCATTTTAAATCCAAATGCACAAGCACAGCAAGAAAAGTCTCAGAAATGACAGGAGTGAGTCTTTTTCACTGCTTTACACGCGTCAAATGCCGAGCTGAAAGAGCCCGTGGAACTTCCGGGTTTATGAGCGCACACGCCCATGCGTTTCAAAATAAAAGTTTCTATTCCCCATAAAAGACTGAACTCTTTTTATTATTCATCATCTTTATGGGGCTCTTTGTTGAATAGTTAATGTTTTAACATATAAAGTAATGGTTTAACCAACTAAAAATTCCATAAGTATTTTAGTCCAAGGGCATACATAAAAACATATTTTGCCACATTTTGTGAACTTTGAAGTCTGGGCCTCTTGTTTATTTCACAGTTGTATTTTATTTATTTTTTTGGTAACGTATATTGTGAAGTGTCTGTTATTTAGTTACTTAGTTATAATTGTAATAAATAAATTATTTATTTTATAAATGATTTTATATTATTATTATTTTAATTTTTTTTTTTTTTTTTTTTTTTTAACAGCAGCTTTGATAGCAGGACATTTCAGCAGAGGATACCTGCTACCAACTAAGCATAGCAAAGCTCTCTTAAAGGATGTGTCATTACAAGTGTAACAACATAATCAATCAATCAAATGACTAAACGTATCATCTGAGAAGGGCACAAATTACATTTAAATTTTAAATAAATTATACATTTGTATATACACACACACACACACATCATTATCTTCATTATCTACAGTGAGGAAAATAAGTATTTGAACACCCTGCTATTTTGCAAGTTCTCCCACTTAGAAATCATGGAGGGGTCTGAAATTGTCATCGTAGGTGCATGTCCACTGTGAGAGACATAATCTAAAAAAAATCCAGAAATCACAATGTATGATTTTTAACTATTTATTTGTATGATACAGCTGCAAATAAGTATTTGAACACCTGTCTATCAGCTAGAATTCTGACCCTCAAAGACCTGTTAGTCTGCCTTTAAAATGTCCACCTCCACTCCATTTATTATCCTAAATTAGATGCACCTGTTTGAGATCGTTAGCTGCATAAAGACACCTGTCCACCCCATACAATCAGTAAGAATCCAACTACTAACATGGCCAAGACCAAAGAGCTGTCCAAAGACACTAGAGACAAAATTGTACACCTCCACAAGGCTGGAAAGGGCTACGGGAAATTGCCAAGCAGCTTGGTGAAAAAGGTCCACTGTTGGAGCAATCATTAGAAAATGGAAGAAGCTAAACATGACTGTCAATCTCCCTCGGACTGGGGCTCCATGCAAGATCTCACCTCGTGGGGTCTCAATGATCCTAAGAAAGGTGAGAAATCAGCCCAGAACTACGGGAGGAGCTGGTCAATGACCTGAAAAGAGCTGGGACCACCGTTTCCAAGGTTACTGTTGGTAATACACTAAGGCGTCATGGTTTGAAATCATGCATGGCACGGAAGGTTCCCCTGCTTAAACCAGCACATGTCCAGGCCCGACTTAAGTTTGCCAATGACCATTTGGATGATCCAGAGGAGTCATGGGAGAAAGTCATGTGGTCAGATGAGACCAAAATATAACTTTTGGTCATAATTCCACTAAACGTGTTTGGAGGAAGAAGAATGATGAGTACCATCCCAAGAACACCATCCCTACTGTGAAGCATGGGGTGGTAGCATCATCTTTGGGGTGTTTTTCTGCACATGGGACAGGCGACTGCACTGTATTAAGGAGAGGATGACCGGGGCCATGTATTGCGAGATTTTGGGGAACAACCTCCTTCCCTCAGTTAGAGCATTGAAGATGGGTCGAGGCTGGGTCTTCCAACATGACAATGACCCGAAGCACACAGCCAGGATAACCAAGGAGTGGCTCTGTAAGAAGCATATCAAGGTTCTGGCGTGGCCTAGCCAGTCTCAGACCTAAACCCAATAGAGAATCTTTGGAGGAGCTCAAACTCCGTGTTTCTCAGCGACAGGCCAGAAACCTGACTGATCTAGAGAAGATCTGTGTGGAGGTGGGCCAAAATCCCTCCTGCAGTGTGTGCAAACCTGGTGAAAAACTACAGGAAACGTTTGACCTCTGTAATTGCAAACAAAGGCTACTGTACCAAATATTAACATTGATTTTCTCAGGTGTTCAAATACTTATTTGCAGCTGTATCATACAAATAAATAGTTAAAAAAATCATACATTGTGATTTCTGGATTTTTTTTTATTTTTTTAGATTGTCTCTCACAGTGGACATGCACCTACGATGACAATTTCAGACCCCTCCATGATTTCTAAGTGGGAGAACTTGCAAAATAGCAGGGTGTTCAAATACTTATTTTCCTCACTGTATCTATCTATCTATCTACTACACCATATTGCCAAATGTATTGGGTCATCCCCTTCTAATGAACTGGTTTGACTACTTTAGTAATATGAGTACAAATCTTAATGTTTAAGCATATAATGATATTCTAGAGAATTGTGTGCTTCTAATGTAAAGCAACGGTTTGGACAGGACCCTTTTCTATACTAACATGACAGTGCCTCGTCTGTGTATAAAGCAAGGTTCAAAAAGAAATGATTGATTTAGTCAGTGTGGAAGAACTTGACTGGTCTGCAGAAAGCCAAGTCCTAATCCCAGCTGAACACCGCTGATGTGACTTTAAATGCAGACCTTGAGCCTAAAACTCATCACCAAACACCAATGATTTATACATCTGTGTACAGTCATTTTAGACACTTCCAAAACTGTGACAACAAAGATGGAAACATATTTCCATCTTTGTTGCCACAGTTTTGGAAGTGCCTTCTGTTCTAAAGAAGGGGGTGTGCCAATACTTTTGTCCACATAGTGTATGTACAAGTTAGGTGATTTGGCTCAAGGTCTGCTCAATGTTTAAACATTAAGATTTGTACTCATGGAAATTGCTAAAGTAGTCAAACCTACTCATCAGAAGGGGGTGTCCCAATACTTTTGGCAATATAGTGCATCTATCTATCTATCTACCTGCGTGCGTGCGTATAGCAATATTATGACACTGTCTTTCATCAATAATATTTAAGGTTTTTAAGTGTATTGCAAGATATATTATTAAAAGTGGCAATAATAACTGGCAAATTCACTGGCAGTAAAAGGAAACTTTGTTTTCAATAATTTTTTATGTACATAATAGGTAAACAATTCTACAGGTTCTGTGATTCAAATTAAATATTAAATTACTGATGGACAAACATTTTTCATTCATTCATACAGGCTGAGTGAATGAATACAATGAAACATGGTGCTGAAAACACAATAAAGGCTTGGCAACGATCAGCATAAGGCGCAAAGGAGAACGCAACTGCCTCCAAAAAAAATACAAACAACAGAAAGCAAGATAGACAGAATGGGTGAAGAAACTACAGCAGTTTCTATAGCAGCCTCTCTGTAACAAATACCCCTTAGTTCCACTGTACATATATTAAATAAAACCATCCTTTATATACTTAAACCATTCATCAAAATTAAAAAAACCTTTCATTAGACAATTGATCCCAAATAATATAGCACCTATATGTGACTATAGTACAAACTAGATGAATAAAAGTGTTTAGGTCAAGCTTAGAAGCCATTATGATCCTAACAAGGACATAGCGCATGATTGGCCCTCGGTCTTTAAGTCTGTAACTGATTGGTTCCTGGTCTTCGAGCTCATTCAGTAGGTGCGGCGAGTGGTGTAGTCCAGTACCATGCTGGCGGCACCCAGCAGCGCAGGATCCTCGAGCTCCGACACCATGACCTTGGTCCCTTGTGCCGAGAGGAGAGCGCGCTGGCTGATCACCTGACGAACGGGATTCTCATAGTGTGCCGCCAGAACACCAGACAGGATCACCAGAGACGGGTTGATCATGTGCAGGATGTTCACGATGCCCAAACCCAGGGCAGTTCCCGCTGTTAGGGAACAGAAGAGAGGCTGTCAGTGCTTTTCTTCAGTGCAAATCTGCTCAGAATAATGTATTTACTTGAATGTGCATCTTACCGGTGTGAAGAACACTCTCGGCTTTGGAGTTGCCAAGGTGAGCAGCGTTGATGAGATGAATAGCATTCACCTGTTCTTTGTTATTCACGGTTATTCCTTCCACCAACAGCAAGTCCTCTGTCATTAAATGTGAAAGAAACATGTAATTACATTTACTTTAACTTGGTAACATTTGTTATGCACAACTCTTCTATTACAAATCCAAACTTAGGACGTTACTATTATTTACTGATTCTGAATGAAACCATAAAATCAAGTCCCAGTGTTCATTAATTTCAGAAAAGCTTTGAAACAACTAATTTCAAACTAGAAATTAAATGTTGCTAACAAAATTAGCAACTATATTGCTAACTATTTTGAACCCGTTTCATGGGACAATGTTCTTAAATTATTTAACAAATTTACATTAACTACTGTATACAGCATGATTAATTTTAAAACAAAAAAGTATTTAATGTTATTTAAAAAAGATGTTAAAAAAATGACGACACTCTCAGAGTAATGGTAGTAAATCGCCATTATTTCCAGTCCTCAAAGTAGCAAAAGCCGAAAAAAAAAGAATAACAGGGATTTCTGGGAACAAATATGATTCAGCTTAATCAGTGATTTTTTTGTTTTGTTTTTTTGTTATGTTAACTAGTTCTTTCAAATGACAGAAATTTTTTTAACACATTACACTACACGAAGGTTCTATCATGTTACTTCTAAACTTCTACAGCATGTATTAATCTTTGTTCATTTCAGTATTTACAAATACATTATTTGTATTTAATTAATATACTATAATATTAAAATATATAATTCAATAATATACTATATTAAATTATTTATATATAAATATGTGTATATGTATATAAAAATGAACAGTTCTATTTTTATTGGAAAAATGTACTGTTTATTGTTGGATAACGCATTAATGGGACCTTATTGTAAACCATAAATTCACTGTCACTAAAATAAATGAACAAGATATCCATCAAACGTTGAGACACTATCACACTACAGAAAAATAGTAGGTGTCACTCCTTTTACGCCACGTTGTTGGCTAGCATTCAGTGTGATTATTCTGTCATATCAGGGCTTGGTCTGTTTTTGTCTTTAAAGAATGAATAGATAAAGGCTGGAGGAGAAATATGAGGCTTGAGGATGAAAGTAATACGAGTTGGACAAATAAAAACAATAGTGAGGGTTTAAATCACTGTTAACTGTGACGTTTTACAGGAATTCAAACCAGTTTAGTTGTTCACTATCAACTGAAAAAGAAATACTTGAAAAGCTGAAGCATTTTGCAACAGAGTGGGCGAGGCTGATGAGCGTGTTTTAATCTAACTGTTAACTGTCTCACCGTCATGGAGTCTCTTGGCTTCTCTCTGCAGGGCGAGACCTGATGAGTAGGCCTCTATGCAGCCGTGGCTGCCACACATGCACTCTGGTCCTTCCAATGAGACCACGATGTGTCCCAGTTCTGCCGCGCAAAACGTGTTGCCATGGATCAGTTCATTATGCTGGATTATACCACCTCCGATTCCTGCACAAGTAAACACAAGGCAAATCTAATTACAGGCAGAGTCACAGAAGTCAAATATAAGTAACAATTATATCAATTTTAGTCTTTATTTATGCAGGGACATGGCATTAGAAATCTGTTTGATCATGTATTTTCATTTACACACACACACACATGTACATGCATGTTTACATACATACACACACACACACACACACACACACACATGTACATGCATGTTTACATACATACATACATACATACATACATACATACATACATCTTTTTCTGGGAATGAACCAAAAAACATTGAAAAATACAATTTTTTTCTATAACTACAATGGTATTTTCAATGTTTTTTGGTTCATTCCCAGAAAAAGATGTAATTATTGCCCTATGACCTACTATGGACATAATAGGAATATAGTCACAATATTTGTGTGTAATGCAAAATAATGGTTCAGAAGTCTTTAAAAAAAAATTCATAACTGATATGGTAAAATCTAAGCAATCAAGCATAAAACTTAGTTAAAAATATACACTAATGTCAAAAGATAGGTGCAATTTTTTAATTGATTTTGAAAAGTATTTTATGGTCACCCAGGCTGCATTTACTTGATCAAAAAACATTAAAAACAACAACAATCTGAAATATTATTACAATTTAATATAGCTGTTTTCTTTTGTAATTTTATTCAAATGTAATTTATTCCTGTGACGGTAAAGCTGAATTTTCAGCATCATTACTCCAGTCTTCAGTGTCACATGATCCTTCAGAAATCATTCTGGATTAGGATTCTTTGATTAATAGAAAGTTCAACAGCATTTAATCCAAATAGAAATATTTTGTAGTATTATAACTGTATACTCTCACTTTTGATCAAATTAATACATTCTTGCTGAATAGAAGTATGAATTAAACAAAAAAAAATTGAATGGCTAAGTATATAAAAATATACACATTTACATTATTAATATTATGTATAAAATTATCATAATATAATTATATTATTATATATAACATATCATTTACATAAAGAGATTTCAGCTATAACCTTTCCAAATGGAAAAAAAAAAAAAATCTTGCATAATTAGGATTGTTTCTTGAGAATTACCCTGCAAAGGTCAAATAAGATTGCAGGAACCTAATTAACCAGTGTTATCAGTCTGTCAGCTTTCTGTCAGGTCTCATTCTTTGCATTATCAAACAAAGGGAAAGCCTGCAACCCCTAGCAACTAACATTAAAGGATATAATAAAGGGAACGGACCGGTTCCAGTGATAATGGTGACAAAGTTCTCCACGCCTTTCCCATGACCAAACTTCCTCTCAGCAAGGGCGGCGCAATTGCCGTCATTATCGACCCACACGGGGAGATGAAGTGCACTAGAAAGAGGTGTACGGATGTCCACCGAACTCCACTCGTTTATTAGCTTAGTAGAGTGGAGGACTATCCCATCTTGTGGGTTCACACGCCCCCCTGTGCTCACACCTGAAAGGAATGGACAGTGAATGAGTGATTGAATTTACAGACACATATTAAAAGACCTGGGACAAACGCAGACATACCGACACCCAGGATTCTGCAGTTGAGGTGAACGGCGTCAGCCATGGCCTGTTTACACATGGTCAGTATCAGCTCGATCCTCTCCTCAAACGTCTTAGGATTCAACTGGATATATTTCTTAACCACTTTACCCTGAAACACAAGCAGACATTTACAAGATGAAATCTTCATTATAAAATATTTTACACCTAATTTCATGTCTAAGGAAATATAAATAACAAACAAAGAAAAATGAAGCAACAAAGGCAACCAACTATTAAACCATCACCTGAAATTCTGCAGGAAAAATTACATAGTAAATTACTTCACCTTCAATTTCTTAGCTCAATCACATTCCGCAAGATACACTACCATTCAAAAAATTGGGATTAGTCAGAAAGTCTCTTTTTTTCCGAAATAAATTAATATTTTTAGCAAGGATGCATTAAATTGACAGTAAAGTGACAGTAAAGGGATTTACGGTACAACATTTTTTTTATTTCAGATTTTCTATTCATGAAATAAAAAAAAAAAAGTATCACACAAAATTAAGCAGCACAACTGATAATATTAATAATGATTATTTAAAACTATTTTCTTGATAATAAAAAATGTTTCTTGAGCACCAAATCAGCATATTAGAAGAATCATGTAACACTAAAGCTGAAAATTCAGCTTTGCCATCACAGGAATAAATTATATTTTTTTAAATATATTAAAATCCAAAAAGGTTATTTTAAATTTTAATAACATGTCAAAATATGACATTTTTGTATTTTTGATCAAATAAATGCAACCTTGGTGAGCATGAGAGACTTTTATAGACTCCATACTTTTGAACAGTAAATTTTATGCATGCAAATAAAAAAAATAAATAAAAAACAGCATAATAATAATAATCTGTCCTTGCTATAACAGATGGAATTATTGTTTGCTTTTATAATGTTGATTTGATCACTTGTCATGAACTTGTACCTCTCCATCACTCTGGCTGGAAGTATGGACCTTGTGAAAGTTATACACCTAAACCAATAAAACACTTCGTCAAATTGCAGAAAGTAGACATTTAAATATGGAACAGACTTTATCATTTTAGTCTGCTTGAGCACCAGTATGAGGTTTATAATGTTTATGAAATAACAGGTGAATATATACAAGCCAAAACGATTCATTGGCTGATATTTGGCCATTTGCAGATTATCCAATATAAATGAATATTTTCTGTTTTAAAATATTTTTAGTGTAATATTGTAAAATACAGAAATCTGAAATAAGTGTGTCTAAATCCAGCATTTATTGCCAAATATTTAATTAAACTAATATAATTAAACCAATTACATTTAATGGCGAGTCTGTCAGTCTGCGGTCCAAGAAACTGCACTATTCACACACACAAAGAGCTGATTACACAACCCTTCTAATCAAACCTGCCACTGTTTGTTTTACAGTCAGACTTGTGTGTGTCACATGAATGAAATATTTACATAAGTGCTGCATATCCTGCTGCATAAAACTGGCACACATCCTATCATAAGCAAACACAGCTGTACTAAGAACCGAACGTAGAGCATATCCCACATCTTCTAAAAGATGAACTGGATCTGAACACCTGACTCCAGAGCTCTGCATACCTTCATACTGACAATGGCGACACGAAGGTTGGTGCCCCCCAGGTCTACAGCAAGGGCACTTTGCGTTTCCAAAATGTGGTCGATATCTTGAGAGATGCACTCCTTTACCGGTGGGAAACAGAACTTTTTCTGTAGTGGCTCAGAAAGGTCAATGGACTGCATGAACTTCAAGATGCGCTGGACCGCATTTCCATCACCGTAGATCTTGGAGCTAGTATACAGAGCCAGAGCATACAGGACATGTTCAGGGTCTGAGTTTACGGTTATGTTACATTTGAGTCATCTAAAAATGGCCAAAAATGAGCCTATTTATTTAACTATAATAATATAATAACTTAACGATTCCCATAAATACAAATATGCTATTGTTTGATAAATCAGTTTGCCTGATATCAGTTTATGAATCAATTGGACTAGAGTTGTTATTGTCAACTAAAACTATTAGATACTGTTAAATATAAACATTAATTGAAATATAATTATAATTAAATTAAAAGCAAACTTAAAAAAAGAAAATTACACGCCTTAAATGTGTTGCCTTGACAAGTGAAATAAAAGAAGTTGAAGTTCTAAAATTACTAAATTGCAAACTAAATTAGTACTAATTACTAACTAAAATGGATAAATAAAAAAATAAATAGAAATAACAAAATTACTAAAACTTAAAATAAAATTAAACTCACAACTGAAAATACTCAAATAAATTTATTACCAAATGTATTTATTTTTATTAAAATATTAATGATAAATAATAAAATAAATATAAAATATATTTATATAAATATAAAAATGTAAGATATATTAAAAATAAAAATTTGCCACAGGTATATATATAAAAATTAATAAAAATTAATTACCAGGGGTAGCGTTTTCCAAACTGCAGCTCCAGGGCATGGTATATTTTATTATGTGTGTCTGCATCTCGCACATGTAGAACATTTTCCCCTATTGCCAAAATAACATGAATTGGTAAACCTGATCCATCAAGACTCATACTAAAGATTTAAACACTCAGTTAAACAATAAGCAGTCCAAGCCTTTTCAGAAGAGCAAACATGCCATGCTGATTTCAAGGATCCAAATCAATTACTGTACATTCTGAATGGAAATGAACACTATGTAAAAAGTACAGAATAGTGATCATTCATATTCATAACTAATCTCACCTGTTTCTCGGCCCGTCTGGCGAGTCCCCAGGTTAATGACAGGTGTTCCGAACGCTCCGGCCTCACGAACTCCACAGCTGCTGTTCCCGATCATGCAGCCGGCGTGTGCCACCAGCTGGATGAACTGATCGAACGGAACATGCTTCACCGCACGGAAGTTCGGATGCTGTTCGATTCCCTTCCGCCTCATCACACGAACCATCTCCTTACTGCCTACATGACACAAAACACAGAGCAATATGGGATTAATGGGGCGGAATTCTACTACACTTCAGTAGCAGGGAAGGATTCATAAGACTGTTTCAACTGGTACTGTCATTGCACACTGAGTCCGAAATTTTCATATGCGTTTTTTCCGTATTCGTCATCCTTTCCTATCAAAATGCTTGCTACGGATGCGAAAACGCAGAAAATCGAACTTGATACAATTTTTTTTAATGACGGACGAAAGTTTCAGAGGCAGTGTGTAAACTTGATTGACACAAAGTGAGGTCGTATTTATTTTTTGACGTGCGAAAATTTCGGACTCAGTGTGCAATGACCTTGTCTTGAAGTTTTTTGAACAATTAATCCAAATGTCTGGCTCATAAGAGTCACAATTACATTTTTTCAGAGTTTACATTTAATTCAAACTACAATTATGACATATTATATTGTGTGTTATTAACTAAAAATGCCAATTGAAATAAAGCTTAAATAAAATAAAAGAGAAATATTAGATGAAACAAACCAAATTACTAAAATCTAAACCAAATTTAAAATGAAAACAATACGAAAAAAGTAAATATAAAACATGGATAAATAATAAAATAGTCATACAATGGTAAATGTCTCATTACATTAGAAATGCCCTGACATTTGGGGTGGGTGAAATTACTACAAATTTATATCATAGTAATTGTAAAAATAGTTATTTTTGCAGTAACTTAAAAAAAAAAGCTAAACAACAGACAATATAATATATTAACTAAAATGAAAACTGAATATATAAAACAAAACCTAATTCAAAATATGAATAAATATTATAATAGCATATAATACAAAAATAACATTGATTATATTGTGTCTGCAATTCTTTCAGAATTTTTTCATTGAAGTTACAGCAAAAACAACTATATTTTAACAATTAACATAAAATTACACATACTGTGATAAAAATTTTAATTACGCCTCCCACTGCATCCTTTTGTTTCTGTAAATAGTTCTATTCCAATGGAAGAAACAGCAACTCTGCTTTGACTGCTGCCTCCAGTAGTGTCTAACTTTCATTAACACCAAACTCAAAACAAACTGCCAAACTGTTGTATCTGTTTCTAAAGCCCTTGTAAATTATCTCACACTGCTGATAAACCTCTGAGGGTCACACAAAGCCCTTCAATCTGAGAGAAACTGCAGCTATACTCAGGAAGCACAAGTGTGTATATAGTGTTTTCATTAACAAAAAGTGTGGGAAAAACTGAAAAAAATTAAATAAAACAAGAGAAAGAGCTGACCAGCATCAATATTTGGGAAGAGAACGAGAGTCCTCTTGTTGAAGGAGATGAGGGCATCCAGCATTAACTCATAGATCTTAATAGAATTCTTGATGTCTGTAGTAACAGGATGCTGCAGAGCTACAATATAGTCCTGTTCCTTCACATCATCCCCTGTTTAAGAAATAAATGAAATCACATATACATAAAAGACAGCATTAGAAGTTTTTAACAAAATTAATTGATTGATTGCATAGTCTTCATTGTTTATTTCTAGTAACTGCCATCTCCACCCATTCCTCTATAGTACATACCAAGCCACGACTTGATGATATCAGTATAATCGTCTCGTTGGTGGGCGGAAAGCAGCTTGTCGTATGACGGGCAGCCGGCCAATAAAATGCGAGAGTGGTCTTCGCACATAGAGATGAGGTGTCTCTCTGCCGAGCGCGTGCAGACGGCGTGGTAGTGTGCCAGTTTGGAGATGGCGTGACGAATGGAATCATCAATGGTGCCGCTCACTTCTCCACCTTCCAGGTGCAAAATGCGAATGTTCATTAGAGCCGCTGCCGTCGCCAAGGCCAGAGCGTCAAAACGGTCGCCATGAACGAGCAGAATGTCAGGGGCGAGACGCTGGAGCACGTCGGGAAGCTTCACGAGCGCGAGACCCACAGACTCCACCATAGCAGCTTCGTCCTCACCACGAACAATGGTGTGCAACTTAGAGCCAATATCAAACTCATCCTGTTCAATCATACGAAACGTGTTTCTGGGAAAGAGAGAAAGAAACTCATCATTAATTATGCCTTAGTGCTGCAATTAATGGTTATTTTGATCATTGATTAATCTGACAATTATTTATAAAAAAATTTTTTTTTTTTAACAATTTTACTCAAATTCATTTTAATCCATTATTAAAACTGTTATTGCACATCCTGTCAAACTAATTTGTTGTAAATTATTTTAATGATTATTATTGATTTTAGCGATTTGTTTTTGCAGGCCTACTTTGCATCAAAGAGCAAGAAAGATCCATCACAATTCAGTATGCAAATACATTTTAAAAAGACCAATTTGGATTCAGTACGCAAATATTACAACAACACCGTAGCTGTATGCTACAGTTCGAATGGTGAACATTTTCAGTCAATTTTCGAAAATGTATCTTTTTTTTTCTTTAGTATTTAGCATCAAAGACAGAAATGATGTAGAAAACAAAGTCTGAGTGGTAAGAGACAGGTTGTCCATTTACAGTACTTTGAAAAAGAGAGTCTTTGCTCCCTGTAGCTAATGTCAAGTTTACATGACCCAAGGAGGAGTCAAGACTGTTTTGGCTTCACTGATAAAAGACAATGGCTTCTAGCCACCATCAGCAGCCCACTGTGAGAGTCAAGCTCTCACCGTCAAGAGCTGCATTCCAACATTTCCATGGCAACAGAGAGAAATAGTGCTGATTCATGAAGCTCTCAAGCTCAGATGAAGATAGAGTTACTGGACCTGTGGCTTACCTCGCTGTTTATATTACTGCTATGATACGTTATCACCTAAATTACAGTCAATACAGATCTGTTTAAAGGAACAGTTCACCAATAAATGAAAATTCTATCATCATTTACTCACACTCATGTCACATTTCAAACCAGTAGGAATTGCTTTCTTCCATGGAACACACAAAAAAATAAAAAATAATAAATTTAAAAAATAAAATAAAATTTTGAAGAATGTCTCAACTGTTTGTCTGTAAATTGAAAACCAGTGGGGACCAAAACAACTTTGGATCACGCCAACTTTCAATGCACGGACAAAATACCTTCTTTTGTGTTCCATTGAAGAAACAAAAGCATTTCAGTTTTGGAACGACAAAACTAATTTACTTAAGAGTTATGATTGTCAGCTGCTCTGATATGCAATATTCCTTAAACAATTTAATGTATCAGTTAAACGACTTACAACTTAAAATTTATGATCAGCATAATCTAGCAGTCTTACCCGTAATCGTCAATGAGATGTGAACCCAGCACCACCACCTCCAGGTCAAAGATTTCAGCTTGAGACTTGATGCCGAACATGATGGGTGCGAGTTTAGAGTAGTCCGCTCTGTTACAGGTGGCCACGCACACACGTAGTCGTTCCGTCAACCTCTTCTCCGATCGCTCCATCTTCTGCTGTGCTTTCTGGGTCCTCAGATAGTAAAGTTCCTAAATGAGGAACATGATTATAAACGTATACAGTATTCTGAGAATGTATAAAGAAGAATGAATATGCAAATTTAGTCAAATACTACATAGGCAAATCATTAAAAGCAATAGTTTATTTAGTGCCATCCTTCCACTAGAACACATAGTCCCTGACATATAAACTAAAGTTAATAGATATTACTACAGTATATTGAATTTCAGCACAACTTTGAACCCTGCACTGACCAATCATCATCCAAGATTGGAACTTGATCTGTTCAATACACTACCGTGCAAAAGTTTGGAGTTTGTAATAATAATAATAATCAAATATATATATATATATATATATATATATATATATATATATATATATTTATTTATTTTAATACTTTAATTCAGAAAGGATGCAATTAATTGATCAAAAGTGACAGTAAAGACATTTATAATGTTACAAAAAATATCACAGTTCCTAAAATTATATTAAGCAACGCAACTGTAATTAGAATTGTTTCTTGAGCACCAAATCAGCATATGAAAATTATTTATGGAGGACCGTGCAACACTAAAGACTACAGTAAGGGCTGCTGTATTTTTGATTGAATAAATAAGTAAAGTAAGAGACTTTCAAAAAAAATTTTTTTTTTTTTAAACATACAAATTCCAAACCTTTGCTTGTATGCTTAAATAAAAGAAAAAACAATGAAAATACTATTGTAGAAATTGGGGTTTCCAAACTGAGAAGGATCATACTTACATGAGTATTCCTGACCTGAACACTCTGAGGCATGAAAACAGAATAAGAAAAGAAAAGAGGTATATTTTGCTGTCACTTCATAGAGGAATATAAAACTATACATCCATTATGAAAGTGACCTGCCTGAATACACAAACCTTTACTGCAGCACGCATTTCTAAGCGCTCTTTCAATGCCAAAGGACACCTTCAAATGCTTGTACCTTGTATTTGGACATTGACCATTTTAAAGGCTTCATACCTGTTTTAGAGGCATTAAGTAAACAACACAACTGGAAAGTAGCAGAAGCAAAGTACATGGAATATGGTGGCTACGGTTATGAGTGCCAAAGTCCCACTGCATTATAAAGAAATCACCAAACCTGCCAAAGACAAACTATATTTAACTGTAAATCCTGACACATTAAATAACAGTCAGAAAAAGTCTAGTCTAATTTTAACAGTTCACTGAATCGTTATAAAAAAAAAATATTTTTGATACATTAGGTATTATGGCTCACGTAGTATGACATTGAGAAATACGGGGCTCACACAAGGAAAAAACATCTCCATATTATTCAGAGCAAAAATATGCACCAAATCTGAGCAAAAATATGCAGTTGTGTGTAGATATTGACATTTATATAGCCAATTTCAAAAGAAGATGAAATTCTGATCATGTAACTCAATAATAATTTTATAGGCCCTCATAGTTAAGCAGACTACTTGCATAAAAGACTTAGAAGATATGGGAGATATGGAGTGACTTCTGATATTTATATTTAAATGCGTAGTTTTATGATGAAAGCTCTATATTTTGTATTGTGGGGCAAAACATACAATGAATTTCTCAAAAGCCTGTTGTATCATATTTGATTATTTTTCTAAAGATGAGTATGGATAATCCAGTACCACCTAAATTGCATCAGTCCAGTAAATGTTCATCTTAAAATATTACTAACAATATAAACTTTTTTTACTTTATAAAAATCAGTAAATATTTAACAACAAAAAGATATTTAGAGAAGACAAAAAAAAAAAAGAAAAAAAAAAAAAAGTATTATGCGATCCAAGGAGAATATAACTGTAGAGGCAAAAAAAAAGAGATATAGCTTTCAGCCATTCACACTCAAAAGAAAACTATCCCAAACATGGAGAAATGCCACAAGGGTGTGTCTTGGGGCCAATGCAAATATGTTCAAGTTTGTGGTTTGAGTCGTCTTCTTTCACAAAGCCAAAGATGACTGGAAAATCAGGTCACGTCAAATGTAAATTGTCACAACTAAATTCCATGACAAACCAGTTGCACCAGAGAGCTGAACCATTAATGAACTGGTACAAAGAATAATAGAGATGTCCTAGAAGTTTCATATTGGTCAAACCACACTTCCTCTAATTTAACAAGCAAAGTATTTTAAATATTAATAACATTTCAAAATGGAACAGCTTCATTAATGTTCATTACAACTTAATTACTAAATACTACTATTAACATAAAAATAAAATAAATTATGCCAAACTCCTTAATATAGCTCTTTTTTAAAGATTTTAGCATTTTTATTCTTCATTTGAATCTTAGGTTGGTTACACCAGCTTAACATTGTATCCCATAAAAACATTTAATTAATTTTAATTCAGCAATATTTATAAGAGAAGAAGTGTAAATCATATGTAAATCATTACAGTATGTTAAAAGCGCTGTACATTCATAATTCAATATGATGTGCCACTGAGAAATGTATAGTCGGTACAGCGGTAAGATAAATGTCACATTGATTTAATCAAGCTAGAAAACACAAACTAGTTAAACTGGACCAAATGAACATACAGAACAATGAATGAATGAAACGACGCAAAAGAATGAATGACCATTCTAGTGCCTTGTGTGTGCGTCAGAACAAATCTGTGTTTGCTGCCAAGGTCAGTTCAAATCAACGTAGTGTACCTTTGTAAAGTTTAAGGTTGTTAAGATTTTTTTCATATTTTTAAAATAATCTTTCACCAAGGCTCCATTTTATGATTTAAAAATGAAAAAACAGTAAGGCTAGGAAATATTATCACAAATTCATTTAACTGTTTTCTATTTTAATATATTTTATAATGTAATTTACTCCTGTGATGGCAAAACTGAATTTTCAGCAGCCATCACTCAATTTTCAGCACATATTTATTATTAATAATGCTGAAAACATTTTTTGTGGAAGCTGTTTTTTTACCCAGAAAATCTTACAGACCACAAACTTTCAATGTAAACGTGTAGTAATCTTAACCTGACAGGTTGTGCATGTAGGTTATTCACGCAGAAGAACCCTGTATTATGATGACTTATTCAAAGATTCACTTGCACGTGATTTAACTCTCGTGGTATGACATGAACAAGGTCTCAGACAGTACAGTGTCTGTGCTCTATAGCCAACAGATGTCTACAGAACATCTTCATCCTCCAAAAACGAGGTTACAATGGCATATGGCATAGTTTAAGGCAGTGATAGGCCTTTTGGGAAATCTTCATCACTCTCACACTTGTCCTACTATGTACTAGAGGGATTCTCGGGCACTGTCCATCTGTCCCGCCAGCCTCTGTGTTTGTCATCTACTCTACATAAAAATAAAACCCAGAAGTCATTAAATTAATACCATTCTGACTAAGTGTCCACATCAAGATACTGAGAAACCCACCATGTTTCCAGCTCACACACTCATCATCCCTGCTAAGAGGCATCACAAGACTCTAGCTGCACCCTAAACATTGCAAACGGGGTGGGGGGGGGGGGGGAAGAAGGCAGAAGGAACGAGGAAAAGCAAATGACAAAATGGCATCTGACTCACATGTGGGTTTCTAGCATGTCCTGGCATCATGGTGTGTGCAGTTTTCTTTTCTGCTGCTTTCTGAATCAAACAGGAGCACCTTTCAAGCTGCTCTCGCTCTATTCGGTGTCTCTGACAGCCATTAAAGCAAAAGAGAGGAGGACAACGGCCCCCTGCATGCTTCACACAAAGCAGCTCTGGCAGGACCGGCCCAGGGGGCGGGGACAAGACAGCTCTTGCGCACTGATTGGCTGTCTGGGGGAGAGGCGAACTGTGTCTCCGCCCCTGCATCCTCTCCACTACAGGAAGTTGTTTAAATTTTTAAGTGCTTAAAGGCGGGGAGAAGAGAAAGAATCAAATGTACACACAATAGATAGCAAGCAAGTGTACACAGAAACATCCTTCTTCGTAATAATCGACATTTTACTTCCTTTTAGCAGATGAATCAGAATCCTTTGTACAATCCAGCACATTGCTACAATTCCACAACACACTTTCAACATTAAATGCCTTAACAATTCTGATATATCACATTCTGTAGCTAAATGATAATATTTTTTGCACCTTCAAACTTATTGTCAGAGTGATTTTTAGCTTTATTTTTTAAACCAGCTAAAAATCAAAAAAGCATGTTGTTGTCTTTTTATATACAAATATTATAATCGAATAATTGAAATAAATTTCTAATTATAGTAATTATTAAATTTGATTATCTATTTTAAAATATACAATATTAATTATAATAAATATATTAAGTGTATATGTCAAATGTATTATACACACGTATTGAAATAACATTCTTAACATTTTTTGCATTTTCAAATTATAGCCACTTGAATTTATCATAAATTATTATTTTCATTTAACTACTTTGCAATGAAACAATTCAAAATCAACCAAATAGAAATAAATGACAGAAGCATTTTGTCCTAACCAGATGTGTTAATTTAATTCATTTAAATAAATTTTCATAAAATAAATAAAAATAGAATGATTAGCTAGATACAGTAACAGAAATCACAAACAAAAATACATAACTTTTTAGGGTGTTTTCTGTGGTATATTTGACCAAAGAACAGGTCTGAAAATATTAAGTAATACCATTTATTATAATATTTATTAATTAGTTAATATATATATATATATATATATATATATATATATATATATATATATATATATATATATATATATATATATATATATGCATGTGTTGAATGTTAATCTAATAATGATAATCTGACTTGCTGACAAACCTATGCTGATATGCAAAAACGGTAACTGACAACAACTCTTTTTTTTATTATTTCCTAATTATAACCAAACAAAGAAGAAAAATTTTTTTAACACAAATTGTCAACTGAACTGAGTCATTGTGCTCAAAAAAAGAGCCACGTCCTCAACACTCAGAGTAACAGAGCAGGTATGGCATGCTTCAGTATGTGACTGCATGAGCCTGCATTCGTTCTTTAGCCATGCATTTCCTTTTTATCTGGAAGGGTGTGTTGTGTGCCGAGCGTTAAACTTAGGTGTGGTGGACAAGGATCTGCGTCTGTTTGCATTTCAGCTTTTACATCCTAAAGCAGAATTTAAGCGTCACATCGACAGTGATATATCTGACATGATGTAGACAGAGAAGGTGCTGCGTCACAAAGTACTGATAACATAACAACTGCAAGAAATCATAGCCTATAAAGAAGCTTATAAGACATTTGTACTTCAAGCTGCCTACAACAAATCCTCCAAGGACCATCTTAATTATTTCCTTTTGACAGTTTAGACTGAATATCACTGACATCGATCCATGCCATATCAATCTTAGTGCTCCTTTATTTAGATGTAACAGCTCATTAAGGTACTATTTCCTATGAGTGTGAGTTTCAAATACTGCATACCCAGTCTTAGAAAAAGTTGAGTGAGGAAGAGATAAGCATAAAGACAACTTACAACGTGCTGATCAAGACCAGAGCTTTAACCTGAGGTGAGAGACGAGCCAAACAAAATACAATCAAGCATATGGAAATGAGCACATATTTGTCAGCAGACATCAGGGCAATCAAAACAAAAGGAAATAGTGCCATCTACTGGCAGAACCAGAGACAAGCACCTGATCACAATAGATTCTCAGTACAATAGTACTGGATCAAAGACAGAGCGTATGTTGCATAATACTGATTTCCTACCAGAAATCATATATTATATATATATATATATATATATATATATATATATATATATCTATAATAGAATTTACAATCTAGCATGTGTCCAAATGGAAAATTATAGTATTAGCCTCTTTACACACCAACCAAAATTGACTCTAAAAAACACCAGAAGATGCCAAGGGTCCCTGATCACCTGTGTGAACTAATGTGTCTATAATATAAGATGCCTGATTGTCCTAAAACATCTGATTGTCCTTGACGTGGCAAACCACATGTAACAATGTGCCCCGCCAGACACGTTCAAAAACAATTGAACATATCTTGGTGGGAGAGTGCAGAAACATATCACTGCAAGAAATTGCAAATCTGGTGCAGTCAAGAGGATGAGATGCACTGTAGTACTTAAAGCAGTAACTAGTAACTAAAGATACTTCAAGAGACCTACCTGCAAAGCTACAGAACTGTTAAAAGTGTAAAAATGCTGTCAAAAATAACGTCATTAATAGATTGTCTTTATCAATTAACTTCTATTAACTAAATTAAATCAACATTTGATGTGACATCCCTTTGCATTTAAAGCAGCTTTTGCCCTAGATGCACTTGCGCAGTTTTTCAGGTTTCTTGAAGCATCTTGGAGACAAGTTCTACTGGATTAAGTCTGTCTCAGATTAAGATCTCTGTGTGGAGCACTGGCAATTAATGGCAGGAAATGTAAACTGATATTTCATACTGATACACTACAGCAAAAGATAGAAATAACTGACTTAAAACCATTTTTAGCTGGTGAAAATACTGGTGTTCTGATCATTTTGGTCACCACTGTACAAAGTCTGAATATTTGTATCATCCTTACTTAAATGCTGACTACATTACTGAATAAAAACACTACAAAGTCAGATTAGCTGTGAAAATAAAGTTATTAATAAACGACAGATGTCGAGTCTAACTTAAAGTAAAGGTAACGTGGCGAAAACTTTCGCGTGTGCTTTTATACACACTGCTACTGGCCCAAGAAATGCTAGCAAGCTGTGTGTTAGCACATTACTTACGTTGACACGATTATCTGTAGTACATTCCCTTGCGTGATAACAGGTGTTATAGAATCGAATATAACGAACGCTGATAGATTTAATAAATTATCAACAGAGAGGCAGGTTAATCGGGTGTCAATGCGAAACGAGGACAGCGCTGTGAGAAGATTCTCTCTCTGTTTCTATTGGAGTAGCGGGCGGGTCACAGCTCACTGCTGCCACCCACTGACAGGAACTAGCACCAACTGTCGGTTTATTTATTTTTTTCAAAGCAAAACTATAAACAGAGGCGGACAAAGTACACAACTCCATTACTTGAGTGAAAGTACAGATACTCCTGGTCAAATATTACTCCATTACAAGTAAAAGTTGTAAAGATAGATTTTTACTTGAGTAAAAGTACAGAAGTAGCCTACTTGCTTTTAAAAGTAGCTACTGAAGTACCAAAAGTAAAAAAAAAAAAATTATGTCAATGCGCTGTTTTATTATTGTTGTACGTAATACTTGCAATACCGCTGAAGCAACTTACAATACATTACACCTACACTGCAAAAAAAAAAAAAAAGAAAAGTTGAGCCAACTTAAAATTTTAAGGCAACCAGCTTCAGCAGATTTTTGAGTTTTCTCAACTTGTCGTTTTAAGTTTATACAACAAAAATGTGAGAATCTCCCACAAAAATAAGTTGAGCAAACTCAAAAATCTATTGAAGCTGGTGAAAAAAAAAAAAAAAAAGAAATTTAAAGAGATAGTTCACCCAAAAATTAAAATTCTGTCATCGTTTACTCGCCCTCAAGTTGTTCCAAACCTGTATGAATGTATTTGTTCTGCTGAACACAAAGGAAGATATTCTGAAGAATGTGGGAAACAAAGCAGTTCTGGGGCACCATTGACTTCCATAGTATTTTTTTCCCTACTATGGAAGTCAATGGTGCCCCAAAACAGCCTGGTTACAAACTTTCTTCAAAATATCTTTCCTTTGTGTTCTGCAGAATGAAGACATTCATACAGGTTTGGAACAACTTGACAGTGAGTAAACAATGATAGAGTTTTCATTTTTGGGTGAACTATCCCTTTAAGTTCGCTCGACTTTTTTTTTTTTTTTTTTTACAGTGTACTGAATACACTGACTAGCTTGTAGTATCTTTGGAATAAAGAGCTTTTAGAATGTTAAAAACCTATGGGGGAAAAAAACTAAATAAACAAACAAAAAAAATATATATTATTTAATACCCACCCCCACAAAAGCAGGATGGTAGTGATCTCACACAGCTCTGGCAGTGTGTGCACACATCTATGTGTAGCCATTCATCCACATTTGAACAGAGTGGACAGTGAAATCCTGTAAATACAGAGTGATAAGGAAGAAGAAAAAAATCAAACCTGCTTTAAAACCCAGCAACACAACTGTAGCTGTATAACTTTATAACAGCAACACTGCTTTAACAAAAAAGCAAAACAGCAAGATTATTTGACACATAAACAAAAATTTTAATCGCTCTCACAGTACTTTTATTGTCACACACAGAACAGTCTGTGCGGTGCTGCTTCAAGTCCAACACCTATTTTGTTTTATTAGGAGATGCACAACAGTTCTTCTGTGGCTTTATAGGTTATATTTGCACATACACAATTTAGCAAACCACAATACCACAGTATTAACTTCTTATTATTGAATTGTTGTAAATAAATATCACATTTGCAACTGGTCAGTGTTGAAAAAATGCTTGGAAATCACTTCATGTACAAGAGTGATTACTATCAAACTGTCTGAAAAAAAGAAAGTCACCTTTTAGAGAAGAAAAGAAAATCACCCACTGATTTTCAAAGCTGCTACATAGTAACGACTTTCTACTTCGAGACCCTAAATAGAAATGTAGTGGAGTGAAATGTACGATATTTGTCTTTCAGATGTAGTGAAGTTAAAGTCATAAGTTTCCAGAAAAAATAATACTCAAGTAAATGTACTTAGTTACATTTTTCACTGAAATGTCCACTAGCACAATCAATAACAAATCTCTTGAGCATTGTGACTTGATGTAGCCACGCATTGCCTATAACAAAACTTCCCTTATTAAAACACACTCAACTAACTAATTTAAATGTAGATTCATGTAATATTAGGTGATTATTTGTGACCCTGGACCACAAAACCAGTCTTAAGTCACTGGGGTATATTTGTAGCAATAGCCAAAAATACATTGTATGGATCAAAATTATCCATTTTTCTTTTATGCCAAAAATCATTAGGATATTAAGTAAAGATCATGCTCTATGAAGACATTTTGTAAATTTCTTACCGTAAATGTATCAAAACTAGTAATATGCATTGCTAAGAACTTCATTTGGACAACTTTAAAGGCGATTTTCTCAATATTTTTTGCACCCTCAGATTCCAGATTTTCAAATAGTTGTATCTCGGCCAAATATTGTCTGATACTAACAAACCATACATCAATGAAAAGCTTATTTATTCAGATTTCAGATGGTGTACAAATCTAAATTTTGAAAAATTGACACTTAAGACTGGATTTGTCGTCCAGGGTCACATTTTTTAATTATAGCGACCTCCAAACTATCTCTTAAAGGGATAGTTCACCCAAAAATGAAAATTACACCATGATTTACTCACCCGTATATGACTTTCTCCTTTCAGACAAATACAGTTAGAAAAAAAACCTGTCCTGGCTCTTCCAAGCTTTATAATGGCAGTGAATGGGATTTAAGATTAAGATAAAATGTACTCCACACAGCTCCAGAGGGTTAATAAAGGCCTCCTGAAGTGAACCGATGCGTTTGCGTAAGAAAATTGACCTGTATTTAAAACTTTATAAACTATAATGTCTAGCTTCCATTAACTATCGTACTTGTGTTCATAAGAGAGTGGTGTTCCAGCAGATGATGTACAGGATGTAGGAGTAGCGTAAGCTCTGGTGAGAATATGCTAGTCACGCAAAACCTAGTTTGGTTAACTGCAAAGGAAACCCTGTCTCCTCTTGGCTTATATTGTAATTCTACAACATTTTTCTTTACAAATCTTCATTTTGTACTTCTAATTCATAATATCTCACTCTTCTGATATCGTCATATCTTACTTTTAGATGTTCAGTAATTTCTTATGAATATATAAGAATTATAAATGAAAAAGTTTATTCCCATCCAGGCTTGATTTGCCTTGCCCACTTTAGCAAACTCACTCAGACCAATCAAACAAGCTGACAAATAGTCTGCTGAATATTAATTGTGTCTATTTGTTAATGAGGGATTTGTAGGCACACCAGTGTTTTTGGATTTGTGGATTAAGTTTATATTTTTATGTAAAAATATAACCCAAGTGGAATGTTGTCACTATAGTATTATTTTTAAATGTAATAAATTTATTGTAAGTTATAGTGTTATTTTTTAATTTTCATGAATTTAATGTACATTTCAGACATCTTCGCTTTCATGAAAACCCATGTGAAATCATTAAATTTGCATTCATATAGTTGCTACTATATAAATAAATATGTAAATATCCATATGTCTATGTCATAGATTAATTTTACCTTTCAGATGAATCTCTTTTACTGGTCCTGCTTTAATTATTCAACTAAATTATTAAATAGAATAATTGATTTACTATTTTACAGTGGTGACACTTTAAATATGTATAAATATTAATAATAATAATATCAAAAGTCATTTATACATTACAAAATTTATACATACAAAATTTTTTCTTAGCCTTATCCCAGTTTTGAGGAATTTTAAAATTATTATTATTAAAGTTAACTACAGTTAAATTAAATGTAGCGCTGTTCTTAAAGGGATAGTTAACCCAAAAATGAAAATTTGATGTTTGCTTACCCCCAGGGCATCCAAGATGTAGGTGACTTTGTTTCTTCAGTAGAACACAAACGAAGATTTTTCACTCAAACCGTTGCAGTCTGTCAGTCATTTAATGCAAGTCAATTGGCACACAATCTTTGAGAGTAAAAAAAACATGCACAGACAAATCCAAATTAAACCCTGCGGCTCGTGACGATACATTGATGTCTTAAGACACGAATCAATCGGTTTGTGCGAGAAACTGAACAGTATTTTTATCATTTTTTACCTCTAATACACCACTATGTCCAACTGCCCTGAGCGCGTGCACGGCATCCGGTGCGTGACGTCCCAAAACAATGAAAAGATAAATTGTACACAACAATTTGTTAGTAACCCTAGTTAAATGTACTATACACTTCACGTTTCACAGTAACTCAAGAGATGAGTAAGTGTCAATAGGTTTAAACAATCACTCAAAGACAATTTTTCCAATAAATGGTATTATCAATCAAATATAGATCAGAAAATAAAATACAACTAACTTAATGAAAGGTATTAAAGCTCACAAAATAATATGATATACAACATAAATTCAGTCTCTTTAAAGCTTCTTTAAATTCGACACTTTTCAAATATCCAAAAACAAACACAGTTGCAAGCTTGTATTCGTTGGGGCCCCTAAATGAAAATCCAGTTGTTCCCAAAAAATGAAAATGAAAATGAGCAAAAATTGTACATCAATCGGGTGTTTGTGACAGAAGGCGGCGCAATGATGGGTTCAGCAGCATCAACCTGTATGCACTCGAACTCGGTAGCCCCCCGATAGTTTTGACCCACGATGCCGATGACGTCTAATCCCTCGTGGCCGGAGGAACTCTGAACATCACCTGGTAGCTCCGATTTTCCATCCGATGTCATCCAGTTTCCTTAAACCGGATGTGAAGTCTCCATAATCACTTTGAAATTATCGTCTACTGATTTAGCAAACGAAACAGAACGATCTAGCAAAACACAGGCCGAGTTGTCCACTCGAATTTACAGCAATGTGATATATATACAGTGTTGGGGAGTAACTAGTTACATGTAACGGAATTACGTAATTTAATTACAAAATAAAAGTAATTGTAATCAGTTACAGTAACTGAGAAAAAATGTGTAATTAAATTACACTTACTTATGAAAATGTTAAGGATAACAAAGGGGGTTACATCTGATTTTTTTTTCACACACACTCCCACATACAGATTTAATTGATTTCTTTCATAAATTGCAGTGACTGCTCTAAAATATGAAACACCAATGTTTCAGAATTTTATAACATGCTTATCCGATAACTCTTATATTTCCTATATGGGTTTATGTATATGCTTTTTTTTTTTAAGATTAACTCTTTTTTTCTAAGGCACTGTTAGATCCAGTGTTTCCTGTCATAGCTATGCAAAGATTTGATTTCAAAAACAGTATCATAGCTATTAAATTATTCCTTGTCATGATTTTAAATCTGTATTTAACCTCAGCATGATTTTAAAGCAAGTCTGATTTTGTGATGGCTGTGCTTCATCGGATGCCCATTTTCCACAAGGTGGTATGATTCATTAGGGTCTTCTTGAAATGGTCTCAGTGGTCGTGTAAAACAACACCCTTTTTACCTTGTCAAAAACAGCTATGTTCACAGTGACTCGTTTCGGTGCATATCTCTTTACATGCTAATGAGCTCTGCTCACCCCGCCTCTCTTCTGTGGAAGTGATCCATCCTTGAGTTTTAACTTTTTAACAAAACCTGCCTTGAATTGACCCTCATTCAGAAAACAGTCTGGAGTTAAATGATTTGCGCAGCCAGACATAAACTAATTTAGTGAAAGTGAAGTGAAGTGTGGCCAAGTATGGTGCCCCATACTCGGAATTTGTGCTCTGCATTTAACCCATCCAAGTGCACACACACACACACGTCTGGTTTGCTATCCTTGTGGGGACTCTCCATAGGCGTAATGGTTTTTATACTGTACAAACTGTATGTGCTATTGTCCTACACCAACCCTACACCTAACCCTACCCCTTACAGGAAACTTTGTGCATTTTTAGATTTTCAAAAAAACACCATTTAGTATGTTTTTTAAAGCCTTTTGAATTACGGGGACATAGGCAGTGTCCTCATAAACCACCTTCAAATTGTAATAACTCTGTCATGTCATTATACAAATTTTGTCCCCGTAAACCACAAAAACCAGTACACACACACACACACACACACACACACACACACACACACACACACACACACACACGGAGCAGAGGGCAGCCATATTCCTGCGGCGCCAGGGGAGCAGGTGGGGGTTTGGTGCCTTGCTCAAGGGTCTCACCTCAGTCGTGGTATTGAAGGTGGAGGGAGATCTGGTATTCACTCCAAAATCCAAATGGCTTGATAATTGAGACAGTTTAGGTTTTTGGGGAATTAAAAAAAGGAGTGAATTTCTATCATTGTAGGGTGGTTGTGTCCACAAACTGCTAAGACACATTTATATGCAAATGAAGATATTTTTCATCCAATATCTCCTTTAAAATTAAAACATTATCATTTTAATTCAAGTGATGAAATATTTCAAAAGTCTAACAGTAATCAATGTTGAGTACTACTGTAAGGTGAACCCTGCCTGGTTAACATGTTTGAAAATGATTAACAGTTGAAAACATTAGAAACAAGTAATCAAATGTAATCAGTTACATTACTTTAATAAAGTAATGAAAAGTTACACTACTTATTACATTTTAAGTAAGGTAACTTGTAATCTGTAACCTATTACATTTACAAAGTAACCTTCCCAACACTGGTTATATACATATGGACTTATAGATGAAAGTTCATGTTACATCACATAAACGTTATAAATTAGTATCTGGCTTTCGTTCTGAAAGGCCCTAATCTAGACGTACATGTTTACTCTTTAAAATATCAGTGCTACCGTCCTTGGTGACTTGCACTTCTCTCACGTTTTCTCCCACCCCCTTCTCTTCCCGTTTTCTTCTTAGCTCCGCCTCCCTCCACTCTGACCCGGTCCATCATTCGTCACCGACAAGGTAAGAAAATTACATTAATTAAAAAACAAAATACTCTTAATATTTCAAGATTTTAACTTATAATACAGAATATAATATTTAAACAAATGACAAAAAAAAAAATGTTTTCACACTGTTGCATAAACAAACAGTTAAATTACACTAGCCTAATTAACAATGACAGATAATGAAGATGGGTTGCTGTAGTGTCTATTCCAAAACTACACCGATGGGTTTTTGACTGGTTTTAATTATTTCCTGCATCTGTCTCTCTTCAGTCGAACGTTATCACAGACATTATACCGTGATTTTATAAAGTATTTTATAGTCAATGCAGACTATAGACTACATGTGAAACAACTGCTCTGCACCTGTTCTCACCAGTAAAAGAAAGCTGGTGAGGGGATATTGGCGCGATGATTATAGGCTCACTCTCGCTGCATCACTCCTTATCAATACTCAATACACGCCTACTCCGTACCGCGAGATGATCGCGTGCCAGTAGTGCTACTGCAGAACTGCAGCAGCAGCAGCAATGCGGTCCATGCTGCATTGCAGTGGCATTGGTATGATGTGCGTGAAAGTGGACCAGGTTGCATAATCAAAAGCGCCTCCGTTCCGCAAACTGCGCTTTGTAAAACCCCGAGGCGTGGATGGGAGCGGGTGGGAGGGGTTTGTGGGGTATAACGGAGTAATTTTGACCCAGCGTGTCGCAGTGAAACGTGAGAGAAGGGAAGGGCACTTTCAAAGCAAACACAAGCACTGAACACAGACTCCAATGAGGTGCTCTGTCACTTGACAGCCACATAATGACAGGCAACCTACGGCTAGCAAAGAAAACATTCAAAATACACATGTAAGTGTTTATTTTATTACACTTTATCTTACATCTGTATATTTGATTACATAAAAAGCCATTTTCTCAAATGGACCAAAGACCTATATAGCCTAATTTGCCTCACTTAGCTGTATAACATTTTACTCATAAAAACTTGGTTAAATTTATTCATTTATTTAGACAGTATCTTATGGAGTGATAAAAATAAATATATCCAAAATCCCCTCTGTAAAAAATAAAATAAATAATAATACATCAACAAAATAAAAAAATAAAAAAGGCTTTATCCAGTGATCAAATTTCAGACATTTAAATTTAAACCATCATAGCGTCCACAATAATGCTTCCTCCAGTCCATCCCCTGTTGTCCTCTCACATCAAAATCCACCAAAATATTTGTTTAGAACAGTTTTGGACTGTTTGCACTTATAAACAGTGCTTGATCTGTGCATATTTCTCTCCTGATTTAGACAAGATGATTTTTTTTCACTGCAAAATTATGGAGGACTCATATTTTAGCAGCAGTTTGATGTTAAAAACATCTTAATAATGAATTTGTTCATTACAAACACAAAGCTTTACACTTAATAAGACATTAATTGATGGACTGGAGTGGTGTGGATTACCTGTGGATTATTGTGATGTTTTTATCAGCTGTTTGGACTCTGATGGCACCCATTCACTGCAGAGGATTCAATGGTGAGCAAGTAATATAATGTTAAATTTCTTCAAACTGGTTCCAATACAAAAACATCATCCACATCTTGGACGGCCTGAAGGTGAGTAAAGCTTGCCAATATTGGAAGTATTGAAACCGTAGCCTATTCTAGTTTCACTTGTAAATGTGTTACTAGTTTCAGAATTATTAGTGTCAAAATGACTACTTTTTAATAAAAAAAAATACAAGTAAGATTAATAAGGGTTCTAAAACAAACAACAGGGAATTGACTAGCAAATTAGTAAATTAAGTAACAGTATGTAACAAATAAATATGCTACTGACTAATTGAATAGATATTCAGTTAGTCACTCTTGAAATAAGTAGGTTTATTTTTGACTTCATCACGTTTTGGACTAGAGTTAAACCGGTTCATTCATTCAGTTTCGCAAAATAGCCTCATCCTGTCCCTCCTTTCTTTACTGTTGCAGTCATGACCTGTTAAATTCTACTGACAAGCGTAAATGGGGAATGCCACGTATAACTCTTCAGGGACGCTCTACCCAGCGGAACGGAGATGGCAGAGATGAATATGACCTGTGCGAGGTCTTTACAAGGCATTTCAAACATATTTCTCTCTTTCTCCTATTCTTCACCTTCAGTTCTTTAATAATCAGAGTCTCTCCTCTGCTCTGCGCTCTCCTCGTTTTGTCCACTCAGCTCTCTGTGCTGAGAGCGAATAAATCAGTGTTTCCCATTTGGCTGCAGTCCAGAAGAGATAAATGCTCGCAGAATAAAAAGTTCAGCAGAAACAGTTGGACCATAAAGCACCCTTCCTCTCTCTCTCTCTCTCTCTCAGTCCTTCAATATTGATCTACATTCATGATCAATGCAACTGATGATCTCAGCAGGCCTTTCTGTTCAGTGCTCGATTTAAGGACCCACTATATACCTTCTTTGTCAAATTCAGAAGTGAGAATTTATTTGCGTGATAAAAGAAAGATGGTTGCTTATTTGCAAAAAAAAGAGAAGCTGAACTGTGTCTACTGCTGTCCACTCTTTTTGCTTTTAGAGACATTCTAAGGAAGTACTTTTCTTTTTTTCTTTTTTGAGCTTGTAACTCTCTCAGTTTGGAAAATGTGCAGTCTTCTCTCAGCAGAGAGAACACTGAAATACTAAACCTTTTCATGGGTCAGTTGCATCAGCCCAGTTTTTAACAACACTAACACCTCCCTGTTGCTGTAGGGAGAACCTTTGCGCACTGCAGTGTTGCCCTAAGAGCGAGGGTGTGTTTGAGTCATGTGGCGTGTCCTCAGCTAAAAGGTGACTATGTCCCTAAGGATCGTTCTGTATATGAATTCTTCCTAGTGTCAGACAGCTTTTTGCATAAACGTCTTGAAAAATCACATTTTCTGTGCTTAAACGTAAAGCCTCTGTACTTGATTACTTCTACTGCAAGATGCTTTGGATAAAAAGCACCTGCTAAATACCATATTTTCTTAGCAATCTTTCTTTATATTTTAGAATGGGAAAGGTGACCTCATGCATCCAATTAGTAAATGCAGAGCACTTAAAGTAATTGCCAAATGGGTAAAGCTGACATAACATTTTTACATGTTGAAAAATAGTTCATGATCATGTTGTGATTATTTATTTCTGCACACATTAAATGAATTGTCCAAAATTAATTTATTTACAAAAAAAAAAAAAAAAGTAATTCAACTAGAACCTTTCTTAGAACTAACTTATCTTTTCTAATTTTTAAGTGTTACCATTTATTATTATCGTCATTATTATTATTATGTTTTTAATTAATTTGTTTTTTTTTAAGATGTGTCTTATATGCTCGCCAAATAAAAACAGTAGCATTGTAAAACTACTGTTTTCTATTTTAATATATATTTTAATTAAATCCTGCAATGGCAAAACTGAATTTTTTGTATCCATTACTTCAGACTTCCATGTCAGTTGAGCATTCCAAAATCAATCTGATTTGCTGATTTGGTGCTCAAGTAACATTTCTTCTTATTATTATTATATTATTTCTTAATATTTAGGTAGAAACCGTGATACATGTTTGTTTGTTTTCAGGATTCTTTGATGACTAAAACTTTCAGGAAGAACAACATTTGAAATAGTAATGTTTTGTACTATAAATGTTTAATGCCACTTTTATTGCATCCTAGACAAATAAAAGTATTATTTCTTTCAAAAGAATTGCTCATTTTGCTACGGGCCATGTTGTGGTGTAATATGGATGAGTTGTATCTACCTGTAAAGGGCAAACCCAGTCTGAGCCATAGATTCTGAATCAGCACTTTTTCGAAAGAGACTCCGACGCCCAAGTCATGAGGGGCGAAGATCCTTCCATCTTTCATTCTCCAGGTCTGACAGCATCTGTTATAGGAAGCTTCCAGCAGTATAGCGAAGGGATCAGCTGCTAAGCACGTGTTTCCCACCGGCACCTCCAATCAATTGCTCCTCTCTCCGGCTGGGGACGTGGGATGTTTTGATGGAAAAAGGCTGCGTGTGATGCACAGGACTTTCACCGTCTTGCGTTCCGACTGCAGTTCCCCTGGCCAACGCTCTGACAGGCGCTGGGCGAGCAGGAAGAGACGCCTGGAGATTCAGGGATGCTCATAGCGGGTTAATAATACACATCCTCCACAACTGGCCCACGTCAACTTCCATATCGGCGCGATTGCCCGCTCTCTTCGCGGACCCTGAACAGGTATTTACACCGCATTTCTTACGACTGCTGTAGGTGCGAGCTGTAGGTCACGAGCAGGTGCTGTCCAGCGAAGGTGGTGCTGAAAGCAGCTTGTGTGCTAGATAGAGCCGAGCCTTTGCGGCGGGGGTTCAAGTAAGGTAATGCACCAAGACTACTGAGGTCGGAGCGAAAACACTTTGCAGAGATCCTGGTGAGCTTGGGCCATATGATTAAATAGACTGTCCTGCACTGGATTAAGAAAGTCGTTGGTCGTTAAGTCAAAGTTACCTTCTGGATCTCTGACCCCCGGAAGTTGATAGGTATATTTTCTATCTAAAATACGCACGGTGGTGATAGACAGTAACGCAAATGAATCAAACTAGCTCTGCACAATGGGGTTGCTATTGTGACAGCCTGATTGTCGCTATCAGCATCAGTTGCACGGAGGGATTTGATTATCTGTCACTGCGGAAGAAGGGAATGATATTTATTGTGTGATTTTTGCTCGAAGACCAGCGCTGAAAGAAAATGCATGTGAAAACTGGTTTCTCATTGCACCTTGTGAGCTGAAGGACAAAACGTTCCGCTCAAGTTGTGCATGATTTATTGAGCTGCAGTAGGCTATCATCACTTTTGCTATTATTATGATTATTATTATTATGGCTATCATTATTAATAATAAAATCTGCGTTCATTTTGTTTGCAGATCTGGCTGTACGATCTCTGGTCTCATACATTTGAAGTGCCAAGTACAAGGACAGGAACACTTGAAAAGCCATCATGAATTTCCTGATGAAGGCAGCTTTGGGAGGTGAGTGTATATATTCCCGCTGGGAGATTAGAAGTTAGAATGAAAGACTTGAGTCAGTGCTGTAGTGCTGCAGCAGTGGTCACGTGCGCTCTCTGAAAGTCGTTCTAAGGCACCGGAGAGAACGTTCTGCAACTGTCTACAGCGACACTATTTGGCATCTCCTGCGTGCAGCAGCCCAGGACTGAATATTGAGCAGTATGAGCAGTAATTATAAAAAATGCATTGGATAAAATGTAATAAAATTACAATGAACTATGGCAGAGTGGATAACAGGTTTGCAAATTTTGTTGCAAATTCAGGACCAGGTGCTTTTCTCTTTGGTAACGGAGTTGAGTGGTTAAAGGGATAGTTCGCCCAAAAAATGAAAATTCTGCCATTACTCACCTTCATGTCGTTCCAAACCCGTAAGACCTTCGTTCATCTTCGGAACACAAATTAAAATATATTTGATGAAATTCGAGAGCTTTCTGACCCTCCATAGACAGCAAGGGTCCTACCACGTTCAAGGCCCAGAAGGGTACCAAGAACATCGATAAAATAGTCCATGTGAAATCACTGGTTCAACGGAAGTTTATGAAGCTACTTTTTGTGTGCAAAAAAAAAAAAAAATTATGGATATTATATCCGCCATTATGGAGAGTACCACAAAGAAAAATTAAGACAATTTAGAGATATTTATTATTTGTCATGGCATAGAAAATGTCCACTTCCTGAGTGTCACTAATTTTAAGTAGACTAATGTCACATATTTTGTAATGGGGGAAGACATGTGGTAGCCTAACAGGGTTGCATTGCGTAACAGCTAAAAATTTAGTTTTTTAGTTTTGTTTATTAAACTTTGATTTACAACACTTTCAGTTTTACTACAGTGAACGATAAACTCAACAGTCTGTCAAAATTATGACATTACTGTATTTAATGGTTTAATCCAAAGAGTCAAGATCTCTGAGATGAGACAGACCACAACTTGCTAGTTTTCATGTTAGGTTAATTTTATGTGATATAATAGTTTAGCAAACATTTCTAATAAGTCTCACAACACAAAACATATGTGTCTCTAATTCTTGAGGACAAAAAATATATTGGGACACCAATGTGCACCCTATTTGTGACCCTGGACCACAAAACCAGTCTTAAGTCGCACGGGTATATTTGTAGCAATAACCAACAATACATTGTATGGGTAAAAATGATTGATTTTTCTTTTATGCCAAAAATCAATAAAGTAAAGATCATGTTCCATGAAGATATTTTGTAAATTTCCTACCGTAAATATATAAAAACTTAATTTTTGATTACTAATATGCATTGCATAAGAACTTCATTTGGACAACTTTAAAGGCGATTTTCTCAATATTTTGATCTTCTTGCACCCTCAGATTCCAGATTTTCAAATAGTTGTATCTCGGCCAAATATTGTCCTATCATAACAAACCATACATCAGTGGAAAACTTATTTATTCAGACCCTTATCACAGGTTTTGTGGTCCAGGGTCACATTTGTGGAACATGCCATGGGATACCACATAAATGCCATGGTGCATGATTATATTTGTTATCATTCAGGCCAGCGGCACCACCACAGTATATTTGTGCAAGGCTCGGTTATAATAATGGACCATCTCTCACCTTCACTATGCTGTATGTGAGAGCTTGTTTGTGTGCAGTGATGTGGTGTGGTCCTGTGATGTGGATGCCCAAATGGCCATGCAGTTCAAATATTTGCTTCAGCGCTTTCAGACTCAAACCCGAGTGTGTTTAAAGTAGAAAAGCTGATGTCACCACTGGACCGGGGCCACAGAGCAGCTGACTGAAGCAGAGGACAGTGTGAAGAGCACCAGCTGCCCTAACCTTCCCAAAAATAGATATTTCAAAACACAAGACTTAAATTGATACATTAGTGACAGTGCGTCTTCAATCATAGACTCCAAAAAAAACAAGCAGCTTTGGTTTAACGTTTCAGACAGAGAACCATTTTGATGCCATCTGTTGAGAGGTACAAAAACGGAAAGGGAGCACATGCAGCACCATATGTTAACACTGTAAATTTAACCAGATTGGTGAATTTCTGGTGAATGTCTGTTGCTGTTGCTCATTTTTTCCATACTCTCATTGAAGCTAAAATTCAAGGATCAGCTATGAATTAAAAATACTCCAAATTCACTCACAGGAGTCAAAAACATGGTTTATATATACATACAACAATATACACTGAAAAATAAACAGGCACCCAAGTGTACATATACACTAAAAACACAAATATCACGCCTTTGACGTTAAATGACGCTAAATGTTCAATTCATACAATCCTGCACTTTTTAAAATATATTCAGAAATTATGCAGTGATTAATAGTTTCTAGTGATCCTGAAGAGCTTGATTAGTTGGATCAGGTATGTTTGATTAGGGTTGGAGCTAAACTGTGCAGAGCTGTGGCCCAATTTGGGACCAATGGTGTAAAGAGTGGTTTAAGTTTATCTAAATGCTTGCTAACACATTGTAATTTGGGTGCAAAACGTTTTATTGTCTCAAATTAGTTTAATACTGTATATCAGTAAACATGACTCATACATCAACTGGAGAAAAATCAATTTTTTAAAAGAACTTGTTCATTTAATAACACATCTCAATGTAATATAAACAGATTAAACCATGTTCGTTGTACACTTCTGACCTTTTAAACAACCCGTAAACCTACCCATAAGTGTTTAACAAAAGCCTTTTAACATTGTAGAACATCTGTTAAAATAAAGCGTTACCACATTGGTTCTAGAATGTTGTATTTACTGAAGATCCTTTGAAAGTTTTCCGCCAATTTGTCCACATTGTAACAATGTTTCTGTGTGTTTTTGCTGGACATCTTGGCTTTTAACAAAGACCCGTTCTGCATAGCCACAGAGAGCATTCTTGATGAGTTTGCTCCTTGATATTGCACTTGTTAGTACATTCTTCGCCTTGTGGTGTAATGTTCTGATGATGAAGAGTTTGTGTTTCAGTGGGTGGTGAGAGCCAGACCACAGAAATTGATCTGCATGTGGGGGTTTCGATATGTCGCACATATCACACAAAGCTAGATTATTGTCGCATATATCCTCGTTTCACATTCCAGATTTTGCTTGGGAGATCTGAATGTGATGTCCTCTGTGTACTAATAGAGGCATGAGGATGGTGGCCAGGACTTTTTCAAAGTGACATTCCCTCTGTATATTTTTGGAAGCGTGTTGAGGCATGGTGTGGCCCCCCCCGGGACTGTGACCAACCCATGAATTATTCCTGTTCCTGCTAGGATGCTCGGTTTAATCCAGTGAACAGGACTTCTTTCAGTGGTTGGATTGATTCTTCATCTGATATTTTTCTCAGATGCTTTGGGATGTGTTTGTGTGCCTCCAGGTTACTTGACCTGCTGTGGTGAATTTATTATTTATAAGTGAACTTTATTTTGCTGAGTTGACTTTTGTTCTAACTCGTCATCAATTTTTGCAGATAAATTGGCATAGTGTTTTTCAGTTTATAGAAAACCAATGAAATTTCATTACTACCTTGGGAGATTTTTTTTTTAATCAATACTTTTAATCAGCAAGGGTTCATTAATTTGACCAAAAGTGACTGTAAAATACACGAATAACTTCGAGCTTTCTATTCATCAAAGAAACCATGCTTTATGGCTTTCACAAAAATATATTTCAATTATTGATAATAAGAAATGTCTCTTGAATCAGCATATTAGAATGATTTCTGGATAATGTGACACTGAAGACTGGAGTTATGATGCTAATAATTAAACTTTAAATCACAGAAATTACATTTTAAAATACATTCAAATAGAAAACAAGTACTATTATTACTGTATTTTTTTTTATCAAATAGCAGCCTTGGTGAGAAGCATAACAGACGTCTTTAAACAAACAAAATAAATTAAAAAAACACTTACCAAACCACAAATTCTGAATGGTAATTAGGATTATCAGCATCAAGTCTAAACACATTGTTTATAAATAGTATACACTTACATGTTCACTTATTATTACATTAATAAAGCCTTTTGGAAATATCTAAGCTTTTACTGTTGTATGATTTGTAAATATAAATAACATAATTACAGTTTCTGTAATTGCATCCAATCATTTTAAAAAACATAATTTACATAAACTGTTTGTAATTTCTAATTCTTGTGTGTTTGCAGGAGGCCCCCCTGATGTTGGTAAAATGTTGGGAGGAGAGGAGGAGAAAGATCCTGAAGCAGAAAAAGAGAAGGAAGAGGAGAGACAGGAAGCTCTGAGACAGGAAGAGGATGAGAGGAAGGCCAAACACGCCAAGATGGAAGCAGAGAGGGAAGCCTTAAGACAGGGCATCAGAGACAAGGTTAGAGCGACCAGCAGGAAAACTCATCATTCCAAACTTATATGACTTTGTTTCTTCTGTGGAACATAAAAGTAGACATTTTGAAGAATGTTGTTAACCAAACAGTTTGGGTTCCCTATTGAATTCCATTATATGGACAAAAACTAATCAAAGTCAATTGGAACCAAAACAAAATATATTCTATGGACCCTATTAGCATTTCAAGGGTTCTCAGAAGCTTAAGTCGATATAGAAGAATTTTTTTAATTTCAACTTTGCAACATCTCTATGTTTGTGTATCAGTATGGCATTAAGAAGCGCGAGGTGGCCGAAGCGGAGGCACAGGCGGCGATGGAGCAGGCGAGTGAAGGCAGTCTGACCCGTCCAAAGAAAGCAGTACCTTCCGGCTGCGGAGATGATGAGGAGGAGGAAAACATCATGGACACGATGATGAAGTATCTACCGGGTCCGCTGCAGGACATGCTGAAGAAGTAATTCCCTAAATAATCTCAAGCACACGCAGCTTTAGATATTATTTTATCGTGTACTGACTTCGGTGAGAAGAGAGAACACTAGAGCAAAACACCGACTACACCATTTACCTTTCACACATTTCAATTTGCGAGGAGCTTTAGATATTAGTGACAGATCGATCAATCAAGCAAGAGGGGTTAATTATCAGAATATAAGCCATATTTTATCTTTACAGGGAAACCTGAATCACGTCATCTCTTCGGCAGATATTTCTTATTCAATACGTAAACAGCAATATATATGCATGAATTGTTCGAGTGTCTATTCCACTGTTTTGTATCACCAATCGATAAGGTTTTCCACGTTCATTTAGCGTTCGATATGAAGAAAAAATTACTTGGTTGAAGACATTCTGGTCTTGCATGTGTCCATAGTGTTTGTGTGCTCATAGTGTTTGTGTGCTCACTGACATCTTGTTTTTGTCGCTGCAGAGATTGCAATCAGATAAAGAAGGCAATAACATTCTCCCACGCTGTAAGCTAAATGACAACTACTTTGTATGTTTGTCACTACGCCATTTAGTTCATTCTGGCAAATCTTGTCACACTTGCACTGTAGTTTCATCAGTCTGGAACATTTAATGCCTCAATTCAGTTTAACAGTGTTGTCGAGACTGCGTTCTCGCACCGTTTTTGTGCTTTACGACAGATTCTGAATTTACAAAGATTTCCGATTTTAAGATTGAAACTCACGTTTCACAGGGATGCTCTGTGTGTTTCGAATGGACTGTAATTTCTCTGGTCTAGAGCCAGGGGGAATTTTCGTCTGTGATCTACAACATTCTCAGCAATAATAACGTATTCTGTTTGCTTGGCTTGCAGTAAAACGAAATAAAACCGTAAGAGTGTATGAATGGCTCTGATGATTTAAAAAAAAAAAAAAGTGATATGTCTGTCTTAAGATCTGTTGGGTGTATGGCACTGTAATAAACCAAATCACACATAACTAGTTTTGGTGTTTCAATACTAAAAAAAATAGCAATTAACGGAATTTGCAATATTCAAAAAGAAAATGTGTAGTTAACATGATTTATGTTGTGTAATATTATACCTGCAGATTTTATGAACTGAAGTGTGGGGTCAGTAACAGTTTTTTTTTTTTTTTTTTGTGGAAATAAAGTAATACTTTTATTCAGCTATGATCCATTAAATTGATTTAAAAAATAATTTAAAAAAAAAGTGGAAGAAAAGTGGAAGACTCTGATAATGTTACCAAAAAAATCATTTGTATTAATATTTTACAGTATTACTGTATTTTTGTACAAATGAATACAGCCTTGGTGAGCATAAAATTCATGAAACATCCTACCATTCTTTTGAACAGTAGTGTATACTTCCTTATATAAATTCTAGATTCAACTTCTTAAAAAAGTACAAGGTCACAAATTATGTTAACATGCAAAGCCTACGTATTATTGGTATTATGCAGCCACTAGTAATAAACCAGACCACAAAGTGGCACTGTTGATCATTCTAAATCATTTTAACCTTCTGCATATAAATATTTAAATAGTATTCCTGATGCAAAGCTATTAATGTGGTTAAAAAAAGGTTTCTGCAGAGGGCAACATTTCCACACAACTTTTTCAGTCTTTATTAACTCAATAAACCACATACAGTAAGGTGCACTAACAAAATGTACATGTGTGCACCAGCCCAGGCACTCTATGGCAATGATTATGGGCCTGCGTCCAAAAACAGGACAATCAACAGTGAATTTTCCCTTTTTGGTTTTGAACAAGACGACGACCCCAAAAGTCCCATAAATGCTCTGTCCTTTAAACAGTAGGAAAATGTTTACATCCATAAAACATACTGACTTTTATTGTGCTGGGAGAGTGTGAAGAGAGGCCTGATCACGGACAACAAATATCTGAGACACACACACACACCCTGCTAAATCACTGCACATGACAGATTGCAAATGATGCCCAGTCTCGGGAAAACTGCCAAGAATCAAAAAGAAATTATATTTAGCAAAATAATTGTATTGTTAAAATCATTCAGTGCAATTTTAAGTATACATTCCTGTACAAGAGCTCAACAGTGCGAACATTTGCAACTAAAAATACATGTGTGCAAACTGTAAAATGAATTTAGGAACATATGTTAATCGAATATCTTAATCATCTTAAGGTTTTAAATTTGGGGCCTGGAAAGCAGGAATCATGAAATAGCCTAATGTGATTATCTTCAAAATATTACATAAATATGTTTTTCCAGGAAGGAAGAACTGCAAACATTATTTAACACATACAGACTTTACTTGTATCAGCACAACAATCTGTTTATAACCATATATAATTATTAAATACAGTTTGAAGCAACAAAAAAAAAAATCTAAAACCTAAAAACCTAAAACTAGAAATAATTTTCTAATGTTCTTAAAATATAATTTCTTTTGATTTTGGGTGAAATATAACCTGGAAATTACTTCATGAGAAGAGGTATAGGCAATAGCACACATAGTTTTATGATACGTTTTCTACTGTGTGTTATGATTCTCACTTAAAAGTAAAAAAAAGCATTTAATGAGGAAGACTATAGAGAACACTGTATACACATCAATCACAATCATTTAATGATAAGTGGTTATCGTAGAGAGAGACCATTAGTATAATATGAGAGATATTACTGCTAGTTGTGTAAAATGAAACACAGCTTGCCCTAAACATGAAAAAGAGATTTTTCCTCATCAAACATAGAATATAAAATATATAAATAAATTCATAAATATACTGGAGCAGTGCAAATACACAGATCTTAGATTTTATACTGTTGTCAGGTGACCAATAAAGTTATATTCACACTGACAGTGATTTGCAACGACTGGAAATTTGTATTTAATTTTCAACGCGACTATAATAGGCGACATGAGCTGTTGGCGACTTGGCGATGTGAGTTTATACAAATATGCACCAACAATGCACTTTCATTGGTATTTTCCGCATAGCAAAGTACCAGAAACCACAGTACAGTGACTTGCCAACAATGAATTTGTATAGCAACAAATTTACCAGTTGTTAAACACAGAAGAGCAGGTCAAATTATAGCATATCCCATATTCTATGCCATTGGTCTCAAACTCAATTCCTGGAGGGCCACAGCTCTGCACAGTTTAGCTCCAGCCCTAATCAAACACACCTGATCCAGCTAATCAAGGTCTTCAGGATTGTTAGAAACTTCCAAGCAGGTGTGATTTGGAGCTGGTTGGAGCTATACTCTGCAGAGCTGTGGCCCTCCAGGAACTGAGTTTGAGACCACTGTTCTATGCGACAACTACCACTAAAGTGAGACTCAAACTGGCCCGGAGAAGGCAAAACCACAGCTACAATCAGTCAAGTTTGATGCTCTTGGTGTGCATCCAAACACTGCAAAATGGCTGGCTTTAGGGTCAAACTGTTTACAATGGGAAGATTATGTCAACTGAGAACATTGTGATAAATTGAGCATCATTTTCATCTTTACTGCTTCCATCAACATGAGTAGGTGATTTTTCCCTGCTAATGTTATGGCAGGTAGTTTACACATTTTTAAAACACTCTGCCATGAGTAACTATGTGTCTGGTAAACAGAGGGTGGTACCTTTGGGTTTCCAGATCTGGGGCTTTGAAAAAAGGCATTCTGATTTTAATGTTTCCTTTAAGATGATTTTGTGAGTTATCTGTGAAAGGGACAGAAATGAAGGGTGGATATGGGATGAGATGGGGTGTGATGCAGGTCCCAGGCCATAGAGGGTTCCTGATGCTGCTACACGTTTGTCCGACATTTAGGAAAGATGGGTCCTCCTTCAAGCCTTCTCTTTCTTACTGCACACAAAAACAAAAAGGGTTGATCATTTTTGAGGACATAAAAATGTGAAATACTGAGGAAACTGCTTTCATTATAACAGTCTACAAATACCTTGCTCGACCATTAAAATTTTATGTTTTGGTTTTTTTTAGACTTATACTTGTCCTACCAGCATTTCTGCTGACTCCACATCGGTTTTTAAATGTTTTTAAACAAATAAAATATTTTAAAAAGTAAAATATTAATTTTTTAAAAAGACTTTTAAAAAAACTCTATGCTAGACATTGGGCAATCCTTATTGCATTTGTAGAAAGACAGAAATGTAAAATTGCAATTAAAGGAATAGTTCACTCATTTCAAAGTGTAGTTTTTATAGGATTCAAAAAAGATTTGGAATATAGAGTACAAGTCAAATGGGCTACTTTTATGGTGCTTTTTGCCTTTTTGGAGCTCAGTCACTTTTACTGAGACATTTTGGTCATTTTTGTTTTGCACTGCAAAGAAGGGGAAAAAAAAAAGACACCAAATTTTAACATTTTGGCTGAACTACTCAAAGAAAAAGCTCTGCATGCACAGCTAGCCGGAGGGCATTTTCTATAATATTTTAGTGGAGTTGGCATCAGAATACTCTCTTAATGCAGAAGAAAGTAAAGACTAAACCTTAAAACCTGGAGAAAACATTAGACAGCCAGACAAACAGCACAACAGACAAACAAACCGAGAAACAACCAGAGAATTGAGAGAGACAGGTTTTGAATTCACTTTGACAGAGAAAAATGCAGTAGTGAAGATGCTGAAGTGGGAGAAGGTAGCTTGAGGAACAGTACAAGAGTTCAAAACGATCCAGAGGTTTGAGGGATTGCGAGGAGGCAAAAATGAGAGCAAAAAGACAGCAGGTAGTGCCCAGAGGGAGAGAAGGAGGGCAAGACTCTGTTTACTTGGGTTTCGTTGTGGACTTGAACTTTTTACAGAAGGCTCTTTCCAGCTCAGGGACTGACAGAGTGAATGTGATCGCACCATCCGTGTCCGACCGAACTACACGTGCTGGAAATACATACATGGCATGAAAACACCAGTACATACACTACTACCACCATTAACACATTTATTCAGTCAGGCTGCAATGGATCAGAAGTGAGAACATCCTATGTTCTTTTGAACTTTCGATTAATCAAAGATTAATCTAAATTATTATGTAGAACAAATGCTTTCTACATTGCCAAAAACAAGAATTTCTTTCTTGAGCAGCAAATCAGCATATTAGACTGATTTCTAACAGATCGTGTGACACTCAAGACTCGTAAATTGTAATAATATTTGACAATATTATTTTTAATAGTATTTCTGACCAAATAAATGCCAAAAACATTCAAAAATCTCCCACATCCCAAACATTTCAGCAAAACTAGCATACAAACACACAGTTATGCATATTTCAACAAATATACACAATTAACATCCATAAATGTTAATTGTGAAATACACATACAAATACCAAATTCGACTGCATCTATCTTAGTGTGTGTGTGTGTGTGTGTGTGTGTGTGTGTGTGTGTGTGTGTTTCTTACCCAGATCATTGTTGTTCATCATGGCATTAGATCCACGTAAGCGTGGGCCCTGCTGGGTGAAGTGGTATCCAAACTTCAGCAGAGTAGTGTTCTTCTCCAAAATGTTAGCTATCTCCATTTCAACCTTATTACCTAAAGGCTGGCTCTGTATCACACAAACACACAGGATACAATAACTCTTTTCATTCTTTCTATTGCTCCTCCTATGATCAGCACAGACCTCATATGACTTTAGTCTGTGTATGTGTACCTGGTTGTCAATCTTTAGCTCCAGCAGTGTAGTGTTGCTCTTTAATGATTCCACGAGTGCCAGAATTCCAGTTCCAGTAATGAAGTTTGACTCAACGTTTAGACTCTTCAGAGTGGTGTTCACTTTCAGCATGTCTGCTAGTGCCTGGGAACCAAACAACATTACACCTTGTTTAATACCTACACTACTGTTCAAAAGTTCAAAATTCAAAATATTGAAATCAGCTATGCTGCTTAATATTTTTGTGCGAACCACATGATTTCAGGATTCTTAGAAAGTTAAAAAAGTATTTATTTGAAAAATAACTATTTTAATCCATTTAATGCATGCTTACTGAATAAAATAGTTCATTTGAAAAAGTCAAATGGTAGAACAGTAGATGAATAGTGTACTTAGTGAAGTAAATCTCAGTAACATTTCATCAAAAAAAAAAAAAAAAAACTGCATTGCAACTTTTTTTTTTGTCTGCATTTTTTATTCAAATCAGCCTAAAAGTAGTACTTTTTTGCCTTGAAATGAATGAAAATGTATTGAAAATGAAAATGCTTTAATTGTTATAACAAGGTCACAACTCCAAAAATTATATATAAAAATAGGCTGCATGCTGCATTTTCTTTTTGGAAAATATGACTTAAAAATATATATTGTATTTGAAAATATTTTAAAAATCTGAATTTTGAGAATGGCTATGCTTCTTTATGTAACTCACAAAGGCCACAGGATCGTTACTTCTGGTGCCTACGATGCTCAGGCGTTCCACAACACTGTTCCCTTTGAGAGCTTCAGCATACGCTTTCAAAGTTGGGACTGGAATATTCTACAGATCACCAAAAAAAAAACAGAGAGGACACATAACGGGGGAAACCATCAAAACATACAAAGACACCATGCAACAGAGAGTACAGTATAAATAAATGAGTGAAAGTGGCACCTTGATGTTGTTTAGGTTGACCTCAACAAGGTCTGGATCATTTCTCTTGATTCTCTGTAGTGTTTCCTCTACATCTGTGTCATTGGGCTGTTCGTCTGGCACTGGCTTATACTGAGTACACTGGATTACACCTGTTTTTATTATACAACTCTCAATTACAACAAATTATATGGTTCAGTGCCAGATATATAACAAAATACTATATCACATTGTAAAACTCTACACTGTATACATCTATTCACAGCAATTCCAAGCTACACTAACAAATGTATATGACATTGCATTACATTTATTTACATTAAATGTACTTTTTTTCCCCTTTAAATTCATGCATTCCCTGGGAATCGAACACATAATTTTAACAATTCTAGTGACATGTTGTTCAAGCTTTCAGGAATGCTTTAAAGAAACTAAATATATAAAAAATAAGATGCATTTATTCTTATAGAATGATAGCTCAAACACACTTTAAATCACCTGAAGACCAGCTGGTTAAAAGTAATTGCAATAATTGCTCAAACTAAGTACAGAAGGTTTAGCATCATTTGTTTGCAGATGCGTTTGACATTCAGGCATGTTTACAGGAATAGTTCACTTGAAAATGAAATTTGTTGAAAATGTACTCACCCTCAGGCCACCAAAGATGTAGATGAGTTTGTTTTTTTATCTGAACAGATTTTGAGAAATTTAGCATTCTATCACTTGCTCACCAATGGATCCTCTGCAGTGAATGGGTGCCGTCAGAACGATATTCCAAACAGCCCATAAAAACATCATAATAATCCAAAAGTAATCCATATGACTCCAGTCCATCAATTATCTTTTGAAGCAAAAAGCTCCATATTTGTAAAAAAAAAAAAAAAAGAAAAAACTAACATTAAGGCATTTTAACTTCAACTGTCACTTCTGGCCAAAATACCAGTCCATAAACCATAATAATGCTTCATCTAGTCAAAAAGTCCATCCCCTGTTGTACTCTCATGTGAAAATCCACCAACATATTTTCACTTGCAAATAGTGCTTGATCTGAGAATATTTCTCTCCTGATTCAGACAAAACAACCTTTTCCACTGGAAACAGCAATATACAGGTGCTGGTCATATAATTAGAATATCATCAAAAAGTTGATTTATTTCATTAATTCAATTCAAAAAGTGAAACTTGTATATTATATTCATTCATTACACACAGACTGATATATTTCAAAAGTTTATTTCTTTTAATTTTGATGATTAGAGCTTACAGCTCATGAAAGTCAAAAATCAGTATCTCAAAATATTAGAATATTTACATTTGAGTTTGAATAAATGACCATCCCTACAGTATAAATTCCGGGTATCTCTTGTTCTTTGAAACCACAATAATGGGGAAGACTGCTGACTTGGCAATGATCCAGAAGACGAACATTGACGCCCTCCACAAAGAGGGTAAGTCACAGAAGGTCATTACTGAAAGGTGTGGCTGTTTACAGAGTGCTGTATCAAAGCATATTAAATGCTAAGTTGACTGGAAGGAAGAATTTGGGTAGGAAAAGGTGCACAAGCAACAGGGATGACTGCAAGCTTGAGAATACAGTCAAGCAAAGCTGATTCAAACACTTGGGAGAGCTTCACAAGGAGAGAACTGAAGCTGGAGTCAGTGCATCAAGAGTCACCACGCTCAGACGTCTTCAGGAAAAAGGCTACCAAGCCACTTCTGAACCAGAGACAACGTCAGAAGCATCTTAACTGGGCTGTGGAGAAAAAGAACTGGACTGTTGCTCAGTGGTCCAAAGTCCTCTTTTCAGATGAAAGTAAATTTTACATTTCATTTGGAAATCAAGGTCCCAGAGTCTGAAGGAAGAGTGGAGAGGCACAGAATCCATGTTGCTTGAAGTCCAGTGTGAAGTTTCCACAGTCAGTGATGATTTGGGCTGCCATGTCATCTGCTGGTGTTGGTCCACTGTGTTTTCTGAAGTCCACAGTCAACGCAGCCATCTACCAGGAAATTTTAGAGCACTTCATGCTTCCTTCTGTTGACAAGCTTTATGGAGATGCTGATTTCATTTTCCAGCAGGACTTGGCACCTGCCCACACTGCCAAAGGTACCAAAAGCTGGTTCAATGCCCATAGTGTTACTGTGCTTGATTGGCCAGCAACCTCGCCTGACCTGAACCCCATAGACAATCTATGGGGTATTGTCAAGAGGAAGATGAGAGACACCAGACCCAACAATGCAGAAGAGCTGAAGGCCACTATCAGAGCAACCTGGGCTCTCATAACACCTGAGCAGTGCCACAGACTGATCGACTCCATGCCACGCCGCATTGCTGCAGTAATTCAGGCAAAAGGAGCCCCAACTAAGTATTGAGTGCTGCACATGCTCATACTTTTCATTTTCATACTTTTCAGTTGGCCAAGATTTCTAAAAATCCTTTCTTTGTATTGGTCTTAAGTAATATTCTAATATTTTGAGATACTGATTTTTGACTTTCATGAGCTGTAAGCTCTAATCATCAAAATTAAAAGAAATAAACTTTTGAAATATATCAGTCTGTGTGTAATGAATGAATATAATATACAAGTTTCACTTTTTGAATGGAATTAGTGAAATAAATCAACTTTTTGATGATATTCTAATTATATGACCAGCACCTGTAGATAGAGGAATCGTATTTTTAGCCAAAAGCAAAAGTTTGAAGTTAAAAATGTCTTTATGCATTTATTACACATGTTTAGCTTTTCATTAATTGATGGACTGGAGTCATATGGATTACTTGTGGACTATTGTGATGCTTGTATCAGCTGTTTGAACTTTCATTAAGACGGCACCCATCCACTGCAGAGGATCCATTGTTGTCTGGATGAAGAAAAACTCATCTACATCTTGGATGGCCAGAATGCGAGTATATTTTCAGCAGATTTCAGGGTTGCTGCAGGATTTTTAAGCTCAAATTTAAGACTTTTTAAGACCTTTTTTAAGACCTGCACAAATAAAATTAATACCATATGAGCAGGGTAGGGCAATGTCTATGGTAAACTGTAAAATTAATGTAAAATAGATAGAAGTTTTCACGAAACAAAAAGTTTTATAAAATTATACACTTCACATTTCAGCCTTTAAACCATTTTTTAAGAAAAATGGATGAGTCAAAAGTATTAATTATATTAATTTAAACAATTATCAATAAATTATTATATGTGACCCTGGACCACAAAACCAGTCTTAAGTCGCTGGGGTATATTTGTAGCAATAGCCAACAATACATAGTATGGGTCAAAATTATTGATTTTTCTTTTATGCCAAAAATCCTTAGGATATTAAGTAAAGATCATGTTCCATGAAGATATTTTGTAAATTTCCTACTGTAAATATATCAAAAGTAAATTTTTGATTAGTAATATGCATTGCTAAGAACTTCATTTGGACAACTTTAAAGGCGATTTTCTCAATATTTAGATTGTTTTGCACCCTCAGATTCCAGATTTTCAAATAGTTGTATCTCGGCCAAATATTGTCTGATACTAACAAACCATACATCAATGGATGATGTATAAATCTCAATTTTGAAAAAATTGACACTTAAGACTGGTTTTGTGGTCCAGGGTCACATATTAATTAAATAACATACAAACACATTTTAGTGTTTAGATTTTTATAATGAATTATCTCCTTATCGATCCACCAGTTCACATTTACATCTCTGCGTGTTTGCAGGGTAAAAACATGGGTCGATTTTTGCATTGGTCTGAACAAAAACAACCCAATGTTCCTGCAATACTGGAGGCTGCAGTTCTAGGACTGCATAGGACCCTATTTTTTGGGACAGCACCATCTATTCCAACAGAGGAGACCTGATTCAAATATCAAACAAACAGATGCAAACAAACAGCACATCAGACGTGAAGCGCTGCGGCTAATTAACTGAAGTCTCGCACAGACACAAGTCTTCTTTCCAAGAAAACTGAATTTTAAACCAGAATATATTGAATATTGAAATAAATTAGGTTAAATATTTCAAGAGGGTTACCAACGGGTATGTTTAGGATTAGGACAATAATTAAGTGTATACAATTAAATAACTACATAATTCCTTAAAAATAATAATATACAGAATTGAATACCAAGTGCTATAAAATAGTATGAGCCACTAATAGTTTAAGACCTCTTGAAATCATAATTAAGACAATTTAAGACTTTTTATGACCTTAAATTTGATAAAGTAAATTTAAGACCTATTAAGACTTTTTAAGGACCCGCGGGAACCCTGAGATTTCTTTTTTCAGTAAACTATTCCTTTAAGTGTAATCTATAATTCGATCATAAATAATTATTCAGACAAATATAAAAGCATAAAATCAAACAAACACATTACAGGACAAATGAATATACACTTACTGTTCAAGCCCTGTTTGTTGACGATAGTACTGCTGGCCAGTGCTTCGTAATACTGCTGATTACTCATCAGTGTGTGCATGCCCAAAATGGCTTTTCAAATTTAGAAAGGGGGAAAAAAGCAGAAAAAGTTGAAGATTAAAAAGAGGGCCATGTTCTATATTTTATGTCAGTCAAGTTTTAAAAATTTACAACATATGTAAATCATATGTAAAATCAACATCATTCAAACTCAACATCATTCACATTCACCTGACGAAAAATATCTCAAGCAGAACAGTAATGCCATCCGATGAACTAGTGCAGAATAAAAAATGAAATTGTACAGCAAAACATCTGAATAGGGAGTCAAGAGGAAAGTGCAATTTATGAGTCTGGCATGTATAATACTGCATCTGATTGTTGACCCTGGGCCAAAGACAACTGAACTAACCTCATTCCCATATGAAGCTCCAATCTGTCTGTGAATATAAGCTGTTCAGACTAAGTCGACTCCTTAAATCCTGCTGTATTTGAAACATGATCCCAAATTTTATTTGTATTTTTTAAATAGACCTCATTTTAAACGAAACCTCTCCATCATGCTAAATGAGACCAAGTTAGTGTCTGACAATTGAGAGGGTTTTTTTTAGCCAGCAGGAAAAAATTTGTTCCCCTTTTTTGGTAGCCATGTGTCTTTAGCGCCAATGGATGAGTCATCATTGTTATAAAAGAAAAAGAGCTCAAACTCGCATATGCAGTTTCAAGAATTGACATGTGCATGGCTGCACCTAAAAACAAAAATGAATTATTTACCCTGTTGTTACAAACCTGTATGGTTTAGTTTTTTTCCCCCCTATGAAACACAAAACAACTTTGAAGCATGTTGCTGCTCTCAAAAGAGGAAAGATAGTCAAACAAGTTTGGAAGCTTACTTATGAGGGTAAGTAAAGGACAGAATTTTCATTTTTAGTAACCCTGAAATAACACTTAAATCATCATGCAGAAAACATAATATGCTGAACATGCCATTCAAATACTGAACTAATGCTTAAGAAGTTTTCTGGAAATGTTAGAGCGGCATACAATGTTACAAATAAACCTACTGGAATGATCCGTGGCTTAGAAACGGTGGAGCAGGGGAGTGGACAGAGAAAATGAGGAATGAAGATGTAAAAATGGAGTGGAGAAAACTAAAGGACAGACCAGAAAGAGGCACACGGTGAGATACACACACAGGAAGGGGGTATTAGTCAATGAAATACAGATGGATTCACTCATTTGAATATGAATTAACATTAAAATTAGTGAACAGAAGGTGCTGGATTAAATTACGTCCCAATACATTTATATTTTAAAGTCAAATTTATAAAATGGTTTTGGAATGGTGTTACATTTGTATTGTACCTGCTATATCGCACAATTCTGCATCAGTAGCACTAGATAGCGCCTCCTCTAGTTCAGGCTCCAGAGTAACATCTTCCAGGATTGGGTCAACAACATTGGATTTAGGCACCCATGCTTTTCCTACATACACACATTAACACACATACAGAGATGGAGAAAGAAGGAAAAAATGCCTTCATTTAGTTTTGACTGTCCTACATATGCAGCATCATTTCAACATACAATTGTGCCCCTAAAACTATTTATTAAATGTGAGTGTTCTTGTTTAATGAGATGTGATATGTGAATAAAACTAAAAAGTTAATATCACTTCATGTGCATCATTTCCAATGCCTATGTGTAATTTCATTGCGTTATGTAAAAAGTGTAAAATAGAAACTGTTTGTATTCAGGTTTCATAAAAGAGCTATGTAATTTCCACTATAAAATGTCAAACGCAAAGCTGGAAATGACAGTGTAGTGGCAATGTTTATAACTATCAGGATAAAAATAATTTCTCCTGTGATGTGCAGTATATACACTATTGGACTTTTTAGTTGACAAATTACAAACTAGTGAGAGCGTGAAGAGTGTTTATTTCTCTAAAAGTTCCAAAAGTGCCCATGGTTCTAAATTTAAGTCACTTCTTGCCTCTTTTCTCGCCAGTGTAGGGAACAAGATCATCTCGGTCTGGATGTTCTTTGGCCTGTTTCTCCAGGTGAGCGAGAAGGTTATCTCTCTGGAAAGATCCGGTCGGAGCTTTCTTGGTCTGATCCCTTTGTCTGAATCCTGCGGGCAACAGTGCGTTCTGAAAACAATATCATTTATAAACATTAGGTCGGTCATCAAAATGTCATATATTTATATATATTTATTATTTATATAACTTATCTATCTTAAAGGGGACCTATTATACAAAAATCACTTTTATAAGGTGTTTGAACAGTTGTATGGCTGCAGTGTGTGAAAACAACCAGCCTGTAATGTTTAAAATCCACCCACTCATTTTTTTATAAAACCAAGAAATCATGAACCGTCTCTCCAAAAAAGCTGTTTCAGATTCTCCCTCTGTTCACGTCACCGAAGGGGAAAAGTCCGCCCATTTGTGACACTCTCTACCTTATTAGCATAAACACAGCCCTGAGTGAGAAGCTGCGGTCCGCCATTACTGGAGATATATACAATATCAGCACCAAAGTGGCTTTACAAGTGTTGTGTTTTGGGATGCACTAATGAACATAGGAGTCGCCATAATCTCCCCTCATCTGAGCTGAGGACACTGTGGTTAAATTTAATTTTCGAAGGAAATATCCCGGAAAAAAATCGGTAACGTCCCCTATATTTTTAGGAATCAATACCAACGCTTCGTGCGCGAACATCAGCTCCAGACAAAGTAAGTATCACGCGTTTGTTTTCCAAATTGCCTTTCTGAAAGAGCTTCTTGACACTCTGTAAGGCTAATTGCTAAAGCTATCATTGTCTCTGCCTGTTTTCACTGATGCTCCCTTCAAGTGCTATCAGAATGATCGTGAATGGGAATGTGGTAGTTAAAAGTTAAATATGAAAGCAATGTGAGTCGATCACTTGTTGTCGAGCTCATAATCAGAAGTGGGACTTATAAAGCATGAGACCAGCTATGTTGTTATTTTTATCCCTCTATGCGCAAATTTATTATGCACAGATGACTGGCTTTGAAACCGAGTAGTTTTCTGTAAAGATAACAGGCTTGTACTAATAGTGGAATGTTTATTTGCAAAGGCTAGCACTGCTAATGCCAGAGCTTGAGCTCTTGGAGCTCCGGGAGCCCTCTTCTCCGGGAGCAACAGCTCATTTGCATTTAAAGCAACATACTCAAAATCAGCGCGTTTGGGCTCATACCCTAAAAGTGGGAATTTTAACAAGCTATAAAAATGTATCTGTGGGGTATTCTGAGGTAAAATTTCACATATACGCTCTGGGGACATCAGAGACTTTTTTTACATCTTGTAAAAAGGGGCATAATAGGTCCCCTTTAATCTTAAGGTAATACCATTGCTGTACATGGCACAGGGGCCATTTTCCATCAATTTTCTCTGTGCAACTATTTGATAAAGGCTATGAAAGATTTCTGAAGCTTGCACTTAACCCAGGATTTGTCATTTGCACCCACTAACTGAAAAGACAAACTCCGCCACCACCTTAAATACAGAGAGCAATGATAACATTCTTCTAAGACAGGGCCTATCAGCCACAGAGCAGACGGGGGAGATGTGTACATATGTGCATGTTAAATGCGATGACAGAATCCAGAACACACAGCATTTCAGAGAGAACTTGGAGAGAACAGAGCTTTACAGGACACCTTAGTATTGTTTATTCTTAGTGCAGATAAAACTGAGCAAATGGAGACTCTAATTAATTCTAAAGTGACATTTAAAATCGTTCAAGTAGAGATTTCCACTACAAAATTTACAGCACAATTTAGTGTTTCGGGAAAGGCTCTGCTATGGTGGGGAATGTTTATTTTTGTTACATATGAGCAGATTAACTTTTGTTCCAGCACTAGTATTTATGGTAAACTTCTGCACCTCTGGCTGAACATCTCAGTTTGGGAGAAGAAATTATCTTTTCCCTCCTCTCTGTTGCTGGACATATATCCTACCTCTGTGTCTAAATCTGTCAAGAAGTGCTTAGATGCTGGAGTCAAACCAGATTCCTGAAGAGCAAATATAAAACTGTGGTCTGAGTGAGAAAAAGAACACTAACTGAGAGAACCACTTCATTCCCTAAAAACACTACACTGCAATAAAACAACGCACACTTCAACCCCTGTAAAACAACACAGTCCTCTCAAACTGACTTCACCATGATAGTCTAAACTCAGAAACGCCAGTGTGATACAACACACACACAAAAAAATATATATTAAAAAATAATTAATTAAGTGGTCTTCTCAAACAATAATAGCAATGCTCAACACATAATAAACCAGACAAACAAACCAGACTAGGCAGCAACATAGTCGAGTCAAACAAACGCCATGATACGTAATAAGAGCCCAGTCCAGCCAAACAAACATAACTATGAAACAACACAGTCCAAACAAACAGTAAACACAGGAATTAAATGGGCTTCTTAAACAAAAATGGCACACAGTCCAAAATAAAACAATCCAGTCAAAAAAAACACCATTATGTCACTACACAGCAAAGACAAACGACACATTACACATAAAAACACAGTAAAGTCAAACAACGAACATTGGGAAATAACACAGTCCAGATGAAAAAATCCACACTAGGGAACAACAAAGGCTAGACAAACAAACCAGACTAGCAACAGTCCAGACAGACAAACACCACTTGGAAACAACACAGTCCAGACAAACAGCCCACATAAACAAACCAGACAAGGTAAAAGCACACTGCAGTAAAGCATATAGCATTATACATTAAAAATACATAGTCCAGACAAACAAACATCACTACCAAACAACACAGTGCAGACAAACAATCAGACTTGCTGGCAACACAGACAAACAAACAAACACCACTGTGTAAAATAATGCAGTTCAGTCAAACAAAACTAAAACAACAGCCTGATGAAACTAATCTCACTACAAAACACGAGACATACAGTAGGTCTCCCTTAAAAATGTTCACACATCTTATAGTCTACCAAATTTACAGAGCAGAAACAGATCAGAAAAACAAAAAAGGTTTATTAACCTTTCATATTGTAAAGTATTCCGAGACAAATGAACTGTGTGAGCACATTTATGAATTGCGTTTCATTTTACGGAGCTCTTAAAATCCAATTTTAGATTTGCTTTAAGTGCACTTACATCAGGATCAAGCTCTTCGAGTTCATCTTCTAGTCTCCTGAGCTCTTCTTCACTGAGCTTCTGCAAGAGCTCGTCCTCATCCACATCCCGGTACTTATCCATCTCTTTATGGAACATGGTGAATAAGATCAAATGCAGGAAGGGCACAGAAGACACTAAAAAAGGCAGGAACACTCGACCCCCCCCAAGCACAAGACCTTGGTAAAGACAAGAAAAACAGATTCATTATTAGGTCTATTCTTAATAAAATGTTCAAAGGACTTGCTGCTGAATAATTATGTTCTTCATGATGATCAAGTCTATGATTTTCCAGTATTTAAGTGGATTATTCCGACCAAAATTGAAAGCATGTGGGTGATGGAGAGCTGAGTAGTACAGGTGTACTTCATCACATTTAACAACCAGATAAAGCACAGATACTTTGTGTTTACGTCTATGCTTTACTATTTTAAACCTTCTGAATGTCTCTTTCCCAAATATTTTGTTTGAAAACTGGACTTATGCTTGCTTTCTAAAATATATTTTAAAGAAATATCTACAGTATGATCTTAAACATTAGATAAACAGAGTCATTTATTAAAATACATCTAAACGAAACGATAGTCAAACTGACGGCTGGCATCTGTTCTTCGCACCATCTCCATTGTCCTTGATGAATCCAACAGACAAGGACAATGACCAGCAAACTCCAACATACTACATAATACAAATGTATTATTAACACACTGCTTGGACTTGGAGCCTCTAGTTTAGGTTTCCTGAATCAATAAACTAGTTATTATATACACATTTCTAGTTCCTCACATAAATTACTTTTCCACTACAGTTAATAAAAGTGCAATTAATGAATAAAAGTGTTTTGATTCTGACTAGGAGAGACCAGATACATTAACATTAGTAAAATAAAGATAAAACATACTGTAGAAAACACAAACATTCAAAACCTCAAGCCAAATTATTATTAATCAAATAAAGGCTAGCTTATAATTTTTTCCGAGCTTCATCAGTCCTGTTAATATACTTATTTGTATGTTTCACGACTATGCAATGCTGAGGAAAACAAAGCGTGTTAGTAGCGGAGCGCCTATCTTTCTCACTTACTTCAGACAGCGCTTATCCCACACTATATATAGCGCATGTGACAGCTGAATACTTTGACCAGATATGGTTTCTTTTCGGAGCCGCTAATTCACACAAATGTGCTGCTGCCTCAAGCAATGTATTCTCAAGTCCAAGGTTCATAGAAGAACGGCGTTTGACACGGCGGAGAAAAGTCCAAATATTAAAAGCAGTTACTGCTACAGCCTTCTTTCACCAAGTCCAGTAGTCGGTTGCGATCAAAGAGTACTTTCCACAAACCCGGAGAAGCGTAGAACATAGCCCCGCCCACCGCGCAGACCTGCCAATCAAATGACGCCTAACCTCAAGCCCACCAATCAGAGGATTGCATGGGTCGCACAACTCGAGGCTACATATTTCCCGATATCAAGTTGCAAAGACAAATGACAGTAACCCAAGCGTATCTTGTCTTTTTAATTCGATGAACCAAATGTTAACTTAGAAATAAAACAAACCTGAGCCTGTGAACACAAATGTTCTTTTACAAGTAGGCCATTTTCTGATTAGAAAACACACAATAAGATTGCAAACAAACCAGTGCAAAAATCAATAAGAGTATCAACAATACAAGCAGTGGGGTCTCACACAATACACACATGAAAATCAAATTATTAGACAAACGGCCCTATTGTAAAGACACAGAAAGTAAGGTTGTTCAGGTATTAACGAGTTAATTTTGGGAATGGCATATTATTAGTAGTATTATTTATCATAACAGCAAAAACAGGTAAACCTTTTCCATGACACTCAGAACGATAACTGAAACAATTCTAGACCATGCAAGAATAAAATGACTGGCCAAACACATCTAGAGTCAATGCTCTTAAATTTCTTCAGGCTCATAGTTTCAGCACGGTTCTAAGAAAGGGAAGTTGTGACAGTCTCAAGCTTCTCTGTTGATCTCATCTAAAAACTCCACCATAATGTTGTGGATCCAGATGTCATTGTCCTCCAGTGTGGTGTCCACTAGGTAGACAGAGATTTTGCGCTCCCAGGGCCATTCCCCCTCCTCAACAGACTCGATCTGAGCCACCAGCGGCTTCTTCTCAACATGGTTCCGGAACACCATAGAAGCTTCCTCAGCCCAGACCACTTGCTTGACACCTGAAAACAAACATTTCACATGCAAATCAGAAGCATCTACAGATACTGATCAGTTTTGAGCAATTTTTCAATAGAGCTGGGTGATAAATCAAATATTTACAATATATTTGATACTTTGTTGACAACATAAAACCGACTCAGTAATCGCGAATTTTTTATTTGACATTGTTATTTTGTTGTTAAACATACTGAAGACTATGCAAGCAAACTACTGTCATGATTGGTTTCAGATAAAAACATTTAAATTTAATCAGTTCAGAATCACTCATTCTACAATTTGTTTGCGCAATCACTGGAAACCCTGTGTGGCATTAGCAAGTATCAGTAAGAAAAAAAAAATATAAGCAGTGTAATATTACCATTTGTTATTTTTAATGTGTTCTACTGGTGTATATATAAAGTAAAATATTATTCCATGTGTTCTTTTAGTAAAAAAAAAAAAGATTAGATTTTTACTGTAATTCCTTCAACATTTTTAATCTACTTGCCAACAATCGGTATTCTGCTGAAATATATAGCTATTCTAAAAGACAAATAATCCTTTCAGAGCAAAGCATATTTACAATTCTTGCATATTTCAAGCGTATCTGCACTGGCTGCTGGTCAAATATCGTATCAATTTCGAAATTTTGCTTCTTACTTATAAAGCTCTCAATAATCTTGCTCCTCCTTAACTTTCTGATCTTCTTGAAATTTACACTCCTGCATGCACCCTGAGATCCTCTTCATTTGTTTTTCTGATTCAACCACGTATTAATCTGAGCAGTATGGGGTCGAGGACCTTAAGCTATGCTGTCCCTTATTTGTGGAACTCTTTCCCAGGACATTCGCAATAGCGATAGTTTTCACAATTTTAAATCTCATTTATTTAAACAGGCTTACTTTTTAACTGCATAAATGTGGATCAACGTTTCTGAATGTTTGAATTTATTTTATTGTTTCTTGTTTGTATGGATTCTTGGTTGTATGGTTTTTAGGATTACTTGTAAGGTGACCTTGAGTGCCATGAAAGGCGCCTATAAATAAAATGAAATATTATTATTATCAAATATTAGTAAAAGGATGACAAATAATCAAACTCCATTTGACTACAGCTTCTCTTACCAGCCAGCTGAGCAGAAATTCCCTGGAATGGCAGCTGTCTGAACTCATCAATGAGTGGCTGGAGCTGGAAATAGTTGATCAACTCGTACTTCCCATAATCCAACTCGTACACAGAGACCAAGCCATTGGCTAAGACGCCCTTTACCAAAACACGATGCCAACTATAAATAAAGAGAGGTGATAAGGCAAAGGGAGAATGAAGGGGAAAAAAGGCAGAAAATTATTTATTGCACAGAAGGGTGAGGAAGCATAGTCCTCAAATGCCACTCATATCTCACTTGTTGTCGATCTTGGCAGCGTAGACGTTATTCTTCTGGATGTTGATTTGGGTTACTTCCTGTTTGTTGTAGAACAGGATCATTTCTCCCATCAGCACCACCAGCTTGTACAGATCCTGCCACGGCTGCAGCACAAAGTGCCCGGGGTGGCATGCAACCGACACAAACACATCCATGTTTTGCCCAGCCACTGGTAAGTCCAGCTGAGGGGGCAGTGTGAGGGCATTGGACTGTGCAGGAGCTTTACAGGGGCTGTCCCCTGCCTCGGGAAGGATAGGATCGGAAACCCTGATGATCTTGCTGAAGTGGATATCCCGCTGCCAGAATGAACAAGAGGCAAGCTGATGGTTAACACTGCTCTGAAGGTCCTGGGCTCCATTACCAGCGAAGAGGTAGATATGCACAGTCCTGGTCTCATCAAGCTTCACTATCTAAACAACAAACATGCCAACAAATGGAAAATTTAGAGTAAGAATATCAAAAATTTGTCAGATAACAATACGTGAATATGCAAGACCTTCATGCAACTGGGGACTTTGTTGAGGACTGTCTCTCTCAACCACAGAACAGCTTCAGGAGGCCAAACACTCCCATCTGCATTCAGTTCCTCCAGAATACACTTTATAGCCTACAGAGCCAGAAACATTTACTTTCATTCATAAAAAAAAAAAAGAGTAATGCCATGCTACAAAGTAAACATGGTCCAAAAGCACTCACTGCATGCAAAAAATAAATAAAAAATTATTTTATTAGTCAACCACAAGGGGAAAAACTCACTGCTTGAATCATGATGCAACTGAAACAATGACATGCACACTTGTGGCCAGCGATGAGCATGAGTGGAAACAAATATGCAAGAAAATGAACGAGACATCTATGCATGTACCTGAGGTGGTATGGTGATGAGCTCTTTGAGGTAGATTGGCGGGATCTCTCTGAGCTCGCTAACCTCCAGAGAAGCAGGAAATCCCAGATCCAAAAACAGAATGTCCAACACTTGACTGCCATGAAGGTTAATGATCTATACACAGATGCAACACACATTCATGTAAGCAATGAAAATATGAATCGCTTTATTTGTCTAGAATGACTGAGGTAAATTTGCGTAAAATAAAGAAATGGTGAAAAATGTCTGAACTAGTTCTGTCAAACGATTAATCGCATCCAAAATAAAAGTTTTTGTTTCCATAATGTGTGTACACTATGTATATTATTATGTATATATAAATACAAACACATGCATGTGTATATTTAAGAAAAATGTTGATTAAATATATTTATATATAATAAAATATAAGAATATAAATGTATACACATGAAAATATTTTCAAAATATATACCGTATGTTTGTGTATTTATTTATGTATACACAATATACGCAGTACACATACATAATTATGTAAACAAAAACTTTTATTTTGGATGCGATTAATCATTTGACAGCACTAGTCTGAACAATGAAAAAAAAAAAAGGCTGAACAATGAATTTTAATCAGAAGACTTAGAGTGCAAACCATCCTTTTAGGGCTGAACTGTGTGGAATTAACTTGAAAAATATGGGTGTTCATACTTGGGTACATTCTTACAGGAACCAATTCAAACCTTAGGCCACATTTCCACTGTTTTGTCCATTCTTTGTGATAATTATGAGTTATTATGATTAATAAACAAAATATATATCACAATCACACTGTGAAACACATCTGCAAAATCATAATACTAATATTAACTTCTAACATTAACATTCTTGATTTTTAAGTTAAACAGATAAGCTTATTTTGGTGGAAAACCACATGAAGCCCTTAAAGCTTCTCATTTGTCGTCAACAGGTAGAAAAAATCTTCTCAATACAAATCTAGCAAAATAGGCTTCACACACTGAGTTTTAAAATGCACATTATAAGTGACCAACTCCAGAACCAAGAACCGAGCCTCTGAACATCATATCAAGAGGAGCACGTGTAAATTAACACAGTGCCATGCTTCACTCTAATTTGATATTCAACATTATTTCAATATATTGTGCAGCCCCAATTGTCACTGAACAAATACCAGTTTAAATGTGTGGATGCACGGAAAGAGTTAGGCAGTCTTCTCACCTCTGCTCTCGCCCATTTGCCTTTGTATTTAGCTAGACACACTTTCCCGCAGAACGGTTTGGACACCAACAGCTCCCATGTTAACTTAGAAACACATAAGAGACATTTAATGCTCTGCCAATTATTTACACCTCTTAACAGAAGCCTCAAAAACTGAATCGAACTATTTTACCTGAGAGATGAAGTGTGCTTCAATCTTGTCCATGATGTCTTTGAGTTTGGCCTGACCTCGGGAAGGCAACTGACAGTAAATACTGCCATCAGAGCACACATTTGTCACGCACACTTTTGTGTACACACTGTTCACCTGAATAAACGGAGGAGGGGCATTATTATTTATTCATTTTGTAATTATAGAAATGATTTTCTGAAAATGTGCAGCAATTTAATATTCATGCGATTTTATGTAATTCTGATAGACCTGTAGAGGATTCTCCATTGACTTATCCTGCAGGGCTTTCAAGCATACAGCATTCACATTCACATCCTCGTTCTCAGAAGTGTCATACAGCACAATAACTGGTGTGTCCTCTCGCTCCAAAATCTCAACCACTAGTGTACGGCCAACAGCTAATGACTCCAGAGTCGTCAGAACTACCCCATCTGTACTGAACGACTCCAAACCTAACATTCAAGACCGTGAAAGTGAACACAAAATTACATCACATGTTACTCTCACACATACGGAAGCTTACTTTCACCACAAAATAAAAACAAAAAGGTGATCGCGACTTTCTCTCTCACAATTCAGACTCCTCGTAATTCTGAGTTTAAATCTCACATTTCAGTTTTTTCTGTTAAGGAATAAAAAATTTGCAGTTTAAGCTTCCATACTCACATATACACAAAAGCCTCTGATGAATATTACCTGCAAGTTGGCACGTGGTTGCCTGGAAGGGAAGAGTCAGGAACTGATCCCTCAGCTGTAGTATCTTCTTCCTGCTGACCACTTCAAAGAACCCGTGATCCACACAATACACCTACAAAAAGGGAAAAGTTTGAATTGCATCTAATGCAAACTGACTTTGTCTAATACACAGACTCTGATACCTTCACAGTGTCCTCTGTGAGCAGGTGGACCTGAGCTCTCAGTACTGCATCTTCCTCTATAGCAACTGCCACCAGTTGTCCAATTTTTGGGGAGAGAAGACAAAGTCCAGCTCCAACTGTATTATAGAATTGTAGCATGGCCTCCTCCAACACCTCCAGAGCTTTAGAGTAGCCTTCCCCTACAAACCTGAAAAATAAGACACCATCATGAATTCACAACCTTAAATGATCCAAATGATACAGAACTAAAGAGGAATCTTGAATCTAGTAAAATATTGGTTTTGTGAGCTCTACCTGAGAACAATATTGTCTGTGCTGCTGACCTCCATCACCAAAACGGAAAGGAACTCTGTTGTTGGGATCATCAGAGGAGGTACACGTGGGTTGCCAGTGTAGGGCAAAACCAGTGGTGGTGGGCGAGGACGAGGCTGTGTCCGCACCTGGCATGGTAGTGCGTAGAGTATGGCTCTCTTTCGATTATCTGGCATGGGGTACTCAATCATACATGTGTCCGCCAACAGAGACAGATCCTCCAGCACATGCTGTGGAAACACGCACCTGAGAGACAAGACAGGGAAAAAAAAATACATAAAAAAACACTTTCACTCGGAAAAATAAGCACTGTGGTATTCTCTCATACATTATAGTACAAATTGACAGCTAGAAATGATCGAAAATATGTCATGTTTTTTAAAGAAATTAGCACTTTTATTCAATAAGGATGCATTAAATTGGTCAAAAGTGACAGATCAAAAGTACCCAAAGGCCTCCTTGAAAAGTTGTGGAAGTGCATGAGCCCACAAGCCGTGGCTGTATTTATTGAGCAGCTGCCGCAGCTTCTGCTTGATCTCTGGAGTTAGAGGCTGGTGAGAAGGTGGAGTGGAAGGAGGGGTGATGGGTGAGTGAGGGTGAGCTTTGGGCGTTTCAGGGAGATTGAAATCCAGCTTGGTGGAATTGGGCGATGTTGGGCTCAAAGGTGGCTGGGATTTCTGGGCTGAAGGAGGAATGTTAATGGCAAGAGTTCTGAGGATGCGGGTAGTTTGCTGGGCAGGTGTTGACTGTTTTGCGTTAGGAGACTGCTTGCATGGAGCTACAGCAGGCACAGTGCTTGGTTTAGGGGCAGGTTCCACGACAGGATACACCAGACGGTCAACTATGTTATTGCTGCCTGGCTTTTCAACCTAAGGAGATATTTGAAAAAGAAAACGTAAAGTATCACATACCATATAACAGTCAAGAACTTTGTAACAAAGGAATAGTCCACCCAAAAGTGTAAATTGCAATTATTTATTCATCCTGTATGGTTCTTTTCCATAAAATGATGGTTTGTACAGTGACCGCAGCCCACCATAAAGACATTTCATATTATTGAGTCAGCATGAGTGTATGAAAAACATTATTTGGTTATCTGAGTAATATTTGCATACTATTAAATACTGTATATAAAATCATCTTTTATTATTTTTATTTTCAGGTTTTCACTTTGATTTAATTTCAATCATTTTTAAAATCATTTTGTGTGATTTTGTCATTTGGACCCTGGACCACAAAACCAGTCTTTTAAGTAGCACAGGTATACTTGTAGCAATTGGCAAAAATAAGATTTTTCTTTTATGCCAAAAATCATTAGAATATTAAGTAAAGATCACGTTCCATGAAGATATTTTGAAAGTTTCCTACTGTGAATATTTTAAAACTTATTTTTTGATTAGTAATATGCATGGCTAAGAACTTCATTTGGACAACTCTAAAGGCGATTTTCTCAATATTTAGATTTTTTTTTGCACCCTCAGATTCCAGATTTTCAAATTGGTGTATATCTGCCAAATATTACCCTATTGTCCTAACAAACCATACATCAATGGAAAGCTTATTTATTCAGCTTTCAGGTGATGTATAAATCTCAATTTTTATTATGACTGGTTTTGTGGTCCAGGGTCACATTTTTATTTGTTTTTTTAATATGCAGTATGTATTTAGTTTTAATTTATTTTAATTTCAGGTTTTATTTTTAGTTTAGCTTGAGTTTTCATTAATTTCCAGTTAGTAATTTTAGTGCTCAACTTTGACTTTCATTTAGTTGACAAAGCAACATTTCTCTCTTTTTAAAATGTTTCCTATAATATTCATATTTATTCTAGTTTTATTTTAACTAACAAGAAAGTTTTAAAAGTTTTAGTTAATGATAACAACACTGATCAAAGATCTTATTTAAATTTGAGCAGGTAGACTGATTAATTTTAGTAGTCCGCATGTGTTTGTGTATTTTATTTCTCTCACAGTGCAGATGTGCGTCCATGTCTCCACTTCTTTGTGCATATAGAGCTCTTCCTGGAACATATTCTTATAAAGCTGAGGGATTTTTGACAGCCAGACTCCACTGCAGTACTTCTGCAAAAGCCGTTTAATTCGACCCTGAACCACCTCAACATCAGCACTGTTTACAGGCTTTTGCTGAGCTAAAGAAACACACAATCAAACATCAAACTCAAGTTGACTGAATATCAAAAACAGAGATAACACAAAATGAGTACATCCTGAAAGAAAACAGAGTGCTGCAAAAATTATTTTTTTAAGGCCAACCCAAAAAGTCAGCATCACTCTGGTTCCCTCGACAAAAATCTAATAATACCTTTGGCTTCTGGATTATTGCAAAAAATAAGCTCCGTGACAAATACATATAATCGCCAGAAGTTAGGGTATATGCAAACTAAACCACAGATGCATGACTTTCCTGCTTTTAGGACTCATTCCTTCAACACTCACTTCTTTATCATCACTTGCAAGGCAGAAAAAAGAAGCCTAGTTTAAGCATTAGGTTTAGTAATAAGTTTAGTTTTCAGGCTTCTGTTTAAATATATTGTATATATTTTAAATGTATTGCATCTGATCCAACTTTGGACAAGAAAAACAAAGATTTTTAAAAGGGCAAAACAGAGATTTACCTGGTGTCCCACTGGTCTTATAAGGCTGAGTCTTTATCTCCGTATTTACCTTGCTGGGAGCAAATGTTTTCCCCTCTAACCTAAAATCACATACAGTGTAAGTGTTGGGATGAATGTTTTGAGAATGTTTCGTCTCATGTCACTCACCCTGGAGACTTCCTGTTCAGCTGCCGAGTAGGAACTCGGGAGGAGGGGAGGTCAGTACTGTAAATCTGCCGCTGGTTAGGGTAAAAACTAGACTTGGATGCGGAGCTTCGAGCGGGATGAGTCATGTGGCCCGGTTGCCGTAAAGACAAGCGAGGTTTGACTGCGAAGACCAAAACAGTTAAACCATATCAATAAACAAGTACATACCTCGAAGGGCTGCATAACAGAGTGCAGGATGCTAAACAGTTCGTAGCAATAGCGTGTAATTGTGACTGACTGGCACAGATATTCTCAGCACACATATACAGACAAGCTTGGTGGGCAAAAGTACAGCAATAAAACCTTTCATAAGGTCCCTATTGGGATGTGGGCAAACAAACTAGGTTGTAAAAGAGTTAATCCCACTATGGAGGCATGTAGATTAATGTGGTTATTAAAGGTGATGTTTAAAAAAAAAAAACAACTTCAAGAAGACAACTAAAGAAAACATTTACATTTTTCATTTTCATTTTCACTACCAAGAATTTCTAAAAACAGGTTTGCACCTCACACAATTTAAGCTGAAGTTAATTTTAAAATCTACACTGTTAATTTACTAATTGCAGAATAATATAAGATACATTTACATCTTTTCATTTAGCAGATGCTTTTCTCCTAAACTAACCATGAAAATGATGTGATATCAGTCAAACAGTATATCTTTCACTCTGGATTTTTGTTTGTGCGTGTTACCGTTATGTGAAAACAGAGATGAAGACCTCGCTCTCATTTGAAAGTTCAGTAATTTAGAGCAGCCGGACTTCTTTACATTCTTCTGCCGGGCAACCAGCTGTGCGATGTGTGCAGTCTCCTCACACACACCAGCAAAACACATGACCTACAAACATACAAATAAAGTCCATCATATTATTGCTTGGTGCTTGCATGATGGTAAATAGAGTAATCAATAACTTGACTGTGATTTCATGTTTTAATAAACTTTTAAAAATCTTTTTTAATAAGTTTACTTTTAAAAAATCTTAATTATAATACGTTTTTCCTATTTTCTGACATTTCTATTACAACCACACAAATTTACAAAATCTGAAATCAGTTTACCGTGGCCTTATACAAGTTTGAAATATTTACGAAAACATTTTTGAAAGCCAAGACTGCATTTATTTGATCAAAAATACAGTAAAACAGAAATACTGTGAAATATTACAATTTAAAAGAACTGTTTTCTATTTAATTTGTTTCAGCAGCCATTACATCAGTGTCACATGATCCTTCAGAAATCATTCTAATGTGCTGATTTAGTGTTCAATTATTAGAAATGATTACTGGAACTCTCTTATTAATAATGGTTCTTATTATTATAAATTGTATCAATTATCAATTGACACTGAAGACTGGAGTAATGACTGATGAAAATTCAACTTTGCCACTACAGGAAAAAATTCCATTTTAAATATTTTAAAACAGAACACAGTTATTTTAGACTGTAATAATATTTCACAATATTACAGTTTTTACCGTATTTTTAATCAAATAAATCCGAACTTTTGAGTTTACAGTAGTGCGCATGTCTACATATTATGCTACAAATAGATAGAATAATACACAATATTATCCACCAAAACATATAAAGGTATGTGGTGTATCGCCAGATTAACTGAAAACATCACCTCTCCAGCACCGGAGCGATCGAGCCGCACCACACCGGGAATGCTGCGCAAAAAACTCTCTAGATTGCCGTGTCCAAACTGCCGGTAAGGGATCACCTCTCCTGTCAGAGCCCGGTAATCTCCCTGCAGACGGGCCATGGCCACACCGTGCTTACTGCTCTGAAGAACAGCTCGCAGCATCTTCTTCACCAACTCCACGTCACTCATCCTGCAGTCAATCTAATGAAGACACATAACCGCATCCAACACAGAACAGACAGCATTTTTGTAGCTTACTGAGCTGTCAAACTATACAGCATTTTGGACAGACACATTCAGACTCACCCAAGCTACCCAAAAATGCTTTGATGGTTTATAGTTAGTTATGAATGTGGTTATTTCTTACTGTTTATAGAGTTATATAACAACAAAGTGCCCATAATGTACCCAACAGTCAAGAGTTAATCCCAATACCATTAGATCACATTACTTTCAGGTCAAATATAGTAACCATAGTAAAACGTCCTGATTTTGCTTCCTGATGGGCAGTCGTGACCTAATGGATAGAGATTCGGACTTGTAACCCAAAGGTCGCGGGTTCGAGTCTCAGGTTTGGCAGGGGGAGTGAAAAACCAGTGCTCTCTCCACCCTAAACACCACAACTGAGGTCAAGGAATCCCCAACTGCTCCCCAGGCGCCACAGCAATATGGCTGCCCACTCCTCCGGGTGTGTGTTCACGGTGTGTGTGTGTGTGTGTGTGTGTGTGTTCACTACTGTGTGTGTGCACTTGGATGGGTTAAATGCAGAGCACAAACTCTGAGTATGTGTCACCATACTTGGCCACACCTCACTTTTCACTTATTAAAAATAGCCTTTTTCTCATTAACCTTAAATAATGATTGCACAGATTAAATCGATTTGTTGTTATTGTGCGTTTTCACTTTTTATCCTTTTTTTAATGTATGAAAATAGCATCAATACACATGTGACCCTGGACCACAAAACCGGTAATAAGTACCACGGGTATATTTGTAGCAATAGCCAAAAATACAGGGTCATATGGGTAAAAATGATCGATTTTTCTTTTATGCCAAAAACCATTAGGATGTTAAGTAAAGATCATGTTCCATGAAAATATTTTGTAAATTTCCTACCGTAAATAACAAAACTTAATTTTTGATTAGTAATATGCATTGCTAAGAACTGCATTTGGACAACTTTAAAGGCGATTTTCTAAATATTTAGACTTTCAAATAAGTTGTATCTCAGCCAAATATGATCACATCCTAACAACCCATACATCGATGGAAAGCTTATTTATTCAGCTTTGATGATGTTCAGATGAAGTATACATCTGTGGTCCAGGGTCACATATTACACTAAAACAAATTATCACGTTACTATTGGAAAGATTTCTCATCTTAGACAAACTTGTTTCTCGGTTTACGCTTGTTAACCGTGTTATCCTTCACTTTTCTCAATCCTACATCGTCTCATTGTAAAGCTTGACTAATGTTGTTATCAGTCAAAATAACCATACCCTTATGGAAAACATGAAACATACGTTTAATAACTCAAATTTCAGAAAGAAGACAGGCGGGAAGACTCGAAGGCTAAATTTCATCAGACAGTAACGTTAATTAACTAGCTAAACAAGCGACATAACTGATTTAATTTAATTATTCTGGTTCTTTTTGCTTGTAAAGACATTTCTCATTCCTAAATCATAAAAATATCTCCAAAACATTATTAATCGAAGTCTTGATAGCAAAACTCACCTGATTGTCTTTTTTGTCTTCACACTAATTTAGGCTTAATATCGCGCGCGCACGCACGTGCACTTGCTATCACTCCAACTACGTCATACGTCATCGGAAAAAGGACTGAGGTCAAATGTCAGACAGAAATAAATTAAAATAAAATAAAAATGAACTAAGATGAATACATGTACGTGATTTAGCCTACTATTCTATGTTATATACTTAGCAAATAAATAAATAAATTCCAAAGTCCTTGAATAGGCTTGAATAAAGGGCCAGTCAGAAATACTTTAGGATAAAGAGTAGAAAATTGTTCCTCAGCATTTAATATTGCGAACACCTATTACAATGGATAATCTTCCTCTGTTAAGGTGCTGAAGGCAAAAAGTGATTAATAAAACTCATGTTATGAGAATTCAGGTTGATGACAACTAGTCCACCTACAATGTGCAAATTAGGCATACTAATACGTTATTATGATAAACATTCAATATTATGCTATCTTGTTTATCACAGTATTTTAAGAAGGGATATTAGAAACAGTTTTTTTGGAGAGCTTTTTTTTTTTACTTTAAAATACAAAGACGTTGTATATCAGACCAACATATAAAAATAAATTCACACAGACATCTATTTTATCTATTTATTTTTAAAAAAGAAGTTAATTCTAAACATAGCAACACAATATTCATGGACTTAGAAAACTTTGGTAAATAAAACACTATGGTAATACCACTTTTTTTACATAAACCTTAAAATTAATTCACCCAAACAAAGCTTTCACATTCTTTATTACAAAACACTATTTGACCAACAAACACGTAATCATTCAAATTTGTTTCTGAAGCTCACATAAAGCATTAGACCTCGAATGTAGCATTTTCTCAGTCCAGTTCTCTGCTAAAATTCAGTCTTCGAGACCCCATGTAATGGCTTTGATGAGTGCAGTTTCGTATTATAGGAAGGTAGATTCTCATTCTTGCCCTTTGTATCAAAAAGGAAAGACAAAATGTTTCAAAGTCTATAGCCCCTAAAAGTTCATTTTGCCAGTAGTGCAATAGTCACAGACACAAAACTCCAATTTTGAATCATGGAGTCTGTGTTCACACTGAGAAACTGGTTTCAGGAGCTCCAGCTCTTTCAGATGTCTGAATGTGTTGGTTCTGTTTCTGCAGTTTTATTGTTGACCGGTTCAGGTGCTTGTTGAGCCTGTGAGGTGATGGATCGGGCTAAGAGGAGTGGGTCTTGGTTGTCGTTCTGGTTCAGTTTTTTTCTCTTTCTCAGCAGGATGAGAGCAGGGTTCCTCAGCAGTGTGTACAGCAGGAGCCAGCGCACACGTACTCTGCACCCTACTGAACATCCTGTCAAACAGCAGAAAGGCACAGTCATTTCATGGGATGTCTGTTTAAAGGAATCTGTGCTGTGTTATGTATCTGGAGTCATTCTTGCCTGTGTTATTGCTAAAAGTTGCATAGGAGGTCACTGCGGGTCCTTGTTTCTCCAGTGTTCTTCCAAGCAGCAGATGGCAGAACGAGACCATAACTGGGTTGCTATGATAATGATCAGCAAATATCATCCCAATCCATGTACTGTATCCTGCCCAAAAGAAAGTGAATTATAACTGTTGTACAAAAATATTGGAATTAATCTTAAATTTTACAGTCTTGTAAGTCAAAAATATTTAATCACCCAAATATAATTAATAAATTAATGTTTTTTTTCACTGCACAGCACTGCATATGTCATTATTACCTGGATCCATGGATTCATAGCCCCGCTGCATGATGGTCCGATCAATGCGTGATACCAGCCATGTACCCACAATGCAGCTGCTTAAAAGGCGCAAAATGCAGTTGCTCAACCCCATAACCACATTATAGAAGAAGAAAAAGTAGTTAAAGCAGTGGAATGCTTTTCTGTGGAAGGAGAAGAAAACCTTGGGTTATTTAAAAAATAGATAAAATTAGTTTTTATTTTTTATGTGCACTACCATATTGACTATAAGGGTCAAATTTATTTTATGTTATTTTTTGGAAAGAAAGCAGTACTTGTATTCAGCAAGGGCACATTAAAATGGTCAAAAGTAACAGTAAAGACATTACAAAAAATTATATTTCAAATAAATGCTGTTACATCTATGCAACAATATCCTGAAGAAATAAAAACACAAAAATACAGTTTCCACAAAAATATTATGTAGCACAGCTGTTTTCATCTGGAATGATGCTGAAAATTCAGCTTTGCCATTAGAAAAAAAAGAAGTATGTCTTAAAATGTTATATTTCACATTATTACTGTTTTTATTGTATTATATATTGAATATTTGCAACCCATGGTGACATTACAAGAGACTTCTTTCAAAACATCAAGAAATCTGACCTACCCAAAATGTTCAACAGTAGCATATTATGTTTTATCACTCACAACAACTTATCAACCATATAGCAAGACCTCATCATGACTGTTTAAGGTCAATGCATATCTACAGCCTCATCTATTTGATTTTCATTTAAAAAGGTGATTTGTAGTTGTCCTACCTGTTGTTGAGTGCAAGGGGCTTTTCTTTGTCGTCAGGTGAGAGTTTGTCCTGCAGGAAAAACACTTGGACCAGAATAATCTGCCCTACCACCAAGGCTATCACTAAGAGTATTGTAAGCCTGCAATCACATAAAACACAGTTTAATGCTATTCAAACGCTGCTTATCCTAATAAATGAACATTATGTTAGCTATAAAATATGTTGTCATGCAAGTTCAAAAGTACGGCCCGATGATTATGCTTATGAAAAATGACTTTGGTTATGAGATGTCTTTAATGGAACTCACAGAATGATGCCTACACTAGAAAGCCAGCTGAGAAAGTGTCCCTTCTGGATTGGTAAAACGACTCCATACACAAACAGCAAGGCAAACAGAAACTGCATAAAGTGAACTATCAGAAACCCTGCAGAAACAAAAAAAATCAGTTTAATCAATACAACAAACATTTGATGTCACTTCATCATCAAATTCTTTCATTTGACTTGCTCTGGCTACGATACTACAAAAGTAAGCAAAGCATGCCAAGGACAGATGCCCGTGAAGGTATTGACCTCTCTGAAAAAAAAGGTAAACTCAGCTCGCCTCACATATGAGCGAAGCAATCAATCAACTTTTTGAGAGAAATTTACATACCCCACATGGTGAAGGCAATCTGCCAGCCTGAATATCTTGTTATAGCAGCCTGAGAAAGAAAAGCATTTGGCATTTTGATTAACAACTTCCCTAAATGCTTTTTTAATTGTTGTCCTCAGTCGTAGAGGAAACCTAATGAAACCCTTTACAAAAAAATCTTCACTTACCACGCTAACAGCAGGGCTTGGTTTATGGAATTTCTCTGGAAGAAAAGTTTTCTGTCCCCTCCACAACCTCTTTAAATGTTTCCTGCAGTCATAAATTCAGTTCATTGTTTGATAAAGTTTTTAATGATTTGGGTAATTACTGAAATTGCTTAATTGTAGAATTTTGTGCATAAATAATGCTTAAATAAACATACCTGTAACATACTAGCACGTGAAAAGTGTAAGTAACAGATGTCAGAGTGGAAAAAATTGTTGTTGCCAACCAAGACCCTGAGAAAAAGAAAATATTCTGTAAATAATTTACTGTACAACAGATGTATCTGTCTGTCTGTCTATACATATATATATTACTAACTACATTTCAAATGTTTGGTGTCTGTAAGATTTCTTAATGTTTTGAAAGAAGCCTCTTAGGCTTACCAAAGCTGCATTTATTTGATCAAAAATACAGTGATATTGTGAAATATTATTATAATTCAATAATTCAAAATTTGAAATAGAAATCTTTTGTATCAGTGTAAAAATCTTTACTGTCACTTTTGATCATTTGAATGCATCCTTAAAGCTATTAATTAAAGTACTGACCCCAAACTTTGAAAGATAGTGTAAAATGTGTGCAGAAACAAAAAGACAAGAAGAAAAAGAGGTGGATCTTATATCTTACTTCTTGCAACAAAGCTGAACTCTTTCATCCTGGGAACGAGTGACATGAACACATTGTTTGTTTCATTACAGGACGATGCAATCTCTGCAAGCGAGTCTATCAAACTATCTAGTTTGTCAAAGGTGAAGTCACTCAAGCTGTAGTCTGCTAGTGTCAACTACAAACAGACAAACACATTTGCGTTTTTTAGCTTTAAGTTAAAAAAATCAATAAACTATGTGTACATTAGCAAGTGCTGACTGACCGTGTACAAGCCAATCAAAGAGATAATGGATGTGCCAATCATCCTGTTAGGGAATTTAAATTGAGGATCCCAGTCATACACTTTCCTTCGAAACCAACTCTTTTCCTCCGGCCTAAGGGACGAGAGAAGAATGAGTATTGGCTGATTGGTGTGAATACAGTAATAAATGCATGTTAATGTTGGATGAGTGTGTACCGTGCAGGAGGGCGTTTCAGTAGAGTCTGTACATATATGAACTGATGGAAGTTTAGATCCTCCTCATTCTATATATCAGAGAAACATTACTCTTGTGCTCATTTATAAATATACCATTGTTAAATCTAGATTCATGTTTGTCCATTAAGTACGTTAATTTACACAACTTGAAATCTTAAATGTACTTGCATATGAAGAAGTTAACGTTAACAATGATTAATAAATGCTGTAAAAGCATTGTTCATTGGTATTTTATGATAGCTATTGCATTAACTAATGTTACCAAATATAACCCTATTGTAAAATAAGAAATTACAACAGGACTCATCATCTGACCTCTTCGGTTTGCAGCTGCAGGTGGATTCTCACTGCCTTCACAATGATATACACAAACCGTCCCAGCAGGAAAAACAGACACAGGAAGAACGGCCACAGGATGATCAATTTCTCATAAGGACCTAAAATCTGCAACTGGAAAAATGTGCTTTAATTCTGTATTCATCCACTATCACAATTACACATATCTTAAATAAATATATTCACTCAAAGACACTATTGCACGCTTTGTACACGGACAGAATTATACCTAACATGCAAACATAAGCATAATAATATGATAATAACATAAGTTGATAATTAATACATTTAAGTTAATTATTAATCATATTCACCTACCCTTCCAGAGGGACAGCTTATCGTGTCATACAGTCTCACAATGAGCCTGAAATCCACAAAATATACAAAAAATTAACAGTCAGTTCGACAACCCACAAATGTTTTTACAGCTACGGCAACAAACAGAAAGCTGAGTGTTTTCATGTAGCCTACCACGTGAGTGTGTAAAGAAGACCTAAAACCCCTCCTAGTAACCGGTGTGGCGTTGAAAGACAAGCAAAGAACGGCAGGTAGGCCACACCAACTTCTATTGCTCCTACCAGGTACACAATGGCTGAAAGAGACACACATGCAGATGGACTGTGACTTTCCTACAGACTACAGTACATAACAGATAGACTGTATTCACAATGTATATCAATAATATTTACAAAGACCATTTCTCTCGCTCTCTCACTCTTTCTCTCTATATGAAGAGTTTAGATGCAAAAGCCTCTAAGTGCCGTCTGAAATTTTCATCTAAAATAAGCATTTTTATCAGGCTCCTATGTTTAGGTTCAGTAATTTTACTCTAATGGCAATGTATAGGTCATTTTCTATGCAATTAAAGTGAAATAACTGAACATAAATATAGGAGAATGATTAAAAATGCTCATTTTAGAAGAAAATTTCAGATGGCACTTAGAGGCTTTTGCATCTGAACTCTTCATATATACATATAATTTTTCCTATGCATTTATACTGCATGTACATATACTACAGTAATATTAGATATAATTGCATATAATTAATATTAAAAATAACTGCTTTCTATTTTAATATAATTTAAAATGTAATTTATTCCTGTGATGATAAAACTGAATTGTCAGCAGTGTCACATGATCCCTCAGAAATTATTCTAATATGTTGATTGATGCTCAAGAAACATTTCTTCTTATTATCAAATGGCATATGCATTGTTATATTTAAACTACCTTTAGCCCAGTTAGGCACAGTAAACGGTGTGTAGGACTCAGAGAAAAGCTGAATCACACTGGGAGCAATAGCACCAAATGCAAAACCATAAGACCATCGGTTACTTAGACTGCAAATGAAATCCAATGGCCTGCAAAAAAATACACACACACACACACACAAACACACTCAAAACTTTAGACATCTAAAAACATGTATATTAAACTTAGATCTACAGATTTTGTTCAAATATCACTCACACCACAATACCAAATCGACCCCTGAGATATGGAAAGTGATGCTCAAAGGGCTGAGCCTTCGCTCTGCGCTGTACAAATGAGAGCAGAAACACAATGCAGACCTGAAAAACAAAGGAATACAACTATATAACAAATGCACAAATGATAGATGTCTAATAATTCTAATACATCCTGAAACACAAAGTGATATACAAGATGATAAACCAGTTGACACCAGCTAAGCATAGAAACATAATCTAAAGTTCGTGTAATCATGTCAGTTCTAACAGTAAAGCATCACTTCCTGTTCTAGAAAAAGAGTTGCATGTTTGTCTTGAGGGGAGAGAGTTTTGTCTGGACAAATGCAGGCAGTACTCACAGCAGGAACAAGAGAGCAATGCAGGAACAAATCCACTGACATTCCATTCTGACATTCCACCCTAAGAGAAAGAGGGAGAGAGAGAAAATGAGAAAGAATGAGCGAGGGGTTAGAGCACAGCATGAATGAAAAATAGAAGCTGAATGAAAACAGCTTCAGTGATTAAATTCTGTTCAGTTGTGATCAAACTGACCCACTTACTAATCAAAGTAAGCATTATTTTTAGGGTTATTATCATCTTTTGTATTGTTATTATATGAGACGTTGTGTCCTAAAAACATATTTTATCTGTATATTAACAGATAAGATTTATCACACACCAGTGACCTAAAAACACTTCCCCTTATCAACAGAAAAATTGCCCTCAATTTTTATTTTTATTTTTTGCCTTGAATTCTAGGTCCCTTGTTTGCACTAAAAATCCATGTTTTCTATTTATGTTTTTTTTTTTTTTGTAGTATTGTAGTTTTTTGTAGTATTAATTAATTAAATGTTATTGTCTTTGTAAGGATAAATATGTCTCACAGAACATACACTAACCCACTTTTAATTTTGTTTAACCTATATAGTAATAATTTTTTTTTTATATAAATATGTTAAAATATGTTATTTTAAATCTAAATGTAAAACTAGTGAAGATTTAACTCTTAGAATTTACAGTATCTAAACAGTAAATGTAAAATGTACATGCTTTATTTAAATAAAAAAGTTCACATAATGCAGAATATCAAGTATACTGTCAAATATTCTCTGTCTGTCACTCTGAAAAGTGTTTCAAAAGCAGAAGTAACTCACATGATTTCTGAAGTTTCCAATGACTCCCGTCCTGCTGGTGATGCACTTCTCCTCAGTCGCTTATAGGCAAAGACTATTTAGACCATAAAGTTGCTCTCCTTCATAGCAAACTCTAGTCCCAATGTACTAAGATATGAAGTAAAGCTTTCACTTCTTGAATCAGGATATAGATATCTAGTCACATGACTGGATGACCTTTGACCCAGGCCACACACTAGTGTAACTCTCTCTAAGAGAGATGTGCCACTGTGTTTTATTGACTGTACTGTTACTGTGTAATAGTAGTCCAAACATAGATAAGACTTGCTGTTGAACTAGAGCAGATGATTTAGATCTCACCATTTGCCTGTTTGTGCGTTACAGCACTGCTGAAATGTAGGCCTATACTGACTCTGAATTCACACACGGTGCTCACCTGTTATCCTGAGCCAAAAAAATAAATTAATAAAACACTTAATTATCTGATTTATGTCATTAAGTATGATCTAAACAATCATGACATCCCTGGACATGTCTTGACAGGGACTTCTAAATTGCATAAAATGTCCAGTATTTGGCTTTGTTTTCATACTTGCTGAAGGTATAATGCCTGAAAAGTAATTTGATCAATATGCATGCACAGGCAATTATCGACCTATTGTGGCATGTGAGAAGGATCCACAGAGAACGGTCAAAGCAATGCAAATACGTGTACATAACAAGGGTAGAACATTTTAGAAAATTTAGAATTTCCCATGGCCGGGACTAGCTAGCTAACTAAATTATTGCTCTTTTGTTGGTTTTGATTGCTTCTTTTGTCCTCATTTGTAAGTCGCTTTGAATAAAAGTGTCTGCTAAATGACTAAATGTGAACGTAAATGTTATCTGCCCTTCTTCTGAATCTAGTTTCATTTACCATCTTAAGCAAACTGATGCACTGAAGACTAGTCATTTATTTATAATATGTTAGTTCTGTGACAAATATCAGTTATCTAACGCAGTACACGTAGTAAGGTTTTTATTTTTTATTTTTTTTTAGTAATAAATAAAAAGAAAACAAGTAGATAAAATAGAAATAGAATAGAGAGGGAGATGTGTTTTGCCGTTTCTGGAAGACAGCTAACTCAGCTGCTCGGATTGAGTTGGGAAGGTCATTCCAGCAGAGAACAGCAGGATGTGCTGTTGATCACTCAAACCAACACATGGGGGCGCTGTTGCTGAGAAAGAGAAATCACTCACTGTTGCATGATAACAATTATTTCCAACAGACTATACAAATAACTGTCATATAAGACCAGTTTTACTGTAGCCTAATTATGGACCCAGTAATTTACGGTACAAGATACAGTATGTCATGTCTGACTGATTCACATATTTTCATACAGTGACTTCACAATATCAAGCCAAAAAAAGACACATACTTGGAAACAGTCTATAAGTGTTATTGCATTATATAGCTAACAAAATATCAAAATTGACATATTAAATCAAGTTTGTTAGGTCAAAATGTACTTTGACACTTTCAGGTTGTCAAACGTTAATGAACTATTCCCATGTAGCCTATGCAATAAACTACACCTGTCTGTGCAAACCTGAAGGTATCCTAAAGTTAGGTTTTTTATAACCCACTTAGATTAACTACATCTTAAAATTCTTTATTTGTTCAATTTTTTAATAACTAATATTATTTAAAAAAAATTGTATTACATTATCATCCTTTAATATATGTTAGGTCGTAGTAACCTTTTCTTCTACTGTTACAAGTGTGCGAGAAACGCCCACCGCTGTCACTCCAGTGGACCTGCGGTCCTGCGCTCCTCAAGACGTCTCTTCACTAATGCCGAGAAAACAGGGATTTACAGTGGCCAGACGCGATCAGTATCATAAAAAGTTATAGGAAAAGGATTACCCCGGTCGTCTGATGAGACGAGGCAGAGGTGTTTTTGTTCCTCCAGAGTTTTGTTCTTCGTAAATGAAGTGGTCTCCCGTAGTTTTGTGAGAATGCAGGAGTCGGTGCTGCTCAATGTGGGCTTCTTCACCAAATCCTGCGTCGTGCTCGTGTGCCTCTGCGGGGTTCACCTCATCGTTGCACTGTTTTTTTATTTAACAGAGTCGCCCACAAAATTGACCAACTACCGGAAAATTCAATTAGACTCTGATATATTTGCTTCAAAAACTCATAGAACAGCAGTCATTCAGTATGACAATGGGACAGAGGCAGATGTAAATAAACTGATGTATTCTAAAGGAAGTGTCATTAAAGATGCCGTAGAAGAAGAACCCGCAGTACTAGAATCATGTCCTGAGACGTCAACACTTCTGGGTAAGTTAAATTGAAAATAAAACTTTTTGTGTTTTTTTCTTCTTCTTCTTCTTTGTGTGTGTGTGTGTGTGTGTGAGAGAGAGAGAGAGAGAGAGAGAATGTGTACCTGTTTTTCTATTCAGGTGGGGACTTAAACCTCAATACACACAGACTCATGGGGACTCCTGGCATGGTGAGGACCTAAATTGAGGTCCCCACGGGTAAACAAGCTAATAAATCACACAGAATTAAGTTTTTTGAAAATCTAAAAATGCAGAAAGTTTCCTGAAAGGGGTAGGTTTAGGTGTAGGGCAATAGAAAATACTGTCCGTACAGTAGAAAAAGCATTACGCCTATGGAGAGTCGTGTGTGTGTGTGTGTGTGTGTGTCCAGTGACTAGGGCTAGTTTCACAAATTTTACTCCAAAAACGATCAGAAATATCCGAATTAGCCTAGTTGTTTAACCAACACAGAAAACACACATTTGTGTAATTGGATTTTTGAGTCAAAATGTTTAGTTAGAGTTTAGACTAGTCTTAAAAAGTTAGTGATCAATTTTTTTTTTCTTCTTCAAGGCTGGTCATAACTTTTTTAATTCAGTTATGAAAAGGTAGATTGGTCTTATTAGTATTGGAAAAGTAAGACTGGTTGCCCCTTGGCAACTGCTAGTTGGTCAAACTAGTTCTTAAGACACAGTCTTAACATGGTGGCAAAGTTTATGCAGCTGGACCCTGGCCTCCCCCCAACTCTCTCCTAAATTGCTTGAAGTCATTCTTCCATTTGTTGACTTAGGCCTACTATTTAAAATGTAAATGTGTGTTGTACAGATAGAAGAGCTTTGTATTTTAAATGCTACTGCATCACACCTGTGATTTGCTATCTACTTGCTAGTAGTGTTTTAGTGGAGGGACATTCTTATTCTAGAAATAATCTAACTGGATGAAAATCTGTGTAGTACAGGATGAGTCATCAATATTTATGTCCCTTTTCCAGAAGAAAAAGACTGTAAATTTTAAATGTAAATGTCTGCTAAATTTTTTAAGCTGTACACTTAGCATAGATGAACAGAAGCTAACAGACATGAACTTTAGGTCACTAAAGGTCTTTATTATTATTGTCTTAAAAATAATGTTCTAGTGTTAGGTAGCGCATATCCATATATTACAAAGTTTTACCCTCTTATCAGTCCAAGTAAAAGAGAAATGGGGAAAAAAAACACTGAGAGAGACTTTGAGAAAAAGAGCAAAAAACGGGGAAAGGTAGCCTGTCTTGTTTAAGTCAGGAAGTAAACTGTTGTTGCATAAGAGGAGTCTTCCTCTTTCATATCTGCAAACCCTCTGACCCCGACTTTCACTCACTCTCTCTCCCCATTCCCCTTTCAGTGGGTCCAATGCGAGTTGAATTTTCTGAGCCTGTAAATTTGGATATGGTGCGTAAAGACAATCCACAGCTGGTGAAGGGCGGCAGGTATAAACCCAACGATTGTGTGGCTCTGCAAAAAGTGGCAATAATCATCCCATTCAGAAACAGAGATGAACACCTGAAGTACTGGTTCCACTACCTTCACCCCATCCTACAGAGACAACAGCTTGATTATGGGATTTATGTCATACAACAGGTACAGCACTCACAAACTATTTATTAACTTGTACTCTGTCTTACACAGATGACAGAGCAGGGTGGAGAAGAGATATCCGGATCTCAGAGACACTCACTTTGCACACAAATCAATACACGTACATTCCAGTGAGCTAAAATGCACACCTGATCTCACCACACAACCCTCCAACAGATCTACACTTTGTTAGATAGATAGATAGACTTACATATACTTTTGCAGGGTAGAATTTTCTTCGGGAGACATTAACCTTGAAGTATGGAAATGCGGTGACTTGGCTTTGCATAGACAGTATGCCTGGTCTGACATTCGACTGCTTTGAAATTTGCTGTGCAATAACAACAAAAGAGAAAAAGAGAAATGCAACCTGAGAACACGAACATATAACACCTGTTTCTTTTCTGTTTGGAAACTTTTGTATTGTAAAAAGCACTTTTTATGACGCAGCTGGAAATGTTCTGTGCTGGATTGCTTCACAGACTACTGCTATGTTAAAGATGGTCAATCTGGGTTTTGAAATAGTTGTTACTTGTAGGAGCTGCTCGCTTCAGCAAATGTAACTTTGTTCAGATTTAATCAAAACCATAATTCAGTGTGCATCAGTTTCGACGATTCACTTTTTGATGTAGAGGGGAGTTCAAAAGTCTGAGACCAGCCTGAAAATAAATATGTTTTTAATGTAAAACAAAACCTGAAAATGTATATGTAAGTTCCTTTTTGAAGTAATGCACTATTTTTAGGTGACTACTCAAATGCAAGCAAATTTCTTTCACTGTTGGATCAAAGGACACTCTTTGTAACATTCTCAAATTTTGTAATGTTTTTGAAATAAGTCTTTTAAAGCTGTGATTATTTGATCAAAAGCTGCCTACATTAAATGGTAATATTGTTAAATATTATTACAATGTAAAATAACTGTTTTCTATTTAAATATATTTCAAAATGTAATTTATTCCTGTGATGCCAAAGCTGAAATTTCAGCAGCCAATACTCCAGTCTTCAGTGTCACATGATCCTTCTCATTGGAGAACCCATAGAAAATTCCATGAAAAAATACTTTGAATAGAAAGTTCAAAAATAACAGGATTTATTTGTTATGTTAGAAATCTATTTATTGTCATTTTTGATCCATGGTTTTTGAATGGTAGTGTTTTTTTTTTGTTCTTGTCTTGCTTAAGTTTTGCTGCCATTAAAACAAAAGGGAGACACACCGAATACTAAAAGATTCTGAAATTAATAAAAAAATTTCACTTAAACTTCTCACGTAATACAGGTCTTGATACATCAATACATAACTACCTACTCTGTGTTTCTTTTTTCATTTCTATCCCCTTTTCTTTCACCTTGTTCACAGGAAAATCAGCATGCAAACTGTCATGCAGACTAAGAAATCCATGCTTATTTGCTTATTTTCTTTTGTGTGTATCCCTGTGTTTATAACACAGAAGTGGGGTCATGCATGGCTGATTGACTGATTTAGCTATGATCATTAAGGTCCTATCAATGTCAAAGCAATCTCGTTTGCATTAAACCTGTGCACGATTAATCTATTTACATGTTAACTATACATTTCTTCTAGATGTGTTTCCTTCTGTGAGTCATGAGATGTATTGTAAATGTGCTTTGTGCTGTTTGTTTAGGACGGAGAGGGGACATTCAACAGGGCGAAACTGCTCAATGTGGGTTACGTAGAGGCACTAAAGGAGTATGATTATGACTGTTTCGTCTTCAGTGATGTAGACATCATCCCGATGGACGACCGCAACACCTACAAGTGCTCCAGCCAGCCGCGCCACCTCTCTGTGTCCATGGACAAGTTTGGTTTTAGGTAAGAATAAGCACCACCTACACACAATACAACATGTAACATAATGTTTGTTGCCACCAGTGTCTGAAAGTTCTAGTGCTGCCTCAGTTGAAGCTTAAAAAAACAGCTGCTCATGTTGCTCCAAAATGTATTTACCTAAACAAATGACCTTGAGTTGAAGCACAGGAAGCAAATTCAAGGCATGCATACATTATATATCCTGTTATGTTAGTAGAAAGAGGGCTCAGGGATCAAGGTTAATTTGGATTGGAAGACCAATCACAATGCAGCTGTTCAAACTCTACATGCAGAGCATGAAGATTTCTTACGCTCTTAAAAATAAAGGTGCTTCACAATGCCATAGAAGAATCTTTTTTTTCTAAATGGTTCCATAAAGAACCTTCAACATCTGAAGAACCTTTCTGTTTCACAAAAGGTTCTTCTATGCATCACTGTGAAGATCCACCCAAATGAAAATGTTGTCATTAATCACTTACCCCCATGCCGTTCCAAACCCGTAAAAGCTTTGTTCGTCCACGGAACACAATTTAAGATATTTTGGATGAAAACGGGGAGGCTTGTGACTGTCCCATTGACTGCCAACTAAATTACACTGTCAAGGCCCAGAAAAGTATAAAAAACATCGTCAATCAGTGGTTCAATCTGAATTTTATGAAGCGACGAGAATACTTTTTGTACGCAAAGAAAATAAAAATGACGACATTTATTCAACAATTCGTCTCCTTTGTGTCTCTCTGTGTAAGCATAGCGCCATTTTGGAGAGCATCCGATGGATGCAAAGTGCGTACGCAATTCTCTGTCATCAGTAACGCATGGATACACTGTTTCCATTTAAATCAAAGCGTAAATAAACGTACAATACGTATCCATGCGTTACTGATGACAGAAAATAGCATACGCACTTTGCATCCATCGGATGCTCTCCAAAATGGCGCTACGCTGACACAGAGAGACACAAAGGAGACGAATTGTTGAATAAATGTTGTCATTTTTATTTTCTTTGCGTACAAAAAGTATTCTCGTCGCTTCATAAAATTCAGATTGAACCACTGATTGACGATGGACTATTTTGACGATGTTTTTTATACTTTTCTGTGCCTCGACAGTGTAATTTACTTGGCAGTCAATGGGACAGTCACAAGCCTCCTGCTTTTCATCCAAAATATCTTAAATTGTGTTCCGAGGACGAAAGAAGCTTTTACAGGTTTGGAACGGCATGGGGGTAAGTGATTAATGACAACATTTTCATTTTGGGGTGGAGTATCCCTTTAAGAGTGTATATCCCTCTCTGACGTGGAGTAAAGTAAACAGTCAACCCAAGAAAACCGTAAATGTTGGGAAGCTGGTAAAGAGCAGGGAACAATTGACACCAAAGCAGCTATTCACTGCATCAGTAGCTGTAACAGGAGAGTCTGGAAAAAGAAAAATAATCTTCACCACCTTTAAATTATGTGATACAAAGACACACACCACCATACGAAAGCCACATTAAAATATGTTGCTTGGGTTCTAAATACATGAAATGCTGCAAAAGAGCTGCTTAAACTTTGCCATTGTTGTGTATACATTTATATTTTATATTATATATAGCTTACATCATGCAAAGGTGTGACAAAAAAAGTTATAGCCTATATTTTAACACTATAACACTTTTTTTCTACGTATAGCATAGGTTATGCTATAGCATATTAAACTAATATCCGTTTTGCCTTCACTCTGACTCCATAAAGGCTGCTATGTAATTTGCACCCTGACTAAGCATTTAAATAATCCTGCGAATGCACTTAAAGAATGCAAAATCAAATTGTTAATCGAACCAAATTTGATCTCAAATCAAATCGTTCAAAACATTCTTGAATCGGATCAAAAACCTATGGATCGGGAATCGATTCACTATCTACCCAAAAATTCACAGCCCTACTTGCAGTTTAAAGATCAGCGATAGGCTATACAGTCTCAATCTCTCAGGGTAACATACCACACAACATCTTTTCATCAGTTTCTTTGCTGAAAGCCTGAATCACTCCGTTTGTGTAGATTTTGAGTGAGGTACAAAGGCTGAATAAAAAGGTATATTTGGCGTAATAGCAGGGTTAGTCTATGAACATAATGCCATTGAGTTTGTAGCAGAACCTGAAATGCAAATGGTGTTGCTGGTTTTGGTCTTTGTGTGTTTAGTTTAACTTTCATGACAACTACTCTAGTTTCAATGAGTAAGGAATGCAGCTATTCCACTATTTATAGAAAGCATCAGTATACTGCTATTTGTAATTTTAGTCCGCTGATGATGAGCTGAAGGTTAGAACCAAAGCGCAGCTTTATTGAACTAAAGTAAACCAGCTACAAAACAAACAGAACTAAAATATAACATAAATAGGACTATTCACACTTCTCTATAACAGACTTGACAAACTCAGCAACAGCAGGTTACACAAGTAAAGCTAGACAGGAAACAGAGGAAACATGAGGGATATATATACGTGGACTAATGACTAAACAAGACACGCCTGAAAGTAATCACAATAGTGAACCAATGACGTAGACAAATCGGTGTATGACATCAAAATACCACGAGAGCAATTGGAAAGCATGTGGAGCCCGTCTGCTCTCTAATTACTACTACTCTAATTACACTACTTTGATGTCCTACACAGATCTGTCTGTGCAGCACCGGTTCAAGCAGGGGCCTGTACCATGATGGCAGATGAACAAATTCAGAGTTACAGGATTAGTTTCGACTTGACAAAACCAAATCAATCCAATCCGACTTTGTTGGTACCATGATCATCAGCGTTCTTAGTCAACTCAGGCTTTGATCCTGAGTTGTTTTTATTTTTTTTTTATTTTATTTTTTTTATTAATGCAATACAACACAGAGCTGACATTTCAAATAATACTTTGATCCTGAGTTTGTGAAGCATGTGCACATGAATGTGTGACATCACTGGCGAACAGCCAATCACAAGCCTTGGTTAAAGGTTTTGCTAAAGGTTAAGAGATTGAAGAATATGATGAATTTAAATGCATTTACAATGAAAAAAGTACTTGTTCATGAAAGAGGACAAATAAAAGAAATGATCTTGCTTTACCAGTGCAGTCACAAGTGAAACTTGTTAAGTTAGTTTATATAGTTGGAAATATACAGCGATAGAGACTGTTAGGTCACGTAGTCATTTTTAAAACATTATCTATTGATTCTACAACTTATTTATATTACATATGATCTATATATATTAACATTAATTTAAAATAAATGATTTATGATAACTGTTAAACTAACATTGCCTGTGATTAATGGATTAATAATAATATAAATCATATAATTATATAAATCATATAAAAAAACTAATTAAAGCCAGACAATTTTTTTTTAGTACTAGTTACCTTTAATTTGGAGCAAGATGAACTGGCGGAGTGACTTTTTTGTGTCAGACATGGGTCACTTTGCTCACGTCTGATTGGTCCAATTTCAGTTTGAGATCTCTAACTCAGAACATAACCTGCCCTGGAGCAGGTTAGCTGTGCAGTGTAAGTTACTATGGCGATGAACGCAGCTAAAAGCCAAGCCACTTTCATGGTACATAAAACCCAGAATTGGTGCAAACTAAACTGAAACTTACCTGGCTAGCCAGCTAAACTGGCTTCATGGTACAGGCCCCAGGCAAACAGGAACTAAACAGGGAATAGGAAAACAGAAACAACGCCTGCGTCCCAACGTGCACACTATCCATGCTAAATTCTGTGATATTAGTAATTTTCAATACTATTTAGGGCAGATAGGGTGGATAGTATACACATTGGGATGCAGGGAACGACATGAACATAACATCAAAATAAGAATCTTGTAACTGAACGACACACTTGAGCAGCAAATCAGCGTATTAGAATGATTTCTGAAGGATCATGTGACTCTGCACTCTCAGAAATAAAGGTACAAAAGCTGTCACTGGGGTGGTAGCTTTTCAAAAGGTACACTTTTGTACCTATTAGGTTCAAATATGTACACTTTAAGTACTAATATTTACCTTTAAGGTACCAAAATGGACCCTTTAGGTACAAACATGTACCTTTTGAAAAGGTACCACCCCAGTGACAGCTTTTGTACCTTTATTTCTGAGAGTGTGGAGACTGGAGTAATGATGCTGAAAATTCAGCTTTGGCATCACAGGAGTAAATTACATTTTAAAATATATTAAAATAGTTAGATTAAATTGTAATTTTTTTTTTTTTACAATATTTACTGTCTTTATGAAATAAATGTGGAAGTGATGAGTATAGATATTATAAAAATTACTAACCCCAAACTTTTGAATGGTATAGTGCTGATTTGGCTAGTTTATGTAAGATGAAAAAAACTACATATGAAAAAAGACATTTCCATAGTCATGATTAAATGTGCTGATAAAACAGTGATCACACAAAATGTGTATCTGTTTTCTTCTAATTGCGCCAGTTTTTTTTTCCAATCAAAATCGCTATATCGTAAATATGACTTCAAACTTGTAAGTAGGAAGTTCCCAGGGGATTGTTGCACAAACACTTATACAGTATCAAGATTGTCAGTATGACAAATTTTTCATTCAAAATTTTTTTATTTTTTTTATTGCAGGTTGCCATATAAACAGTATTTTGGGGGTGTATCAGCAATGAGTAAAGAGCAATTTCAAAAGATCAACGGTTTTCCCAATAACTACTGGGGCTGGGGAGGAGAAGACGATGACATCTTTAACAGGTGAGGAAAATATATCATTTTCTTACTATTAATTACAAATTCTCTCTTGTAATATATGAGGTAATGCAGATAATGGAATCATTTGAGGGACACTGTTTTTGAAGGCTGGTATTTCGAGGCATGAAAATATCAAGGCCGAGTGGAGACATCGGTAAATGCAGAATGATTCGTCACTCAAGAGACAAGAAAAATGAGCCAAACCCACAGAGGTAATCTCTCTTTCACAAACAAACACACACACACACACACATGTAGAAATACAAGACAGATCGAATGACATTCTAAAGCTGCATCTCTATTTCATAGATTTAAGAGAATTGCTCACACACGACAGACAATGAAGACGGATGGCGTCAAATCACTCAGTTACAAAGTGTTAGATATAGAGAAAGACCTGCTCTACACCAAAATCACCGTGGACATCGGCAAGCCATGAAACCTCTAGAGCTCACACGAAACATTTAGCAACTCTTCAGAGATCATTAAACTGCACATCTGACTCTGAATCGTTTCAAACCTAGAGAACAACACTGGTGAAAAACTGAGTTTGAATGAAAGTGACATTCACACAAGAATTTTCAACATTATACTTACCTGTGAGCCTTATATACCTGTTAATTGTCTGTTTCAGACTTTAAGGAACATTATTTTTCTAAACCTTCCATGCAAAGCAAGTGGAAATCACGCCTCAGGGAATAACTGACTACTGTGAATTCCAGTTCAACACAAACCTGCACACTCATACAAAACACCTTACAGAGCTTTTAAGAGATGCCAATTCAATTCTGGTAGTAAGTATGCGTCAGTAGTTTGATCTTGTAGACCAGCTTTACATTGGTGCCCATGTTACAGTACTCAAGCACTGAGTAAAATTAAAGTGACAGTTCACCCAAAAATTCTAATTCTGTCATCGTTTAATCTACCTCGTGTTGTTCGGAAACCTATATGAGTTTCTTTCTTCTGTCAAAAAAAATATTTAAAGAACGTTGGTGACCAAACAGTTGACGGTAGCCATAGTATTATGTCCATACTGTAAATGGCTACCATCAACAATTTGGTTACCAACATTCTTCAAAATATTTTCTTTTGCATTCAAGAGAAGAAAGAAACTCATACAGGTTTGGAACAACTTGAGGGAGAGTAAATGATCACTGTATTTCATACATTTTAAATACAAAAATATTGCCTTACAATATCATTATATATGTAACAGACACAAAACATCATTTTGATTGGTGGAGGTTGAGTGCTGTGTTTCATTAGGGAATGAAAAACATTTCACACTTGGCATTTGGATCCGCTGAATATTGAGTGAACATGTTTTGGGGGGGAAATAGCCGTAGTTAAATAAATAAACAAATCATGAACAAGTTCAGGCTGTTTTCCTCTTTGTAATACAATAATATTGTAATTGCAATTTAAAATAAATGTTTTTTTTATTATTTTAATATATTTAAAAATGCAATTTATTGCTGAGATGGCAAAGCTGAATTTCCAGTGTCACATGATCCTTCAGAAATCATTCTAATATGCTGATTTGGTGCTCAAGATCAATGTTGAAAACAGTTGTGCTGCTTAATATTTTTATTCAAGATTATTTGATGAATAGAAATAATATTTATTTGACTTGCTATCATTTTACATCAATTTAATGCATGCTTGCTGCATAAAACTATTAATATCTTTAAAAAGAAAAAACAGACCCTAAACTTTTGAAATGTGTAGTGTAATGCAATATACAAGAATGTTTAAAACTCTTGATTTTTAGTATCTACGACACAATAAGACATGTCAGAATGTTCATCTGTCTTCCAGTGGCCCACAATACAATCAAACAATCTCATGAAATAAAGTCAACTACTAATTAATAGTTTTTGCAACTAATAGTGTTTGTAAACATTACCATGCTTTTGTCAGAGTGCTGAAAATATGAAATCAGATAGGCCTGTATTTTGAATGCGGTTGCAGTGCTGTTTCTTGTCTTGTGCTGGTCTCTGTTTGAACCACGGCAGTCACTGAACTTTCGGCCAGAGATGGGGCTACATTTTAGGAGTGGTTATGAGTAAATCTTTTGAGATACTGGATTGCACAATCCAGAGAGCGTAAAAACAGAAGTAAAACAGTTTACTAAAACTCCTTCTGCATCAAAGTGCAATATTGGTTTCTGCCAGAGCTTTCTTATGTTTCCAAATGAACACAAAACTGATGGAAGCTGAGCTGACACAGAACTCAAGTGGCTGGGAAAATATCAGCATTGTTTCTGAAAAATTTGCACAAATACTGTACGTTTTTAGGATAAAGTGGGGCCAAAATCTTGGTGAAAATGTTGTCCTTAAATATGAAAAATAAACAAATATATTTACAAAATAATATTTAGATAATATAGACGTTCATTTAAAATTGATGGAGCAAAATAATTTGTTAGAGGAAAAATAAAATGTAAATCATAAAAAATTTAAGGAAAAACTTGACCCTTTCTTGTGGCTGTACCTTTAAAAAGGTGTGTATTTTAGAATTTGTTTTGTGTAATGAACCTTAAACTTTGATTGTAAGTTATTTTGTAATTATTGTCATTTAAACCAAAAAAAAAAAAGTTACTTGAAACTAATAAATACTGAAATAAAATAAAATATACAATAACTTAAATATTTTATTTCTGCTAGCTTCTCATTTTTGTTCAGTTAACTTGAGGCACTAAAATAACTAAAATCAAATAAACTAAAAGGAATAAATGAAATATAAAGAAACATATTTTAAAAATGAAAAACTAGCTTACTAAATATAATGAAAATTGCAAAAATAGTTCTAAAACTTAAAATTAAGTTCTAAAAAAGTGAAAACAAAAACTAAAATAAACTAATTCAATATATATATATGTCTAAGCATAACGTCTAAAGCCATGGAGACTTTTGTGACACTGAGTGTTGAAGAAAAGCAACACAGATGTTCCATTTCAGATGCTTTAATTTGGCCACAGATCTTGATCCTGTATGCTGTGCAGGAGCTCAGCAGTCGCCATCTCTTGTGATTAAAATGTCAGATTTGGTTTTCCTGAAAAAGACACACAAATGCTATAATATCATAAATAAAAATAATGACTGTACTCCAGCTGTCTGTGTGTACATGTGTGTGACCTACAGTCTTTCCACACACAGCAAGCACTCGTTGGCGTAGCTGTTCCCGTCACTGCCACACACAGGTGCGAAGTTCATGGGACAGGCGAGGATCTCGGCCATCTCAGCACACACGGGCTGCATAACACACACATACACTCATATGTGCCATTGCATAACAATAATTTGATCCTCTAAAAATTAAATGAACCAAAAAAATAAAAAAACACTAGTTAATCATTCACTGAGAACAAAAAATTCCTCCTTACCTTTCGGGATGAGCCGGCTTTTCCTTGTGCCCCTTAAACAAAAGTGAACCGTTTTAGATATTTCTTTGTGATAGAAGAGGTTAAACCTGTTTCTTGGGTTTTTTTAAAGCTCTTACGTCATTTTTACGGTACACAGAACAACAATAAAGATGTTAACTCTGTTTTACACACCTCAAGCTTTAGGTTTTTACAAAGAAAGACATGAAGTGATTAATATGAATGAACACTCATCAGTGTATAGGTTTAGTATGTTTACTGTACCTGAAGTGAGCAGCAGAAACAGGCCGAACAGAAGCACTCGTATAGACATACTGACTCAGAATGAGCTCTGCAGTGCTCACATGACTTTATATGACAGCATTGAAGTGTGGGAATTCCAACACTTGAACACACACACACACACACACACCTCTCAAAGCACACCTCACATAAGATAAGACAGTTTAGTGCAGGAATTTGACTGCCTTGTCGTAAACTAAATTTAACAAAACATCTTGGAGTATAAAGAACATCATATGTACTCATCTCTGACGTCATTTTATTTGTGATCACTTTTATTATTGATGGTTAAACTATATATAAACAGTACAGTGTGAAAAGTAACTTGAGAATGGGAATGTTTGTCAGACCAATATCCTTGTCCAATATCCTTATAATGAGCAACATAATATTTTTCCCCTTAATATCTGTAATATATTGTGTGATACATTATTTGAATTAAATTTTTAAATTATTATTCATTTGAATGTAGGCTATTAGTGAATTTAATGGGTTTTGTCCACTGACAACAACAACACCAACAACAACAATAATAATAATAATAATAACTGGTCAAAATAAATAAAACTACTTGTCAAAAACTTGAAATAATATAGCCTACATGTATATTTTGTTAATGGGAAAAAGAAAATTGTCTCCATCTACAGGCTGAAACAGGTCAGTGCAGGTGGATTTAATGAATTTACTGTATATGACAATAAACCATTCAAATGAGGTACAGCAAGGCTTCGATATGATTTGAAATTTGAATATTAATAATTGCAATACATACATGAAGATAACGTTACAGCAACATTCTTATATGGTATTTCAAACACAGTCAACAGTCCTAACCAGACACATACCCCCCCCCCCCTTTTTTTATTTTTTGGTGAAACAGAGCAAAAATAGGCGATATGGTTTCTAAAACGTCCCTGCTAAAAAAAAAAAAATAGAAGCCCAATAGAAAACATCAAAGAAATTCTAATGGTTTCCATTAAAATACCATTAAAAACCATTAGCTTTTTCCAGTAAAACCATTGTAAAATTCCTTTTTGTAGTGTGTTTTGGGCATTTTTCCAATAGGATTTAACATCCCACCAACAGAATCCATCACATACCAGTAGACACCATTATAGTCTCCATTAAAACCAATACAGTTCCCATTATAACCATTAAAACCATTACATTTTCTGTTGTGTTTTGGGCAGGGTTCTATTGTTTTTTTCAGCAGGGGAAGGTCTATTAATATTAACTTCTTGTTTATTGAACTGTTGTATAGGCTAAAATCAGTATCACATTTGTGATTTTTGTGAAAAATGTCACTCTTAGTGTGATATTGATTAACTATATGAAATGATATAGCCTAAATATATACATTTTCTGCCCCCATATCTTGAATTTTGGCAGCATTCTAAATGAATTTTATTAGACTGAATCATGCAGTGAAAGAACACACTCTAAATGAGCACAGTTAGTCTAGTTAAGCACTCATAACTCCTCTTAAAATCTTTATGATAAATGAATCTCTTACTTTTATCGTACGTACATCTGCACTTTTGTTGCTTATGATGAGGGAATTCGTCAGTTTCAATTCAACTAAATTCAGCGATGACTCATCTGAACGCCTCTGATTGGCCACTGCATTCCTAAGCTCAACAGAATCGTGTGTGATTGGTTATAATAAGCAACGCTGTAAAGACGTGTAAAAATAAAATACGATGTAACATGAGCTATTTTTAGTCTAAATTTAATACAGCAATCAAATCCTTTCACTGAATTTTCATTTTCACTAGTTTCAAGTTTCAAGTATTATAGTTTTATTGAAAACCAGGGAGGGGACCCCCATGTATATTTTTTTGGGGTGTTACGGGACCCCCTCAATTTGAACTTAACAACCTCATAGTCTCAAGAAATTCACATGATTTAGTGGTCTCTTGGTTTGATAAAGAAAATTAGAAGGAAAACACATTATGTTCTTATGAGGTTACCTAAAGGTTATCAAAATGATTATTATGAGGTTAATGATTACAAGTATTAGGCTATGCTTATAATAGACAAGGTGAAACTTTGTTCTGCTGACCTGAAGCTCTGGTGCAACAGTGCTGGAAACTGAGACCAAATGTTTTCTCAAAGTCTTTTTTCAAGGTTGTACTTAGAGTAATGGACAGATATTATTATAATAATATTACTATTATTAAATGAAAAACAATGCTACCTTAGCTCAATGGTGTTTGAATGAGCTTTCCAGCATACTGTGATTCACAAGTAAGGCCAAAAGGTGGTGATCTTTCAACAGAAAAATAACAAACAAGCAATATATTATTTCTAGTCCTTTATTTTCATAATAAATATCTCAATATAATATTTAATGTTTTCATGATTTAATTATATATATATGAGATTTCATTTAATTAACTGTTATTAATTTTATAATTTAATATAATTTACTTATTTATAAATTAAATTATTTCATAACATTTTTAGAGCCATTTTAAAATGATTCACGATGTTCTACGTATCACGGTATTTAGTTATAAATTCAGACACATTTAAATTTAAATGTGCAAAATAATTTAAATAACTCATTCCAGAACATTTACAGTATAGATGTGGAATCAATTATATATTAACAATGTTTGTGTAAAAAATGTCCTTAAGTGCTGAATATTCAGTATTTAGTAGGTTAAACGGCTACATAATACAAGTGATGAGCTATTACTCAGTAGTCAGTACTAATATGATCACTTCCTCACAGTGGTTTCTTTATGGGAAAAAAAAATGAAGATAAGCAGCATCAACACCGTGGCATTGTAATCACAGCTGATTCAATCAGAAGCTCTTGTCTTCAGGAGTCTCAGTGATTGCCTGATGAGCAGAAGACCTAAACTATCACTCTTAGCTTAGAGGCCATATCTTGCTGCATAAGGAATTTTTCTTCTTTTAGGATAGTACATGACATAAAAAGGATATGTGATTGTGTGATACTGTGAATTTAATGCGATGAGATAATATAGCTGCAGTCTAGGTGAAAGGTACCACAGTAAAATGAAAATGACTCTCTTACAGGTGCATATCACTGTGTATAAATGGTTACGCACACGTGCAGTCATGCCATGCATCAAAGATCATCGACCACATCATCCACATAATTGATCCATTATCGTTTCTTATTGGTTGTCCAAACATGAGTCTCAGTGAAATTGTTAAAAAGATTGGCTGTTTAAACATACTTATAAAGAGAGACAGAGAGAGTTATTACAGTTAACTAAATATAAAATAAAATAGGCTATAAAAACTTAAACTTTATTTCAGCTATTGGCAAGGCAATTTTTTTTTCATTTCATGTTTATCCTGATGTACTACAATAAATTAAATTAAACCATTAGTAAAAATATAATTCAATAAATTAAATGAAATTAAAATAATGAAAACATAAACATTTAAAAAAAACAAAAATGACAAATACACAATTTACTGTCTGAAAATAGAGAATAAATTAAAAATGAAAAACTTTTATCTCAGTGACACTAAAATAACTCTGATATATATTCTGTATTGATTTTTTTCAGGTGTCTTACTTTGAATTGTCACTTTGAATTTTTCATATATATATATATATATATATATATATATATATATACAGTGGCAGGCAAAAGTTTGGGAACTCTGTGAAAATGTGAATAATTTTAACAAAATAAGAGAGATCATACAAAATGCATGTTGTTTGTTATTTAGGAGTAAAATATTTTACATACACTGTAAAAAGTGATAAGTTGACTTAACTTAAAAAAAATTGAGGAAACCCGTTGCCTTAAAATTATTAAGTACATAATTTTTTTTTTTTTTTTAAAGTTAAGTGAACTTGACAATTCAATTAACTTCTTTTTTTTAAATTGTCACTTACTTTAAAATAACCCCTTTCAAAAGTTTGGGAACCCTTGGTTTTTTTTGTTTTGTTTTTTTTGTGATGGTTGTTCATGAGTCCTCTTTTTGTTCTGAACAGTTAAACTAAGCACTGTTCTTCAGAAAAATCCTCCATATCCTGCAGATTCTTCAGTTTTCCAGCATCTTTTGCATATTTGAACCCCTTCCAGCAGTGACTGTATGATTTTGAGATTCATCTTTTCACACTGAGGACAATTGAGGGACTCAAACACAACTATTAAAAAAGGTTCAAACATTCACTGATGCTCCAGATGGAAACACGATGCATTAAGAACCGGGGGGTGAAAACTTTTGAACAGAATGAAAATGTCCAAATATTTCTTATTTTGTTGAAATATCATTCCCCCCCCCCCCCCATTTAGTACTGCCCTTCAGAAGCAACAGAAGATACTTGCATGTTTCCCAGAAGACAAATTAAGTACAATTTACCTTGATCTTTAATGCAGCAAAAAATGCAGTTAAAAATAAATTTCATTTTTTCAGAAAATACATAAACGTTTTTCAAAAAAGCCTGAAACCATGAATACAAAAACTACATTTAAGTGTCATTTTCAAAGAAGTTTTAACTGCGACCTCATTTCTTTCTAGCCTAATAGGATATAATAAATATAATATAATGTGGTTGAGTAATCGCGTTTGATCATCCCTCGCCTGTCTGCTCTGTCACTGAGCGCTGATTGCTCCGGAGGGATTCTATCATGCCGACCCTACTATAAAAATCAAACCTCGTCTCTGAGGAGCCTTCATTCACCAAATCTCGCCGAGCTCTGCCGGTTAATTATTAGCTGTTATCTCGTACTTAGTACCGGAGCGTGGAGTTTGGAGTCTGAACCTCAAATCCAGATAAACACACACACACACAGAGAGAGAGAGAAAACTGAAGGATCAGGCAGCCATCCTTTCTCTGGCCCGCAGACCTTTAACGCGCACAGCACACAGCGAGCCAACCATGCTGCGGCTTGCTGGACTTTTACTATGTGTCACCTCCTTTTTAAGTACCTCATCCCTTGGTAAGTCATTTTTTACAAGTCGGAAGACATAAAAATAAATACAATTAGGCTGTGTGTTAAAACTATCAAATGTTCTCAAGTTTTCAGATTTCAATGAATTTTAATATTTCATTGATGTAAGGGTTTATGCAGTTCATTGAGGACTCAAGTAATTTTGAAAGCATTTAATAATCATGTGGTTAGTCACACCTTTCATTCATTCTGTGCCCAGATTCTAATCATTGCCAGTACAATCATCAGTGTTTAATCAGTATCATTATCATTACTGAAATATTTCTGTATTTTTTTTTTTTTTTCATATTTTTAAGTGTATGTAAATATAAATATAAACATGAAATACAAAACAATTTGTTTTAGAAGGGTAAAATCAGGGCATAATCTCTGTATCAGTAGATGTGATGCAATCTGAGTGTGACACGTCAGTGTTTTCAGGTGAGACTGAACTGTGCTGGCAGAGAGGATAATGGTCTTGTTTTGCAGAGATACTGTTTATCAATCGCTTTATGAATCAACAATCCTAAAACCACAAATTCAGACGAGCAGAGCATTAAATTGCAATGTGGATTTTGAATTTTTTTGGCTTTGCTCCTAACATCACAAAATTGTCTTGGTTTGCACAAACGTTACCTTGAATGATTCTGATTCGTTTAAAACTTTTAAGACAAAAGAAATTTAGTTGTGTCACATAATGTGGTTAAGAACATGATCCATATATATGATGATTACAGAGGATTAATAGCTCATAGTACACTGTTATCTGAGACCCACCTACAATTAGATAGGACTACATTCCTTTTCCTTCTGTATTACCTTCAATGAAAGGCTATGGACTTCCTCTGAGTGCTTTCTCTTTCTCTTGAACAAATTATTTCTTGTGGATGTAAATCCCGTGGAATAAAATAGTGGATTCAATTCAGATTTCAGGTAGAGTAAGTGTTTCCACCAGCTCCATGTGTGATTTTTAGGAGATGGTCAATCCACTTCCTGCCTCTCTAATTTCACATTCCTCCCTTGTCCAGCTGTGTCTTACATGCCACCGACTGAAAGTTGACTGAAGATCTAGAATGTGTCACAGCATGACATTTTTGTGTTTTTTCAGGTGCGAATGCTGGGCCTCGGCTGGATAATGACAAACTCTACAGATATAGCTACAGCGCTGAGGTCGGGCTGAACAGGCCGACGGGATCCACTAGAGGGAACACTGGATTCAGGATTAGCAGTGATGTGGACATCAGCCTTGTCTGGAGGAACCCAGAGATCCAGGACGAACAGCTACTTCGACTGCAGGTAAAGGGGAGAACTTCAGTGGTATTTTTATTATTATTTTCTGATTGCATACCCTTGTAAGAAGGTGCAATTATATTGAATGCATGCACTTGTAGTGTACTTCAAATTGGCATATAATACAATATAACAATTTTAAAAAGTTCACTTTTTTAAAGTAAAACTTTAGACATTTTCAATGATTGTTTTAATAATATTTTGTCATGCTGTAAAAAGAACACATTTTGATGTGTTGACTAACATTTAAATCACATGTATTTTTAACTGTATTATCATGTAAGTGTATCATTAAAAATCTTGAAAACATTTTTTTTTTTAAAAGTTGCAGCTTCTTCATTACAAATGTGAAAATATAAACATACTTATATACACAGCATACAAGTATATTAAAGTTAACATTACCATAAATGCATAGCAGTACATTTTGGCAGTACACTGGAACAGAGCTGGGTAGATTACTTACAAATTGTAATCAGTTACTGATTCCAGATTACATGCCAAAAATTGTAGGCAACATTTTAGGTAATATAATCAGATTACTTTTAGATTACTTTTGATTTAACTCGTTTATCACATTGATTTAAATAGTATTATCTTGTACCATAATGATGTAAAAAAAATGCAAATTAAACATGCATTAAACATTATATTATATCAAGGTTTCCCAAACTAGGGTCCGTAAAGGAACTGCAGGGGGGTTGTGAGTTTAATGAAAAGCTGACAATTAATTAAATCATAAAAAATGAAAATAAATCATTTTAAAACAAACTCCCTTTCTTTCTTTTTAATTATTTTTTTAATTAATTTTTTATTTTTATTTGAACTCTCCTTCGAGGAAAATCTCTTCACTCGGCGGCCATATCTGCAACGCCTCCGGGCAGCTCGTACAAAACCTATCTTAATGAATGGGGGAATCCTGAAATCTCAAAAACTGCTCGCTGAACTCACAATTAAATTACATATGTCAAATCAGCAACAAAAATCTGAAATTAATTGCCCCATGAATGTTTCTTATGCACAAATAGCGTTTAAAAAGCTTATTTTTCAGGCTAGACCAGGCATAACGTGCTTATACAGTGCATGTGCATTGGCTGGTCTAGTCAGGTTTCTATGGGAAATTTGGCTCTTTCATTTAGAAGGTGGGACTATTCCTCCATATTGCGTGTTGCAATTTCTCCCATTCATAAGTATAGGAGTGAACCGTCTGTGCATTTCTATAGTCTTTGTTTTAAATAAAACACTTACTAAAAAGATGAAATATTTTTATTTACCTGCATGCAATGTGATCATTAATCAACATCAAAGAAACCGTCAGCATGCAAATGTGTTACTTAATTATTGAAATATTTATTTTAAAATCTCAGGGGTACTTAAAGCAAATATATTTGGTGAATAAGGTTTAGATGACAAAGTTTTGGAATGCCTGCATTACATGTAACTATAAGAAATAACGTGAATATGTGCATTTTAATTAGTTATAATTAATAATACATGGTTAAAAAACCTACAGAGTAATAATTCAAATAAAAATGTATGTGTTTATCAGTAGCCTAGTTGATGCAATGTTGAAACACTTCTTAAACCTGAAATGATTTTTGTAAATCCAGTGTTCAAATGCAGTCGCCACCCGACTAATGACTGATCTTTGTGTGAATGTCCACAAAACTGGACTATATATACATATATAATATGTATATAATCGGTAGGCTATTTTATAAAGGAAAATTTAAAAGATGAAAAAGAGAAATGAATGATTTATGAATAATTTATTGCTATTGTGTGAATAATATGTAATCATGTAATCCATAAAAAAGTAGTCTGATTACGAGTATTTTAAAATGTAACTTACTCTGATTACAAGTACTTCATTTTTGGAATCTGATTATGAAATCCAGATTACATGTAATCAGTTACTACCCAGCTCTGCACTGGAAGCACACATTCATTTACGATAGAAGTCATTATGAAATTACATATAAAGATGCATTTAAGTTCTACTTACGTATGTCAAAATTGACTTTTAAGTTGAACTAATTGCATTTCATAACAACAAAAAAACTATTTGTTATCAAATTTGTCCAATTGTCTGAATTCTATATATTTTTAAAGTATATTAGCTCTGTAATTCTTGTTAAGTCTTAATTTTGTAAACATTTTGTTAATGTTTTGAGTTTATTTTTATATTCTGTTTTTAAGTTTTAACGCTTTTGTTTTGTCTTTTTTTTTAAATATAGTTTTAAGTTTCAGTTGTTTTAGTGCTTCAACTTAATGAACATCAGAAATGTTGCCTTGTCAACTAACTGAAATAAAATAATTTTAAGTTAATGTTTATTTAATTTCAAGTGATGAAAATGTTTTATATATATATATAGCTTTAGTTTTAGTTAACAGTGATAACCCTTGTGCAAATCACCTTCTCCTGTCCTGTTCTCAGATTTCAAATGTTCAAGTTGAAAGTGCTGGAAAACGCTCTCGCAAAAACAACATCTTCCATGGCAGCTCAGCAGAAAGCATTCTGGGTAAAGTCAGGCTTGAGGCACTTCAGAGGCCCTTCATGGTGCTGTGGAAGATGGGCAAGGTACTAAACATTTCATTATGTATCATAAAAATGTTTCTCATATCCATTTTAGTTTTTAATTTTTTAACATATTCCATAGTGATTTGACTTCTTGTGTGATTTTACTTAGATCAGAAGCCTGTACACACATAAGGCGGAGCCTGCTACCATCAAAAACTTGAAGAGGGGTGTGGCCAGTATGCTAATGATGCAGCTAAAGTCCGGGAAGATGTCAGAGGTAAAGACTATTACAATTCTCCATTGAAATGTTTAAAGTATGTAAGTTTTTCTAAGTTTAAAAACTCTCTCTGTAATCTGCAGGCTGATGCTTCGGGGAAATGTTTAGTTGAGTACAAATCTACAAAAGATCAGGTGATCCGTACAAAACACTTGGATACTTGCAAAACACAAGAGATGGGATTCACTACACACAGCCCTGTAAGACAAAAACTCATTTTCTCATCTTACCTCATGCATTTATACACAATTCCTGGCACTTTTTTATCGACTTTTCCTCTCTTCCCCTTTAGGTATTGGGCGTCAGTGGGAAGTCTGCTTCTGAAACAGTAATCACTCTGGAGAATGGCATCATTAAGTCTGCTGATGTTGAAGAAACACACATCTTGTCCATCAATGCTCGTCATCAAGCTGCAACTAAAGTCCTGTCCAGGTACCAAAGAAATGTGAAAACAAATCACTTAATTAAATCAGTTAATGAATGAAATTAAAGTATCTTCTCATTTCCAACAGGCAGTCATTGACGCTTAAAAAGATTGAGGTTGGCCCAACAGAAGTAGCGGGTAAAGATGCCTCAAGTGTGGTGAAGTCTCTGGATGACAAACTCATGTCTGTTGGAGTCATGGTGGAGAAAGTTAAAACCAAATGCAAGGGATGCCCCAATGTGAGTTACTATGCTTTTCTTTTACCAACTTTTGTGTTTGTGCTTTTGAATCTGATGTGAAACCATTATTTCACTTAAAAATGAAAAAAATCCTGTTTACTCAGCTTACACTGAAAAAAAAAAAAGGTGTTGAATTTACTTTGAAACAATTTTCACTCACTTATTAGTACATTTCACAAATAATTACAAAGAAACTACATGTTGAATTAAGCATTAATATTTTTTTTATCACCCTGCAAAAGTTAGCAAAATGTTTTTAAGCATGTGTTTGTTTATACTAATTGTATATTGTATTGTTTTGGTGTACAATAGCTAATGGACACATGGAAAGCGGTGAGACCTCAGCTGGAGCCAGAATCACTCTCTAAAGCAGAAGCCCCAAGGAGCTTCCTCGCACTCTTACACAGCCTGCGCAAAGCCAGCAAGTCAGAGATCCTGACTTTACTGCGCAACTGCAGCAAGACTGTACTGTAAGACCAAACTCCTCATTGTGCTTCTCTATTTCTCATTTGTACACATTATTAGAGTCAAGCTACTCTTTAGCTTTAATTAGCTACAGTAGCTAGTTACACTTCAGGCTGCTAACAAAAAAGTAGGCAACTACACTGATGATATTTAAGACTTCTCTGCAAAGACTCAAACTCAAATCAGTCACGAATCAGATTTCCCATTGAAAGATTGTGTTTGACTGTAACCCCAGTTGTGCTATTCTTTTAAACTTTCTATTCATTAAAGAATCCTGAAAGACATGTATCACAGTTTCCACAAAAACAATATTAAGCAGCACAACTGTTTTCACCAACAATAAACGCAGCCTTAAGACTTCCAGGTTACATTGTTTCTCTGTCTTTGCAGGCCTCAGCTGGTGGATGCAGTAACATCAGCTCAGACTCCATCTTCTCTCTCAGCCATTCTGGAGTTCCTGGACTTCAGCAAGAAGGAAGGTTTAGTGCTGCAGGAGCGCTTCCTGTATGCATGTGGCTTTGCTTCTCACCCGACAGAGACCATGTTGCAGTCCCTGCTGGTAAGAGAACTGCAATACTGCAATCACACATGCACTTACAGTCTCTCCACTGTGAATGTTAATCTTACAAAGATGTACTGTGGTAGTAAGAGGGTATTTGATATATATTTGTGTATATATATGCGTGTGTGTGTGTGTGTGTGTGTGTGTATACAATGGTGACACTAGTGGTGCAAAAATTACACATTTCACATTCAAAATTGTGTTTAGATTTTCATAATTTTCTTTTATTATTTTAATTTATGTGACTTATTCCACCATAGGATTTGTCTCAAGGAAAGATAGGTAGTACAGAAATCAAAGAGTCAATTGTGATTATCATGGGAGCTTTGCTAAGGAAACTCTGTCTGAAAGGAGCATGTGAACTACCGGTGAGTCCCCACACATTGGATTATTATTGCTATTAATTTCTGTACTTATAAATGTTTACATATGATTCATATATTTAATATCAAAACTGAAAACAAAACATTTCCAAATTTTTTTAAAGAGATAGTTCATACAAAAATGAAAATTCTATCATTTAACTGTTCCAAATCTGTATGCATTTCTTTCATGATATTTTGAAAAATGTGGATAACCAAACAGTCAATGGTCCACACTGACTTCAGTAGTATAACAAAAAAAATTGGATTGGGGATCATCAACTGTTTGGTTACTTACGTACATTCTTTAAAATATCTTCTTATGTGTTTAACAGAACAAACAAACTCAAAACAGGTTTGGAACAAATCTAAAGTTCTGTCATGAAACTCTAGATGGCGCAGTCCGATAGGTTAACTCAATCTGACATAATGACATCATCACATGCCACAGCTGATTGGTTCTTTTTGTATCAGCAGCCAATGAGCTTGCTGCTCAACATTCAAATACTTGATTAGAGCTTGCTGTAGCAGTTTGCAGCGCGCTTCAGAAACCCTCCACCTCCCCCAGTTCCACCTGTATAGATCTGCTACGGGGTGATTCATATATGCTATATATGGGGGTTATTTCATATATTTTATATATGCAGCAGCAGTACATGCTCACAGCAGCATGTTGTGGATGTTGCTCTGCCGCAGCAGCAGCAGCATAGCAGATCTATTCCGCCAAGACCACCACAACACATTAACCCTCAGAGAGTTGTCATGACAGAACTTGAGGGAGAGTAAATGATGACAGAATTTTCATTTTTGGCTGAACAATCCCTTTTAAGTGAATCAAACTGAGTTTAGTAATTCAAGCTGACTGTGTTTCTTCTATGTTTGATGTGTAGACAGTGCTTAAGGTGAAAGAGATGCTGTTGGCAGGGCCTGACAGCACTCAGGTGGAGTCCGAAGTTCAGATGTACCTGCTAGCATTGAAGAACGCTCTTCTGCCGGAGGGTGTTCCTGTTTTAGCCAAATATGCTGAGTCTGAGGTGGGAGCGTTCAGCACCATTGCCATCACATCGCTGCAGAGATACGACCCTCAGCTGATTACACCCGAGGTAAATTATCAATCCCCCATCACCTAGAGGGGCACAAAAAAACAACTCTTCAGCTACTTTTCAAAACATTTAACACTCTAATTCCACAGGTGAAAAAGACACTGAACCGCATATACCATCAGAACAAGCATATTTATGAGAAGAACGTTCGTGCCGCGGCAGCTGATGTGATTATGAGCAGTGGTCCATCCTATATGGAAGTGAAGAATCTTCTACTCTCCATTGGACACCTGCCACATGAGATGAACAAATACATGCTGTCTAAAGTCCAGGACATATTGCGCTTTGAGATGCCATCCTGGTGGGTCTCACATTTACTAATCACATTCTCTAGACTCTAAATAAACAAATGTTTTCTTCTTAATGATTATCTGCTTGCCACTTGTGTGATAGAAGTCATATGTCTGGTTTACAGTAAATTGGTAAGACAAGTGATGAGGGACATGGTTTCCCACAACTATGACAGATTCTCAAAGACTGGGTCATCCTCTGCTTTTTCAGGCTTCATGGCACGTAAGTGAGCTCATGTCTACTCCTGCCCTTTGAACTTAAACCTATGGCACTATTATTTTTATATAACACTGCCCGATTATTATGAAGACGTTCCATTTCATTGGTTCACACTATGATAAAAAAAAACAAAAAAAATTTTTTTTCTAAGCAGTTTTTGCCTGGTGTATGATAAACCAGCCAACATTATATAAATAAATAGCTCAGTTACATTAATATCTAAACATTCTAATATACACTGATATAATAGCATAATATATGCTATACATTCAAATGTTTGGGATCAGTAAGATTTGTAGACTTGTAGCATTTTTGAATGAAGTCACCAAGGCTACATGTATTTGATCAAAATTACAGTAAAAACAGTAATATTGTGAAATATTATTACAATTGAAAATAACTGTTTTCTATTTTAATATATTTCAAATGTAATTTATTCCTGTGATGATAAAGCTGGATTTTCAGCATCATTACTCCAGTCTTAAGTGTCACATGATCCTTCAGAAATCATTATAATATGATGATTTGCTGTTCAAGAAACATTAGCTATGTAGTATTATCAGTGTTAAGCTGCTCAATATTTTTATGGAAATTGTGATACATTTTTTTCAGGATTTTTTGATGAACTGAAAGTCCAAAAGAACAGCATTAATTTAAAATAGGAATATTTTATAACATTATAAGTGTCTTTACTGTCACTTTTGATGAATAATAATAATAATAAAAGTTTTGAACAGTACTGTATACCACAATATCTTTGAGACTTAGGCCAATAAGCAACCACTTTGGCTCTTAGACCTACATTTTTTGTAGAAGAATAAAGTGTGCCTTGTAGCAGTGTCTGAATTTTCTATATTTAAACAGGAACTTCTGATCTCACTTGCACCTACAATTTGGACATCCTGTACTCTGGCTCTGGCGTATTGAGGAGAAGCAACATGAACATTTATGGTCAGAGCAACGATGCCCTCCTTCATGGCCTTCAGGTACCGTCGTCATTACCACAACACAGCGTTGTACAGCATATTCCATAAACATGCATTGTGTGTCCTGACATTCACCTACTCTTTGTGTCTGTCGTGCTGTTTTTCAGGTGACAATTGAAGCACAGGGTCTAGAGTCTCTAATTGCAGCCACGCCGGATGAAGGAGAAGAAGAACTGGAGTCTTTTGCTGGAATGTCTGCTCTGCTGTTCGATGTGCAGCTCCGGCCAGTGACCTTCTTCAAGGGCTACAGTGACCTGATGTCCAAGATGTTCTCCATGTCTGGAGATCCAATCAATGTGGTGAAGGGCCTTATTCTGCTGACAGACCACTCACAGGTATGACATTCACCTCAATGTACACTTATATATGTAAATGTTATTATTAAATTTGTTATTAAAAACACTATATATATTATTTTTAATATTACGTGGAAATAACATGGCTATAATTTCAAATTAATGCTGTTCTCTTGAACTTTCTATTCTAAGTACACAATTCCCTAGAATATAATTTTATGCTTAAACCTTAAGATTTGATTACTAAAGAAGTCAAACCTGCTCATTAGAAGGGGTGTCCCAATATTTTTGTCCATATAATGTATTTTCTTTTTGATGTATTTAAAACAAATCTTGCTTTCTCGCTTTCTTTGAAGGTGATTCCTCTACAGTCTGGTCTAAGAGCCAGTGCTGAGTTCCAAGGTGGTCTGGCCATCGATATCTCTGGAGGGATGGAGTTCAGCTTGTGGTACAGAGAGTCTAAGACGAGCGTCAACAACAGGTAGGTCTTTTAAAACTCCTTATATGGGGATGATGTTGTGCATTCAGATATAGATCCGAGCTGCCAATTAAAACAACAGCCCATGATGTCCTAATGGAAGGCATTTCACCCTTGGTTGCTTCGGGTGCAGTGGTGGATTTGTTAAAATCGACCACTTAAATTGCTTATTTGGAAACCATTGCCAGATGTTTTTCTTCACTAGGTTCTCCAAATGACAGTAAATACGATGCCATTGCATCTTATTATAACATCATTAATCCTTCAGAGAGATTCGATTCTAATCCACATCTTTAGCCACAACTGCACCTGCTTGCTTACTATTAGTTTGTGGATGCAAGCAATGGCAACTTGGCTAAAATGAGACAGGCGGGAAATGAGGGCAACGGAAAGATGTGGTAGGAGTAAAAGATCAGGTGTTGAGGGTAAAATTAGGTTATGATATCGATTGTGAGAAACCGAATCCTCTCAGGGCGAGAATTCAGAGTTTTACATTTGACGCATTAAAGACAGTATATGTTATAAAAATTTGTAACGAGGGAATATATATATTTTTTACCTTACTTTTAGCACTGTGGGTTTGCTGTTCTTTGTTTGATGATGGGTATTTCTGGGTGGCATCTGGTTTTCTACATCTGCCAGCCCTCAGGATAGGCAGGGGCAGGTGTATGGATCAGGGCAGCAGGCTTTACCTTCTCTGAAAACACACACACACACAAGACGACAAACAAAGACTCATTGACAGACAGACAACCTAATACGTAAACACATGTGCGTGTGGGCACACAGAACCGGGGAAAACCGATAGAAAGATAGTTACGCGCAGACGCACATAGTCAGACTCAAGTGGGATATGTTTAGAAACTAAATAAACCACAGCTCTCTCGGGCGCACAAGATTAGCATGCCTCTACTCAGCCCACTCATCACGGGCAGCCATGCTGAATAGATCATTTAAGGTGGAGGTTGAAAGCATGGAGCCAGACAGTCTCATGTGATATGTGAGCCTAAACACCAAAACTGACTCAGCAGAGCCTCTGAGAAAGTCTATGGCAATAAATCTCTATCTGAAGTTGTTCTCTGGAGCATGTCTTGTAGGAAGAATGGGTGTAAATATCTTGATATAAAAAAGCTAAAAAAATAAAGTTGAGATAGAGTTTAGAATCAACTTATGTTATCAGCGCATCCAAAGAAAAAAACTCTTGGGGTTATCTAATTGTAACAAAAATGGGAAAAATAGGCTTTAATGTAATCAGCGTTATTTTGATATTGTATACTATTGGTTATTAATATTTTGTATTAGATTTTATTTTTATATTTTAATTTCTTGTCATATTGTTATGTTTTTGTCTTCTATTGTCTTTTTCATTTTTTTTTTCTATTTAACTCCCATATTTATGTCAGTTTTAGTTTTAGTAATTTAACTTGCGCTTATTTTCTGCTAGTTGTCAATGCAACATTTCTCATTTTCGTTTAAGTTTTTTAAGTTTAAGTTTTTCCATTTAATATTTTATTTTATTTCAGGTTTATTTCAGTTAAGCAAATCAACCGTATTGCATTTATATTTAATCATTTAGCAGATGCTTTTATCCAAAGAGATTTACAAATGAGGAGAGTCTTAGTTAATAATAACACTGAATCTAATTTATTTTTAATTTAAGCAACTCAGATTTTGTTTCAAATTGTTCATTATTTATTTCAGTTTTACATATTTTATTTAGTTGCCAAGTTTTCTAAACTTTTATTTTTATTTATTTATTTATTTAGAGAGTGAATGGGACTGAAACAAACAAAAAAAAAAACATTTAAAAAAAACTGTACTCATCTACTCTGCTTCTAAATAATCTAAATAAATGAATTAATAAAAATAGAAAGTCTGCAAAGAGATGCATTGCTGTTCTCGAAAACTTTTAGAACACTGAAGTAAAAAAAAAGAAAGTAAAAATTATTCTGACAGTGCTGGAGAAATAACTTTAGATTTACTGTGTGCTTACCAAGATTTTTTTAGTGCACTTTCTAAGCTCATCCTTGACATTGTGTGCAGGGGAGCGTTGGTCGTCATCGGTAATGTGACAGTGGATACAGACTTTGTAAGCGCTGGAGTGGAAGTAGGTTTTGAGACCGAGGCCACCCTGGACTTCATCACCACTGTGCAGTTCTCGGAGTACCCCTTCCTCGTCTGCATGCAGATGGACAAAACCACTTTCCCCTTCAGGTATCTATCAGTCAGATTTTAGGGCTAGAGAATGGGTTATACTATTTTAAAAAATGTGTTAGATGAACAAAACCAAGGTCTCTTTAATCTTTGCCAAAACTAACCTGATTTTGCATCTGGTATGCTCTAGAGCGACCGTGTCCAAGCAGGAGAAACTGCCCTCAGGACAGACTTTCTCCTCAAAGAGGAGCAGAGATCAGCTGGTGCCAGGCTCAGAATTTCCTCTACACCAGGAGAACTCCAACATGTGCAAGAAAGTCTTTGAACAGGCCTGGTAGACAAGCCGGGACTGCACTGGATGATTTGGCTTCCAAACGTAAAAGGTGTTCATGCAAACAATCTCATTACATTTTGTGTCTGTATGTGCTGAAACCTTGAGTCAGTCAGGCATGCAAAGGGTTGTGCAGTTTTTTAAACCCTAACCCATTTTGGGTTCCCCAAAAAACCTTTCAGTAAAAAGTTTGTTCTTCCACTATAAAGTGAAGTAAAAAGGTTCCATGGATGTTAAAGGTTCTTGATAGAACCATGAATGCCAACAAAGAACCTTTATTTTTAAAAGTGCACTATAAGAGTCCTTATATGTCCATCCCTGTTTTCTCCATTTATGAATGATTAGCACAAATTCAATTTATACTTTTGTCCATTTTTATAAATTATAGGAATGTATAAAAATGTTGTCAGGATAACCAATGGCACTCTCGTCATGTGGCAGAATTATTCGACCCATAAAAACAAAAGTGAAATATTTATGAATGATAACATTAGGCCCTATAGCATTATAACAGAACTGTGTATTTGAGGTGCTACTGTGTTATTTATTTAATCAGAGGGCTTTCTGACACACTTCATCCCTCCACAGGCAGTTCATGCTGTCTGGTTTCCATGATTACACCAGATGTTTACATTCTTGGGAATATTTATGGCAGTCTTGTACATGGGAAGATAATCAACCATGAATAAAGTTTTTGTCTTTTTTGGATTTTTGTGTCATCTTTTTTTGGCGTAAAAATCATTAAAAGTGTAACTTTTAATAATATAGAATATATCTTTATCTATTACGATGTGACTATCATTTTAATAGATCATCTACTGAGTTTTTATTAAGCTAAAATAAGGATAAATGCAAACTATTTAACTTGTTTAGCCCTTTGTCAGCATATCTGAATTAATTTAAAATATATTTACGTAAAACATTGGTTTGAATAAATCTAAATGAAAACAAATTAAATATACACAATAATACACCTTGTGAGGTTTTGGAAAATGAAAGTTGTTTCTTCTATTTAATAGTCCTGAGAACAACATAAAAAACAACAATAATAATAATCCATCTACTTAAGTTCAGTTGCTGCCATCAATTTTTAAGTATAATTGTCCATATCGGCTATAAGCCATTTCAACTTAAATATATTAAACAGACTTTAAAAAAAAAATTGCGAGTTGAATCTCATATTGGTTAAATTTGGTTGGAAATTGGTTAAAATTAATTTGATGAGTTACAGTAATGAAGACGTATGTAGCCATGGCTTGCTTATTTATTTTACAGTTAACACAGAACAAGTATAACACTTTAAAAGTATCAGAGTAAAATCTGAATTGTTCTCTAGCTATATTTCCTGTGTTGATGCATTTCCTCTTGCAAAAGGAAATCAGGCCTCAGCTATGGCTTCTGTTTACCTACCAAAGCTGTTTTATTTCATTTTTATTTAATTTACTGAATTCCACCTCACTTCTCAACCTTTGATGAAGATCTTTAGGTATGCCGGTGTGTAACACAAATACATTTTTATAATACAGGAAACTGCCATGCTGGCATTGTCCTTTGACCCATGTTCTTTGACCTGCTCTTTGAGAGAGTGTTTTATTGGCCAAAACCATGTAAAGTCATTACAGTCATTAGTAATTAGATATCAATTTGATATCATAGACTGTAAAGTCTGATATGAATAAACGTTAAAATACGTTATTTTAAAAGGGCGCGCCACGCTAGCTTTTAAATGCCCTCAGTAATAGACATGAACTAAAAACTCCCATTCTGATTTCATCTGCTCTTCATTTATAATTAAATGCTGAAACGTGTGTAAATAACATAAATAACAAGCGCTTTTTATAAAAACTTACTTCGTATGAACACAATAGTTGGAGTTCCGCTTGGTGGCGGCTGGCAACTGAAAACCAGCAACTGAGCTCTCGTGGACATTCCTGTAGCGCGGCGAACAGCAGCTGAGCGCGCGTGTCTGTCACTGGCGCTGCTGCCATGGCGACCGCGTAAACAAACGCACAAACTGTCAGCTCGAGCTAATGCCTCTGGCGGGTGAGGTTTCAGGAGCTCACGGAAAACTTACCTAGCACGCTGGCATCAGGTCAAACGACCCTCTGCCAGCTGTGTAAATCAAGCGGGCCCCACAACAACTATCTGCTTCTCTTGAAGATTTAAGGCCTTTTGAGGTCAACGGCGCTACAGGGTGTGAGAAAGGGTAGGCGAGGCAGTACATCAAATCTGAGGAAACATAACCACCATCAGAGAATTCTCTCAGGACTAATACCAGAAATGTGACCCTGGATTCAGTTTTTTAATCTGAAAGCTTTCCATTGATGTAACGTTATGGTTTGTTAGGATAGGACAATGTTTGGCTGAGATAAATCTGGAATCCGAGGGTGCAAAAATAAATAAATAAATAAAAATATTAAGAAAAACGCCTTTAAAGTTGTCCAAATTAAGTTCTTAGCAATGCATATTACTAATAAAAAATTAAGTTTTGATATATTTACGGTAGGACATTTACAAAATATCTTCATGGAACATGACCTTTACTTAATATCCTAATGATTTTTGGCATAAAAGAAAAATCAATAATTTTGATGTTATAATGTTAAAATAATGTTGGCTGTTGCTAAAAAATATACCCGTGCTACTTATGACTATGAGGTCCAGGGTCACAAATGAGCTTGGGAGCATTCAATTGCTTTTTAAATCTGTGCCATTTATGCACATTAAATGGAATACAATTCTTTCATGTTTCATGACATTTACAGAGCCTATTGCTTTCTATACTCTACATTATTGTTGCCTTAAATATCAATATATTATTTTTATTAAAACCAGTTAGATGTTAATATATTTTGCAATTTTAAGTTACCTGACAAAACATTTTTACTAGGCTATATATAATAGCAAACTGTCATTCTATATGGCTGTCAAGTATTTGTTTTGTGTTATACAGTGCAAACCAACCAAAATAAAGAAATAACACCATTTAACCGCTTCAACATGCAATCCTCAACCTATCATGGAACATTCAAAGACTAGGTGATCTTTTTAACAGCCCTTACAAAAGGCAGCTGAGTGGGCCAATAGATTCCTCCAATGTTACTCGTGTACTATTAACATCACTGGAACTAGACGTATAAGTGATTTTAATAGTGCAATGACGTGCATGTTCCACTGAATGCGTTTTAATGTGAGTTAAGGAGGCTACTTGATTTATACTTATACAACTTATACAATTGGATGTTTTAGTCGTACCCACATTACTCAGCAAAACTTGTTCAAAATACTCCGAAAAATCTTTAGCACACCAAGTACTGTATTTATGTATCATGAATAAGTACCATAATAAGTAAGAAAAATAAGTATTTAGAACCTAATTTTGTTGTTTTCTTCCCCCCTCTGCTGGGTCGTATTTTGATAGCAACTCTCATGATGGAACAATATGTATTGGTGGATTTTTTGATCATTATATGAAATTTATTAAACTTACAGAACTTGCTGTTATATTTATATACTCGCATTCAGAAAAACTCTTTCAAAATATCCATATTCAGCATACCAAGTTCATGTATCATACATAAGTACCATAATGAGTATCAAAAAAGTGTTATAATTTATTATTAAGCAGGTTGTAGCATCTTAATTTGTGTTGTTGTGATTTAATCATAGAATATGCATCCATATATTATTATTAATTATGTTTAATCTGTTTTTCTCTGGTCATATTTTTAAGTAGCAACTCTCATCATGTATTAGTTATTTTTTGATTATATGAAATTTTAACCAAGTGTTATCTTTACGGAATTAATTTGAATATCACATTTATAATAAGCATTTTTAACACTGACAAAAATAACAATGCATTCCTTCTAAAATTGGTACATAGATTGGCCTGCAGATCCATATACCTTTAATATATGATCAATGTAACAAAAAAGACAAAAAAAAAATGAACAGGGAGGACAGATGATGGAAAAGAAGGGGTAAAACAGAACAAAAGTATAAGGAGTATAATACTGTGGAGGCAAAATGAGATAGCAACATGCCTGCACTGCAAACTGAGGTAATTGGCAACATAAAGACCGAGACGATTTTTAAATGTACAAGTATTTTCAGTTCAAGCATTATTATTATTATTCACTGACACTATACAGAACTCCCCAATGATCCGTCTGTCACTATAATAACAAATCTCATCACAGTGAGAGGAAACAGACACACATTTACTCTGTCTCTCTCACACCCACATCATGGGCACCACACAAAATGCTTCTCTTTCTCTATCTCTGTTTCTCTCTCTTTCACACAAGCCATGCTTTACTCAATCAGAACGTGCTACCTACAGGTAGATATAAAGGAGTCCATAAAAATGTAAAAATACAAACACTTTATACAACAAAATGAAAATTTTAACAAAAAATATTTTCCCTTAACTATGCAGTGCTGGGTGGACAAAAAAATAGTTGCCTCAAAAAGTCTACAGACTACATAAATAGCAAATGTTGCACAAAGTTTGTAAAGCTGCTTTAAAATGTTTCATCTTTAGCTTTTCAACACTGCAAAAGTCACAGATCAGGAGGCGAGACCGGGTAGGAATTGATGAAGACAGATGTGGGAAACTGTGAAACATGTCTGAGGAATTTTTTTATGAAGTGGGAGGAGGACTGACTCCGACAGACAGACACAGACCATCCTGAGAAGGAAAAGGAAAGAACAGACCAATCAAAGAACAATAAATATCAAGGCTTAATTATATTAATCTAATACTGACACTTAACTTACTTATTTGGGTGTTTCTTTAACTGTGCACATTTTGGCCCTGTGGACTTTCAGAAAAAAAGAAGAAAAAAAAAAAAACATTATTAGTGATTTTAAATTGTCTACTAATAATGTTCTATTACATTTGGAATTTGTACATTTAGAATTGTATAATTTTTTATACATTCTTTTTTCCTGAACCAATATAAATTTCAATCTCAACATTTTTCTAATTTTTCTCCATTTTCCCCATCTCTTTGTTTAGATTGTCATTGTTTAAAAACGTAATAATTCATATTTCTATGACGGGTTTTCAAAATTTGAAAATCTTTATCCAGTTTAAAAAGAAAGAAAGAAAGAAAGAAAGAAACAGTCATTTGAAGCAACAAAAATAAAAAGGAGGAAAATTGTATTATGACACTTTCTATTGAAATGCTATCATTTTATATACTACAGTACAACATGCAGCATAACATAAATGGAAAACAAAACATTAATATGTCTGCGTGACAATGCTGGGTGTCTTTTATCACAAGCATTAAATATGCAGTCAATAGCCATATTGCTTTCATCGCTGCAGCCAGTATTGCAGCAGACTGTAAAATCTCTAAAGTTCACATATGAATGTCCCTCTCACTCCGTCTCTCTCTATAAAAAGGTTTGACCCTGCTGCAGCTTGTTGGTCCTCTGATCGGCCCCAGCAGCTGTCATCCTACTGCCTCAGCACAACAAATACTTTACTCGCCTACTGACCTTTCCACACACATACACACGCTCCAGCTCACACTCACACATGCATACTGTCAAGTGCCAGCAATAGTTGCCAGTGTTTGGTATTTCTATGATTTTGTTAACGTGCATCATGAGAAAAACATGATACATACATATTTTCATTTGCAAAGTCTCGACATTCACTTTTTGTGTATGAGACATTAATTGTTGGTTCCTCTGTAGATTTCTTTCTCATCTTACCTAAACATCTAAGAAAGTGTTTTACTTGCCACAGTGGCCTTTATTTTGCTTACTGACACTATTCTTTGTCAAGCTGCTTTAATTCAAAAATTAAAATTAAAAATTAAATCAAATGTGTTACTGGTGATGATCACACACAGACATCTTAAAACAAATAAAATCCAAAAACCTGGACACATGAAACTATCTAACTTTTCATTGATATTCAGGCTCAAGCACATATAGACTGTAAAATTCACAACTTCATTCACATTCACTTTTTCACACAATATTGCTCTACGAAACCCACATAGATAAAAAGCAGGGTTTTTTTTTCTTTTTGCCTTTCCATATGTATGTTTTACAGCCTCTACTAAATATTGTTAATATTTCATACTATTAAGAAATCTTCACTGTAAGAAGATAAACAAGGTTGGGATTCAGTACAACCTGGGTCTCACTTTATATTAGGTGGCCTTAACTACTATGCACTTACATTTAAATTAATCACTAATGCACTTATTCTATTCATACATGTTTTACATTGTACTTACAGTATATTTTAAAAATACCTGCATGTAATTACACCCAATTTCAGTCATTAAATTTATAATTACACTGTTACATTAACCACCAATTTCAGTTATATTAAATTTATCCCTTACACCTTAACCCACCCTTAAACCTACCCATACCACCAAACCTGTCCAACCTTACCCATATTCCATCTATAGCAGCAAAAGTGTTTGCAATACAATATGAACACAATAAGTACATTGTACTTTTTTGATGCAAGTACATAGTATTATATAGCTAGTAGAAAGTTGGACCCAAATCTGTTTTATTCAACAACATAAAAGTACACCACAATTTATGAATTAAGTGCTACTAAATATCAAACTGCACCAATAGCAATTGCAAACAAATGATGTTTGGCCTCTCTTTTTTAGAATGACTTTAATTTAACTGGTCCCAATGTGATTTCAGTAAACATTCTCAGAAAAAAAAGGGATGAAGGACAACTAATATGTACACTTTAGGTGTACACAAATGTACTTTTAAAGTACTGATATGTACCATTTAGGGGTAAATAAGCTACAAATATGTATTTTTTTAGCTTTTGCACCTAAGGGTACCACCCCAGTGACAGCTTTGTACTTTTTTTTCTCTGAGAGTGAATGTATGAAGTCAATTCCCAGGGTTTAGTTCAGCACACTAACTATGAATTAAATTTGTTCCACTAACGTTTCACAAGTGTCATTTTTAAAACCAAATCATTTATTTTATCAATTGAAATGTTTTTGTTTGCCTTCATTTTCAACAGCAAATTGCTTGCATTATATATTGATTAAGCTCAAAAAGCTTCAGAGAAAGCAATATTTGTAATAATTGCAACATAACTTATATTTTGTTGCTCAATTTGAAGACACTCATGCATTTTTTAGACTATGCACACACACACACACAAAGCCATGCAGTGGCCACTTACCTTCCGCTATCGATGCTCCACCACAAAGCTCATGGTTGTGCCGTCAAAGGAGGGAGGAGCAACAATACGAGCACCTTGCTGAGATGTAATACTGATGACAGGTTTGGTAGTGCTGCTGGGAACTGCTGTGCCCTGCGGGATCAGGTACATGCTGCCCGTCTCGACCGTGTCTTCTCCCTCCGAGCAGGTGGAAGAGTGGGACTGTAGGACCGGGTGCGGATGGGGTGGCAGCAGGGTCGAGGGGTAGACCAAGTAGGTGGGGGGATAGGCTGCCGCGGGACCGAGGGCGACCGGCGAAACGGACACAGGCACTGGGGTGAGTGATAAAGGAATGTCCAAGTACTGACCACTCTCAGGATGGTAAAAGCGCTGGGCGGCTGGCTGCATGGGCACAGGGGTGTCCACTAAGTAGTACTGGCCGGTGGAGGGGTCCAGCAGGAGCTTGCGCTGGATGTGAGGCGGTGGGTGGTCCGCCGGGGGCGTGAGGCAGAGGAGCTGGGGTTGAGCAGCAGGTACGGCCGGCAGGGGCACGGCGTGGTGATATATCATGGCTGTCTGACTTTCAGGAGACCAAGACTCCATTACGATAGGTGAGCGTTGCAAGGGCTGATGGGAAGACTTTGGGTGCGAGCCCAATGCTTGTGAGGGTTTCGAATTGGAAGCGTGAGCTTTAACAGGGATTGTTAGGTAATTGTCAGAATCTGTCTGCTGGTGCTCTTTCTGGTGCTTTTCCTCACTTTTCGAATTAGAAGGACAGATTTTCAGCGACAAAGGAGCTTTATGAGATTGTGTGGAGAGGGTGTAGTTTCTGCTAGAAAACATTTGCTGAGTGCTGTCATTTGTAGCATTTATACGTGGAGGTGCTTTGAGGTTACTGCCCAGACTAAAAATGCACTTGTCATTGAAAGAATCTGCCCTTTGGGTCACTAACTTAGCCGTGTCTTCCTGGCCGTGAGAACCTGTTGGCATACACGCTTTATCCTCGTCAACACCAGAACCTGAGGTCACGGTCGACTTTTCAACATGCAGCTGAGAGCTAGTGTCCACTTTCCCATATTCGTTCTCAATGTCCGTTTTGGTCGTGACTCCTTGCTCCTCTCGCGTGATGAGCGACAGCACGTGACTGTCCGTGATTGGTCGCGGAGCTTGCGTTTTGCGCTTCCATTCGTTCCTGTCAAAAAAGTACAGTTGCTCCATAGTTTTCACAGCTGCCTTTAACTTTTCAAGAGCTATTTGATTCGAAACCTTCGACTCAGGTTTCTTCTCGCTGCCTTCTGCTGCTTTTTCTGGTTTTTGTTTTGCTGTTTTAGCGTCGATTTTTAAGCTAAACTCTGGTTGTTCAGTCACAGGTTGCTTAACGCACGGCACTCTGGGAAAGGCGCGCAAGGTTTCACTTTTAGTAGGCCACTCTGAGAGACTGGGCGATAATCTCGTCGTTTCACTGACATTCTCGCCCGTGTTAACAGGCTCGGAGGGTTTTGTGGCATTGTTTGTGTTCACAGACTGGCATTTTATTACCATTGGTGTAGGAAATGGTTTCTTGTCAGGTCCCCTATTAACAGGTTTGCTCTCCTCTCGTAATGGAGTAGATGCCATCCCTGATGAACCAGAAGAATTTTCTAGCGCTACAAACCGATATGAGCTTTTTACCAATTTGCGCACGTCTCTAACCTGATGAATAGGTGTCTGGAACTTACATTTACTATCTCTAATATCCCTCACCATAAAATGCGGCACTTTGTCTGATATGGTCAACAAATGGCTTTTAGATTCGCTCGTCGCCTTTTTAGCGTTGGTGTTATGATGGATATTGGGTGTTAACAGATTGGTGATATTAAACTGATTGCTTTTGTTTTCTTTAACACTTCGCAGGTGTATTTTGATTTCGGGGGCTTTTTGACACTGTGAGGTTTGGTTTGTGTCCGCAGGGCTATGGAGCTGGTCAGAGCTCAGTTTTCGGCACCCTCCCCCATCTGACTCTGCAAGATCTCCAGTCACTTTCAGATTATGTAATGAAAGCCCGGCAGCTTCCTTTTCCTTAGGCATAAGCTGCGAGCTAGGGACATACAAGTGAGACATCTTAATCATCTTACTACTCTCGCCCTCAACACTTTCACTGCTTTCCATCAGAGGTCTAATTGAGGTGTCTGGCAGTGGCGACTCCTCCTCCAGTGCGCACTGAGATTCTCCATCACCTTGTGCTTCCTGCTCTCCATCTTTCCAGGTTTTAAAAGCACTCTTTTCGCTGGGGGTCAAAGGAGTCTTAAGCGGTTCGCTTGAGTCTAATTTAGAGGTCATTTCTGGGTCACAGGGTGACTCAGCAGCATGGAAACATGGATTCTCTTGCGGCTGGTCTGTTGCCTCACCGAGCTCCTCTTGAGAGTGTCCTGAGGCGGTTTCTGAAATCTGTCTTTGCAAGCTCTTCACAGTCTCTTTGCAATCCTTAGCGTGAGGGCACACTGATGGAACAGGATGTGTGTCGCTTATTTCACCTCTTTCCATTTTACGCTCTTGCTCAAACTGCATTTTCTTGGAAATAACATTTTTCAAAAGACTAGAGGCAAAGATGGCTTTCTTGTGGGCATCTTCAGAAGTCTCGCCAAAAGGACTTTCTGCTTCACACCCTGCCTTGGCCGGCGTGGTGCCCATAACATCAGCTGTGGAACGTGACATTATGGCATTCAGAGCGCGTTTTGCGCGCCTCTCGCGCGCAGGTATCCCTGCACCGACGTTACAGTTAAAGTTCAAGGTTTCAGTAAGTGTGATAGTTTCACCCGGTTTGCTTCGTAACTCTATTTTCTTAGACGCCTGCTGCGAGTTCAAATTATTCTTCAGCGACACTATCTTAGTTTGAGGGCTAGGTGTATCGTTTTGAACTACGTCTTTTATGTTCGTACATTCGGTGCTTTTATTTCCATCCATAACAGGCGTAGAGTTCTTGTGCGCCTCACGTGACAAATTGCCGTAATTCAAGTCGACGAAAGCGGACCATTTGTTAAAACTCAGTCCGTTTTCTGACACTGAGGACTCACTCGAGCTGCTCAAATTTATGGCATCAAAGTAGGGGCAAGCCAAACTCCGGAAGGAGCGCGCGGTGAGGTTACGCACCTCTTTATCAGCATCATCCAGCTCGCTGACGGAACTGGACGCGCCACTGGAATATTCGTTGATGTCTTTTCCCCTCAGTTTGCTCGCGAGGTGCTGACGACCAGGAGGTGGGATAAAGTAGCGGTCAAACACGGTCTCGCTTTTGGAGTCGGAGCTTTTAAATGAATAATGACTCCGCTCACCGGCACGTCTGGTGTGAAAGCGGACATTCCTGTGTCCTAACAGACCGGCAGGTTCGTTGACCGCGCGCGACGACGTTTTGATTGACAGGTGAATATGTCCGGCTGAATTCCCAAGCTGTCCGGCGCCCTCATCCGAGCTGGCACATTTATCGGATTCACAAAGTTCACTTTCGGTGCTGACCAGAGCACCTGTGGCGGAAAGCTTCGCTGCGCGTGAAGCAGGGGGAAATTTATTGCTCTTGGACTTGCTTTGGATTCTTCCGAGAGTCGTTTCGTCGCTGTCAAATGATGCGTAGTCAACAAATGAATATACCAGATTATCATCCTCGAAATCCCAGCAGGATCCGCGACCGAACTCGTAATCCACATCGTGATCCAGCTCCGTCAGCTGAATCTCGTGCGTCGTTATATAGTGTGACTCCACGTCCGCCACGCTCGTGCTGTCCTTGGATTCGCAGCGACTGTTCAAGTACATGTCGGTGTATTGTAACTCCTCCGTTTCACACGACGCAGATCTTGGATCTTCGGATTTTGCATCCGTTCCCGCGTCTACATAATCTTCTATCAGCGGAGCGCGCTCTCCAGAAAGTCCCTCAGAATGGCACTTCCCCGCGTGATATTCTTGCGATGAACTTTTATCGTAATTTCCAGTCTCCTCTCGCTCCCCAGGACTCTTAATCCCGGAGATGGATGCATCGCCTTTGCATTTGAATATTGCCAGTTGGTTCCCTTCGCCTGTGAATGTGACTTTTACTGTCTTTGTGCTGTCTGACTTCATGTCCGATGGGTTGCCCAGGTCTACATAATTTGTTTCGCTGTGATCGTCACTTTTGCAGTGCTCTTTCGTGTCTGCCAGTGGCTTTTTTAACGGTCCGGTGTCCTCTCTGCTCGAGATGGCCGTTTGAAGTGTCTCCATCTGCTCTTAACGGCGTCCCGCACGGAGATCAGTGATGTTGCCTCTGACACCGGACCGCGGCACGGTTTGTGTGAGCGAGGGGCAAGTGACAAGCGAGCGAGGGAAGACACTGCGTCGACGGCGATAGAGGGAGGGGAGTGTGTGTGTGTGTGTGTGAGAGAGAGAGAGAGAGAGGAGAGGGAGGGTCTCCAGCACAGGTATGATCCCCTTACCGCTAATCATAGGTCTAGTAATGATAATGACGTAATGCTATAAATGATGACTACATAGCTGACATTAACTTGACACTTTTTCAGGCTGTGCTCTAGGCAAGGAGCAATCATGTCATGTTAAGGGCAGAGGTGGAAAGAGTACGAAAATATTTTACTGAAGTAAAGGTACCATTACATTAATGAAATTTTACTGAAGTACAAGTAAAAGCACCAGTCTAAAAATCTACTCAAGTAAAAGTAAAAAGTAGCTCATTTAAAATTAACTCAGAGTAAAAATTACTAAATTACTTTTTAACAGTGGGAGGGATGCAAAAATGGGAAAGGCCAAGGGTGTCAAACTCAGTTCCTGGAGGGCCACAGCCCTACACAGTATAGATATAATAACCCTAATTAATTTCATCTAAACCAGCTAATGTAATCATTTAGGCTTATTTGAAAACTACATGGTATGTGTGTTGCAGGGTTGGAACTAAACTCTGCAGGGCTGCGGCTCTCCAGGAACTGAGTTTGACACCCCTGGGATAGGCCTATAAATCTCAAACTAGTTGTCTTTAATTAAAGGAATCGGTTATTTAGAATAATAAGATATTTGGGCTGTTACCAGGCAAATTAAATCAATATCAACAAAATTCATCTTTGCAATGCAGAGGAAACACAGAAGCTTCATCTGAAGTGACATATATGTATTTACACACTGTTTAACCTGCAGTTACAAATGCAAAAATAATATTTTGATATCCAAGACATAAAATGTTGAATACTCGTTTGAAATTATATAAAAAACAAAATAAAAATAAAAACAAAACAAAAGATACTTTAAATGAGAAATTAAAACCGCCAGTAGGTGTCACCAAGTCACTGTTAATAAGTGAGTCATTGCGATTGAACCGAATCATTTAAACAGTTGATTCATTCAGGAACGAAACACCGTTTGGGATTATTTTTGTTGTCGAAATAGAGCAAAAACAGGCAATATGGTGTCTAAAACTCAAGTCTCTTAATTAACTTCTTGTTTATTGAACTGTTGTAAAAAAAAAAAAACCTATATATATAGGCCTATATGTGTGTGTGTGTGTGATCATGCTTATTTTTGGAGAAAAACAGCACTCTTCGTGTGATATTGATTTATTATATGAAATGATATAAATATACATTTTCTGCCCCTATATCTTCAGTTCCGTGATCATTTTAAATGCATTTTAACAGACTGAATCACGCAGTGAAAGAACGCACTCTAAATGCGCGCGCGCACTAGTCTAATCTACTAGACTTCACGGCACTCTGTAGGAGAGTTTGGTTTGGTTTTTGGCTAAATACTGATCATGTCAAATCGTAATAATATCGTCATAATAGAGCATAAGCATGGCCAGGGGTTCACTTCATTTCCTTCGAGTTCAACTTCAGCAGAATACGACGGGGTTTGGTTTTCAGCTGGGTCTGCACCATTAACGCCTGTCTTGTCCGTCTGCATCTTTTTTTCTGATTTTAGCGCCAGTTTGTTCTCCTGCCTATTATTTACTGCAGTAGTTTCCAGAGAGCGATTTTTATTTTTTTACTCAGTACTTAATGTGTTTTAAAATGTAGCGAAGTACAATTCTTCAAACAAAACATACTTAAGTAAAAGTAAAATTACAGATTTTAAAAATTACTTTAAAAAGTAGAAGTAGCCTACACAAAAACGCTACTCAATTACAGTAACGCGAGTAAATGTAATTCGTTACTTTCAACCTCTGGTTAAGGGGTAGGTTTAGTCCTTAGGGAATACGTGAGCAATTTACATTTAATTAAAAAAAATACTATTTTTAAATGAAAAAACGTCATAGGCCTATATATTTTGCTCACAAAATTTAAGTTCGTTTAAAAATATCCATAACTCAGCCAAGAGAAGGATTTATGTTTATTTAAATATTCATCTATTTAAATATTATATATTTTTTTATTTAATGGAATGAACAAACTAAGCATTATATTTATAATGCATTACTAGAATCTTCACGACAGCGTGAAAATGTATAATAAATATTACTTGTAGTTGCAGGCGGGATTCTCTTTAACACAATCTCTAATATTTAAATATCTAATATTTACATAAAATTTAGGAACTATGACTATTAATTCAACCACTGGCACAATTTACCCCTGGCACAAAGCTTGTGACACAGTTACTATTTTAGGAGCAATGTATCATGCAATAATTCAAAGCTGACATTTACCTATAAAAATAAATGTGTAATTCGTTTTAAATATCTATTTTTTTTTTTTGGCCTGGACAAATCAAATCTCAAATAATATTTGAAAGATTATTGACATAAAAGGACAGTTTGTAGAATTAAAATAATACTTCTACGATGGTTTCTTTTTACATGTGCATCTCTTAATCAAAGGCAGCTGTATATGAAGTGTACTTAATTCACATGACAAATTTTGTGGCAGTTTCCTAGATCAAAGGGAGGACACATCACACCCCATTCAGGTATTATTAGACATCATGTCATAGTCCACAAAGCTTAGAGCAAAACACTGTGCTCAGAAGAGCCGTGGGTCTATTGTGGGCGCACACCTCCTAGAAGCTCATAACCGCTCACATAACGTGAGTATAGAAACATTTGTTGTCAACTGAATGTTATCAATGTCTGCCTCTGGGCCACGACAGCTGCATGCCCGTATTAGAGCCAGTGCATGCTGCCAACCGTAGAGAAGGCAAGTTGGCCCTGGGAAAGAGACATGAGAAGCACAAGCCAACAAGGAGAGAGAGAAAAGAACAACTGCAGAGGTGTGAGGGATATGACAGTCTGAAATCATGGCATCCATTAAGAAAGAAGGCTATACAGACTTTTAGAATAAATCTAAGATGGTGACATTCAGTCTAATAACAACACGTTCGTCTATAAATCCTATAGTTTTCAAAATGCAATGTGAAATTTTGACCTGTAACACTTTAATGTAAATAGTGGAAGATAGGGGCTAGTTGTCACATTAGGAACTTTAAAAAACTATAAACTTTTCTCAGTAAATAAATTCAAAAGTCCAATAAATATTTAATTTTGTATGTTGGTTACAGACACAAAGTTAAAAACTTTTAATCACCTAGTAAATCAGTGTAACTTTTAAATCAGGAGATTTTCTGTTCATTTTATCTTCCAAAATAAAGTTACTGTATAGCTCATCCACAATAAATCCAAACTGGCATAGGCTACTGCCTAAAGGACCGCTATAGGTTTTCCAGACAGTAACCATGGAAATGTTCAACTTCTTTAGTAGAGAGTTATAGTAGAGAAAGATGCCAGGCTGCACATACCCCTTCCTGCCAGTGGTTAATCTATCCACCAGAGCTGTGGAGGAGCCGGGTACGAGGCTATTTAGGACACCTGCTAACAGTATGTAAAGCATTTGCATATGGAGTAAATGGGCCCGCACACATCTCGTGTGAAAGGGTAAAAGATGGATCCACTATGACAGCTGTATATAACACACTACACTGAGCAGTTCAGAGCGGCCCTTTTCACACCAGAAAGCACGATGCTTGCAAACTTGTCGGTGTCTGAATTTTTAACGACCTCTACAAAGCTGTTAAATTTAGGCAGCTATTTAAAATGCGGACGCCACGCATCCAAGCACTTCGAGATCAGTTACTCACAGAGGTCCATATAAAACAGCAGGTGGCAAATCATGAGTCCCATTAATCAAAGCAGAGGCATTAGCGTGGTATGTCCTTCTCTCTTTCTCTCTCACTCTGCCGTGCTTTGCTGGTCTTTCGGCCTTACATTGACCCCAAAGGTCAGCAGAGGTTATGGGACATCAGCTGCAATGCAAAGACACTAGGCAATTTCTATCTACAAAAATCAACAGCGTTACATGGCACTAAATAAACATGCGTGTCAATGCATCAAGCTCTTCTGTAGTTTATGTTCAAGCTCAAATTAAGCTATGCTATATATTATTAATATTATGTTTTCAACTGTAACTATCAACAAACAGCAGACCTATTATTACAATACTTGTGCGATTGCAGGTGGACAATTTAGCAGGCAGTCGTCTCATGTCCCTGTGTGTATTAGTTGAGTCAGTGTGAATGATGATAAAAGCGTGGAGGGTTTTGAATTTCAGAACTGCTATGCTGAGACTTCACAATTAGGTCATAAGAACGCACCAGGCATGAGAACAGAAATAAAAATGCCCCACTAAAGGAGCTTGAGGAATGAATTCATTACTGTTTGTGACGTTGACACTGTCAAATACTTTTGCATCCGTAGTTTGTCCCTAGTTTACATGGGTTTTGACACAGCCTGACAAAATGAACATGCAGGCCTTTAAGTCAATGGGAGAAAAATGTACAGTCTGAGGGAGTGAACATGTGTCTTTTAAATTATGGTAACAGCTACGAGAAAGAGCTAATGGAAAACCAACCCACAAGCTCTGCTCTCAACGGTTTTCAATATTGATAATGATAAGCAATGTTTCTTGAGCAGCAAATCAGCACATTAGAATGACTTCTGAAGGATCATGTGACACTGAAAGCTGGAGTAATGATAATCTTTTCCATCACAGAAATAAATTACATTTTAAAAAACGTTAAAGCAGAAAACAATTACTGTTTTTACTGTATGTTTTATCTAATAAATGCATCCTGTGTGAGCATGAAATTCCTGTTAAGAGACTAACAATTTGTGAAAAAAAAAAAGTAGTATATAATACATATATCGCATAAACTACTTTAGTAGTTTTTTAGAAACCTAAAAGTTATTATAACAAATGTTTAGCATTACTGACATTTCAGGACATTACTGGAGTTGTCCTTCATTTCTACAGTAGCCCAAAGATACCAAAGACTAAAAAGCTAACAAGATATAGGGCGAACACAAATAATGGCAGCAATGCATGGCATGCGTAACCCTGCCTTAGTGGCCACCATGGCAAAAGTAATATTCACACATTCACGCTCTTACTCACTTACGCAAGCTTCACCATGATAAAACTAGACAAGTGGTACGATCATACAGTATGTGTCCCTGAAGAATAATAATATGCATGTTTGTGGTCACTGAGACATCAGTAATAAAAGCGGCAATGTAAAATAATGGGCAATGTAAACACAGAATGGAGAAACACTTTCTAATATGAAAAAAAAAAAAACATTTATTACAAAAACAAAAGATCTTTTTTAAACAAACATTGTCTAAATTCATTATTTCAAATACAGCATAAAGTATCTGGCATGAAAGGTGAGGGAAAAAAGTGGCCATTAAGGAATGAGTGCATTTGTTCTTCTTGTGAATTAGGAAGCCTGATACTTTCAATAATCACACAGACAGACTGAAACACAACACCGTGAGATAATCTCTAGTCTACGTATGGAATCACCAATATCTCTCACTGAACAAACAGGCACCGGACTTTTTACGAGGTAGGAGAGTGAGAAACGAGATACTGATACCAGTTCAACTTTGGACCAATTTGGTGCTTTTGCCTGATCATTATGATACTCAGGAATGATAATATCACAATTGAAAGGGCAGATGTTTGGTAATCACATCCTAAATTTGAAATAAACACTTGATTGGATGTAATATTCAATATATTCTCATTTGTATTTTCTTCTCCATTTCACAGATTTAGAGTATATTCAACAGTGTGCTCAACCCAAAATGAAAAATAACTCCACCTTGCATTGCCTATCACAGAGGTAAGCAACGTCGGTCAAGTGCCGATGTCCTGCAGAGTTTAGCTCCAACCCTGAAAAAACCTCAGCCTGTAGCCCTAGTAATTCTGAAGATCTTGATTATCTTGTTCAGGTGTGTTTGATTAGGGTTGGAGCTAAACTCTACAGGACAGCAGCACTCCAGGACCGACGTTGCCTACCCCTGGTCTATCATTTTGATCATCCGGTTTTCTCAAACCAGTAGCTCTACAGTGCCCTCGTGTGATCAAATCTAGTGCCATACACTCTAATCTTAAAGGAGTAGTTAACTTCCAGAATGAACATTTCCTGATAATTGTCATCCGAGATGTTCATGTCACATTAAAAAAATGTCAAAGTTTCTTGAGAAAATATTCCAGGAATTTTCTCCATATAATGGACTTCAATGGAGGCCAATGGGTTGAAGGTCTCAATTGTAGTGTCGATGCAGCTTCAAAGGACTCTACATGATCCCAGTCGAGGAATAAGGGTCTTATCTAGCGAAACGATTGGCCATTTTCTAAAAAAATACAAATTTATTTACCTTTTAACCACAAAAGCTGGTCTTGCACTAGCACTGCGATTTGTCACGCATTGCGTAATAATCACGTTTGAAAAGTCACTCATGGTTAGTTATTCGTCTGTGTATTTCGGTTCAAAAAGGTAAGGTAGTCCATCTCATTTTCTCCTCCAACATCAAAATTGTCTGACATCGTTGTTTTACATTTCTGTAAAGGGCGTTTGACTTTCTTTGCACGTTCGCTTTGTAAACACTAGGTCGGTACTTCCACATACCTGATTACGTAATGTGTGAGGTCGAGCTAGTGCAAGGCCAGTATTTGTGGTTAAAAAGTTTATAAACTTTACATTTTTTTCACAAAACGACAGATCGTTTCACTAGATAAGATCCTTATTCCTCGGATGGGATCGCGTAAAGCCCTTTGAAGCTTGGACCTTCAACCCATTGGCCACCATTGAAGTCCACTATATGGAGGAAAATCCTGGAATGTGTTCCTTAATTTCTTTTCGACTGAAGAAAGAAAGACATATGCTTCTTGAATGACATGGGGGTGAGTAATTTATTAGAAATTTTCATTCTGGAAGTGAACTGCTCCTTTAATGCTGACATTTCGAAACTTCAGAAGGCATAAATACAAAATAGCACCACTATGTTGGTTAGGAGTTTCAGATACTCCAACATGGTTCAAGTGGAAACTGATGCAAACCTGTTTTGGTACCTGAACAGCGAGCCAATAGAATGTGTCGAGGACCAGAAGCAAAATCATTATTACTCTTCGCTGACCTGGATCTGGACCCTGCTTCTTCCCTGAACAGTAACCACAGTAGTGAGACCTCCAAAACATATTTACATCTTCTCAAAAGTGAGTTCGTGTCCACATGTTTGACACACTTTCCTGTAGAGATCTTCCTCTTCGTCTAGCAGCTCCTCAGGGCCGTAAACATGCTGATGAATGCTGGTATCTTTCTTAAACATACTGCTCCTGACGGCCCTCCTCAACTCTGAAAGCCAGATGAAGATGGAGAGCAATGTATAAAAACACTGTGACCAAATGTAGCCAGTCTCAACCTATTCATTTTTTAAAGTTTTCATTAGTTCTTTTTTTGTCTTTACTTTAAACAATTTTTTTTCTATGATTACTATTCATTTCTCTAAACGTACAGCCTTTTTAAGTGTAATAAGATTTTATTGATTGTATTTTTTAAATCTGACAGCCAAAAGGGTAACTGCAGTAGACTGGTCAAATTTCATACCTTTAACCTTTTTATTAAAGCGTTTCTGCTTTTGCACCTCCCTGTTCTCCTCTCTGCTCTCCTTGGCCTCCTCCAGAGCCTCCTCACTGCCCCACACCTCCAGAGAGCGTTTTACCACCTTAAAGTTCATAAAAATATGGTATACAGTATTTATACACAAACAAAACCTCACAACAAACTATGCAACTTAAATTTAGTTTTACATAAAAAAGATGGTAAAAAATTATTAGTATACACATTTGTTTAAGACTTTTAAAAAGAAATTAATACTTTTATTCAGCAAGAATATATTAAATTAATCAAGAGACAGTAAAGACATTTATAATATTACAAAAGATTTCTATTTCAAATAAATGCAGATTTTTTGAATCTTGAAAAAAAAATCACGAGAATATTAAGCAGCACTAATAATAAGAAATATTTCTTGAGCAGTAAATCAGCATATTAGAATGATTTCTGAAGGATTATGTGACAATGAACACAGGAGTAATGGCTGCTGAAAATTCAGCTTTGCCTTTACAGGAATAAATTAAATTTACATTTACATCATCATACTGTTTTATGACAATTTTGTTCAAATAAATGTACACTAGGTGATCACAAGCACTTAAACATGAAAAATCTTTTGAATTATATAACAAAGAAATAAACCCAAATCTATTCATATTAGCTATTGTTTTAACTAGTGTTAATGTAAAAAAAACCTGTGAAGTGTATGCATAATATTATAATCAGTTTGACACTCTAAAGATTAGATGTCATTTCCTTCTGGCTTAACTATTAGTGTGTTTTTTGTACAGTTTGAGACAAAAAAGGCAGATGTGGAGTCATAGGAGTGGTAGGGAACATGTTAGTAAAAAACAAAATCATATTATTTATGCATGTTTTTATTTCATGCAGCTAGTGGTGCAGAAATGATACACCTCAGCATTATGTTCCAACTTTTGATTTATTTATCCTTAGCATTTTTATTTTAATGTGTGTTAAACCTACCTGTGTCTTTAAGTAGAGTTTCATGTCTCCCCAGTGTGGATTGTGAGGATTTTTCCTCAGAATAAATCGCAGCAGTGGCTCCCTCTTATCCAGATCACAATCCTTCAGGAGGAAATTCTGTTTGGCTTCTGTGCGAGATATTAGCTTGTGCTTCACTTCGTTGTCTCTATACAAACATATGCAATTATAAAATGAAATACGCATACACATTGTTATGAGCAGCTGTTGAACTGCAGGTGCACAGGAAACACAATGAAGTACTGAAACTGAAATACTGAGATAAACAATAAGATAAATACAGTAATAACAGCTTTAGCCAGTAAACTCGGTAAGCTCTGTAACACTAAGTTAAAGGTATGTTTTAACTACTATAAATGGATGCCATACCTGCATTTATCACATACAGATAGATCAAAACTGTTGCTGAGATAAGAGTCCATAAATGGTTTTAGACACTCTTCACACATTAGATAATCAGGCTCCATCACTGGGGCTGAAATATATAACATTTTCAACTTCAGTTAAAAAGAAATGGAAAAACATGCATATGTTGGTTAGTGATGCCATTTTTGATTACCTGGTTGCTCAACCACTCTCTTTTCCTGCTGCTCATCCTCTGTTGTCTCCTCCTCAATAAAGAAGCCTGCACCCGAGTCTATAGTTTTTGCCACTTTAGCACATGTAGCTCCTGAGGATTAACAAATTATTGTACACCCTTCATGATAAAGTGAAATTTGTGCAAATTCATGTATGTGTTAACACATGGCGAACCTTCTGGAGCTGAGGATGGTCTACTTGCAAGCCTGGCTTGCCTGAGCATTAATGCCCGTTGTCTATTTCGTTCAATTTTGGCCAACATGTGCGGTGTTAGGGTCACACTGGAATCGCTTGAAGCATCCGGAGGTGCATCTTCAGAATGACTGGCTTCTGGCACGTCCATGATCAGTCTGTATAGGTACAACACCAGTTAGAACACATTTAGTGATTCATTGTTTCACAGTAATAATCAAAACAAGCAACATTTAACCACAATCATTAAGATAACTATAAATTAATTAATGAATACATACATACATAGAAAAATTACAAATCACAATTTATATATTATGAATCTACTGTGATAATAATAATAAATGTGACCCTGGACCACAAAACCAGTCTTAAGTCGCTGGGGTATATTTGTAGCAATAGCCAAAAATACATTGTATGGGTCAAAATTATCGATTTTTCTTTTATGCCAAAAATCATTAGGATATTAAGTAAAGATCATGTTCCATGAAGATATTTTGTAAATATCTTACCGTAATTGTATCAAAACTTAATTTTTGATTAGTAATATGCATTGCTAAGAACTTCATTTGGACAACTTTAAAGGCGATTTTCTCAATGTTTTGATTTTTTTGCACCCTCAGATTCCAGATTTTCAAATAGTTGTATCTCAGCCAAATATTGTTGATCAATGAAATGTTTATTTATTCAGCTTTCAGATGATGTATAAATCTCAGTTTCGAAAAATTGACACTTAAGACTGGTTTTGTCTTCCAGGGTCACAAATGTATGCAGCATAAACTATAGTTTGTTACTATAACATTACCCTACTGTAAGTTTAGGAATAGTGACCAAAAATAAAAACCTTTCAAGCATTTAACCACAATCCATAAGATCAATATGAATGAAAAATAAATGAAAAAATACATTCATAAAATATTAGAGAAATCCCAAATCAAATTTAACACATACAAATACATGCACATAGCATAAACTGAAGTTGATTACTATAATACATAAGATCAACGTGAATCAATCACTGAATAAATGCATAAAATATTAGACAGATTACTAATAAAATGTAATATATTTTAATATATTTACAGTGGTAATAATGACATATACACAGCATAGACTAGTTGGTTAAGTTAACGTTACTATAATACATAAAGCAAAGAGCTCGAGATTTCGTAACGACAAGGAATCGAAAAAGCGTTGTCATACCGGAAACTTTATTTTCTGTTTTTACAGTTGGTCCGAGGATCAATGAAACGAAATCTTGAAAAGACCAGTCCAGTGTATCAGTGTAATGTTTACTAGCGTGCGCTAATGGACTAATGTGTTGTGAAGTCCTTCTCTTCTTTGGATATTTTGCATCAGAAGACCATCATCGCCATCTACTGGTTCTTGTGTGGAACCGCGTCGAGAAGGAGCGCATTGGTCGTCATAGCAACCGAAACTTCTCATTTGAAGAGTTAGCCGACGACCACGCAGGGTTATACTTGTTATTATCTTTATACACTAATTAGAAATAAAATATTTGACAATATTTATATTTTAACCCAAAACGGAAAAAGTAGGCTACACATTTGCACACATTTAATTCAATGCATGTTATGATTCAATTTCTTGAAGCATTTCGATCAATCTTTCAGAAAGGATGAAGAAAAATCATTCAAAAACAGTTAACGTTATTCACCCAAGATGGGAAATCAATGATTTTCTAGAAATTGATCAGGGCACTCTAGACTTGAAAAGAAAATACGACCTTCCACCTATAAGTGCTCAGGTAAGACCATGTTGTCTGTTGTTATTGTTTTGAATGCTGAAAATGGCCATTTTTGTGAAGGTAACGTATAATTAATTTTTTAAAGATGTGTGAAAAGTAGCTATTGGCTTTTAATTAGCAATACATTAATAAGCAAAGGTCGCTGTCAATAGATATCATAACACAACAAATGCTCTGCTAGAAAACAATGTAAATAATTATCTGGTTACTGCAGGATTATACAGCTCTGAACTGTCTAATACTGAACTGTTTTAATTTATGGATTTTTTCCCGATTGCTTAATGTTTTAGAGCCGGAGAAACATTCAGTAAATTGGCTACATCATTTTATTTACATTTTATACAAAAACAATATTTTATTATTTATTTTTAAAATCTTTATCTATCTATCTATCTATCTATCTATCTATCTATAACATATCTGTTCTATGCCATTGTCTGCTTAGGTGTCAGCTCAAAAAACTTCGCACCTGGAAACTCCCCATGGAGATTCAACTTTTCAGACATTCATGGCACTCAAAACAGCTACACAACCTCAGCTTCCAGCGCCATGGTTTCTGTTTGACCCGCTCCAAATGATACCTAACCAGTAAGTTCAATCCCATCATATAGAAAAGCACATGCAAGAGCTAGCCTGCAAACAAAAATATAAATTTCTCATTTTCAGATTTCGCAATATTGTCAAGAGGACCCTCAAAGACAAGCATATTTCTAAATCAAAACTTGCCCATATGTTTGAGCAAATTGTTGAGTGGATAAGAACGGTGTCCATGGATGTGGTCCTTCCGGCTCTAGTTCTCTGTCTGCGAGAAGAGGAGAGCATGATTTTGGAAGCTAAAACGAGAGCTGAAGAGTGGGAGAAACTGAACATTAATGTGCCCTACAATAGTAACTGCGCTCACTGTGTCGGCCACATTGCTTCCACTGACAGGACGAGCAATGGTGCTCACATCTCAGGTGTTGAGAGTGAAGAGGCGAGCATCATTGGCGTGATTGTTTTTGCACGAGTGATGGATTTCTTGCACTGCAAATATCTATTAAACATGTCCGAAAGGCGCTTTCTGGAAACTCTTGAGCCGTCAGACAGCTTAACATCTTTAGACTGCTGCCTCAGGCAAGAGTTAATCCATATGTTTAATAAAGATCTCATCAACTGCGTTTACCAGGAGCTCTTGACTAATGACATGGGCAAGACATTCCCTGTTGATTACCTGTGCTTGGAGCTTTTGCGTCAAATGTTCACTGAAATACCTGCACGCTGGGAATTCTACATGAAGGTGCTTCAATACTTCTGTCGGCGGGCAGCAGAGAACCACCTGAAGTTGTTCTTGAAATTGCCTCGCACACCACATGAAGATCGCATGGAGGAGAACTGGCACTCTGTTGTCTCCAGGACCATGACAAAAGCTGAGAGAAGTACTCTGAACATCCTCAGCAAAATAGTGACTGATATGATAATGAAAATCGTGGATCAAGCCACTGAAAATCCTCTGCGGGCTGCTGAGATAGTCAGGCAAGGTACAGTACATGCTGTTTTCATTCACTTGATGTATATTATGTACAGTATTCACCTCTAGTGACTTATTTGAGCCTGTAGAGACACTAATACCATAAATGGATCAAACTGGATATAATGAAATACTAAAAATGTTAGATAACATAAAAAAACAAGTGCATTTAATTTAATATAAATTTACTTTACTTTATATTTTGATACAATAACAATATTTATTATATTTTATTTTATGAATAGAATATTATTCTTATTTTAGTTTATTTTAATACAACAGCAATATACCGTATATATATATATATTTTTTATAGACACTAGCAATATATTTTATTTTATGATACCAATAGTAATATTTTATTTCATTTTTTGATACAATAGAAATATTTGTATTTTACTTTATTTTTTTGATACAATAACTATATTTTATAGACTAAAGGTTTTTTTTGTATTTTATTTTATGATAAAACAGCAGTGTTTTTTTATTTAATTTAAATTTTGTGATTACATGCAAAAAATATTTTTTGATGCAACAGCAATATTTTTATTTTACTTTTTTATTTATATAATAACAATATTCTATTTATTTTATTTTATTAATCTAACACACACACACAAATATATATATAATTTTAATTTTAATTTTATGCCACTGTCTGCTTTATTCCTGCAAAATCCCCATGATTTCAGTTTTCATAATTCATGTCAATTAAAACAGCCACACAACCTCAGCTTGCAGTGCCATGTTGTACACATTCTAAAGCAGATTGTGAAGTTAAAAAATGGTTTGCTAATTCCTGTTGTTGTTTTTTTAGGAAAGAAATCAGGTGCACAATCTACTGAAGAGTCAGAATTTTGGGGAAGAAATACTCCAAAGCCTGATATAGTGCCTGAGAATGAGGTGCTTGGACCCAGTTCTGGAATACAGTTGGAGGACCTTGATTCAGAGGAGGAACTGGAGCTTGAGGATGTCGTTTCTAAATGCTTTGAGGAGCTGTATGAAAAAAGATTGAACAGTGAAACTCCAAAGCCTCATATAATCCCTGAGAATGAGCTGTTCACACCAAGACCTGGAATAAAGAAAAAGACCTTTGATTCAGAACAGAAGATGGAGCTTGATGATATACTTGATGAAGCTCCATTTGACAGAAGCAGCCAGTCAGGAACAGAAGAAGAAGAAATAACTGAAGCCTTTCAAAGTTTAACTTATTTGCCATATCATCTTGTAGAGAGTGTTGTTAATGGATTGCTTGCAAAATTTGAAGTTACTGACATTTTTGGCATTTATCTTTCTGATGCTCTTGTCTCTAGTCTAGTAAAGGGACTAGCAAACCTGGCAGGAATTAATGTTGCTACCTGCAGCCTTAGGAATAAGTGCTTTCCTGATGATATTGTTTTACAAATTGTAAATGAAGCTCATGGTATCCTGGCACATAAGAACTACTTGAAGTCAGTATGGCATGAAAACGAAATAGCTGTAAGCTATCTGACAGCTGTCCTATCTGCAGTTATCCTCGACTACACACTGGTGCGTCCTAAGGCACAAAAGAATGGCTTGACCAGCGAAAGCTCTACCTTACGGAGATGGAAGGCTGGGTGCTGCACACCTATAATTAGTAATCAGTTTTCTTTTGACAAAGAGCTGATGCAGGATGATGCTGATTCATCTCTCTGCAACGCCACTCAAGCTAGCACCAATGAAATGAGCTTCAAGGATTGTGTCCAAGAAGAAATAGATGAAGACCCGAGACCAGACTGTGATAAATCTCCCGGGCCAGCTCTCAGAGATTTCACATTGAAATTAAAGAGAGGTGTTCAAGCCTCCTTTTCCAAACTCTTCTTTTTCAAAAGCAAGGCTAGTTAGCGAGGTGGCCCATGTCCTTGAGGGGAAAAAAACACTTCAATAAAAATGTTCATTTGTTGAACATAAAAAAATCATTAATGTGCCTTTTATCTAAAGCATGACTTCCCTATACTGTATAGATGTCCACATGTTTAGGAGGACAATGCTTTTTTAAAACCACATGCAATCACACTGTTAAAGATTTATACACAGCTGTTTGTATTTCATCATTGCAACTTATTAAATATGTACTAAATTAAATATTTAATTTGTTTTAATTTTACTTTCTTTGATTTATAAATGTAAACACTTTTTTGATCATTGTTATATTTAATATAAATAATAACTAAATATATTTGGGTCATTCTGTGTCAAAATCAACAAAATTTCAAAAACTTCCCAGCTCAAATTTTTGATATTGCCAATATTTTATTTTTTTTTTTTCTGAAGAATGATAAACATGTATAGTGATGAAAGCCAAAATACTAAATGTCACGGATTTATATTTCCACTATTTTGTACACTCTCAGAAATAAAGGTACAAAAGCTGTTACTGGGGCGGTACCTTTTCAAAAGGTACACTTTTGTACCTATTAAGTTCAAATATGTACACTTTAAGTACTAATATGTATCTTTAAGGTACCAAAATGGACCTTTTAGGTACAAACATGTACCTTTTGAAAAGATACCGCTCCAGTGACAGCTTTTGTACCTTTATTTCTGAGAGTGTAGGAGTGTAATTTTCACCTGAGATTTGTTGCCAATTTGCAGAAGAGGAAAAATGACAGCATTATTAGGCCTATATTATTTTTACACAGAGATTGGTAGGTCTATTAGTAAAATCTGTTGACTTCAGCAGTCTTTATCTTGCATTAGTTGCCAATGGTTACCATCCCATTTGCAACTCTTTTATACTTTAATAGTTCTGTTTTTCAATGGGAAACTATGCAAGAACCTATTCATTGGGAATTTATCAGACTATCTATACCAGAATGGATCCAAAACTGAATCTGATGACAGTTTGAAATCATTTATTAGAAGACGTTTTTCTTTGGAATATTATTTATGAATCATTGCAGGAACCTGAATTAAGAAAGTAAATAGGGGTCATTATGATTTAATGTCGACTTAAAATATTGCTGAATGGTGAATTTAAAACATTTATTTAACTGCCTCTTTTGAGAAGAAACTGCATTAAACACTTCATAAACAGTAGGGTCACAGTTGTTTTTGTTTTTGGATGTGTTGTTGTATAGTGAAGCCCAGAATGAAAGAATGTGTTAATGTGTATTTTATTTATTTTTATTATTTGTATTTATGTATCTATGTACTTATGTCCAGTAGGCGGCGGAGATGCCAAACGTCAGTCGATAGAAAAGCAGTAGAAGAAGAACTTCGCTCATTTATCAACAAGAAGCCGGTGCTTTCGCAGGCGTGTACCTGTTTTATTACTACTTATTTATAATGAGCTGTTTCGATTAGTAATAACAACCTTATTATAACATATCTATTCAATCATGTGGGTTCTCTTTTTGGAAACGTAACTAAAACAAATACTTAGTCTAGAGTTAGCTTGTCAAAAGTGGGATTTGTTGAACTATGCCCTGTCGTGTCATCTGCGTTACACTGCTGCTCTCTGTTGGAGTACTGATTCATGAGACTAAAGCCGATGAGTTTACTGAAGAAATTAAGCCTCCTGACTGGAAAAAGACCATTAAATCCATCCGGAACGGGCTTCACGAAATAGACAAATACCTTAACATGGCTTTAGACCTGATCGGGGGATCAGACGGACGCTGTATCTTTAAATGCAACGACGGTGGGTCCGTTTAAACATAAGAACTTCTTCTATAATTAAGTGTACACCCTCCTCATCATTTTGTGTATTTGGCTCTTTAAAGGGTACACACCAGTTCCTCGTCCCAACTACAAATCACCTCCACCCAACGGATGCGGCTCCCCACTGTTTGGATTTCAGGTGAAGAGAGAAAAGCTATTACTCATTACTGAATTGTGGTTTTCACTAACATGTATTGGGAGAATTAATTGATTGCTTCTCTTTTAATATTCTTGTGTTGTGTTTGACTGCAGTTTGATATTGGGATCCCATCAATGACCAGATGCTGTGATGAGCACGATCTGTGCTATGATACCTGTGGGAGAGAGAAAAATGACTGTGATGAGCAGTTCCAGGTCTGTCTGGAGTCCATCTGTAGTCATTTACAAATGACACTGGGTTTGTCCCAAAGTGTTCAAGGTAAGTTAACACCCAGTTTCATTTATTAAACTGAAACTGTGTATTTTATGCTAACAATGTGAACATAATATAATTGATTTAATCATTTGCATATCCCACTGCACTTCTTGTACATTTTGCTGAGGTCAAACCTTATACCCATATTTGATTTCACAGCCTGTGAATCAGCAGTGACTTTGCTCTTTGATACTGTGATGCACTTGGGATGTAAGCCATACTTGGATAGCCAAAGATTATCCTGCATTTGCCACTATGAGGAGAAGGCTGATCTGTGAACAGTTAATGTGTTTATGTCGAGGTTTGATTGTTTGTTATTGTCTCAGGGTACTGCAAGATGCAATACAATTTGTTTCTTCACTTTGTTGTTGTGTTTTGTAATTACAGAAAAAGTTAAATTATTTAATATGATTATCAATAAACATACTGATGTGCCTTATATACATACACACTTAATATGTATAATATATACATTTATATATATATATAAACTTGAAAATATTAATAAAAAATCTTTACATGGTATTAAGTGACTTGTGAAACCTTGATGAGCCAATAATCTGAATCAGTAGACACATATGTTCAGGTGAGCATGATAATTTAATGGAGACAAACTTCAAAAGATCTGTACACAACTGTTAACCTACAAACGTCACCCTGACTTCATTATTATTGTAGAACTAGGAACGGCAAAGAATAGTCGTAGCAAGAAGAGCTTTAGATCAGAATTTTAATATAAAAAGCAATGAGTACTAGAGTAAACCAATGAACACTTTATACCTTAACGAATGAGTTTGCATGTTTTCACAACAGCCAGTGGCCTAAGAACTTTATCACAGTATGTCTTAGGTATGTCCAGAAATCTCTCACACTCACAAAAAAAAAAAAAAAATCATGATTTTGATTTTATCTTTTTTATTAAGAAAAAAAAAAGTCAACATGAAATTCCATTTGCAACCCTATTGTACTTTCATATTTCTGCATTAAACCGAATTTAAATGAGAAACTATGCAAGAACTTATCCACTGGGAAGATTGTCTATACCAGAATGGAGCCAGAACTAAATCCGATTATATTTTTTTCTAAGAAATCATTTATTAGAAGACATTTTTTTTTTAACTTTGGAATATTATTGATGTATCATAGCAGAATAGGGCCAGGAACTCGCATTAAGAGAGTAAATAGGGTCCATTTTTATTTAATGTTGACTTTATTTACAGAAGTATATTTATATAGAAAAAGTCTTTAAAGAATTTAAAACATTTAAATAACAGTTCCTTTTGGGAAGAAACTGCATTAAACACTTAATAAACAGTAGGATCCATTGTATTTGAATGTGTTGTTTTGTAAACCCATAGTGAAGCCCAGAATGAAAGAAGGCAGGTTGTTTTCAGAGCACAGCAACAAACCAATCAAAGCAGTAATATGCTACATCTAGTTTAGCAAAGTCTGGGCAATAAATGAACAGTAGTATGAAAAAGTTGTAATTCTTTGTAATTTGTCTGTTGATCATGTCCAATCTGAGAACTGGGGTTGTTCAATCATCTTCTTTTAGTTCCTCCAAAACCTGCACCAGAAAACACTGTAAATAGATCTCATCTCCGAAACGCACATCTAATTTATTTCTGATGGCTTACTCATGGCATTATGCAGCCCAGTGCACAGTGACATTATAGGAGAGAAATGTGCTTTGAAATCAACACAAAAGTACATCTGACATCTAGAACTAAATTTGCTGTAGTTCACCTGAGGCAGTCCGTGTTCCTGAGCTTGTTTTTGGTGCTGGAGAAGGTCGGTTGGTGTAAGACGGTCCTGCAAAGCCCATGGGTGGCTGGCGTCTAATATCAACATAAAAGTCAGGTGAAGACTGAACTAGAAATTACTGCATTTAGAGTTAAATTAATGCTGTTAGCAGATCATTTCTTACCAAAAAGGCTAAAACTATTATGATTACCAACAACATTTGCAAACAGTCAAAATACCATGTTGACTGTTAAGTTGTGGTTAAGTGAGTTAATACTGTAATAGAGAAACTATGAATGATCAATAATGACAAGTTATATTTATTTTGGGAACTATAGAAGCCTGTATTGGAGCACTTGAGAATATGATCATTTACTGGTCTTATGCACAGTCTCTATTTTTGTAATTTTTTTCCCTTCATGTCTTCATGAATGTAACCACTGTGATCTTTCGACTTGACTACCCTTCTAGTATTTTACATATCAGGGATATTTATATTTGACATCTTTTACATTATTTTGTTTCCACTTATTTATTTTTGGACCTCAGATCTGTTGAAATGTATGCCTTGTCAGAAAACTAAAAGTTTATAAAACATTTATATATAGCCTTGATACAAACAAGTGTTTGCTATAAGTAAATTTTGTGAGAATATGTTGCTTGCTTACCTCTGATTCCCAAACAAATATCCCAGAATTCCACCTGTGCCCATTCCAGTCCAGAATCCACCCCCACCATGTCCACCAGTGTGTCTGCCAGTGTTACCGCCAGTGAAACCACCAGTGAAACCACCAGTGTTACCGCCAGTGAAACCACCAGTGTTACCGCCAGTGAAACCACCAGTGTTACCGCCAGTGAAACCACCAGTGTTACCGCCAGTCCAAGAACTCTGAGGTTTGGTGTACGCATCAGAAAAGCCGTACCCGGGCTTTGAGCTTGACTGGTCTGCTGAGAGAACCCACAAAACAGGAAAAATAACACACTCCCTATAAATAAATAAATATGCAAATATGATCATATTTGGTTACACTTAGACTTTCAATGTCATCACTCACCCTCACGTTGTTCAAACCTGTATTAGTTTCTTAATTCTGGAACACAAAAGATATTTTGAAGAATGTTGGTAACCAAACAGTCTTGGTTCCCATTGACTTGCATTATATTTTTGACCATACAATGGAAGTCAATGGGAAGTGAAACTGTTTGGATACCAACACTTTTCCAAATGTAATCTGTGTTCCACAGAAACAAGAAAGTCATACAGGTTTGGAATGACATGATGGTGAGCAACTTTATTTTTTGGGTAACAGATCCTTTTTAGTCTATAATAATAATAAAATAGAGAATGGAATCGTATTGAAAATGATAGATAGATAGAGATTGATTGATTGATTGATTGATTGATTGATTACCTGAGTAATAATCTGGTTTGAATCCAGGTGGCGGTGGCTCCATACCCTGGCTGTTATCCCATGTCCCGCTGTATCCCTGGGATTCATCTCCACTGTAACCTTGGTGGCCGTGAGTAGGACTGCACAGAAACATCTTGTACACAACATATGCCACCAGCAAAAGGAAAGCTACCACTATAAGCCCACCCACTCCATCACCAGATGGGCCGTTCTGGAAGGGATACTGGCCGTTAGACTGCTGATAATGGCCTCCGCTTTGCTGCTGCTGCTGCTTATTATTGGAAAAGCCTTGGAAGAAGTTTGAGGCAAAGCCTGAGAAGCCCGAAGAGCCCTGCGTGTGCTGCTGCTTCCCTTCTGCTGTGAGCTCCAGCGTGTACTCCAGACCGCAGGAGCCTCTCAGCACATACGCGTCATTGGGACTGTTATAGCCCTCACAGGAGACCTCCACGCGCCCAAACCTGTACGCGTTGTCCATGTCAGCCTTGCATTCCCACTATAAGAAGAGAGAGAGTAATACTATGAATAGTGTAGAGACATATTGTATGCAAGAGGCAGTTTTGGAGTCTTACCTGTGTGTCTATGCCATCTGATCCTCTGTTGTAACACTGGACCACCTCAGGAACGAATGATCCACAGCCAGCAGATCCTCCGATACACTGCAGCTGTGTAACAGGACTGGAGCGCCGTGCAGTGGTGTAGCGTCCTCTGTGGAGTGTGAGCACCTGAACATCATGCAGTAACACAGCCTCTGTTGCAGGAAAGAAAAGATTTCACTATTATGTCTTCTTATCTGACCACACCCCAAAACATTTGGTATCACACTAAAGCATCAGATGACCCATTTTAAGATATTTCATTTATATTATACCTAAATATATATATATATTTTTAATTCTAATTAATATTTAATTTTCCTTCTGGTTCATATTTACTGCATATTTTATTGTAATTTTAATAAAATATATTTATATTATCATTTTGGTGACACACACAACTTTGTATGACAAATAGAAGCACCAACTCTCCTTTTAAAGATACATCAATTACAAACATATACATAATTTATATTGTTCCCCTTTCTTCATATTATTATTATTATTATTATTATTACTGGATATTACAAAATGTTACATATTTAATGTATACTTTTCCTCTTTTATATATATATATATATATATATATATATATATATATATATTATTATTATTATTATTATTATTACTGGATATTACAAAATGTTACATATTTAATGTATACTTTTCCTCTTTTATATATATATATATATATATATATATATATATATACACATAAAAGAGGAAAAGTATACATTAAATATGTAACGTTTTGTAATATATGTACGTATGTATATACATATGTACGTATGAATATATATATATATATATATATATATATATATAATATCACATGATTAATATTTTTCTTATAAAATACTCATAAAATATCATCACGTTTATATTATCATATCTGCCACGCCCCCAAACTAATTCTTTATTACATAAAAGTAATATTAATAAAATATTATCACAATAGGTTACAACATCCACTAAAGCTGCACATTTAGAGTGAAACTTCAATGCAAATAATGTATAAAGTAGATCTAATGCGCGCTTATTTTACTCAGACTGACGGCCAATCTATCTTCTCTGATATCCTTAACTTGATTATGATTGTTTATTTCGCTGTAAGGTTCATATAAAAGATATTTTACCATCATTCCAGCAGCTGATGTGAGGTATAATCAACAGCAAGAAGTGCAGAAACATAACTCCGGAAACAAAGCTCCTCATTTCTCTCGCTATGATGGAAAATCTCTTCTTTATCCTTGAGTAAATTGGACTGAAATGCCTCACTGTAAACCAGTACGTGGCTTTCACCAATAAGAGAAAATAAAGTCTGATGTAAACAAATGTAACTTGACAGTTCAGTGCAACATCATTCTTATCACGCTACTTCCGCTTCCGTGTTTTTGGTGAAGTTATGCAGATGAGCCTCTCATTATCGCCATCTACTGACAGGTGCTTTGAATTACATAACATTGTCCTCCAGTAATAAAGAGAGGTGGTTTTTATAATGCCAAATTGTTGAAAATTGAAGTTTCTATTCTAGTATCCTCACTAAAAGTATTATTTACCGCTTATTTACCGAGTTAACATTATCCGTTTCAAATCACACCTGTTAGCTGCAGTGAACTCGTCTATCTTTTTAACTACCTATTTATGCCATAAGATGAAAATAACCATTTGAGAGGACTATATGCATCTTTATTTAATATCATATAATATAAAATGATGTAATATCTGCTGTGATAATTATTGTTTAATCTCAAAACAAATGTTTGTGGGCAAAAAGTGCTAAACCAAGTCAAATACTAAAGCCAAAATTTCAGCTAAGCATATGAAGTGGAATTACAATTTAACATGCAAGTATACGACTTCACATCAATTATGATTGTTTTAATGGCATTGCAAGCTTAAACTTGCTTTTGTATTCATAGATTTACATTAAAGACTGTATCATCATCATCTCAAAGTTCTCAAATTTAAGTGATATTTTTCCTTTTCTTATGTAATATTAATAATTTATCATCACATACTGTATTTATGTTATCATATTGGCCACACCCCTCAACAATTTTGTATTACATAAAATTGTATCATATAATCAAAAATATCTAAAGACAAAAGTATTCATTTCTCAGTTTTTCACGTCACAAATACAAATACTTGAAGTAATACTGCTTTAGTGTAAGTTTAGAAATAATTTTATTTTGTCCATCACTCATGTAAATACACAGAAATTATGAATGGATAGATACACATGTATTTAACTAAGAATAACGGTCAACTGCAAAGGTGTTGGGTGCTCCATTCCTTTAGTACTTTCACTTCCAAATTTCATTCCATCATCCGAAATGATTTAAGACAGGAATGAGAGATACAGGATGAATAATCAATAAAGAGTTCTGCAAAGTGCACCGAACTCTCTCACACATCTACTCACATTAACACCAGCTGGCAGCTATGATAACAGTGGAGCCTGTAGAAGTTCATGAACACTGCTCAATAGTCTAGACAGATGATGATGATGCTGAAGATGATGAAGACACCCTACAGCTCAAGAAATGACAGCTTTTGCTGTAACTGATTGTGAAGAGAGAGCGATAACTGGTTCTCTTCTATAAGCAGAGAATGCCTTGCACTATTCATTCATTCATTCATTGCATTTCTCCAAACGAATCATGCCAAATTAAACATCAGTTCCAGAGAATAAACATATAAAATATCGCATTTACCAAATATCATAATTAATGTGGTTAATTATATTCAATAGTACAACGAGCGCTCCAAATCTTTGAGTTGGATACTGATTATTTGCAGTTCTACACTTTAAAAAAATATTGGGCCTAAATTTAAGATTTATGTATTGACATTGCATATAAAAATTCCATCCATTTGGATTACAGAGTTTTAACATAAACTAATGAACTTAATGTAATGCATATTTGTCCATCATACATGAATGAAAAGAAATGGGTTAGATTTCTGCACTCAAAAAAAAAAAAAAAAATCATGGCATAGTTATTATTAAATGTTTGCTTCAAAATGCATTTACTCAAATTCAATTTACTCAGGCATGGGCATGGGTTAAAATATGATTGCTATGAAACAAGCAATATTCAATTAATTAAACAAACTGGATTGATAAATATATAAACCTGCTTATTCTGCGTTCGTACTATTACAGAAATCTTATTTCATTTATGTATGAATGACAAATATGCATCAGTGTTATTTTAGTACCGTTGTGATAGTATTTTTAATATTTTGAATTAGTTATTTTTGCATTTTCCATTTTAATTTGATTTAAATGACTTAATTTTAAGTCTATATAGTTTTTATTACTTTTAATCAAATTTTTTACATCAAGTTACATGAAATGAAAATGAGAAAAGTCAAGTAACGAAAATATTTTTGTTGTTGCTGTTTTAGTTAACTATAATAACCATCATATGTATCACATGAAGTTTATTAGTTTGTTAAAACTTTGTAATTCAAATGGACAGAAGCAATTCAAAAACATAAATCTTAAATTTAGTCCTAAATATTTAGTTAAGAATAGACTTCTGACTATGTCTACAAGTCTATTCAATAAAAGATATGATATACTCAGAATGAAAATGCTCAAGTAACAATCAGAAAGGACCAGCGTTCAGACAAAGCAAATATAAAGCTTTGTTTCTTCCTTCTTTTAAAGTTATTGTGCAACACAAGGCTAATGATATCATGAGCTTTAAAGCACAGTACCAGGATCGTGATTGATTTATTATTGCATATTTGCACCAAAGGTCCTTTCCTGAGTCTGTAGACATTCCCCATAGATGTCCGCCTTCCCATTGGATGTTGTGTCTCCTTGCTCTTAAAGTCCATCCTCTTCATAAAGCGTATTAAAAATGGCTAAAATCTACAGTACATCAAGTCTCTATGTACTGCTTTTGAGAGTGCATGCAGAATATTGCACTACTTTCCCATAACAAACTACTGCTTGGAAAGCCCTGCTACTCAGACTTCAGTGGATATAAAGATGCAGAGCCACAGCGCAGCTGCGGTCAAGCTCTCATGTTATCATTCGGATGCCCAATAAATAAGGGTCTGTTCCCAGAAAAAGAGCTACGGCGTGCACGATAAAGGAATCAAATGGAGACCGGGCAGATGATGAACTTGTCCTCCAGCATTACGCTGACCACCAGGAACACAAAGTAGAGCAGGAACATGAAGAAACCCAGCAGCTTGCTCATCTTCCACTTGCACACAGCGATGGAGATAATGACGAAGAGGAGCATGAGGAAGAGCAGAACGATGGCGCAGAACAGGCCGTTGCTGCTCACGGTCACTGGAGTCATGTCGTTCACGATTGAGAAGAGCAGCCATGGAAAAGGCAGGCTGGGGACAGTGAACAGACACAGGGAGATGTTTTAAAATGTTGTTTTACAGTAGGTAGCCAATTACATGTCGATTATTGATCTCTCACCCCACAGTGATGTCAAATATGTTGGAGCCGACTGAGCTGGAGACGGCCATGTCGCCGAGACCCTTCCGGGCAACAATGACACTGGTGATGAGATCAGGAATGGAGGTACCGGCCGCTAGAATAGTCAAACCCATGATCTCCTCCGTGATTCCAATGGTCTCGCCAACCTGTGGGAGAAATTTGCACTGGGTGTTTAATGTGCACAAAAATGAACCACAGTTTCCACTAAAATTCTACATTCATTTATTATGATTTTACACTTAGCACTACAGGTAACTGTGGTGATTTTGCTATTTTTCTAAATTATTTTAGCACAAAATCACAACTATACTTTGTGGAAAATGCAAGGAAATGTAATCCCAGAGAGCACTGCCACGCTTGGTGACAAAATCCATCCAAGATGACAGAGGACAGAGAAAATAAATCTCTTTTTTTTAGTATTAATATTTTGAACTAGCTATTTGTGACCCTGGATCACAAAACCAGTCTTAAGTCGCTGGGGTAAATTTGTACATTGTATGGGTCAAAATTATTTGTTTCTTTTATGACAAAAATCATTAGGATATTAAGTAAAGATCATGTTCCATGAAGATATTTTGTAAATTTCCAACCGTAAATATATAAAAACTTCATTTTTGATAAGTAATATGCATTCTTAAGAACTTAATTTGGACAACTTTATAGGTGATTTTCTCAGTATTTAGATTTTTTTGCACTCTCAGATTCCAGATTTTCAAAGAGTTGTATATTCCAAATATTGTCCTATATCCTAACAAACCATACATCAATGGAAAGCTTATTTATTCAGCTTTCAGATGTTGTATAAATCTCGCCTGACCCTTATGACTGGTTTTGTGGTCCATGGTACATTTGAATTTGATGTTTTAGTCCTTCTGTTAGGTGCTTTTGCTTTTAATATTTTTATTTCATTTAGCTGTCAAGGCAACATTCCAAATTATGTTTTTGTTTTAGTTTTTCTTTCTTTATTTCAATATTCAAAAACAATTTTAAAACAAGTTTTAGGTAACAATAACAAAAATGGTAAAAGTAAAAATGGTAACACCTAAAATAACTGGTTTTATTCAAGTATATTCAAAATACATTAACTGAACCAACCAATATACATCAATTCATACCAACAAAATTCATAACAAAAACATTTATTTTAAACCACTGTATACCAATAAAACTTTATGGGTTAAATCAGGTAGAAATAGCCCTTTAAGGTAACAACTACAGGTTACCATATTAAAGAGTGTTGTAAACCCATACATTTTTTGAAATGGAACAATGATAAGAGTGTATAAATGCCATAGTACACTGTATGAATAGGGTTGGATTGTATGTCCAAAGTACCATGGCTGTACCTTATTGCAAGGACCTTGCATCCATCTCATCTTTCTTTGTACCTTATTATTGATATAACCCACTAAAAATGATTAAAACTACAGTAGGTTTAGCAGAACATCTGACCCAGAACAATCCAAAAAGTCTAGGGTCAATGTAGTAATTTTTACCGTGGTTCTCATTTGAAAACCCCAATATATAGATATTTTTGGTATTTCTCCTATAATTATTACAAGGTTGTCTGGTTTTTAAGCTTTTTTATTAACAGAAACTGTGAATTCTGATTTAGTACATTAAGTAAGCACAACTGATTTTGTTGTTTCTAGTTCTGGTAGAGTATAACTGTAATAGTTGATTCTAGACTCTCTGGAAAACCTGAAACGTTTGACTGCGATGAGTTTAGATGAGTTTCTACAGAGGGAGCTGAAGCAGAGCTAAAGAACAGCTGCCTTTAAGGGAAAAGACAAGAATAGCTTATTGGCTTTGGGATTTGGCTGGTTTTTAATGTGCGGCTCTAAGTTACAGATTTACAGCAATGTTATAAGGGGAGATCAACCTTCACCTATGACTACCTCACACTGAAGATAACACTCCTCTTTTTCTCACAGTTCTTTTCTTTTTTGGACATATTGTATACATGCAGTATGCCAGAGCATTACTTACAGTAATATAAAAAACACTGGTGAAAGAAACTGCATTATAACAGAAAAACCCAGGATGTGTGAAACTGGTTGAGTGTGTGCTGTTGTTGAAGATGAGGTACCTGATGAGCCCACCACACCATCAGATAAGAGAAAACAGCAATCCAACTAATAGATCCCAAAAATGTGATCGGAAAGAACTTTTTTGATGTCTACGGAACAAGAGAGGACAGAGGGAAAAATAAGGAAGGGACATCATGCTATTCAAATATTTAAAAACAACAGCAGTCCGTTTGTTTCAACTGCCTGGTTATCTATTTGACTGCACTGACACTATTGGATGAGAACAAAACTTTAAGTGAACTTTGGATGATGAAACTAATTTCTTCTTTAGAGCTGCTTTATAGCTAAATCAAATGTTTATTTTGCATTAAATGGATGTAAAAAAAAAAAAAAAACTCATACGTACATCTCTGCGGACATCTGGCAGCGACAGCCACAATGGAAAGACGATGGGGAAAATCAAGAGGTATGTTACTTGCTTCCTCGGTGTGTCTGGCCATGCCAAGCTCAGAGGCTGGTCTTCATCTTCCTCCTCCTCCTCAGCCTTTGAGATTAGAACCATAAAAAACATGTCATTCAATTGTCTGTAATATTTTAATATTAGAATGGGAAGGAGGAGAGGTATCCAAAGCACATCAACTGGTCACTGGGGTTCCTCAGGGATCGGTTCTTGGACCCCTCCTCTTCTCCACATATACTACATCACTGGGTCCCATCATACAGGCACATGGCTTCTCCTACCATTGTTACGCTGATGACACACAGCTCTATCTCTCTTTTCAACCAGATGATCCAACGGTAGCTGCACGGATCTCAGGCTGCCTGGAGGAACATCACCTACAGCTCAACCTGGCAAAGACTGAGCTTCTTGTCTTCCCTGCCACTCCGACTCTACAGCATGATTTCACCATCCAGCTAGGTACTTCTACAATTACCCCCATCAACTTCGATCAGAAATCTTGGTGTAATCTTTGATGACCAGCTGACCTTCGAAGAGCACATTGCAAAGACTGCTCGATCTTGCAGGTTTGCACTACACAACATCAGACAGAGCATGCTGCACAACTTCTTGTCCAGGCCCTTGTCATTTCTAGGCTGGACTACTGCAATGCTCTTCTGGCTGGACTTCCATCAAACACAATCAAACCTCTACAAATGATTCAGAATGCAGCAGCACAACTGGTCTTCAACGAGCCCAAAGGAGCCCATGTTACACCTCTCTTTATCTCCTTGCACTGGTTACCAGTTTCAGCTCGCATCAAGTTCAAGTCATTGATGCTTGCATATAGAACAACCACAGGCTCAGCACCCGCCTACTTCCACTCACTATTACGAATCTACATCCCTCCAGAAGTCTGAGATCTGCTAGTGAGCGACGCCTCGTGGTACCATCACAGAGAGGCTCAAAATCACTCTCCAGAACATTCTCGTTCACCATTCCTGGCTGGTGGAATGATCTTCCCACCCATATTCGGAGTGCTGGATCCCTGTCAATCTTCAAGCAACATCTTAAAACTCATCTTTTTCGACACTACTTTATCTTTCTCTTTATTTATTCCTTCCCTTGCTAGCTTGTACTTATTTGAACAATGCATGAGACTTGGTGTTGCAAGCACTTCGTCTGTCTGATTGCCTCTTCAAGATGAATCGCTTTATGTATTCCCCAATTGTAAGTCGCTTTGGATAAAAGCATCTGCAAAATGACTAAATGTACATGTAAATGTAAGGATTCCAATATATTTGAATATATCAAGATGATCTAGTTGTGTTGCAACATCACCTCAGGTCCAGCACTGCCATTCATGGGCGGAGTGACTTCTACCTCCACATTAGTGCTGTTGGGAAGATTCTTGTCCACTAGAAAATGAAACAACAGACATCTCAATTTAATAACTTTGAAATGTTATTTTATTATTACAATATGTAACGATGTGATTTAAGCACTGAAATCCCCAGAAACCCCAACATTATCAGCAGATTTTAGATGCTTATGATAAAAGTAAATATTTTGTTTATGCGGCTGTATTAATTTAACTTAGCAGGAAATCAAAAAGAAAATGTTGCTGATGTTACAGAGGACTCCAAAGAAAAACATTTGTCTTTATAATCTTCTTTTAGAGGTTCCTCATCAGAAAATGCATTACTTTTCAGCTGATTTCACCAAATTTCTTTACATTTCATATACTTTTGCAAACAGAGTTGGTATGGAAAAAATTCCAACCCTACAGCAATTATCCTGATTTTACTCTAAAATATGTCACATTACAGAAGTAAAATGAGTAAGGAACGTACCAACACCATTTGCTTCATCTTCTCCCTTTTTTCTTGCAATCTTGTGTAGGATCGATGCTTTCTCCTTGAACTTCCCTAGAATATCTCAAATATTTTATTAATAAGACAACAAATCTACGATGCGAGTCAATGTATGTATATTTGTAAATCTCGAGTGTTTGTATTTGGACATTACCTTCGCTGAGAGGATCGAGAGTGTGAATCATTAGCTGGAAGATGCTGTTTCTCATGAGGGTGTTGTGGAGGGAGGCGGAGCTTCCTCCTCTCTGGAGGCGGGGTTTAGCCTATAGGGGGAAAAAAAGAAGAAATGCCTTCAGATATCTAAATGTATTGTAACATATGTTATGCTGATAGGGTCCTGATGATAATGCTTACCGAGAGTTTATTTTCATCATCTCCTGCACTGATAACCTTGAGAAAAAAAGAGAAACAGAACTCAGAACTTGAATTCTATGAAAAGCCTTTTTTTTTTTTTACATTCCTGAAAAAAATGGTTTGGGGTATTCTTAAAATGAACCCACACCTTAAAATACCTTATAAAAGGCATTTTCAGAGATGCTCAACAAGTACAGCAAATGATAAACCATTAGTCATATTTAAGCACGATATATTTTTTTGTTTTCACAGCAACAGCACACCTGATTGCACAAATCAGCCACTTGACTCCAATAACCATGAATTTCACTTTGCAAGTTTCAAAGTAATTCTTTAATCACCACTAAAGTGCCTGACATACACTTGACTCTGTTGATTGTGTTATGTCATCATTGGCTCCTCCTACAAACAGCATGATCAGGACTTTATTATAAGAAAGTGATGCCATGGTTTTCTGCTCACCATTTTAAGTTTAATTGTGGTATATACACATATATACACACACTACCATTCAAAAGTTTGGTGGTGCTAGGATTATTTTATATTTTGAAATAAATCTCTGCAATTATTTGATCAAAAAATATAGTAATAACGTGAAATATTATTAAATTTAAAATAACTGTTTTCTATTTTAATATATTTGAAAATTACAGAAATATTTTTGCAACATTATAAATACAGTTACAGTTTACAGTTGTGCAGTAAAATTCACTTTAAAAATTCACTTCTCATTCATGGAGATGACGAAAAAATGTGCCAAAAAACCTTGAGGAAAAAAGATTTTTGAGATGACAATTACATATTACATCCAGTAGATGGCAGCAGAGGATCACTCAAATAGCTCAGTTGCCATTTCCACTCCCTAGTTTTCAGGTTTTGCTTTTGAATTTATTATAAAATGATGATTATGACAAATTTTAGTACTGTACTGTACTGAAGTAGTATAGCAAGTACAATTAAATTATAATGCATTAAATATTATGTATTTTTGGATTTAATTTAAAAACTACATTTTAAGGACACATCAAAAAAAAAGTGTTTTAACTGTAGGAGCCGCTAAATATATTCAGCCAACACAGACTTGTTGCTGTTGTAGTTTTGTTACTCTGAATTTACTCTGCATCACTTAATGCACAGCTCTATTTTTGACATCAGTTTGTCAAATAGATCGTTCTGCCCAGGGCAGTTATCACTGTCAGTCATAGCAATGAATGACGGAACAATTTGGCGGATTCACTTGCGTAATTTTTTACACAGCTGAAACAGTATACGTGGACGTTCGGTCCTCTTAGACAAACAAAACTTTTCTTTAAATTGTTAATGGATTCTGTAGAGATTCTAGAGAAACAGAGCAAAGCTCTTATAGCGCAACTGACCGAGCTTACTAATGCGAAAACTCCTGATAAATCAATAACTAACTACACAATCAATCTCTTATTTACACTGTGTATGCATTTTTCTTTCTCTGATTATATTGGGTAGATCTGCAAGCGTGTAGAACTCTGTAAACTTACGAAAACAAAAATTAGTTCAGAGGGTATTCTTCTGATTAACCTACAAAAAACACCTCTGACTGGCCATTGCTTTCAACAGAAATGCCTGTGATTGGCTACAATACTCAATGCTGCAAAAACACGTAAAGAAACTTGTGGTTTTGTAATTCTAAACCAGAGCAAGCACGCAAAAACACACAGGAGCGTTTAAAAGTGGTTGACTACAAGTGGGTACAGATATGAATTGGTACTAATGGTACTGTAAAAAGACCCCCCCACCACCACCACCACCACCAAAAACACTTTCTCGTTGGATCTACACAAATCTCGTAGGTGATCTATTTTGATCTCAAAAAGGTGAGTTTTCACCGAAAGGTGAGGAGTTCACATCTATGTGTGTGTGTGTGTGTGTTTGTATGTATATTGATACACAGTCTGTATATAAGATGGTAAAAGATATACCACAGTATAAGCATAAAGTAGTTTAATATTGAGAGTTCTGGTCAAAATATTTATATAAAGCTAATTTACTTCTGCATCAACAATGATTTAACACCCTTTAATTCCTATAATTACAGGAAATAGTATGAAATAATTAGTTGTTAAATCTAATCATATTTTTAATTTAAAAATCAATTTCATAAATAGAATGGGAATGCCTCAAAAAAAAAAAAAAAAAAGCAATGGAGTTTAATAAAGAGAAGAGGACATTCAAGGCCAGCTTTAAAAAGATCAGACCAATCTGTCCCCAACATGCAGGTAACCAAGAACACGTTAAGCTGTTACACAGCACAGCTAAAAACAGCTAAGACCTACTGTAGTTCTGTTCTTCTGCTTCTACTAAATTCTATTAAATAGGACAGACAATCATAGGATTTTGACCCATCTTTCAAATACCATCAATAACAACTGAAACTAAAAGATGAAAATCACCGCATACAAAATGTGTCCTCAAAATCTCATTCAAATGTGTCTTCGAGCACTGCAAAGTATCTATTGTCTGATTTCTGTATGCAAGATATTAAACAAAACTGTTAAACAAGAAGCTACTATACCTCATTTAATTCCATATCCAATAAATAACCAGTAAATTAACCATATCATTCTAAATTAAAACTTATGAGAAAAGATGAAACTGTTATGACTTGAATCCATCATTAAATGTCTGGTATTATATACAGCATTCGTGTATATGTGAATATAATATATATTATTTAAATTATAATTTACATGCAATATAAAAGAAGTCTGAAAATGTAATTCATTGTTATTTTTTAAATGAGGAAAAGTAAAAAAAGTTATGATTTGCTTCTATCATTAATGTCTAATGTTATATGAATTAATATTTATATATTTAAATGATATTTATATTTAATATGCATTTTGGAATGAAAGAACACAAGTCAGAAAGTGTTATCTGTTTATTCTGTGGAACTGTTTCATAGTCTTCAGATACGTAAGAGAGAATCAAAAATGTGCAAATTCAAATAGTTAGCTTTGATCCTAAATGGTTCAAATAAGCTCTTTTTCAATAAGCCCTTGCCCAGTGAGGTGGCAGCACCAGCAGTGTCCTCATGAGAAAACTGGTTGGCTCATCAGAGACACACGAGCAGCCTTAATTAAGCCTAATCAGCCCAGTAGAGCATAGAGCGCTCAAGCACGTTTCCTTCGTGATCAGCGGGCCCTGCCATTTGCTCTCTGTTCACGTTCCTCCCTTCCCAGCTTTGCTCTTTCTGCAGGTGGAAGATAAGCTCTGACCTAAGGCCAGCGATGCCTGTGGAAATACAGCTGAGCTCTGTGTGCTCAGTGAGCTTTAAAGCAGAGGTCAGCCAACCAGAGACCAGCTCGCTGAAGCTGTCTGACAATAACGGACATCCTGCTGCTAGGCCAAAAGTCTTCAACGTCTGAGTTAAGGCCATTCGCACTAAGAATGAAAACTATACTACATTAGCCTCTAGACAAATGTTGGATGACAACATTATTCTAACCCACCTTCCAATTAAAGTAGGATGGATTCTTATTGCCAGTTGATGTTTTATTGTTATAGTTGTGGTGTGAACTTCGCTATTCTCTTACAGTTTTATAGTTACAGAAATGATAAAGATGAAAAAAATGGAGTAGAAACTATTTTCACTGAGAAATGGCTAGTAAATTTTACAATTAAATACAAAGAAATTGCAGTTAACATTCATAAACATGACATTTTCAAGTAATAAAACTGAAATAGTATTTTCTTGCAAAACATTCTCCAATAATAATTAAAAGAAAATTGAATGTTATATTATACTGCCATTGGTGTTTTAGTGCAGATGCAACTATACTTATATACGTTATAGAACTCATTACATGGCAATCATGTGAACATCCTTTTAAACATAACATGAGCACCAAAAAGTCAAAAATCGTACTCCATGAGACCTAAGACTAGACACCAGACCTTAAAACCAGACTCTCAAAGCTGAATCCTGAATCAAGATCATGCAGTTAAATTACTAGTGTTTAAAGCAAACCGTTTAAAACAAGATAAAAGAACTAAGAAGAATAATGGTTTGAAACTATGCAATTTCTATTTTTCTGCATTTTTTTTGATAACGCAGCACAGGTATTGCAGGGACTGTCTCGTTCAGAACATCCCATTCATCCCATCTTTTTCCACAGTTTTCGAGTCAATCTGATCAATCTGGAGTTGCGGAATTGTGATACTGATGGGCTGATGGCTACACACCACTTTGGCAAGCGAATAGCTGAGATGTAAAAGGTAGTACACACGGAAAAATAAAATATCCAAGTCCATTTCATGCTTTTAAGAACCCTCCATAAAAGATTTTACTAGTAAAAGGGATTTCACAAGTAAAACATCTACCATAATGAAATATACAGTATATGTAGCATACAGAAGAGCTTTCTCGAGGGCACACTGGTGATTTGAACATGGAACTGATCATTTCATTTATCAGATCTTTAAGTGCTATCTGAGACCAAAAACTGAAGCAGAAAAAGACCAGCTGCAAGATTAGGACTGACCTTGTTTTGGCCTTCAGTTGTCTGGACTCTGGTGAGCTATCATATGTGTTGCATAAAAAACAATAATTTCTTACAGATGTTTCACCAGGCGTGCACACACTGCTTAAATTCTAACCTGTCGACATCATGTGAGAAAATAATGTTAGAAAATAAACAACTGACCTTGTGAAACCTTCAATTTCAAACTTTATGCATGACTAAAAATTGATTGTGGGGGGAAAAACATAATTAAACAAGTCTTATATAACTTTGTCAATTTGACATGTACTTTAACACAAGACACAAATGCTGAAAACGAAGTCATGGGAATCAAGGACAGTCTTAGTCCTAGCAGCTATAATGAACTTTGCCGAGTAACAGTTCAGCAATTAGCTGGACCAATTAGCATGCCGGATCCAAGCAATGCCACCATTACAGTATTATCTATAGAATGGAAAGAACATGGATGTATACAGTAGGAACTTCCACATTGTGAAATTGCTTTTTTTAAGCAGTGATGCAAAAGTCCCAACTTTCAGCTTGGATATACATACTTTTCTTTCACTTTCAAACAAGTCCTCAAAAACTTTCACTTAACATTCACAAATTAATACACTAAACTTTTCCCATAGCAGAAAACTCAGTCTACTGAATATCGATCAGTGTAACATTAGATAAATAGACTAACTGTTACATCACAAAAGCATCAGAGCATATAAGACGGAACAAAGTTGCTGTTAGTCACCTGGCTCGATGCCTTAACTAATGAAGATAAATCAGCATGATGTAACAGAGCAACTGAGGATGCTGAATCATCTTTGTTTTAAACGAATCCAGCAAAAGATCCAATTGAACATCAAGCTCAGTTTTGCAACAACTGTATTTGTACACCATCTGTGCAAAACACTGACAGACAGACCATTTAAAAAAAGTCCTAAATCCTGTGGACTACGTTCCAGGTTTAATCATATGGGTCATCTGGGAACTTGAATTTCCTCTACAGTGTCTCTTAGAAAGGGTCCGGTAGTTAACCAGAGAAGGCAGGCCAGCACACTAAAGAGGCTTAAGGTGACAGGTAACCAATTTTAGAGACAGAGGCATTTAAGGATTCGCAAATTAACTCCCACAACACACGACGCCAGGTTCTCACACTCTCCCCTCTTTACTTTTCATATGGCGTTAAATATCCTTTTAATTATGCCAGATGAGATGTACATATTACCTAACAAAATGAAAAATAAGTTTCATAATTCAATGACACTTTAGTAACTTTTTTTCTGTTACACTTTTGTATATAACTCATCTTTCAAGTACTTCGTACCGGATTTTCTTCACGTTATTCATATTTTCCTCAGAAAATGTAAAAACATAGTTTACAATACAGTATTGAAGGTGTACAAAAATATTTTTTGTACCTAAAGAAGTAAATATGACATTTTTAAAATGATGTACTCTAGTATGAGATAAAAACCACCATAGAACCAATTTTTTTAAGGAACAATTAAGGACCAATATTTCCAGGATATTGGCTTTTTATTAGTACCTTATTCTGAAGACCATATTTAAGATTCCTAACCCGACACACTTAACAACTACCTTACTAACTATTATTAAGCAGCAAATTATAAGTTTACTGAGGCAAAAGTTGTACCTAACAGCTAGTTAATAGTGCTGGACCTTAAAATAAAATATGAATGGAATTATGTACAATTCAATCTTTTCTCTAAGTATTAACTTCTGTGTTTGTTTGCATTATATTACAGATGAACAGCTGCTTTATCACTTACATGTCATATCCTAATTTGCTGTCAATTTTCACTGTGTAATTCATAATTCAAAAATTTCCCTCCCAGGAAATTGTCTATTGTAGTACAGATAGTGAAAAGAGTTGTTGTAATGTTCAATCTTCCCTCAAAAGATTTCTTCAGAAGGCAGATCACTCCCCTAAGCACTAAGAGTCTTTTTACTTGCCGTCACCCCTTCTAAGCAGTTGATTTGGGATTACAAAGTATTTCAGGTTAGGAGTCATAAACCACAAGCAGAAATGCAGTTACTCGCCATGTTTCTGAACTCTACATTAGACACTAACTGACACAAAGGTCTTTCAATGTGATTCAATGTCAATGTGATTCAAAAACCTGAAGAGCCTCCCACAAAACTCCATATCTGAGCACAGTTTTAAAAAAGAACAGGACACCTATCTATACTTAGAGGTACTAAAAGGATCACATCTTATTGGATTAGCCCGAGCTCTGGCTAAAGGAGCAAAGAGCAGATGTACCAACCGCCCTACAACAACCCCCATCTCTACCACTTTTAATTTTAATTTTAGTAGTCTCTCTAAACCCAAGCCATTTTTCAATCCAATCCAGAAAGGCGAAAATCCAATGTGAAGTGCTCTATAATGTCTTCTTCTACACGGCCCACCTGTCTGCGTGAAAAAGATATCTATTTAGTTGTGTTAAATCATTTCTGAATGAAACGTGGGACATTTATGAAACATTTAAGCTTTCCGAAATCATATTCCCAATGTACTGAGGTGACAATCCTACATTTAAGAAGCAATCTACCAGCAAAGAGCAATCTAAGACTAATGAACGTGGGTTTATATAGATGACATGCTACTAATGGTTCTCAAAAGTAATGTACATGCACCTGGTGCATCACTAAGAAGCCTATCAAAACAGCACGGTCAGCTGATTCACCTGTGTTCCATATGTGGGACAAACTGCATCTGCAAACAACAAATCCGACTCCAGCTGTTTGAATGAAACACAGCAGGTTGGACAGGTTTAACTGGCTTTATATGGGCCTCTTAAACTATCAATAATACATAATACCACTAAACTGATATCCAGATTCAAGTTAATTCAACAGTGCATGGCATACAGTCATATATTGTTCATATCACCTCCAGCAATGGGCCAATATACAGTGGCCGCAAAACGATGTAGACACTTTTGGGCAGTTAGGTCTTGCTTAAAAAAAGGCTGAATTTCACAGCATTAGTGGCTTCTGCAAAGAAATCATGCAATTTATTTATTTTTGGGCTTTTAACCGATTGGACCCAAGGTCATTTTATTAATGTCTGGCAACCAGAAAGTGTCTAAATACTTAATTTCTTCATATTTGAATGGTATTGTTGTAATATTTTAAACTGCACATATGCCTTTTTGAGAAATGTTTTGAATGCGTAGTGTGCCACTTTGCTGTTATATTTTGTCTAATTTAATTTAATCAAATGCAATGACATTCATACATGTGGCTAATTTTTCTAAATAAATTTTGGGGGCCACTGTAGGTTCTCATTAAAGAGTTATGATAAAGAAAATCGAGAATAAAAAAACAAAAAAACTATTGGAAATATAAAAGTCATCTGCAGACTTATGCATATTAATAACGCTTTGTTTAATAAAGAAATAACTTTTAAAATGCCCAGTGCCCACCCTGTTGTAGTTTTTGGTGTTTGTCCTATAATGGAAACACACACGCACACACACAAACATTAAACAGTTAAATAAACAATTTTGCACTTTCCTAATCAGTATTTTTCTAATGTTACCCAGTAAACATCTCTAAAACAAGATTGCAAAACTGCTATTAATATATCTTGAATCTTAGTTCATTATACTTACCCTACTGACAAATTTGTGTTTTAAACAAATGCAACAACATTTTATATAATAATATATCTTTTACATTTGAATAATTTATATGTTATGCAATTTTGTTTCCAAACAAAAATTAATTTTGTTCGAAAGAAATATTTTTACTGGTTAAGACTCACAAATGGACAATTTAAACACAAAAATTTGTAAGGTGTATTAACAAAGCTAACTGTGCCAGGAAAAGACAAAAATAACTCTTGAGATGCCTGGCTGACAAAACACAGGTTTTACCAAAAGGGAAAGTAAAAGATTTTAACAACTTTCTTCCTTCATAACTCCATCTTGCCTCATCTCCTCTACTTTTGCTCTCTCTTTCTGCTGTCCATCACTGTCTGTACCGCAGGGGTTCTGGTCTTACTCAGCTGATTGTACAGTCAGAGCAGTGTTGTCTGCTCTCTCTAGGTGACACCTGATATAATGCCTAATCCGGCTCAGAGAGGTGATAAAACTGTCTGTGTTCTTTTCATTGGGAACACTGATTCTCAGCCAACAGTCGGGTTCCCCTCCCACTGCTGTTGCAATCAGCTCCCTTGTTCTTGCTCAAGATCCATAGAAATTTCCAAAATGCACCATAAAAAGCAGTGAGCATTGGCTGCACGCTATATTCACATCTCTAAAGTCATCAGAGCATGAGCACAATGTAAATGTGCTTTATTTTCAGTCCTCTCAGTCTATGTCCTTAATGTGCATGAAAAGATGCAATCCTCCTTACATTTCGGAATTACAAAAACAATTTTTGTTTTTGTATGCCATTATGTATACACATAATGATTTGCATTTCCCAGAGAAAGCCGCCAAAACATTGAAATATAATTTATTTTTAAACATCACCATAACCCTGTAGGGGCTCTGTACAAGTGTATATTTAATAAGCGGTACTATACACTGTAAAAAAAAAAAACTTAAATTTTTAAGGCAACCAGCTTCAGCAGTTTTGAGTTTGCTCAACTCAGATTGTTGTTGTATAAACTTAAAATGACAAGTTGAGGAAACTCAAAAATCTGCTGAAGCTGGTTGCCTTAAAATTTTAAGTTGACTCAACTTTTTTTTTTTTTTTACAGTGTACCTTTTGCACAATGGCATATTTTAGAGCTAAGCTGTTGTTAAACACTAGTTATATATCTATCTATAAAATAATATTAATAGAAACTGAGAGTGTCGTGTTGAGTTCATTTCACATATTAATTGTTTGTTTCTTTAGCATTTTAAATATTAATAACAATTAATAGTAATAATTAAATGTTATTTAATAGTAAAATGACTAATATAATAATAGTAATAATAATATTGATTATATTATATTAATTATATTATAAAAGCCATCCTGTGTCACCATTGGAAATTTGCTGAGGGTGAGAACCACTGTGATATACTGATTGCTAACAGGAGTGGAAGGAGACATGAAGGAGAATGCCACCTTTGACCTGGGAAACAAACAATTCACCTGGAATACTTCAACTCACCTTAGGAGGAGCTTCAATGTCGTCCACTTGATTCCTGAGTAATTTGGTCTTGATCAAAGTCTCAACAGTCACGTTGTACTTCATGAAAGTGACATAGCTTACGTAACAGAGTAACAGTCCAATGCTCTCGACATAGGTAATGTAGTTATCCAGGAAGAAAACGATAAGCATAATTAGTCCAATGATATAAAAGCTGACATCTCTAAACAGAGGCCACCAGGTGAGGTTGAGAATCTCACGTGAAAAGAGAGCACACATCCCGATCACGAACAATATGTTGAAGACAGCAGAACCCACGATGGTCCCGATGCCAACGTTGCTGTGTGAGATGAACACACCGATCACAGAGGTGAAGAGCTCGGGAGCAGAGCCTCCAGCGGCCATGAAGGTGGCGCCCGCTACGTCGTCCGAGATTTCCAGTTTTTCTGTGATTACGGTGAGAGCGGGGACGAAAAACTCGTCGCAGACGATAGCGAGGGCAATGAACATGTACAACATGCCTAACATATGCAGCCCGACAGCACCTTGCCTCCTCTCCTCCAATGTGAACAGATCCTCTGGATAGTCTCCCTTGTGCTCATCGGATGAGGCCATAGCGATGGGCATATCTGCCGAAACATTGCGCTCTTCGTCGGAAGATAGGACAGTTCTGTGTGGCACTGGCTCTGCAAGTTCCTCATGGTTTGTGGGAGAGGTGAGTGGCATCCATCTTGGGAATGGGCCCAAAGTGAAAGTAAAGGCACTCCAAGACAGGAACAATGTGAGGGCAGAGATGCTCAGGATAAAACCAAAAATCCGAGAAGGGCGTAGTTTCCTCCTGACGTGATGCACTCGATGGCGCTTGCTGTTCCGCTGCAGAGGGGTGCAATCAGACCCATCCATGGTTGACGGGCAGCTCAGGGGTCCGGTGGTCTGAAATCTATGGAGTGCCGAACATGGTTACACGCCCACTCTACTTAAACCTGACAGGAACAATGTACTCCCCGATTCCTCGCAGGGTCCAGAGTCTCTAATGGCTTCCTCATAATAATCTCTGAAACACAACATATCACAAGAGTGAAAAAAAAGAAAAAAAGTTTAGATTTCTCTGGATTGGAATATATTTGTCTTTAAAAATTTCTGAATCAAAACAAATACAACAATATCAAATTTTAGTATGACAATGGCATGAATATTCATTTTATTTCAAATTCATCCTACATCATTTAAGTAGGATTAACATAACACGTGCTTTCCTCAGCCAATCAGGTTACTGGCTGTCAGTCACCTTGCCGCAACCTATTAACTTCCAGAGTATGTCTTTGCAGTGGCGAAGGAGGACAGTGTTTCTCAGACTGATCCCACACCTGTTCCATAAGGCTGCTGCTGATTGTTGATTTAAAGCAACACTGTTGACTTCTGTTTAATGTTAGCATTAAAGAGATCTCCAAATTAAATCTTATTCTAAATGCAAAAAACAATTGGAGTCTTCAAAAATGTTTTGAAGAATGCTGGTAAGCAAACATTTGTGGTTAAAAAATAATAAAGAAAGAAAAAAAAGAGAGAAAAATTTTAATGATTACAGTGTTTTCATTTTTGGGTGAACTATATTTTAAATGTTAAATAAGTCTTGTCATTCCTTTATAAAAATGAATTAAGCAATTAATAGTAATAATGATACTTACTATTATTATTATTATTATTATTATAAATGTCTATGATTAAAGCACACTGAAATACATATTCCTATACTGTCATTGTGCGGAAGAGATTTTATCTAACAGAACTTAACCATTTAAGCAAACTCTCTCAGCCCTTTAGCTACAGGTTCCCTAACTGGTGACAGAACGGTTAAGGGCAATGACAGATGCTGCAGTTTTTGTTTGGTACACATCACAATCTCCTTTTCCAGTATAATAGAGCCTTTGAGCTGTAAGTCTAATTGGTGTGACAACTAGACTATGTCACCAAAGCAACAGAGAAGCTTAACTCTTCCCACCTCACTTCCTTATCTTCTGTAACTTCTAATAATGTATGGCTTGTGTAGATTTGGTAACAGACCATCTCAACCTTCCCATAGTTTCATAGCTCAAAAAGAATCTGGGATGTTGCTTTCCACACTGTAAAAAGTGAAGACATGCAGATGACTTTTACAATATGGAAAAAAAATAATAATATGGAAGTCAATAGCTACCATCAGCAGTTTGGTTACCATCATTTTCAAAATATCTTCCTTTATGTTCAACAGAAGAAAGAAACTTATACAGATTTGGAACAAGTGGAGGGTGAGTAAATGATGACGGAATTTTTATTTTTGGCCAAACTATCCCTTTAAAGTCACTTAAGTTGGTGTATAGTCAGAATTCAGATTCTGAATCAGTCATATCTGTCTTAAATAAAACAAATTCAGTCACATCTGTCTTGAATAAAACTAATTAACTTAGATATGATTGTATTAACACATTTTATTGTGCAAAAACATAAAAACACAAAGCTATCCAACAGGATGAATGTTTACACTATCACTTTAAATCACTCTGATACTGCGTATCAAATCATATTAGACAACACATACAGTTACCATTCTCTTTTTTGAAGGCTTACAGAATACCATGCGAGTGCTAAAATAGAATCCCATCCCATACGATTGCCAGTCCACAACAGTCTAAATATGACAGTGAGTTACAGTTAACATTGCCAATAATTGGGCTTCCTAGTGTACAATAACCCAGTATCTAATTATAACTAACCGCTTCCAAAAATTGACCAACCAAGAGAGACACTTTTGTTCTGATCTGGTGTCTATAGGTTATAGGAGGACATGTGCTCGTGTGTCTAAAAACTAATATATAACCTCTGTAATCTGCCAGACAGCTCCCGATACTCACACAATGTATGCAACTAATAATACAGCAATAAATCCTTCACACATAACATGAGATATTAAACCAACAATCTATAAGTTTTGCATTGCTTATTACTCATATAAACCACCAGAACGACAAAAAAAAAAAAAAAGTTACATTATTATTATTATTTAAAATAATCTGCCAAATAGCATAGTTCTGTAGAAAGGCAGAGCTATGGCAAGCAAGGTGTGCGTACTGTAAATTGTCTATTATACAGCTTCAACATGGCACATTCAAATTAATATTTTAATTGAAAATATTTACACTTTGCCTACAAGTCATTCATGGTATTACATTTATCCATATAATTTATTGCATGGACCTTAAATACATATTATAAATATTTTGTCCTCTTCTTTTTTATTTCTATTTACATTTTTAAAACTCCTGGTTGCTTCCTCTGATAAGTCCATCTGTCAAGCTAAGGATTTAATCGGATCTATAGGCCACTGTTATCCTGATTTACACAACCTTTACTTTCACCCCGTGTCACAGTATATCTCAGCATATACTGCATGACACACACTACGTATATTTATTAATCAGTGATCATATCTGCATCATAGGATAGAACATTTTGAAATCAATAACTAGTTTAATGTTTACAGTAAATGAACATCATTTGCATCAGTCGACGAATTTATAGAAGATGAATGGGATGAATGATCATCCAATCATTTTATGTTCATTTAAAAGAATCATCTTATGTCTTTCTTTGTATTTATTTGCATTGTTCCTTAAGTTGGGTTTATAGATCGTTTCGCATGAAAAGCTCTTCATCGAGAAATAATAAAAATAGAAATACAGGAAAATGCACAATTGCCAGAATACTACTATTGAATAAATCAATTTACCTTCGCATCTGTTAGTTTAGCGTGGATGGTGAATCCTCCAGATGAAACCCACAGACTTAAGAACACCAAGCACTTGCTGTTTCACTGTCATGGATCAAGAATGCTGCTACTGCTGCCACAGGTTAAAGGGGAGGTCTGATCTTTCCTCCCTCCCCTGTCTCACTCTCTCCTTCCTTGCCCCATCCCTTATGCATTTGCTCTGTCCTTGACAAGTTGGGCACAGTACATAACCTGCAATGGTGTAAAGAACACAATGTGTCGATGCGTTTTTTTTTGTTTGTTTTTCTTATCATGATCAAGATTTTATGTACAGATTTTATGTAAAATTTATTGCATATGGGATCCTGTAACTGGTCACACAAGTTTTAAACAATTTTACTGAACTTTATGTCTTCATTAGTTTAATTTTTAAAAAGTACAAACATTAAAGTGCAAATATATCATGTGCTGTCACTCGGTATGAGGTGATAAAAACTGCATGCATTAAAGTTATTAAAAAAATTGTAGATTCTTGAAAAATAATAAAAACGTTCAACTTTCCAAAATGATTTAACGTCAGCTACTCATAATCCATTTCCATAATATTGCTCTTGTGACACTTCATACTTTGATTTGATGCTTTAAAGTAAATATTATTCAATTTACTATTATTTCGGAATGTAAAGACATGCTAGTTTTTATAATTCCCCCAGTTAACTCAACCGCTTTTCTTTTTTCTATGTTTTCCAGAACTCACTAGTCTAAAATAGTCATCTTTAGCTATGATCTCACTCTTGAGTGATCATCTGTGAAGCAGGGTTAAGATTACCTTTAGCCACTCTCTTAAGCCATGACGAATATTATGCAATCTCCACACCATCCCTCCCTTTCAGATAAACTCTGTTTTTCTCAAGGACCTGTTCCCAGAGAGCGATGCATGTCAGCAAGGCCCACACACACCAATACCATTGGGTCCTGATGCAGCTGTAACCCATCCCACTCTTGCAGGACCTAAAACTGCCATCCAGCACCATAGATTGAAGCCATAGATTAATGCATCTTTGTGAAGAGAAGATTAGGCCTGTAAGGCCACAGATTTCGCAGGGCTTTAAATAGCATTTGAGCACAGCATGCTGGATGCAGCTGAACCTGACCCTGCCCTGCATAGAGGACATTTCAGCTTAACTATTGACTAATTCCACCTCCAATCAACCACACAATCTTCCAGGAAATGGGCCAGAGTCTGGTCCTTGCACTTCTGTGGAAAATCATGTAGTGTGTGCAAACACATCTGACCTGAGGCTAACTGTGTTCTGCAGGGTGAAAGATCCTCTTCCTGCGGTTCTTGATGACTCTGGAGAAGCATACTGCACTATAAAGACATTACAGTTACATTTAGCCACTCTGGTCACCAGTAATGTGTTTTTTAGACACTGTATGATTGGGATGGCATGGTAACCTATATAAACACAAAACATTAATTATTCTCATTTAAAATATTTACTTAATACTTGTAACCATAATTACTATAATGCCATTTGATGTTACAAGTGTCTTTTTAGTAGCCTAACCATGGGCAATATTCATACAAAGTTGTATCTGCACAAGAGCACACATAAAATAAGATTAGGTAAAAGTGAACAAACTAAAGCTAGTAGGCTACATTAAAAATCAGTGTTAAAAACATTGTGTTTTTGGATTACCCTTACTTTTTAATATCTTCACCTGTCAGGTCGGATTTGGTGTGAAATTTCGTGTTCGAGGCCTGTGTTGCGTAATGGCTACTTTATCGACAAAAAACGCTGCCTTCTCTCAATATTATTTTTGGATACCACCTTTTAGTTGTCGTAAAAATGGGCGTGGCCATTTGTAAATTATATGGGTCTAGCTTCCGGTCTCATCCGCCTCCAGCTAGCTTTAGCTGTACAAAACAGTTCGTTTTGCTGCTTGAAATTGAAATTTTGTGTGTCTTACAATATTATTTTAATGTATTATCTTAATTATGAACACTCTGGTTTGTAGTGCAAACAGTTTTACCGTTTACTGCACTTTGTTATTCTTCTCATTATTTATCTATAACGGCTAATGAACCGGAAGTCTCACCCATAGGCTTACTTCCGCGTTGATAGAGACATCCACTCCGAAATCGCAGGTTACCGCAAACCATCAGATTCACTCGCACAGAGCAGTGTGAAACGTTAAAAACCTCCGCAAGTAGCTTATGTTTAATTAACCATAGGCTATGTGCTGACAGAGAGTTAGTGCTCCTTTAAATAAATAGGCTAACATAAAATTTTACTTCATATTTAATTGAAAAAAAATAACTTTAACTTATATTAAACTTTGTATTTAGTATACAGATAATTCTATAAAAATGCCAGCCATTCCAAGATGTAGTAAATGTTATGTTTGATATTTTAATAAATATATAATATGTAATATAAAGTTTAAATAAAAAATGTGTTCTTAATATTTTTTAATGTGTGTGTGTAATGTGCATACATTTTTTGAAAAATTTTTCTTGTGAACGTATGCACTGTTTAATAAATATTTATTAACTGTACTAGAAGTTACAGTTTATATATATATATTATATTCTATTAAAATTACTGACATCTCTACTGTTAAGGAGTCTATAAATCTTACACAAGACTCACTAAAACCCACTCAATCAATCCCTGGCTTTACTGAGCCCTTACTTTACAAAACGATCTCATGTGGTGTCTATTCATTTCAAATTTACATATTTAAACTGTTGAATTATGCCCATTAATCTTATACGTATGTATAGCATTTGTCAGTGTGAGAAAAGTGAAAAGTGACATGATGACAGTTCAAAACACAGTGACCCCTATTGCTGTGTACTTATTGTGGTCATATTGTATTGCAAAACACTTTTGCTGCTATAGAGGTGGGATACGGGTAAGGTTAGGGACAGGTTTGGTGGTATGGGTGGGTTAAGGTCAACAGTGTAATTATAAATTTAATTGCAGAAATTAATTACAGATGTAATTACATATATGTATTTTTAAAAATATGAGTACAATGTAAAAACATGTATGTACAAAATAAATGCATTGCATCAAATGATTTATTTCAATGTAAGTACATAGTAGTTAAGGCCACCTAATATAAAGTGGGACTGAAGACAGAGTGTCAGTGCCACTGAGCAGTTACTGTGATACTGAGGCCAGGAGATGAGTTCTAATCCTATTTTAATCGTGGTGGATTAAGAAGACACAGCAGATCCTAATCTGCTCAGATTACCAATGCTGCTTCCAAAAGCAAGAAGAAGGGTTGTATAAGCAAGTGCACTTAAGGTGATTTAGGCATCGCGGTTTCATTCCCAGCAAGGTCTCAAAGTGGACACACCCCTGAAATTTAGATGAGTGTGTGTGTGTGTGTGTGTGTGTGTGTTAGACGTTACCATTGTCAAAATTTGTTTAATATTTATTTATACTTAAATGTTAATTGCTGGAATTCAAGGAACAGCCTAATACTTTTTAATAGAACATCATAGTGTTTAATTATATGTCTTATGATAAAGATCTATGCTTTGATTTAACTGTGAAATTAATGCAGTTTATTTAACCATAAACCATAAAGACTCGGGCAAAGGTTAATCTGTAAACTTTGTCACGTGTGTTACAGAATCAATCACTAATGAGCAGATTACAAATGAATCCATGTTTGCAATGATGTTACTGTACTTGAACAGCTATAAATAAATATACATTTTTATTTAATTTTCACAATTAAATCCTGACCTTCATCAGTTTATCTTTAAAGGTACTCTTTGACACCTTAGATATCATCTTTCACACCATCCTCTAGCGCCATCTAACGTCTATACTTAAAACTGCACGAGGAATATGTAATCTTTAGATGTATCAACAACTTCAATAAAAGCTACAATATTATGCTCATATCTACTACTTCATTAAACACAAGCAAATTTTTATATATTAATTTACAATCTTCTTGTACAGTGTACAAATTGCAATACAATCTATTTAAATAATTTTAGAAATAAGAGTATAGTGAAGTTTTTATGATGCATTTGAATTAGTTTGTTGTTTTTTAACGCTCAATTTCATGATATATTAATTTTTTATAAAGGTTAACCTTTTAAAACACTGCATGGCATGTGGGCCTAGGTTGGTGATAATAAAATTTTAGAGACAATAACACTTTATTGTTAATAAGTAGCATCTAGTAAAGAGTCACAGACACAGGCTTACCACACATACAAAAACATATAAAATTTATTGTTTCCTTAACCACCATATTGGGAAACAATGTAAATTGTTTATTACATTTGTTAAATAAGGTAGTGCAAAATTAATATTTAGAAATGACACAGAAACATGGAAAATAAGAACTAAATAAAAACAAAATACATTTCTGGCCAAAACTAAGAAATGCACAGCCGGCTCAAAATCCTTTTCTTTTTCTCAAGTATGCCATTATTGAGATAATATTTATGGCCTGTTCACACCAAGGGCAATAACTATAATGATAAAGTTTTAATAATCTTATGCTAAATATCTTATTACTATGAATTTTTTTTTTTTTTTTTAGAAAATATGCCAATATTTATTTAATAATATTTTTTATGGCACTTACAGTCAACAGTGTACCAAAAGTTGAAGCTATGAGTTTTAAGCCAGACACTGCATGGGCTAAATTTCAGGCTCGATTACAAGTGCTAGACAAAAAAGAAAAAGAAAACACAAAAAAAAGAGAGATTCACTTAGACCTGTATATTTTTAATACTAAAACGCCCCTGTTCTCCAGTTTCACTGTGCACATACTGCAAAAGCACTGGAAGCCAGTTTAAATGCAGTTTTTTTACCTTTTACCAGGACTGTCCAAAACTTTAATAAAACAAACATTTAAATGATATAATAAGGTTACACACATCAGGAAAGTGTAAAGTGAAAAGGCATCAACAAACCATAGGGATTCATTAAATCAGCTTGTGTTTCAAATAATCTCACAAACCCTGTTTTTACAAAAGTCACAAAACCACTATCTAACAGGCTGCAGATTCATTTCACAATCAAAGCAAAACATTCTCACCATCTTTCTGGCAAAGACACTGATTTCAGAAATATTTCATGATTCAATATATATGGGTGAATCTCATAATATGTCCTCATAACAATTATAGTCCTTTTTATATTTTTGCATTTGGCAGATGCTTTCATCAAAATCAACTGTGAATTAAATTGAAGGTGTATGTTTTATCATTTAATTCTCTAATTTCTTTAAATTCTATAATAATAATAATAATAATTAAATGAAGCATTTTGTGTACCATTAGTTTTTTGGAATTCACATACTTCCCAAGGAATCTCATTGTACTGAAAATGATACTGTCTGGAATCATTAAAATTAAAATTCTCAGAAATGAAAGAAAACAAATACTCCCACATACATTTTGTATTAAATTATTTAAATAATAATAAAAAATACAGCTATCGTTGCCATTAGAGAATTAGAAGGGGAAACGTGCTTAAATGCCATAAAAATGTCAAAAAGGCTTATTTTTCTTCATGAAAAATATAATTTTTCTACTTTTTCACCTTTGTTGGGGGATGAAATGTGACCTATACATGTTATTTGACATGAAATTCGCCCATATACCCAGTTTGTTAGTTTTTTTCTTTCTAACCTCACTAGAATCTGAGTATGAATCAGTCTGAAATCTGGCAAAATCTCGGTGCTAAGTTTTTTTAAAACATTCTAGTGACACCATTACTTACACAGTGGCTATAATGTGAAAATCCAGAACAGATAAACATAGCGATTCACAAAAATATCTTCATATAGCTGAACACACTGGGAAAATGTAGTGTTATTCCAGTAAGCATGCAGTCCATTTTCCCTTAGTTTCAAAAGCAACTGTGTTTTTATAAAATCCATTAAACAGGTAATATACACACAATCTGACAATGTGAACAAAATAAACAAATAGGCTCAATGGATTATGTACATTTGAAAGTCATAATGTGAGTCAAACACTCGTGTAGTGTGAAGTAGACCATAACTCTTCATTGAACACAATCTGCAGGCTACTCTCTGGGTCTGCACAGAATCTGATCTCCACAGAATGCTAGTCATTCGCACAATTCTACACATCCCCCTCAAGTAACAAATACTTAGCCTAATTTGATCATGTATTTAGCTACCAATTGAACTATAGTACTCTTAGCATTGACAAAGACATTTTTTCATTTAAATATCCATTCTGCACAGTTACGCAGATTTTTTATTTTCTCCCTACAAACTGCAGAAAAAATGCAGAAAAAAGTGCACTGACTCATTCAGAACTAATCATAACCTATAAACACTGAGCTTACTAGCATTTGCCTAAACATGGAAACAACTCATTAACGGAATCATTGCATCTTCTTCCCAACTGATCAATTATACCGTGATCATAAAGTATGTACGTTCTTAGTTGCATTAATTTTAAATTGCGAAATGCAATGCTCAGTGTCAAATATACATCTGAAGGATATATACTGTACATAAACCAGCAGTCAAAAGAATGCAAGTGGCCTTAAAGGAATAGTTCACCCAAAAATGAAAATGTGCTGAAATGGATAGCGAATGGGTGCCGTCAGAATGAGAGTTCAAACAGCTGATAAAAACATCACAATTAATCCACATGACTCCATCAATTAATGTCTTGTGAAGTGTTATTATGGACAATGGTATTTTGTCCAGAAGCGACGGTTAAAAGTTAAAATGCCTTGATGGATTTTTTTTTCTTACAAACATGCAGCTTTTTACTTCACAAGATGTTAATTGATGGTCTGGAGTTGTGTTGATTACTTGTGGATTATGATGATGCGTTTATTTTTTTTTTCAGCTGTTTGGACTCTTAAGGTCATTGATGAAATTTTCGCATGTGTTTTTCCATTTATTTATTTTTTGTATTCGTCATCCTTTCATATCAAAATGCATGCTACGGATGCAAAAACGCAGAAAATCGAACCTGATCCAAAAAAAATTATGACGGACGAAAGTTTCAGAGGCAGTGTGTGAACGTGATTGACACAACGTGAGGTGGTATTTATTTTTTATCGTGTGAAAATTTCAGACGGAAATTTCGGACAGTGTGCAATGGCCTTTATTCTGACGTCACCCATTCACTGCAGAGGAACCATTGCCTGACAGTGAGCAAATTTTCAGTTATGGGTGAACTATTCCTTTAAGTATTTCCTAAAGACGACAATTGAGTTGTGTGTTAATACTGTTGAATTCTGTACTTGACGGATTAAAAGCAAATCAAAGCAAAACATGAAGATGTTCGCTGTACATTGAAATATAAAGGAGGTATGTGAATGGAATCCCTCACTGGTTGCTAGGATACTGTGATGACAATGTGCCAACCCTGTTGCTGACTGACAGAGAAATGGAGGATCTGTCTGCAGAACGACTCGAGTGCTTCAGGTGAACAAACTGGAGGATGAAAAACAGAGATGTTAGTAAGATGTGACATTCTCTACCTGCCCATTACCATCAAACTCACAGTTTAAGAAAATAAGGTTTCATCCAGTGTGCTTGCTATGAGTTTGGACTGAAACTTGCTACCAGTCTAAATGAATTTAAAAAAGATGGTTTTAATAAAAGGCTGAATATACTATGACCCACTTTTTAAATGCGAAATTAGTCATAATGTATCTGCATTAGTCAGTTTCATTGTTAGTCTTATGTTGTGACTCTAAACAAAATGCAGATCTCATGAATGTGTATTTCTTTTATCAGGGATGTTCCTTACCAGCTCTCCCTGACCGCCTCAATGTCACTCAGAAGATTCTGTGCCAGACAGATCCCAAATATCTAGAAGCAGGGAAAAGGTTTTTATATCAGGCAAAACAAAACACTGAATTAATCGTCACTGGGTTTTACATCTGGCTTCCTGGACATTATTAAATCTAATGCAAAATTCAATTCTAAACTATTATATGCCCTAAAGAGGACAGAGCTGTCTATAAATCAATAAAATAACCACACTTGGCAGATTGTGTTTCGGTTGTAAATTTGAAGGACAGCTGCTGAAATGAAAGAGCACTCACAAGACACTGGAGATAAATTAAAACAATGCATGAAATAGAATACTTGTATAAATCAATATTCAAGGGTTTTAATGTATCAGAGGGCACTATTTATTAAATTGTGACCCTGGACCACAAAACCAGTCTTAAGTCGCTGGGGTATATTTGTAGCAATAGCCAAAAATACACTGTATGGGTCAAAAATATAGATTTTTCTTTTATGCCGAAAATCATTAGTATTTTAAGTAAAGATCATATTCCATGAAGAAAGTTTGTAAATTTACTACTGTAAATATATTAAAATGTCTTTTTTGATTAGTAATATGCATTGCTAAGAATTCATTTGGACAACTTTAAAGGTGATTTTCTCAATATTTAGATTTTTTTGCACCCTCAGATTCCAGATTTTCAAATAGTTGTATCTCGGCCAAATATTGTCCAATCATAAACCATACATCAATGGAAAGCTTATTTATTCAGATTTCAGATGACGTAGAAATCTCAATTTCGAAAGATTTACACTTAAGACTGGTTTTGTGGTCCAGGGTCACAAATGTCAAAGCTCCTACACTACCGTTCAAAAGTTTGGGCAGAATTAGTAACACAATCACAGAGGTCACATTTATTTGATCAAAAATGCAGTAAAAACAATAATATTGTGAAATACTGTCACAATTAAAAATAACTAACATTTTTTCTTTTTTTTTCCTGAAGAAACATTTTTATTACCAATGTTGAAAATAGTTGTGTTGCTTAATATTTGTGTGAAAACCATGATAGATTACCTTTTTTTCCCCTAGTATCTTGTGATTAATAAAAAACTCAAAAGATCAGAATTTGAAATAGAATTCTTTTGTAACCGTAAAAATGTCTTTATTTGGGTTGTGCCGATAGACCAAAGTATCGTGCATCAACGATAGTCAGAGATATCGCCTGTAGTTGATGCCTTCGACAATATCAAGATTATTATTTTTATTAGGCTAGTATTATTTTCTAATTAATATTAGTGTTTATTTGTGCCATCATATTTCTTTTTACAGTTTTTACAGTGTTGTGCGTTATAACCAATCACACATGATTCTGTTGAGCTTATGAATGCAATGGCCAATCAGAAGCGTTCAGATGAGTCATCGCTGAAACACTGGAGTTTTGTAGTTCTGCTCTCTCGCGAATTCTCTCATCATAAACGACAAGTGCAGATGTATGTGTGAAGTAAGTTTAAGAGATGGCTTCACTGATTATAATGGGAGTGTTTTTTAAGTGCATAAACTCGCGCTACACTGAAATCAGTGATGATGTTCTTTAATGAAGTAAATGTTCTTTGCTCGTTTTCTGTAGCTGCTGTTTGAATAACAGGAAATGTACGCATTATAATTAGTAACTTACAATGCTTTTATTAAATTGTGATCATGTTATATACTACGGTGACCGAGAGAGCTCAACGCACTGCAACTTCAGAAAACACATGCAAATAGAAAAAGCATCAGCAAATCAAGAAAACATCTTTAAGTTGTTTTCTTAATTTGCAGGTGTTTTTTCTATTTGCAGCGCATTGAGCTCTCTCGGCCACCGTAATATACAAATTCACGCATATTAAAAATAATATAAACCTTAATTATTGTTAGGTTTCAGAGCGTATTAATAAACAAAATAAATAATACCTAGACAGAACTGTCAATGTGTCTTGATACTCTTAGAAGACACTGCATTACAGTCAAGGAGACTACATTTTGTAAATTATCTATCATCAGTTTTTTTCCCCCCCCTTCACTTATAAATGACTGCAGTTTAAAGTGGGACATACACAACATAAAATGTTCAGCGTGCATGTGCATTTCAATGACAATTGTTGTTTATTCACCTGCAGAAGTGCAATTCCTATGAAGATTCCGGCAACTACGGTTAAATTCTCCTGTAACCATTTCTCAAACTGTGGTACACATCCTTTTGTGTGTATAAACGTCTTCTGTTCGTTGTCCTTCACACATAAAAACACACATTAGCCAAAGATGCAAAATATTAAACAATTCTACTTACGAAACAGTAGAGTAAGCTATCGTATGGCTTCAGAAAACTTAGAATATAAATGAATATATGAATATAAACTTCAGAATATAATGCATATGAACCTCTTTCATAATACTTCTGAGGATTTTGGGTCATTTTGGACATTGACAGCCCCAGTTTTCAGTCATTCATTTATATGGAAAAGAGTGGCTAGGATCTTTGAATACAAATTTGGTCCACAGAAAAAGAAAGTTTGTGAATAAAGGATGACTTTTTGGGTGAATATTCTTTTGGCAAACGCGTACTTACATCTTTCGCTCTAATGTCATATCCACACTGTGTGTTTATCACATCCTCCTTTGAGACGAGAAACAATAAGAAAGCCAGGATTTAGTCCTCTGGATAACTTAACATTCCACATTAAATCATAGGCTTTAAGCATTATATTCAATAGAGAACTGTTGTGTTGTATGTGGGTGCGCTCTATCTGCCGGATCTACATCACTTCCTGTTTATGTTCCCATGTCTTCTGGAAGGAGACAATGATACATTCTAGGCGGTAAGATGACTGGAAGACGTGTGTCTGTGTGTGCTGCCTGCGTGTTAAGAGTGTATATGCTGTGTTTACTCACAGCTGGGTCCTTGGTGCAGCAGGAAAAGGGAACCCCACATTTCTCTCTGCTCAGATTAGTGTCAGTACAATTAAAGTAAATGTTCAGATTCCAGTCTTCAGGACCAAAAGCTCCGCAACACTCCCACTGCAGAAACATACATGCATTGAATATACATGTGCAAACTAACCAATAGCTGAAAGCCATTACAGGTTTGAACATATTGCTGCTAGCTCACAAAATTGCAAAATCGAGTGTATTTTTACATTTACATTTCCTTGTTTAATATATAATAATAGAACTAAATAATATAAATAAGTAACTTATGAATAAATTACTGAATGAATGAATAAATGCCAATACATAACTACACACACACACACGCATACATACAGTGCCCTCCACTAATATCGACACCCTTGATAAATATGAGCAAAGGAGGCTATGAAAATAAATCTGCATTGTTTATCCTTTTGATCTTTCACTCAAAAAAAAATTCACAAATTTCTAACCCATCATTGAAATAAAACAATTGAAAGTGGGGAGAAAATCTCATGATGAAATAAATGTTTTTCTCCAATGAATGTTGGCCACAATTATTGGCACCCCTAGAAATTCTTGTGTGTAAAAAAAATCTCAGAAGTATATTCCCATTCATAATTACACACCAGAGTGACTAGGAGCAGGAAATTGTCCAGCCATGACTTCCTGTGCCACAGGATTATAAATATGAGGAACACAAAGGCCAAATTCCCTTAATCATCCATCACAAGTAGCAAAACCTAAGAATATAGTTCTGATGTGCAGAACAAGATTGTTGAGCATCACAAAATAGAAAGTGGCTGTAAGAAAAGAGTTAAAGCATTGAAAATCCCCATTTCCACCATCAGGGTAATAATTAAGAGGTTCCAATCAACTAAAATTGTTAAACATCTGCCTGGAAGAGGACATGTCTATATCATCCTAATGCACAGTGAGAAGGAGAGTTTGAGTGGCCAAAGACTCTCCAAGGACCACAGCTGGAGAATTGCAGAGATTAGTTGAGTCTTGGGGTCACAAACCTAAAAAAATATATATCAAACATCCCCTACATCACCACATGTTGTTCAAATGGGTTTCAAGAAAAATTCTCCTAGCTCATCCAAAAACAAACTCCAGCAAAATCAGTTATCAGACACGACTGGAACTTCAAATGGCACTGGCTTCTATGGTCAGATGAAACTGAAAAAAAGAGCTTTTTGGCAGCAAACCCACCAGATGAGTTTAGTACAAACAGGGATAAAAAAGTACCCCATGTCCACATTTAAATATACTGCTGGATCTTTAATGTTGTGGGCTTGTTTTTCTGCCAGAGGTCCTGAACATCTTGTTCAGATGCATGGCATCATGGATTCTATCAAATACCAACAGATAAAAAAAATCTAAACCTGACTGCCTCTGTTAGAAATCTTATAATGGGCCGTGTTTGGATCTTCTACCAGGACAACAATCCAAAATCAACACAAAAATGGGTCACTGAGCACAAGATGAATATTTTACCATGGCTGGGACTGTCCTTTGACCTGAACCCTACAGAAAATGAGAGGGGTGAACTGAAGAGAAGTAGTACTAACATGGAGCTATGAATCTGAAGGATCTGGAGAGATTCTGTATGAAGAAAATGGTCTCTGATCTCTTATCAGGTGTTCTCCAAACTCTTCAGGCATTATAGGAGAAAACTCAGAGCTGTTATGTAGGGAAAAGGACATGCAATAATTGGGTGCCAATAATTGTGGTCAACATGAACTAGAGAAAGCATTTATTTCACAATGAGATTTTCCCCCCACTTTCAATTGTTTTACTTAAATGATAGGTAGGAATTTTGTGAATTTTTTGAATGAAAGATAAAAAGGATAAACAATGCAGATTAATTTTTCGCAGCCACCTTTGCTCATATTTACCAAGGGTGCCAATATTAGTGGAGGGCACTGTATATATATATATATATATATATATACACACAGCCAAAAATATCGGCACCCTTGGTAAATATGATCAAAAAAGGCAGTGAATTTTTTTTTTTCTTTTGATCTTTTATTTTAAAAAAATTAAATCTAACCTTTCATTGGATAGTAAGAATTTAAAATGGGGGGAAATATCATTATGAAATAAATGTTGGCCACAATTAACGGCACCCTTTTATTCAATACTTTTTGAAACCTCCATTTGCCAGTTTAACAGCTCTAAATTTTCTCCTATAATGCCTGATGAGGTTAGAAAACACCTGACAAGAGATCAGAGACCATTCCTTCATCCAGAATCACTCCAGACCCGTTAGATTCCCAGCTCCATGTTGGTGCTTCTTCTCTTCAGTTCACCACTCATTTTCTATAGGGTTCAGGTCAGAGGACTGGAATGGCCAGCAGAAGCTTGGTTTTGTGCTCAGTGACACATTTTTGTGTTGTTTTTGAGGTTTGTGTTTGGATTATTGTACGGTTGGAAGATCCAAACATGGCCCACTATAAGATTTCTAACAGAGCCAGTCACTTTTTTTATCTGTTGGTATTTGACAGAATCCATGATGCCATGTGTCTAAACAAGATGTCCAGGACCTCCAGCAGAAATATAGGCCCACAACATCAAAAATACAGCAGTATATTTCATTGTACACATGGGGCACTTTTTATCCCTGTGTGCACCAAACCCATCTTGAGTGTTTGCTGCTAAAAAGCTAATTTTTCAGTTTCATCTGACCATAGAAGCCAGTCCCATTTGAAGTTCCAGTCGTGTCTGATAACTGAATATGCTGGAGTTTGTTTTTGGATGAGCGAGGAGAATTTTTCTTGAAACCCTCCCAAACAACATGTGGTGATGTAGGTGCTGTTTGACAATTTTATTTAAGGTTTTCTGACCCCGAGACTCAACTATTTTCTGCAATTCTCCAGCTGTGGTCCTTGGAGAGTCTTTAGTCACTCAAACTCTCCTTCTCACCGTGCATTAGGACGATATAGACACACATCCTCTTCCAGGCAGTTTCGTAACATTTTCTGTTGATTGGAAATTCCTAATTATTGATGGTGGAAATGGGAATTTTCACTGCTCTAGCTCTTTTCTTAAAGCCAATTCACTAATTTGTGAAGCTCAATTATCTTTTGCTGCACATGAGAAATATATTCTTTGGTTTTTCTCATTGTGATGGATGAATAAGGCAATTTGGGCTTTGTTTTCGCTCCTATTTATATTTCTGTGAAACAGGAAGATTCATGTTCATAATCACACTGGTGTGCTCAAAATTGTGAATATGAATGGGAATATACTTCAGAGATATTTCACTCATAAGAATTTCTAGGGGTGCCAATAATTGTGTCCAACGTGTATTTGAGAAAAACTTTTATTTCATGATATTTCCCCCCCATTTTAAATTCTTATTATCCAATGAAAGTTTAGATTGTGAATTTTTTTAATAAAAGATCAAAAGGATTAACAATGTAGATTAATTTTCACAGCCTTCTTTGATCATATTTACCAAGGGTGCCGATATTTTTGGCCATGACATACATATACATATATATACATATACATATACATATATATAAGATAGATAGTTACATATACATAAACCATTATTATTATTATTATTATTATTATTATTACTACTATTATTATTTTATAACAAAAACACAAAAAAATAACCACCTTTAAAAAAATACTTTTCATGGTTTGGTTTTATGCGAGTGTCAGTGTGTTCTTACATAATCTTGTGTGAAGTCGATGAGATTCTGTAGGTCAATGTCATCTCTGTATGCTCTAATATTGTTGTTGATGAAGAACTTGAGCTGGTCTTTAATCCAGTCCTTAAAGACAAACGCCAAGACTCCCGCGGTCAACTCCAGGAAAAATATGATTCCCAGAAAAACGGAAAACTGTGGAAGAGGACAGCAGAGTCCTGGTTACACAACTCATGATGGATAATATCAGCTTTAAGGGTCTCCAATAAATCAAGAATGTGTTAAATTCCCACAGCAGATTAAACTAAGTGATTTGTTTCTGGTTTATGATTCCTGACCCTGCCAACATCTCTCGGAACATTTACAGAGAAATTCACATTTTTTAGAGATGACGCAGTTCTCCTCATTTCTCATCTCAAAACAGTCACATATTTTCACAACATTCATCTCCAACTGCACACACTATTTTTTATACAAGTACAGTGAGCAATCATTTGTCACTGTGACCGCAATGAATACTTCCAGACTGACATCACAGTTCATCTGGTGTTTCCAGATGTTTTAAGAAAGCCTCTGTTACCCTTCAGAGGAAATGGGCCTCTTGTAATAGTTTCGCAACACCATTCTTGACATTCTCACTAAGCTCTTATAGCATCCTCTCACATATATATGAAAGGAGTAACACAGACCACCAGAACCTGTGTGAGAGGAAGTTCACACACTTTCAAACAACATTCAATCCAGTCAATCCCACCTACCTACGCAGTTACTCATATCCAGCCATTCAAAAATGTGATTACCCACCTGCACTCTCTATTCACATTTGTCTGCACACGGCTGAGATAAGCATTCTGTTTACAGTTTTTGCAAAGCAGCTTTGTATTAGAATTTCTCAAACATTCAGGTTAGGGATCAAGTATTAAACTTTTGCAATGAATCCAGCTCAACCACTTCATATACAATGCAGACATTCAAATTTTCTTTGTAAATAATTTCAGTTTTGGGTTTAAAGTCTGATAATTGTCATTTTTAGAATATATCCTTTAATAATCTAACAGGCAGTCTATACATCATTGTAATATTTGCAAACTTAACTGCAATTGTCCTTCTTTCTTGTATCTATTTGCATACTTTTTATTATTTAAAAAATCTATAGCCCTATTCGGACAGGACTAGTTCTCTAAACTCCGTTTGAGTTTCGATTCTTATCACCTGAAGTCTGCGATTTTCATGTACCAATTCGGACGGGACTAACATCTCCGTGTTTATTACAGAGGTGGGAAGGGCTGTTTTGTATATCTGGGCGTTTCAGAGATCACGCGCTCTGTATGCGTATAGTCATTCGGATTGATTATCAGTAGTATAGTTTTACTACAAATACCATGGTGAAGCTAAATAGCTAGTATAGCAAAACCATGTTAATGTGTGGTTGCTTTAGTTTTACTTTAGTTATTTATTTGTAGTAAACCCGTGTTTAATTTTCATAAAGGTGCATATGTAATTGAGTGCAGAAATGAACGAGGGTAAGATCTTATTATTGTTGTTTTTTCGTTTTTTGTTTATTTTTTCTTTGCCGGGAGGCAAATATCTCAAACATGAGCACGGTAAGAGTGTCTACGGTAATTCACGTTGGGCAAAACACAAGGAAACGCGTTGTGACAAAAAATAAATAAATCACTAAAAAAATAAAAATAAAAAAAATCACGGGCAATCACAGATGTCGCATTCGGACGGGATTAGTTTTCTCAGAGGATCACGGAGTTTGCTGAAAAACAGTAGGTAATTTGCTCTGGAATTTTTACAGAGGTTGTGTGAGGAAAAAAAACAAAACAGACGTGGCAGATTCGGATGGGATTAAAATCACCAAGTACGTCTGTGAGAAACAAATTTCTCTAACGACCCCCTGTAAAACTAGTCCCATCCAAATAGGGCTTATGAAAAACCTTTGACATCCATGGAACCTTTCCATTACCCACGGTTCTTTATAGAGCAAAAAGATTCTTTAGATTATTAAAATGATTTATAAAAAAAATATATAATAATAATAATAATAATAATATGGTTCTTTTAAGAATTGTTCTTGTTTAGACTCTTCCCACAGAACCTTTTTGGGTTTCTATGTCATCACTGTGAAAATCCTCTTCTGGAAGCTTTACTTTTAAAGGGGTCATATGATGCGATTTCTTGTTTTCCTTTTCTTTAGTGTGGTATGTAGCTGTTTGTGCCTGTATACGATCTGCAGAGTTACAAAGCTCAAGGTCTCCCACAAAAGGATTTATTCCATCTAAAAGAGAAGGCTGATCCAGACTGGGCTAAAACGCCTCAAAACACGCCCCCACATGTCTACGTCACGATGTGGAAATATTTGCGTAATGCCGCCTAAATGTTCACGCAAAGAAAGAAGGCTTGGTTTCAGTAAGCGCAGTAGTGTTGATGCAGTCATGTCAGGGAGACGCTGTGTTTCTATGCGAAATCAAAAGCACTTTATTTGGCCTTCCGAAAGTAGATGCAATTAGGAATCATTGTTAAGATTTGTTTACAACAGAACAGCACAACCCAAATGTTCAAATTTGTGCAACGCATTTTATGGACGACAGTTTTGTGAACCTAGGAGAGTACAAGGCTGGCTGTGCACAAAGGCTATTTCTAAAAACACACACAAAAAAGGGTAAATTCAACTGCTATGGCAATCTGGCACTTCTGAATCAGCGACTGTAAGTATGTTTTGTTATTAGTTTAAGTATTTGCTATTGACTATTCAAATGCAGTGTAGAGTAACGCGTTGTGTGTGTGTGTGTGTGTGTGTGTGTGTGCGTGTGAGAGTGAGTGAGTGTGAGAGTGACAGGGTCACATCACAGTGGAGTCAGCTGTCTTAACCGCGGCTTGTGTGCAAATACATTCAAGCATCATCACCGTGTCTGTCACGCGACTCTGTTCCCCTTTCGGGCTTGAACTGATGGTAAAACTAAGGACATTAACTGTCTTTATATTTACTTTGAAAGCTGAGGCTCGCGATTATAGAAAGGGGCGTTACATTTACAAAACGCGCTTGTGGTGTTCGGCCAATCACAGTGCACTGTGTCAGCTGGCCAATCAGAGCAGACTGCACTTGTCGGAAGGCGGGGCATAGAGGAACCACAATAATGTACAGTATTTGAAAAATAATGCTTTTTTAACATTTAAAGCATGTCAACATATTCTGTTACACCAAATGCTCAAAATAATGATCTTTAAAAAACCATCACATGATCCCTTTAATGTATACATTGCAAAACAGGACACAGAAACTGCATTGTGTAAAACACTTCATGCAAAGACAGAAAACTTAAATGTACCTAAAACTTTATCACAATTCAAGAAAAATTAGCATCACCCTGATTCCTTTGATAAAAACTCAATATGATTTTTCCATAAGCAGTTTTTCCAAGTGGGAGAAAAATTAGCTTAATTATGAAAGTATCTTGAGCTTGTGATAACCACACACCTTATTTCAGGCTTTTAACCAAAAACCTATTCAAAAACCATTGACTTTGGAAGGATAGAACCGGAAGTGCAAAATGCTATTCAAGTTTTGGCGTACAAAAATGTCATCCCTGCAGCACTACATGGCTGCATTTACACTGCAGGTCTTGATGACCAATTCCGATTTTGTGACTATATCTGATTTTTTGGACGACGGGCTCACATTTCTTTTAAAAGTGACCCGTATCCGATGTGTGCATTTTACACTGCACTTGGTGAAACAAGCCAAAAATAGCATATATGACATCACAAATCAATTTGAATAGTACATTGAGTTTACTTTATTGACATGGAATTTATATAGAAACGTTTTTAATGCAATAGTTACATCTATACATCAAAATAATTATATATCCTAGTACAAATTCTTCAGGACAGTGATGTACGCAACTCCGCTGAAAGCTTGCGAGTGGAATAATACTCAGGTGGTAGATATTGTTAAGCATGTCACATCATCTGTGTTTTTTAGTAATTAAAACCAAATGCGTTCATCAGTGATTGTATATCAAAAGGCAGAGAGATGTTTGTGTGCATTTTATTTTGAGGTTTCAATGGAACTAACGGGACAGAAGCGCTCGACCATGCACGAGCCGTAACTGACAACAACAGCGGCGGCAACGAGCACTCAGCGTGATTTCAAAAGCAAAACATTTCAGCATCAGATCACCTTTTATGTAACACAAATGAACTAAATTAATACTCTGCTACTCAACTAGAGATGTTTCATTTTTTACAGGTATGTCTGTACCGCAAAATGTTTAAAAAAAAAAAAACAACAACTCACTTTTCAATGACGTAGGAGTCACATTTACAGCGGAATATCTGACCTGACCGCTTACACGGCAGGCGCAAATGCACGTATCCGATTCAAATCTGATTTATTTCCACATATGAATGAGGCCTGAAACCGATCGGAGAATATCAGAATCCATGTAATTTTTTCCTGCTTACACGGTCGTGGGCCATATCCAATCTGTGCCACATGGGAGGAAAAAACAAAACAAAAAAAAAACGGATTGGGTCACTTGAACCATGCAGTGTAAATGCGGCCCATGTCTTCCTTAAAGTTCCAAAAACAGTTTTTTTCTAATGTACCGAAATGGATCATTTTGTGATGAACAAATTGCTTAAATATGTGCGTTAAATCAGCTGGAGCAAGTCCATGAACCACAATATGGACATTCGTGCACTTGGGTAAAGTTGGTTTTATATTCGCACATTCGTACTATAGCATTCAGTTACTTTGTTAATCACACTACATTGGACATTCAGTGGACATTCGCAAGTAAGTATGACATTAAAACAATACTTGGCCATTTTGATCGATTGTAAAAAAATGTAGTAGGTTGACAATGATGTCACTGATTAGAATTTGCAAAAAATAACTTTATTGCACATATAATTAGAAAGTTATTGAACGCGGAAATGTGTGAATGTGCGAATATAAAACCAACTTTACCCAAGTCATTCATGCTTTGCTTAATACTCAAAGCATAACATATTTATGGCAGATGGCAGGTGCGCTAAGTAAACATTGCTCAAAATGTCTGCTTGAACTCACTGGTAAAAAGAAAACATAACATACAAACTTAAGTAGAAAGGAGTTTTCCCTCAGAGCACCGATGCATCCTGCGAAGCCGAGCACGAACATCACTCCACCCACCACAAGAAACAGCCACACTGGGTCAAACCCGCCCAGATCTGTGATGGAGGATATGTTGGAGAGAACCCCCTGATGGAAATACAAATGGGAACAAAACTGAGAATAAATATAGCTGCAAGCAGCAATTAAGAGGCCAAGTACAACAGAGGTAAAGTGAAGAGCTAAGGAGTGGTCTTTAATTACTCCAACCCTGCTTCTGGAGAGCTACCTTCCTCCAGACTTAAGTTCCAACCCGCTTCAACACACCTGTCTGTAATAAAGTAGCCCTGAACACCTTGATTAGCTGGTTCAGGTGTGTTTTTTAAAATATCTTTTGACCAGTAGGTGGCACTGTGCTGAAATTACTCATGTGCCCTCAGGTCTTGCTTGTTATAACACATAACAAGTTTGGTCAGTATCCTCTTAAGCGTTGCGGAGATATAGCCTCAAGTCCATTTTTGCACAAACTTCATCAAATTCGTTAGCACGCTTTACAAAAATGGTTTTAAAATATGACAAACCGTCTAGGACGAGTTCAAAAAAGTCGTTTTTTCGGAAAATTCCAAATTGTGAAACATTTTAACCCGTAGAAATGTACATTTTAGTATACCTTCGTCTTGGTATGTGCCAAGGAATCAGAGGGCAAAAAAGAATTTTGCTTTTAGACCTTACGATTCAAATGTTATTAGCAGAAACATGAGTGCAAATTTAGCCTATTGGTAGCACAAGAGAGTTTGAGTTAGAGACTCCAAATTTGCTGTGGTTAATGACGAGACTATCCTCCGTCTGTGTGCCAAATTTCATATCTTTCCAACAAGCGGTTCTATAAGATTCATAAAAGTCATAACAGTATGCTAAAGTGTTTGTAAAATACAGCATTTTACTACAAAATTCGAAGTAGTCCACGCTCAAAACATATCTGACATAGGAAAATTGGGTATCGTTTGATTCAGTGTGCCGCTCCAAATCTAACTTATGATTTTTGGTCAAACATTTCAGAAATTCTAAACAAAAAATGTATTTATATTTTGATCAGCAGGTGGTCAAAATGCCGAAACTACTCATGTGCCCTCAGGTCATTGAGATAGAGACTCCAAATTTGCTATGGTTAATATTGAGACTGTCCTCTGCTCTGTGTGCCAAATTTCACAACTTTCCCACAAGTGGTTCTATGGGCTGCCATAGACTTCCAGAGCGGAAGAAGAAGCAGAAGTAATAAACTAATAGATACAATAGATGCCCAAGCACCTTCGATGCTTGGCCCCTAATAACTTGATTTCAGTTTAATTAGACCAAGATCTCACATAAATAGATTCATAAGTGTTTGTAAAAAGATGGGCTTCACTCACCTTCTCGCTCCAGGCCCACAGAGCCACGGACAGGAACGCCACCCCCAGCAGCTAAAAAGTGTATATTAGCAAAAGCATAATAAATTATGTATATTAGTATAAGCACTATAAATTACCTTTGAAATTTTGTTTGTGGTTAAGTACACATTTTTACAGATTTTTATCATGACAAAAACCACCTGACACATGGGTTGTGTCTCAAAACCTAGTTGGCTGCCTGCGTAGACAGCATGTTTGCAACAGTTTGCACCATTTTTGGCAACCATTAGCATGTTTGGAACGTTCAAACCTCATTTTTTAACATAATATGTGCATTTGGAACGTTTTAACAGCATTTATATTTTCGAGCATTTTAGCAACATAAAGAGTGTTTGGAACGCCTTAACATTGTTTCTAGTAACATAAGAGCATCCGGAATGTTGGAATGTCCAAACTGCAATTTTTGGGCAAGATAAGCTCCCTTTGGAGTTTTGGATTGTTTTTGTATCATGGCATTTAAAAGATGCAACAGAGGATGCCTCCGTGCATTCAACACAAATCAGGGTTTGATAAGTGAATTTAGAGATTCGACAGCATTTGGTCATCATAAACGCGTTTGAAACGTTGGACAAAACTGTCTAGGTAGGCAACTTACTAGGTTTTGAGGCACAGCCAATGTGTCAGACACCCAGAGGGCGTTTAAATGCAAACCCCAGGCGACAAAATGCAAGACTGTACATTCACAGCTCGCACACAATGTCAAAAATGCATAACTCACCCAAAATATAATATTAAATCCAAATATAAAGTATTTGATGCAACAGCCCACTTCGTGCACGTTGAAATGTTTTCCTGACATACTTGCGTTTGATAAAACAGAGAAATTCCTCCCGGTGATTATTAATGATGGAGAAAAAAATCGCCCACCGACTGGATAACTCGCTTCTTCCTTTTACACCATATTTATGACATTTCTACAGATTGGCAGGCAATGCCACTCTGGGCTTTGCCTATTTCGCCGAAATCAGCTATTTGTTTATTCGAAAAACACAAAATAATTATTGATAAAAATAATTACAGAGAATAACGGGACGAGCGCTCCTCTGCAAATAAAGATTGAGAGTCACTTCCGGCTAAGTGAATATGTCGTAATACGATTTTTCAAAATAAAGGTTCTATAATTACAGCTACTTGGCAAAAAAGAACAAAAAATAAATAATAAAAAGGCATCGGCGTATGGGTTTGATAATAATATCACTTTTAAAATCATCAATATCAATAATGACAATAGCTTCATGTCTATTATAATTACAGAATTATTATGATATATGTATAAATAAGTACAATATGCATATTTAATTAAAAATGTGATATATATTAAAATCAAAATAATCTAGAATACGTTATGCATACTTTATTTTTTACTTATGCTTTAAAATTGTGTAAAGAGAAATTTCAAAGTCTAATTGTCAGTTGCAGCAGTATCACTATAGAAAAAACCCCTCAAAATCATGGCATCCATAGGTAATTTTTCAAGGCAAAGATGATTTTCTAAGGTGCATGTGACTGTAATATCACGTTCTTTACTCTCTCTTTAACATATAATTTAAACATTCAATTAATCACAATTTAACTGCCACTGTAGAGCTGCAGTTTACACACCACACCCATATCACAAAGCCAGGGCTTTAATTTCAAAATAAGAGTCACCAAACCCTGAGACCCAATTGTGAAATAAACAGTATCCTAACTTGTGACATTAACTTTAAGCAATAATTAATTTAGTCAGTATTAAATAATTAAATAAATAAAATAATTTAGTCAGTAACATTAGGAATTATATACATATCAAAACTATGAACAACTGGATTACATTAAGGTTGGCAGATGTGTCAGTAGTCTTACTTTTTGTCCTTGTTTTTTTTTTTTTCTTTACATTCCTATATTGTGGATCTGTGCTTAATAAAAACATTGTCATGCTTTTATTTTGATTTATTATGTAAATTCTAGGATCTTCCTTTCCTTAAACCATGGGTACTTTGATGTGAATGGAATTTATATTGAATAACGGTATTACAGATTCACTCTGATCTAAAAAGGTGTGTTTGAAGAGCTTTGCTTTCTACAATTTGAATTTGAAATAGATCAAAGGTTTACATGAATTGAACTATTTGTCTCTGAGTACATGGCATGCAGTGAAACCTTTAGTTTGCAGAGACACTAAATGAAACAGGTTAGCATAATGTCTAGTATTGTGCATTGGTTAATATAGGAATCTTATTTAGGGATGGTGTCTCAGCTAGTTAATTGGAATATCAGACAGCAGAGTGTGCGGTCTAGACAGGTCTATCTAATGTCTGTGTGTGTCCTTGTGTAAAGTGAAGCAGGCTGTAATAACCCCAAGGGCGGTGAAAATCCAAGGCCTTGTGGCCACCTCACAGTTCTGCATTAAGGTCACCCACAATCACCTCTATGAGTCAGCAATTCCCTGCAGATATCATATACATCTCACCCCAAAACCCCTATATTGAGCACAATAAAGATCATCTCCATCACAAAGCCCGCTACATGCAGCCCATCTCAATGATCTATATTTAGTCATTATGTGTTGTTCACAATGCTGAGCTATTTCCCCAAACTACAAAATTATAAATTTGCACAAACTACTATATGCAAGCACTATGCAAGATGTATTGCATAATGAATTTGTAAGAGTATTATCTTATGCTGATCTTCTATGTATCCAAAAAAGAAATAAGTAAAAATAAAAACGTTTAAAAAAAACTCAGTCAATAAATGGTGGACGTTTATATATTTTGTTAGTCAATTTTTGTCAAGTATAACAGAATTCTTCTACGCTGTTTGATCATTTTTAATATTCTAATGGCAGTAAAAAAATCCAGTAATTCAATTTCACTACAAACTACTTTCACATTAATGAAGTATTTTCATTGATTTTTCCAAAGAAACCTTATAAAAATGTGACTAAAACTTCTTGATGAGTAAACTAGTCACATAAATTATTTCCTCAAGCACTTCTGATAAAAATGCTGCTGCTTGTTTGCGAACTTTTTACTAGGTGTTTCACTTAAAATAATTAACCATAATTAATTTTATAATCCCACAAGTTTCAAGAACTGTATTTTCTTCGATAAAAACAACAGTTGCTCAGAACAAATTAAAAAGAAATGTCAAGTTTACGTTGCACATTGTTTGCTGAGGCCCCCTAGTGGACCTCGTCCCCTTTGTTTAAGAACCACAGATGCAAATGCAGTTGTTGTTCTTTAAAAATATATTTTATATATACAAAACGTTTAATAAAATATTAATAACATGTTAAGCTAGTAACTATTTCTATAAGATTCTGTCATGCATATGTAACTAATTGTATAACAAAACTATTTCATGCTGTTTGATCATTTGTAATATTCGAACATCAGTAAAAATCCAGCTATTTGATTTCACTACAAATATTTAAATAAACAAGAATCCGTATTTCATATTATTCCCAATGTTGCAGTATTGATTCAAGGTAAAAAAAAAAACAACAAAAAAAAACACACACATCTGTATTGTATTGATAAGGTGCACTTTATGCATGAATAGTGAATTAGACATTTGCAACCCTAGTGAAAAATACGCAAATATAATTAAATGTATTTGAAATACATCTATTTCATTCTAACTATACTGCAAATTCATTTACATATTCATGTACCTAATAAAAATAATGTACAATAGTACTTTTGGTATACTAAACCGGAAACTTAAAGTCTGCTAAATTGGAACAACTAATTATGTACTGTCTTAATACACTTTAATTGTGCTGAAGACCAACTAAAGATATACGTAAGTATATTTGATTGTGCTAAAGTGGAACTATTGCAACTATACTTTAGGTACACTTTAAATATCACATTTAAAGACCAGTATTATTTAAAGATCATACAATCCTCATCAATAGTGACATTAAAACACAAGAAGTGTGCATTGTGCACAAGTAGTACTTCAATTAAAGTTTAAGATTTTAGTATCAATAAGTCTCGAGTGATATGTTAGTAAATATGTTAATAGATTTGAACTATACTTAGTATGAAATAAATGTATTTTAAATATTTTACTTTTTAATAGTGTTGGGTATTTACTAATTTTTTGTAAAATAGTTTTGTTTGTGTGAGAAACTCATATATATATATATATATATATATATATATATATATATATATATATAAACATTTAAATAAGTAAGAATTCATATTTTATATTTTTTCCAATGTTGCAGTATTGATTCTAGGTAATAAACCTAAAAAAAAAAAAGTACATCTGTATTGTATTGATAAGGTGCACTGTATGCATGAATAGTGAATTTGCAATAGTGTTGGGTATTACTATTTTTGTAAAATAGTTTTTGTGTGAGAAACTCATCATATATATATATATATATGTGTGTGTGTGTGTGTGTGTTTGGCAGTAATGTAAATGCCCTGATGACTCGGAGATAGAGAGCGAGACTGCTGGGTTACATTCTGGTTGTTGTAAGATGATCCCTCCTCCTCCAGAGCTGACGGTGTAAGCGAGTGCTGCTCGAGACAGGAAGGGCTGCTGAGCACTGAATGCTAACAAGGGGGAGAGAGAGTACATGTCCACGGCGAGCGGAAAGGTGGGGGGTTCAACAGCGAGATATGGAGAAATACAATTAACCTGCAATGTGCCAACGCCAAATTCACGCCGATCACAACCATCCTCACCACCGATCATCATCCTCATCCTCACCGCCACCAACAGCGCGAGCGTCCTCGTCTTTTTTCTCCTAAGTGAAATGTATCGGGACTGCATGGGATCTTTTTTCTGACAATGGAGATTGAGAATATCGTGGCCAACACCGTGCTGCTGAAGGCGAGGGAAGGTAAGAGACGCGCAATGGCGCAATCAATTAAAGCATGAACGCGTCCTAATGAATCCCGTATTAACTTTATCACGGACGAGGCTGAATTCAGCGTCTTATTGGATCTGAGTATATTCTCCACATCTGTACACAGTCTTGAATGGGCTTTCAAAAGTGCTCTCTGATAAATAGCATCTCATTTAGTATGCTAGTACGCACTTACTATGCTCAGTCTCCTCTGTCAGACCCCTAATGGAGGTTACTGTGTATTTTTCCCTGGATTCATAACGCAGAGACCGCAGTGTACACCCATCCCCGTCTCTTCACCTGGGAGGGAGGTTGAACTGCAGTTGTAGGCCGCAAGGTTGCCCCTCTGTCTGCGCACAAAGGAGTACACTGTGATAGGAGTGAGGTCGGTTTGCTCCTTGCTGGACCACTGTCTTATCTGTGATAAATTAGGTATTATTGGACCACTCGATTCTGATTGGGCAAGCGCGGCATTGAGCGCTCAAATGTGTCCTTTTTTTGTTGTTGTTTGTTTTACTGTCGAATAGGATATTTTACCGTTGCCCATGGCAACGTTCCTTCGCTACTTTCATGTTTCGCGTATCACTCCGCATCAACGCAAGTTTGGCGAATCAAAAGTTTAGTACACAGTAGCCTAATAAAAAATGACCTCGGATGACAGAATTTATTTGAAAGTCGGCATGAAATTAAAATTCAGCTCTTTTTTTTTTTTTTTGACCTCGTAATTTTTAATTGAAATATCATAATTGGATCCTCTAGTAAAAACAGCAGACTTTCTAGTGATGTATGCAGGACTTTGCTAATCACTTTGTCTACTCAAATCATGCCTACTTTTGAGTGCAATAAAGGGTTGTGGCTAGAATGGATACAGCTACGGCCAGAAATGATGCAAAATCTCTCCATAAAATAACAATAAATTAAATTTGCTACCATTCTGTTTTATTATATTTGTCTACACCTACCCCAACCCTAAACCTACCCCTTACAATAATGCAAATACAGGGGGAGAACGTAACACTTTTTGACTTTCTCAGTTTATGTAAATCCACACGGGGTTCAGAATATAATTTTTTATTCACAGTAATTTCACACTTGTCTAGTACAAATATGTCGCTTTGTATCATAATTACAGTGTATACGTTTTTCTTTATTTACCCTCAAAAAATGGAAGTGAAATGTGACAATATGCCCCGCAGGTTGGGCACATTGTAACATTTGAGGGGCACGTTGTAACATGACCATATCTGATCTCATGAAAAAAAATGTACAAAAAAAATGTACAAGACAAACAAAAATATTTTGTCATTAAAATAGGGCTGGGCGATAAATCGATTTTATGGATTAACTCGAATGTGTAGTTCACATCGATTTGTTTGAATGAAAATCGGATCTCGCATGGCAGTAAATAATACGATGATATGAGCAATACAGAGATTTCATAAAAACATTTAAAAAACAAGCAGGGCTATAACATAACCCATAAAAAAACTCACACCGTGTCTACACCGGTCATGAGGGGGGGAATCGATTTAAATCAGAATCGGATTTTTGTGGAAAAATCGGGATTTTTTTTAGGCCATATCGCCCAGCCCTACATTAAAATAAAATAAAAAAATTTTTCGAATGAAATAATGACTTTTTTAAGAATTAAAAATAGACAATGAACACATTACAGCCATGCTTAGGATGGCCCACATGAATGTACATTTTGTTATGCTAGCATGTGTGGAAATATTTAAATGACGTGCGTTACTTTGTGCCCAGCGCTCCCCTAATTATTGTTGTTCAGCTTGACAAAAATTATGCAATATTGATGTCCGCATGCCCAGTAAGCCCTGGTGGCCATAGCTGTATCCCTTCTAGCCTTAACCGCAACAAAGGGGCAGTCACACTTTTAATTCTATTAATTTCCATTGATATGGATGCAAATGTGAAGATGTTTCACGAATTTGTGCCATATGACCAATAAATCAATATGTCATTTGTAATGTGATGAAATTACGACGTCATTTCATGACCATTGCAGTGTCAGAAGAAATTTAGCTTTCTCAAACTTATAAAGATGTGTCTGTAATTCCATGTAATTGTGGCTTTTGATAAATGTTTAGTAGAAGTGGCTCAGGTGCCCCAAGAAAATAAAATGATAATACTAGAACTATTTTTCTTTGCAGAAGCTTTAAAATTGAGATGAAACTGTAGCAGCGATAGAGCTTTTCTTCTATATTGAGGCTTACGTCTGAGTGTATTATATAACAGATTATCAAAAAATAGAAAATGTTGGGGACTTGGTTGTATGCATCGGTTGTTAATTTGATTTTGAGAATTTTACAAGGTTAAAGTAATCACATACAATAAGATCTATATGAATTTTCATTTCATGCCAACTTTAAGATAATCTGCTCAATATTTCTATTATTTATTTGCGAGGTTATCATGAAATGCTCTTGGAATTGAGTATCTTCAAAACAGTAGCTTTCAACCTGGGACATAGAGGGCCTAAGCAAAAATTAAAACAGCCTGACTAACTTTGTCAAATTGAAAATATTTGAATAAAATTCAAATATGTGACGATTAAAATCGGTTGAGATGCTAAACAAATCACAATTCAATTAGGTATAGGAGTTTATATGAATGTATGTCTGAGGGGAACTTACTGTCTTTAGAAAAGTTTAGATGGTATTTATTATTTTCATCTTGCCTCTGTATAATGCATATTAAAGTTCATAGTGCTGCTTTGTTTACAGCGGAAACCATGGAAACGCTTTAAGCGCCACCTGCTGGCAGAGACTGAATCTGCATCTCATTCAGCTCATCTGCTGTTTCTGTTTCATGCAGATATTTTTTTGTGTATAGTTTCACAAAACTGAAGTCAGACCGTTCTGTTTTTGCTTCAAATTTCGAAATTATACAATCTAATTTAGATTAAAAACTGCTCATGTTGCATGTAGGGCTGTCGCGATTCGTCGATTTTAGTCGACTAGTCGATTTTTAAAAATCATCGACTTCATTTTGCTCGCATCGACTAACCGGCAAAATACCGGAAGTGGCGCATTTCATGGACCAGAATCCATAAAACACATTATTAGACTATTTTCCAAGGCTGCATGATATATTAAACCCATTTAAAAATCATAATTAAGCATAATTGTGAATTCACAAACGCTATCATTTAATAAAATAATTATATGCGATGCAGTTCTAATACAGTCTATGCGCTTTAATTATGAACACGCATGTAGGTTACGTAGCTCCACAGAAACTGTTATCATTTACATGTGTGGAGCGTCTCAAACTCCATCTCTGCATGTTGTTGTGAGTTTGGGTTTATTATAACGTTCATCTGGGAACGCAATGTGCGCCATTTCATCAGATTTGTAAGGTAAATCATTTATAAATCTACACAAACACAGGAGAATATATCGCGATTTCAAAATAAAAGCTCAAACCCCTACTCTGAGTTTACAGGTTTTGATGTCCACATATTCATTTAATTTCAGTGGCTATAGCATTTCTGTCCTGTAGCATTCTTGGCCAAATATTAAAGATTAAGTGGACATTTAAATTAAATGGTTCTTGTCAGTATTAAACAAGGATTAGATTGCGCAGTAATGTGTAAAAATAATCATCAGGCCTAGGTTGTTATGCATAATGTACATTAGCTCTATTGTTTATAATACTTTATGTATTTTAACAGTTTTGTTCTATAAAACCATATGATTTCTTGCTTTTGATACTTTATTTGAACTAATTATTATTGCATCATTGCTATTATATATGTATTTTAAGTCATTTTAAAATCTATTGTTCACTTAAATCTATTTTTATTACCAAAAAAAAAAATTATATAATTATAGGGCCCTATGAAATCCGTTTTATTTCCCACATTTTTTTTTTCCATTTTCATTTTTCTATTCTCTTTCTTTTAATAATCAAAAGCATCTCCAATTAATTGATTTTATATTTAAAAAAGTATTTTTTTATTATTATTTTTTTTTTCAGAAATACTACACATTTACATTAATCACATTTCATTTGGTTTAATAAAATACTCTTAAGTAAAATTGTTGATTTTTTTTTTGTGGGAAATCAATTGCTTAGATTAATCGATTAATATTTTTATTTGTGTTACTTATTTATTTGATTTGGGGCTTGTTTTAAAAATTCAGTTTAATTTTGTTATTTACATTAGGCTATATTTACATTTTGTTATTTAGCAGATGCTTTTATCCAAAGCTACTTACAAATGAGGACAATAGAAGCAATCAAAACCAACGAAAGAGTGCTATATTATTATATTATTATAGTGCTATATTTCAACAGCATTGTCATCATTACAGCAGAAGTACTGAAAGAAATATCTTAGCCTACATAGCAGGTAGCTTTGTATATTCTTGGACAATCGTGGTCTAAATAGATTGAAAACCACTGCTTCTTTATAAGGCTTTTTTTTGTTCACAGTTGCGTCAGTAGCTTTCTATTTTCTGAGTGTGTTAGTTGACTTGATATTCTTCATTTCTTGTTTTGTTAGAGGAAGTAACAGGTTGTTTCAAAAATAGGGCTGTTTTTTATGATAGGGCCGAAAAAAATTCATTTCTGAAGTTTTCAAAAATTATTACATTAATAAAGTTTACAAATGCAAAGGTTTCATCAAATTATTTAGGTATTTAGCATTTTCTAGGATCTATCTTTCATCAAATGGTTTAGGTAGTTAGCATTACATTTTGATTGTTTAATTTGTAAATTTTATTTCGATTTTTATTTCATTTTTTAATTTTATAAATCTTTAAAATTAGATTAATTTATAGATTTTAGTTAGATTTTATTTTTATTTGATACATTTTATATCATTTAAATTTAGATTATTTAATTTCATATGTTTTATTTAGATTTTATTTTTATTTTATAAACTTTATACATGATTCAAACGAATGTACAAAGGAAAGCAACTGGTCATTATTTCTCGTAAGTTTTTCCACAGTTTTTAAACTTCTTATTGCCTTAATCTTGCAATTATTATGAGCTCATAAATGCTGTAAGCACAGTCATTTTTTTATTAAAAGCAAAATGCCGTTTAAAATATTTTTAGATGGAGTACAACAGGACATGCCAACTTTCCAAAAGTGTTTTATGTCAACTTCCCAAATACATTTTAGAGGAATGCTGAAACGGCATAATCTTTGTGTTTCTTCAAAGGTGTGTGTTTCTGTTTGTGTCAAATAATGAGGAAATAGTTGGAATTATTGCATGTCTGTAGGCAAATTGATTTGCAGTGAAAGTGTTTATCTGATTTTCTTGTTTTCAGCCAGTCATCTTGCTCTTCTTCCTGTTTATCTTGTTGTGCCATTATGTAAATACAGAAAATATGTTTGTCTAGCTTTACATTAACTGTTCCAAAACTGCTTAAATGCTTGACTTGCATAGACAGACCTTTGACTCATGGCATATTATTGTCTCTTTCCTTGTCTCACTTCAGCGGTCGCTAATTTCTGTACTTCTAGTGTAGATTGCACAAAGTGTATCGTTTGTGAGGGTTTGACTGGTCAAACAGCTCAGTGGTTGTGTGTGTGCGTGTGTGCATGTTATTGCATTAGTATTGAGTGAGTGATGTGTTGTCTATGTATAATCAAATGCAAGAATGAACATGTTGTACTATGTGCATCTGTGCAGTGTGAATTAACATGTTAGATCTTAATTATAATTAGGCGAGACTGCTGTTTATATTAGATGTAGATCACAATGCCAATAAATTACCAAATCTAAATATTTTTAATGGATGTAAATGTAGTTAATTGCGTTAAAAACTGAACACTGAACACTGAACTCATAGTATGAGACACCAGTTGAAAATTAGTGAGGTTAGATGGGATTCAACAGCCAAAGACATTTATACGCATGTGTACATACACCAACAACCGCTCTCTCAGACAGATTGACAGGCTTGATTGCAAAACACATTGCTATGGATTTCATAAGGAAATGAAACAAACAATAAGATGCAGATTAATCACCCTCTTCTTACCCCTAAAGTATTTGACCGCCCAAGGGTAATTTCAGAGGCCAGCAGTTCTCAGTCTGTGTGTTTTTTCAAGAGCATGACTTGTAAGGCTGTCTGTAATGTTGCTGGAATTTGCAGTCACTGAAATTACAGTAAATCCTGGAGGATAAACTCTTCTCATTCCTCTGTTTTGAGGAAAACTGTTATCCCGGGAATGCTTTTGGCCTCAAGACGGCAAACTTTTGATTGCACTCTTGTATGCTGCTTGCATGTTTTGCATTAAACAATTATGTGAAAACAAGGTCTGATTATTATTTCAAATGATCGTACAGGTTCAAACTTTGCCAGCTGTCATGATCTCTCTAAAGGCAATGCTCTTTTGGTATTAATAGCATTGATTACAGATGTATGGAGGAATGTTTGTTTGTTTGATTGATTCAGTAATCAGGAAAAATAATGAGAGATTGGAGACTGAAGAAAGGATTTCTGGAAAACTTGTGTTTCTGGCCTTTGTGACAGGGGGTTATTCAATTTTTTTTAAACATTTTAGGTATGAATATTTTATATATCAGTTTACTGATTGTCAGCAAGCAAAGTCTGTGCACGTGGATGTACACGTTTTTTTTTTTTTTTTCACACTCGTGTGGAATGTCAATGCCAAAAAAGCTGTTGTTTTAACCACAAATACAGACTGACAAATAATAGTAAAGAGGCATAATGTTGATTTTAAATGTAAATTGAGTTCATCTTAATAGTTTCTCACCTTCTCTCTCATAGGAGGAGGAGGGAAACGGAACGGGCGGAGCAAGAAATGGAAGGAGATGCTTAAACTGCCTCATGTCAGCCTCTGTGAGGAACTTCGACGCACTATCGGTAAGATGGATGTATGAAAGAGAGCATTCAGAAAATCCGCATTTGGACTCACAAAAACATGGTACTTCAAGCTTGAATTGCTTTAGTGGTTGGAAAATCCCTCCAAACAGAATTTAGATACGGTTCAAGGGGCATGATTAATTGTGTTCATTTTTTATCGCATTTCATGTTTTTTTTATATTAAATTGCACTAAACTGACAGCCCTAGTTTCAAGGTATTAAAAATACCAGTTTGTTTGTATTTGTATACAGACAAACAGTCATAGTTGTGCAGGGACTGGATACCCTCCAACCACAGTGGGGTTTTTAGTGGCTTAAATGAAAGTTTGCAAGTAATATTCTCTCTCATTAGTGTGATTTGATGTTGTTTAAGAGTTGTCCATCTGGCTGACATATAGAATATTATTACGTTACATGTAGCACATAAAGGGTGACCTATAAGTGGATGTGTTTGTATTTGTTTTTTAGTTTATATATATATATATATATGAAGAGTTCATTTGCAAAAACAGATAATTCCGTTTTTAACAGTTTTCAAAAATCATGTTTTTTTCATTGTGCATTCCAATAAATCTCAAACAAACTGCAGTTGGGTTATTTAGATTAGGTTAAAAAATAACTAAAAAATACAGCTAACTAACACAATAAAAACATGATAACATAATAAAAAACATGATTTTTGAAAATTAAAAAAAGCAGAGTTATGTGTTTTTGCAAATAAACTCTTCATATATAAAGTTTTGTCAGATTTATAATATTAGCCATTATCAGCCATTAAAACCTTGATTTTAAATAAGAATCACTTGATTCCATTAAATTAGGGGTTAAATAATTATGTGCAGATACCGTTGTACCGTATTTTTCACCCATAGTTAATGAATTTCACAAAACGTTTTTATTTTTTTTTACTTGTTGCACCTTGTGTACCTTAAAGGCAGTACATAGTAAAAAAAAAGATATATATTATTTGTTTCCTTCAAAGGGTTGGTTTATTTTGTGGTGCACTAAACAAAGAATACTTACTAGTGTATTCCTCATTAAAGGCTTTATATTGTTTAGAATGTTGCTGTCAGTTAAAAATGTATTCTGGTGTGTGGGCAGGTGTGTGTGTGTTTGCGTCAGACAGCTGTAGACCTTGGCTCATGAGAGGAAGTCCCGGCTGAGGCCGTTTCCTCTTGGCCCAGAATCCACCAGGCCCGTAGGGTTCCAGAGAGTCCTGCAGCACAGGGCTCAGCTTGAGCTCTGCTCACCATCACTGTGATTTAGTGTCGTGGCTGAATGCTGAGTTTTGCACTTTGTGTGTGTATGGAGGAAATATTTTATTAAAGGGGTCATATCATACATTTAAAGCATTTTATTTTTTTTCCCTAAGGTCCACAAAAATGTTAGTCAAGGGCTTTGCACCTCAGACAGTCTGAATTAGGTTTTTCACCTGATTTTCCACCCTCTCTGGTACATTCCATGAATGTGGTACAATTTTGTGTCAGGTGATTTTATTTCTAAATAAAGGCACAAATTTCATGTTTTTCTGTGAGACCTATTAACATGCCATTAAAAGTATCTAATATTAAACAGATAATGGTATACCTTTTTAAAATATTTGAACCCTTTCCAACAATGACTGTAGCATAAATGAGGGGCTCATATGCAACTATTACGAAAGCTTCATATGCTCACTAATGCTTCAGAAGGAAACACGATGCATTAAGAGCCTGGATTTGAAGATCAGGGTAAATTGAATTTGTTTTGTTTTCTGGAAAACATGTAAGTATCTTCTGAAGGGCAGTGCTAAATGAAAAAATATGATGTTTAGGCAAAATAAGAAAAATGTACACATTTTCATTCTGTTCAAATGTTTACACCCCTGGCTCGTTTTTCCTTCTGGAGCATCAGTGACCATTTGAGCCTTTTGTAATGGTGCATTTTGCAAATGCAAATAACATAACAAAACATCGTGTTTTGGTAAAATAAAATAATTAACATTTTGCATATACTGCAAAGTGTATGTCAAATCTTGACCAGAACTGTATATATTTTATCAACATTTTTAAATCAATAGTTTCATATTTCTCCATCTTCAATTTAATCAACATTCACATTGCTCTTTTGTTAAAGCTGTAAAGTACAAAGTCTTGAACCTTTGTCTTTTCTTCTGATTTTCAAAAATGTTTTTGCTTCAAATCAAATTTGTAATGTTGTGATTCATTTTGTAGCTGGATGGTTTTTTTCATGGCTTATAACTTTAATAATTTTATTCCCCTTTGGGGAAAATGAATGGGAAAATACCGAAACCAAGACTGCTGAAGAAGTATTTCAATTCTTCAACTAATTTTTTAACATAGTTTCGATAAATGGCCTCATTGCATTTGATTTGTGAAAGTTTCACTGTGTTTTCATATTACAATGAACTCTTTTATTTCAAAAGGTCAATTTAATGTTTAATAATATGACCCTTAAAAGATTATAGATGAGGAAAATCATCATATCACAATGATAGGTTTAACCCTCTTTCTGTCTCTCGTTTATCACTTTCAGAGAGGGATTACACAAGCCTTTGTGAGAAGCAACCAATTGGTCGTCAGTTGTTTCGGCAGTTCTGTGACACTCAGCCCAAATTACGGCGGTGCATAGAGTTCCTGGATTCTGTGGTATGAAACCTCTGCACCTCTCTTTAACCCGTCAAAAATTGAATTGTTCTCTCACCTTCACTCTAATGGAATACACATTTTGTGCACCCTAACACTCTTAAACATAAAGGTACCATAAGTTTAATAATTTGAAGAAGCTTTTTCCCACTATAAAATACTTTTTGTGCAACCAAAAGGTTCTATGAATCAAAGATTCCAATGAAGAACATTTATTTTTAAGAGTGTACTGACTGTCTACTAAATTCTGTGATTTCAGCATTATTTGTGTGTGTGTGGTTGTTTAGGCAATGTATCAGGTGGCTCCGGATGAGAAGAGAAGAGACGTCGGTTTAAATATTTTAGACACATATTTTAATAATGGGGTAAATATTCAATTTTTGCTTGCATGCAGTTGTTCACACACACTCCTGCGTGCATGAGTTGCTGAATTAATGACTGAACTTGAAACTTTTCTCTCCTTTTTTTTTAAATTGCACACTATCAACCGCTCTTCCTGTTTTCTCTCCCTCCTTCCCATACTGTAGTCGGCAGCTCATCTACCAGAGATCGCTCAGGATGTGGTTGGGGACTGCAGGCAGAAACTGGAACAGAGTCCCTGTAAAGAGCTGTTTCAGGCGTGTACCAGGTAATAACAATGTTATTTCAAAGCAAGCCAGTTCATTTGCCAGCCACCTACTGCAGGTAACAGCTAGGCTAATTTACTGTCAAGCAACATCTTTCCAACAACCTATGGTGAAAAAATAATCTCCAAGACACTTTCCCAAGTTTGATTCAATATTATACTACCTATTGATAATTTAGAGTCAGTATGATTTATTTAATGTTTCTGAAAGAAGCATCAAGGCTGCATTTATTTGATCTAAAATACAGTAAAACAGTATTACTGGTAAATATTTTTATAATTTAAACTTTTTAAAAAATATATATTAAAGAAATATCAAGGCTGCATTTATTTGATCTCAAATACAGTAATACTGGTAAATATTTTTATACTTAAAAAAAATTATTTTCAATTTGATCCTGTAAAAACATTTTACAGGTATTCTTTGATGAATAGAAAGTTCAAAAGGACAGCATTTCTTTGAAACAGAAATCATTTGTATCGTTATAAATGTCTTTACTGTCACTTTTCAATTGAATGCATCCTTGTTATTGACTTTTTGACTCCAAATGGGCAAGTGGTAGTGAATATTCTCAAATCATGCTTAATAGTGTTTGTTTATCTTTGTTGAGCGTTATGATTTCTCAGGCTGTGAAATTTTAGCGTGCAACTTGGTACTTACTGTGCTGGTCAAAATTTAGATATGATTTGACCTTCTGCTCATGGTCTTAAAAACCTGTTACTAAATAACAACTTAAAATTTTATTCTGTTTGTCACACAAAGCTATTGTATGACTTTAGAAGACATGGAGTTTTATATATATATATTTTTTTTGTATATTTGGTACTTGAAATCTCCAATTCACATGCACATTAATTATATTCAAAAGACATTATTCTTTCCACATTATTCTTAAAAACAAATCACCATCATGAGCGTAATTAATATTGCCAGACCTTAAATTCTTTTGGTTGAACTATTCCTTTAAGAAAACGCAGTAGGCTTGTCCATGTGTTACACATGCTAGTTATTTAGTTTATGTTTGGAATGTCAAAACTGAAGTGGAATCAGTGATTTATCCACCTCTGTTTGTGGTGATACGTTTATGGATCTCAGTTTGTGTTTTTTTACTGGTATTAGTGTGAAGACTTACGGTTCTAGAATGAACCGTTAGCTGTAGTCATACTGTTTGTCCGAGTAAAGTAAACACGTGACTTTGAATCTAAACAGAGTTTTGTGTGTTTGTGTTTTGCCTCAGTCAGTCTTTTAGTTCTGTTTAGTTTAGGCTTCCTTTCTGTTTGAGAGGGGGTGAGGCGGAGTACTTTAACCCTTCCTGTTAAATCTCTATGGGCACTGTGTTTGTTAAAGTGTGTGTTTATGTATTTGAGTGTGATAGTGTGTGTGATGTTAGAGGGTAAGATGGCATCAGTTGCGTGAGGCTCATCTGCAATCACACTTGTACACGTCATCATTTGAGTTTTGAAGAGTTGCAACCAACAAATAGAGATGCTACAAACTTAATTAGGTTTTTCATGGCATACAAGCACACATCGAGGTATAAGTTGTTTTGTTTTTGCATGATATCCAGTCTTATTTATTTCTGTTTGGAATTCATTTATATCAGTTATGATGAGTAGCTTGTGGCAGTACTATGGTACGATGATGGTATTTGGTATTTTGATATATACTGTATAATTATCATATTCATGCACCATGGCATTTGTATGGTCTCTACACATTCCTCAAGCATTCCTTCTGTTTTTTTTTTCAGGATAGTTCGTGAATATTTAAGTGGAGAGCCATTCTCAGCGTATCAGGAGACAATGTACTTTTCCCGTTTTCTTCAGTGGAAGTGGTTGGAGAGGTGAGTAGCATCTCTATCAACCTTTCTGATTTTATGATGAATTTCGCTTTTATGATGGATTATATAACACCTACAGTTTCTAAAGCTTTAACATGACCTACATAGTTTTAATAAAATCATCCTTAATTGCAATGGCACTAGTTGGAAAAAAAGCCATTATATTGCATCCAGCTCTATTTCTGAAATGATTGAGTTTTGTGCATTGAATTGACTTGAACTGTATTTTATTTGCAGGCAACCAGTTACCAAAAACACTTTTAGACACTACAGGGTATTGGGCAAGGGCGGATTTGGTGAGGTGGGTAATTTCATTACTGTTAGATCAGTATTTGAGGATCTGACATGAATATATCGTAAAAACCATGTCATATATTTCAAAATCATCTTAAACTATTCTAAACAAGTCTGTTATTTTGTAATGATTGTGAGTGCAGTTTTATGACCTTTTTAATTGTCACACAGCAGGACTATTTAAAGGTGCATGGTTATTTTTTGCTAAAAAAAGAAAAAGTGTTACACATATAGAAATGAATAATACTTTAGAGAAATAAAATTAATAGTTAGGTGCACTAATTGCTTCCTGATTCTTTCCACTAGGTTTGTGCCTGCCAGGTTCGTGCCACTGGTAAGATGTACGCCTGTAAAAAGCTGGAGAAGAAACGGGTGAAGAAAAGAAAAGGTGAAGCAATGGCATTAAATGAAAAACGCATTTTAGAAAAAGTTAACAGTAGTTTTGTAGTAAGTACTACTTTCTTTTTATTCCTCATTTTTACTTTTATCTTAACCTGTCGTCTCAGTTGCATGCTGGTCTTGTCTGTATTATTTGTGCAACAAACATTTGACTCCACTCTCTGTGATTCAGTTTCTGTGAGGTTCTCAACAGAGGGAAAATATTCCAAATATTTCAGGCAAATATTAATGTGCTTATCATGGGATAAATCTTGTCTGGAGTAGTAGTTCATAACGAATTGCTATGAATTGAATCATTTTCAGTACCTCCTGACTAGCTAAATCATAGAGAGATGCAGCTATTTGGCTGTGATCCCAAATATCAACCATTTAATATTTGCTGTGTAAAAAAAGAATTTAAGCTCTTTACATGGTAAACAAATATTCAAACAAAGCATATATCCTCAAGCAGTCAAATTACAACCTTGAAATAGTCGCAAACACACTTTATAGTGGAAACACATCCCTGATTTGTTCATATGTGACCCTGGACCACAAAACCAGTCATAAGGTCAATTTTTTGGAACTGAGATTTATACATAATCTGAAAGCTTTCCATTGATGTATGGTTTGTTTGGATAGGACTCCAACATTGGATAGGATTTGGCCGAGAGACAACTATTTGAAAATCTGGAATCTGAGGGTGCAATAAAAACCAAATATTGAGAAAATCGCCTTTAAAGTTGTCCAAATGAACTCCTTAGCAATGCATATTACTAATCAAAAATTAAGTTTTGATATATTTACAGTAGAAAATGTAGAAAATGTCTTCATGGAACTTTACTTAATATCCTAATGATTTTTCTATTCCAATGTGTTGTTTCAAACAAAAATAGAGGAATCAAGGGATACTGTTCCATTGTATGGTTCTCATTTATCCTTTCAATAAATTGCAACTGGGTTATTGGAGTATTTTTCTCCATGTAAAAATTCTTGAAGAAAGTGGCTGAAGCTTTGAACCAAACCAGTCAGAAAAATTAGATTTTTGATTTTTGAAGTTTGTATTATTTATTTTCTTCCATGGAACTCTTTATATTTCAGTATTGTTTATATACTATTAAAGCTTTTTCAGTATTTTGAATTGGCTTTTATTTTTTAGATTTTGAGTTTCCACTTTATTTAAAAAATTATTTCAGTTGAGTTTTAAAATATTTATATTTTATTTACAGTACGTCAGGTTTATTTCAATTACTAAAAATGCTTTGAATAGTTTTAGTTTTAGTTTAGTTTAACACTAACAACACTGCCATAGAAAACACAGGAATATGTTAAGCAGAATATTCTGGCTGCTTTTTCTAGAAATGACTCTAGCTGTCAAACTCCAAAAATGCACCAAAATCCATCCAACTCGTGTTCTCATGCACATTCAGATATGGCACCTCAAGGCATGTTGCAGCAGCTTTGATGTCAGAAATCAGTTTGTTCCTGTCATTAGACTTAAGTAAACAAAGATTTCCAATTATTCACATTTTGGTCTGTTCTTTACACAAAGATATTGTATGGCCTCAGAGGTCTAATATTATAGTGTACAAGTCATATGGACCACTTTTTGTGATGCTTTTTGGATCATTATTGGAGCTTGACAGCCTCAGTTCCCATTTTCTTTTAGTGAATGGAGAAGAGTGACCAGGACATTCGGCAAAATTTCTCCTTTTGAGTTCCACAGATGAAAAAAAAAAAAAAAAAAAAACTTTAGCATGACACAAAGTAAATAATTTTCTATTTTGGCTTAACTATTCCTTTAAATAATTTGATGCCTTTGTACTTTTTCTTTTGGAATTCTAAACATCCAAAACCTTTTTTTTTTTTTTTTTAAAGAGACCAGTCATAGCATTTGATCAAAAACACAGTAAAATTATGAGAATTTAAAATAGCTTTCTATTTGAATATATGTTCAAATCTATCTTCATTCATGTGGTGGCAAAGCTACATTTTCAGCAGCCATTACTCCAGCCTTTTTAAATTATATGTTGGAATTTGGTAGCACAGTAAACATTCTAGAACCTCTAAAACAATGGATTTTAAAAGAGACCAACCAGCCGAACATGTGTTCAGACATAGCACCCAGTGCCTGCAGTGTAATGTCGGCCTCTGATTCATTCCACTACAGCTGTAGAGCACCTGAGCCTCTGTCCATCCACCCACACACTAACACACAAGCTCATACAGACACACACGGCCAGATACACACACAGGTGAGCTGTGCTCAGCATTGCAGCTGTGTGCAAATGTCTTTTAGGCGTGTAACATGCATCTAAATTTAAAAGAAAGACAATGTGTGTGTGTTTCTGTGTGCAAGAGCATGCATGTGTGTGTGTGTGTGTCTCTGTGCGCATTCATGCTACAGGCAGGAGCGATTGCTTCTCATGAACTACTTCACAAATGAGAACATCTCTGTTTCCTAGCAACGCTGACCAAACAGCAGCGTTAGAGAGCGGAGTCAAGTGCTCTAAACCCTAAACCCACACACACACACATACATGCGCGCACACTCACAATTCAGCCCCAGAGTTCATTCAGTATGTATAAACAGACTCATGTTTAAAAGTTGGGGATGACAAGTAAACTCTTACAGTATAAAGTGACATAATGCTGTGACTAATATGAGCTGAGTTTGATGAGAAACAGCTTGTGCTCTCTTCGCTGTTTCTCTGACTTTGTCTTCACCCTACTATTCATTTGTAAACTAACTAAATAGATAACTGAAGATCTGCATGATTACGTGTATAATTATATATGTATATATACTGTATGTATGAAGAGTTTATTTGCAAAAACAGATAACTCCATTTTTATTCATTTTCATAAATCATGTTTGTTTGTTTTTTTGTTACCATGTTTTTATTGTGTTAGTTAGCTGTATTTTTTTTAGTTATTATTATTTAATCAAAACAACCCAACTGCAGTTTGATTGATATTAATTGGAATTCAGGATAAAAACATGATTTTTTTAAACATTTAGTTATCTGTTTTTGCAAATGAACTCTTCATATGTCTTTATATAGTTATGTTTGATTGCTCTCGAATTAAATTTAAAATGTTTGAGGTTGGTAAAAAAAAAAATTAATTAATTAAAAAAAAAATTATATATATATATATATATATATATATATATATATATATAATTTTTTTGTATTATGCTCATTTAGGCTGTTTTGTTTTTGTTTGTTTTTTATTCATGATAAAATACAGTAAAAAAAAGCTTTCTAAAATTAAAATGTCACTTTTGATCAATTTAATGCATCCTTTCTGAATAAAATTATGCATGTCTTTAAATATATCATTCTATAGAATTAGCATCTATAGTATAATACACTCCAGAGTCATTTGTTTCATATTTTAAAAACACTGCTGCAGACATAATAAATGACCCGACTGCTTTAGTTTGTAAGCACTCATATCGGCTCCCATTGCCATTATGTTTCACATAATGATGTGAAGGGTCCTTTTATAGTCCTCGTGGTCTTGTAGAGCTGCAGGTTCACACAGTAACATCAGCTTCTTGTTTGAGTTCACAGTCCTTTCCCACATCTGTCTACTTCTGACACCTAACCACCCACAATGTTGGGTGTAACCGCTGAAGGGTAAGAACCCCTCCTTAACACAGTGGTTTTCAGCTTCTGCAGTGGTCCTCCTCGCGCGTCATTCAGCAGATCACAGAGGACATGCTGATGTAAAATTATAATACACTGCATGCTGTATGATGTAGCCTTTGTGGTTTGCTAAAAGTCAAACATCACCATCATTACCACAACACACAGAACACTTAATATTAGCTTTGCAACTTAGTTAGTCCTGCACTGTTCAATAGAAATGAATGATGCCTTAAATTCTATGTCTGTTGAATAGAGGTGTGTGGTTACTCTATTAGTCTCTATGCTAGTAAAAAAAATAAAAATCTAAATAAATACAGTAATGGAGATGCTGTGATGGCTAAAATCATATACAGGACATTTCCTGTGTGTCCATTTTGGATCGTATAGTTTAGTCTGTTTCTTCAGGCATAACCCTGTGGAGTTTTAAAATGTGTTTCTGTATATTCCAGGTGCCAGTCATCCGGATGATTTATGTGAAAGTGTTCACACCTGAAAAAACATTCTCATGAGCTACATTTGACTGTTTGACATGCACCACTAAGTTTCATGTATCCTTTCTTCATGAATAGATAACAATGCACCTCTTTTTCCTTCCTAGGTTTGTTTGGCATATGCATATGAGACTAAGGACGCTCTGTGTTTGGTGTTGACTATAATGAACGGTGGTGACCTGAAGTTTCATATCTATAACATGGGAAACTCAGGCTTCGATGAACAGCGTGCCATCTTTTATGCAGCAGAGATCTGCTGTGGCTTAGAGGACCTTCATCGAGAGAGGATCATCTACAGGTGTGTTTATTAATCTCAACACACTCACATTTTACAATGTTTAAATGCATTTCGCAGAAATCTGAAAATTTTCCAGTATGTGAATGATAAAAGGTCTACAGATTCTGTCTAGTATTAACTCAGGACTTTTTTCTTTGTTTTGCGTGAAATTGTTTTTGAAGATACTGAACAGTGGAAGGCTTAGCAATGTTTGGCTGTGTGATTTGAATATATTTACATTTTTAGGTATATTTTTTGAATGTAAGGCTTTGCTTTCCGTCTATATTGGCAGGCATCGTATTCTATGCAAAATGAATATAAACAAATTTTGATTTTTTTGCATTTTGTCTACGCCTGTAATTCAAAACAGATTAGCAGATTCAGGAAACAGTTCATATGGAATTACCTGGTCACAGAAGTGCTAGTAATACAGCAGGATTAATATAGCATAAGTTTGGGATTTTTTTTAAAGAAATGAACACTTAGTCAGCAAGGACATATTAAATTGACCAAAAAGACATTCATAATGTTACAAAAGATTTCTATTTCAAGTAAATGCTGTTGTTTTGATCTTATCTTTATATTTATCAAAGAATCCTGGGGAAAAAAAGTATCATGTATCATGGTTTCCATAAAAATATTATGCAGCTAAAACTTATCAGCACTGATAATAATAAGATTGTTTCTTGAGCACCAAACCAGCATATTAGAATGATTTCTGAAGGATCGTGTGACACTGAAGACTGAAAATTCAGCTTTACAATCACTGAAATAAATTACATTTTAAAATATATTAAACTAGAAAACAGTTTTGTAACTGTAATATTTAAGAATATTCTGTTTTCCTGGGTTTTTGATCAAATACATTCTTCTGGTGACCAGAAGACTTGGTAACACTTTATTTTAAGGTGTCCTTGTAATAAATTATGCAAAATTGCATGCAAGTACCCCTAAGCCAAACCCTAACCATATAGCAAGTACATGTAGTTATATGTATATATAATTACACTGTAACAAGGGCACCTTAAAATAAAGTGTAACCAAAGACTTCTTTAAAAAAAAGTTTTTGCATTTTTAAAAATTGAAGTTATTAGATTTCAACTGTGTGTAAAATGAATGTATTCCCTGTTTTTGCAGAGACTTGAAGCCTGAGAATATTCTCCTTGATGACCGTGGTAAGCTGTTTTTATTCACTACCACGTTTTATGGCCTGTTTTTGCTTCTGTTTATCTTATTTACACATATCTACACTTGGGGGTGGACTCTTGAGTTTTGCTAGTAGGGAACAACATAGCAACTACCTAGCAACCACATAGCAATGCCTTGGCGTTCACCCAGAACACAGTTTTGCACAAGCATACACTACTAGATTTTCTTCATAAAATGTAAACACCTTATTCAGATCATTAAGCTCTAAGGGAAACATTCTTTTTACCTGTGCCATTTTGAAGGATGTCCTGTTTGGACATGTCAGGAATGATAATACTGCAGGTTTTAATGAGATGCTGTTCTCCAGGGCACATTCGTATTTCTGATCTGGGACTGGCCGTCCAAATTCCAGAGGGTGAGACGATACGAGGGCGCGTTGGCACGGTGGGATACATGGGTAAGAGCCAAACGCATTCCGTATCTCTTTAGCAGTACTTGTCCTGGAGTGTTTGACTTCATACTTCTCTCCATGTGTTTTTAGCACCGGAGGTCATTCAGAATGAAAGCTACACCTTCAGTCCCGACTGGTGGGGTTTGGGCTGCCTGATATTCGAAATGATTCAGGGTCAGTCTCCTTTCCGTCGCCGCAAAGAGCGGGTGAAGCGAGAGGAGGTGGACCGCCGTGTGTGCGAGGACCAGGAGGAATACACTGAGAAGTTCGCTGAAGATGCTAAAGACATCTGCCGACAGGTGCAGACCTAATGCTCTTTGTGGGTTTTTGTGCTATTGCAACTTTAAAATAATGTCAGAATGATCATATTTATGAGATGAGAACACATGAACAATGCCACGGTGTCATTTTAACTAGTGGGAAAAAGTTAATCTTAATGTATTCATTTATTCAAAGATACAGTAAAATGTCATTCATAAATGCAGTACATCTCTATTATTAACTTGTTTTCATTTCTACGATAAAATTAACTTTATTTTTGGCAGGCATTCATTTGTTTATTATTATTTATCATGAAAGAATGTAGTTATGTTTAAATATATTACTACTCTTTGAGAAACCTATGATCAGTAAATCAAAGGAATGTGGAAATAAGCAACATTTATTAAATAATTTATGATATTTGTAAATAAAAATGAGCTTTTACCTTGAAAATTATGTTTTTAATTTTTAAGTAATGATTAGAAGTGTACATTCATATATATTTAAGGTGAAAGGAAAATCTTATTTTACTTAATTTTACACTACATCAGTGTTATTTTAGTATTATACTGTATTATACTGTATATATATATATATATATATTATATATAGTTAGTTCTAATATTTAATATTTATGTTTTATTTCAGTGAACAAAAACAATTTTAATCGTCTTAATTTTACAGTAGTTAATGAAAACAATGCTGCGCCACATTGCATTTTTAGGGTCATTAATTTAAAAAATGTTTTGAAAGTGCTATACGTTTTTTTTAAAGCATCAGCTAGTTGTACATGTCTTGTAAAGAACTTGTCATGTGTTTAAACTAAATTTTATTTAATTATTTTAATTTTACACTCAGAATTAAGTTGAAATGTTGGCTGCAATATGTAATATTTTCTACATGGGAAGAAGTCCATGTGTAGTTGTGGAGGAGTGTGTGTTGTTTGGTCCTCTCTCCTGGTGTCATGGAAGACTGCGACCTCAGGGTCACTTTCTCTTCCACTGGGATTTCAGCCTCACTTCTTTCCCTCTCTTTTCCTGGGCTCCACAGTTGTTATGTAAAGATCCAAAGGAGCGTTTGGGGTGTCGAGGCTGTGGAGCGGCTGAAGTCAAACAGCATCCTATTTTCCGAAACATCAACTTCAAGCGATTGGAGGCCAACATGCTAGACCCGCCGTTCTGTCCTGATGTGAGTTATTCATGGGCATTTATTCATTTTTATCTGCTTGATTAAAAAGACTCCTACTGGACTAAGCGTGTTAGGATTTTAGGACTAAGTGGATGCTGGTCATATTCAATGTTTTTTTTTTTTTTAATAGCCACGTGCTGTGTATTGCAAGGATGTTCTGGACATAGAGCAGTTTTCTACAGTCAAAGGTGTAAACCTGGACCCTACAGATGATGACTTCTACCACAAGTTTGTAACAGGAAGTGTCTCCATCCCATGGCAAAATGAGGTACTTCATTCTGGTCACTAGGGGATAATAATAAACTACTTGGGTTTGCAGCATTGGTTGGTCTTTTGCTCAGCAAGGCTGCATTTATTTAATCAAAAATACAGTAAATGCAGTAATATTGTGAAATATTTTTGCAATTTAAAACAACTGTTTTCCACATCAGTATATTTTAAAATGTCATTTATTCCTGTGATGGCAAAGCATCATTACTCCAGTATTCAGTGTCACATGATATTTCAGAAATGATTTGGTGCTCAAGAAACATTTCTTTTTATTATCAATTTTGTAAACAGTTGCTCTGTTTCATACTTTTCTCAGGTTTTTTTTGTCGTTGTTGTTGAATAGAAAGTACAAAAGAACAGCATTTATTTAAACTAAAAATATTTTATAATATTATAAATATAATCTTTCCTGTCACTTTAGATCAATTTAATTTTATAGCTCTGTGCTCTTGTAATATGTCAACTTTTAGGGCTTTTTAGGAGAAACATCTGAGACAAAGTTAAGTGAGAGACAACTCACTTGTTGAGATTAGATTATCGATCAGTCTAAATGGTAATGTAGTCATGATGTGAAATAGAGATGGATTGTGCACTGTACAGTTGTGTGTGTGTGTGTGTTTGATTTCAGATGATTGAGATGGAGTGCTTTAAAGAGATTAATGTGTTCGAGATGGATGGAGCACTGTGTTCTGATCTGGATGTGAACAAGCCAAATCCAGCACCCAAGCGAGGATTCTTCTACCGTTTATTCCACCGAGAGGCAAGTGCTAGCGTGCCGCCCGCTGCGCTCAAAGGGGGTGGGGCTTGAGGTATTTTCTGGCTCTTTCCAAACAGACCTTCCTACCTTCATCTTTTGATTTTATTGCCAATGCATCTTTGTTTACCTTTTATGAACTCAAATGGTAAAACCATCTCTGCATGGCCAAACTCAGACATTGTTCATATATGAAATGTAAACTGACAAATATACTCGTTGTTAAAGTCAACATGAAACAATGTTTGCAACCTATTTTGCTTCCGTAATGTTACATATTACAACTAAAACAGGATATAAAACAATAAAGAGTTTTGATTTCATGTTGACTTTAAGCCTTGCAGTATGAATGTTGTCAGTCTCTTTCTGTGTGTGTGTGTGTGTGTGTGTGTGTGTTTATGTGGTGATGGGGACAAACCTCTACAACACTGTTACAAACTGAGCCTTTAATTTAGGTTTATTCTTACTAACCCTAACCAGAGTAATACAAACCTCAAAGCTGATGACTAGTCAGTTTGACGTTTGAATTTTTGTGGTTTACCACTTATTGCAGAGTTTTGTTGTTTAAATGACAGCTGATTCCAGTTCATACTTTAACTGTGTAGGTTTGTGCTGAGACTAAAAAGCTGCCACTGGGTGCCAATAATTTCACCTCCAATTTAAAATATCTATTTCAAAGTTTCAAGTTTCCAAAAACTCTAATGAAAACAAACTAGTGAAAACTAAAAGCAGTCTAGTGACAGTGTTTTCTAAGTGATTGAAAAATAGGCTGAAATTAAAATTCATAATGAAGAAAATTACACAATAAATGTGATGCAATGTTAGAGTATTGATTCTTGGTGCATTTGGGTGATCTGTTACTGAATTTATATTAAAATTATTTTAAAGTAGCTAAAAATGATAATGTGAATAATCACATGCACTCTACTTTGATATCTTCCTGCATTTCATTAAAATTACTTAATAGGCACTTGTAGGTTTGTTTTGGTAAATAATTTAAATAGAAAATAATACTTTTATATACTTTATATGTGTGTTATATATATATATATATATATATATATATATATATTTTTTTTTTTTTTTTTAGTTTGCACACTGAACCTGTGTTGGAGCTCTTAATTTTGAACTCTCAAAGTGCACCAGATAGATAATTTTAACTTTAAATATGTCCAGAATTTTCTTATGGGGAGCATGTCCTCGGACCCCCCCAGAGAGACCGAGGTCCACCCACCACAGTCTCACAAAATCCTGTGGGAAACCCTATATATATACGTATAAACACTGTATGTATGCGTGTGTGTGTATATGTGTGTGTGTGTGTGTATATGTGTGTTTGTGTGTGTGTGTGTGTGTGTGTGTGTGTGTGTGTGTGCGTGTATGTATACACATACAATGGAACTTTTTGCCTTAGAAATTTCACTAATGTGACCACACATTTAGAAACACTAATATTTGCCATGTTAGTGTGTATAATCTTCACTACGTCTGATATATTGTTACTGTGCTCTTCATCATTTCCAGGTTTGTTTTAGGAGTGCCAACAGTGAGGAGGAGGAGCCATCTTGACCTAAAACCACTCCCACTTCCCATCAGCTGCCAATCAGAATGCTAAACGTATGAATGTTCAACTGTATTTATGAACTGTATTAAACTGTATCATAATTAAAGTAAAGGGTATGAGTTTAAAGAATTTTGTACATTTGTACTTGAATTATGTGTAGATGTATATTTTCACTAAAGGTTGTATTGTACAAAAAGCCATAGAAATACCACTTGAATGCATATATAATGTTTTTATTGTTATTATTTTTCATCTGTACTGAATATGAAATGTGTATTTCTTTTTAAGCACAATATAAACACTCACTTTTATTTTTTTAATGCTAACCTCCTGTTAGCGCTGCCTTTTGTTTGTACGTTAGATTGTTTGGCTGGACAGATTTGGTGCGCTTGTTTTGTACAGTGGGGTAAGATAAATTAACATAAAGAAAGGAGTACAAATGATCCATTCATCATTATCATTTCTAGTGGTCAGCTGAAATGGGTTGATGGCTGATGGTCAATTGCTGATAAAAACTGTATAGTCTACATATACAGTGGGGTCCAAAAGTCTGACAACGCTAATTTCTAATTCAGTGCAATTTTTAAATACAAATTATATGATCAGAATAACAATTTGAGTAAAGGTTGAATTGGAAATTAACCAGAATATTACAATGCGTCAAACCAAATTTGTTTATTTGATTAGTAAACTACACAAAAAAAAAACATTGGTGTAGAAACAATTTTCACTCAGAAAATGCTAGTAAATGCACTCCAGTGTTTTATTTACAAATTCGAAAAATCATTTTTACAGTGTAGCAATCTGATATACTTCATGTTCATTTTTCTGTTTTAAATGTTTTCATTCTTTTAAAGCATTCTGTTTATTTCTAGTTTTAAAATACAATGTAGAATCCTACATTTTCAGTGTAGCCTCAGACTTATGAACTCCACTGTATATATTTTTCAAACAAAAATTGTGTTTTGACAAAGCTTTCGGTGGATTTTTGTACTGATACAAGGAAGCGTTAACACTTGTGTTACTGATAATGGGAGTGCCAGTAGCTAGTGCCAATAGCCTCAAAATGACCAAATATCGGACAATTAATTAGCCTGACTGATATATCAGTCTGTTTCTAGTCATGACCATTTCCCCATAGCTTCCATGCAGTTCATGCAGTTGTAAAGAAGTGCATGAACAAGTAATTCCTACATCTTGGATCTTTGTGCATCAGGTGACTAATACCTGTTTTGGTCATGTGCATAAACAAAACAAAAACACACATTTGTTCTAATTTTGAAACAATCGGACATATTGCGTAATTGCCCACTGATAAACAGTTTACAGTGGCTGATACCAGTGCCGATATCTAGAGAGCAGGATGGCTGATGTAATGCTGAAATATATATAAGTAAATAATTAATTTAAAGGAATAGTTCACCCAAAAATTTAAATTTAGGTCATACAAGATGTAGATCAGTTTGTTTCTACATTGGAAGAGATTTGGTGAAATGTAACACTCTGTCACTTGCTAACCAATGGATCCTCTGCAGTGAATGGGTGCCGTCAGAATGAGAGTCCTATAACAGCTGATAAAAACATCACGATAATCCACGCGACTCCAGTCCATCAATTAACTTGTGAAGTGAAAAGCTGTAAACAAACCCATCATTAAGATGTTTCTAACTCCAAACCATTGCTTTCAGCGAAAATGCTTTTTCTAGTGAAAAGAATAAAAAATCTTGTCTTAATCAGGAGAGAAATATGCACAGATCAAGCACCATTTAAAAGTAAAAACAGTCCTAACAGTTCTAAATGAGTATGTCGGTGGATTTTGATGCGAGAGGACATCAGAGAATGGACTTTTTAACTGGAGCAATCGTTATCATGAATTATAGACTGGTATTTTAGCCAGAAGCGACAGATTTGTTTCTTAAAATCAGCTGTTCAAAAACTCATTCTGACGGCACCCATTCACTGCAGAGGATCCGTTGTTGAGCAAGTGATAGAATGCCACATTTCGCCAAATCTGTTCCAATAAATAAACAAACTCATCTACATGTTGAATGGCTCAGCAAATTTTTATTTTTGGGTGAACTATTCCTTTAATGATATCATATTACACTATATTTACTCAAAATCCACATAAAATTTAAAATAGAAAATGTTTGTTATTCTTTAACAAGGCTTTTGTTCGATTTTGGACCTGACGCAGGGGAATAGTAAAACTTTTGTTAAGTGAATATAGTTATGGACCGATAATGATAATCTCAAAATGAACCAAATATTGTCCAATGAATCAATTTTGTTGACTGTTTGCTGATATCCACCGCATTCAGTTCAGCTTTCTGCCTCTGCTCTCATGGTTACCTTTAGTGCCATAAGGAATCTTTACAGTGGTTTCAAGCAGGCCAGTGTAAACTACCTAAATAAGCTTCATCTTTAAATTTGCTCACATGACGGCTCTTAACTGAGCTGTTGATTTTGCCTTAGGTATCATATGTTCAGTTAATATTCCAAATGGAGTATTATGATGTTAATTATAATCATATAATGTAATTAATGACTGTGCACCATGTCAGAACTGTGCAATCTGTTTATCATACACATGCACATTTTATGTTACATTGTGTTTATTAATTTGTTTTGCTTTTGGGTGTATTTGTATGCCATTATTTCAGTCACAACGAGGTAATGCTTCCATTCAGAGATGGGAATTAGTCTCAGATGTATCATTCCTAAATGTGTAGAAAAAAAACAAAAAACAGCAAGGCCTATATTTCCCACTGAAATGTCCTTTATATAGGACATTTTATTTTGATGCAGAAATGTCATTTTTTGATCTTAAAATTCATTCTCCTAGCCCGTCATAATATGCAGAGACGAAATAAACCATTTGGTCTCTGGCACGATCAAAACACTGCTCTGTTTGTTGGAGAATCCCAACCAATGGCATGAGTCGGGGGCGGGGTTATGACATACTGCAGCATTGACAGTAAAGCTCAAATAGGAAGCACTGTTTTACTTTTGACTGCTCCATCACCCATATTTGTTTCTCTCTTTATGAGGATCTTTATGGTCCCTTTTGCAAAGCTGTGAACTTAAACTCCTCTTCTGTTATTCCCACATGTGTGCATGTTCTACTGTATCCATGGTTTTACAAGAAGAAGAGCACTCACTTTAGTTGACAATAAAATTATGAGTTGACATATGGCCATTAAAATGTACTTTTCATTCTCTATAACAACTCACAAGCATGTTTGTGTTTTTAAACTTTGTATATTTGAAAATTACACTACCTTTTCCCCGTTTTCTCCCTTGCGGTCACATCTTTGATTCAATTATTCTATATATAGCGATAATAAAAAATAATTTAATTTGAAAAATAATTCAATTTGGATTTAATTAAAAGTAGTTTTGACATGTCGTGGCTTAACCAAAAACAGACCCACTTCTGTGTATTTGATCTATATTTGGCACTTTGTGAAGTTTAGAGACTATAATTTGTGACTAAAGAGTTTGATTCATTTGGACAGAAGGTTCAAAATATACACAAACACAACTGTAGAGACTTCAGATTGACACTACTGCTCAAAATGATAGAAATGACAAATTCATCTTAACCTTACTGCTGTTTTATTTGTTTATTTAATTCTTACACAGTCGATGGTTGATGTTTAATTTCTCCTTTTTTGATTGACAATAGTCCAGCGCAATTATCTGTATAAAGTACTTTTTAAAAAAAATCATTTTAAAAATCTTTTTTTTTTTTTCACTGATAAAGCTTTTTGGCATAAATGGTTCAGTTGATGAAGCACTGAGCTGCAAGCTTAAAGGAATAGTTCAAATGAAAATTTGCTGAAAATGTACTCACCCTCAGGACATCCAACATGTAGATGTTTGTTTATTTTTTGGAACAGATTTGGAGAAATGTAACTGCTCACCAATGGATCCTCTGCAGTGAATGGGTGCCGTCAGAATGAGAGTCCAAACAGCTGATAAAAACATCACAATAATCCTCAAGTAATCCATATGACTCCAGTCCATCAGTTAATGTCTTGTGAAGCAAAAGCTGTGTGTTTGTAAGAAGAAGAAAAATAAGGCATTTTATAAACTTTAAACTGCATTTGGCCAAAATAGTCCAAATAGAAGTCCGTGATCTATATGATAAAGCATCCTCCAGTGAAAAAGTCCATCCCCTGTTGGACTTTTCTTTTACTTGTAAATGGTGCTTATTCTGTGCATATTTCTCTCCTGATTCAGATGAGGATTATTGTGATGTTTTTATCAGCAATTTGGACTCTCAGTCTGACGGCACCCATTCACTGTAGAGGATCCATTGGTGCACAAGTGATGTAATGCTACATTTCTCCAAATTTATTCAGATGAAGAAACAAACACATCTACATCTTGGATGGCCAGAGTGTGAGTAAATTTTCAGAAAATGACAATTTTTGAGTGAACTATTTCTTTAAGTTGCATGCCATATAATGCCAACATGTCAGAAACTGGATGACGTGATGTTAAGATTTTATGATGTACAGATCTGTTGCTCAAAACAGTCTGGTGTTGTATCACTTGACATCTAGAACTATTAAATTATACACTGCCATTTATATAAAACCTATTGGTCTTTTCTTGTGTATGTGTGATGCCTGTGGATAGTTTTCAAGGTTCGGTGCTTTCTCAACATTAAATCAGCTAGTTTTGCTTGAAGAATATTTTTCTAGAATAATCTTGGTCTTTCTTTGAATTTCTTCAAATGGGTCATTTCTGACTAACCTTTTCATCCATACTCAAATTGTGGCCTTATATCTTAAAGGATAACACATGTAATCTTTGAATATTATGTAAGTTCTTACCAAAATGAAAAATTATTTTGGGTTACCTGAAAAAGAGAGATGTATGAACTGACCTCAGGTTTTGGAAGATCTGGGATTATTTATTTGAATATGTAATCACATAGTGCATCAAAACATATTAAAATAATAGGAAAATAAATGAGAAATAAATGAAAAAGACAAAAATTATGTTGGTCTCAAAGGGTGTCTTTCTAAAACATTTTTAAAATAAATATATTCTTTTGATATTCAGTGGCCTCAAAATGTATTTGGACACTTAGGTGGTATTATAGATGTCTGAATACCATTGTTTAAAAAAAAATATCAAACCAAGTTTATTTATTTAATTGAAATAAAGATACCACAAGCCCATAAAATAAGTTGTTTGAAAAAAATACAAAAAATATTTTGACATGTTCTGGTTGTCAAATATTGCACGGACCAGTTGGTTAAAAGCAGTGTTATTTTAGTATCATTGAGATACTATTATAGTTTTTATTCATATTTTGAATTAGTTTTAATAATATGGTTGTGTTTTTTGTCATTTTAAATATGTCTGTATAATATAGATCAAGTTAAACTAAATGAAAATGAAAAATGTTGCCTTGGTACCTATCTGAAATAAAATAAGTTTAAACTTCATTTTATTTTTATATATTTTATTTTACTTTGGTGTATTTTATTTCAAATAAAGAAAATCTTATGCTTTTTTTTTTTAGTTAACTAGAGTATAATAATCCTGTTTAAAAGTATGTGCAAAAATGTAACTAAAATGTAGTTATACACTAGCATACACTTATATATTTTTTTTATCTAATAAAATGTTTAGTTATGTTTTATGTGTTCAAACATGTTTTGGGGCCACTATGTTCTCTGTATTTACATATCTGGAAAAGTCATGAAGAAAGGTGTTAAACAGTCAAGAGAAGGAAAATACATGGCATGAAGAAATACACTGAGTTCTTGGGTATTTGAAAAAAGGCTGGGAATTTCCCTCATATTTGCTGTCCTAGTTATGCGGGGCCAATGACGGCACAGGTCTTCTGTCTTCTGGAGGTGTGTGTTTGAGATGAAGAGCGAATGGAAGCTTCATTAGCACTTTCAAAAAGGTCCTTCAGTTTTGGATGAAGGTCACCCCACACATCACCCATCTGAGGAATGAAAAAATAAATAATAATTAAAGTTGCAAGCAGCATTGAAAGGGCCCTCCCACCTGGGCTCACCGTCACCTGGTGGCTTTAGGAAAACAGCGAATCTTGGGCAATATGCTTTTAAAGTGGTAAACATAGGAGGGATATGCCATTTAAAGTAATTTATATGTGCCAAACTTCCTGCTGCCAGCTGGTGGCGCCATGACTATAACTGAATATTGCCATGTAGATGTCTTCAGGCCAGCACTTTTATCAAAGATGTGAAGTTTGGTGCAGATTGAACATTGCATATTTAAGTTAGTGTAAAACAAAACATTTCCTGTTGCCAGCAGGTGGTGCTATGATTATAACTGATTATGGGCCTTTAGATGTGTTCAAGCCAGGACTCTTATCGAATGTGTGAAGTCGGGAGTCTTTTTTGTAGGTACTGGTGTGTTACATGTGTCTACCGAATTTCGTACATGTGTGTGAAACATAGCTCGAGGGGCACTTTGTTGAAATTTTATAGGTGGCGCTATTGAGCCATTTTGCCACACCTACTTCTGAAACCCATATCAGATATAAATCTTCTGGCGAACATGTTTAGGCCCTCAAAAATGTGATTCATTTTGGAGAAGAAGAAGAAGAAGAAACTGAGCAATTCCAATAGGGTCCTTGCATCTTGCTCAGGCCCAAAATACACAGTTGATAGAATTCTCTTTAGAGTTGATAAAACAATCTGAAGTAATAGAGTTATTAGAAACACACCTCTTTGTGTCCTTGTATTTGTGAGTGGACAAATGTCCCCAGTATTGAAGTCACAAGGGGCAGATAGGTGAAGACCAGCTGGGTTTCTTGATGCAGACACAAAAGAGAGAAATAGCTTCTCATCTCCATGGTGATAATTGTGTTCTCCTGCTGTAGGATGAAACAGAATAATATTTAGTTCACCTGTCAGTGATGAGGATTTTATGCTTTCTGTAGGTTACATTGTTATGCTAGCTGGTGGCCCCTTTCGTGTGTGTGTGTGTGTGTGTGTGTGTGTGTGTGTGTGTGTGTGTGTGTGCGCACATTTTTGTGACAAATGAGGACATAAATTTGTATAATGACAAGGCATGACATAGGTATCAAAAGGAGAAGGTGACTTTTCAGGACATTACCCCATGTCCCCACTTTTCAAAACGCTTATAAATCACACAGAATGGAGTGTATTGAAAATCTGAAATAGCACAAAGTTTCCTGTAACGTGTAGGGTTGGTGTGGGGCAATAGCACATACAGTTTGTACACTATAAAAACCATTACGCCTATGGGATGTCCCCACTTTTCACAAAAACAAACATGTGTATGTGTTTTATGTGTTGATTTTTTATGACTTTTACATGACCTTTCCAGTCATTCTTGATGATGACCCATTAGCATTTTTGAAAATCAGCTGAATTCAGACCAATTCGCCAAGGGGCCGATCACACAGAACACGGTTTTGAATTTCACTGAGCAGTTTTCCTATTGTTTTAGTAAGGGCTAGACGAACTTGTTAAAAGTTGCATTTGCGTCTCGATATTTTGCAGCGTCTCGCATAATGCGTATTGATGCCACGAACTTCTGTTTCTATGGCGTTTATACACAGAAATTGACTTTGGCGTGTATAATACGCGTGTTTTGCGTGCATATAATACGCACTTTTCGCGTGCATTTGATACGCAATTTGTTGGCGTGCATATGATAAGAAGTTTTAGCGTAGGCCCCTACATATAATATGCACCAACCCCACACCCCTAATCCTAACCATAGCGTATCACATGCACGCCAAAGTCAATTTCTGCGTATAAATAGCACGCCAAATAGACACTTTCGTGAGATCGGGTAGCGCGTATTCACCTTCATTCTGAAAATGCCTCACTCAAGTTAAATGTAGGCTACATGTAGGCTAATTTAGAAATGTCTCTATAAATTGCGTTCTTTATTAAACTGCCCTGCCTCTTATGTTTTTAAAAGCAAAAACCTTCTGTGCAAATCACCTCTAATGACTGATTTATGAACCGTTTTGAGTGATTCAAGAATAGTATTTATAATAGAATAGAATTATAGAATTATATATATATATATATATATATATATATATATATATATATTACATTCCATTTTCCATATATGGGAAACATTCATTATTCATTTTCACCAAAAAAAAAAAAAAAAAAAAGTTATGTGCTGTATATAATATATTTTTTATATTTCTAGGCTGTGAATGTGTGAACCCTGCAGGATTACAAATGTTTTTCTTGTGGACAGTACACCATGGCAGTATTTCTACCTGTATACTTTAGTTTTGTTAAGTGTAGTTTGCATGTTGGTGTGTTTGCTATATGTTTTACCTGTGAGAGTCGAGACTCTGGTTGCTCAGTGCTGTTCTGGTATTTTAAGTGTGTAGCCACAGGCCCGCTGCGCTTTTCAAATGCTCTCTGATGCTCTAGTAACGCGCCACTGTCATGACGATCACACAAGTCCTATACACATACACATATACATCCAAAATTATTAGCACCTGAATGTCCTTAGAAATTGGTTCAGTCATACATGCAGAATAATATATGACCAAACTCATATTACCCCATCTTATACCAGCTGCATATGCCCCATTAACATCCATTAAAACAATTTTGTTGCAAAAATTGATATAAAAAGTTTTATACAAACAGTACTCACTTTGTATGACTGCAGCTGTTCAAGGAGAAGGTTCAGTTTCTCCACCACCTCATCCTCCTCTCTGCTGCCCTGGTGTGTAAGAAGTGGTTCGAAATACTGCGTTTAATTTCTTATTGTGGGTGTCATGATAACATTGAGGTGCTTTGAAGCTTTTTGTTCATACGTTCAGTACAGTTCGGTGATCTACATAATTGCAGTCATTTTTGTAGTGGTGTTTGTGATTAGATAATGCTCAATAATGATCATGTTTTAATACCTGGTGTGCAGCTTTGTCGGCGAGAAGACCAAATTCTCCTGACAACTCTACAAGTGACTTCCTCTGTGTTTTCCATGCTTTGCTCATTGTAGCATTCACCGGCAGGTCTGACGTGTCTGAGCCCAGTTCACTGTTGAAGAGGCATATTTTCAATAAAACATACCAGTGTTATTATTGTTAACTAAAATTAAAACTATTAAAAACATTAGTCTTATGACTATAAAAAGTCATAAAAATACCAAACAAACGTACACATTTGTAACTAAATTTAAAATCTAAAAATATGAATTATAAAAGTAATTCAAAATATTAATAAAAACAAATTAATATATTTAAATATTAAATTAAAATATTAAACACAAACATCTAAACACTGATAGAAAAATAGACACTTGTCTTATTAGTTTTTAAATATAAATATTTACTAATTCATAAATTAATGTTAACATTAATATTATCAACAGATCAAACTGTGCAGCTATACTTTTGCACATTGTACATTAGCCATGAATATTTGTGGGTATTTTTTTTTATATCACTCCAGTTCACTCTATTTATAAATATTGATACTTAATATTTATATTGAAATCAATTCATTAAAATCCATATCCATATATGTTTAAATTAAATGAATAATTATAAATATGACCATATTCAGCTCAGTATGGTCTGTAGTGCTCACCTCAGGTCTTTGCCAAACATGAGCAGATCTGTTGAGTTCTCCCGTGAACGCTGAGCCATGCGCTCAGCTACATCTCTGAGTTTATTGAAACTGCTGTGGATATTTGCAATGACCTCTCGATTAGCGGCAGCCTGGGTCTGGATGTCCTCAGGTAGGTACACCTTAAAAATGACATGCAATATTCATTTTGTGTGTCAGTTTACTTTCAAAAAGCACTGTGGTGATACACTGGTACAAGTGGTTCTTTGATATATACCAATAGCATGATATTTGCATGTTTTTTCAAAGAATATCATAGTATTTTAATTTCATGCTAGCTTTTACCCACCTTGCCATGCAAGGCCATTTGGGAGGTCAGAAACTCATCACCTGTCTTTTTATATGCATCACGCAGCATATTTTGAACCTCCTGCAACACACACAAAAAGATTCAACTTTGAAACAATCAGCAATTATCATGTTTGGGCAAAATATGAATTAATTATACTGCCATCTGCTGGTTTGAGGGCTTACCGCGTTGCTTGCCGACAGAAAGATGTTGACCAGCTCATCTCCTGCCAGGACTGGATGTCTAATCACCAAGGTCATAAACCTTTGTAGACCACGGCGGCGGCTATCATTGAACTCTCGGTCTGATATTGAGTTCAAAACTGAAAATGAAGAAAAAACTGAGTTTTAGTTACACAAGAGTGTAGAATTAAGAAACAAACTCATTTGCAGAGTTTGTTCAAATCTCACCGCCTTTAAGGATGCGTTTGGGGGGCAGAGGCGGGACCATCCTGTAGATGAACTTTTGCAGCAGCAGACCATGGAACACCTCAAAATCACTGTACCTGCGCTGAACCGGGATCTGGAAACACTGTATAAAAGGAATGAAGTAGTTAATATTATATAGGGAATACAGAATGGCATACATAAGTAAAAATTTAGTTTACCTTGCTAACAATACGGTACTCCACATGTTTGAGAAATGGCAGTCCTTTCCTTCGAGGCTCTATCTCCACCAGCACACTGTCCCCCAGTTCCTTTAAGGATAGCCCATCCACCACAGGGTTTTGCTGACCTAGATGCATTTTCGCACCTGACAACAAATGCACAGGTTCAGTTAAGAGCGTGCAAATTATTCAGTGATTTTCAGGAGGGTCAAATTGTTGAAAAGCTCCATGGAAAAATTTATTGGGGGTCATTTTGCTCCACCCAACTTTTTGTGCACAGGTCACCAAATATTAACTTACACAAAACATACGCTATTGTTTAATGATGCTGCCATGCAAGAGCTTGTTTTGTTTTGAAATAAATTTTTATTGAGCAAGGACACAATAAATTGATCAAATGTGACAGTAAAGACATTTACAATGTTACAAAAGTTTTCTATTTCAAATAAATGCTGTTCTTCTGAACTTATTTATCAAGAATTCTTAAAAACTGCAAAAAATACAGTTTTCACAAAACTATTCAGCAGCACAACTGTTTTCAACATTGAGAATAATAAGAAATGTTTCTTGAGAAGCAAATCAGCATTACTACATGTTTCGCTGAAGACCGGAGTAATGATGCTGAAAAGTCAACGTCTCCATCAGAGGAATAAATTAGATTTTAAAATACATCAAATTTAATGTCACAATATTATTGTTTTTACAGTATAGAAATTAATGCAGCTCTAGTGCGCATAAGAGACTTCTTTCAAAAAATCTTACCAACCCCAAACATGTGATATAAACTTATTTAAATGAATATCGAGTGTCAGATCCCACCGAAACAAAAAGTCTGTTATTTGCTATAGTCAGTTATTTTTACTCTGGACATTAGAGGATGATTTTGCGTTTGAAATAACTGCGGTTGATTGACTGAAAATTCAATATCCATTTTGTATTATATAATGCTCATGCAAATCACTAAAAAACAGGGAATATTGTGATGGATTTAGAATCATCCCCAATATGGTTTAACTGAAGCGTTTTAATCTTCTGTAGAACAAAGTGACCTATTTCACATCAGCTATGCTTGAAAAGAGCGACCATGTGAGATGATTTATATTTATTGTGCATAAGGCTTACTGATAGATACATGTAAGGTATGAGTTGTGATTTTGCCATTTGGCATCTTTTAACATAATTTATTTCTATTTGTTGTATTTGATTTAATGTTTACTCTACATATAGGTATCTTAAATGTAAATACATCAATGCTGTCTGTCTCTCATGTCTCGGTGTGTAATTAGGGTCTGTAAGCTCTTTGTGAAAATAGGATTTGTTACCTTGTCACTGGGGCAATGGGTGATTTCAGGTGATCCTCAAGTTTTGATGGAACACTGATATGCACAGGTCTGTGAAACAAATATGAGAAATTGCTATTGTAACTCGCTTATAGCTACATCTACAACAAAGCACATTCAACGTTGATTTAATGCTCTTTTATAATACAAAAAGCAGCTTGAATCACAGCACTGAAATCAGTATGCCTTGAATTATAAATATATATCTTTGCACTTTAAAAAGCCTCCAATGAAACATTACATCTAAAAAGCAATATAATTTCAAATACCTTTTTAGTACTTTATTTTTATTACACATCAAACATGAATGCACATGTAAAATAACTCTACTCTCCATCAAATGCAAAAGCTCATACAAGAACATTACGATTGTTTTTCTGGAGTGAAGTGATTTTAAGATGTCTCATTACTTACAAGATTGCCGATGTGTATGAATATCGTCAGTATCCCAAATAGACCTCGGTTCGCACCTCAACTGCCCTTTTCACGCTTAACATCTGACTGTGGCTGTATAACACCAGCAGATCAGATCTCAGTCTCATCTCTCTCCCTCCCTCCCTCCCTCCTTCCCTCCCTCTCTCCTTCCCTCCCTCTTTCTCTCTCTCTCTCTCTCTCTCTCACGTTGCTCTTTCCCTCCCCTTCTCTTTGCATCCCTCAACACACACATATTACCATTAATCACCTTAAGAGGATAGGACCTCTTTAAAAAAATCATCACAGCCTCTTGGAAGGCAAGCTGGAATTAAAGCTTACGTAACTGGGTTATAATAATGAGAGTGGCCTGGCGAAAGATTTAGGGTATTTGCACAGACTTTAAAAGCTTTGCAATAGAGCTGCTTGATAACTAGTTTCAAGCAGAGAGGGTGACTCAGGTCACACATTCATACACCGCCGTTACGAATTCATTGACAGAATAGTCTCCTATTTGAATAAATAATCATAGTTCTAGATAAATTATTGAAGAGATTGTAACAGTTGGCTTTTAATACACTCAAGTAATCCCCATACCAAATCCATCTATGAGAAGTCCATCTCCATCATCACGTGTGGGTAATGTAATGTAGCAGTACTAAATGACCAATGGAAGGTCATAGACACTACTTTTTTCCCCCCACAGTTACCATTAAATATCAAATTATAACAGCAGCGCAGGATTATGACCCCTGCAGCGCTGCAGCTGTTCACTGTTCCCTCTTTCTGTAACATTATTTTAATGACTATCACTGAAAGTTTCATTTTACCCCCCCCCCCCCCCCCCCATTTAATTTGATAAATTTGTTTATAAATTTGTTTATTGTCTAGGAGAATAACCCTTCAGCCATACTAGAAAGCTTACTTTAGATAGATAGATAGATAGATAGATAGATAGATAGGTATAGACAGACAGATATCTATCTATCTATCTATCTATCTATCTGTCTGTCAGTCTGTCAGTCTGTCTGTCTGTCTGTCTGTCTATCTATCTATCTATCTATCTATCTATCTGTCTGTCTATACCTATCTATCTATCTGTCTATCTATCTATCTATCTATCTATCTGTCTATCTGTCTGTCTATACCTATCTATCTATCTATCTATCTATCTATCTATCTATCTATCTATCTATCTATGTATCTATCTATCTATCTATCTATCTATCTATCTATCTATCTATCTATCTATCTATCTATCTATCTATCTATCTATCTATCTATCTGTCTGTCTGTCTGTCTGTCTGTCTGTCTATCTATCTATCTATCTATCTATCTATCTATCTATCTATCTGTCTCTGAATATTTATTATATAACTCAGGCATTCTATCAATTATGTAGTAAGACACTGATGCATTCATGGTACACAAAAAGGCTAGGCTAATATAAAATGTTAGATTTTTTCTAATACAGTTTCAAGTAGGCTATATTTTTACATAAGAGACACATAAAACGCCTATCTATCTTAAAAAGAAAAGATAGAAAAAACCAAGTGGTATTTTAAGAATTCACAAACTACATCATTTGAATGGAGCTGTACTTCAAACAGGGGAGTGCTCAATCACCACAGTGTGCGCACGCGTTGCGCAGAGCTGACGCACATGAGCACGTTTCATTTGCTGACTATTGTCATGTTAAACATTTTCGGTTGCTAGACGACAATAATGCACATTACACCCGTGCAGCGAAGAGAGACGCGAAACGACGCTGAGCAATATTATTGCGTTTACTCCGTAGCTTTTACACACAATTCCGACGTAGGATCTGCTACTTTTCTTAACGGCGACATCAGGAAACAGCTGCATCTTGAGAACTTCTTAAGACCCCCTACCCATGTCAATGCTCATTTATGCTGTTTTATATTAGGATTGATACGACTCTTTGACATGAGAAAAATAAGATTTCCTGCTGCATCATAATAGCCTACTCGGACATTACAGGTCGTACCTCCATGAGAAAGTATTATGGTCCTCCTATTGTCTGTAAAAGATGATGATAAAATAAAAACAAGCCATCACAAAAGCTATAATGTCTGTAGTAGCTGGAGAACTTGTCACTGAAGAGGAGGTGGAGGATCTGGTAAGTACATTAACCGTTTTCATAGATGTTCTGGACTGTAACATCAACAAAAATACCATACAATACCATGATTTTTGGAGTGCCTATGCCTTGGGATACCACCTCTTGCAGAAAGTTATGCAAATACCATGTCATATGTATAGAGTAATTATCATTTAGGGGCATTGGTTATATTGACGTTAAATGCTATTACCATTTGATATACTACTTAGTAGTATGTTTTTTTATTAATGTATATGTAATTTCTTTGTTTTCAAGGCAGAGGACAGCCTCTGTAGCAGCTATGTGTCCGACACTGAAAAGGTGAGATGGACATTTTTTAAGCCAGCCTGTTAGTTTGACTGAATCTTTCATTCTTCAATCTTTGAATCTTTGTGTCTGATTGTTGGATTTCTTTTTAGAAATCAAGAAAAAAGAAAGTTTCAGGCAGACCACCTCCTTCTCCTAGTAAGTTTAAGATTTAGAAATACTTTTAGAAAGTTACTTTTAAAAGAAACGCGTTTCTTGCGTTACTCCCTTAAAAGTAACTAATTGCATTACTTATTTACTTTTTATGGAAAGTAATGTGTTGCTTTACTTTTGCGTTACTTTTTATTACCTGGGCCTAGCTCATTTTTCTTTCTTCAGCAATACAAAAATGAATCATAATCAAAAGTTGCTTTATAGTATGGTTGAATTGGATTATCGAAGGTTAGCGATTAATAAAATGGGATTTTTATTTAATGCATTTAATTATTGCAGGTTTGTGTCATATTCTAAGTTTGCATGTCACTGTTTTCGTTCATTTTGAGAAATAATGAAGCTGTTTTTGTGCAGGTGAGATAAGTAAATGTGTGTTCACATTTAACCATCATGTTTGCACAGTACACACAATGCATCTGCACTTGTTTCCGATTTCTCTTAATATAGGGACAGGAGAGCTGGAAAAAAAATGGAAAAAACCAAATTAACTGGCATTACTTATTTGAAAACGTAACTCAGATATTTTCTAAAGTAATGTTACCTTACTAGTTACTTAAAAATGTAATCTGATTACGTAACTTGTGTGACTTGTAATGCGATACCCCCAAAACTGACCATCAAGAGAGGATAAAAATTGTGAAAATTGCTGTATTTGCTAATTTAATTATGGAGTACTAATGCAACTATATACACTACAAAAATGCTTTTAAAATAATAAATAATTTTCTTTAAATAAAGGGTCACCATATCTGAACAGTGCAAACTTGCATCTGAAGAGAGCTCCAGTAGCATCGTGGAGGACAGTGAAAGGGACACAGCTCCAAAACTATAAAACCTCTCCAGCTGGTACACCGAAGGACGTCTGGCTGCACTTACAGAATGATGGACATGGTCTGTCCCTTTTTTAATAATGTTGCTAAAACTTTACACTGTGTTCTGCATTTTACCATTTTAAATTATGTATCTTCTACTGAAAAAGATGTAGATAAGTTTACATTATAAGACCCAAACAAAGGGCAACTCTGCACAAGATTAAACTGCTGTTGTGCTTCTCAGAAAAATGTATCTTGTTTCTGGAAAACTAAACAAAATAACTACTATCACAGAAATCACATTTGAAGGTCGTAAACCTTTTGCTCTTAATATTGGATCGGTAACTGAGAAACACTAGCTCAGGATCAAAATGCTTAGCTATATGCATTTGAAAGACATGCAAATGTAATTTATTCCTATAAAGCCTATTGTTTCATATTTGAAAAATGAATTTCTAAGGCCTGATCAAACCTTGCTGAAAAAACCTGTTGTATACAGTCGACAACATGTACATGCCTTCTATCCTCTCATTGATAGTACATACTTTTTAGCAAGAAAAAGACCTAGTATAATTGTAAAAATCACACGTCTTTTTTTGCTGTTAATTTTTTTATAAAGTAAACATGAGAATAACTTTTATATTGTTAGTAATATTTCAAGATGGACTGAAACAACTGAGGTTTACTTGATCAAAAAGTAAAAATTTGCATACTTCAGGGACATTGTCAAAGTCTCCAAAAGGTGCGGATTACAGTGTCACACAGACCAGCATCTCAATGACCAGCACACCCGAATACTTGAAGGAGGCCTTAGGAATGAAAAAGCCAAAATATTCCCGCTCTGCATCCAACGGTGAGATAAAACTATCTATAGACATACACCTGAATTGTCCATATAACAGTTATTATAATTTTTATTTTTGTCACCATGCAATTATATTTACAATTTTTTGTCAGGTTATGTTCCAGGGACCCCAGACTACAAAGATAAGGAGGAAATGTATGATGAAATAATTGATCTAAAAAAGGTGAAGTTCACCTCTCGCACACTCACTCGCTGACGTATGAGTGCTTTTGAGGATGTGTTTTTAGAATTTTGATTACATCAGACAGCATGTTTTCAAAGAATTGAGCTTTATATCCGTTGTCATACTATCTGTCCTATATGTATATCAGGGATTAGTGGTTAGGATTAGTGTGTCCCAAATCATAATTTGTTAAAAATAGCATTACAAATGTTCCTGGATGGCCTGTTATTTTTGATGGATTTTAGGAAATATGTATCTATACAAGTGTTTTGGGCTAATATTACCCGCAATGCCAGTGGATGGAAATGGAATGGAGGAAATTGTGTAATAGTATTGTGTAATACTAGCAGTAGTACTAGTACTAATAATAGTTTAGCAAATTCTGTCTGTTAAGATGAATATGCTTTCTCATTCTAGTATGTAGCTTTCATATGTGAAGTAAGCACACTGAAATTTCATGTTTGTTCTCCATTTTCTCAGACCATCCAGTCTCAAAAGGCTGAATCGGACAAGATGAAAGCCAAGCTGCGGCGTCTTGAAGAAGAAAGCACTAAAAAAGACAGACAAATTGAACAGCTGTTGGATCCAGTGAAGGTGATGAGCAAACCTCAGCAAATCCATCAGCAGAGATGAGCTGGAATAGTTGATATGAGTTGCTAAGTGTGAATGTAGCCAGTTTCACATCACTTGCATAAACTGTAGTGTAACTGCAAAAGCAGGCTGCCATTAAGCGTTCACACTTTGTAACTGAAAAGAATATGATTTCTTGAATTACAGACTTTTAGATTGCTAAAAAAATCTATTTCAAATATATGCTGCTCTTTTGATGCTTCTGCTTATCAAAGAATCCTGAAAAAATGTTTCATAGTTTCCACAAAAATATTAATAGTAAGCAGCACAACTGTTTTCAACTGGGATAATAATACGACATATTTCCTGAGCACCAAATCAGCATATTAGAATGATTTTTGAAGGATCATGTGACACTGAAGAAAACAGAAATGCTATTTTCAGTTAAAATAAAATACTGTTTTTTACAGTAGCCTTTGTGAGCATAAAAGGCTTATTTCCAAAACACTTAAAAAATATTACTGACCTCAAAAGTTTGAATGTAGTGAAAATTAAAGGTGTTCTCTCAGAGCTTAAAAAAAATAATGTTTAATGTGAAATAATTATTTTTGTGTTGATAATATAGGACCCAGAGTATGCTAGGGGTTTAGTGGACAGAAAGACTGATCCTAGATCGGTGAGTATGCCTTTATAAAAATCTCACACAACCTCACAATCACAATTCATCAGATCAATGATTTTGATGAATGATATAATATGAAAAATGTGTTTTTCTCTTTTTGAACACACCAGATCATTAACGGACTGAAACAGAGGGTTTTACGATTGGAGCAGCAGTGCAAAGAAAAAGAGAATGCCTTAAGGTCTGATGCTAAATGTCATTTATATTGTACTGTCATGCAATTAATCAGGTTATCGTGAATCAATAAAGTGTGAATAAACTTCACTTTAGCATAAGAGTTACAGGCTAAGTGAAGTCTAAAAATCTTAATGGACATTAAAATTATTTAACTTGAAAATAACATTTCTAATGCTTTTAGGATTTTCGAATTGAGAGCTTACAGCTCATGAAAGTCAAAAATCAGTATCTCAAAATATTAGAATATTTACATTTGAGTTTGAATAAATGACCATCCCTACAGTATAAATTCTGGGTATCTCTTGTTCTTTGAAACCACAATAATGGAGACGACTGCTGACTTGGCAATGATCCAGAAGACGAACATTGACACCCTCCACAAAGAGGGTAAGTCACAGAAGGTCATTACTGAAAGGTGTGGCTGTTTACAGAGTGCTGTATCAAAGCATATTAAATGCAAAGTTGACTGGAAGGAAGAATTTGGGTAGGAAAAGGTGCACAAGCAACAGGGATGACCGCAAGCTTGAGAATACAGTCAAGCAAAGCCGATTCAAACACTTGTGAGAGCTTCACAAGGAGAGAACTGAAGCTGGAGTCAGTGCATCAAGAGTCACCACGCTCAGACGTCTTCAGGAAAAGGGCTACCAAGCCACTTCTGAACCAGAGACAACGCCAGAAGCATCTTAACTGGGCTGTGGAGAAAAGAACTGGACTGTTGCTCAGTGGTCCAAAGTCCTCTTTTCAGATGAAAGTAAATTTTACATTTCATTTGGAAATCAAGGTCCCAGAGTCTGAAGGAAGAGCGGAGAGGCACAGAATCCATGTTGCTTGAAGTCCAGTGTGAAGTTTCCACAGTCTGTGATGATTTGGGCTGCCATGTCATCTGCTCGTGTTGGTCCACTGTGTTTTCTGAAGTCCACAGTCAACACAGCCATCTACCAGGAAATTTTAGAGCACTTCATGCTTCCTTCTGTTGACAAGCTTTATGGAGATGCTGATTTCATTTTCCAGCAGGACTTGGCACCTGCCCACACTGCCAAAGGTACCAAAAGCTGGTTCAATGACCATAGTGTTACTGAGCTTGATTGGCCAGCAAACTCGCCTGACCTGAGCCCCATAGAGAATCTGTGGGGTATTGTCAAGAGGAAGATGAGAGACACCAGACCCAACAATGCAGAAGAGCTGAAGGCCACTATCAGAGCAACCTGGGCTCTCATAACACCTGAGCAGTGCCACAGACTGATCGACTCCATGCCACGCCGCATTGCTGCAGTAATTCAGGCAAAAGGAGCCCCAACTAAGTATTGAGTGCTGTACATGCTCATACTTTTCATTTTCATACTTTTCAGTTGGCCAAGATTTCTAAAAATCCTTTCTTTGTATTGGTCTTAAGTAATATTCTAATATTTTGAGATACTGATTTTTGACTTTCATGAGCTGTAAGCTCTAATCATCAAAATTAAAAGAAATAAACATTTGAAATATATCAGTCTGTGTGTAATGAATGAATATAATATACAAGTTTCACTTTTTGAATGGAATTAGTGAAATCAACTTTTTGATGATATTCTAATTATATGACCAGCACCTGTATGTGTGTGTGTGTGTATTGTTTTTGGCAATTATTTTAAAAGTACAACTTTTTTGTACAGGCTTTCAAATATTTTTTGCTTCCATTGAAGGTTGTTCAGTTTTTATGTTGATAAAAACTAGATACTTCTGGACACCAGTGTATGATGAATTGTTGTTTGAAGAATGAATTTGCCATTACAGTCAGCTTCAGGGTGACCTCAAAACTACCAACATGCAGGAAATGAAGATCACTGTGGAAACCTACTTCGAAGAGGTATTATTTTATATAAAGCTAAATATATATTTTTTTAAATATTTATAAATAATACATGTTTAATTATAATACAAATGTTTTCATTTTTAAGGTTCAAAGATTGCAAGCACTTTTAGAGTCAACTGAAAGAAGGTGCAAACATTGTTCGTTTTACTTGTAATTTGATGGTCCCTTTGAGCTTGTGTTTTGATTTAGTCTTTCTCTCACTCTCTTTTTCTCTGTTCAGTTATAAGGCAGATAGCAAAAACATCAGGCGGCAGAACAAGACCCTTAGTGCAACGGTTCTGAAACTCACAAACACTGTTCACCACCTGGAGAACGAGAACCAGGAACTCAAAAAAGAATTGACACTGGAAGAGATGAACATGATGGACAGCCCTGCATGCCGAGCCAAGGGTACTTCAATATACAAAAGCACATCTAAACTTAGATTTAGCACTGGAAACACTATTTCACCAAACGTCATTTACTGCAGACAGCTGCTGAACAAACTCTCTTAAACCAGCCTAAGATAGTTAGCTGGTCTTAGGTGGTCTCCTGACCCGGCCAATTTGGTGTTTAACTGGTTTGACCAACCGGCCAGCTGGTCCTCTAGTTTAAATGTGCCAAAAAAAGGTTTTAGTATTTCCTGCACCAGGGCTAAATTCAGTCAGTATTTTTATGTTTATGTTTTATGTTTTTAGGTTATATGGATTGGAGTAAACAGAGACTTGTGCGCCGAATCCTGGAGCTTGAAAAGGTTTTTTATATATATGTGTGTATATGTGTTACATTAAACATATAGAATGTACGTGTGAATGTAGTTTGCTTGTTTTTCAGAGAGTTGAGCAGATGAAGAATCTTCAGATCACTAAAGTATCAGACTCACAGAAGAGCCCAGACAATAAAGGCACTGAGTCAGAATCGTCCAATCAGAGTGATTCTGTCAACACAGAGATGGAGCCATCTGTGATTAAAGAGAATGATGTGCATTTGAGGGAAGCAGTTAAGAAGCTTGGAAAAGAGAAAAAGGAACTACAGGAAAAACTAACCCAGAGAGAGTGAGTATAAAAATATCATAAAAAATATGACAATATCATATTCTTCAGAAACCATTCTAATATGCTGATTTGGTGCTCAAGAAATGTTTTATATTATAACCAATGTAAAAAAAGAAAAAACATTTGTGCTGCCTAATATTTTTGTGGAAACTTTGATTTTTATTTTATGAATAGGAAGATTAAAAAAAGAACAGGATTTATTTGAAATAAATTCCAAAATATTTCTCATATATTCTTAGAAATATTTCCTGATTTCTGAATCATTTTGTTTTCTGAAATGAAATATTTCTGAAATATTTCAGAACAATTCTGATTGAAAATATTGTTTACTTCTTATCAGCGAGGAGATAAAGCAGTTGTCTGCTGAGAAGGATACAAGTCTGAAAGAGGTAGAAAACATGCTGAAGGAACAAATCAGAGAGCATGAGGGACTGATGCAAACACACAGGTTTGTAATATAAAAATAATGAAGGAATCATAAATTAAAACTAGTGCGGTGATGTTTTTGCTCATTTTTGAAGATGCTTACATGAGTTCTCACATGACTGTAATTTAAATTACGTGATGATACTGTTATGTGAGACAAAATGATTTACTTTTACAAGTCACTAAATTGAAAGCATTTGTATTCCTTTACAGGGTTCCCAGGGGTCCTTAAAAAGTCTTAAAAGGTCTTAAATTTACTTTATCAAATTTAAGGTCATAAAAAGTCTTAAATTGTCTTAATTATGATTTCAAGAGGTCTTAAATTTGGGTACAGACCAGAATTGCGATACAGCTTAATGTGACGATTAAACTTCAAAAGGCTATAAATAAAATTTGAGCTCTGCACGTTTCAAAGTCTGGTGCTGCGCTGCTTTGTGTTCTGCCGTTACCGGGGAAACCGTTCGAAAGCGCCTCCTGCTGGCAGAGAATGAATCTGCATATTCAATAGGGCTGTTGTTGTGAGTAGCCGGAGGCTGTAGTTTCAGAACTGGATTTCTAGGACCCTATAGTTTTTTTGTTTGTTTGTTTGTTTTTTAATTATTTTATTTATTTATTTTTTGCATGTGTGTATTGTGTCAGGTCTTCCAGACAGTTCTATCAAACCTTTACAATTAATCCAGAACGTGGCAGCAAGATTATTTTTTAATGAGCCAAAAAGAATGTAAGAGAGAATGAAGAACGTCACACCTCTCTCTATTCTAATTCTATTCTTTAAAAAAAAAAAAAACTAACACTAGCTTTTCTAATCTTTTTGTATTCTGTTTTCTTTTTATTTATTATACAATTAACAAAAGCAAAAAAGGCCTCTAACACTAGCTTGCTCTATTCTTTTTCTATTCTACGCTTTCTTTTTGTTTATTATATAATTTAGAAAAATCTCTTGCTACATGTACTGCGTTAGGCTAAATGAGACTTGTTATAGCACTTGCATATCATTGCTCTTTTGTTGATTTTGATTGCTTCCATTGTCCTCATTTATAAGTCGCTTTGGATAAAAGCATCTGCTAAATGACTGAATATTAGTGGCTCATACTATTTTATAGCACTTTGTATTCAATTCTGTATATTATTATTTTTAAGGAATTATGTAGTTATTTAATTGTATACACTTAATTATTGTCCTAACCAACTCCTAACTCTAAACATACCCATTGGTAACCCTCTTGAAATATTTAACCTAATTTATTTCAATATTCAATATATTCTGGTTTAAAATTCAGTTTTCTTGGAAAGAAGACTTGTGTCTGTGTGAGTTAATTAGTTAATTCAGTTAATTTGCCGCAGTGCTTCACGTCTGATGTGCTGTTTGTTTGCATCTGTTTGTTTGATGTTTGAATCAGGTCTCCTCTGTTGGAATAGATGGTGCTGTCCCAAAAAATAGGGTCCTATGCAGTCCTAGAACTGCAGCCTCCAGTATTGCAGGAACATTGGGTTGTTTTTGTTCAGACCAATGCAAAAATCGACCCATGTTTTTACCCTGCAAACACGCAGAGATGTAAATGTGAACTGGAGATAATTCATTATAAAAATCTAAACACTAAAATGTGTTTGTATGTTATTTAATTAATATGTGACCCTGGACCACAAAACCAGTCTTAAGTGTCAATTTGTCAAAATTGAGATTTATACATCATCTGAAAGCTGGATTAGCTTTCCATTGATGTATGGTTTGTTAGTATCTGACAATATTTGGCGGTACAACTATTTGAAAATCTGGAATCTGAGGGTGCAAAAAAATCTAAATATTGAGAAAATCGCCTTTAAAGTTGTCCAAATGAAGTTCTTAGCAATGCATATTACTAATCAAAAATTTACTTTTGATATATTTACAGTAGGAAATTTACAAAATATCTTCATGGAACATGATCTTTACTTAATATCCTAATGATTTTTGGCATAAAAGAAAAATCTATCATTTTGACCCATACAATGTATTGTTGGCTATTGCTACAAATATACCCCAGTGACTTAAGACTGGTTTTGTGGTCCAGGGTCACATATAATAATTTATTGATAATTGTTTAAATTAATATAATTAATACTTTTGACTCATCCATTTTCTTAAAAAATGGTTTAAAGGCTGAAATGTGAAGTGTATAATTTTATACAACTTTTTGTTTTGTGAAAACTTCTATCTGAACTGTAGATAGATAGATGCTTTTTACATTCATTTTACAGTTTACCATAGACATTGCCCTACCCTGCTCATATGGTATTAATTTTATTTGTGCAGGTCTTAAAAAAGGTCTTAAAAAGTCTTCAATTTGAGCTTAAAAATCCTGCAGCAACCCTGCTTTAGAGAAAGTGTTTAATGTTGTTATTGTTAGAACAGTTTAATCTATATTGAATACAAAACATTCCTTTATATCTGTAACATTTCTGTGACATTTTTCTGAGTGAGCAACCTTGGTTATGTGGGCGGAAAAGAAAAGTCATTACAAAGGCATAGAAATGAATTACATTTTGATGAAAGATTATGAAAACTGACTTTCCTCCGTCTTTTTAGAATAACATGCATTGATGAATCATCACGATAAATATGAAATTTATAAAGAAAATAAGTAAAGTCACTTTAGATATCATGTTTTATTTACAGGCAAGAGATGGGTGCACTGACCATAGAAATCAGCCGTTTAAAAGAGAAACTAGAGGAGGAGAGAAACTCAGATCAGTACAAGACTCAAGTCAGGTAATACATTTAAACTCTTTTTTAAACAATGTATAAACACACTTTTCACTCAAGTGTAGATGGTAACTAATGCATATGAAACTGTTGCCATCCATGTTTCTCATCTCACAGGTTCGGGACAGTTCTTTGTCATTAACACTCACAGAACCATTGTCGTCGTCAGCAGTCGTGCCGATAGAGAAAAACAGAGCAGCTAAAATCATCCAGACGCACTGGCGCTCACACCGATTACGGGTTGGTACAACACATCGACTCATACTGTACACCCACAGTGAATGTAGATTATTCATATCCTCCTTATTCTTCTATTCCTTCTCTTAGGATCTAGTACTTTTACAGTCCTGTCTCAGAGGGCATCTAATCAGGCAGAGGCAGTTAGATGGACAGAGTCAAGCAGACCCAAGAGCTGTCCCTGCTGCCACGGTAACTATTTGTGGCCTTTTGATGGGATGTTTTATTATGCATAGTTCGTTTATGCATAATATATTGTTACTGTGCTTAAGTTTGACATTTTTTAAGCAAGTTATTTAAAAAAAAAAACTACATAAAATTGGTCAAAAGTGACAGTAAATACATGTATGATGTTACTAAAGATTTCAAATAAATGCTATTCTTTTGAACTTTCTATGAATCAAAGAATCATGAAATGCGTATCATGGTTTCCACAAAAATATTAAGCTGTACGACGGTTTTCAACACTGATAATAATGAGAAATGTTTCTTAAGCACCAAATCAGCATATTAAAATGATTTCTGAAGGATCACGTGACACTGAAGACTGGAGTAATGATGCTGAAAACTCAGCTTTGCATCACAGGAATATATTACATTTTACGATAAATTCACATAGAAAACTGATCTTTTATATTATAATAATATTGTTTTTTTAAATGATGTTACATAGAATTATTATGGCACTTGTCCAGAAACCATGGTAATTCCTTTGTTGTGCTTATCCCTATGAAATGGTCAAAAAATCACTTTTAAACTTCTTGACTATGTGTTTCAGAGCCAATCAGGTATGAACGCTCAGGCTGTACAGGAAGAGGAAGTGACTCTGCTGCAGTCTGTCTTTAGGGCTCATCTCAAACGCACCACTCTGACTATAGACAGGTGATATACCGTAGTAGATAGTGTATACACTAAATTCCCACATCGACACACTCACTGACTAGACAATTAATTATTTCGATTTCGATATTTATATTATGTTTTACAGTCAACAAATAAACCTTGCACAGGTGTTTGTTCTGCATAGAGAATGCAAGTATGCAGTCGCAACTGTTGGTTTGAATGTCTCCTGACAACCATGTGTTGACTTGGACATTGCAGGGCGTCTGCAGTGACACAGTCTGCATCTTCCATACATCAGAAAAAGCCGTATCTCTCCACTCCTCCACTGCTGCCCAGAGGCTGCTCACAGGCTGTGTTTACTAACAAAATACAAACCTCAGGTGATTAGTCATCTGTAATAATATGCTTTGTTCTTGCTCAAGAGATCGATTTGAACTCATGCTGCTAATATTCCTGCTTGTTAATCTAGGATCAATAAGACTTTGTTGGTTGTCAGGTTTAAAACCATTTGATAAACCAAAAAAAATTTTGTAAACAAAGATTCAGACCTGGTTATCTTTATAATGTCCCGTACTGACTTCCCTTTAAAAGGGAAGCACTATACAGTGGTTAAAGATAATGATTTTTTTAAATGCACAATTTCTGCCTGATATTTTACAGCTTGACAAATAGAAAAAAATATATTTGAATCTTTTGAATGGTAGTGTATGTCTAAGACACCAGTATATCCTTTGAATAATCTCTAATAAACTGCCTTTATGCATACAGTTCAATCATTCATCTATTTCATGTAATAAAAGCTATGATTTTGTTGGTATTAAGCAGACCTGATGATCCACCAACAGCAACCAGAAATACCAAACACCGTCGATTCAGATGACTCTGATGACATCATTGTGTCTCCTTCAAAGCCGCTGAGAAAAAGAGACAAATGCTGAAGTCCATGCTAATGGCTTGATTCAGCTTCTTTTTTACTATTTGGACCAGTTTTTTCTCTCTTAACTTGGAACACACACTATTACCTGAGCAACCTAAAAAAATGTAATTGACTATATATGGGCAATAATGACAATATACAGAGAAGATCATGAATCATGGATGATGGATCATTATGGTTTTGTGATTTTCACACTTTATTATTCTGTCAGGATCTAATTTTTTGACTTCTAGGAACTTCAAATTTCAGAAGACGTGTCTTCACACTCCAAAAGTGCCTTGTGTTGAATGCTTATTTTTAATAAGGATCAGGGATTTAATATTCTTCATTTATTTTCATTGTAGATCAATATACATATTGTATAAAGTATATTTAAGCCATCGTGTGCATTTAAGGTACGCCTCTAAATGATACAAAAAGTACTGTGAATCTCCACAAATGTGGGAGATGTATGCTGTATAAGAAAACTTTGTTCAGATTGGAGAAAAAAAAAGACAGTAAATACTGTTTCACTTAAATGTTGTCAGTGTGTTACGTTATTATAGTTGTATCTGTATAAAACCAATAATCGCACTGAAAATGTGATGCTGTTTTCCAATTTTTTTTTTAATGTCTTGTTAAACTGATTTTGCTCGAAGAGCATATTACTTTTGTTGTGTCATTGTTCTGGAATTTTTGTTAAGAGTTTTCTTTATTAAAAACTTGTTTTCTCTGGTCTGTTGTCTGTTGTGCTAAAGTATGAAGATACCATTTCCTCATTTAGTTTAACTTACTATCTAAAAAAGGATAACTGATTATTATTTTAATCTTTTAACCAATTAATATACATTTCTTCTCCAGTTTGATGTGCTGGATAATGGTTAAAGATAATGATTTTTTTTATGTACAATTTCTACCTGATATTGTACAGCTTGACAAATAGATAAACACGTATATTCATTATAAACATTGAGTTTTAATTTAGATTTTAATTAGTGCTGTCAAACGATTAATCGCATCCAAAATGAAAGTTTTTGTTTATATAATATATACGTGTGCACTGTATATTTATTATGTAGGCTTAAAGACACACACATACAGTATATATTTCGAAAATATTTACATGTATATATGTATATTCTGTGACGAGTCGGTTGCCCTCCCCCTTTTCTTCATCACCACCCCGTCCCTTATTCGCCGCCCTTCACCAGGCTCCCGACGGGAGTGGGTGTGCGAGAGAGGAGGGGCGTGGAAACAGCGAGGGCTGGCGGCGTGTGATGAGGCACAGCTGGACTGAATGAAGCCTCATCACCGCCGCTGTTAAATGCCAAGCGCGCCTCTCCTCGAGAGACCGGTCTCTTCCCCCGTGCATGCACGCTGGTGTCCTCGTGGGTCCAGGAAGGGCACGTTGAGGGACGTCGCGCCACCAGAGATGTGAGCCGCAGGATCCAGAGTCCGGATGAAAGCCGCACCCGAATTACGGCAGACGGGCCAGGATGCCGGGCCGTTCAAGTCCCACCAAAAGGCCGAGGACGAAGGGGAAGACTAAGCCGCCGCTCAGAAGAAGCCGCCGCCCCTCGTAACCGGACCAGAGCGGGAGCGCGTGCGGCCACCGGACTCCGCCCCTTCCCTGGACCCTTCCTCCTGGAACACTGCCCTCCTTCACAAGCCCCGTAGCACAACGAGGACACCAGATCCCCCTGTTTCGCTTGGACACTTCTTCCCCCTGGACACTTTATTTTATTGATTTCTTTAATAAAAGCCTCTCCGAGGCCTGACGCCACACCCACTGTGTCAGTCGTTGGCTCCTCCCGTCACAATTCACATAATTTATATTACATACAAATATATTTAAGATATAAACAACATATTTTTCTTAAATATATACACATGCATGTGTGTATTTATATATACACATAATAAATATGCACAGTACACATGTAAACTAAAATTTTTATTTTGGATGCGATTAATCGCGATTGATCGTTTGACAGTACTAATTTTAATTAAAAGAAAACTATCTTCACCTTGTCAACGACATATTTAAACATTTTTAACTGTATAAGTTTTGTCTAATTTTATTTCTGATTTTTTTAAAAAATCACACAAATCAGGGTATATAACTCCATTTGGAGATTAAATATGGGGTATAAGGTTAAGAGGGTTGCAATTTTTTTTTAAAAATCACAAAAATAACTCATGAATATTTTCTGAAGGTCAGGCATCTTGCTGAAAGTTTGTTGAAAAAGTAAAAAACAACAATTAATAAATAATTTATATATATAAAAAAATCTTTTAATCAAAACATAAAACATTATTTACCCCGTTTGCGAGGCGTCTGTTACACATTTTCCCTGTGTATTTATGACTGTTGAACGTCTGACTTGACCTATCAGTCGACTATCGGCATGATTCGAACATTCCGATTCGACTATGAAAATCCTTAGTCGGGGACACCCCTAATATATATATATATATTTATTTAAGAACGAAGGACTCAAACCCGAAGACTCGAAACAGGTGAACTAATCAATTCTCTTTCCGGCTCTGACTGTATTGGTTAGTGTATGAGGCTGTCACGTGATGAACGAACGACTCAAACCCGATGACTTGTCAGATAGAGGTGAGGTGAGCTAATCAAGACCCAGGTAAACGATGAATGAATCTTTTCTGTTTCTTATAGCATTGTAGTTTGTATTGTTTGTAGTGTGATCAACGTTTGCATAGGTAGTAGATGTGTTAGGAAGTAGCACGTAACATTTTAATTATATTTTGCTAAAATGAACGAAATGACTCGAAAAAGATTCGTTCATTTTGCTGAACGAGACTCAAAGGTCCGAGTCAATAAAATGATCCGAACTTCCCATCACTAGAATGAAGCATGATAGCCGGTTTTTAATCAATGGATTTAACTCATTTATCTCACATAGAATACGCTTCGTTATTTATATAACATATCATTAATATTAGGACTTACAGGCTATCTGCACAAAATGCCCGAATGCACATGAAGGCGTCTGCGGCTATGAATGAACTCCTTTTGTGGACGCGTTCTTCACGCAATAAAATGCAGAAACAACTAATCACTAAAAAATCACAGCGTTTTATTATAATAGTGTTCTCATTATAATGCTATGTATATGACAGTGCCAGTCATAGTTATTAATATTCTGCATTGTGGTCCTGCTCGCACTGCACGGTGAAGAGATAATCACCTTAGGCTAGCTACTACAATTAAGCGCTTTACTGTAGCGTAACTCAACCAAATGCATCTTATACGAGATAAATAATATATACACCATATAAATAAACCGACTGAAACGTTTTCAAATTACTTGTTGTACCCTACCTGATCGAAAAAAAAATTAAGTCTTCCACTCTGCCTGTGTCAATTTGAGTTTTGAGATTTAAATCCCTGCCGCCAAAATGCTCCTCTGTCGGTGACGGAAAGCGAAATAGGGAAGTTGGATTTATGCACGCACATTAATATTTATTTAAAGCTTCTTTCTTTTAAGATTTTTATTTACAGCATTATCATAATAGGCTGTATATTAACTTACTGGGAGAAAACCAGTAGTTCGGTGTAATCAGACATTTGATCACCCCTATATAGCCAAAATGGCATGATCATAACACCCCGCGAATAGATTGGGAGTCGAATCAGGCTCCTCGAATCGAAGCATCGAATCGTCGACTATTCGGGGACACCCCTAATATATATATATATATAATTTTGCAAGTTAAAAATAACCAATCACAATTAAGTATGGAAATAAATGCAAGAAGGAGGACCAATCGGATCAAATTATTATGCAAAACTCTTTCAAACTATACCCTGTTTATAATGTAAACTTATAATGCATTTTAAAAACGTTTATAATATACCTATAGCCTATATATTAAAAATTTAAGTATACAGTAGAATTAAAGCAACTAAATTGGTAAAAGCAGGAAAACTGAAAAAAAAAAAAAAATGTGTAGAACAATAAAAAGACAGAACTTTAAGTTACGTCATTTGGCCACTAGAGGTCAGTAAATTTAACAATCCATTTGTGTATCGAAATACATGGCCGTGGATGATTGACAATCACGCCCGTTTCTTACTGTAGGCTGCTCACAAATCACTAGTTCATCCTCGTAACGCGTGACACCGTCGCGTCTATTATGCACCTCAATTTGAACGCGACAGAAATGCACAAGCGCTAATCACGCGCGTCTCCTGGAAGAAAGCGGCGCGGGACCACCTTAAAACAAAAGCGGCAATGGACATCAAAGGCGTTTAAAGCTCTTCCTTCGGCTCCAGTGTATCGCTGGATAACATGCAGACGGCAGTGACGCAAGGGCTGCGTTGGACAAGCGACTCGGTGCACGCTGACTGCTGAGCACAGAGAAACCTGCAGCTGCTGTCGGTTCTCGCCCAGAACATCGAAGAACAGGAGCTGTTTGTCTGTTGTTGAGATCTCCGCAGGTTTTTTGCTGGAACTATGGTTTAGGCTGATAACCGGTAAGGATGGGTTCTTGATAACAAAAGCATGCATGAACGGATTGCAGTTTCAGTCCTAGTACATAAACAATGCATTTCAATTAGTAGATTTAAAACATATATACGATCTGAGTAAGAACAGCAGATGTAGCTAAATATGTGTGTTGGCGGCGAAATTCTGTCCATTTGTTTGCTTGAGGGGCTTTGGTGCAGATTTTAACCCCTGCTTCACTGGAAGCAGCGTGTAAAGAGACACTTTAAAGGCATTTGATGCAATGCGACGTGATGAAGCAGCTGAAGTCTGGAATTGGCTGCTGAATGCATCATTGTGTCTTTTCCAGTCCCAGATCCGCGTGAACACTATGGCTGCAGTGGTGAATTATTCTCCGCCGTGGTGGGTTAACCTTTTCCATCGCCTCCCGCACTTCAACCTACAGTTTCAGCTGACCAGCAGCGATTTCCGCCCGGAGGACTCGGAATATCAGAAGGTGGGTCGAGTTCAAGTGCTACATGATTAGGAGAAACCGAGTCAACAGAGATCAATGTGCGCGCGGCAACATCAAAGGATGTTCTCGAGCATGACGTCACCCTCTCTAGGCTTTTACTGCAGTGTGACAACTAGTTAAGGTTTTGAGGTACTAGTTGGCATTCAGAGTGTCACATATATGGACAGCTAAATGGTGGTAATTATGAATAACAAACACATAATAGCCAATGATAATGCAGCAGTCAGACAGTATTTGACAGTTTAAAAGCATTTTACAGTAGGGCTCTCATTATAATGTTATGTGAGTTACAACGTTCTGCATTTCTGTTTTGAGCTGCGCGCGCTGAAGAGGACCAGGAGAATGTAGTGATGGGTCGTTCTTGAACGATTCGTTCATTTTGAACGAATCTTTAATGTGACTCGGAAAGAACGAGTCGTCTCAGGGAGTGATTCGTTCAGTCGCGCATGCGCAACATCCTATAGGTTCTGTACTGGAATTAGTTCACCTGTTTCGAGTCTTCGGGTTCGAGTCGTTCGTTCTTTTGTCACGTGACGTGACAGCTTTGGGCAGAGAAATTAGTTAATTTACAACCTTCCTTACAAACGGGTGCATAGTCATTATTATTATTATTATTATTTACTGGTACACTTATGTGATGCATTTCTGGTCTCAAATTATTGCTTTTAATTTCTGTCACGATGGTTCTTTTCCATAATGCTGAATATAGTAATAAAGATAAAGAGTTGGTTATGCTTTAATTTAATTTAATTTATTTTTTTTGGAGTCTAATCTTCATAAAATACAATACGTTGTTGTATTTATGTCTTTGAGTTAACCCTTTAGATTAGACTATAGTGTTACTTATACTTTTGTAAAATATGACACTTTAGACATTAACACTGTGTACACACGCTTGAATTGTTTTTTTTATTGTTTATTTTTGTGCCAGAAAAAGCTTTAGCAAAGTGGATAACTATTCCAAAATGAATTAAAACAATTTAAATAAAAAATACAAGAAAATTAAAATATACTAAAGCCACAGAGCCAGATCATAACCTTAATATTTTAAACTAACATTAATCATTCATATTCAAAATGTTATTTGCTTTCACTTTCTCATTGTGTCCTTTTTGACCAATCTTCTTATACAAATATTAGACCAATATGTCAAGTCTGCCTAGGAAAAACAATTATACCAGCAAAGTCAAAACTGGAGTAAAAATGAACAAACTATAAGTGCCTTGTAATTTTAGGCTTGGATTTTTTTATTATATAGTTATATGTTTATTGATAGACAAAGACAGTGAAATGACAAATCAATCAATATTTTATTTATAACAGGTTTTTATTTATTTATAAAATAACACAGATCCTCAAGAAACAGCAACAAAAACATAGTGACAGAAATGAACAGACCATTTTTATTTCTAGGAAAATGTTTATTACACATATTTTGATAATTTTATGATAATTCTTAAATATGATCCAACATACAAAAAATACAGTTTTACTTTATAGTATTTTACTAATCCGGCAAGTGGTCACGTGACAAAAGAACGAAGGACTCAAACCCGAAGACTCGGGAGGTGAACTAATCAATTCTCTTTCCGGCTCTGACTGCATTGGTTAGTGTATGAGGCTGTCACGTGATGAACGAACGACTCAAACCCGATGACTTGTCAGATAGAGGTGAGGTGAGCTAATCAAGACCCAGGTAAACGATGAATGAATCTTTTCTGTTTCTTATAGCATTGTAGTTTGTATTGTTTGTAGTGTGATCAACGTTTGCATAGGTAGTAGATGTGTTAGGGAAGTAGCACGTAACATTTTAATTATATTTTGCTAAAATGAACGAAATGACTCGAAAAAAGATTCGTTCATTTTGCTGAACGAGACTCAAAGGTCCGAGTCAATAAAATGATCCGAACTTCCCATCACTAGAATGAAGCATGATAGCCGGTTTTTAATCAATGGGATTTAACTCATTTATCTCACATAGAATACGCTTCGTTATTTATATAACATATCATTAATATTAGGACTTACAGGCTATCTGCACAAAATGCCCGAATGCACATGAAGGCGTCTGCGCGGCTATGAATGAACTCCTTTTGTGGACGCGTTCTTCACGCAATAAAATGCAGAAACAACTAATCACTAAAAAAATCACAGCGTTTTATTATAATAGTGTTCTCATTATAATGCTTATGTATATGACAGTGCCAGTCATAGTTATTAATATTCTGCATTGTGGTCCTGCTCGCACTGCACGGTGAAGAGATAATCACCTTAGGCTAGCTACTACAATTAAGCGCTTTACTGTAGCGTAACTCAACCAAATGCATCTTATACGAGATAAATAATATATACACCATATAAATAAACCGACTGAAACGTTTTCAAATTACTTGTTGTACCCTACCTGATCGAAAAAAAAATTAAGTCTTCCACTCTGCCTGTGTCAATTTGAGTTTTGAGATTTAAATCCCTGCCGCCAAAATGCTCCTCTGTCGGTGACGGAAAGCGAAATAGGGGAAGTTGGATTTATGCACGCACGCACATTCATATTTATTTAAAGCTTCTTTCTTTTAAGATTTTTATTTACAGCATTATCATAATAGGCTGTATATTAACTTACTGGGAGAAAACCAGTAGTTCGGTGTAATCAGACATTTGATCACCCCTATATACAAAATGGCATGATCATAACACCCCGCGAATATTCGACTGTGAGATTGGGAGTCGAATCAGGCTCCTCGAATCGAAGCATCGAATCGTCGACTATTCGGGGACACCCCTAATATATATATATATATAATTTTGCAAGTTAAAAAATAACCAATCACAATTAAGTATGGAAATAAATGCAAGAAGGAGGACCAATCGGATCAAATTATTATGCAAAACTCTTTCAAACTATACCCTGTTTATAATGTAAACTTATAATGCATTTTAAAAACGTTTATAATATACCTATAGCCTATATATTAAAAATTTAAGTATACAGTAGAATTAAAGCAACTAAATTGGTAAAAAGCAGGAAAACTGAAAAAAAAAAAAAAAAATGTGTAGAACAATAAAAAAGACAGAACTTTAAGTTACGTCATTTGGCCACTAGAGGTCAGTAAATTTAACAATCCATTTGTGTATCGAAATACATGGCCGTGGATGATTGACAATCACGCCCGTTTCTTACTGTAGGCTGCTCACAAATCACTAGTTCATCCTCGTAACGCGTGACACCGTCGCGTCTATTATGCACCTCAATTTGAACGCGACAGAAATGCACAAGCGCTAATCACGCGCGTCTCCTGGAAGAAAGCGGCGCGGGACCACCTTAAAACAAAAGCGGCAATGGACATCAAAGGCGTTTAAAGCTCTTCCTTCGGCTCCAGTGTATCGCTGGATAACATGCAGACGGCAGTGACGCAAGGGCTGCGTTGGACAAGCGACTCGGTGCACGCTGACTGCTGAGCACAGAGAAACCTGCAGCTGCTGTCGGTTCTCGCCCAGAACATCGAAGGACAGGAGCTGTTTGTCTGTTGTTGAGATCTCCGCAGGTTTTTTGCTGGAACTATGGTTTAGGCTGATAACCGGTAAGGATGGGTTCTTGATAACAAAAGCATGCATGAACGGATTGCAGTTTCAGTCCTAGTACATAAACAATGCATTTCAATTAGTAGATTTAAAACATATATGCGATCTGAGTAAGAACAGCAGATGTAGCTAAATATGTGTGTTGGCGGCGAAATTCTGTCCATTTGTTTGCTTGAGGGGCTTTGGTGCAGATTTTAACCCCTGCTTCACTGGAAGCAGCGTGTAAAGAGACACTTTAAAGGCATTTGATGCAATGCGACGTGATGAAGCAGCTGAAGTCTGGAATTGGCTGCTGAATGCATCATTGTGTCTTTTCCAGTCCCAGATCCGCGTGAACACTATGGCTGCAGTGGTGAATTATTCTCCGCCGTGGTGGGTTAACCTTTTCCATCGCCTCCCGCACTTCAACCTACAGTTTCAGCTGACCAGCAGCGATTTCCGCCCGGAGGACTCGGAATATCAGAAGGTGGGTCGAGTTCAAGTGCTACATGATTAGGAGAAACCGAGTCAACAGAGATCAATGTGTGCGCGCGGCAACATCAAAGGATGTTCTCGAGCATGACGTCACCCTCTCTAGGCTTTTACTGCAGTGTGACAACTAGTTAAGGTTTTGAGGTACTAGTTGGCATTCAGAGTGTCACATATATGGACAGCTAAATGGTGGTAATTATGAATAACAAACACATAATAGCCAATGATAATGCAGCAGTCAGACAGTATTTGACAGTTTAAAAGCATTTGACCCAGTAGCTTGATTAGTACTAGCCAGCCTAAACTACCCTGAAAATCCATGCCAGGATGTTTTTTTTTACGCCTGAGAGTGGCATTGATTTGTAATCAGTTTTAATGACTTCACCATCTTACCCAGCTCCTCATGTTGCACATGAGAACAAACTGTCCAATCAGTGAGCAGTTACTGTCCAGAAATGATGTTATGCTTAGGAGCTGTGTGGAGGTAGTCAGCGTTTGTGTATTTACCCGCCCACAGAGATGGATATCAACACCCTGTAGGAGACATTATGTGCCTTTGCATATATAATGCATTTCAACATGCATATGCGACATTTAGTTATATCTATAATGCAGAGGCATCCAGGATTGCTGTTGGAAAAGCAACCTGTCTGTCAGTATGGTTCTTGGTGTAAACATCCAATTAGATTTTTTAACACTGTCAAAGCTGATCTGCTCTGTGCGTTCGTGTTGTGCATCATGTCAGCATTACATCATGGTATCTAAATTGTATTACCATGTTTCACAATTGTATTTTCCATATTAATAAGTTCCGTAGCATTCATATGGAAATTATTCAGTATTTGGGGCGATGTAGCTAAATAAATGTTCTGCTTTAAACCTTTTGATGATATTCTGGAACCAATATATGATTTAATATTGGTTGTTGTTATTATTATTAATAATATTATTATCAATAGATATTTTTAACCATAATTTAAACCAAACAGCCATTGTTGCCAGGTACATTCAAAATGTATATTCAGATTGAAATATATGCATGCCATGCAGAGAAAAGTGTTTTGGAGTGATGACTTAAAGTTTTGAATCATTTTAATTGAATGATTCATAGATTCAAATTTTCTAATGCAAATTTTACTGCTTACATTTAAATAAATCTTAACACTCATACCTGTGTGCTGATGACAATACTAGTTTGATAAAACAATATCTAGGAAACTTAATGGGCAAATAAAAAGAACATTAAAATCATTGTGAAAGTTGCTTAATTTTATATTTTTAAAATCGCAATGAAACTGAATTATCAACAGGGCCTGGATTTAAACGGTCTGGATCAGTGATCCTCAAATCTGGCTCTCGAGATCCACTTTCCTGCAGAGTTTAGCTCCAACCCTGATCAAACTCACCTACCTGTGATTTTCTAATGATCCTGAAGACATTGATTAGCATGCTCAGGTGTGTTTGATTTGGGTTACAGTTAAACTCTGCAGGAAAGTGGATCTCGCGATCCAGATTTGAGTATCCCTGGTCTAGATGATTGGAGAAGTCGGCTTACGTCACCAGAAGGAAGTATGTCATTTCACCAGAAGATCAGATTTATGACATTTTGATTAGAAAATACAAAGTCAAAATAAAATAAATAAATAAAATGGGCATGCATGAATTGTTCGCAATAAGTTCAAAAATACACATTTTGAAAATAGGTAGATTGAATTTTCATTTCATGCAGGCTTAAAATAATCTAAAAACAATCTTTTAATAATTTGTGAATATTCTATACATCACCCAGCCATATTGATTGACTACCACGGTATTACCGTCTGACACCATTATTGTACCATGGTGCTGCCGCACTACTTTTTTTAGTTGTTTTCACTGTTTTAAGAGTTGGACTTCTTTCAGACAGAAATGAAGGTCATGGAGACACTTTTCAAGTTCATATGTCAAGTAGGGCTGTTTACTGTCCACTTCATAAAATAAGGCTTTTTGTCAAAGCAGCCACTCTCCAGAGGACCAGTAGGAAATAGCAACCAGCTGCGTGAAATTGCAGCCATGGTTGCCTTTGCTTATTAGCTATAGCTGTCACTTACCACATCCAGAGCTCTCCAGCACTGTATGGTAAAATGGCCAACAACAGTCACTTGTTTCCAAAAAAGAAATCCGCGATGAAAAGAAACTCAAGGCTGCGGTAATAGAAATTGATCTCCAAGGTTCCAACATTGTGGTGTGGAGAGATCAGATGAATGTAATTCAATACTGCAATGCATCGTCAATTTGTAAAGTTGCTTTAGAGACATCGGATCATTAATCACAGCAGATTTGTTTCAATATGAATGCAAAAACTCTTGGCTTTCATTTTTTGCTGTGAATAGTTTTCCAAGGTCAAGACGTATTTTAAGCGATTGCATTGAACTCAGTGAAACCGGTGTGCTCGTGTGTCAGTAAGGCCTGGTTTATCTGGGATGCTTGGAGATGAGCTTGGCCTAGTTGGTTGGCGTATTGGATCTGAGGTCACAGGAAAGCCACGGGGTATGTGGGGGTAAATCTGTATGAGATGAGGTCATGACAAGCCCTTGGGTCTGTCTGGTCTGGCAGAGCAGAAGGGAAGAGACTGAGGGAGGGAGAGGAGAGGAGAGGAAGAGGAGGGGGCTGGGTGTTGTTATTCTCTTTTTGATAAAAGATGAATGCACCCCTTTCTGTGGGCTTCTGTGAAAATGGGGTTTAATCCCTAATGTATCCCAGAGTGCTTTGCAGGCATCCTTTTGTCAAATAGACACATCGTCTTTATGCCAGTACCCCCTCGCTCTCATTCTCACACGCTCATGCATGCATGCTGGGACATATGGGGGTCTGCACTCGTTCACACCGACACTACTATGCCAGTACAATGGTTTTAAATGCCTGTAAATATCTGCTGTGGTAGTTGATACATAGATAAATATATAAATATATATTTTTTTTACTATTTTTGTTAACTTTTTTGCAGTTCACATAAATAGTCCTGCAATGTGGGAAAAGTACAAATATTCTACATGTCTTTCATAGTTATTAATATGGGGTCATAAAAATGAAATTTTAAATAATTGTACAATATGTGTAATTTAAAAATGCTATATAAAATAGTTATAGTTTTAGCTGGTATACAGAGTGTGTTTTTAAACGGACACCTTTGTAAACAGATTTTTCAACAGACGCAGCAGTCCAGCTCTACTTCCTTTTAAGTGGGACAAAAATGGCACACATGCACCCATGTGAACACGCATAGCCAGTGCCATTTCAGCATTATTCAGCCCCCAAGGCCTCCCTTCAACCACCCTTAAAACTGTGCTTACATCCTGGCACCGATAAGAAGACATATGCACTTTTGGATTGAAAACATCTGTGCAGTGGAGGGTTCAGTTGGATCTCAGGGCACTCAGCACAATAGTTTGTCTGGATCTGACCCACAAGTAGCTGCCAAAACATGTCAGCAGTTTGTCCTCCTCATTTCTCTGTACTTAAATGGCACATGGACCTCATCCACATCCACACTGGGTGTCCTTATGTCTTTGCTTTGAGAAGACAATAGAGATTGTCTGATTTATAATGAATTCTTCTTTTTAATGAATCAATCAAATTCACAAAGCTCTTGACTTCGAGAGCCTTGTTTGGGAAATAAATTAAAATGGGCGACATGTTAATACAACAAATAAGACAACTTTTTACCGTCTGTGTAATTTAATTGAGAGCATGGAAATACACATTAGAATTTAACTAAATATTTAAGCCTGTTTCACAACAACAGTATAGCATAGCCACACAGGGACTTCTGGGAAAACTGTTGGAGAGATAATTCACCCAAAAATATTTTTGTCCATACAATGAAAATCAATGGGGTCCAAAACAGCACTGGTCCTGGCTTTCATAGTACTTCATTGAAAAAATAAAATATGAAAGTCCTGTGCCAATTTGTACATAAAGTATTTTTTATGCAGTTAACGGAACACAAAAGAAAAAAAAAAAGGGAAGCTGCACACCTCAAGATCCATTGAAAAGAAGTATTTTATTGACGATTATCATGTAAAGTGACAACAGCATACCAAAGTACACTAAAAAAGTGACTGTGCACAAAAAGAATAAAACAAAAAGCAAACGGTTCAGTCCATCATGGACTATCTTCAGTGCTTAAATCTTACACTTTTACAGTTTAAGGCAACAGTATATATATATATATATATAATTTTTTTTTTTTTTTTTTGTCCATACAGATCTGTGTGTGTGTGTTTCACAATGATGACATATGATGACAGAATTTTTGTTTTTGGATGAACTATTTCTTTAAATGAATCTAAATCTTTTTGAATTGTTTTGTTGAAACCAAGTGTCCAAATGAGCCAAATCACTACAATGATTCATAACACTGTGATTGTTGTAGATGTTGTTCTGAAGAGTCATTTTAAGAATTGCAGTAGCTAAACTAATGATGAAAGCTTTCCTCTGTTACCATTGTTTGTGTACTAAAACCCTCTGAAGTTCTCTTTGTTCACCTTGCTGTATACTTCCTGTATGGTGCAGTGTTTCCTTAGGTTTACGGCTTTGGGGATGTTTTTTTTTCTGTTTAAATTTTTCTGGACTCCTTTTTAATGGTAGAATTAAATTTTATCAATCAAAAAGCATGTCTAGCTAATTAAAATCATGAAACTTAAACAATTTAACATCAATTTATTAAAAGTTTAACAAAAATTACATTTAGGGCCTTATGAAATGTTTTATTTTTTCCAACCTTATGTTTTATTGTTACCAAATTCTGTGTTTTGCATGTCTAATTATTTGAAAGGATAAAAACAAGTTTAATTTATTCTTATAATAGCCCTATGATTTTTCCCCCCCTCAGAAATTCTGTGTTGTGTTTTTACAATTTTTAAGGCATAAAACATTCATTTCATTTATCTTTTCATTAATGAAAATTAAACAGATTTTATTTTTGGAAAATAAAGGGGATTTAATATTAGAATTAAAAACATTGAAGAAATATTGTATGGTTATCCCTTAAAAATAAGGTTTTAATAATTTTAGTACTAGCCTATTACATACTTTCTACTGAAATATAGTAATAGACTATTTCTGCCACAATGACTTCAAGGTAAACCAAACTTTTATTTTGACGGGTTGCCGTGAATACCTTTACATTTCTGTGTGTATATGATATGAGGATAGTTTTACTCAAATGAAACGGTCAAATGATGTTGTTCATGTGTTTATGTCCTCATTTAGAGAGACAGCAGACATTAATATCAAGTGTCATGCGCGATTCAGTATGAGTAGTAAACAAACCCGCACGTCTGCGCCATTCATTAACACAGAGACACACAGCATTCATATTTAAAGTCTTTTTGCGGCTTAATATTTACAAATACGAGTGGGAGTGTGCTCACGTGTGTGTGTGTGTGTGTGTATGCGCGCGCGCATCGGGGCTGATCTCCGCTGTGCGAGATACAGAGAGTGCAACCATGTAAGGTAGAGACAGAAATGACATGCCGTCGTGTAAATAAGATAAATAACATAAGGCTATTTAGTTTTTTTAATGAAAGAACAAGGTATTGACCTGTTTTATAGGAAAGGTAACTTTAAATGACCTCTGTTGTGATCTGGCGCTATAGAGAAAAGAAAATCAAATTGACTTGACCTTCAAGGGGGGCGGGAGGCAGGACGCCCCCCCCCCCAATACAATGGCAGGGGAAGATGGGATTAGCAGATGCTGTACATCTGTTTTGGTTGGTATCGGGCTTCTGTTTTCTCAGCGTTACTATACTAAGGATCCCAGCACAATTTTTGTCTTTTCTGTGTCCAGAATGAGAGGAATTTATGACTCTTTCTAAATCTGCAATAATTTGAGAAGATTTCCGTTTGCTGAAGACGTCTTCTACAGCTGTGTTGCAGTTCTCGTCCGACGTGTGGAAAAAGCACTAGGGTTTTTTTCTCAGCAGGGAATGTTGAAATAATTAAAAGCATATTGGGCAGGAAAGGGGCCCATCTGGCAGGAAGTCACGAGTAGTGGCGATGAAACGATTTACACCAGAACACTGCACCGTACACACAAACACACATACAAATCACACAAACACTGAGCTGAGAGGAAAATGTCATTGCGCTTAAATGACTGATTACGGTTTTAGCTTAACTCAGTACAGATGAGGGTTAATATGGTGATTTACGTTTAGGTTTTGTCCATAAGCAGTGTGTGCTACAACATATTGCTCAGTAAAAATCTGTTGTTATTGATCAGATCCTAAAGATCTACATGATTTACATACACACAAATATACTTAAAATTCAAGTAAATATTTTATAGTAATTTACCTGCACATTTTCAACAAAATAAAAACAGTGTATTAGATCTGTTCAATAGACCACACAATTTAATTTAGTATAGTACTTTATTTTAGTAGTGGTCGACTGATATGTGTTTTTTTTTTTTATTTGTGGATTGCACACGTGATGCTGATAATATAGTGCCATATAAACAGTATACACAAACGTGCACTTGTTTTATACTCTTATTTTACACAATATTTGCTTGAAATGTACTGCAAGTACACTTTAAAGTATAAAAATAAACAAATTATACATAAAATTGCTCTTATTTTGCACTCTTTTGCACAGTATTTACTTAATTCATATATTGTGTGAAGAATTGTTTATTACGATTTATCAAGACCTGAGATGGATTGTGGGACTGACACAAAGGAAAGCTAACACTTCTGTTTCGTTTTGTGGTTACTGTTGATACTGTTGCACTGCTTATATTTACCAGTTCTACTGCTTAGAAATAATTACAGAACAAATGTGACTTTAAAAACATATTTGGTTTGTGCACACACGTTCATAAACAATTCGTGTTTGGTTTTAAGGCATTCCTGTAATTAGATAAATGCCAACTTCCTGCCATCCTGCTCTTTATTACTATAGAGTCAGCCCGATACAAACTTAAGTTCAATCTCTCCCTCCCTGTGTCTCTGAGGGCTGGTAATAAGATAATTACATTTGAGAGTTGCAGACTCCCTCCCCCATTCCCATCCTCTCCTGGATTTTTTCGTCTAGTCTCTTCTCTTTGGTCTTGATTGCTGCAAGTCTCCTTTTGTGATCACAATTAAATCAGCTACTTAAACTTCAACACATGTCCAGGAAATCTCAGCTTCGTAAACTTGGTTTAGTTCTATATAAAAACAATAGAAGCCTATGATATATCCTCATTTAGATTTGCAGCGTAAGTGTGTGTGCGTGACAGCTGATAATGAATCCTCTCTAATCTCTTTACGGATGCTGTCATTGGTGACTGACTCAAATGAGCTTTGACACATCAACAGACAGAAGCCGACATCAACTCGCTCACAGGTCCCTCAAAGACGACCAGGGATGGATATTAATGTGAAAATCTCATGACACCATTTTTAAGCCATAACACAATATCTCAGCCCACTCAAGATAACGGCGAGCATGTAGCTTTGTATTTTAAGGGTGAAAATTACGTCACTAAATGCCGCCGCTGTTGGTGATTTGGCCATTATGAAAGTCTGTACAGGGGTGAATGTATCAAACTGGGTCAATCTGGGCATTTGAGGACAAATGAGTGATCTTACTCTATTTAAAAAACCTGAGCATGTGATTATCAACTGTTTGGTGACGCTGCATGCCCTGAATTGTCTTTCAGTAAGGTTTGTAGAATAGAGGTTATCAACATTTTGACTCAAAGGTCCTCGACAATTCATTTTGTGATTCCAGACGTTTCATGAGCCATATGTTCTTTAATAATAAAAAAATAAACAGCTTTTGAGGGATGTCTTAATTGTATGTTGTTTTAGCATGAATTAAATGAGAATGTTATAATATATGAATAATAATAATTTTAAATATTTTAGTTTGCTAGTGAACCACTGTTTAATTGTGTGAAAGTGTTCATTTATTTTGGAAACTGCAGTGATATGTACTTATTGGTACGTATTTCATATCACGCTAAAAAGTGCACCCAGGTACGTAAATGCCATGAAACCAGGTAGTTTAAAATATATGACCCTGGACGACAAAACCAGTCTTAAGTGTAAATTTTTCGAAATTGAGATTTATACATCATCTGAAAGCTGAATAAATAAGCTGGTAGGAGGTAGGATTGCACAATATTTGGCTGAGATACAACTGTTTGAAAATCTGGAATCCGAGGGTGCAAAAAAAATCAAAATATTGAGAAAATCGCCTTTAAAGTTGTCCAAATGAAGTTCTTAGCAATGCATATTACTAATCAAAAATTAAGTTTTGATACATTTTACAGTAAGAAATTTACAAAATATCTTCATGGAACACGATCTTTACTTAATATCATGATTTTTGGCATAAAAGAAAAATCGATAATTTTGACCCATACAATGTATTGTTGGCTATTGCTACAAATATACCCCAGCGACTTAAAGACTGGTTTTGTGGTTTTTTGTGGATGATAAGATTAGTCATAAAATTAGATTAAATGTAAAAAGAAAGTCTTATAGCAATAGGTAACCTGTGCTCTGCACGATTTTCTAGAAATCCATCAGCCTGAAAACTGCAGACTGGCTCACATTTTCGGCAATGAGCGTCAGCTTGTCCAGACTGTAAATCTGGGCCAAGGTTGTGTAGTGTATTCCAGCTATTATCGACCCTTGCCCTGGCAACAACCTAGAATGTTTTGCGTGAGCGAGCATCACTCCAATTGACTTCAGAAAACGAAATGCAAAAATATAGGCTAGTAAAAATGTTGCTGATATTTAAAAAAATTTTTGCAAGAATAATATGCTGCTTGAGCAAACAAAGGACATGCTAATATATTCCATTAAACAAAAGATATTCTAGAGGAAGCTAACTATTCCTTATTTTTTGTATGTTAAAAAAAGAGAAAGAAAAAGACAAATGTGAACTACTAAAACCATGTCGCTGTATTTTTAATGTGATTTACCCAAATAGGACATGCTTCTCGATCAGCTTGTTAGTACCAGACGAACATCTAGAAGATCTTTTCCTTTATTAGGGGTAGATTATGGTTAGGAATACCTTTCAGACTGTGATTTTTGATAGGAATGTTGTTCCAGAACTAACAAGGGATATTGATTTAGTATCACATCCTAGTTCTTGGCACCATATTGTGTGTGTGTGTGTGTGTTTATGCAGATTTGTATACAGTAGAACCTCTGAGCTTTTCCTCCACAGCTCTGAGACCAAAAGAAGTCTCCCATGTACAGCCTGACCTACATTTGCTGCATATGGAGAAATATCTAGATCATTCGTGACACTTCTGGTTCAGTGGAAGAGCTTGTGGATGTAGATCTGGAATAATAATGCAAGACTCCTGAAAGTAACTCCCCTTTTATCTAAAAGCAGAGTGTTTCCCATCCAGAGTAGCATCTTGTACATCAATAAGTATAATAGTCTCAAACAATATGTTACTCCAGATTACAGTTAAAGAAAACATGCAATACTGTACAATAACAAAAGGTTTTGATTGGAAGAACCAGCCTTCAATGGCCTCATTGTATTCTTAATTGTTCACAGTTCATTTACTGCTACACTAAAAACAATGAAGTCTAAATGACTCCCTTTTTCTCTCTCTCTTTGCAGTCTGTGTTGTTGCTAGGTGCAGTAGCGTTGGTGTGCTTGGCGCTCGACCTCCTCTTCCTCCTCTTCTACTCCTTTTGGCTGTGCTGCCGTCGCAGGAAGAACCAGGACTCGCCCAATGCAGACTGCTGCTGCACCGCTTGGTGCGTGATCATCGCCACGCTCGTGTGCAGGTCCGTGGTTTGCACTCTTACGCAGTTAAACACGAAACACTCATCACCTCGCTACCTCCACGCACACATCATAAATTCCAGTTAATTGGGCGTCACGATTGGACTTCCACACAAATAAATCTGTCAAAGAAATCCATCCAGTTGGGGACATTTTGGCTGTGCTCCTAAACCTAGAGAACTCCCTTGCTGTCCACTGCCAACATAGGCAGAAAACTGAAATGGAAGCTTGTTGTTGAATAACTATAAAGTAATAGTTCACCCTAAAATGAAAATTTGCTGAAAATTCACCCTCAGGCCGTCCAAGATGTAGATGAGTTTATTTCTTCATCAGAACAGATTTGGTGAAATGTAGCATTACATCACATGCTCACCAATGGATCCTTTGTAGTGAATGGGTGCCGTCAGAATAGGAGACCTAACAGCTGATAAAAACATCAGTTTTTGAGTGTACAAATGCAAGGGACTTAAAGACTTAAGTTTACTCACCCTCGTGTCGTTCCAAACCTGTATGAGTTTCTTTCTTATGTTGAACATAAAAGAAGATATTTTGAAGAATGCTGGTAATTAAACAAGGGGGACCAACAAATGTTTGGTTCTTCAAAATATCTTCTTTTGTGTTCAGCTTAAGAAAGAAACTTATACCCTCGTGTTGTTCCAAACCTGTGGCATTCTTTCTTCTGTGGAACACAAAAGAAGATATTTCGAAGAATGTTAGTAACCAAACAACATTCTGACATCTATTATATGTGACCCTGGACCACAAAACCAGTCTTAAGTGTCAATGTTTCGAAATAAATAAGCTTTCCATTGATGTATGGTTTGTTAGGATAGGACAATATTTGGCCAAGATACAACTATTTGAAAATCTGGAATCTGAGGGTGCAAAAAAAATTTTATTCAAAAGAATTTGAGAAAATCGCCTTTAAAGTTGTCCAAATGAAGTTCTTAACAATGCATATTACTAATCAAAAATGACATTTTGATATATTTACAGTAGTAAATTTACAAAAATTCTTCATGGAATATGATCTTTCCGTTTTGTGGTCCAGGGTCACATATGTATAAAAAGGCATTATTCACAATATCTTTTATGTTCCACAGAGGTAAGAAAATCAAACAGGTTTGGAATGACATGAGGGTGAATAAATGATGATGGAATATACTTTTTTTTTTTTTTTTCTTTTTTTGTTGATCCATCCCATTAAATGTCTGCCAAGAGAGTAGTAAATGGTTCCTAGAGAACAGTAAATTCTAAACCGGAACCTTCAGTCCAAAAAGATATGTATTTGTTACCAAAAGCCAAAAAAGAACTAAAGAGCTCCTAAGTAATTGCTGTATGACACATAAATCATGTAACACATATGGCAGCTTATTAAACGCCTAACCCACGCTGATGAGCGCCGCTGGCTGTGATTCATTTGAAATAGTAGGTGTGTGTTTCTCCTTGCGCAGTGTGGAACGGATGGCACCTCATCTGTATTTTTAGTAATAATCCCTGTCTGTTTCTCAGGCGCACAGGCTTTGCTTTGTTAACCCTTTCATTGATCAGGATAGGTTCTGTTAGGAAATTTTTCACAATCCACATGCTGTCACATTTGGTTAACAAGCTTCCATCTGCTTTCTTGTCACTTTTGCGAAATCAATTACATTACCTTAGTTGACCTTGACAATTATATTTTAAACTCTTTTTATAGACTGACATAGTACTGTGTGTCATCTTTCTGTTCTGTTTTTCTAAGCTAGTAAATAGTGAAGTGTTTATGTGCTATGTGCAGTGTATCTTTTTGTATACATCTGGTCTCGTGTGAAAATGTCTCTAATCGTTCCTGTCAGATCTCTTTAAATATAGAGAGAGGTGAGAGGTCAGTTCAGGCCAGCAGCTATTCCACGCTGAACCCAGGACACAGAGGTTAATAGGTTAATCAAGTGCCTGCATTAGTTAGGGGTTAGAATGATTCCGGCTTAATAAGGGTTATGTGCAACAAACTTCTTTAAAAGTATTCTTTAAAAGAGGTTGCGTTGCTTCCAGTTCAGCTATTATGTATGTGCTTCGTTAAATATGGAGATTCCTTCAAAGGAGATACCAAGGATGAGCATAACTGATGTTCACCATGAATGCAGATTGACATAAATCTTTTTTTTTCTTCTTGCCACTATCATTCAGATATTAATATTACATAAAACGCCAACAATAACTGATTACCTTAAAAGTGCATAGATATCGCAGGCAGTTCATAAAGATGTTAACACTTTCTCAGACAAATGAATGCAATGAGACCTGTTCTCTGGTTTTGTCAGGTGACGTTCAACATATATCCCTTTGTCCTGCAATGACCCTGTTTAATAATACCAGCTGCTCTTTTCAGCAGTCGTGATGTAGAAATTTAGTCTTGAAATAGAAGCCACACAGAAATACTGTGATTTTTAGGGGGTGGCTGTGCTTTAGTTGTTTACACTTAGTGCATAAAAGGTTATCTAAACTTCTTGTCATGACCTGAGATTTTGGGCTCCTTCATTTATGTAAAAAAAAAAAAAAAGCTTTGATTGTACAAAGATGATTTTACACAGTTCTGTTCTAATTAAAGATGTGCATTTTTTTTTTTGTGCACAACCCTTTGATGTGAAAGCTCATTTTAGTTAAAATAATAATTTAAAAAAACCCATTCACAGGTATGTTTGTTAGCCATGATTAATCTGACCAAAAATGTCTGATAATATGGAAGTTACTGAGATGAAGTGAGTAATGTTCGTCAGGTCATGTGACCTCAACATGGCGGCTACCGTGAAGGAGAGACCCTACGTGATCTGTTATGGCAAAACTGTTAAACTCTTAGAAGTGTACGTAATTTTATTTATTTTGTATTTTTTCATAAATAATTGTAATTTCCATTTTTTTAACAGGAAGTCTGCTAATTATTGTTTAAAAGTTTTTTTGTGAAAATATAATTTTTTATTATTATTAACGTGAACAATAATCAATAATCTTTGCAAATAATCAATGTAAATACATTGACATTTAGCTGCTGAAGGAGAAAACTTTAATTTGTGTAAATACGCCCTAATTTTGTTTTTTGTTTTTGTTCACTAACTCTTATTGATTATGGTTCTAATTGCTTTTAGGTTGCTTTCTTTGTCCTGTTCAGGTTATTTTCTGGTCTCTCCTCCCATTTGTCGCCCCACTAGGGTCATCAGACGATCTCCTCCCCTCTGTTCCACCCCTTCTGCCTTCCCTTCCTCCTCCTTTCTCTCATCTGTCCTATATCTGACTTCATGCTCTGCCATTCAGCGCTGTGATTGACAAACAAAGAAGGGATTATTTCCCTTAGAGAGAGATAGATGCAGATAGAACCAGAGAAAAGGACAATGACAACTGATTGATTGAGGGAGATGCAGATAAAGCTTAACTGGGAAAAGTGAGCGAGCTGTGGGATCAGACTGAGTGATGGGCCCATGGCAGAGATGAGAGATGTCATGCTGATATGATGGCTCAGATGAAACGCACTGCGTCTCATGCATCATTAAGCACATCAAATAGTGCACACATGGACTAATGCACACATGTGCACATGCTCCGTTGAGTGACCTAAAACCCTGATCTCCCTAAAGTTTTGTGCCTTTAGTAGCTCAATGAATGTGTTCTCATTCAGAACTGTTCTAAATACTCATTTTGTGAAACAAAATAAATTTATCCATGAAGGATTTATTTTCAGAAAATTGAATATGCTTTTTTTTTATTGCTGCAATGGCAGATTTAGTTTGAAGCATAAACCAACTAAATGTATCATTTTATTTCTTATTTTATAATAGACATGTATGTAAAACAATATCGATTTAGACTTGTATGCATTTCTTTTTACTGCTGAATACAAAAGATGTTTTGAAGAATGTTGATAACCAAAAAGTTCAAGTTCCGATTGAATTTTATTGCATTTTTGTCCATATAATGGAAGTCAATGGGAACTGAAACCGTTTAGAATTTAATTATTTAATTAATCATTTTTAAGCATATTGAGCATCCCCAAAAGTACTAAAAGAACAGTTAATGCTATCGTTGAGAGACCAGAGTTGGTAGTTCACCCAGTTTGAATCATAATTCAGGTCAGAAAGAAAATGTAAAAATATTTCTCTTAGTTGTTCTCTATGATTCCAATTTTAGAATTAATAATTAAATCATTAATTCATTAATTCTGAAACTTTTTTAAAAAAATAGAATTTGATCCAGTTTTTTTTTTTTTTACTGCATATACATTATTGATATTGTTTTACACTGCAAGTGTCTATTAGAAAATAAGAAATAAAATGATACATTTAGTTAGTTTTTGCTTCAAACAAATTAAAGTCTGCCATTGCTGCAATAAAAAAACATATTAATTTTCTAAAAACAAATCTTATGTAATATGGCTTCACGGATAAATTTATTTTGTTTCAGAGTTGTTTTTGACACTGTTTTCACATGTTTATTGGAAATAATGAGACAAAGCAACTGATCGAGGTTTATTTTTGCAGTGTATGTGCGCGTATGATTTCGTCCTGGGCTAAAGAGACTCACCACGGATAAAAATATTTTCTTCCTCTCTGTATTACGTTCTCTCTTTTTCTCTCTGTCGCCCTCACATCAATTTCCCCCCTCTCTCTCCTGGCGCTGCCCCCTCGGTGCCTTGGAGATGTTGCCATAGCAACAGAATCAGATTTTGAACACTGAAACTGTGAGATGAATAATGCACTGCAGGTCTCTTTGCCACTGTGTGTGTGTGTGTGTGGGCACTGCGTATATATGAGTGCTATAGCCGCAGAGCATCATTATTCAATAACTCTTATCTAACACTGCCAGATTCTCACAAAGATTGTGTCTGTTTATATCTTTATGCATTTGTGTCCACTGTTTAATTGTGAGTACTTTTTTGTCTTGTTTAATGGATAATGCTTTGGCTCAGTAATTGACCCATCAAGCCAGAATCGATTCTATTTAAAGAAGGCAGGACTCATAAAAAGTAATAGCTTATTTTCCATTACAGCGACATTAACCTCAGTTGATCTTGTTAAGGTTTGAAGGTCTGAGGTTGTTTGTCCCGACCTTTCACATTTATGTTTGAAAGTGACCCATAGATGTCATCGGTTCAAGCCAACCACATTTCTGAACAAACATAAACCTGCACATTTAATCAAAATCAATAGAGCAAAACCACAATATTGTGTACTGAAATGAATGTACTATTGTATGTACTAACCAAGGTACTTGAAAACGTGGTACTTCTACAAATTAACATGGAAGTATATTTGTTATTGAGGTGCTCTGTTTTTTAGTTAAGTGTGCTTTATGATTCAATATGATCACATTACCATCTTAAATCAACACTGTAGCACTTGTGAATCAAATGTTTCCAAACTCATTATACTTTAACAACCAGTTTTGAATACAGGTACTATTATTCTCCAAACAGAGCTGTTAGCATATGTGCCCACTTGCGTGATCTAACAGATAAACACACAAGCGGATGATTGTGGTCAGTGCTGTTAGCGTGAGGGTTTCTGGGTAACAATGGGAAAGCCTCGGTGAGCCACGTGACTCCTGACCTTAACGAAGAATGACAGCTTGACCTCTCTCTCGATATCTCTGTCTCGCACACTCTAAGCTTATAAGAGCTCTCCTGCCTAAATCCTCTTGTATTTGAGAGACAGAGAAAAAGAGTAACACATGCAGGAAAATGTGCACATAACATCAGATAAAACGCTCACGCATACACACTAAAACTGCCTGAGATTAATGTACCTGAAATAAATGCTTCATTATCACACACATTAATTCCTTTGTGTTAATTTGCCCATATAGATAAGGTATTACTGTAATAACAAATGTCCAAGAGTAAATCTCAGCTTCATAAAGTGTTTAAATGGACTGAATGTTTTTTTTCATGTTTTTGAAATAAGTCTCTTTGATTCATTTGATCAAAAATATAGTAAAACAAAAATATTATGAAGTATTATTAAAATTTAAAATAATGGTTTTCTATTTGAATATATTTTAAAATGTTCCTTTGATGGCAAAGCTGAATTTCAGCAGCCATTACTTCGTTTTTCAGATCATTTAGAAATCATTGTAATATCCTGATTTGGTGAACAAGAAACTCACTTTTAGGGAAAGCACGTGGATTTGTGTTTTATTCTCTTTGTAAAAGTAAAAACAACACTGTTGGTTCAACCAAGTTCTGCTCTGCTAACCTGGGCATTTTCGTGTTTTTGTACTCTTAGCATTTCGGGATAAAGACATTGCTTGTGTGAGAGTGTTGATTTACACTATATAAAAGAGTCTGCCACATTCACATGAGCTAATTCCTGTTTTGATCACTTTCCCGCAGTGCTGGCATTGCAGTCGGTTTCTATGGAAACGGCGAAACGTGCGATGGCATGACACGACTGACATACTCCTTGCGCCATGCTAACCAAACAGTGGCAGGCATCGACAAACTGGTGAGTCATTGACGTTTTTTGTTTGTTCTGAGCTGGGGACATTTTGCCTTATCCAGGTGTTCAAAACATACTTAACTGCTCTTCTGTTGTCAGTCCTAAACACTTTACCACCGTTGCTAGCTATTTTACAGCCCTAACTAATAGGGTCGCACGGCATACCAATGCTGAAGTACTGTGGTGCCAAAAATGTACCATTGTCTCTACTGAACTCCCCACTGCTGCTGCTAGAGTTCATTGCCCTTTGCTGAACACTTTAACTTGAATAAACATTCTAATCTGTTGCCAAATACTCCACTGCACCTCATGGCCATAGCTAAAACCCCCAGCATACAGGGTTATTAAATGTTAATGCATTCATAAGGTTGAGGGTTTAATTGTTTTGGTTGGCTGGCTAGGACTTCTTGTAGGAAGTAATTATGTGGATCAAAACATCCATTAGCAGGTGTTCTGACTGTTAGAGAGCCTGAGAGGTCATGGAGTCCTAGTTTTCATTCAGTGAAAGCTGAAACAGAAATTAAAGTTTATCTAATAATCAATTAATTAATCACATTTATTAACAATCAACCCTTGTTGTAAGCATTTAAATTGCACATCATTGAAACGTCACAACAATTCTGGCTTTCCAAAACTGTTTTGACTGAAACCGAAAAATCATTTTCAGCTGAATAGCAATTAATATCAATGTGTATTTCACTTTGACACTAACAGCTGAATGCATGGCATTTCAAAGTATCCTCCATTTGACAGGCATTTGCCACATGCGCACTGGAAAGTTTCATCTTTGTCCATTGTCTCTTTACTCCCCTCACAAAAGCACTTATCAATGTGCCATCAATTGTTGTTGACATCTTCATTAGTTTTTCTTGTTGTTCTGTCTCTTCAGTTTCTTTTACAGCTGTGAAACAATGGCATTTATGTGTACTATGCTGATGTATTACCGTGTACTTGAGGCTTTAGTGTATACACTTTATTATTGGTATTATAAGACTAATAAAAGTGTGTATAGGAGTTGTTTACATATTCTCAAAATGATGCTCAGGCCGAGCAGCTTGGCTAATGTAAATCTTTACAATGGAGAATCACAGACACATGATGACAGCTTGTGGACAGTCAGTATGGTGATCTAGCAGAATGGATGATGGACGATGTATTTACAGTCATGGCCAAAAATATCGGCACCCTTACACTTCTCTCAGAAAATTGTTCCAATTGCAAATGTTTTGGTATTCAGGTGCTTATTGTTTTTGTTTGCACTGCAATAACACAAAAACAGAGAAGAAAAGTCAAACTTGATAAAAGTTCACAGAACTCAAAAATGGACTGGACAAAATTATTGGCACCTTGTCAAAATTGTAAGAAATAATTGCTTTTCAAGTATGTGATGCTCCTGTAATTTGTATTTAGACACACCTGTGGCAAGTAACAGGTGTGAGCAATATAGTAATCACACTTCCAACCAGTTAAAATGGAGAAAAGTTGACTCAACCTTTGTGTTGTGTGTCACGCTGAGTATAGAGAAAAGAAAGAAGTGTAAAGAGTTGTCTGTGGATTTGAGAGAAAATATTGTGGAAAAACATGGACAATCTCAAGGCTACAAGTCCATCTCCAGAGGTCTTAATGTTCCTGTGTCCACTGTGCACAATATCATCAAGAGGTTTACAGCCCACGGCACTGTAGCTAACCTCCCTGGATGTGGAGCAAAATTTATGAAAAATTACAACAAAGGATCGTTCGAATGGTGGATAAAGAACCCCGATTAACTTCCAAACAAATTCAAGCTGATCTGCAGACACAGGGTACAACAGTGTCAGCTCGCACTATCCGTCGCCATCTGAATGAAAAGGGACGCTATGGTAGGAGACCCAGGAGGACACCACTGCTGACACAAAGGCATAAAAAAGCAAGACTGGAGTTTGCCAAATCTTATGTGACAAAACCACAATCCTTCTGGGAGAACGTACTGTGGACAGATGAGACAAAAGTAGAGCTTTTTGGTAAAGGACATCATGGTCCTGTTTACAGAAGAAGAAATGAGGCCTTCAAAGAAAAGAACACAGTCCCTGCAGTCAAACATGGTGGAGGTTCAAAGATGTCTTGGGGTTGCTTTGCTGCTTCTGGCACTGGATGCCTTGACTGTGTGAACGGTATCATGAAATCTGATGATTACCAAAGAATTTTGGGTGCAACGTAGTGGCCAGTGTCAGAAAGCTGCGCCTCCACCAGAAGTCATGGGTCTTCCAGCAGGACAATGACCTGAAACAAACTTCAAAAAGCACTCAGAAATGGTTACAAACAAAGCGCTGGAAATTTCTGAAGTGGCCAGCAATGAGTCCAGATCTGAATCCCACAGAACACCTGTGGAGAGATCTCAAAACAGCAGTTGGGAGAAGGCATCCTTTAAATCTGAATGACCTGGAGCAGTTTGCAAAAGAAGAGTGGTCCAAAATTCCAGTAGAGAGATGTAAGAAACTCATTCATGGTTACAGGAAGCGATTGATTTCAGTTATTTTTTCCAAAGGGGGTGCTACCAAATAATAAGTTAAGGGTGCCAATAATTTTGTCCAGTGCAGGTTTTGGGTACTGTGTGGAATTGTATCAGATTTGACTTTTCTTCAGTTTTTTTGTGTTCCAATGCAAACAAAAAAATAAATAAACATGCGAGTACCAAAACATTTGCAACTGCAACAATTTTCTGAGAGAAGGGTTGCATTTTCTGACAGAAATGCAAGGGTGCCAATATTGGCCATGACTGTGACCAACATTTTTTTATTCCACCTAATATTTTAAAATCACCAAAATTCTGATCCAGTCATCAGCCAGATGGGCAGTTCTCCAAAACTCATCGACCTGGTCAGTCACTTATGATAACCTACATCATAACCTGCCAGTTTGTTTCAGGGGGCCGAAAAAAGGATATGATTTGTTGAACCTAAAATACGTGCTTGTTTATGTGTTTTAGGTATCAGAGAGCACCAGCAGTCTGAATGAAACCCTGCAGGAGGGTTTGGTGCAGCTGGAGACCGTGTACTCCAAGCATACAGACTACCTGTCCATCGTCCAGAAACTGCAGGGTCAGCTGGACGAGCTGATCAATCTGATGGTGGAGGTGCCTTTCTGGAGTGGTACGGATCTCTCTCTGGATCACCTGGCGTCCATCACTGAGCAGTATGACTGGTACAGGTAATTAAGAAGTCCAATTTAGTCATCATGCTCTGTGATCATCACTCTTCAACGGTATTACCCAGATAGTACTGCTTTGTAAAAAACCAACAGGATTTTAGAAACAAGTAGTCTGGCATGACTTATTTTCAACATAAGAATGACTTAAATGTCCAAAGAAGTAAATTAGAGTTTATGGACATACACAATAGAGTTTCTCAATAATAAAGTCCAGACTTGTTACTGCTTTTGGATGGAGTTATAAAGACATTTCCAGCCATCTGGAAGAGATCATGTGTATGTGTGTTTTGTAGGTGGTTGGGTTATCTGGGTCTGCTGCTCTTTGATGTTATAATCTGCCTGCTCGTTTTGGTTGGTCTCATACGCAACTCAAGAAGCATCTTAATCAGGTAAGTACAGAAATGATTAGTAATACTGAAGTGTAAGAAAAATAAATAATGAATAGTTGATATGCAAGATCATGGGATATTTCAGGCAACATCAAAAGGTTTTTCTTGTTTTCCTGGTGGATTGCAGGAGGTGCCTCAGGTTAAACTGCGCTGCCTGAGTTTACAGTTTCAGTTTGGAAATTTCCAGGTTGGAAATCGTTGTGTGAAAATGCCTATTTTTAGCCTGTAACTATGCAAAATTGAGATTCATTCTCTGAAAGCCTTTAGAAATGGTGAGAGAGAGAGAGACCGCACGAATCGGAGAGAGGAGTTGGCAGAGGAGAGATGGATTCAGGCAAAACGAAATCTATTTAGTCTACTAGGGAGGGTGAAGATCTCCCCTTGATTCACTCTGACTCACTTTTTCACTCCTTCTGCTGCAATTAGACACCTCTTCTGCCGCGTGTTGTGTACATGCGTGTTTGTTTGTGTTTATATTAGTGTTTTAAGGCGCATGTGTATCTAGAAACACATTTGGTCAGTGGGAGGTTGTTTGAATCCCCAGAGATGTTTTCAAACTGGGTTACTCACCATGAGCCTAAACAAGTTTAAGAAGAAACCAACTAGAAAATAGCCATCAACAACACAGAAACATTTCGGCTTTGCTTATAGGAATAACTAGACACTCATTCGAATAGTACCACCATTTAAAAAAAAAAAAAAGACTCAAATGATAGCCATTTTGTAGAGAAGAATTAAATTAGCACTTTAAAAAAATTGTCAGATTTTTTTCCATTGTAAGCGCATGACTGAGTATGAATTTTCTGTGGTAATGAATCTCTTTCTCTCCTTCAGTGTTTGTTTGCTAGGTGTGCTGACGCTGGTGATCAGCTGGGCTTCACTTGGGCTGGAGTTTTCTGTTGCTGTGGTGAGTATATTAGTAGAAACACCTTTAATTCTCTTCAATTTTATGCCAATATATTTCTGTTTGGTTCTATGGCTGTCTAAAAAGAGTGGAGACAAATTATGTGGTGATTTATTTTCTTCAAGAGAATATATATTATTAAATAAGTATACTGTATACACTACTGTTCGAAGTTTGGGGCTGAAAAGGTTTTTAAAAGATCTATGATGTTCACCAAGGCTGCATGTATTTAATCAACGGTAATATTTGAAAATGGTAATATTGCGAAATATTATTACAATGTAAAATAACTGCTTTCTATTTTAATATATTTTACAATTTTATTTATTCCTGTGATGCAAAGCTGAATTTTGACCTTGTCACATTGACCTTCAAAAATCATTCTAATATGCTGATTTGATGCTGAATATAGTTGTGAAAGGTAATATTTTTGTGGAAACCACAATGTATCATTTTCAGGATTCGGTGATAATTAGAAAGTTCAAATAAAAGCATTTATTGGATCTAGAATTTTTTGTAACAATGTGAAAGTCTTTCCTGTCACGTTTGATTAATTTACTGATTCCTATCTGAATAATATTAAATACTAAAAAATCTAACTGACCCCAAATGCCTGAAATTGTAGTATGTTTGAAGTGCGGATTTTAGATAACTTTTTATAAAGAAAAAGTGATGTCAGTGACTGAAATATGTTTGTTTTTGGGCCTGTATTTGAGGGTTTGCTTTGTATGTGTGTTGTTCTCTTCCTCAGACTGCCAGTGATTTTTGTGTTGCCCCTGACTCTTACATCACCAAAGTGACACGTGAGAACGCCGTTATCAACCAAGGTACGTGCTCTTAGGTCAAGTTGAGTTTGTTTGTCTTTCACACAGTTTATCCAGGCTTCACTGGGCATTTAGATGCTTGTGACAAGGCTCACATCACAAAAAACCCCACAACGGCATAGACAATACAGACAGAAACAGATACAGAAGGTACAGGTATGTTAACAAAAGTAGTAGGAGTACAGATTACAGGTTAAAGAAAGTACTAAATGCATTTGTTTCTTATTTGCATTTTATTCATTATTTTATATACTGATAATTCAATGCATCATCAAAGACTTGAACTCAGTACTCCCCACTGAAAATGTGTATGCTCACAATCACTCTCATTCATTCACTTGAAATGTCCTGGAGCATTGCTATGCAGAGGAGGCTTTCTTAAAGGGTGTTTATGTACAAAGCAGGTTTTGTATCTTGCTCTCAGACCTTGGCTTTCCTGGACAGACATGAATGTCATTGCTAATTAGTTCCCACAGGGGATACGATTCATGACCCTCGCAGTCCCTACACAACACATTCACAATCAACTCTCATTTACACTTGCATACACACTTATGCTTCACTGCTGGAAGCATTCATGTTTCTCTTTGTTGAAGGTAAGGCAAAAGGAGGTTTGTCTGCAGGCCAATAAATCTTGTAAATAATTTTACATCTGTGTATTTACTTGCTCCTGCATATTAATTTTGCTGACACATAATAGACTTCTGTTCAAAGGTTTGGGGTCAATAAGGTTTTTAGAATAAGAAATGAATACTGAATAATCTGAAGTGACAGTAAAGATATTTATAAAGCATTTTTAAAATGACTTTTTTTCTGTTTATCAAAGATTTAAAATTCAGCTTTTTCAGAAAATTCAGCTTTTTCAGAAAATTCAGCTTTTTCAGTTCCATCAAAGATTCAAAATTCAGCTTTTTCAGCTTTGCCACGACAGGAATAAATTTATATTTAAAACATATTAAAAGTTATTTTAATTTGCAATAATATTTTTAAATAAATATTGGCGATTAAAAGACATTATTTCAAACACATTATATCTTACAGACCCCAAACTTTTGAATGGTTATGTATGTTAATATATGATATCATATAATGGTAGCAAATGATAAATACACAAAATTACTAAAATAAAATGAGTTTACACAATATTTATTGAAATTCACTCAAACATATTTTAAAGCTAAAATTGTGCCATATTGGCCGGTTCATAGGTTACTTACAGTGACATTTTATTAATTAATTTTTTTCTATTTTTATCTTCTCCATCTGCACCCGTTATGAGTGTGATGATTTAGATTTTGAGGTTAATTAATCATTAAACCTCTGCCCGAGGTCATTCCACCACTGCTTCTCTCATTCTCTCTCTCTCTCTTGTCTTTTTCAAGCACATGAACACATAGTAATAGGGTTCAGAATCATGCAGCGCCTTTACAGTCATCTCTCTCTCACATTCACTCATAATCACACATACGCACAGAAAATAAACTTGATATCCTAACAAATGAAGCTAGTTGGCATTGTCAGTAATCTCAGCCAGCTGGCTTAGTAAATAATGAACTAGCGGGTCACAGTGACTCAAGAGAGGCAGATGCATGCAGTGCTTCCAACAGAGTTTTGTTAGTTTGCATCGGCTGTTTTCTTTGAAGAGTGATTTCAACAATATATCAGTATCTGATCAAGAATATCTGTGTATTGATCAGCGCAAGACGAGGGGAGTGTTTGGGAAATCTGTCATTATGTGATGTCAAACATTTGAGGAGTAAAAGAATGAACATTTTTATTGGAATTCATATGTATTTGTTATTATCTGTGTTATATGTGTGTTAGATATCCTGCAGTATTATCTGAGGTGCAGCATGGGACAGACCAACCCATTTCAGCAGGTACATAATTACTCTTCCTCTGTGCTCTTTGTCATTGTCTCTCGTTCTGTTTCATGAATTATAAATCGGTCCTCTGATTTGCAGAAACTCTCCGGAAGCCATAAAGCTCTTGTGGAGATGCAGGATGATGTTTCTGAGCTCTTGCGCTCAGCTATTCGTGAATTCCCCAAGACTAAGGTGCGAGATTGCGGATGTACTCAGTACTGTACAAGAAACCCAATACTAAGTATATATTCTGTACTCAGTAAATGGATGTTTAATTGTTTATGTTCTTTGTCTCTCTGTGGGTTGGGTTTATCAGAGTAACCTAGAGGAGATGCAGGCGGTGTTAAACTCCACTGAAGTCAGTCTCCACCACCTCACTGCCCTGGTCGACTGTCGGAGCCTGCACATGGTACGTGTGTTAATATGAAAAATATATGATTTATTTTTTTAGATTACTTCACGTTCAGTGTCTTTAAACTAACAAGTAAATTCTGTGCAATGACAAAATGATGCATAAAACTTTTAAAGGCGCTATATAAAATACATTTTTTATTATTGTTGTTGTTGTTTTTATTATTATTATTATTATTATTATTAAAAGCCATGTTAAAATATGTTGCCTCTGACCCACCTTACCCCCGATATCTGTGTTTTACAAAAACTTTATTAGAAATCACACCACAACTGTGGAACAATCAGTTTCACACTACGAGTATTAAAAGTAATTTTTAATGTTTAAAATTGAAATTCTGGGTTTGGAATAAGTGTAAAACAATAAAATCTATATGGAAAATGCATTTCAAAAATAGCAAAAAAAAAAAAAAAAATGATGGTGAAATGCATAGTAAAATGTATTCAATACATACACTACTGTCAGTGTTGGGCAGTAGTAACTAGTTACAATAATAATATTACTTTGTGCAGTAACTAGTAGTGTAACTAATTACTAATAAGATTACCATACAAAAAACAGCTAGTTACTTGGTTACTTTTGATGCCTCAACCCTTACTGATTTGAAGTCCAACAATCAAATAATTAATAAATCCTTGATTTATTTTCATAATTTTCATGACTCATGAACACAATGAGTCACCAGTGCAGCAGGCAAGCTTGAAAGCTTACGAATGTTATAACTGATGAAAATGTTGCCATTACATTGATTTTGTGAGAAGAAAAGATGGTCTGAACACCAATGTATAAGTTCTGGCATTATGGAAGTTGTGGCATTACATGGCTTGCCCACCCACATCCCTCTGATCCCGATATATAAATTGTATTACTATAATAAAAATCTTTTTAGAAAACGAAACTTTTTTTTTTCGTATGCCATTTCTTTTGATAAAATACATCATGAAATATAATCGTATATGGGTAGCAGAGAAAGTATAGCTACGATTAGCTTCAAGCTACACATGACAATTAATGACTGTTTGTAATAACTTCTGACTGCGATCCAATGTAGATTTTGGTCAAATGATGAGGCAGAAATATATTTTTAGTAACATTTCAGAAGGATTTTTGGGTAATATGGAAAAGTAATGTAACTAGTAGTGTAAGTAAAGTAATAATATTACTTTTGAAAGAAGTAACAAGTAATAAATTCAACTTTTTTGAGTAACAAGCTCAACACTGACTACCTTTTAAAAAGTATGGGGTAAGTACAATAGTGGAATTATTTATTTATTTTTTTGAGAAATTACATTTTTCTCAGCAAGTACACATTAAATTGTTTAGTAGTGACAGTAAAGAACTTTTTAATGTTACAAAATGTTTCTATTTCAAATAAATGCTGTTCTTTTGAATTTTCTATTCAAAGAATCTTGAAACAAATGTATCAAAGTTTAATTTTTAAGAATAATAAAGTTGAATTTATATAAACTAAAGTTGAATCAATTGTAATAATATTTCACAATATTACTAAAACATTAATAATCTTACTGAGCCCAAACTTTTGTATTACAAAAAGGGGCATACAGGTGTTTGATGTTGAAGGAACACTCATATATTACATCCCATGATTATGCTTGTACTACCTGTGCAAATGCATTTATGCCACTTCCTTTAGAGTGTCGAAAGACTTCCAAAGCAAGACTTCTCATATGACTGTTCATCTTTTCTTTCTCACAGGACTATGTGCAGGCTCTGACCGGACTGTGTTACGATGGTGTGGAGGGGCTTATTTATCTGGTCCTTTTCTCGTTCGTCACTGCGCTAATGTTTAGCTCCATCGTTTGCAGTGTGCCTCACACCTGGCAGAGCAAGAGGTGAGAGGGCAAGGGTCAAAATGCACCAAAAGACGGGGGGTGGGTTGAGGAGGGCAAGGTATGTTAAACGCAGCACCAGTAGACAGGCAAGGACTTCAGTTCATGGACAGAGAATTGACTGCCAGTCACGTGTTTTTTTTTTTAAATGCTTTTATTTTCACATCTGCTCCTTCTGTTTTCACATATTAATCATCTTCTCATGACTGTGTGTAGCTTCTGTTGTCTTGTCATTCATTCCTCATTGTGTCATAGATTTGGAAAACCCACTGCCCTGTAGTATGTGTGAGAGACGCTCTTGTTTTGTAATGCTCTATGGGTAATCTAAATATAGCTTGCGTATAAAAGCAAAATAGTAGTACATTTTGCAATTGTATTTTGAATTACGGCGATAGAGGTATTTGTTATTTGACTCTCGGTATAGCATCCGTCTGCAATAACGCTTGTGCAAAGGGAAAGAACAAAGAGACCCTATTCTAAATTATTTGCTAGGCAGACTGACATTTCTGTGGAAGATGCTGCCTCCCTTTGGACTATCTTGAAACTGCAAGAAAGGCTTATGTGCATTTGTGAAGAGTATAATCATTATTGAAACATGTTGGTGATGTGATTACTCACTGGGCAAGCTGGTCTGGAAAAGGTCTGTTAAGAGTTACACGTATGAAAGATATCTTGATCAAAGTGGCATCCAAATCTACACTTTCACAGTTCCACTATTTCTTTTTTTATTCCCTTTCTTAAATCGCCCCCTTTTACGTTTTAAATCCGATTCATAGTGGTTGTTTGTTGATTTAATGCATGCCTCAAATCACTGAGATAAAAGGTTGCTGAGGACAATCCATTGGACATGCAATGGAAATCCACAGTAGTTCTTGTGAGATTCTTAAGTTCACTTGATTTGTTTCTGACTAGCATCCATGGCTGTAGGATTGTTTTTACTTTTGTTTAATTTTTAATTTTTTTCACTGAACATGCACATTTATTGAAGCAGCTGCATAATAAATGAAATGGAGATGCTGCCCCATTCCAAATTGACCACAAGTCAATTTTGTTGTTGTTTTATCATCCTGACTGCCAATTTTACGCTTCTTCTAAAAATGCCCAGATGACTTAGTTTGGAATATGAGTAATGAGCTTGGTTTTTCCATCAGCTAGCAGATAAACTATTTCCTAATTAGTTTAACCTCAACATTCAATATGCCATTAGAAGTCATTAATATGAAAATCAAGAGTTAAGGACAATAAGAGCTTGATGTACATTAGATTTCCCAGGAAACATCGCAAAGAGCTCAAAACAATAGTGATTTTAAATAAATTATTTTAATTTAATATTTATCTTCATATGAATATTATATAAAATATAATATACGCTATCATTCATATTTGATATATATATTTTTTAATTATTATTATTTAAAATAAGTTTTCTATTCTATTTAAACATATTTTAAAATTGTAATTTATTCCTGTGATGGCAAAGCTGAATTTTCAGCAGCCATTACTCCAGTCTTCAGTGCCATACTGAATGAATGAGAAAGTTCAAATGATTTATTTGAAATAGAACTATTTTGTAACATTATAAATGTCTTTACTTTGATCAACTGAATGTGTTTTTGCTGAATAAAAGTATTCATTTCTTTCAAAGAATAAATGTTACTCATCCTGAACTTTAACTAGAAATGTGTATTTATGATATTCTTATTTCAATTTCAATCATTTTATTCAAACATTACTAAAATATTATGCAGTATAAAAATATTATGCATGTCCAAAAGAACACGTTTTTGGCTAAAAGGTATTGAAAGATTTGTTCTACTTGATGTAAATGTGGAGTTTGAGGATTTTAGAGAAAATTTGACCTGAATGCATGCATTTCATATAAAGCATGCAATGATTCTATAGCTTGAGTAAGATTTTATTTTTTATTTTTTAATTTCTATAATATATTTTTTACAATAAATACAGTCATGAACATTCACTTTGAAAAGAATGACAAAGATGAATCTGGGAAAAACAAATGCATGAAACGTGTCATTTTGCTAGTATCCATCAGTATGCTTTAGAGTCATTTTAGGACTGGCGTGAAAAATGGTTTTAAAGAGATCTTCACTAAGTCTAGTGACAGAAGAGACCTTTTCCCTCCCCTATGACCCAGGGGCACGTGTTTCACCTGTGCTAATTTGTCCGAAGGTCTGAGGAGGAGGATGGCGATGAGACTTCGGCCACACTCGGCCCGCGAGCGCCGCACGATAACCTGTACCGCGTACACATGCCTAGCCTGTACAGCTGTGGCAGCAGCACCTACGGCAGCGAGGCTAGTCTCCCCGCTGCGGCACACACTGTCAGCAACGCGCCAGTCACTGAGTACATGTGAGTGTAGCCACGCTAACCTCATCCTAATGCATGGGCTGGATTTGAAGGACCGTACCGGTATTACAGGTCCTGTAGCATAGGCTCGCTAGTCTAGATTACTGCATGGGCTTTGCTCGATTTACTGTAGGCTTCAGATGAGTTCCTAATACTGCATGGGTTTACTTCTTGATTAAAGTTATTATATATAGAGCCCCTGAACGGCGTGTAGAAACAAATATAATATGGCATGGGAAGTATAAGTAGATCATTCAGCTTGTGCAATGAGTTTTACTATATGATAGATAATGTTTTACACAACCCAAGCGATATCTATTATGATCTGCGTATATAGTGCATAGTGGTATCACTCAGTGGCTTTGCGTATTGCTCCTACCCTGCAGTTCAAAGCTTTCTATCAGATTTGTAAAGTTTAGTGCATCGCGGTGTGGAAATCCCTCCCTTGAAGAGGGAGTCAGAGTAACTGGTATCTCGTTTGTGACGCAGGAGCCAGAATGCTAACTTTCAGACCCCTCGGTGCGAGAACACGCCACTCATTGGCAGAGAATCCCCCCCGCCGTCAGTAAGTGCACAAGCACATTTACACAAACACACATGTCTGTAGGTGTACAGTCGTTATTTAGCGCAGTGTCACACATTGAGTTACTCTTTTAGTAAAAGGAATGGATCTTCTTGAAACCCTGCCCCATGCTTGACATAATTGATTTATATTTCTTTAGATAATCCAGAAAACAGGATGTTAGTGTGATAATATTTATGCTTGTCTATGTATAAACTTAACTTTTAGTGTAGTTTTATCATATTGATGAACATTGTCAACTCAAACACACACACACACACACACACACACACACACGCACGTTAAGAATCTTTAAGGTCATTTTGGCAGCCTGTATGCGACGCTAATTATAAGTCCTGACAAACAATACGGTGAAATAGATCCAGACAAATTTGTCATCATTTGCTTTTTTTTTTTTTTTTTTCCCTTGGAACGTGAAATAAAAGGTTTTCTTTTCCATACAAGAAATGTTAATGGCAATGGGAAGGACGTGGTCCAAACATGACAAAAAGGCACCCTAAAAGCTGTTTATACAACAAGTGAAGCCTAGCGATAGCTTTATGTGAGGAAGATAACTAAATAAAATTGTAAAATATCATTACACTTTAATTTACTCTATATCTTCAATACAATATTTTTCAATACCATGGGGTATTATTATTATTACAAACATGAATGTGCAATTCTATAATTATCTGTCCACAAAAGTTGGAAATCTTGGAAATATGAAGATAATTTGCAACATATTGTAATTCCAAATGCACGTTAAACTCACACAGTGCTGCATTTACTGTGACCGGAGCCACTCTGAGATTGTAAAAATGCTGGATCATGAGCTGCTAGCGTGTAAAAATAGCGAAGCGCTTCACTCTGAAACATACAGTGCAACTGACTATGTACTTACTTAATTAAAATACCCTGTCACCTTGATGTCAGAGTGAGGAGAAAGCACAGTTGGTACCAGTGTACTGGCGCTGTGGACAACGAGCATTGAAAACCTTTCAAATGTTCAGAATCTACATGTATAAAAAACTGATGCATCTAATAGTAGTTAAATATAAAAGGAAGATTTTCTGCAAATAACAACTTAAATTTCGGTCTCTTCTCTCAAAGCTATTGTACACCTTCGTAAGATTTGTAATATAATGCATCGTTAGTATAGACTACTTTTAGGGTATATTTATGGCCTTTGTTTGTCATTTTTTGGTGCTTAACAGCGTCCATTTCCATTCATGTGCATTGTATGAAAAAGGGCTGCATGAACATTTTGCTAAATTTCACCTCTTGTGTTCTATAGAAGATCATTTGAATGGGTTTGAAGTAAATGGTGGTAGATTTTGGGTAAACTATTTCTTTAAAATGTATTCTGATATGTCATTTATTTCTCCTCTTACTTTTAAGTCAAGGCCCCTCACTGAGTGGAAGTGGGTTTTGCAATGCTGGAGTTTGCATGATTGCATGTATAGTCAATGACGAGACCAGAGAATGCTTTTCCTGGTTCATACACGGTGAATAGGGGAGCACGGTACTCTTTTGAAGGGGCAGGGCAGCTCTTTTAATCAGACTTGGCATGCGAGGGCATCTTTCATTCTCCCACTAGTTTGAGTTCCGTAAACGAGAACATTCAGACCTCTTCAAAGCGCCGCTCTCTCTCCGCCTAACTTTCTAGGTGTTTTTTTTTTTTGATTTTGTGTTTACGGGCCCTGGACGTGACGCATGCGTATTCAAACTCCAGACTGGAGAGACCACCCAAGAAACCATGTTTCTTTGAAAGGATGTAATCTGATTCTTAGTAATGTCATGGTCCAGGATGCTGCTTTTTGGTTGCTTTTCTTGCCGGAATTGGAATTGCCGATATATTATGGAATAGTCTCTCCTCCTCTGGATTTTATGATTCAAAATATGCATGAATTTTGTCTCTTTCTCAGCCAACTGAAAAACATCCCTCATGCATGTCTGTTTGGCAAAGTGTCTCACAGTATAACCCCACCTCTAAACAGCTGTTAATATAATCCCACATATAGCTGCATTATCTATATGTGTCATTCCCATCAACTGTTCTTTCTTTTTTTTTTCTATTTGTCATGGTCTTAACTTTTCTTCCTTTCTTTCATTTTCACATTAATTGCACTCTTTTTAATCGAACTTGCACTTAAAAGCCGATCGTGAGGAGAAAAGTATCTAATGATAATATGCATCATCACAGTAACTCTTGGCTTTAAGAAACCATCAGGCTGTCCAAATGACTGTCAGTTTGTCTGTTACGCATGTGAGTGAGTTAGTGAGAACGACAGAATGAGGTTCATATTTATATGTGCTTCATGTTTGTAAGAGCTACAGCTATACTCTGTCCTAATGCCATGTAAGTTTTCCTCGCTTTGACTAAATAATCGTGCCACATTAGGAAAAAAGTTTTTATATCGTATTGTAAAAATAACTCTTCAGAATGATGTGATGGTGTCTTCCTTCCCCTTTTCCTTGTTTTCTCACCCTGTTTTGCAGTACACCTCAAGCATGAGGGCCAAATATCTGGCAACCAGCCGCCCAGACCAATCCAGGCCATCAGAATCCCAGAACGGTCTGGAGCCCAACATGCGACCAGACCTAACCAGCCGTTCAGCTCCAAACAGCCGACCAAATTCAGCTATCCACCGACCCCACTCCGCCATCCATTAACTATCCTCAAATGTGTAACCAATAGTTATCTACCTGTCAGGTCCACCAGTACAAAGTTTGTCTCCACCTTGATGTTCAGCCCAGTGAAGAAATTCACCCTAACATCTTTATTTGATTGGAATCAGTCATCCATGCTTACCTACTCTGGCTTCTTAAAGACTCCATTCTGCCAAATTTTATTCAAACTGCCATTTTTTTACTCCCCTAATCATCACAGCAACTACACTGCCCTCTTCTGGAGGACTCCTCTCAGTCGTCAGCACAGTAGCTCCCATACTACCCTTACAGAGATTCTCTCAGGGCAGCCATATTGGCATGGACTGCAGGACCACATTATCACAGGATAATGGTTTATACCACTCATTTTTAGATCTCTTGCCTTGCTGTGCAAGAAATGTCACTACGACATTTGATTTTATGATGGAGTTCTATTTTTAAGCGTTTTGCAAGATTACATATAGTTTAACGAGGTTTTAAAGATGCAGCTTTTGCGCTTTCTCTGCAGTTCCTGACAATATGGCAGCATTCTACTACTACAGCCACAATCCAAGGTGTTCATCATTGCTATTTGATGTTAACGGAGAAGTTGACTCGTTTACAAATGTTCATGAGTTAACTGAATCACATACTTGTGACTCTGTGGTTAAACAAACGTTCCTGTCATGAAAGGCCACTTTGTATTTACAGTACAGTGTAATCTATGGTGTACCACAGTGTGAATTGACAGCCATCAAGCCTTTGAGCCATTATGCACATTCAGTATCTTATTCTAGAAGGGAAACAGTTGCACAGCACACTATCGGTGTGTTTGTGTGCGTGGCGTGTTTTTCTTGTGCATTAGTGAGTGTGTTTTAAACCGGCACAACTCACAAGCTTTGCTCTTTGTAAATAGTAAGTGTTTTTGTACTTTAAAAAACGTCTAAATGATCAACACTACAAACTCAGTGCACTAATCTTCTGTGTAACAGTGCAGTGCAACATTTGCCGTGGCTTAGAGCCACAGTGGAGAATACCTGTAAGAAAAAAAATTGTCAATGAACTCTGTGATGAAATAATAGTACATGTTTTGTAGACATATCACTTGAATTTGTGAATACACTTGTGGGTGCTCGTGTGTATGTGCACACTTTAAATGTGAATATTTCTAACGGAGGGAAATTTGCTCAAGAGTGAAAAAGGTGAAGAAGGGATACCTGGACAAAAAGAGAAATGCCTCCCCACTGCCCCACATGTAAATCTTTTTTCTGTTCAGGCTTGTAATCCAGGCTTCATGTTCTTTAGCAGGAGTTTTTTTGTTTTGTTTTGTAGTGAATCGGAATCGATTTTCACCACGGTCAGCCTTTTCCTTATTTCTGTTTAACATTAATGGGGAAACACTTCTCTGTGGTGTTGATGGATCTGCAATATGGACACTGGACTTGTGCCACTAACAGGACTTTTGTGGTTTCGCCAACTTTCCACGGGAGAAAGGTAAAAAAAAAAACTAATTGTGAAGAAGGAAAAAAGCGACGGGGACAATGAAACTAAGGAAATTTCCTCCTTGTCATGCAGTCACTAAGTAAGACTTGTGTGGATGTAGTGTAAGATAACCTAGCTGTCTTTACCAAGTGCAGTATTGTTGGTTTCATTTACTTGCATCCAGTGTCATAAGGCTGACATAACAGTGTTAGACGTTGTCATGGCGCCAGTCAACCGCTAATGTTATCATGCATAAGATGTGGTATCTAATGCCACTCTCAAAACATCACACCTTGATTCTTGAACGTAGGTGTTCATTTGATTTTAATAAATATCATTACTTACATTAGCAGGTAGAAATGTCATTTTAAACTGGAAAATGCTATAATGCTGTATCTTTTATGACTTTGTGACATCCTTAGTCAATTGAGGTTGCGTGCTGTTTGAATTATCTTTTTGTGTAACGAAAGTGGACGCTGTGTTTGGATGCCAACAGGAAAGGGCTTGTATCCCTAAACCTCAAAGATCATGCACAGACATGCTTTGACCATGTAGTGTCAGGCAACCACTAAAGTTACAATCCTAGAAAAACACTCATGCACAAATAGTGTCAATGCAACACTAGACGTTTCACATAAACACTGAATATTACAGAGAAAGTGAATTATTTTGCTAGCAACACAAATGGATAAACATGCACCTTACCACTCAATAGACACAATGTAAAATTGCTCTGAAATATGTGAGTATTTTTACAGTATTTACATGTATTCAACAACTAACCATCATATTAGAGACAATCCAAATGTTCGGATCTATGAGTCTGTACCATATAATGCAGTTGCATGACTGAAGGAAATATGAGGAAGAAATATTCTGCCTTTCTTAACATTTTCATACAGTAACCTTTCTTTCTGTAAATGTACACTTTTTTTTCCCCCTAGCGTATTCTTGTTAGCTTTCTATTGTATAGACCATAACAAATGAGCCTACTCACTCCTTTCTAAATGTGAATAAGAATGGTTCGTCATAAATTGATGTTTTGATAACAATTCTTATGGATTTTTTCATGTTTTTTATGTTTTTTTCATTTGTGATTAAGATGTTGTACATGTCAGAAAAAAAAAGATTTTCTGAGCCTGGATTCAATGTTTTAATAATATATTAAAATGAACCTATCTGGTGCAGGGTGTTGAGCATCAGTGCCTGAAGAAGAGAACAATAAAATCACTTGGTCAAGGTATGCATTTATCAAGGTATACTTTACAAAAAAAATGATAAAGAATGGTAATGATGCATAAAATGGAAAGAAATAAGCTATGAATGATTGCCAAAGTTCTGAACAGAATTTGTACACTTGTTTGTTTGAAAACTGCATGAAATATGTGAGAGGAAGTACATTTAAAAAAACCAGACAATGTTGTAGTACAACTTTTAAAAAATGCAGTTGGGCTGCTAATAAACCGCTATATGTTTAAATGCCATATAGAAAAGTAGTCTAAACTTGTGTGTTGTTCCTGGGTTGTATATACAAAATTACATAAGGTATTGTATCATAAGCAAAACACTAAAGAAGTTCGCTATTGCTATAGCGTAGACGTTGATTTGGTTTTAAAGGGATAGTTTATGCACACCTTTACATGTTTTAATATTTCAAACTTACCCTCATGTTGTTCCAATAATTTTTTAAAAGGCAGAATTTCCAGGCTTTTCTTTTTCATATACTATAGACCTTGCTAATGAGGAATTGCTTTAAAGCTCCTGAAAAGATGTCATAAAACAGTCAGTGAAAAGGTTTTTGTTAATGAAAACAAGTTGGTGTCAGTGATGTACATTCAGTAAAGTTCACATGAAAACGTCTCTGTATTTTCAATATTATCTCAGCTGAACTATCAACACCCAGGTACACAACAGTACAACACACTGAACGAATAATATGTCTGTATAACAACCTCGTTTTTATTCATAGAAAAAAATGATTCCCCTAATATTCTTTCAGATTCTTATTGCAAAAAGTAAAATATCTTTGCCATTTTATAATTCTTCCGTGATCTGTAATCCTCACCTGGCCACTGTATGTCACTTTCTGAAACAATTTAATTCTCAAACAAATACATGTCTGTTTAATTCCTTGAGTTCGTCAGTTGACGGTTACTTTTTTTGAATCGCGCGAGTGCCCGCGAATTTTTTTTGGCGCTAAACTTAAGAGGTGAAAGCGGGAATGAGAGGACACATTTTTTAATTTTATAATTAAAATGCACTTAGACTGCAGTTTTACAGGACTTTGTCTGTTACTGTTATCCGTCGTACAGAGTACTTTTGTATGCATTTAAAAGCCCTGAATACTTAGGCTATATCACTTGACTGTGTCTTGATGTTAAATCATTTTGATATATGCTACCAGATTTGCTTGAACTTTTGTCAGTCTCCAAGGACTATATTTGAGTCTTGGTTATTTAAATGAAGTTATGGTCCAGCGCATCTGACTGTAAGATATGGTTGTTATTGCATCTGTATCACAGGGGTTAGACGAATAATGCCCCAGAGAAATTACAGTAGGCACAGACGGCACGGAAATTCTGCACAGATGGTGTGGTAGAAAATGGAAACACTTCAGTGTAATGAATTCAGAAGACTAACATGAAATGTGCTGACAGGAGAAAGTAGCCTTAACACTGTCGTGCATATTATGTGGGAGGTAATTAACGATGAACAGCGGTGCACAGATGCGGATCTACAGTGGGCTAGGTTTTTCCTCAGTGATATTATTGCAGAGCCTTCTTAGACTATAGCTAACATATATTGTAACGTGGCATTATTTTATGACAATGGTTTATTATAATGCGGGGAAATAATATTATTTAAATAGTAAAGTATGCAGTACTGAATTTAAAATATGCTGTGTCCACTGTGTCCAGACGGATGTAGGCCTATTTATTTAGACATATTTATTTAGACATATTTTTACAGTAGGGAAGAATAGAAGTGGGGTGGGAATGTTCAGGTCACTGCTGTTAATTTAATGATACTTACATTTAATCGCATTACATCTTAAATATTTATAGGACAGGAGGTTACAGGAGGAATGCACAGCTGGTGACCGGCCGCTGTATCAGTAACTTGATGCTACCGCGAGGGGGCGCATGCGCGCAGCGATCGAACACGGTTAAAGACAAAGCTTGAACCTCAACCGATAACTCATCTCCTTTACCAGAGATCGTGAACAGGTAACTGACGCATCACAGCGCTGGATTTAATGGAAGTCTGCTGGAAAATGCACGTTGATCTTTACCTGGAGGATATATTTTAACTTTTGACCCACTGGAAGATACTGTGTTTGATCTAAGTAAGTACCCATTTAAAATTCAGCAGTGCGTGAAATAAGCTGTGTGCTGTGTAGACTGGTGAATATGCGGCGTAGTTTTAAAATACATATATTTTATATTAAATTATTATAGTATTAACATTTTAATCGAGGGTTTAGTGTTTCAATAAGCTGCTTTATATGAATAACTCTTTTAAATAAATCTTAAATTTCCCTTATATTATTATACAATATTATATTTTATATACAAAACAAAAAATAAATAAAATAAAATAAAAATGCGAGTTTTAATGAATCACTGTATTGTACTTTGTATTTAAGTAAATGTAGTGTACCATTATGACTATACTTCAACATGACTGTATATCAGCATGATAGGTGAATTGGTAAACATTAAGCTTGTTTATTGCTTTAATTTACAATGTATAAACATATCAGTCTTAATTTAATTTGCTAACAGCAGTAAATTAGCACAGTTTAATGTGGGAATCTCAGCTGCCCTTATACACACTGAAAGTATAAATAAATGAAAGGATTTTGAAAGCTTTTACTTGTGAGCATTTGTGGCTTTTCTCCTTTCTTTTCAGGGATATGTGAATATGTGTAGCCTGTGTGTGTATATTTACGTGTGTGTATTTTTTTTTAGGTCATACGTAACACAGATTACCTTGAGGTTTGAAGGAAGAAAAAAAAAAAGAAAGAAGAGGAGGTACACATATTAGATAAAGAAGAGGGTCTTCTATGCTTTTGATGTCATCTGTATTGTCTGGGAAGATAAACGTGAAAACTGTATTTGGTACTGAGTGAGGAAGAGATTTGTTTTGAGTATTTAAAACGACGAAGGAAAGAACAATGGATTTGATTTCTTCTGTTTTCCTTCATTGTCTTCAAGCTTTTTAATGCATAAATGGAAACTTTGGCACCTGAAAAGTAAATTAAAAATATGTAGTTTTAGTTACATTAGTTTAGTTATGATGTAGTTCGGTGATAGCTCACCCACTCAACATCACGGGAAAACCACTATGAATCTGACCCCAGATCAGCCACCAACCCTGCTCTACGACCTTCCCAGGGCATTGGACCTTCAGCGTGAACCACAAAACAAGAGCAGGTCGGCTCCAGCCAGCTTCTTCAACAGCACCTTCTTTTTCCAGGATAATGCAGCTTTAGAATGGCAGCTGTTCCTCACCATCCAAGAGCCTGGCACCATTATCTTGACTGTCCTGTACTCTATTTCCTTCCTTGTGGGTTTTTTTGGGAATGTCATGTCCCTCAAAGTCTTACTGGGCCAGCATGGAAGCATGCGACTGTCTGGTGCTAGCGCCACCCGCTGCCTGCTGATAAACTTAGCGGTGTGCGACTTGGCAGTGGTTTGCGTGTGCATGCCCGTCACCCTGGGCCACCGCATCTATACTCCATGGGTGTACGGTGACTTTTTGTGCCGGGCGGTGCCCTTCACGCAAGCGGTGTCTGTTTCCGCCAGTGTCCTGAGCATCACGGTCATCAGCATCAGTCGGTACTATGCAGTTCACTCACCGCTACAATCCCGCGCCTACTTCACTCGTCGACGCATCCTCGCCTCTGTCACAATCGTGTGGCTTGTCTCTTCAGTGATCTGCATGCCAGTCGCAATAGTTACCAGGCGTGATGAAGTAGCTTTGATCGAAGGGCTGGCCATCGTGTTGCCCGTCTGTGGAGAGGTATGGCCTCAGCCGCGCTTGCGACAGGCGTACAATGTCCTGCTGTTCAGCGCCCTCTACTGCCTACCTGTTGGGTTTAATCTCACTCTAGCCTTCCTCACATGTCGTCGGCTGCGTAGCACTGGTTCTGAGGGACGGTTCACAGAGTTGGACCCCCGTTCCCAGGCACTTCATGAGACAAGGCTGCAGGGGCGCAGGCAGATCGCACGTATGGTCGCAGCTTTGGTGCTGCTCTTCGCTCTTTCTTGGTTGCCAATGTATGTGACTGATATTTGGCTGGACCGTGAGTTGCACCATCCACCAGATTGGCTCCTTCAGACCAGACCCTTTGCACAATGGTTGGGCCTCACCAACTCTTCTCTCAACCCTTTTTGCTACTGCTTCATTGGTGACCTCCACCGCTCAGCCAAGGCTTTGCGTTTGCGCCTCTGCGGCCCGTCCCCGGCCTCGGCATTGGCACTGGCTTCTCTCCCGAAAATATTCAGCTTGCAGAATCAAGATAAATCGCAAGCGGACACCGCCGACAACTCAACCAGCTCCTGCGGGGAGGATGTTGGGAACCTGAAACTATCGATGTGGTGGACTCAATCTCGCACATGTGAGTCAATGAGCTTGCCTTACCACTTAGGAATGACTGAGGCAATTACACTGGATACATAGCAGGTCTGATTCACCGCTGTGGACATTTGCTCTCGGATGTGTTGTGCTTTGTGCTTCTAGAAAACTGGATTTAAGGGTTAGTTTGCAGAGAAATCATTTACTTACTCTCATGCCGTTCCAAACCTGCATGTCTTATTTTCATGTGCAAAACACAAAGGATGTTATTTTGTTCATATAATAAAAGTCAGTGGGGTCCAAACAACATTTGACTTTGAACAATGGCCACTGACTTTCTTTGTATAGACAAAAATAAAAGTCAGTAAGACATTTTCAGAATATCTTCATTTGTGTTCCACAAAGAAAAAATCATACAGGTTTGTAATGTCATGATTTGAATTGAATTGAATTCTCATTTTTGGATGAACTGTCTCTTCATGTTTTGAAAAATAAGGACTGAGGACAAAATGGCAATATTTGTCTGATTTTATTTAACTGTTTTTTCCAATATTCTCAAGTGGGAATGGGCCAGTCATGTGTGAAGATCGAGTGTCTTTCTACATTTGTTGAAATTGTTTAAAAGCAAAGTGATTAAAAATGTCATATTGCAGGTGGAGTAGATGTAACTCTGTTTAGAGCTGCTGTAAATGTGCTAATAATATGTAATAATTATCTTGCCATTGAAACTTATTAGGGTCTATCATATGAATCCATATTTTAAAGGAATAAAGTGGTTCAATGCAGAATGTGTAAGGTCGTGTTGTTAAGTTTTGCCTAGAGCAGTGTCTTAAGATAAACCAAGTTTAACGTCATTAAATGCTCCTCCTATGACTGGCAGAGCGGTTTAATTAAAATGATCATCTGAGTGAAACCCAAACACATACGCACTTACACCTACAGTCTTTGGTGAAGAAACACATGGAAATGTCTTTCTGTGAACACTCGCAGCTTCTCACCTCCTCTTCTAAATGTGGAAACCATCTGCATCTCAAGTCATCACCCTCTTCTAAGTGTTATCTTACTGAAGTCAGAGCAGAAACTCTAAACTACACTACCATTCAAAAGTTTGAGGTCTGATTTTTTTAAAGAAGTTGATCATTTTATTCAGCAAAGATGCATTAAATTGATCAAATGTGACAAAGATTTTTACATTGTTACAAAAATATTTTGTTGTGAATAAATCCTGTTCTTTTGACCTTTCTAATCATCAAAGAATTCTGAAAAATGCATCAATGTTTCCACCAAAATATTATGCAGCATAACTGTTTTCAGTGTTGATGACATTGTTTGAGCACCAAATCATCATAGAATGATTTCTGAAGGATCACATGACACTGAAGACTGGAGTAATGATGTTGAAAATTTAGCTTTACCATCATAAATAACATTTTAATATATATTTAAATAGAAATCAGTCATTTTAAATTGCGGTAATGTTTCACAATATTACTGTTTTTACTGTATTATTGATCAAATAAATGCAGCCTTGGTGAGCAAAAGAAACTTCTTTCAGAAATGTCTGACTGGTTGTTGTATAGAAATTAAAATCACTTGAAATCACTTGAAAATTACACCAAATTCGAGGTCACAAAATATTTTTTGGTTTGGATAATATTTTTGGTTTAATTTTAAAATAAATCTGAGACTCTAGCTTTTTTCCTGCACTACACTGTGAAAAAAAAAATCGGCTTTGCACTTTAATATTCTATGAGGAGGAATGCCCTCTGGTGAAAACATTAAATATTTTATTGACTTGGAAATGTTATAGCAGCAGTTGCATAAGAGGCTACAGTAACTTATAAGAAATTTGACAGGTATGATGGAGTCAGATCTATTAGTGAAATAAAAAATAGAAAAAAAATGTCATTGTTTTCAATGTTTCAGTCATTAGCTGACAAAACATCAATTAAATTTTGCTGTTTGCCGACATTAAATTTACTGTTATGTATACCTCACTTCTCTGTTTTATGTTGTTGTTTTTTTACACACGTTTATGCAGGTACTTATTTTTTCCATGAATATGAAGTATGAATGTTTTCTGCAATAAAGACAAGTGTGTGAGGTGTCTTGTGTATAGGTTCCTCTGTCTTGGCATTGCAAAGTATGTATTGTTGAATGCAGATTCAACAACCAATAGTATAAAAGCATAATGTGTCACAGAACACATTACTTAGAATTTGTCAAGAGAACTTATACAAACTACTAAATCATATCCTGTCCTTCCTGGCCTTCTCTCACTTGCTCCCTTCATCTCTTTCTTACAAGCAGCCAGAATCTCTTAAGTGACTTGAAGTGCAGTCTGGGATCAATCTGGTAATTTGATTGATTCTGATGACTTGAATGTGGATAGCAGCCATCAGAAAAATCCTTAATAATACACCAAAATACTTTCCTTAGGTCCTGATATCAAGGCTAAATTCAACCTTGAAAGTGCAGAAGTGATCTGTTTTTGTCACGCTTAAGCTATAAATACCTACATGCCTTCTACCAAAATGGTGTACAGTTGACAGTATCTCAACTCAATGAATATAATAATTTTCAGTATGCCAGAAATGTTTGAACTCAGTATGGCTGTCACACAATATTAAGTACTAAAAGCACAAAAATACACCAAAGGAACATAAATAAAGGGAGATTGTAAATTTAGACAAATCCATTGGTCTGGAACATGTCCACATGCCTAAATGCATTGAGTTGCTTCCATGTGATTGGCTGATTAGATATTTGCATTAGTCTAATATGCTTATTTTTCTTCAAATTTCCAAACATGCACATGTATTGCATATTGAAAATAATGACTGTGAATTCTGCGAGCTGGCAGTCCTGAGCTGGTGCTTTCATACATTATCAATGAGTTCATCTTCATGGGCACAGTCTCTGTGCAGATTAACAGTGACATTTTGCCCAAGAGATATGAATGTGGGTAATTTTAGCATGTAGTTCTGTGTGTATTTACAGTAGTTGTAAATGCACACATGACCAAAAGTATGTGTACCCCCAAACTCTACACCCTTATGTGCTTGTTATACATTTAATTTAAAAACCATTGGTGTTAATATAATTGAACCTCTCTTTGCTGCTTTAATAGCTTCCATTTTCTGGCATGGTTTGACACTAGTTGTAACAGTGATGCCGGAATTTGCTCCTATTCATATAGACAAGAGCAACTCAGACAGGCACTGATTATGGGTCCTGTCTCGGTTCAGTTGGTTATGCAGGCTGGACCAGACTCTGTTCTTGTCTAAGTAGATTATTTGGCAGTATGCATTACTTTTTTTATTTATTATACAATAAGTGCATTTTTGAATGTAAAGTATATTTTATTATATAGTGACTGTGCATTCACATACTCTAAGTCTATAACTGATAAAACCCATGATGTAATTTAACAGCGTGTGTGTGTATGTGTGTGTACATGTTGGTGTGTATATGTAGTGTACCTGTGGTGGTCCTAATTCTGCCTTCCAGTCTCAGCATCAAACTGTCAGTGTTGTGTAACTCTGAGGTTTGAGCAGCGGTGTTGGGGAAGCAACTTTAAATTGTAGTTACATAAGCTACTCATAATTGAAGGTATAAGCTACATAACTAAACTATAAGCTAGAACATAACTGGTGCATTTTAGGTGTAAAATCTTAAATATAATACTATTAGATGTGGTCAGATATTAAATATTGATCAGATCAAATATTAACTAAATATAGTTTAGAACAGTCAAATCAAATAAGCGGCTTAACAGTGTATCATTTAAAACTGCAAATAGATCATATGAAAAATATGTTCATTTTAAAATCACGATAAACATAATTAAACTATGTTCAGTATTAAATAACAGTAATTAGTTAAGTCAAATATAGGTAAAGTAGCTTGTTTTACCTGGGTTGAATATTTAATTGTAACAATTTATGTTTACATGCAATATTCAAATGGGAAAAAATATGTTTGCAAATATGTTTGAGATATATTTAAAAATGGCCAATTTTTTTTTGCTAAAATATGTTTCAAAATATATATATGTAAATATATTTTCTACTAATATTTTGTATATTTTTGAAAATGTATTTAAAAAATATAAATACATTTTTTAAATCCATTTAGCGCAACATATATTTTTTCATTCCAAGAAAAGACATTTGAACACATTTGAAGAAATATTTTATTTGTTGTCTATAACAAGTGGGAATATGAAACAGTTTAATAAAAATAAATAATGAATAAAGCCTAAATATAGGCTTTACTGTAGGATTGGAAATGTATTTTCTTGCCCCTGAAATGAATTTTGAACTATATTTTGGTATATAAAAGTTGAAACTAAATATATTTTTAAGTTCAAAAATATATTTCATTGAACTTCACTGTTTACAACATATATATAGCATATATTTAAAATATATTTTGGCCAGAAAATATTTGCTGTATGGGTAAAAGGAAACGTTTTACTTAGTTGTTAGAGGATACACTATAACATCAACTCTAAGAGATTCTAAAGGCTTATTTACAGCATAAGAAAAGGCTGCAATGCCATTTAAAGACTTCAGGTGTCATGAGACTTGAGCGAGACAGAAACTTGCAAATTGCTTCTGCTCTTTCAAAGATATGCAAATCAGCCAATTTAAAATCAACAGTATACCCAAAGAGAGCAGAAAGTTTGATTGGGTACTGCAGTGCATTCAATTAATTCATACAGACGTCACGCATTACATTACCAGATTATCTCGAGATTCTTGAGACTTTATGTATTCTTTCAGCCTGCCTACACCATGAAAGAGAGCGAGAGAAAGTGTGATTGAGCGAGTCCATATTCCCTCACCATAAACACCACAGAGCTGTGAAGTCTGTCACAACTAATTGTCAGGCTGCCAAACTCACTATACATCAGCACTGCATCTGAAAATCCAGCAAATCAATTTACTCAACCAGATGATGCTGATTGAGGATGATGGTGATGTGAGTGCTGAAGTGGCGGCACTGTTCTCGAAAGATTGATCTGTGACGATGCCAGCTCAATATTTCGCTTCAAGGAGCTCTCAGAGCGTATTCTTCCCCATTTTGACTGATTAATCCATTCTGTCTTATAAAGTAAGAGCTGCAATCGAGATAATCGCTGACTCCCCCACCTCCCTCTGTATAGTATTTGATACTTTTCTCTTTTAGCACTTTATATTGATACTCATGATGTGCTGTAATAATTCAAAAATGTTTTTTTTTTCCCGCACAGGTGCATTTTTATCAAAAACGACAGATATTTGATATTTGTTAATAATAACGTTACAAAAAAAGTCTATTTAAAATAAATGCATTTATTTTACATTTTCTGTTCATCAAAGAATCCAGAAATGGTTTCCACAAAAATATTAAGCAGGTCATCAGGTTTCAACACTTATAATAATAAAAATTGTTTCGTGAGTACCAAATCAGCATGATTTCTAAAGGATCTTGTGACACTGAAGACTGGAGTTATTTGTCTTCACCATCACAGGAGTTACATTTTTAAATATACCTATTTTAAGAGATAACTAATTGATTTCAGTAATATTTTACAATTATATTTCCGATTAAATAAATGCATCCTTGGTGACTATAAGATAAAAAAAAAAAAAAAACAAACAATAAAAAATCTTAGCAACTACAAACTGTAAAGATGCGACAATATTATCATGAAAACAAAGCACTGAGGGACCATTAAAAGCTTGCGAGTTAGAGCAAAGTTACTGAACTGTTAATTAAAGTTTTTTAAATTCCTCAGGGCATGCTGTGTGATCTCAGCATTTCTCACTTTTTAAAAATTTGATGAAAATGATCAAATTGGCATCCAGCAGTGTTTTGATTAGGTGAAAAAAAGTTGTCAACTATTTTGAGATAATTACTGATCCGTTGATTTGGATGATGTATGGAACTGTCAAAAAACAAAAAAGTTCATCTACAATGTCTGCAGGACCTCTCAGTGTCTCAACCATAAAGATATGACCATTTCAAAAACAATTAATAAATGCTTAAGTTACAAATAAATAAAAGATAGTAATATAGTATAGTAAAAATACCCCCCCCCCAAAAAATGAGTGTAAGCGACATTGATCTCGAAAATTATTTTTTTAATAATCAATGTGAAACACAGACTGTCATGGCAATGGCAATTTTATTTATATAGCACTATGTACTAAAACCAGATATACTTCAGGTCCATTGATGGGGGAGGACAACCTGGAAGCTGTCTTCAGCACTCTGCAAAGACAGTCATGGCGTTTCAAAGGTGTATAGAGGAAGCACTGAAGCAGCCACAGGAGGCATTCCCCCCATCTCTGTCATCTTTTCTCTTTTAAGATGAGGTCACGTCAGCCAGCTTTGTCTCCTCAGGGTGTAAACTTTATCTGGATGTGTCTGCCATTGTGATCACAGCTCCTGCAGTGAAGTCTCACGAGTTTAAGGGTGTAAGATTTGCTCATTGTTGAACACTGTTGGTGTACGTCACTAAAGCACTAAACTATCACACAATATTCTTCTTGCTGTGTAATGGAGTAGAGATGAAGATTAAATTCTTCTAAAATATTCACTCGTTTACCAGGTGTCCATTTGCATTGCAAGAACGTTTGATTATTGCACATAGTTTTGATTAGCTAAATCTATATTTTAAAGGTTAATTGAGAATATTAATATTATGATTGTTTCGGAAGAATCACGCTTTAATTTCCTATTTGCATTTTTTTTATTGTAAAAGTCATGTCAAAGTAAATTTAAACACCACATTTCCAAACAATAGAGAATGTGAAATTTAAAAAGCAAAATATTAATCAGGAAATATTGGAAATGGTAAATATATTATAATTAACATAATTATTTACTTAACCTTTTCAGTGGTGAGTTTAAAATATTCCAGCGGTCCCCCCAGAGTGAGTTTTTTTTAGGCGACCGTTATTTTAGAACGTTTCCCCTTAATGTTTCCATGGCGACGCGTCATGATTGTCACGTGACACACCGCGGCCACAATAACACTGTATGACAGATGGATCGCTTTTATTTCGTTTTTTCCTTTTTTATTCAAAATATTCATAAACCTGCTTACCATATAATCAACTATCTGATATTCCGATTCACAAATATGTGCAAATGAGTGTGTTTTATCGTTTAAAAACAGTTCTAAATGATCTTGATCGTGATCTGTAATGTGAGATGGGCGCCGCCATGATTGTTCGCGCGGCAGTTCAGAGAGTCCTGTCAGTGGGATTTACATCACGTAAATTCATCAATTTCTCGCGAAATACATGCAAGTAAGTGGCGGGTGAGATGGGAGGAGAATAGAGTGAACTTTATAGTTACTTACACTATGTGTATTTGATATTAATAAAACACGTCTGAAAATTATATTTGAATGGATTGTTATTGCTGCTTCCATAAACATCTGAGTGTATTTTACGAACTCTAAATGTATTGTTTTACTAGTACTTATGTGTATTTAAATGTCTAAAGCATAAAATAAACATTATGTGGTTAAAAACACTGCATAGATGCGATTATATGACAAGTGCAGCTGCATCTCAGCATCAGTCAACGCGCGAAAACGCAGTTTGAATTTGGCAGTTATGCGACGTCACCGAACGTTCTAAATCCCATATGTGGGACCGTACCGCTCAAAAGGTTAATATAAAAAGTAACTTTGTCATTTATATCAATAATATTTGTAATTATAAATAATAATTATAATTGGGAAACAAATTCCAGGTATTAGTTATCATCATTATTATTATGGCACTTGTGAATGTAAAGAATGAATCTGGCTTGTTTATATTTATTTCAGATATTTTCTTTAAACAAAATAATATCATTAAAGAGTGGTGCATTTCATCAGTCATTACAATGATTGAACCGCACTAATGATGAAATATGAGTCTAAACAGCTGTGACCTTCAACACTGACCTTCAAACACTGTCACATTTGATGGATCTGATGCACCCCCTCCTCACACTTTCAAATGAGACACCTTCCCACCTGTTCATCCATCCGTTCATTGATTCTTTAGAGACCCTGGGCTTCCTCTGAAGCATTATCATGGATATTTGTGAGTTGTGCCCACTTTTGGTTCATTTAAACCACAGCAACCACCGCAATGCATTTTATGACTAATACTAATACTAACAAACCTAACTGCAACTGTATATGAAATGCCTTGCAAGACATGGCATTATGGGAGTGGCTTTTCTCTTGTCACTCACTCATTAGACCGTATATTAGCTGTGACAGATGATGTGTGGATCTAGTCCTCATAATTGTAATAGTCCTCATAATTTATTTTTTACAATACTATTACACTTTATTAATTTTTTTCTTTTTCTATTTCAATTTAGATTTTAAAATGTAATTTATTCCTGTGATGCAAAGCTGAATTTTCAGCATCATTACTCCAGTCTTCAGTGTCACACGATCCTTCAGAAATCATTCTAATATGCTGATTTGAGGCTTAAGTATTACTGGTGCTCAGTTATTAATAATGGTTCTTATAAGTATATCAAATATCAATGTTTTGTTGCTTTTTCACCAAAAGGGGAGAAAGTTCAATGAACAGCATTAAACTGAAATCTTTTGTAATGTTTCTACTGTCATTTTGATCAATAATTTAATGCACGCTTGCTGAATATTAACAATATTATATTATATTTTTCCTTTTTTATCTTACTTACCACAAACTTTTGAACTTTTTTAAAACTTTTTTTTGGTAATATATCACGGTTTTCACAAAAATATTAAGCAGCAAAAAAATGTTTTTAACATTTGATAATAATAATAAGAAATGTTTGTTGTGCACCAAATCAGCATATCAGAATGGTTTCTGAAGGATCATCTGAAGACTCTAGTAAATTCAGCTTTACCATCACAGGAATAAATTACAATATTTTAAAAATAGAAAACAGTTATTTTAAATTGTAATGAATTTTCATAATATTACTGTTTTTACTGTATATTTATGATCAAATAAATGCAGCCTCGGTGAGCATGGACACTTTCAAAACATTTAAAAAAATCTTCATCTTTTTTGTTAATACCAAGTATAAACATGTGTCTCACCCAAGATGGATCATAATACCATTAACAATGACTTTAGAAAGTGTAAACACCCAGTCATGTAGTTGACAGCAGTAAATGGCTGCAACTAAACAGTGAAAATCTCCAAAATGAAGAACAGTAACTGGGAGTGGTTTCCTTGGCATGCCTTGAAAATAGTTCATTCTTTGATTCATTAAAAAATTATTTTAGTGTGTTTTGCGTTTAACTTGATAAACATCATGCTCTCCTTTATTTTCTTTCCTCTCAGCAATCTGTTTTCCTTCCTGCCTGTTAACACAAAGATTTACCACACTACTCACCAGGTCTACCTTTCCTTGATTCCATATTTTCCTCTCTCTCTTTCCTGCCTCGCTGGTTGTTTGTCTAGGAAGGCGCCTTCAGCTATGTCCACACTGGTGTTTAAGCATGTTAAAAGGGTGAGCATCTAATCGCAGCCATAAAAAAACCCTGAAAACAAACACACACAGCCTCAAGACATCGCTGTCCACACATTTGTACAAGACGCATACACACTTGCCCAAAATAAGCCTGAGAGACATTCAGTCACCTGACTCACCAGTGATAACATTTAAGGACAGGAAGCAGTGAGGACCACCCAATGACCATCCAGAGCCCTCAGGCTTGGTTTTGGATGGTGTGCTGCTCTTATCTTCTTCACGATTGCTCAAGCGAAGCATTCCCTGGCATCTAGGACTCTAAATCTTATAAAATACAATCAAATGTCAGGGTTATTGTCCTCTTTTATTCGCTTATCTTCATTCACGGTTCTGGGTCATTGGTGGATTTATTTCTCAATATCACCACTTAAAATTGATGTGAAAAATCTACGTGATCAGATTCCAAAAATCAAGTAGCCTACTTGTAATTACGTTTTATAAAGCTCATAATCAGATTACAAATACTAACCCCCCTTTGATATTAAATATTTGTCTAAAAATAGCTCTAAGGAAGTGAATATTTAAATTTAACAACACATTTGCATGTTTACAGTTTGATGTCGCTTAATGGTGACATTGACAAGCAGGTGAACAAATTAAATATTTCTATTTTTAGTGTTCAACTGTTTAAATAATTGAATTTAAATTTTTTTGATTTATTAATTTATTAGATTTTTATCAACTCACAAACCCACTGCAGTTCTTACATTAAGCCCCGTTTGGGAAACCCTGGTTTATTGTAACACTTAATGCATTTTATGATGTTGATATGATAAAAAAAAAATGGAATATATTTTGATATTTAATATCAATACGGTATATTTAATGGTAGGCCCAAGTTTAAAAAAAGTTAGATAAAAAAGTAATCTAAAAATCATCAGAATACATTACCTAAAATGAGTAACCAAAATCAAAATCAAAAGTGACGCTATCACTGCATTGCCTTGTCTAAGTGCGTATCAAAGCTATTCCAATAAACACATCTCAAAAGCTCACTTCACAGAACTTTAACATCTAGCACAGTTTTATTATTGGTAGAATATAAAATATATCTATGCAAGCATTTAAGTCAAATATAATTTATGAAATATGTAAAACCTCGGGGTGCGGGAGGAGGGATCAAGTAGCCCAATTGCACGGGAAAACCGCGGGCTTGGCAACCCTAGTATGTTTCGCCATAGTTCCCTATCTGTCGGTCACTACGAGTTATGTCGTGACGACATTATGGGGATTCACTTGGGAACCCCAATCAGCTCTGACTTTAAGAGAAAACGCCAATGAAATTTGGCTAGTGGATTTGCATACCTGAGCCACTCCCCATGCATACAGGTATAAATAGGCGACAGGTGCATCCACTCTTCAGATTTTTGCTTCGGAGCCGAGTGGATGAAGAGTGCTGTTCTCCATAAAGCCTTTCATCTGTTGACTGGAAGCTGTTCTTGGTTGGCGTTACAATGCAAACAGCGGTGTCCCTGTCGTCAGCGATGCCCCTGGGCACTTCAGTCTAAAAGAGCAGATTTCCTAAACACGGACGGCTTGCGTCTTTTTAAAGATGCCATTCCGTCCGTGTCCTCTTGGTTGTGGTCGTTACCTGTCCTCTGAGGACGGACACAGTTCACAACCGCGATGTGCTCCGGTGCCTTTCTTCCCGGAGGTGCATGAGGAGCTGACGAAGTCGTGGACGGCCCCTTTTACCGCCAGAAGCCTCTTGTCTCCCTCCTCTGTCCTCACTACCCTCGATGGTGGGGCTGCCAGGGGGTACGCGGACATTCCCCAGGTGGAGAGAGAGGTCGCAGTGCACCTGTGCCCGCGAAACGCTGCCACTTGGAGGAATCGTCTGCGTCACCCGTCCAAAGCCTGTAAGCTGATGGCTGCACTCACGGCCAAAGCTTACAGTGCTGTGGGCCAGGCCGCCTCTGCCCTGCATGCCATGGCTATCCTGCAGGTCCATCAAGCCAAGGCACTCAAACAAATGCACGAGGGGAGTACCGACTTTCCCGGGAAAGCGATGTAAACTCTGGTGGTCCAAGAGCGCCATCTCTGGCTCAATCTGGCAGAGATGAGAGATGTCGACAAAGTATGCTTTCTTGATGCTCCCATCTCCCAGACTGGACTGTTCGGCGACACTGTCAAGGACTTTACCCAGCAGTTCTCGGCAGTACAGAAGCAGACCGAGGCGATCCAGCACATCTTGCCCCGGCGTGATGCACCACCAGCCACCGCTACTCTGCGGGCCCAGCCTCAGTCTGCTCGTTGCCGTGGGCGCCCTCCTGTGTCTTCCAGAGCTGCTCCGCCCCGTGCTGAGGCAACACTTAGGCCGGTGCGTCGAGCCTCTCGCAGGAGTGTGGCACCCCCCGTGTCCCAGCCGGCCACTAAATTGTCTAAGAAGTCGGCGAAGCAGCCCTGACACGGGCAACCCGGAGAAGTGAGAAGCTGCTCTTTCTAAGGATACGGCGAGGACAGTTTCTCCGGTCAGAACGTGATGCCTTCTGTGCTATCCAGCTCAACTCCCCTCCGCTGCACCACCGCAGGTACGTTGATTGTCCCTTTGGTGCCACTTGTACGGAGTTTGGGTGCGTGACTCCCGCTGGCTCATTCACACAATCCGACTCGGCTATGCGATTCAGTTCACCAGGCGACCTCCCAAGTTCAGCGGTGTTCTCGAGACTTCGGTGGCAGTCCGAGACACACCTGTCTTGCGCGAGGAGATTGCTGTCCTCTTGGCAAAGGATGCAATCGAGCCGGTCCCTCCAGCCGAGATTTTTACTTTTAAAGCCCTTACTTCATCGTACCCAAGAAAGGTGGCGGCCTCCGGCCAATCCTGGATCTGCGAGTCTTGAATCGGGCTCTGCACAAGCTTCTGTTCAAGATGTTGACGCAGAAGTGCATCATCAGATGCATCAAGCCCCAGGATTGGTTTGCAGCGGTTGACCTGAAGGATGCTTACTTTCATGTCTCAATTCTCCCTCAACACAGGCCGTTCTTTCGGTTTGCGTTCGAGGGTCGGGGATGGCAGGACAGGGTCCTCCACTTCAGGCTGTCCCTGTCCCCCCGTGTCTTTACGATGGTCCCGGAGGGCGCCCTTGCCTCGCTACGGGAAGTGGGCATCAGGATCCTCAGCTACATCGATGACTGGCTCATGATGGCCCAGTCGCGAGAACAGTTGTGTGATCACAGGGAACCTGGTGGTACCACTGAAACATTTTCAGAGACTCCTGGGGCATATGGCATCCGCAGTCGCCACTCGGATTGCTTCATATGAGACCACTTCAGCACTGGCTACACTCCCGAGTCCCGAGGTGGGCATGGCACCGCAGTACACATCGGGTGTCGCCTCTTATTCAGCCCCTGGTTAGATCTTGCTATCCTACGGGCCGGGGTGCCCTTAGGACAAGTGTCCTGGCATGTTGTTGTCACCACGGATACCTCCAGCACAGGCTGGGGTGCTACATGCAACGGGCAGGCAGCCTTGTTCCCCAGAGAATGGCGACTCCATCCCGAGACAATCTGGCTGATCTGGAGTTGATTCGGGGAAGCCCAGGTGAACCTGTTTGCTTCCCGTGAGTCCTCCCACTGCCAGCTGTATTACTCCCTGACCGAGGCCCCCCTCGGCACAGATGCACTGGCACACAGCTGGCCTCGGACAATTCGCAAGTATGCGTTTCCCCCAGTGATCCTTCTCGCACAGACATCGTGCAAGGTCAGGGAGGACGAGGAGCAGGTTTTTTTGGTTGCACCTTTCTAGCCCACCAGGACCTGGTTTCCGGAACTCATGCTCCTTGCGACAGCCTCTCCCTGGCACATCCCCCTGAGACAGGACCTTCTCTCTCAGGGGCTCGGCACCATTAGGCACCTGCGTTCAGACCTCTGGAACCTCCATGTGTGGCTCCTGGATGGGACGCAGCAGACTTAGCTGATCTGTCACCAGCGGTGGTTAACATGATCACTCAGGCTAGAGCTCCCTCTACGAGGCAAGCCTATGCTCTGAAATGGAGTCTGTTCACGAACTGGTGTTCTTCTCGCCGAGAACACCCCTGAAGATGCCCGATTAGTGCCGTGCTTTCTTTCCTGCTGGAGAGGTTGGATCGTAGACTGCCGCGCTCTACCTTGAAAGTGTATGTGGCTGCTATCGCAGCACATCACGATGCAGTGGACGGCCAGTCCCTAGGTAAGCATGACCTGATCGTTAGGTTCCTGAGGGGTGCTAGGAGGATAAATCCTCCTAGGTCACCCCTGGTGCCCTCCTGGGATCTCTCTATCATCCTGGCTGGACTTCAGAGGGGTCCCTTTGAGCCGCTGGATTCAGATGAGCTTAAGTTCCTGTCTGCTAAGACAGCGCTCCTGACCATGCTCACTTCTTTAGAAGCTTTAGAAGCTCTGAGCAGCTCTTTGTCTGCTATAGAGGTCAGCAGAAAGGGAAGGCTGTCTCCAAGCAGAGGTTGGCCCACTGGAGCCGTGCCCCCTGAGGGTGAGGGCTCACTCCACACGGAATGTTGCCTCCTCCTATGCGTTGGCGTATGGCGCCTCTCTGGCAGACATTTGCAGAGCTGCGGGCTGGGCAACACTGAACACCTTTGCGAGATTTTACAATCTCCGCGTTGAGCCAGGTTCTTCCTGTGTGTTGGGTAACAGGTAAGTGGCGGGAAGAGCCGGCCGGTGTCACGCTTGCTGCGCCATTCCCCCTCACCTGGGGATGCAAGCGCCTCTTCCTCTTCCAGTAAGTTCCCCGGACGGCGAATCCTGGTTGAGTATCCTCCAGCACCCCCGGTAGTCAGACTGGGCGGAGCAGTCTGACTCCAGGCCCAGTATCGGTGTTGGCTTGCCCGGGTCTCCGGTCAGCCCCTGTACGGGGGTAGGTGTCCATATGGCTTGATTCCCTTGATCCCATATGTGTATTTTTCCACGGTAAACCTGTGTCTTCCCTTTGACAGAGCGTTCTGTCAGTCTCTGCTGGCAGTTGTTCCATCCCTACTCTCAGGTAGGACCTGCCTCTGAGACCAATTCCATATGTAGTACTGCCCCAGGCCTGGGTCAGTCCATATCAGTGTCTCCACATGATACCTCCCTACGGGTAGGATGTGGCCTCTGTAGTGCCCTTCCCCGGAAGGCTCGCTGCTCCATCGTTACTGCTAAGCTGTAAACAACAAACAGGAAAGACTGTTACCCCATATTACCCCAATTTTACAGTCTCTGCACTGGCTACCTATTAAGTTACGGATCAATTACAAAATATTATTACTTGCCTATAAGGCACTAAATGGTTTATCTCCTGCGTACCTAACTAGTCTTCTACCATGCTACAATCCAACCCGCTCCCTAAGGTCGCAAAATTATGGACTTTTGGTAGTACCTAGGATAGCAAAGTCCACTAAAGGAGGTAGAGCTTTTTCACATTTGGCACCCAAACTCTGGAATAGCCTTCCTGATAACGTTCGGGGGTTCAGACACACTATCTCTGTTTAAATCTAGATTAAAGACACATCTCTTTAGCCAAGCATTCACATAATGCATCTTATAATATTGTACTGCATTTATATCTGATCAAATGTACATTATAATTCTTTAGATTGGGTTGAACAAATCATTTTTGCTTGAATAGAACAGCAGCTACGCTAATTATGTCTCTATCTGTTTCTCTGATTCTGCCACGGGATTAACATCCCGTGGTAACTAGGAATTACTGAAGCGTCAGTCTGGATCCAACCCTTAAAAAGATCCGAAATGACCAAACACCTGAGAAGAGATGATGGCAACACCTCAGAGGACCACGGAGGATGCCAACCCTCAGACAACACATAATTACCTAGTTAAGTCTGTCATAACTTAAATATATTGGGTTTCTTCTGTGTTTATGTGTATATGTATGTATATATATGTGCATGTGTGCGTATGTGTATGCATATATATAGTAGAAACTTAATTTCCTGTAAAGCTATACAAATAAACTTGAATTGAAAAATTGAATTGAAGCAGTCTTTGACTGAAGGTCGAAATCCCTTCTGTTAAAATATTTCTGTGGGGAAAGGAACAGCGGCTTGGCTATCTCCAGCAGCGATGTACTCACCTGTGGTCCCTGTGGGTACCAAGGTCAGTGAATTTGCGCTGGGGCGGTGGGAAGGTTACGACCTTTGCGTAGCAGTTGTTGTGACCGACAGATAGGGAACGTCAGAGTCAGAGATGATTGGGGCTCCCAAGTGAATGCCCATAATGTCGACACGACATAATGTCGACACGACATAATGTCTCCGTTCTCTCCATCAGGGAACGAGGGTTACATATGTAACCGAGACGTTCTCAGGCAAAAACGACTTGTATTCGTAGCAAATTCTATTAATTTTACCACAAATGCTGCTGGAATTTTACCCCCGTAACACATGTGCGACGAACATAATTGTATAACGATGGTTTGAAATACTTGTGATGCAGCCTCAAGCCATGGAATTTCTGCTTGCTGTTTTAAAAATAATTAAAATGCTTCCCAGAAAAAAGGAAAGTGCTCTCGAGACCCGAGGTAAGTCACACAAAGCACACCTACGCAGACTTGTCCTAACTGTTGCTCAAATATAAGCTGGAACGCACAAGAATTGTACGTCATAAGGTTGAAGAGGTTAAATAGCAGGGTATTGATTCTGTCAGTGCACATTTAGTTGGTCTGAAATCAGGGCTGGGTGGCTTGTTTCTTTAAATGGTTTAAGCAATGGCAAATCTCTTTAGGAAGGACTAACAAGAACTCTCATTTGTTACTTCCTCTCACAGACACAACATTATTTGTTTAATATTGAAACACATATTTTCTTTAATTCTCTTCATCTAATAGTGACATTTGCTGTCTCTGGCTAGGTACACAATATCATTTGAAACAGCTGTCATCACAATATTCACATTCCTGTTACTGTTTTCTGTAGGAAAGCAAGTGCTGTGCCCGGCAAGACATTAAATGAGAATCTAATTAAAATTGAGCTATCCAAATATGTAAATGTCAAAACCTTTAGGGGTTTTTATGTTTTTTCCTACCACAGAGATATATTATTAATGTATTTTTTTTGCTAATTATATTTGTAAATGACTTACGGCATATGTTTTAAGTGTTTGATTAAATTTTAATCAGTTTTCAGTGTTTACACTTAAGGCACGGTGCTAGGGTTTTCATAACGATGCAACTTAATGTGAACAACTTAACTGTGTACAGATGTGCTGAGCATGGAAGGATCACAGGTGCACAATCTGAACCAAATTAATTGAGATGTGATTGGACAACCTGCAAAATTTATAGTGTTTTTGCAAACAATTTTTTTTCTTCCTTGGTTGGTGCTCTTATGCTGCTTCTGTCAGACACGCATGTGTCATCTATCCTAGGTCAACCCTGCTCCTGGGGATCTACTTTCCTGACAATTTTATTTCCAACCTGCATCAGCACACCTGCGTTGTGTCTGAAATTGCATACTGTTCCTTTGCAACCGTCAAAAAGTATGTTCTATATATGTTCTATATAGTGTGACTCTGTATAGTATGCATGTAATCTGGACGTATATTTGCCATGTTATTATCAGGGGACCTACCAGCGTCAGTTGCGTCACTTCACTGCCATTCACAGATCCTCTCCTGTGGCCTCAAAGTATCCATCGTATACACACTTCAGAATCTCGTCGGAAGTTGTAGGTCATCTGAGTACTTTTTTCCTAGTCATTTATATGAGTACTGTGAATTCGGACATATTTCTTCTGTCACATACCCTTTTTTATACTTGCAATAGTTCCACTTTAGCACAATCAAATATACTTAAGTTGGACCTCAGCACTACTTCCGCACAATTGAAGTGCATTAAGCGCAAAATTAGTTGTTCCAATTTAACAGACTTTAAGTATACCATTTTAGCATATCAAGTACAATTGCAGAGTATTTTTATTAAGCACATAAATATGTAAATATATTTGTAGTATACTAGCACAAAATAAATGTATTTCAAATAAATTTTAGTATATTTTTCACCATGGTAGTCTTAAAAGTTAGTCATCTAGCCTACTTTTTCTTCAAGGCTGCTTATAACTTTTTAAAGTTAAGCTAGAGACACACTGCATTAATTTAGGCTGCCCCAGATGAAAGACTGGCATCATGAAACAATCATGGCGATTTCTGTGATCGTGGCATCTTCTAATTGGTGGTTCTGTGTCGTCCAGTGAGAGATGTTCAAAGATAGCCATTGTCTTGCGACCAAATAGTCTACGATAATTTTCTGACAGTGTCAGAAATTCAGCATGATCATCGCATAGTGTGTTTGCTGCTACGACCCACGTTTACTGACCAGCCAATAAAAATGCAACATGAAATCAACGCGACATGGTGCAAAAATATAAAACTGCTTACCTCAAGCTCTTATCCCTTCTTCTTTCGCCACTTCCGCTTCCATGCTAGTGCATGATGATGACGTTTTATTCTTCTATAGAAACGTGCGTCATAGCATACGAGTCAATAGGTGTCATCATTGTAGAGTCATGCATGTCCTACCCAAGTTTATTAGATCCATGTTGGACACTTAATTTCTAGCAATTATCGCCGATTTGATTGCACAGATACTATTTAAACTAAACTGAGCTAGACAATGACATCTCTGAATTCCATAATGAAATGCCTTTAACTGAAAATTGAGTGTTTAATCTTATCATTATACATTACTGACACTCTATCCTCCAATTTGATACTGTTAAGTGCTTTGACACAATCTGTATTGTTAAAAGCGCTATATAAATAAAGGTGACTTGACTTGACTTGACAGTGTGATCTGCAGTGATCTTATAGGATTGCTAAAATCATGCAGTGTGTAGAATGCTTTTGTCCCGAATCTGGTAAGTGGCTTTCTGTCCGATTGTCACCAGAAGTCACCCTTCTATCATATTGACTCTCACACTACACAGACGGTTACACTTACACTGGACTTCAGTTCCCACAATCCATTTCACTCTAATTACGCACATGGCTGCAGCCAATCACACTCTTTACATAAGCCATGGACTTTTTCTTTCTCACTGCCGAGTATTGTTTAGTGTTTATCGCTCACCTATTGATAGCTACATTACGGAGCCAGTCTAGTTTTCCCAGTCTCAGTTCATAGTCTAGTCTAGTCTTGTATTGCCTGTTACCTGATTCTTGCCTGTGTATCTTGGATTTAACACTTTGACTTGCTGTTTCGGATTGTGTTTGCACCTTGCCTGGACTTTGCTCCCGTTATTTGGATTACCACTCTTGTCCAGCCAACTAGATATCGTTTGCTGATCAAAGACCCACGCTTGCCCTAGGAATTCTCTTTGTCTTGTCTGTGTCATACCTGTTTGCTGGTGTTTCGACCCTGCCTGTGTTTTTGACCACATCTCTGAATAAAAGCCTTGCACATGGATCCGCATGTCTCGTCCCTGTCGCCTCGTAACAGCTTTAAAGTTAGACTTGTAATTTGTATCTGGAAATTAAGCTAATTGCTAGTTGATTAAACTAGCTCTTAAGACAGTCTTAACAAAGTGTCTATGTTTATGCATCTGGACCCTGGTCACTGTGCCTGTGTTATAGGCTATGCTTTTTTTAATGTCTTAAAATTATTTAATAATGTGTTTGCACTTAAACATATTTTGTGGACAAATTTGTACCCAGAAGTGCGCTAAATCTGACAAAATTTTCTTTTGATAAACCTTTTATTATCAGGGTTTTTTTTGTTTTTTTTTTCAGATAGGTGGCTCCTTGTCAGTAAATGACCACTGTTATGATTGGCTAATATCATTCTATAGGTAAAAGTGTCAGTTCCCCTCAGCATTGCATGTGAAATGCAGTGTGAAATTGTTTACTTGTGGTTTGTGATGTAGCTGCTGTCAAATCCAATACAGCTCCATACTTTTTTACAAAAGAATCTGTGATCCGGGACATCATTAAAATGAACCATCCACTTGTTTTTGCCACTGTGGATCTTCTGAAGGCTGTAGAGAATCTAATGTGCTGTTTAAACCAGCTGGTCAAAACAAACATCCCACTTCTGACAAACACTCCCAACTCGTCATATATTGAGGCTTGGTAAGGAGGACCCCTTGGCGTCGCTTTTTGACGCTCAAGGTAGCGTCATTTTTCGACAGGGTCCTCCATTGTTTTCAGTCGTTTGTCTTAATTTAATGGTTTTCATGCATTTGTATTAAATATAAATAATTTTATATAAATGTATACTTTCATTGGAGCACGTAACCCCACCCCTACCCTAAACCTACCCACTTCTGAACAATATAAAACACGTAACAGGCAAATAAAAGTACAGTCATAGGTATTTATTGCAAAAAACAACCATAAACAAGCAGTATAAAAGCATTACAAATATGTCGTGTTGCATTCCAAGTCTTCTGAAGCCATACGATATCTTTATGCAAAGAAGAGAGTGAAACATAAGGTTTTAATCGCTGAAAATGATCCCACTCCATTAACTTGCTCACATCTCATTCAAAAAGATACTCCCTTAGCATGACGCAATCGGTCACGAGACAATCAAGAACCAATTGCTAACATAAGGCTTCTTCTGGCAGCATTTTTTGAATTCGCACACAGAGACAGCACACATGAAGAGCTTTACGGGAGACGGAGACGGCGATCGCGTCTATTCCTCTCACAAATCAATCGTTTTGCCTCGAAAGACTTAGGAATATTTTTATTTTTTAAATAAATTATGACGGTAGTTGTATCTGCCTGTTATATCTTGTGTTTTATTGACAAATGGTAGGTTTAGGGGCAGGGGTTGTGTTACGTGCTGATAAATGTGTAAATAGTGTAATATAAATAAAACTGTTGTGACACACCCCAACATATATGCAATAATGGCAATATTATTGCCCAATATATAATTTAATCATGACGATAAGCCTTTTGCGTTGGCATATTGACGCTAAGGGTTTCTCATTTAAAGCAATGGACGTTGAAAAATTACGCTAAAGGGGTACCCTGTGCGTCAAAAAGCGACGCCAAAGGGTCCTGACCAAGCGTCAATATGTAACGAGTTGGGAGTGAGACCGTGTTGGACAAACCTATGCTTTTCATTGTGGTACTTGGATGGGTGAAATGCAGAGCATAAATTCTAAGTATGGGACACCATACATGGCTACACATTCCTTTACTCTATCATTTATCCTGTTGTTGGGAGTAGCATGTGAAGTACACCAGAAATTGAACAAGTGACTGTTTATGGTAGACAGCAATAATAATTCGTTCTATTTGCTTTAAAAAAAAATTCTTGACCTCTTGAAAATAACTTCAATGACATTTTAGTCCCTGTTTTGTTCACTGTTTACAGAAAGTGTAACCAGGATCGGCACACTTTCTTTATTAATCCTGTTCTGTTTTTAGTTCATTCACTGGTCTACTTTATGTCGCAACAAGTGGGATCCCTCTTCAGGGGGGTGAAAGAATGTGCTGAACTAAAGTAAGAAATAATGGACATGAGTCAGCACAGACAGGGGTCACAGGAAACAAAAAAAGTACTTGCATCCTGTTCCTGTGGGTGACTGCATTTGCCCATTAGTACTGACCTTTATTCAAAAGCATCTCGTAGAGGGGACGACTTTAAAAGAATCTGCCACACAACCTTTCAAGCTGTCATACAGCAGAAGCGTAGGCAAGATGAAGAGGACGGTAGTTCAGAAGTCTGGACTCGATGGTGAATTTGCCCTTGACCTTTCAGACTATCCAGTTCTAGTCAGTTTGATAGAGAACTTTAAAGAGATGGGGAAAGAGGACATAACAAAACAGTTTTTACATAATGGAATTTACAGTGACCTTTTCATGTCTTCATTTGTAATGAAGGAATATGACTAAAAACAAAACACCCAGGACCATTATTTATTATTGCATTGTCCAATGTAAATAACATTTGAACAGATTACAACAACAATATATTTTGTATTTCTTTTTGATGATCACATTAAATGATAATATATAATAACAGTAATAGTAATAATAATAATAATTATTAATAATTATAATTATAAAATTTTATAAAAATAGAGAGCTTTGTTATATTATTATTAATAGCAGTATTAATACATTACTATTAATGTTAACAATATAATAATAATAATAATAGTAATAAAAAATGAATACAACCTTAGTAATCTTTTATATGGGCCATTCTACAGAATTGGTCCAAAGTCAGAGCTGGAAACGTGTCTTTTTTTAATTTAATTTAATTTTTATTTTTTATTTGTATGTTTGCAAATTGTATAATATCCAAAGTACTCATTTCCAGTAATTGTGCAGTTAATTCTCATATTGTATTTTCAGAAAGTTTTGGAATATTTGTCCTCTCCCCAAATTTGTCACTACTGAAACACAGTCATAATAATTTAATTAGAAGGGTTATAATGACCTATACATTTTTTTTTTTTTTTTTTTTACATCTACATTGAAAGTATATTTTTTGGCTATTTTATCAAAATAAAATTCAGAGGTAAATCAATATCAATGACATTTTTAACAATATTTCAATGTAATTTATGAGATTTGTATTTTTAATCAAATTTTCTTTGTAAAACGCAAAAAGTTGATCATACTGATTTCAAAGTTAAGGATTCATTAGTTTGAATATACATTGAACCAAAAACATAACATCTTAGTTGATAATTCAGCATAATTTACTTTTGACAAAACATCCCATGTTTCAGTAGTGACAGCACATTTTCGGTATTGACAGTAATGCTTTTGTAGCGACCACATTACATTACAGAATTTTAACTTGCATACTACAACACTACCAAAACCTACTAAAATACAAAAAAATTGCATAATTGCACTGTGCTAAAATTTTGTTTATTTCCCCCAAATATGAGGATTATGTGTTGCCTTTTGTCAATACCGAAACATTGATGACATGTTTCGGGCATGACTATTTCGGTAGCGACAATTTTGTGGGATAGCACCCAAAAAAACAAAACAAAGATGTCAATACCGAAACTTCACCAATTGTTTTGGTAGTGACAATTTTAGATACTTTTGATCCTAGCTCAAAGATGCTAATCAGCACATGGTTAGCTAGCACAGTTCTGAACAGTGGTACACATATAAAACCTAAATGTTATGGAATAACACTGAAAAAAACTGTGCTTAACTGTACAAAAAAGGTGTTCAGTAGTGACGTTCCTTAAAGGGGTTATCGGATGCATGCACTTTTACAAGTTGTTTGAACTGAAATGTGTGTTGGCAGAGTGTATACACAACCACCCTATAATGATAAAAATCCACCCGGTGCTTTTTTTTTTAATCTACTAAAATCATTTCCCCTCTCTCAAATTGAGCCAATCTCAGCTTCTTGTCTGTGTGACATCACACAGACAGGCCCCTCCCAACGACTGTTTATTGACAGTAACGTTTCAGCACAGACTGGACCGGTGTCTTACCTTAGACCCGCCCTGAGTGCGCTGTCGTCAGTCCGCCATTGTTTCACCTCCGGAGCAGATGTAGACAAAAATGTCTCCTAAGCGACTGAGGTATTTTGTTGTTGGATGTAATAATGAACATAGCAGTCATTTGCTCCCGACATCTGAGCCACTGAAGACACAGTGGATTACGTTTGTTTTTGAAGGGAATTACCCCCCATCTACCTAAATGCGTTTGTTCACGCGAATCATTCGTGATCCAGCCTCACCTGCAGAAGAAGTGAGTATAAGGTTTTTTTTTTAAATTAATCTTCGCAAATCGCCTTTCCTAATAACGTGCTAGTTAGCAAATTTCACGATGAATGCATTTAAAGTTTACCATCTGTCAGAGAGCAGCTGGGAAGAGAGGGGCGGGGTGAGCAGAGTTCATTTGCATTTAAAGTGGTATGTAAGAAAACGGCGTGCTCTGAAAAGAGCTGTTTTTGGCAAGGTAAAAGGGTGTTTACACTATTGAGAAATTTTAACCAAAGTATGTTATAGACTTTTCATTAAGACCCTAAAGAATCATATCAACTTGTGGAAAATGGGCATCCGATGACCCCTTTAAAGTTACACGCAGACTTTTGAACACATTTACCTCAAAATGACGAGATCTACTCACCATGTAGCTATGAGAGAGGGGGACACTGGAATATTTCCTGATCATAAATTTAGCGGTGTAGTTAAAATCAGTCTCGGCCAATAAACTGTAGCATACACTGTTTCGGTAGTGACATGAAAAATGCGGGACACATTTTTTGACAGTTTAAAAAAAAAAAACTTTTTAAAAGAATCAAAAATAAACTTTAAATAACAACAATGAAAAAACAAAAACAAAAATTATGTCAATATAATTTCTTAAGTTGAAATATAGGGGTTAGGGTTCTGGACAATAAATTATGATTTTATATATATTAAGCTTACTAATATTTTAAATATTATTGTGGGTTTCAATAGATAATAGAAGGATCTTAGTAAACATCTAAGATTTGAATACTTAAATGCTTTTTAAATGTGTTTTTATTTTTGTTTTTTTTTGGTTGTGGGACAGCAGTTTGGACCAATTCTGTAGAATGGTCCATATATGTCAGAATATTTTCATGTCTTTACCAAGGCTAAACAAAAAAAAACAAAAAAAAAATGTATCTTATTTTTTATTTTATTTTATTTTTGGCAAATTTATGAATGCTGCTTTTCAAATTACTTTTTAGTGAAGGTAATAGGTCTTTTTACCTGTTGAACTAAAAAGTAATGAAAATATAACCCCAAACAGATTAATGTGCTAAAATTATATCAAAAGTCTATTCCTGAAAACATTTTATATTGTTAAAACTTCATAAATTAAAATGTCATATTTTCCCCTAACTCACTTTCAGATCATGTGAAATTTAACTGTCTCCAATTATTTTATTCTCTCTACTTTTGCTCAGATGTTGTTTCAAATAAAAACAAGAACCTTCACTTTCACTGGGCCTTAGAGAGCTGTCAATATATGCCTCATTTCATAAATTCTACATTTGCTTTTTTCTTCTTCTTGCATTAAAGGCTCATAAGTTCAGTCAAATTTCAGAACTCCATCTGAGTGCTACTCACACAGCTGTAGTATATCACTCTTTCTTCAACAAATCAATTGAAACACACTGCACCCTTGTGGCCAAAACAAATGAATGCTTTGGTTTGATCAGTAGACCTTAGTCAGGGTAGAGCCATATCATTTTTGACAGGAATGAAAACGAGGCTGTGAGGGACAGAAGTACAACAGCTGTACTGTTGTTTAACAACGTAATTTTACAGTAATTTTATTACTAAATTTCCATGAGTGAAACATCAATCTGTTCAACAGCAATACATCACAACAATTTTATAACATGTTTTATATAAAATCTAAAAATGTGCACCTGACAATTCACTGTTTTAGTCAAATAAATTAGAAAATGTTTAAGCAACAAAACATCTGTACAAACCACTTTTATATCACATTATATGCATGTAATCTCTTTTAAAGTACAACTGTCTCTGTCACTCGTCCAGAAGTGTCTCAGGTTTGTCATATCCAAATAATCTGAAGTCTGCTTCATAAAGACTGTACAGTTTTCTCCTGTCAGCTACTGAAATGTTTGCAAACCACTCTCGCTCCCAGTTTTCAGCTGTCTTGTTGCGGTACCCTGGGGGAAAGCGAACATGATTTTCCATCCCAAGAATCTTCAACAAATGTTCTGTATCCTCATCAAGTGTTTCCAGTTTGCCTACAAAGTCATACTCAATTTGGCACGGATGGCAGAGTCTGTACATCTGCCGCCAATGCTCATTAAATGGCTTCTCCTCCTCAGTCTGTGGATCTAACAGGTACTTAATAAAGTGAGTAAAGGACAATCTGATACCTGCGGCAAAGGCTTCTTGAGCAGAGTCAGGGGGCTTTGAGATATTAGCATAACGGTGAAGCATTACAGAGCCAAACTGTCTGTAAAAATCCTCATTAGGCAGAGCAAACTTGTTCCGGAAAGCAGAAATAAGTCGTACAAAAGGATCACGTACAAAAAGGAACTTAGTGTAATTCTTCAGTTTGTGATGCATCAAAGGACGAGAGAAACGACCAAACAGCCTCCAAAACTTGTTAAACGTCAGATGCAGAGTAGCATTGTGGGATAGCGCTGATGGTATGTCAAGAGGATCCAGATACGGAGCTCCATCAGGTGCCTTCAGGCTCTGGCTGAGCACAATCATGACTCGTTTCCAGTTGGTACAGGCTACCTTTGGTACAAAACAGTAAATAACACCATGATGATCATCCACAATGAGATGATCCAGGGCTTTGCTTGGAATCTGGTCAAATGTCTTAAATTTTCCAGGGAAGTTGAAGCTGCTATTGGCTGAGCAAAGTCCTCTTATTAAATGTCTACGATGTGCTTGACGCAGTTCGAGGTGTGTTGGAGAAGACTTTGCTGAAGTTTGCGTTAGGTTGTTTGGGCCTTGATCATGTTTTAAGTGAGTTGTGATGATTGTCAGGTTTGGTTTGACTGACCTGCTTGAGTCTTTCCAGAGAAATGAATCCTCACTTATCCAGTGTCCAGAGGACATCATGCTTGTGGGTAATGCAGGAGATGATGAAGCCACGTGCATATAAAAAGTCCCATCTCTCACGTCATCCCAGTGAACTATTATGAAGAATATGATAAATAATGTTCCCAACAGAAGGAAAAACTGCAGCTGTTTTAGCATTTTCACTGGAAACTATTGAATGATGTGGAAACTATGGAAACTACCCAACTGGAATATGTAACATTATCATCTCTGCAATGAGCCAAGTTGAGAATTCTGGAGAAAAACACAAAAATAAGGACATCTACGTTGCCGTTTCATTTTGAAATCTGTTTCCATAAAATACAATCCATCACTCACCTAAATCTCGTCTTCTTGTGCTCTACACTTCAGAATGTTCCGCGTGCAAACTGTTAAGAGGGCAGGAATGCTTAAAGCTACATATGTAAACTCACAGTAGTTTGTGAACACTGGAGAAATGCTCCGCCCTTCAACCAGAAGTAAATCATATGCTGTTATTCCAGAGTTCAGCTCTCTTCCACAAATATTCACAGGAAACCACAGCTGAAAATAAACGGACCGGCTTGTAGTGTCGACTTAAGAATGACAAAAAATGACCACCAACAGTATTGTCACAAATAACTTTTATTTCAAAATAAAATTCAATGGTTCACTTGTGTACTCAGTTACAAAAATAGCCTAACCCCTGAGATCAAGAGGCCTCTCATAGGATTTGAGTGGGATTGTTTTTACAGTATGTGAGAAGGGAGATACACATTCAAACACAGAGATTACTCCTGTCCTGTGTTATTTATTAGAAATGATTAAAAAAAAAAACTTTAAAAAGGAATTAATTTAGAAAACATTTATGTTTCCCTTTTTATTTACACTTTAATTCCTTTATTTTCATAATTTCTTAACATTTCTGAGTGATTTATTACTTTAAACCTTTTTGTATCTCAGTAGCCTACATTGCCTTGTGTTTCTTTGTTCCCTTATTTATTTGATAATTTCTTTATAAGCGCTATAGTATTTTATTTTTTATTTCCCCATTTAGGCTACATTCACACTGTAAGTTTTTGGGATTGGCAACTGCATTAACTTACATTTGTGAGTCTCAAAAAAATGTCCCGTTCACACAGCAGCTTAGAGTCTCGAATACTGTCAGTATGAACGTGCAATGGGAGTCAAGCCCGTATCCAGTCGAGCTGCGAGTTCATCCCTCAAATCTTCTTTAACCGACAGCAGCTTTTATATTTGGGTGGAGAGCGGAACATTTGAGTCGCGCAAAGCACACAAACCTTCAGATGACACACAGCTCACATGCGTTAGGCCTACTGTAAGTTACCGAAACCACACTTCAAGAACCACAACACACATATACAGTAGACATGCGTTTGTGAGCGCCTCTCTGACACTTGTCGTGTCCTGTTCTGTTCACACGGCGTGAGTTTTCCATGAATGTGTTTATGAGTCCTTAAAATGTGCGGATGTCACTCCCGTAAATAACCGTACTGTGTGTATATATACAATACTTACTATTATAAATGTCAACAATCATGCCAATAAAGCATTTCTGGATTTGAAAGAGAGAAATGCAATGATCCATGAATCTCATGGATTCAAGACCTTGTTCCTTGTCAAGCCATATCAGATATGGTCACATTATTGTGGCTGTATTAATTGATTATTAAATAAAGCCACATCTAGAAGGTTTAACTTGCCCTGTTTTCATGTATGGACCACAAAACCAGTCATAAGGGTCAGTTTTTTTAAATTGAGATTCATACATCATAAATAAGCTTTCCAATGAAGTATGGTTTGTTTGGATAGGACAATATTTGGCCGAGATACACCTACTTGAAAATCTGGAATCTGAGGGTGCAAAAAAATCAAAATATTGAGAAAATCACCTTTAAAGTTGTCCAAATGAAGTTCTTAGCAATGCATATTACTAATCAAAAATTCCGTTTTGATATATATTTACGATATAAAATTTACAAAATATCTTCATGGAACATAATCTTTACTTAATATCCTAATAATTTTTGGCATAAAAGAAAAATGGATAATTCTGAAACATACAATGTATTGTTGGCTGTTGTTACAAATATACCTGTGCTACTTATGACTGGTTTTGTGGTCCAGGGTCACATATGAGAATGCATCATTAAGGGGACTGGTTCACTTGAAGAGTTACAGAATAACATGATGTGCTAAAAGGTTTAGATAACAGCTTCATGCTGTAGTATACAGTCTATATCATCTTTTCCGATGTAATATGCAAATTCTGATTATTTATCCAATAATTGTATTGATACATCATTAAACAGTGATGTAAGCTGATGTTGCTCAACACCAGACACTCAGTTCACTAAGGTTGATCAGGGATAAGTTTGTGCCTGTCAGTTTGGTTGACTTTTATCCAAAGTGACTCACAGCAGTTATTACAGGGACAATCCCCCCTGGAGAAACAAATATGGGCTTTCACACTTTAAATTTTTATACAATTCATTTTTTATTAAATAAATGAAACCATATTCATTTCATCAGTGTTGCAGGAGTTTTCTCAGTGTGAAGCCATTCTGAAACAAGCTTTATATCCAAGCTTATGCACATGCTTATTTCAATGCTTTGTTTTTTTTTCAAATAAATTTGCTTCAAATGTGAATCATCAAAAAAATATACAGTATTTGTATTGTCAGTTTCAAAGCAGAGACAAACTGTATAAAATCTCTACTTAATATCTCAAGGTTTTTGAATTTTAAGATTTTCAACACGTGATAATTATTAAATAACATTAAAATCATTTCACAACTTAGTCTCAGCTGTACATTTTAGTGCAAAAATAGATCATGTTCTCTTGTACAAGAACAAAAAACTCAGACATATGACTTTTTTACAGTGCGTCTGTTATTTTGCCGTGTTTCATTCTTTCTGTTAACATCAGCCATTCCTTTTTGTCTAGGATGTTCATTGGTGGACTTGTAATTGCCTGGTTGCTGTAGGAGATTGCTGGAGAAAGAAACATCTCCTGGGCCTAAAACAAATTTTTGTTAACTCGGCTTGGACTACAAAACTATCCACAACCTGCCAACTTCATTTCACTATTAAAAATAAAAGAAAGTTGCTGAATAGCTAGAAAAAAAGAAACTCACCTCGCTGTCGTTTGTAGGTTGCCTGTCCTCGTTTGATATCTGAGTGTTTTTGATGGATGGTGCTGGGTGGCGTTCCCCTGATCTCTAACTTCTCAAGCTGCACTTCTCCTAAAATCATATAGACAAAATATCAAAATTTGCTCATTTTTAGGCCCATTTCACATCTACAGCATGAAAGAGACTCGTATTGATTTGGCACCCATATTAAAAACAGAAAATCTCAGTTGTGGTATTAGAGAAGTTCTGAATTTTCTAAAAGAGATCACATACAAATGCTTGTCTGAATAAGAATTTTGCCTGAGTTTGGAAAACAGTGTAAAGCGGTGAAACTGAAACCGCTGTAGTTCTGTACCTGTAAAGTGAGAGACAGGTTTTTTCACTTTAGCTACTGGGGGTGTTGCAGGGTTTCCAGTACCACTGTTGAGTGGTTGGATCACGTTTAATGCTGGTCTCACAAGCCGGTTGTCTGAGATGCTCTTCAAAGCTGGATATCTGGAAGGGTTCTGTCTTGGTTTTTGTACCTGCTGTGTTACAAACAGATCAAATTAAGCAGCTTCCTAGATAATGTTACTTGACATTGACAACTTGATGCTGATTTGATGCTCAAGAAACATTTCTTATTATCAGTGTTGGAAACAGTTGCTTAATATTTTTGTGGAAATTATACATTTTTTTCAGGATTCTTTGATAAACAGAAAGCTGAAAAGAACAGCATTTATTTGAAATAGATTTTTGGCAACAGTATGTCACTTTTGATCAACTGAATGCATTCTTGCTGAATAAAAGTATTAATTCCTTTAAAAAAAAAAATCTGATCCCAAACTTTTGAATAGTAGTGTATATTTAGCAAAACTCACTGAAACAACAGAAATGGAGGTACACATAGATATGCTCATACCCTTTTGCTTGCTTCAAAAGATCTGGACCGTTTCTTGCGCTGGTGTCTCTCAGAGAGCTCCATTCTACCCTCCGATGTCTTTAAGTCCTGTTTTGACTGGGACCTGCCTCCATGTCTTGGGGGGTTTCTTTTGACCTCAGATGACTCATCTGCCAAAGTTGAAACTAGACTGTCCATGCTCACCGAGGATTTGAGCCCTGCAGCCAAAGCCAAACTGGCCACTCTGGAGTTGGTCTCCTTTGCTAGGTGTGAGCGACGTTTCGCTGCAATGACTGAGATGCTCTTGGTGTCACTCACAATTTCCCTCAGAGTGTCTGGACTCACAGCTTCAGTAGGACAAATAGGAGTCGAATCCTTAACAGCACAAACCTGCTCAAAGACAGTCAGCCACATTAAAAACTATACACTAAACTGACCAAAATCAATTGTAGTCTTATTTCAAAATAGATTAAGATCTGGGAATGTACAGTTACATCAAGTTGAGTTCATGTTTACCTCTTTGATTTTATTTACTGATACTTTCAATCTGATAGTCAAAAGTCTGTCTTGTGAGACTATCTCATGTTAAATCATTTGTTTACATGGTAAAAGATGAGACGATTCTGTCAGTCAGGGCGACTCAGTGTCTGTGGGCACTTCTGTATTTACCTTCATTGAAAGATTTGGGCTAGAAGATAAGTGGTGCCGTCTCTGTGGCTTAAGTTTAGACAGTGATTTGAAAACTCTGTTACTGTCACTATAATAAGGAAGATAGAAAATATCAAAAATCTTGAAAGCATACTATATTCCAGATGAACATGGCAGTCTACTTTTCTCATTACATACTTTACCTGTCATAATCCAGCCCAGAGGAAGAAGAATCACGGGGATGTTTATCGAAAGGACTGAACTTCCTGTTGTTCTGCTGTGTTTTATCTACCTCTTCTAAATCTGAGATCACATTAAGTCTCATTTGGCTGGCCATAATCATAAGAGAGTTATCCTGTATCAACAGAAATACAGTACTGTTCAACAGTTTGAAATAAGTATGATTTTTTTTTTTTTTTAAGAAATTAAAACTTTAATTCAGCAAGGATGCATTTAATTGTTCAAAAGTGACAGTAAAGAGATTTAAAATCATGCGTTCCATAAAAATATTAAGGAGCACAACTGTTTTCAACATTGATAAAAAGAAATGTTTCTTGAGCACCAAATCATTCTTTCTGAAGAATCACATGACACTAGAAACTGGAGTAATGGCTGATGAAAATAAATTAGATTTTAAAATATATTATAATAGAAGTTAGTTATTTTACATTGTAATAATATGTGACCCTGGACCACAAAACCAGTCATAAGGGTACATTTTTTGAAACTGAGATTTATATATCATCTGAAAGCTGAATAAATAAAGCTTTCATTGATGTATGGTTTGTTAGGTTAGGACAATATTTGGCCGAGGTACAACTATTTGAAATCTGGAATCTGAAAAATCTAAATACTGAGAAAATCGGCTTTAAATTTGTCCAAATTAAGTACTTAGCAGTGTATATTACTAATCAAAAATGAAGTTTTTATATATTTACGGTAGGAAATTTACAAAATATCTTCATGGAACATGATCTTTACTTAATATCCTAATGATTTTTGGCATAAAAGAAAAATCGATAATTTTGACCCATAAATTGCTGGCTGTTGCTACAAATATACCCCAGCGACTTAAGACTGGTATTGTGGTCCAGGGTCACATATTACAATACCAATAACACAATATTACTGTTTTTACTGTATTTTTTATTTAAAAAAATGCAGCCTTGGTGAGCATAAGAGAACTCTTTAAAAAAATCATACTGACCCTACATTTTTTAACAGAAATGTATATGTAAAAAACAGGTAAAAAGGGACAGGTAAATGAGAAAGAAAGAAAGATCAAATAAAAGCTTACAGCTCTGGGGTTTGTGGTGAAAGTATGAAGGTTGAGTATTTGGTCGATGCTTCCATCACTTAATTCACTAAAGTACAGTGAATAAAGCTCTTGTAATTCCTCAGGTACACAAAGTCCTTGATCTGTGGACAGAATGAATAAATATATTTTATATAATGTTTATTGCTATAATCTGTTTCTCAGACATCAGCCCATTTCAGTGACCCACAACCTTCAATCAGAGCCTTCTGCTGGTGTATGATGTCATCACAGAGCGTCCGCTGCTGCTCGTGGCGCTGAATGATGAAGTCTTTTGTTCGGAGAACGTTTTCTTTGCAGAGAACAGCTGACTGGATTTCAGTTTTTTCAAGTTCCAGTTCATGAACCTTACAAAGCAATGTCAGAATGTCTCTCTGCTCACGGTTACTTATGCGTTTAGGAAGCAACTCCTCAATCTTAGATGACTTTAGTTTCATGTTCAATAATTTTTCTTCCAATTCACGCTGAAATAAGGAAAGAAACCAATAGTGAAAGAAAAATTTATTTATAAATTTAAAACCATTTATTTAAGCCAGAGTTATATAACGGCTTGCGTAAACAAACTGAAAAATACGAGTTTTATCTGAAGTATACTTTTGTCGCTTATGTCAATTTGCTTTTATGACGCATTCAAAAAATAGAGTCTTCATTATGTAATGAACTTAATTACTTTGAGCTCCATTGTCTTTCTCTGTTCAGCCAGTAGTGGGCCGATCTCCTCTCGGGCTGTTGTGACATACTGAGGCTCCTCTGGTCCACTCCCTTGCTCTTCCTCCTTGTCTCTGTCTGTTTTCTCTCCAGTTACCTCATCTCTCCCTCGCCGGGCACGTGCTTGATCACGCTCCCAACTACCAGATGAAGAAAAGAGAAAGAGGGTTGATGTGAGATGAAAATATGAAAAAGCTGAAATACAATAATTTAGGAGAAGGGACTACAGTATGTATACTGAGGAGTATAGTTTTTTTTACTACATAAATGTTTTCACATGGATGAAACAGTTTCTTTTTATTTTCTCAATCATCCTGCAAAATATCAAGTGGATTTTGGTATAATGGGTGATGGTGTAGATTTTTACGTTTAAGTAATGGAAATGATATAAGGTGGTAATGACACAAACAGAAACACTTTACCATTTTAAAACTATTAAAAATACAGAAAAGGTAATTGACGGGACATTTTAAAATGATTAAAATGTATCCTTAAAAACATTTTTCTTCAAAATCATACTAGGGGACAGAAAGCTTCCCCTAATCAGTGTTGTTTTAGTATAGTTTTTATTTTTTATAATTTTCATTTCCATTTATTCATATTTTGAATTTTCATTTTAGTTCAAGTTTTAGTGATATTTTTTTCTTTTTACTTAGTTTTTTAAGAAGTTGTCTATATACTTTTTATTTTATATTTTAATTATTTTAGTAAATGTTAAACTAGCTGAAAATGACAAGTGTTGCCTATATATGTGTACAGTATGTATATAATTTTAATTCAGTTAAAGGGATAGTGCACCCAAATAAAAAGTTATAATTTTCTCACCATCAAATTGTTACAAACCTGTAAGACTTTCTGTCTTATACTGAACACAAATGAAGATATTTTGAAGAACGTTGGTAAACAAACAGTTGCTGGTAGCCATTGACTTTCAAAGTGTGGAAAAAATACTAGGAATGGCTACCTGTAACTGTTTGGTTTCACACATTCTTCCAAATTGTGCTGAACAGAAGAAAGAAATTCATACAGTTTTGGAACAACATGAAGGTGAGTAAATATTTTTTTGTGTGCACTATCCCCAACTATTGTAACCCTGTCTCTAATTGAAGAATTGCTGATGACTGGAACTCTGTTTGTATGTTTAAGTGTTTACTCTGAGATGGTGAGCAGATGTCTAGACGTGTCTATATGGAGTTCCATATTGCAGTTCTCCAGCTCCATGAGGCTGCGTCTGATCTCCATCTGCTCCCTGAAGGCAGACAAGAGCTGCTCCTGCAGTAAAGCCATCTCACCATGACTGTACTGATGCACCTCAGCTAAAAACAGCCCATATAGAGAAACCAGATCCCAAGCATAAAAAAATCAGCCTGCACTTTTTTCCTGCTATTTCAGAAAATAATCTCTTATTATTACTCTTACTTGCAGTTATGGATTTGAACAAACTACTTGTTATTAAACATTGCTGCATAACTCAAATAGTGAGTGGATTTCACCTTAAAATCCTGGTGTTAATAAAAAAGTTTATTTCAATATTATTTTTCAGCTACTGTAGCCAAATTCTGAAACACAATGAGCATACCTTGAATTTCACGAATGTCTGCTTTTTCTCCTTTTTGTTGCTCTTGACTCTGTTGGTCAATCTTTGCACGAAGTCGCTCAATTTCACTCCGCAGATCAGCAATAATGCGTGTATATTGCGCCAGGTGATATGATACATTCATCAAATTACGTTTCACCTAGAAGAATTTAAAACAGAATAGCAAGAGAGAGACCTGGGCTGCATCTCAACAAAATAAAATCATCAATAGTAATAAATAACTTATCAATGGAATACCGTTCAAAAGTTTCTATTCATCAAAGAATCCTGAAGAAAAATGTATCACAGTGTCTACACAAATATTAATCAGCACAACAGTTTTCAACATTGATTACATTTATAGTAATAAGAGCAAACAACAGCACGCACATCTATCTCAAATGGGTGCTCGACTAAAAAACAAGTAGAAGCATATTGAAAATGCAAAGTCGGCAACACCTAAGCTCCAAAAGTATCAAAGAAAAATTTATTAATTAAAAAAATTCACATAAGGTGTAACGTTTCGAGCACACAGGCTCTTCATCAGAATGAATGAAGAGCCTGTGTGCTCGAAACGTTACACCTTATGTGAATTTTTTTAATTAATAAATTTTTCTTTGATACTTTTGGAGCTTAGGTGTTGCCGACTTTGCATTTTCAATATGCTTTTACATTTATAGTAAGAAATCATTCTTGAGCAAATCAGAATATTAGAATGATTTCTTAAGAATCATGTGACACTGAAGACTGGAGTAACGGCTGATGAAAATTCAGCTTTGTATATATAATATATATATAAAATTGAACCCAGATGTTTTCAATTGTAATAATATTTCACAATATAATACTACACACAATATAACATGGTAAGCATAAAAGACTTTTAAAAAACATTTAAAAAAAATCTTACCAACCTCAAACTTTTGAATGGTTGTGTAAATTCCTCATAAACCTAAACTTATTTCATTGACTCTATTTTTGTGTAATACAGTGGTTATTTTTGTCCAGTAATTGGTTTAATATAATCATCTGGTTCTAGACTATTCTAAATACTATTACGTATGTGTTTACCTTGGTTCTTATATTTTTGGCTTTGTCGGCATAAACCAGCGTATTTCTTGACTCTTCAAAATTGGAGCTGGCAGGACTGATATGGGTTATCATGACTGTGCGACTGTTTCCTCCTAAAGCATCCTGAAATCCACATCAAAACATATTGCAACTGTGAGTCTTCTTAATAATGAAGGAGTTGTATGGGACTTTTTTCTCATAATTCTGAGTTTATATCTTTCAGTTCTAAGAATTTGAAATATATACTTACAATTCTATGAAAAAAATTTGCTTACAATTTTCAAGTCAGACTTAAGCTTATTTCCACTACTGAATAATTTTTTTTTTTTTTTTTTAATGCAATTGCGACTTTATCTCACAATTCTGGCTTATTTCTAGCAATTCAGAGTTCATATCTCGTAATTCTGAAGAAAAAAAAAAAATACAAAATTTCTAAGATTTCAGATTTCTAAGATATAAACTCAGAATTGTTCAGAAAAATGCCAGAATTGTGAAATAAAAAGCCACAATTGTTTTTAAAGATTCCGTGGTGGAAATAAGCTTCCGTAGATTTTGCTAACCTTAAGTAGTCGAGTGAGTTTGCTGTCTCTGTAGTTGACAAACTGAGCTCCTTTCCCACCCTTCTCACTCAAGGCATTGATGCAGTTGGCCAGTGCTAACAGGGATCGGTTTATATGTGCTCCTTCCTTCATTCTCATTCCTCTGTTTTGAGTCTGAAAGAAGAGAATATGTGCTTTAGAACTTGACATACTCTTGGCGTTCACAAACAAAGCAATTGTATGTAAGAATGTCTGAATTTAATGAAGGGTGATGTTTTGGCTGCCATATGAGATGTAACATGCTCAAATTCCTTCATCAGTCTCACATTATATGCATATGAATAATGAAGGACAGAAGAGCTTAACTATTCATTTTGATGAAAGTTGAGAAAGGGTGCCGAACTGTAAAATCTGGCATCCCTGAGGAATTTGAAAGCTTGCGTTTCCAATTCAGCACATCAACACAAACAGCACGTACCTGTGATGCTCGCTCAGTTCCTGCCAAGTCTACCATGAATAGCTTTCCCACTCTGACCTCCTCGTTGATATCCTTTACACGGCTCTTTTGCTTGACTGTCACCTGTGTAGCAGACAAAGCAGGAGACGGCACACTCAGACGACAGTGTGCCAATTTGAGGTCATGAACATGGTTAGTGTCTGTGTGTGTGTGTTCTCGACCTGAAGTATAGCATGAGAGCGAGATGATGTCTTGTTAGCAGCTGTTGACTCCTGGGTTCTCTGTTTATTCCCTTTGGTCAAAAGAGCCATTATCTGAAATCACAGGCAAACACCAGGTTCAGAAGGATATCATCCTTTTTTGGAGACATTATAAGGAGTAGACAGGCCAAATGTAGGAAATGAATGGACGGCAAAAATGGCCACCAACTGGAATGAGTCTGTGTACCTCTTTAGCATTACATGTAGAGAATTCAGTGATGCCTGCAATTCGTATTTCCCCTTTAGCATCCTCACGCAGCTCAAGGTATCCAGAGGATGGATTTAACAGATCTCTGATCATCTCATTATAAATCTGCACACAAGTTGATTAGTGTTTAATACATTCAGGACGCACTCCATTTATAAACTCCTGGACAGACAGTAACAAACCTGATGCAATATTTTTTAATATCTACAAACAATAAGACTGACCTCTATGTATGACATATAAACACTGCAATCCAAGTCCTCAGTGCTGTCTTCAATGGCCCTGAAGAGATCATTGAGTGTTCGGATGTAAATGCCAGGCTCAGAATCTAAACCTAACATAGTGTATGTCTTCCCAGCTCCTAACAAATGAAATGAAGAAATGAAGCAGAAAATGTGAACACGGATATTTTGGTTAGTTTACTTTATTTGCTTAGTAATATGCTTAATTTTAGAGGGTTGTATTGTCTGATCTGTGGAGGTAAGTGGTAATTTGCAGACCCAATCGATGGTGAAGTGTCTGTGCAATTTCATTTTTCATCCCATTGGGTTCAGAATTTTCTGTTTTAGCTAAGAATTTTCATTTAGGATGATCACTATTTTGCAGGGTATTGGAATATACATTGTGTGAATTTGTATCCAAACACTAAACAGAAAACGTCACATCAACATTACCCGTAGGTCCATATGCAAAGACTGTGGCATTATAACCAGCAATCACACCATCAATAAGATTTTTTGTTGTCGCCACATAAACATCCTCCTGAAATAAAGAAAAAGTAAATAACATTGTCTGGAACTGTGATCATGCTAAATCTTTCAAAACCATTATTTGACCATTAACACAAAATAATCTTAAAACTGAATACTTTAATTCAAGAAGCTGCTCATAAAATTGTAAGTGAACATGCAGGCCGATGATCAAGGATCCCATGATTTACTAACATTTTAATTATTTTGTGTGGAAGAGCAGCACTACTACACACCTGTGTGGCAGTATAATCGAATGCCACATCAAACATGTATGTTTTTTCACGTGAGCGGTTGGCCCTCAGGACATTGTCAGAGTCTTCACAGGGGTCCATCAGCACCACCATCTGAAGATATCAGAATGAGTAATTAGACATGAGAATTAACTCCAATTATTAGATAAATTCTGCAATGAATGAATGAATGAATACTATTTTAAAATGTGATTTAGTCCTGTGATGGCACAGCCGAATTTTCAGCAACATTTCTCAATATCAATGTTGCTTAATATTTTTAAAGTTCAAAAGAATAGCATTTATTTAAAATATGTAACAATGTTAAAGGCTTTACTGTCGCTTTTAATCAATTTATTGCATCCTTGTTGAATAAAAGTATAAATTGCTTTCAAAATACAAAATAAATAAAAATAAATATTGACCCTTAACTTGTGTGCATGGCAAGAAAAATCTTTCATGTTGTGCTTTTGGACCTGGATTCTTATTAAATGGCGGTTGTGTTTCAACCTTCCTTCTCTTAGAAGAGTCTCTGAGAACCTGACACCTACATCTGGAGACACCTGACAAAGTCTTTTGCACTTAATTTACACCTTTCCTTTTTGGCAAACCTCCAGAATGATGCATCCTTTTGTAATTTTTAAGTGTCATCTCTTCTTCATAAGGTGTTTGTAAGGTACACCCTCCCTAATCAGCAAGATTGATGTAGTTTGGAAATGTAAAAATATGCACACAAAGACATGTCTGCGGCATGTTTCTTTGCCTTTGAGAATCCCAAGACATCAAGCGTAAGTAAAGAAGACAGTAAACCTTATTTACTGACTGTAAACAGGATTTACTGAAGATGAAAAGGAGGATTAGGTCTTTAGACCATCATTCATCATGACAGGTTCTGCAACAGATTCCTAACCAGGAGTTGTTAATGTTATGCATATGTTTCCAAAATCTGTAATGTTTACAAAAATATATAGGGGAGACCAGTGTTTGTTGTCACATGGCTATATCTTCGTAACTGCACTCTAAAAAATGCTGGGTTAAATAAAACCCAGCGCTGGGTAAAATATGGACAAACCCAGCGATTGGGATGTTTTCAACCAACAGTTGGGTTAAATGTTTAACCCAACCTTCTGGGCAGTAACCCAACCGCTGGGTCAAAACAACCCAATCGCTGGGTTTGTCCACATTTTAGCCAGTGCTGGGTTTTATTCACCCGGTATTTTTTAGAGTGTAGGTTTTAAGTCAAGAGTCATAGATTAAATAATTAAATAATTATTTCATAAAGGAATCATAAGTAATGCTGGACATGTGTCTCAATGGTCTTTGTGTTTTTTGTTTGTTGCTTACCTGACTGTCAATCTTGTGAGCAACTGTTGTTGCACCCTCCTCGATCTCTGCATCGTTCAGTGGTCGGATGCGCAGAGCAACCTTGAATCATCATTTATTAAAAAAAAATGTATTAATCTGCCTTCATGGAAGAATTCACAAGAGTCCAGTAATACTGAGATATAACATACTGCACCAATTTTTAAATAAACATCAGTTGTAACTGAAAGGTTGAACTGTGTTCTCAGGACAAGGGTATGTCAGGTCAGGGCAAGTTGTCACGTGGTTTATATATTTTAAAATATTATAATTAATTACAGTGTCTGATAGCCAAAACAATGGTTTAATGTTTTTGCACCGTAAGTTGGTAAGATGTTTTTTTAATGTTTTTGAAAGACGTTACCAAGACTGCACTTATTTAATAAGAAAGAGTAAAATTAGTAATTTTGTGAAAATATGATTATTATTTAAAATAACTTTACATTTTAAAATATATTCAAATAGCAATGTAATTTATTCCTGAAGTCAAAGCTGAATTTTGAGCAGCAGTTACTCCAGTCTTCAGAAATCATTCTAATATACTGACTTGGTTCTCTTTATTATTAGCAATGTGGAAAACAATTGTTCTGTTTCATATTTTTGTGGAAACCGTGATCCATTTTTTATCCTTGTGATTTCATTATTTTGCGAAATAACCCTATGGTTCCCCTTTTACAACTTACCCCATATAGAAAGGACAATGCATTAAAAATCACAATCTTTTTATATGATATTTTTTGTAGCCATGACTTTAATGCGCATGTATGCAAAGATTGAAACATACAAACACACTGAGAATATTAACTAAAAATGTGACAACTAGCCTCAGTCTGCCTATGTAGTGACTTATTAATGAATGCTACTATAAAGTGTCATCACTTGTTTTCATTTTGTTCTGTTCATTTGTTGACGCTCTCTTGTCCCACAGGAGTCACGTTATCATGCATCTCTATTGGCGCGTTCAAGTAACAGGTGTTTAACCTTACTATTGATTGAACTGTGCAGCATTAATAAAAGATCGACAGCTTACCGTGAGCTGATGGTCCTTCCACTCTCCTGGCAAATCCTTCATCTTTTTATCCCCAAATTACTCCAACCTTTGTATCAAAGCCAGTTTTAGACAAGTTTAAAATACGCCTCAGCTAGAGCCACGCTAGAATATACCGGTGATTTACCGTGGGTTAGTTACGTTAATCTTCTTGGTGGCTGGGTAATCTCATTCTGAGGCAGGACTGTGTGTGTGCTGGCCCCTGTGGAGGTCCTGAAGTCACCAGCGGACTGTTGTTAACGGTGATAAAACCCCTAGAGGTGTCAAACTACCCGACGCCTTCCTACCACGCTGGGACTGTATCAACCCATGCTCCCAAGAGAAGCTAAAATACTTTTTTCATCAGTCCAAACCATAGTCATCCTCATATTTACTTAGGAGTAAACGAGCGTGAAGGATTTAACAAGTGAAGGATAAAGGTTAAACTGTGTTTGTGCCTAGTTAAACCAGTCAAGACATTTGTAGCGCGCTGGCGCGAGGAAACTGTTACAGTTGCTATGGAGAGAAGTACACACTCGGTTACATTGGCAGTTTTTTTTTGCGCCAAAATGAGTCAGCCCAACTAATAATATTTGTGTCATATTTTGTCGTTTTCTTATGATAATTTGCTCGCATGTGCTCTCTTGGTTTATTTTATTATGGACCTTTTATTAATATTTACCTATAGCAGGGGTTCCCAATTTTATTATATTATTTATTTATTTATTTTTTACAGTGTGAACCCATAAATTATGTAGCGAGTTATTAAGTGATGTTTATATATTTACATGCTTATTGTTACTTTTCTTACATTTCGAACAACTTTTTTGCGACTTTTTTATTTATCTGCGACTTCCGATTTATTAGCAGCTGCAAGAATAATAGCATAGAGAGCTGTAAACTGTAAAACTATTTTTGTTTATGTGTGTTTATGACTATGATAATAAAATATCCGTTTGCAATATAATTAAGCATAAAGGACTGTTTCTGTACAGATAAAATAACTGGAAGCGAATGTCACTGGAAGCTTGGCACATTAAAGGTGGATACTTAATGGGGGGCATGAAACAAACACAACGTTAATGCTACAGATTAGAGTTTTAAAAACATTAAACCACAGGAGAAACATCAAGTCATTTACATTTATTATAGGATTAAACATACACATTCTTGTAGGTTAGTATGGAGTTTGTGGGAAATTGAAGTAAAATAAAACATTAAGTAAATTAAATAAAATACAATGAAAATGTTCATATAAAAAATTTGATGGTACTTGTGAAAGACTCGTTCTTGCTAATGTCATAAATTAAACTTGGCTAACAAATGTTGAAATGTTTTTACTGTTAAAATTCCCTCATAATTTAAAAATGATTTTTAATTAAGGACAGCTTGGATTGATATTATTCATCCTGATACTGCAGCACACGAATCACTACTGAAGCATCCATGAAGACTATATGTATTTCCATTGGAATGGTGTTGGTGGAAAAAAATACATTATGAAAGATTTCCTTATTAAAGAAAATGTTCTTATACAAAAGACCAGACCACAATACAAAAGAAATTCCTCTCTTGAATCAGACAAGTTTTCTTTTGAGAAATTATTACCCACAAAACTGTACCATTGGTTGCTGAGAAGTATCTTGCTCTGTCAGTAAGAACAGCAAATGATAAACCACTGCCTTTTACTCCTTTCAGTGATTCCTACAAGAAAATTGTATGAAGGGGGGTTATGAAGAATATGAGTTATTTCTTAAAATTCATATTAGAATCAAACAACATCCCTTATCAGCAGGAATATATTGAAAAAGAATTAGTAAGTGTGTTTACATGCATTTTGATTTTAGTCAGACTAAAACAATAATTTCTCTGTTTAAAATGTCCTGTAAATGATTTAGTCTGACTGAAATCATATCAGCCCAGTTGTGCAAAGTATTTCATCCTTTAAATATTTGATTATGCACTTCTGTGAACTTTTTGCTTGGAACTGTGCATGTAAGCATACTTAGTGTGTCTCTCATACAAAGCACTTGTAAAGGACCTGTGGCACTCTCTGGGGGTGAGTATTTTGTCTCATAGCTGGAAACAACAGTGCTTTCCATGTACATCTACTCCAGGTCTCCAAGATTAATGATCTCTTCACTGATAAAGAACTCGATGGTTTCCTCTTCCCAGTCCTCCACATTACTGTCCAGTTCATCAGTGTCCACACCTGAGAGATAATAATTCAATGTTTAACTGATGGAAATACATGTTAATAGAGTATGAGGATGATAGAAAAAGAATAAGGACAATGTAAAATGTAAAAAAGGACAATGCTTCTTACCTCCTCTGAGCTGAAGGCGCAGCTCCCTCTGTTGGTTGTAAAGCTGAATGGCACTGTCTTTGTACTGCCTGTATTCTTCCAGCATCAACCGACGTTTATCCACCAACTCCTGCATCAAGAGCATTACGGAAACATTGTAACATTAAACGTTATTAAGTCGCTTTGGATAAAAGCGTCTGCTAAATGACTAAATGTGTGTGTATATATATATATATATATATATATATTTACATTTAGTCATTTAGCAGACGCTTTTATCCAAAGCAACTTAAAAATGAGAAAAATAGAAGCTATCAAAACCAACAAAAGAGCAATAATATGTCTTGGTTAGTCTAATGCAGTACACATAGCAAGGTTTTTTTAAAATTTTTTTTTACAATAAATAAAAAGAAAGCAAGTCGAAAGAATAGAAAAATAATAGCGATTGTTAGAGGGTCATTTAAAAAAAAAAAATTAATTAAAACAAAACAAGTAGATGGAATAGAAAAAAATAGAGAGTGCTAGTGTTAGAGGGTCAAGTGTAAATGGAAGAGATCTGTTTTTAGCCGTTTCTTGAAGATGGCTATTTATATATATATATATATATATATATATATATATATAAATAAATGTATGTAAATACAGAGCAAATGAATCAAAGCCAATTAAACAATGTATATTTTTAAGAAAATAAATACATTTATAATAAATAAATGTACATAAATTTAAAATAAATGAATAACAATGATAAATAAATAATAAGAAGGCCTAAATAATGGATGGATAATTAATTAATTAAAATTAAAAAGACAAACATGTCAATGTAATTATTTACATTTTCTATTAAAGATATTTCTGTTTAATTGATTTTTATATCTCATTAAAACAAAGTAGAATATCTTGCTAAACACCTTCACTCAGTCATTACGAATTACAAAGGAAAAAAACAACTGACCTTAGAAGCCTTAGACTGGCTCAGTCTGTCCTTTTGCTCAAAGATTTTTGAGTACTTCTTGAGGTCCTTCTTAATTGCCTGTTAAAATAAGGAATGTTGAAATTTTTATGGGTGAGGCTATTATAATACAAAATAGTGTGTAGACATTACAAATGTGAACAGTAGAAAAGGCCGTCACCTTTATTTGCTCTTGACTGAGTAATGTAGGAGGGCGCGGTCTCCATAGCAACTGGCAGAATCGGTCTTTGTTGTTCTTTTGCAGAAGACGTCCCTGGAACGTCCAAAGCCAGTATGCATTGTCCACCTGTATACAGAGTACATAAATATATGACCAGCAAATAAAAAAAATAAAAAAATAAAACTTTATGAGGATAAACATAAATTAACTTAAAGCTGCAGTCCGTAAGTTTTGCCTCTTTGTCGCCATCTCTGTTTGAAAACCTGGAATTGCAGCTCTGTACAGAATTATCTTCCGTGCACGGGGCTGTGATCTGGTGTTTAAATTATTAATGTTAACAACATCAGCATGGTGTGACAATGAGTATAGTGTGTATTAGCGTGTAAATTAAAATTTCTGTACAGTTTAATCCAATTGTCATGCCATTCGAATTTCATGTTAAGAAATTATTTTTAACCCAAAAAGCAAACTATGCTCCCATCGAACTGGTTGTCTTTAAAATACAAAAACTGTGTAATCCCAGGCTATCTGTAATCAGAAGCATATTTAAAACTGGAATATAATTTAATTTCATTCACATGTGTGTCATATAAACACATAATCCTTTCTGGATTACAATCCACCATCAAAATGATACATTTAATTATTCTAGCTGCAGTGAGAAAAGGCTATAAACGATCTGTCACCTGCAGGATCCTCACATGCGATAGCCTAGTAGCCAGGAAAACTTCTTTATGTTTACAGACCTGACGTAATGACGCAGTGCCATGTTCGAATTTCTTGTGGAAACCTGTCCATACCACTCAAATTAGAAAACATTATTATAAGCTAACCGTTGTGAATCTGGCTAAAGTAAGGTGATAGTTTTGAATACTGGCTGGTTATGTACTTGCTCAAATATTGATTTTGGATCATTTTTAACCCAAAAAAGTTACGGACTGCAGCTTTAAGGAAGTGAACATGTCATATTACCTTGTGGCTCCACCAGGAAACAGAAGTCACCACATATCTGCCTGTAGGGTCCCATTCCACATCAGAGGCCATGTAATGCTCCGCAATATACATAATGGTACAATCCGACGAGTCCACAAATGCAAGAGCTCCATTCATACTGCACAGAAAAAGAGAAATATCCCCAGTATGAGCCAAGCAATAAAGATTTAAGAAAAAACATTTGAAAAGCAAAAAAAAAAAAATTGATTTGCAATTTGAATATAGTATAATAAATATAATATAATATATAAACTAACCTCCGCAGTCCTGCCAGTACCATGAACTGACCTTGAGGACTCCAAAAGATACTGTTGGCCTGCTGCTTATCAAACATCTCTGGAAAAACACAGAATATTCACAAGAAATTTTTTTTTTGAATACCAAATTCATTAGGATAATATTACAAACATAGATTTATATAGTATTAATATGGAAGCCCATTTCCGCCACTGAATAAAAAATGTAAACGTTAATTGCGACTTTTTATCTCATAATTGCGTGATACAAACTAAAAAGTCATAATTCTGAGATATAAACTAGCAATTCTGAGAACATATCAGTCCCCCCCCCAAAAAAAAACTGATTGCAAGTTTATATCTCACAATTCTGAGAAAAAAAGTCAGAATTGCGAGATATAAACTCGCAATTGCAAGAAAAAAAGTCAGAATTGCGAGTTATCATCTCGCAATTGTGACTTTATAAATCGCAATTCTGACTTTATAACTCGCAATTGTGAGATTATATCACGCAATTCTGAGAAAAAGTCAGAATTGCGAGATATAAACTCGCAATTGCAAGAAAAAAAGTCAGAATTGCGAGTTATCATCTCGCAATTGTGACTTTATAAATCGCAATTCTGACTTTATAACTCGCAATTGTGAGATTATATCACGCAATTCTGAGAAAAAAAGTCAGAATTGTGAGATAAAAAGTCGCAATAACCTTTTTTTTATTTTTTATTCAGTGGCGGAAACGTGCTTCCATATATTAAATATACTAACATATATTTAATCTATAAAAACTTAAATTTTAGTGAAAAAAAGATTGGCACTTACTGATTAGATCAATCTTGCCGTTGCTTTTGACGTGGTAAAATGAGGCATTTATTCTTGGTGATTCTCCATGTAGTACTGCAAACTTACTGCCGTTGGGCTCCCAGGCAAATGCAATGATGCTCTCTAATAAAGATCAGATGTTATATTTAGTCCAATATACTATTAAATGCTCTTTAAGGCCTTTAAGAAAATTTAAGGTCTTGGTTACCTTTCATCTCTACCACATCAACAGGAACCTGTTTCTCTCTCATGCGGAAAATCTCAAAGTTTGTGACGACACCCTATTAAAGAACAGAAAACAAATAGGGGAAATATGAAGACAGGTGAAGACAAGCCCTATAAAGACTTTCTACAAACACACACACACACCTGTGTTCCTCTGGGTGTTCGGTCCACCTTCACACACAAGTAGTCACCCTGCCGTTGCCAGTGAAGCTTGCAGTCCACCACATTGAAAAGATTCCGCACCCGAATCTCTAAACGGGATGGGAACTGCATGAGAGTTACCCTGGCTGGAATGTCCTTGTCTTCCGGGACCCAAAAGGCAATGATGTTGTCTCCCGGGGACCAAGAAAAATCTCTGTCGAACAGGAAAAAACTTTAGGGTTGCATTTTACAAAGACCTGACTTCCTGATAACACTCATATAGATCTTTTTTAATGATTCAAAGTTGCTCTTATAGTTCTTTTGTTGACGCTAAAAAATTTTTACTTAAAAAAAAATAAAAATTGAAAGCTGCAGTCCGTAACTTTTTTGCGTTAAAAATGATCCGAAATCAATATCTGAGCAAGTACATAACCAGCCAGTATTCAAAACTATCACCTTAGTTTAGCCCGATTCACAACGGTTAGCTTATAATAATGTTTTCTAATTTGAGTGGTACGGATAGGTTTCCACAGGAAATTCAAGCATGGCACTGCATCACGTCTGTAAACATAAAGAAGTTTTCCCGGCTACTAGGCTGTCGCATGGGAGGATCCTGCAGGTGACAGATCGTTTATAGCCTTTTCTCACTGCAGCTAGAATAATTAAATGTATAATTTTGATTTCAGAAAGGATTATGTGTTTATATGAAACACATGTGAATGAAATTAAATTATATTCCAGTTTTAAATGTGCTTGTGATTACAGATAGCCTGGGATTACACAGGATTTTTATTTTAAAGACAACCAGTTCGAAGGGAGCAAAGTTTGCTTTTTGGGTTAAAAGAATTTCTTAACATGAAATTTGAATGGTATGACAATTAGATTAGACTGTACAGAAATTGAAATCTACACACTATACTCATTGTCACGCAATGCTGATGTTGTTAACAATAATAATTTGAGAATAAAGTATAACAATAATAATAATTTGCACGGTTAGATGTGATATGAGCTAACTGATCGTTAGATTTAATCACCGTTGTAGTGCGATTTATTATAATTCTTTTTTCCTCAGTTGGTCAGAACAAACATGGCAGACTTGTTACTTATTTGTTCAGATGGCAATATATGGTGAAAATTCTTATTTGGGTCATATATTCCAAGACGTAGGCTAGAATCTGTGATTCCTGAGTACAGTATCCACACCGGTGCGGTGACTGACAGCCACACATTCAACTCAAAACATTAGATTCATCCGCGCTGAAGCTGTGACGGAACACCGGATCACAACAGAGCTGCAATTATAGGTTTTCAAACAAAGATGGCGACAAAGGGGCAAAACTTTTTAACTAAAATAAAATATAAAAAAACATAAATTTATTTCAGCTAGTGACATAATTTCTCTTCTTCATTAGGTTCGATTTCCAAAATAACAAAAACTGAAATAAAAATAAATACAAAAACTATACAGATTTAATTAAAACAAATAATATTAAATATGGCAAAACAGTAAATTTACTAAACATTTAACAGACATATGTATATATGTATGTATATATATAGAGAGAGAGAGAGAGAGAGAGAGAGAGAGAGAGAGAGAGAGAGAGAGAGAGTGAAGAAATAACTCAAAATATTTAAAAATATATATATATCGGTATCTCCGTGATACTAAAATAACAATGGGATGAATTGTGCCTTTCTACAATACTGCATAAGTTAGTTGAGACTTACTTTATTCCATTTATTTTCAAACTCTTCTTATCTAGCAGACCCATTGACTGGAAGAAATTAACAAAGGTATTTATTAAAAATAAAAGAGTAAATACAAAAAAGGCATATTAATTAAAGATAACGCCTTGTCTTACTGGGGTTTCATAGATGCTCAAAGTGTCTTGTGTCATTCTGGCAAAGAACTTTCCATCTTGACTCCATCTGTGAGAGATTCAATTTATAAATTCTTATTATCTGAGTGAAAGGTATATTAACATGAACAAACAAAGGATAATTAAACACTCACTTAAAAATAGGCCAGTGTGCCGAACTCTCACAATGGAAGCCACGTTTTTTCTGTCCAGTCAGGATGTCCCAGATGATGATAGCCTGAGGGTCCTCTTTAGTGTCCATCAGTGGGCTGAAAGTCACCACATACCTGACAAACATTTTTAATGTATTATTCACATGCATAACTTTGTAATAGCTGCTCTCGCTCTCTTTCTCAGGTGTTTACCTCTCGCATGGGGAGAAGTCAATGAGAGAGACACCCTGGTGGCTGAATCTCTGTATCTGCTTGAACTTCTCTCCACCCCACAATGCAATTCCTCGTTGGTGAAAGGTGGCCAGATACGTCCCTTTGGGTGACCAGCGGACATAAGTCTCTGTCCAGCGCTGTAGAAAGATCCAACTCGGAGTTAGTAATGTAAGGATTATACGCATTTATTTTCTTGGTAGAATGACATGACATAATTATTAATTACAAGCCTAGTGAACTAAAGTGTTTAAATTGAATAAATACTGTAAATGAAAACTGTGGATGAGCAATTTGAATGTTACTATTCCACCAATCGATGTCTAAATGAAAACCTCTAAAGCAAATATCAAATCTTTATCCTTTCAACACTCTCAGAAATAAAGGTACAAAAGCTGTCACTGGGGCGGTACCTTTTCAAAAGGTATATGTCTGTACCTAAAGAGTCCATTTTGGTACCTTAAAAGTACATATTAGTACTTAAAGTGTACATATTAGAACCTAATAGGTACAAAAGTGTATCTTTTGAAAAGGTACCGCCCCAGTGACAGCTTTTGTACCTTTATTTCTGAGAGTGAAAAAACTGGGTTTTAAACACGTACAAATTTAAAGCAAATCAGTTTTGTTATTGTTAATTAAATGTTTTTGTTAATTTAAATAAACCAAAATTATATTAGATTTAAAAAGCTTAAACTTAAAAAAAAATCAAAAAACAAAAATTTGAAATGTTGCTTAAACAAAATAATTTAAGTTTAAGAGCTAAAACTACTAAAACTGAAATAAAAATATTAAATAAAATGTAAATAAAAAAAACACAAAACTAAAACTAAAAACAAATTAAAAAGAAAATAAATTAAGATTAAAATTGAAAACATTCAAATTCGAAATATTAATAATATTTTAGCATATAAATAATACTAATAATACTAACACTAAAGCAAATCTGTTTATATTCATTATTTAATAGTAAATAAATAATACTAAAATAACCCTGAAACAAGTTTGTTTTAAAGGAAATGTGCTCACAGCTCTTTCTTCAACCAGGATCGGCTCCTTCGGGTCATTGGAAAATATGGCAGTTCGCTCTCCTGATTCATAGATCACACTGTATTGATCACGACAGTCTGGATCCTCGAGCCAGTGCCTCATGTTGCCCTGGTAAACAGTGACAGAAAATGATGTAATGCCATTGTCATTGGCTAAAAACATTTAAAAAAAAGAAAAAAAGAAAAAAAAAAGCAAAACTCGCACACCCATAGTCCAATAATCTTGAAATGTCTCATTCCTGGCGCTTTACAATACCACGTTTTTAAATATAAAGACAATGCAGGAACAGATAAATCTTTAAAGCTAAGCTTGATATATATATATATATTTTATCATTATATATATATATATATATATTTTTTTTTTCTTTATTTTTTTCTCAAATAACAGAAGCAGAAGTATGTACAAAGTCTTTAAATGGCTGTTTTTCAGGGGTTTCCCACTGGTCACTGATATTCATGTACCTGAAAAACACACAGATAAATGGTCCGTAAGATCTGAATCACTAGTGAACCTCAATATTTGTATAGTAACAGAAAGCTGTATTTTTTTTTCAGCTCACAAAAAAACAGTCATAAGCCAGTCATAACCAGTTATGATCTTCTAAACACATGAAACCCTCTGAAAACATACTTATCAAAATCGGTGAACAGATTGACTCTGAATGTGTGCTGTTTGTCCAGCTTGTAGCCATCTGCATTCTTAACAGCTTCCAGAGCCTGGTTAGGGGACGCATACTCCAGAAAGATATACCTGAGAACATTTCACATTTATCACTAAATCATGGTCTATACGAAAAATCTGAATCATTTCGATTATAGTTTATAGTTTTATATGATAAAATGTAAAATTCAAGTCTGTAACTTACCCTTTTGTCGTCCCAGCTGCTTCAGGGTAAAATTCATTTGTGATTTTTCCAAACTTGGAGAAGATTTTATGGATCACATTTTTCAGTTTCTCCAGACGTTCAGGTCCCACCTGGGGAACGTTGTCCACCACGACCACCGAATCAATCCCATCAGCCTCCAAAGGTTTCTCCCTCAAAACATCCTCCAACAACTCTGCACAAATTGACACAGATAATTAATGATTCACAAGAAACTGGGCTACTGGAAACATATTATATTTAATACCTGCATTAAAATTTTAAATGTGATGTTTCATAAAATAGATCCTACAATTGCAGTAAAGTAAGTAGAGTTTAGCCTCAGTAGAGAAAAAATAAAATACAATTCTGAACCCTTACAATACTGTTCTTGAAAAAAATTATAATTATTATATTATATAATCATAATTAAAAAAATCATTATTATTTCTTTAAAAGTGCAAAAACACAAAAAACCTAATCTGACACTTTAGTGTAACCTAATGTAGTCAAATGGATTCAGTAATTTTAAATAATATTAATTAACCACTTAATTTAAATGTTTCCATGTAAAGAACAATTGTAACCCTGGAATCCGAGGGTGCAAAAAAATTGCCTTTAAAGTTGTCCAAATGAAGATTTTAGCAATGCATATTACTAATCAAAAATTAAGTTTTGATATATTTACAGTAAGAAATTTACAAAATATCTTCATGGAATATGATCTTAATATCTTAATGATTTTTGGCATAAAAGAAAAATCTATAATTTTTACCCATACAATGTATTTTTGGCTATTGCTACAAAATCACAAATATACCCCAGCGACTTAAGACTGGTTTGTGTTCCAGGGTCACATTTTAGGTGAAATATTTTTTTCTAATGTTTTATTTATTTAATGGTTTTATTAGTATCATATTAAAATAAAAATAAAAAATAAAAAAATCACGCGATGCCTTAATATACATTTTCAAATGTAATATTTTTTGATGAAAATAACTGTATTCTAGCGGAAACCATGTAAAATATTTGCAAGGCCCGGCAAAAACAGAACTGAATGAATATAAAAAAATGACAGATGTGCAAAATATGACAGGATGCATATGACACATATTTGTGTGCTTGCTGTCAAATTATCAGAAATTGCCCTTTTATTCTAAGAGCCTAGAAATAAACAGTAAAGAAATATGCCATATAATTGCTCAGTAATTTATTTAGTTATTTTATAGCAGTTTTAGTTGATCTGATGTCTTGCGTTGAGGCCGCGCACATAGCGGATTTCATCTCAGCCTCTTTACCTTCATCATCGATGTCATCCACAAAATCCTCCTGGTCGCTGAACGAAGGCTCCTCTTCATCATCAAATTCCGATTCGGCCGCCATATTTACCGTATCCTGCATTTGACGAGCTGGAATTGTTGAGTATGATGCAGTGTGATTGCTTTTAGTTACACAACTAGTAGAAATGCGTCAGATAATGTTGATGCTGGCTGGCTGCCTCCTGACTGCGCAGTTAGGAACTCTCAAAGCGTCTGCTGTAACCATGCGAGTGAGCGCGAGGCGGTTACGCTATTCTAGAACGTTAAAATGCGTCGAATTTACGCAGACACCGCTAGAAGCGTCGACGCTCAGGATGTAGTTTTTTTATGTCCTTTCCTGCTCGCCGTACGGAGCGAAAGTACAGTAAGTGCAGCCAACTTTGATATCAAGCTGTTTTAAATGTGATAAATAGGTGTTTTTCCTCATTATAGTTACGTACAGGACAGTTTCAAACTCTTGAAAACGTTTGAATAATTTCTCCATACTTACGTAACGTTACCCTGTTGTGTCAAGGTAACTTACATATTTTATTGTTGCTGTGCTACGCTACATCCAGTATGATTTGACAGAGTACTATATTTAACAGCCTTGTCCTGTTTGGAGAAACTATGTGCTGGTGATCCAGGGACTTTGATATGATGGACAGTGAGTGCTTATCTTTGCTGCCAGCGGTCTGCCTGGTGCTGGCCGACCCAAAGCAGTCTCCACCTGATGACACCTCTTTAGAGAAGCTGCTTGATTGGTTCAAAGCGCTGCACAGCCAAAGTAAGTTTGAACCTGGGATCAAATTGATATTTTTTTTTATTCGTTTGGAAGTTTTGGAAGAGTAACACATGTATGTATTGTAGTACTTCTTGTAGTGTATCTACTGTATAGGTAACTAGTATGTTTCTTCAGGTAATGGACAGGTGCTTTTGCAGCATCAGCCGTGCCTTTTGGAGTTCATTTCCAGTGTTTGTACGTCTAAAACTACAGATCCTGCTATCCTGTCTTTCACCCTCAACCTGACTGGACTTCTGGCTGCCACAACGCAGGGATTCCACTTGCTTGATGTGAGACAGTTTCCACAATATTTTCACATATCTATCTATCTATCTATCTATCTATCTAAATATCTATCTATCTATCTATATACAAATAGCAATTTCTACCCAATAAAATATTTCTCAGCTCTGGTCCCTTGGTTAGCACTGGTCTAACACACACGCACACAAAAACAACAATAAAAAGTACAATGATATACTTTGCAGTTTGCAGCATTTTCCAATACCATCCGGTTTATGTGTTGTCTGTTTATGGAGATCAGGAGGGAGGTCTTTTGGCGTGTGTGTTTGAGCGGGAAGCCTGGGGTGTGTGTGATCTCTGGGAGGATGCCTCGGTTCGCAGTGGCTGGCTGCAGGGACTGTTGAATATGCTGAAACACCAGCAAGCCTTGGACTTCATGTGTGGAAATGGTGAGAACAGCTCCAAAATTATGCAGAAAGCATACAGTCAGACCAAAATCTATTCAGACACCTTCAACATTTCTCACATTATCACAGTTTATTCACTATAGTTTAGAAAACGGTAATGAAATATGACAAGAACTCAGAGTTAAACTGTTTTAGAACAAACCCATCTTGATAATATCAGATATCTTTGATAGAAAGGTATGTAATGAATTAGGCTGAATAGTAAACAATTAGATAAAACCAATTTAGGTCAACCAGTTACCAAGCAGTGGTTAATTTTGTTCAGACTGTGGTCGCATTAGCAATTAAAGAAAAACACTTAAGCAAAACATGGTCAGGTCAAAGTGTCTGAATAATTTTTGGTCCCAAATTTTTATCAGTTTTACTGGTAGTCCACTGTATGAAGCATTTTTGGGTATAATATGTCACGGTTTATTTTATTTTGCTATTCTCACTTACATAAATGAACTACAGTGTCCTGCACGCAAAATATAATCTGGTGTCTGAATAATTTTTGGTTTGAAACTAAATATTATTGAACCTTTCAAGCTTTAAGTGTTATTATGAATGCTGTTGTGTCCACAGGACTCATCAAAGTGATTCTCCAGCTGCAGAACGACAGGAGTCTGTTTGTTGCCTGTTTGGCTAATCAGCTTTTAGTGCATATCCTAAATTTCCTCACATCATCAAACATGACCAATGAGAGTGATGTTGTGGGATCAAGTGAATCATCTTTGAGGCCTGATTGTGTCTTGGTCTCCTCTGAGATTATGAATGCTGTGGTTGAAGTGTTGAGCTCAGAGGATCATCCTCAGGTGCTCCAGGGCTTACGGCTTCTGTCACTGGTTCTCTCTCAGTGTGGAGAACCTATCAGAAGCACACTGTGGAAAGATGTGCTAGTACCCCTGGAAGTCTTGGTCAACAGGGGGTCTGAATCATTGATTCAGACTCTGATAACTGTTCTAGAAGCTGCTGTGAGGTGAGTTGAATAGGGCATTTGTTACAATTTATTGGAGTTGAAATACTTTTATTAGAAAGAAATTTCATTATAATAGCATACACTACCAGTCAAAAGTGTGGAATAATTAAGTATTAAACATACAGTACAAACAGTAATATTTAATTTAAATTTCAAAATTCTATTTAATTTTTATAAATAATTGATTCCTGTGATTGCAAGAATGATTGATGACTATAGAATGATTTCTAAAGGATTATGTGACACACAAAACTGGAGTAATGGCTGCTGAAAATTCAGCTTTGTTATCACAGGAATAAATTACAAATTTAAAATACATTTGAATAAAAATGTTAAATTGTAATAACATTTTGCAAATAAATGTAGCTTTACCATCACAGGAATAAACTACATTTTAAAAATATATCAAAATAGAAAAACTTAATTATTCCAAAATTTTGTCCAGTAGTGTATATTCTGTTTCTAGTCCATGCAATTATTTATTTGGTAAGTAGTTTCATGATAATGAAACATGTACATTATCCCTTACATATTTCAATAGGTTACATTAATTAATCCTGATTATTCTAATTTTTGTAGTTAAAGTGGTAATATTACGCTTTTAAATGTATTTTTGCAAATTTTACATTTTTCATTTCATTTACGGATTATTATACTGTACAATATTAATATAGTTTATTTCAGTTCCTCTTTGAAGGCAAGATTATACAACAATGTACGTTCTATAATATGTACTCAGTGTTATTCTCAGAGATGCTTTTGTAACTGTTGATATTAAATTTAAACAATTAAGGTCTGTTACAGGACGCCTCTGCTCAGCCAATCAGAGCATAAAGTGGAGGAGTTATTAGAAGCCATGTTGGGTGATGGAAACAGAAAGGAGTGTTTTCAGTGTGCGGCACTAATTGTAAAGCTGGAGAAATGGTGATTACCATAGACTTTTATACATATACATATGACAAAATACACACATTTGAACTAGCAGTCTGTTATGTGTTGTATTATTCACTCGGGTTTTCTCTGTCACCTTATCCTTTAGTCCTGAGGTTTTAAAGAGGAAGGCTATGGATATCATCATGTTTCCCCTTCAGTGTGTGTCAACACAGCCTCAAGCAGAAAAGGAAATTAATGTAGTCCTGAAGGAACAGCTATCCCAGAAAGCTTCATGTATTTCCCTCCTCATGCAGAGTTTATCAAGCCTAGCTCAGCTGGCACACGCAGTAAGTAGACTTCAGCTTAGACTGTCACTCCAGTAAAGAATTTCTTAGGGCTGGTTCACACTGAACACTATTTTGTGTTCCGTTGCACTGCTTTTTTAATTGTTTTTCTATGTAAATGTGCTGTAGATGAATGGCTTTGACTATGAACGCAATGTTTTTAAGGCACTGTGTTAAGTTAAAGGTTCAAATTCAAAATGTCTCTCGAAACTTTAGGCTGGCCCATATGCATTCTACAGATTTTTTCATTGTCCATGCTGATTTCACTGTAAAGTGTGTGGCAATAGATTTAAATATGGTAAAGTGTGTACTACACAATGAAATTTGTACCTTTCTTTTGCTAGAAATACCTCTTTGAAGATATTTCCATTCACTCGATCACCAGTTCTGTGGTGTTGCTTCTGAGGATGTGCTCTGGGCATTGCCCCTCCTCTTTGCTACATATTAATACATTCACTCACCTGATTGGCTGCTGCAAGGTTCAGAGGTGTGGCCTGGATACATTAGGTGCACTCAGTGTGTATGAAGGTGAGGCTGTGATGAGTAAGCCATATCATAAATGTAAAAGATATCCTTATCAATATACACAATATTTTTGCATAAATACATTAAATAAATTAGTCGATACATGAAACAACCTGATTAAACTATGTATATGAGTATTTTGTAGTTACATGGGAGATGATATATGCTAGCAGAAATATCCTTTTGGTTTTGCCCTGGGTTATAGATTCAAAATCTATTTTATTTTTAAATTATAACTATAAATTGAAAGTTTTTAGTTACTTATTTGAAAAAAAAAAAAAGGTTTAGAGGTCAGTAACAGCCCTGGTTTAGGCATCATTGACCTTGAAAGTGATCAGGGTTAATGTTTAATGGTTTTATTATCTGATCAATCTTTCTATATCCAGAAAACCTGGATTTAAGGATGAACGTATTTGGTGTTCTCTTGGACTATTTACAGAGTCCAGATTCCCATGCCACAGTAAGTATGTGCATATTTGTATACTGTATGTTACTAATATTAGCTGCTTCAGATTTTTTGCCTTCAAAGCTGATTGGTTGTTGAAACACCTTATTTACTTAAAGCTTTCTGTGATTTCCAAGGTCTTGAAGAAAACATTTCAGGCCGTTAAGAGGTGGATTGTGTGTTCGCCTTTCCCTGATCTCCTGCAGTTTATCAGCCATGGTGAGGAGCTCTAACAGAATTCTGATATTTTGATAAAAGAGACCTGCCAAAATTATCCCTGTTAAAAAAATTAAACTATAATCAAACCAAATAACTAAACTAACCAATCATATTGATTTCATTTTAAGATGAGAGGTCCTTTATCATAATCAACCCAAAAATGAAATTAATTTTCACTCTCATGTCGTTTCAAACCTTTATGTCTTTTCTGTTAAACACAAAAGAGGATATTTTGAAGAACGTTGGTAACCAATCCATTTTGGGTCCCATTCACATACATCGTATGGTCAAAAAATATGATGGAAATTCAGTGGGAACCAAAACAGTTTGGTTCCCAGCATCCTTCAGAAGATCTTCTTTTGTATTCCACAGAAAAAAAGAAAGTCATACAGGTTTGGGATGATATGAGGGTAAATGAGGAAATCATTTTTGGATGAACAATCCCTTGAAAAGAAACAAATATGAACCTATTGTTTTGAAATGAAACAGCTTGATGTCAGTAGATGCTCATGAAGCTTGCTTGTGTGTTTCGCAGACCTCTTTCCTGTATTGGAGAAACGGATGTGTGATTTGCGATGGGAAGTGAGAGACTCCACACTAGAGTTCATCACCCAGCTGACTGCTGCCCTCAATGGTACCACAAGCATATTTATCTCTACACTTAAATTATTTCAATTATTGTGAGACTATTTTAGAGATCATTTTCATTCCTATTATTGTACTTCTTGTCTCTTTCTCCCAGATAACAGTGGTTTCACTGAAGCTCTCCACACCAGCGGTATGGTCTCCGTTCTCCTTTCTTCACTGGCAGATGCAGAAGGCTATGTCAGAGCAAGTGCTGTGGCTGCTGTCAGGGAGGCAGTTACTGCTTCTTTCCATCAGACGGTGCTTGTGAGCAATAGCAAACTTCTGGTGAGACAATTACTCATTGTACATAATTCCAGCTCTTCAAATACGATCTTTAAAATGGTCCTGCATTTTTCTAAAGTGATACTTTTTATGATGGATGGACCCAGTTTATTTTGCCTCAAAATCTCACCACCATTCACTGCCATTAAAAAGCTTGGAAGAGCCAGGACATTTTTTAATATAACTCCGATTGTACTCGTCTGAAAGAACAAAGTCAGATACACCTAGGATGGCTTGAGGATGAGTAAATCATGGGGTCATTTAAACTACATAATTCATAAACAGTATGTTCTTCACTAATCAAGAATTAAACTGACTGTTCCAACCCACCAGTTGACCAGGTTTGAGTCAACTGGTTGACTCATTTGATAGGCCTTTAAAATGAAAAGTTTGGACCACCAGTGTCTACAACACCTCCCTGATCTTGTCCAGAGGCGTAATTGTAGCTTATTGATCATTTTAATGATCTGAAGCTTGGCAGCATGTTGATATTCTTTTTTTTGTTTTGTTTAGTTTCTCAGTCTAATCACATGTTTTTTTTTTTTTTTTTTATGTAACATTGGATTTTAGGAGGAGGCTTTGGTGCAGATGATGGCCATTCTCTCTCAGGACACAGAGGGCTTTCCTCGTAGAGCAGTGGTCCAAACTTTCACATCATGGCTGAAAGGATCACACCTCGTAACAGCTCTGGAGTCGTCCCTGAGCTCTGTCTTGTCACTGGGAGGCAACGATTTTGACTGGGAAGTGAAAATGCACACACTGGAGCTAGCAGAAGTGTTGATGGAGAAGACACTGACCTGCTGTCCGTACGCAGTCCAGAACTTCGGTTCCTCTGAAGAGACGCGCTTTACGCAAGCCTTGATCAAGTTTAAAGATTTTGGGCTGTTTGACTTGCTGTTTAACAGCTTGTTTGACTGTGACAGACCAGTGTGTGAGAGAGCCTGTGCACTCTTGGTCAAACTCAGGACACTTACAGCTGAGACTGCAGATTTGGATCACAGCGTTCTTGTCTTAAATGTATGTGGGAACAGATGGGGAGATGAGGTGCAGAGAAGATACCTCAACAAACAACAGGCCAAAGCATCTGTGTGTGTCACAAATGGAGTTACAGGATCTGATGACGGAATGGACTGTGGTCTATACTGTATCAAAGACATTAGCCTACCCAAGATACTGCAGATTCTAGATCTAGATGACATGCAGAGGATGTTGATGTTAAGTAGTGATCATGTCGTGAATTCGCCCCGATCACTAATGGAGGACATTCTTTCAGCTGCCCAGCAGAGTGAAGAGAATATAGTAGATTGCTATTGAGAATATACTGTGTAACAGTTTGAGACCTTTTTACAGCAGTTTAATAAAGGAAGATATACAGTCTCAAGTCTAATTGAATTTTCAAGATGTATATACAAGTTTTCTACAAAAGTTCCCAAGCTTTATTGTCAACCAAACCCCTTATATGTAAAATATTTACTTGAAATACCCCCTGATATTTAGTTAATATTTCAGTAATTTAACATTGCAACATTTGCATGTTCATCAGTCTCTAATGTCGGTTAATGTGTAAACATAAAATAGTTCATCTTTTTTCAGTATATTATTTTAAACCCGTGTGTGTGTGTGTGTATACACACACACACACACACACGTCTGGTTTGCTATCCTTGTGGGGACTCTCCATAGGTGTAATGCTTTTTCTACAGTACAAACTGTATTTCTATCGCCCAAAAAAGTTATCAAAAAACTTAATTCTGTGTGATTAATTAGCTTTTTTACCCGTGGGGATCTCAATTTAGGTCCCCACTGTGACAAGTCCCCATGAGTCTGTGTGTATTCAGGTTTAAATAATAAATACACTCCTACACACACATATACTATGTAAACAAAAACTTTTATTTTGGATGCGATTAATCGCTTGACAGCACTAATATATATATACAGTGGGTACGGAAAGTATTCAGACCCCCTTAAATTTTTCACTCTTTGTTATATTGCAGCCATTTGCTAAAATCATTTAAGTTCATTTTTTTTCCTCATTAATGTACACACAGCACCCCATATTGACAGAAAAACAGAATTGTTGACATTTTTGCAGATTTATTAAAAAAAGAAAAACTGAAATATCACATGGTCCTAAGTATTCAGACCCTTTGCTGTGACACTCATATATTTAACTCAGGTGCTGTCCATTTCTTCTGATCATCCTTGAGATGGTTCTACACCTTCATTTGAGTCCAGCTGTGTTTGATTATGCTGATTGGACTTGATTAGGAAAGCCACACACCTGTCTATATAAGACCTTACAGCTCACAGTGCATGTCAGAGCAAATGAGAATCATGAGGTCAAAGGAACTGCCTGAAGAGCTCAGAGACAGAATTGTGGCAAGGCACAGATCTGGCCAAGGTTACAAAAAAATTTCTGCTGCACTTAAGGTTCCTAAGAGCACAGTGGCCTTCATAATCCTTAAATGGAAGATGTTTGGGACGACCAGAACCCTTCCTAGAGCTGGCCGTCCGGCCAAACTGAGCTATCGGGGGAGAAGAGCCTTGGTGAGAGAGGTAAAGAAGAACCCAAGGACTCCAAGATGGTCAGAAATAAGATTCTCTGGTCTGATGAGACCAAGATAGAACTTTTTGGCCTTAATTCGAAGCGGTATGTGTGGAGAAAACCAGGCACTGCTCATCACCTGTCCAATACAGTCCCAACAGTGAAGCATGGTGGTGGCAGCATCATGCTGTGGGGGTGTTTTTCAGCTGCAGGGACAGGACGACTGGTTGGAATCGAGGGAAAGATGAATGCGGCCAAGTACAGGGATATCCTGGACGAAAACCTTCTCCAGAGTGCTCAGGACCTCAGACTGGGCCGAAGGTTTACCTTCCAACAAGACAATGACCCTAAGCACACAGCTAAAATAACGAAGGAGTGGCTTCACAACAACTCCGTGACTGTTCTTGAATGGCCCAGCCAGAGCCCTGACTTAAACCCAATTGAGCATCTCTGGAGAGACCTAAAAATGGCTGTCCACCAACGTTTACCATCCAACCTGACAGAACTGGAGAGGATCTGCAAGGAGGAATGGCAGAGGATCCTCAAATCCACGTGTGAAAAACTTTCCCAAAAAGACTCGTGGCTGTATTAGATCAAAAGGGTGCTTCTACTAAATACTGAGCAAAGGGTCTGAATACTTAGGACCATGTGATATTTCAGTTTTTATTTTTTAATAAATCTGCAAAACAATTTACAATTTAATAAATCAACAATTCTGTGTTTTTCTGTCAATATGGGGTGCTGTGTGTACATTGAGGGAAAAATGAAAAATGATCACTTAAAAATGATCACTTAAATGATTTTAGCAAATGGCTGCAATATAACAACTAGTGAAAAATTTAAGGGGGTCTGAATACTTTCCGTACCCACTGTGTGTATGTGTGTGTGTGTGTGTGTGTGTGTGTATATATATATATATATATATATATATATATATAGTGCACACACACAAAAACAAACAAATCACATCAAAATAAAATACAGTACTTTACCAAAATAAAATACAGTGAGCCAAATATCAGCGCACCCGCCTCTGTGCCACCGTTGGAACGCGACTGAAGTACAACGCCTATAATTTACATAATAAATAATAGTTTCGCATTCAGATAGGTTACATCGCAAATATGGAAATATTATGGAATCGCATCCAGAATTAGCACATGGTCACTGTCTGGGGGCTTTGTTTTCAAGTGCGCAACTCATGGCATTTGCTGTTCTTCTGCTATATATATGCGCTACTGCATGATGGTTACTGCATGATGATTGAAAATCGTGTAAATGGCCTTAAGCTATTCCAAACTTTTGGCAGGTACTTTAATAATAACAATTCTATATACTTTACTATAATATATTATTTTATTATAATATTATATTATTATCATGATTATTAAATGCTGCTTTTTATTTTTTACAGGACAATAGTATGTATTATTACAATACTGTATATCTTTTATTGTGCAAAAAAATAAAAAATATAATAAGTGCTGGGGGCGTGGTCACATTTTCCTTCTTTTTTGTCTCTAGTTGATCACATGCCTGATATATGACTGCACAACTTTTGCAAAAATTTATATTGCAATTGATATCATTGCAATTGCGATTTGAACTGCAATATGACCTGTATCAAATCTGTAAGAACCCTATAAAATTAACTAATAATAACTGATATTATTCTTTTTCAGTTCAAACTAATTATAAAATAAATACAAATATATTATTATCATAGATTACAATTGTCAAATAAAAATGAATATTTAATGAATTTATTATTTTATTTTATATTACAATTTACAATAATACACTAATAATATTTATCTTAAATTTTCAAACATTCAAGCAACTCACAAACATAATTTCTACAACTCACACACCTCCTTTTGGGAAACACTGTCTTACAGCAATAAAGTGTTTTTGAGGATTGAGCCCATTGTTATGTCTTTAAAACACTCAAACACTTTCCGAAAATTCTCTGTGTCCACAGCAGTGGTCATGTGATAGAAAAGCTGCCTGCTGTTATTCCCTTTCCTCTTTTGAAAGCTTTGAACCAAGAATTCCTGCACATCTTCCAGCCAGGATCACCTTGTAACTCAGGAAAATGCTTCCGGATATCTGAAGTCTGAACTTTTTCTGCCAGCAGATCCATTTTGTTAAAGAAGAGTATGAGGGGGCAGTTGTGGAAGCTCTCAATATGGCAGAAGTGCTCAAACTCATTCAACGAATCAACCAGGCAGTTGTCCTCAAAGACGGTTTAGTCGTAATCACTGCATCCAATGATAAAGAGCAGTGGCGTCTGGAGTTTAAGTAGATTGGACATACACCGCCAAATTATTTTACTTCTACAAAATTCAGCAAACGCGAAAGGGCTATCACGTAGCTCAAAATATCTATCTGCTAATGTTGTCCTGTATTTTTGTGTATAAACAACATCCTGATTGTGTGGTAAGTAGTTCTGCAAATACAGAAAGTGTCAATGAGTCAATAAAAAAGAAATAACTTGGTCCCATGCATCATGTGATGTTTGATTAGTCAGTTGCACAAAGGGCCCTTTACAGAAAGTAATGCAGACTTTTAAAAAAATATATAATGTACATACATAATGGCAGTTTGTTTTATTTTACCGTGGCATTATTTAAAAAGGGTGCAGCTAAGTGAGTGAAATTAAATTTGACGTTTCCATCCATCTCTTTTCATCTTACATTATGATGAAATAATTGTTTATTTATTTGTTTCCGCTCTCGGTCCAAATGGGAATAATATTTGCTATGGTCATCCATTTACCTCTAAAGACGTTTACCATGCTGTTGTTTACTTCCACTGTTTAAACCCCAAACTGTGAAAAGTGTCCATATGTAATAACTGTACAGACCCTAATAATATATGTCCCATTACTTAAGCCAAATATGTCCTAGCATTTCACATCACTCAGCAAATACTTATAATTTACTCACCAGCTGGCCAATACGATGAATGTTGTCAAAGTAGTACTTTACTGATTCATACTGCATAAAAACAGAGAAGATTAATGTGTAGTTTACGTAGCGCTCCCACATGCACTCATTGGAACAGTTTCTTTCACTGAGAAATAGGTGACTATAGGCAAAATATTAATTTTGTTGTTTTCCCTCAAAAAGTTCAAAAATTAGTTAATAAGACTTGAGGGCTACATTCAAAGTGATCAATATCATACAATACATTTGTGTGGGGAATGAAGAAAAATGGTTCATGATTCAATGTGAATCCAGCAATTTGCAGAATAGCTCCCAAATTTCATAAAATTTCTGAAGCCCGCTGGTGACTGTTTGTATGGTTTGGTTGTATGGAAAAGAGCAGTGTTAATGTTCTGCAAAACACCTCTGTTTGTGCCATAGTTGCAATTAGAAATGCTCAGCAAAACATACCAACTCATAGTCGCTCCTCCTGAGATGAGCTTCCTGAATCCCAGAATCCTTCCAGAGAGAATCAATAGCTTCAACATAAGGCTTTAGTTCATGAGAACTTTTGTCATTAATCACTTACCCCCATGTTGCTCCAAACCCATAAAAGTTTTGTTCGTCTTCGGAACACAATTTAAGATATTTTGGATGAAAACTGGGATGCTTGTGACTGTCCCATTGACTGCCAAACAATTTTCACTGTCTTGGCCCAGAAAAGAATGAACAATGTCGTCAGAATAGTCCATCTGCCATCAGTGGTTCAACCGTAACGTTATGATCAATCATTGGCTGCAGCTGCCATTTCAACTGCCTAGTTTTTTCACGTCTTCTCATTTATTATAAAATAAATATTATAACAAATTTTGAACTTTATCGCACTGAAGTATAAAGTATAGCAAGTGCAGGAAGTCACAAAGTCACTTGTCATTTAAAGAAATAAATAAGGCCAGACGACAGCCTATAATGCTGAATTATTTAAATACCTAAATACAAAATAAATAAGTTGGCATAACAATAATGCATTCAATATTTTGAAATGTTTAGATTTAATTTAATAACTACATCGTTTAAGTTTTATCCAACACAGACTTGCTGCTGTAGTATGTAGAATAGTTTCACAAAACTAAAGTCAGGCCTTTTTCTTTTACTTCAAATTTTGAAATTATACAATCAAATTTAGATTAAAAAACTGCTCATGCTGCATGTATGAAGCCTCTTTGTTTGGACTGAGTTGTGTTTAAAACACAGTGGTTGCCTCTAATTTTAAATTGAAAAAGAGCACAGACAAAGCCTTAGTTTGTTTATATGAGATTTCTTTCATTTGTGTTATTTATTTGATTTATTGGGTTTTGTTTTAAAATTTCAATTTTAGTTTTGTTGTTTGACATTTCAATTTTACAAAGAAATGTGCAGCATTTTGTCTGACAATTAATAAATGGACACCTTTTCATTTCTAAGTTTTTTTTTTTTTTGAGAAAATCATATTGTGAAATCAGTATTTCAAAACTAGCTGAAAGAACTGTTGCTAATAAATAGAACAAAGACTTGAGATGTGACTTGGACCTCAGAGACTTGTGAACATGTCTGCTCTCCAATAATTTCTCATTTTCCCACACTCCCTATCTGACTGGAAGAGGTGGAGGTACTGGTCTGCTTATCTCTAATGATTGGAAATTTGGGACCCTGGAGCACAAAACCAGTCTTAAGTCGCTGGGGTATATTTGTAGCAATAGCCAAAAATACATTGTATGGGTCAAAATTATAAATTTTTATTTTATACCAAAAATCATTAGGATATTAAGTAAAGATCATGTTCCCATGAACATGATCTAAGATATGTTGTGAATTTCCTATCGTAAATATATCAAAACTTAATTTTTGATCAGTAATATGCATAGCTGTTAATTTAGACAACTTTAAAGGTCATTTTCTCAGTATTGTGATTTTTTGCACCCTCAGATTCCAGATTTTCGAATAGTTGTATCTCGGCCAAATATTGTCATATATTTATTTAATCAAAAGAGTCCAGGGTCACATTTATTCCTTTACCTTCTCTGGCTATTAACAGCTCCTTTGAATCACATTCAGTCACTATTACCCACCCTTTTAAAATCTATTTTGTAGTTGTTTATCGACCCCCCAGGACCACAAGGTAAGTTCTTGGATGAATTGGATGTGCTGCTCTCAACCTTTCCTGAGGATGGTACTCCTCTAGTTTTGCTTGGAGACTTCAACATCCACCTAGATAAACCTCAGGCTGCAGACTTCCACACTCTGCTTGCCTCTTTTGATCTCAAGAGAGTGTTAACTATGGCTACTCACAAATCAGGCAACCAACTGGACCTTATTTACACACGACACTGCTCCACTGATCATATGCTGGTTACTCCACTACACACCTCGGATCACTTCCTCCTCACTCTTAAGCTCAACAAGGTTCCTGACACAACACATACCATCCTCATGTCATCTTTCGACGTAACCTACGCTCACACTCACTCTCACCCTCCCGGCTATCTGCTATGGTTTCATCTTCGCTTCCTCCCCCTAAACAGTTAGCATCTCTTGATGCTAACAGTGCTACTCATACTTTCTTCTACACGCTTACATCTTGTTTAGACACTGTCTGCCCCTTGTCTTCCAGGCCAACCCGTACCACCCCTTCTCCCCCTTGGCCGTCTGATGTTCTCCACGAACATCGTTCTAAGCTCAGGGCTGCTAAAAGGGTGTGGCGCAAATCAAAAAATCCTACTGACCTTAATGTGTATCAGTCACTCCTCTCTTACTTCTCTGCTAATATCTCCACTGCTAAAAGGACATACTATCATAACAAAATTAACAATTCGTCTAACTCTTTAAAACATTTTCCTCGCTCCTTTGTCCTCCTCCTCCCCCTCCTTCATCAACTCTAACAGCTGAAGACTTTGCCACATTCTTCATTAATAAAATTCAAACCATCAGTGCACAATTTTCCACACCACAATCTGTCAAGCACATCTTACCAGCAAACATACACTCGTTCACATCCTTCTCTTCACTCTCTGAAGCAGAAGTCTCCGAACTCATCCTTTCTAATCATCCGCTTGATCCTGTTTCATCTCATCTCCTTAAAGCCATTTCTCTTGCAGTTGTACCTGCACTCACTCACATAATTAAAGGAACACTCCACTTTTTTTGGAAATAGGCTCATTCTCCAACTCCCCCAGAGTTAATAAGTTGAGTTTTACCGTTTTGAATCCATTCAGCGATCTCCGGGTCTGGCGATAGCACTTTAGCATAGCTTAGCATAGATCATTGAATCCGATTAGACCAGTAGCATCGCGTTCAAAAATGACCAAAGAGTTTCGATATTTGTCCTATTTAAAACTTGACTCTTCTGTAGTTATATCGTGTAGTAAGACTGGCGGAAAATGAAAAGTTGCGAGTCGTAACACCGCAGCAGGTGCAGTGATATTACGCAGCGCCTGAAAGTAGTCCCCAGCTATATTATAACTAGTTACCTAGCTGGGGACTACTTTCAGGCGCTGCGCATCACTGCGCCTGCTGCGCCATGGTACGGCAGCAAAGTTCCTTGATTATTACGCCGGAATGAGAGTATAGTTCCTAATCATATCAGCCTAGAAAATCGCAACTTTTCATTTTCCGCCGGTCTTAGTACACGATATAACTACAGAAGAGTCAAGTTTTAAATAGGAGAAATATCGAAACTCTTTGGTCATTTTTGAACGCGATGCTACTGGTCTAATCGGATTCAATGATCTATGCTAAGCTATGCTAAAAGTGCTATCGCCAGACCCGGAGATCGGCTGAATGGATTCAAAAACGGTAAAACTCAACTTATTAACTCTGGGGGAGTTGGAGAATGAGCCTATTTCCAAAAAAAGTGGAGTGTTCCTTTAACACATCCCTTCACACTGGTGATTTTCCCTCAGCATTTAGACAGGCTCGTATAACCCCACTACTTAAGAAACCCACCCTTAACCCATCTCTTTTAGAGAACTACAGACCGGTTTCCCTTCTTCATTTCATTGCAAAAACACTTGAACGAGCTGTGTTCAACCAAGTCTCTGCCTTTCTCACACAGAACAACCTCCTTGACAGCAACCAGTCTGGTTTCAGAAGTGGACATTCAACCGAGACTACCTTGCTCTCAGTTGTTGAAGCCCTAAGACTTGCAAAAGCGGATACCACATCTTCAATACTTATCTTGCTGGATCTGTCCGCTGCTTTTGACACAGTTAACCACCAGATCCTCCTGTCAACCCTATTGGCAAAGGGCATCTCAGGAACTGAACTCCAGTGGTTTGAGTCTTACCTCTCAGATAGGTCCTTCAAGGTATCTTGGAGAGGTGAGGTATTATCTAACTACAAGTCGTAACATCTAACTACTGGGGTGCCTCAGGGTTCAATTCTTAGACAACTTCTCTTCTCTGTCTACAGCTGCTCGCATCTCAGCTTGTCTAACAGACATTTCTTTCTGGATGAAGGACCATCACCTTCAGCTCAACCTTGCCAAGACAGAACTGTTTGTGGTTCCATCAAACCCATCATTTCATCACAATTTCACCATCCAGTTAGGCACATCAACTATAACTCCTTCAAAAACAGCCAGCAACCTTGGAGTTATGATTGATGATCAGCTGACATTCTCAGACCGCATTGCTAAAACTGCCCGGTCCTGCAGATTTGCTTTATTCAACATCAAGAAGATCAGGCCCTTTCTTTCAGAACATGCTTCATAACTCCTTGTTCAAGCTCTTGTTCTGTCCTGGCTGGACTATTGCAATGCTCTCTTGGCAGGTCTTCCAGCCAGTTCTACCAAACCTTTACAATTAATCCTGAACGCGGCAGCAAGATTAATTTTTAATGAGCCAAAAAGAATGCACGTCACACCTCTTTTTATCAATTTGTACTGGCTACCAATAGCTGCTCGCATAAAATTCAAGGCATTAATGTTTGCCTACAAACCCACCACTGACTCTGCACCCCTTTACCTAAATTCATTACTTCAGACTTATGTGCCCTCTAGAGGTCTGCGTTCTGCAAGTGAACATCGCTTTACTGTGCATCCCAAAGAGGCACAAAATCACTTTCACAGACTTTTACATTAAATGTTCCCTCCTGGTGGAATGACCTGCCCAACTCAATCCGACCATCTTCAAGAATCGGCTAAAAACTCATCTCTTCCATCTTTATTTGGCCCTCTAACTCTAGCACTCTCTATTCTAATTCTATTCTTTAAAAAAAAACTAACACTAGCTTTTCTAATCTTTTTGTATTCTATCTATTTGTTTTCTTTTTATTTATTATACAATTAACAAAAGCAAAAAAGGCCTCTATCACTAGCCTGCTCTATTCGTTTTCTGTTTTCTTTTTATTCATTTTATAGTTAAAAAAAAAAAACTTGCTACGTGTACTGTGTTAAGCTAACTGAGACTTGTTATAGCACTTGCATATCATTGCTTTTTTGTTGATTTTGATTGCATCCATTGTCCTCATTTGTAAGTCGCTTTGGATAAAAGCATCTGCTAAATGACTAAATGTAAATGTAACATGCAGCACATCAGACTGTATACGCAATTTCAGTTTTATTCAGAATAATTGTGCAGCCCCAGTTGTTTATTTTAATTTTCCATTCAATTTTGTTAATTATTAAGCTTTTCATTGACTCGCGAACCCCAAGTGGGAAATTCTTACAGCAATGAAAGGTTTTTGAGGATCCAGAACGTTATGCCACAGCAGTGGTCATGTGATAGAAAATCTGCCTGCTGTTTGTTATTCCCTTTCCTCTTTTGAAAACTTTGAACCAAGAATTCCTGCACATCTTCCAGCCAGGATCACCTTGTAACTCAGGAAAATGCTTCCGGATATCTGAAGTCTGAACTTTTTCTGCCAGCAGATCCATTTTGTTAAAGAAGATTATGAGGGGGCAGTTGTGGAAGCTCTCAATATGGCAGAAGTGCTCAAACTCATTCAACGAATCAACCAGGCAGTTGTCCTCAAAGACGGTTCGGTCATAATCACCGCATCCAATGATATAGAAGAATGGTATGTTGATATCAAAATATGTGCCAGTTTTTTTCAAAATATAATTACAGACCGAGACTTCTGCTATCGTGAATGGGATATCACGGAGCACAAAATACTGCTCTCCAAATGTATGTGCATGTCCTGATTATATGGCAAGTAGTTCTGCAAGTACAAAGAGTGTGTCAGTGAGTCAATAAAAAAAAATAACCCCCATATACATAATGTGATGTTTGGTCAGGTGCACAAAAGACCCTTTTCACAGAATGTGATGATGCAGAAATGTAGAAAACTTTGTTTTAATTTTTATTTATTTATTTATTTTAAATGTAATGCACATATAATTCTAATGCAATTTTAATATTATAGTATTATTTTAAAAACACTGTTGAAAGGGGGTTTCCTAATACAACAGCTGAGTGAATGATTAAAATACTAATCAATTATTATCAATTCTGATCGTAATTCAGTTTTTCTGTTTCTGCCATGGAATAAAAATAATAAGAGGTAACCGCAACTTTTTATCTCACAATTCTGACTTTTCCCCTTGCAATTGCTAGTTTGTGCAGATGGTGTAAACTCAGAGGTAAGGGTGAATAGAATCCAAATGCAATTTTATTAAGACAAACAATAATTCAAACACAAGGAGCAGAAACCAAGAACCACAGAGTGATTAAATACACAAGTGGTAATAGGCAAACAAGACACAATAACAGGGTAGTCAACAGAAAAAATATTAATCTTTTTAAAAAGCGACAAAACCTATTCAGTCAATACCACTGGGTTTTTTTTTGTTTGTTTTGTTGTTAATGACAGGCAGAGGTAAGTATATTAGGTTGCTGTCATTTTAAGACCTTATGCATGTTACATGTCTGCCTGTCCCTAGTCCTCGTTTTCCTTATTTGGTTTAGTTCCTGCCATCATTAGTTAATTATCGTTTCATTGTCCCCACCTGAGTTTGATTATGTTGTTTGCTCTTTTGTTCCGGTTCCTTTATAAGTCCTGAGTTCTCCCTTTGGTTTTGTCCGTGATTGATAATGTTATGATGTTGTAATGCTAACGTGAGCTTAAAATGTAGTTAACATTATGTTGTGTTCTGATGTCGATGCTATCACGTTCCTGTATCTACTTATCTTCATTAAAGAGCATATTTGTAACCCGTCGCCTCCTCGCACTCCTTGAAGGACACCACTACACGTAACAATGCACACCAAAAGATCCAATATATTGACACATATGCAGTTTCTTTCTCAACTGTTTTTGTTTCTCAAATGTTTGTTCACTTAAAACAACCAAACTGAGTTCTTTATAGCATCTGCTTGTGCTTGATGGTTTAAAATGGCTTGCATATTTAAACTTGCAAGACCTAAAAACTCATACAAATGATAAACTGTACAATGATGATCAAACCATGGGGCTGTGTCTGTACGGATCACAGATCAACTGTTAAACCCTTATTAAATGCAGCAGTGTTTTTTTTTCTTTTGCTCTCGGTGCAAATAAGAATGCAAAAAATACCATTTCATATGGTCTCCCATTAACCTCTAAAAAAAGTTTACCCTGCTGTTTTTTTAAAAGGGTACTGTATATGCCCACAATAATAGATGTCACTTAAGCCAAATATGTGCTAGCATTTTACATTAATTCACATCAATTACTCAACTACTCACCAGCTGGCCAATACGAAAGATGTTGTCAAAGAAGTACTTTACTGATTCATACTGCATAAAAACAGATGAGTGCATATTTTTATACCGCTCCCATACACTCACTAGAACAGTACGGTGAGTTCTAATTGTGAAGTGATAACTAAATAGCCTACTACAAAATTACTTTTATGATTGACTCACCCTCATGTTGTTCTAATCCTATATGTTTATTTTATTTTATTGAGGATATAACTGACAATAGGCAGTGTTTGACAATACTTGTTTTCCATTCATGAACGCATATACAGTATTGAAAGCAGCACATAAGTAGTTCATATGAATTTGAGGGCTATATTTGTGTGGTGAATGTAGCAAAATGGAAATCATTACTTACTAAAAATCCTCCCAAATCTCATACATTTTTGGAGCCTGGTCACTGTATGCTTTGGCTGTATGGAAAAGAGCAGTGTGAATGTTAAAGATAGTTGTGCATAGATATGCTCAGTGAAACACATACCAACTCATAGTTGCTCCTCCTGAGATGAGCTTCCCGAATCCCAGAATCCTTCCAGAGAGAATCAATAGCTTCAACATAAGACTAAAATGACAGGGCTCCAAACAACATACGCCAGTCGTGAGAACTAAATAACATTTCATACTTCTCATTGGCTGAGTTTTGCAAAGGAATGGCCAACTTATTTCTTTCTTGAACCAATATTCTCATACCCTATAAAACAAAGAGAGAGACATGTCAGAAAGAAGGATGGTCATTTCATAATATATATATGACCCTGGAACACAAAACTTGTTACTTGTCTTAAGTCGCTGGGGTATATTTGTAGCAATAGCCAAAAATACATTGTATGGGTCAAAATAGATTTTTCTTTTATGTCAAAAATCATTAGCATATTAAGTAAAGATCATGTTACATTAAGATATTTTGTAAATTTCCTACCGTAAATATCAAAACAAATATATCAATAATCAATGGAAAGCTATTTATTCAGCTTTCAGATTATGTATAAATCTCAATTTTTTAAAAAAAATTGTCACTTATGACTGGTTTTGTGGTTCAGGGTCACATATTATAATACATGATACATTGATTGTATCATGTATTATAGGTTTGATAGGCCTACACTGTATAAAAAATTCCTTGTAAATTAACGGTAAAATACTGGCAGCAGGGTTTCCAGCAGTGTACGTAATTTTACAGTTTTATTACTGTATTCTGAATTACGTCTTTTCTGTAATTTAACAGTAAAATGCTGGCAGCAGGGTTTCCAGCAGTGTTCTGTAATTTCACAGTTTCATTACTGTATTCTAGACTGTTTTATTCTCTCTTTAATAAAACGGTAGAACTGGCAATTTTGTCAATCATAAACTTTATTATAAATATCTGTACTTGAACAAGTTTACAAACTGGTATTGTAATTTCACTTATACAAAAAGTGGCAGCAAATACACAGAAAAGAGAATACCAAGAGGATATTTCTTATAGCAAATGCTTTCTCAAAAAAGCAATCAAAATGGAAGAATCAATTTACAGTCCAATGGATGAATCAGTGTCACGGTGTGTCAGGCAGGGAAACGCTGGAGACTCAGGAAGCTTTTGAGTCAAAACCTGGCAAGGATTTGCAGAACAGTCTAAGAACGTTTCAGAAACATGAAACTGTCACCAACCCTGATGCAAATGTAGGCAGGGACAGGTGTAGTCTGAAACAAACATTGTAAAAAATCCTTTGTTAGTTAAAATAAAAAAGAACATGACAACAAGCAACATAATACTACGCAAACAAAAAAATGGTTATGAAGAAATTAGATTCACTTAAAAGGAGAGAGAAAATAGGGGTGACACTTTTTGAGCTTGTTGAAGAAGGGGAGGGGAGGAGAGGGAGACTTTCATAAAAAGGGCTTCTCACACTGAACTTAATTCCAAGTTGCCATCGTTCTAAACCACTTTTAACCCTGGGTAAAGGAACATATCGCACTGATTTTTAGAACGTTATGCCTAGATGTTTAACAACAGACAACCAATCGCAGGCCTCATTCACATGCCTTCACATGTTCCAAACCTGAGTTTCTTTCTTATTGGGGTGAACTATTCCTTTCAGTATAAAGCCTCTCATGCAAGTCCTGACATATTTGGTCCAAAAAAAAAAAAAAATTCTATTGTTTAAAAAATCTGTAATTTGTTGGTTAAAAGCAAAGACTTGTTAACACGTTTCTAACAACAGGAAGTAAACGTTATCATGTCAGTGTTTGGATACAGTGCACAATGAGTGCAAAATTAGGACTATATGGGAGTTCTTGGTACAGTTATCACATTCAGGCAAGTATATATTTGCACGCTATAATGTTGCTATTGTTATTTTTACCTATTCTTCACTGCAAAACATAAAATAGTGGTTGTGTGTTTTATATCATTGTTGTAGTATAAGAAATTGTGTCTGTTCATTTATAGGGTGACCTTACTCTTAGGATGAGCCAAAGATGGTGGACATTTGAGGTCTGGGAGAAGGATAGATTGATGTTTTTCAAGACTGTACTGTGGATGTTATTAAGTAACTTTTGTTAATGATAAATAAACTGTTTAAATGTGTTTTAGTTGTGTGATTTATGAAAGATATAGACAAATTAATTTGTTTATTTATAAAACATTAATTAACAATCCTTATACAAAATTATAGGGAGTAATATAAATTGATAAAATCAAGTAAGTGAAAATCTTATATGGTGATTTATAAAATCTACTAACTATAGTAACTAATAAGATGTAGGCTATTAAATAATTTCATAAAAGCAAGGTTTCTGTTGATAAAACAATAAATCAATTTACTTGATTACTTCATATAAATTTAACTTCTAAATTAAATATAATTCAGTAATTTAGGGCCCTGTGATTTCCACAATGTGGAAAACACGGACGGAATCAAGGAATCCACTCATGAAAACGGAATTAGTCAAATAATGCGGACTCATGGTCGTCGCTAGGCCATTTTTAGGGGGGCTTTAGCACCCCTAAATTTCTGCTCAGCCCCCCTAAAAATCTTGCGATTCTTTCCCTTTAAATTTCAAATGAAAGCGGCAGCAGACTTCGGCTCCTCCCCATCTTTCTGCGCGTTCTTCAATCCACAGACTGCGGTGGCGCAGAGGAGAGGACAAGGTGTGTGTTTATCGATAGATTGTTATAATATCTACATCTATGCAGTTCTTTGTCATAAATAAAGTTTCCAAGCGGTTTCCAATCTACTGTAAAGTTTTCGCTGCATTCACCACTCATCACACCACAGCTGTTTCCTTCAGCAAAGCCCTTAACACATAAAATGAAAATCCTAGAATCGTCCCTGTGCGGACTGTCACGGAATTTGACAAATTTTGGATGAATACATTAAAATAGTGTTATACACCTAATGAAATCGCGATGTGGATTAGTTTAGGTGAATATTAAACTGCAAAAAGACTATTTAAATATGATCACTGCATGTTCTGTGTCTCTGTGTGAATGAATGGCGCAGACGCGCGGTTTTGTTTACAACAAACATACTGAAGCACGTGTGACTTGTGGTGTTGTCAGCGTCTGTTTTCTCACCATATGAGGACAAGAATACATGAACTTCATATAAGAGCATCTTTGAAAGCCGCTTTACCAGTATTTTACCATTTAATTTGTGAAAAACTATCTCATTTCATGTACACACACACACAAAAAAAAAAAAAAAAATCACAATCACCCTTCAAAATAAAAGTCTGGTCTAATGTGAAGTAATTGTGACAGAAATATATCAGTATTGTACAGTAGAATATGTCGTTTTCATATGTCGTATAATGATAAAAATAACAATAATAATAATAACCATTAAAAATTGTTTAAGGAATAATTACACAAATTTTTTCCATGTTTTAATTGTAACAGGAATAAAATGGAATTTGAAAAAAAACAAAAAACAAAACTTATTTCATAGGGTTCCTAAAAAAAAAAAAAAAAAAAATGTACTAATAAATTGTTAAACTGAATAAGTTTCAGGATTTCAGTTAATTGGGCTTGCTATTTGATTTCTAAAATATATTTTAACCATTAAAACGGAATTTGGAAAAAATAAAACGGATTTCATAGGGCCCTAGTAATTTTGCTTCATTTCTTCATGAGTGTTAAGTTAAATAGCAAGTAGATTTTACCTGATAATGACAGGTGAGTTGTACTTTATATTAGAGCAGTAAAATTTACTTAATCTACTTGTGCAAATTGTTACGAGGATTTTATTAAGTCAATTTTACTTTTATTTTATTTTATTATTTTTTTTGTGCAGAGCACTCACATAAAATTTTTAATTATTCATAGAAGTAGAAAATGCTTCTTTTCTCTTTTTAATTGTTAATTGTATTTCTTCTTATCAGTTCAAGATTTATTGTAAATAGGCCTGTCACGATTGCTTGATATAATCGACTGCGTCGATGCTGATAATGAGTCGACATCAATATTTTTAATCGACTGATGATTTTGTATTATTTTACCTTTTAAATTCAGTTTAGTCTTCGACTAAAATAACAACTGTTTCTTCCACACCACTAGTATGAGCAGTGCTTAATTTGTAAATTGCGAGGTCCCGGGAAACAAAGAGGGGTGACCGGTTTCGGCAAGTGATTAAAGGGAGAGGTAACGGAGCATTCGAGCAACATTAGTGGACCAACTTAACTGATTAACAGCTTGCATCAGTTGCTTTTATAGTGTGCATGAAAAAAAAATCATGGTTTTAATCATTATAAAATCTTTGTGTGTGTGTGTGTTTGAGTAGTTTTTGTGTAACCCAGCTCCTGGGACCAGACAGTCCCAACAACAGAGGGGTTGTAATGAGCGTGGAATGCATCCTCTTCAGAGTAGTTCTCAGTGCCGCCGACGACTTGCATTTCTTTGGTTAAATATAGGTTTGTGTATATTTTATCTATAAAACCATTTCTTTGCTGTAAATTATTTTATTTTATGCAAAGCAAACTACAGGGACACGATGTCAGTCACCTAAATGAGTCGCTTCAGTCTTTTTCGACTGATTACTTTTAAATGTTAAATTGTTTTACTAGTAAAATGCTTGTTAAACAAGTTTAAATGTAAGAAATATTTTATACGTGTTTAAACAGTGAAATATGTTGTATTAAGAACTGTATTTAATGAAAATGTATGTGCAACTTCACTTGCCTAGATGAAATCCCATTCGAAATATTTTATTTTTTTATTTGAGTAGAGAGGCAACCTCTGGATTGACTGTAGCAGATTTCTTATTCACCACCTTCCCCGTCTTCTTGGAGACTACCTTGCCTCTGCAGGTCTTTGAGCCTTTTTCTGGGTTTATTCCAATGAAGCGTCTAAGGACAGTTGCATTAAAAATGAACAAAGTATACAATAACCATTTCTCAAAATTCTGATTAATTCATTTGGTTTAGAATTTAGATTAATTTGGTAACACTTTATAATAAGTATACAGTAACGAAGCACTTATAAATCATTTGCAAACTATCTATATAGATGCTGTCTTGTTTGGATTATTGTGGATCTACACGCCTTTCTCCTATTTTCTCCCAGTGTCTGGTATGTGAATAACACCACAGTGTTTCAGACGATGAACTCAAATGCGATTTTATTCACATACCAGACACTGGAAAAACACAAGGAGAACACAGGAGAAAGGCTATGAGTTAAGTAGTTTGCACTGGTGTGAAAAGTATTCACATTCATTACTCAGGTAGAAGTATACTAGGGTTTAAAAAGACTTTTGTAGAAGTTGAAGTATCAACTCAAGCTTTTTACTCAAGTAAAAGTGTAAAAGTACTGGTTTCAAAACTACTTAAAGTATAAAAGTAAAAGTAATGTAAGGAAAAAAAATGCCATTAAGGACAAAAGCTTAGGCCGCGCCACAGGGGCCTATTGAGCACTACCCCACCTCCTCCAAAAAAAAAAAAACATTTTTCTAAAGGCCATAATGACTATAATGTTATATTAAAATGTTAATATTGAAAAATTTGGGATGCACTAGACTACCTGTTGCAGCCGCATATAGACGGTTTCATCGGGCGCACGCGCCTGGACCGAAGTTAACTTCCGGTCTGTGTTTGTTTATCGGTCTGGGGTGCGTTTCCCAAAAGCATCGTTAGCTAACTGGTCGTTAGTTCCATTGAACTCTATTGGTAACGACGGAACTTGCGACCATAGTTGTTTTTGGGAAACGCACCCCTGGTTAGTGGCGCCGGCTACAAACACAGTTAAAATTAAAGTGATGAGTAATTAAGTTGGGCTCAGGTTGTTGTGCTGTGGGATGTGTTTGACATACATTTATTTATTTGTGGCGACCCGCCACGATATCAAAACTGACCGATTTTCCAAAAGGCTTCGTTGAATAAACACGAGCACGCATGTTTAAAAATCAAAACGAGGCGCAGGTGTTTTTATATCACTGTATTTCTGAAGGAACACTATCTTTAGAAAATGTTCGATGTCATTTTCATTTCATCTGGAATGTTATATGCCTGATAAAGCAGCGTTTGTAAACTCAGCGCTGCTTGTGTACAGCCCAACAGCCGTTTCCGGGGAAAGCTCTAGTTCTTCTCCTACTTTAAAGCGCCTCCTGCTGGCAGAGAATGAATTTGCATGTTTAATAAGTCCGTCCAAGTAGTTATCGCTGCTAGAGGTCTGCAAGCCCGTCGGATCCCGACGGAGCCCGACACGCTGAGTCCATTCTGGCCGGGCTCGGGCCATTTTTTTTTTTTTTTTTTTTATAGATCGGGCTCGGGTCGGACTCGGGCTCATTTAGCTTCTCTCCTTTTATTGTGCCCATATACGCGCAGAGCACACATGGCTACTGTATTAAATACTGATTATATTATAAATGTTATACATCGCCTAAGCAATAAGCAACGCATATGCACGCATTAGCATACAGGTGACCATGCAGAGCATCAGGGAGAAGTTGGAGCGTGGAGTTACAAAAAGTTCCCAATGCTTCGGGAAAAGCTGCATTTTTGATCAGCCATGCATTTGATGATGATCCTGACTCGCCATCTCCTCACTGGATGCGATTTTATAATGAAAGAGTTTTTGTTTTCGATTCGAATTATTTCGTTTTAAAGTAGTAATTCAAAGCTTTCTATAGATACTATATTTATCAAGTCAGTGAGGCAAGTAGGCTGTATGCTGTGTTTCGGTTTTTCAGAAGCACTCCGCTTGCTCAAAACCGAAACTGCTTTTTTTCTCTTCTTTTTTTTTTATAAAGCACGTTTTGTTGATATTGTAAGTGCACACAAATAAAAGTAGACCCTTTACAGTTCCGAACAACGTAGCCTATTACTCTTAACTTTATGAGCAAAAATGACAGCGTATTTTGAAATGTTTCCAATGCAAGTGATCGCTCAGGCGCGTCCTGTAAAGCGCGCTTCAACAGCACAAACTACTGGATATGCATCAGTGCACATTTATCTAGCTCAAGCGTTTAAACTAACATTGTGGAGCTGTTTTATATTTATACATTTAATTTTAGAGAAGTCGTGACGATCTGAGAAAGCTAAATTGACCAAACATATAGGCTATGATCAACTCGCTGTCTGCCGCTGACCGCTTGGTCATTACTTTAAAAAACAAAAACTTACATTTAACAAATAAAAAAAATGCTCCAAACGTTTTTCTAAATTAACTTAATAAAATAACGAAATGAAACACAATCACTTTGCCATTTCATATAAAACTGAACTATATAATAGCTGAAACAGTAGTATAAGCTGTTTTGGGAGAAGGGGGAAAAAAGACGTGCTCGGGTCGGACTCGGGCCGAGAATTCTGATGAGCTGTCGGACACGGGCCGGGCTAGGGCCTGCGCGTCTCGGGCCAGGGCCGGGCTAGGGCCTAAATTTTAGGCCCGTGCAGGGCTCTAATCGCTGCATCTCAGTCCGTCTGATTTACGCAGCAAACATATTTTGCTTGTTATCAAAACATAATCTACTCTAGAGGGACTTGAGAGTTGTTGTTACTGATTGTATTTGGATGTCTACCGGAAGTTAAGTTAGGGCCACAAACGCGCGCATGCGCAGTAACGTTTGTTTATGTTGTTGCTGTTGAAACCGTCTATATGCCCATTAAAATTAACGCATTTTAGTACAATGCAAATACACTAAAGAACCATATATGTGTACTACTGAGCATTAACGTGTTTCATGGAGCGGAAGATATGATGACTAGTTGCCTATAAGTATTGTAATGGTGCAAAAAGTCAAACTTCAGAGGAATGTCATCATTAACCTTTATTGGAATGTAAAAGTACACCCAAGCTTAGCTGCAGGAATCTGTGAGGGCAACGGACAAGAAAATTGCTGTACCCAGGGCAGGCTTAGTAACAATTACCCTTGTATGGTTGTCTATATACAGGGGTGCACATAAGTTTTTCAGCCTGGTTCTCCTATGAGAACCTGGAGATTTGGTTTGGTCCTCACACAGGCCATGGCATGTAGTGTGACTCATAAACTATAACTATAAATTTTTTTATTAATAATAGTGATAATAATATTATTGCATTTCATTTATTTATTTTTTGTTTGTTTTTATATATATAAATTAACTAACTAAAAAAATAAACTAAATAATCAAGTGTGATAATACAAATGCAATTATTTCATAGTAAACTTAAAAATAAAATGTTAATATTTTTATTATTATCATTATTTTAATTTTAATTTTCAAACGTAAAATCAGCGAGCTTTTATTTTGGCGGGTTGCCGGCAAGTAAGTATTATGCGCTTCCGGGTTTAGCGCTGCTGATGGAATTGCGTCAGTGTATGAAATGTCACAGACAGTTTTGCTTTGAAAACGGCAGCAGGTAGCCTAGATTATGCTTTCAGTTTGAATAGAAATCTTATACAGTACAGTCTGTCGATCTAAAATGGTAATTGTGCATTAACAGCTGTCAACCATGTCGGTACGCAAATGCGCTGTCAGAACTTATTTACGCAGCGCATTTTTAATTTTGGTCGCGCATGCGGACCTGCGGATGTGCACCCCTGACTATATACAATAAACATTAGTGCTGTCAAAATGAATTATTAATCCAAGTGATTAATAAACTCAATCCTGATACCTTCCTGGTTTGTACTATGCTCAATTCTATAGCTAATGGCAACAATGTCACATTTAACTAGAAGATGTAACAAACACTTTGGACTCAATCCTGTATGTACAACAACAGGGTAATCTACATCAGTTACATTTCGCTCGAGTTCTCTTCTTGAGTCTCTGCCACGGACATCTGCGTACTTGGCTACATACGTCTGCTGTGTCCAGTGTTGGGGGTAACGACCCAGCAAACACAGAACGTTGTGACGACGTCGCCAGTTCGTCGTCCTTTGGTCAGCGCGACATTACTTTATGGCGACGTTGTGAGGACGTCGTGGTAAAGTTCCATTTTTTAGAATCTTGGCTAACGTTCCAGAAACGTCGTGGGCACATCCTCAAAAGACGTCGCTTGTTAGTCCGTGAAGAACGTTGTAGCGACGTGGTCAGCTGGTCTCATGATAACTTTTCATATTATTGCACTACATGTATTATTATGTTAAGATACCATTTGGATAGCCTATATTTTGGAAAATTTTAAAAGATGGCATGAATTATTATATTTGTAGGTACGTATGTGTCATCAAATTAAGGACAAAACAAAAACCAAATAGCTTGCTTAGCAAATGGTGATCATTGTTAATTACATGTTTGTGAATGACTGAGAATGAGGTTTATTGAAAGAGGGCTCGGGACAAATTAACATTTAAACCAGCAGCGCGCGGCGCGTCACTGTCTGTACTGCTGCGCGAGAGTGCGCGTGCCCGTCATTAACGGTCAACTTCCAGCAGACGGACACGGAGGAAAAGGTAAGCGCTAATAAATCTACTTGTATTCATCGTTTTTACTGATTTATAACGTTAGATGTCACCAAAGATGAGTAGTGTTTTGTATTTTTGTAGGTTTTCCAATTTAATTTAATAAATAAATGCCCTGTTTGGTTAATTAGCTCAGGAGCAGTCTCATGAGGTGGTCTGAGGTAACGTTAACTGTTGAAACCTTGAGATAAAATGTTATACCTTTCTTTTAGTTATTTGAAATTTAACACGATAAACTATACAGTATTCACTTTCAAATACTTTAAACTTTAACCGTAGTAAAGTTAATTAGTTTGTTTGACTGCCTGCCTTTCGCGCTAGTCGATGATGCTCATGCTAGCCATACTGTAAACTTGAATATAAACTGCTGTATAAAGTTTAATTAGACCGAGGCTGCCGAAATCATGTTCAGTGTGTGGGATTAATAATTACACCTTTCCCCCTCAAGTGACAGGCCTGTAAATTGTGTCATCTGCTCGTTAATGGTGTTAATGGTGTTTTTTTTACATGCATGCTTTTTATGCTAGTTTCATTCTCAAATAGATCTGATACTTTAGTTTCAACAAATCTTTAATAAACAAATGGTTCACTTTTTTTAGGTCCTGACTGCCACCAGTCGAGTCAATGATTCAGTGAGTTGCTTATTAGAAAAGATGCTCATTTGTTACAACATAGTATTATAAATGTTTTATTCATTGCTGTAAAACTAAGTTTTTTTTTTTTAATCATCAGGTGGAGAGACAATCTGGGCAGCAGCAACAAGACAACTATTACGAGTAGAGATGGGTTTCAAGATCCAGGTGCAAGGTGCAATAAGATGCAAGGATCCAGGATCAAGAGATCATTCATCATGAAGACTGTTCAATAGGAAGCAGCGAATCCTGGGTGAAAAACTAAACCTGGTTGTTTCAGCATCACTCAGGCAAGGCAAAATACATTTAAATTGATTTCAGTAGGTTATATGTTTCAGATCATCCTGACCATTCTGTTGTCCTGGATTTGAAGACATGCTGGAACTGTATTTCTCGTGGCTGAAAGATTTGTGCAGCGGTATCCAGACATATAAGCACCCTTCCTGGACCCACACCACTAAAGGCTCTGGAGGAGAGACAGGTAATCCACAGGGTTGGATTTAGGGATAAAAATACGCACTGCAAACGGAGCATGTGTGAAACGGGCGTAAAACCTGCCGAAAGTACAGTGTGTTTGGGTTCTTAAAAGTTTAAAATTTTATATATGATTGTTAATTTAACTTTAATTAAGATACTGTAGTTCTTAATGTCATGACAGATGTTTGCATCCTGACAACTTTAAAAAAAAATGGACACAATGTTTAAGAGGTTTTAAATAAACAGTAGCACAGTGTAGCATAGTTTGTGGTTATGCTTGGTCTTTCTTTGGTGCTGTTAAAACCACCACAACAAACCTGTAGCTCTTTTTATGAAATAGTAATAAATCGCATTTTAAATCGCAATTTTGATCAGAAAAATCACAATTAGATTTTTTTCTCCAAATTGTGCAGCCCTACCAACAATGACATTTAAAAATATACACTTTTTGTTATACCATAAAAATAACAGGTAGCCCATCTGAATTATATAACATTTAGTCTATCCATCTCATAGTAGCCTACCAAAATTGTATTAACAGTAGAAGTGAAATATTATTGTAGTCTTCAAATCTGGGTACTGTCATGTTTAAAAATCACTTAGAGCAAGTTTGGTCCCATCAGGCTAACATGACAGTCACGACTCATGCCGCTGTAAGCTTTTCTTTTCTTTTGTTTTCACCGCGATCTTTACATCACACATTACATTACATATTTCATGGCACACTCGTTTTATGCGTTTTTGGCACCACCTATTGTTGTGGGTGTATTATTGACATGTCAAAGTCTAGACCCTGAATATAAGACGACCGCATTTTTTCAGATGTATTTACAAGAAAAAAAACATTGTCTTATATTCGGTCAATACGGTAATCATAATCTATGACAAAAATACTATTATAAACTAGATTATTGGATAATTCAGCAGCAAAAGATACTCTAGAAAAATCATGGGTGCACAATAATTTGATAAAATCTAAACATTTAGTGAAACATTTTAGTGAAATAAAGGCCGTTCCACACTGAGCGCAATGTGAATCGCCGACGACGGTGCTTTCACACCGAGTGCGAAACGATTGTTCACCTTGTGCTAATTCACGCATGCACGCTAGGTGGCGCCGACCAACAATGTATTTTTCCTCAGATGTGTATCTCGTATATGGATTTAACATCGTCTGCTGCTCAATATACAGCATTAAATTTTGATAAGTAAAGTTTGGTTCTACACCAGAAACACAAATATCTTTAATACTTACAAGAATATCCTATAATATAATTAGAGGTACAATTAGAATCAAGCTACACTTGAAAATTTATGTAATTATTAATGTGTTTGTTTATAAGTCACTTAAAACCATCATCGAGTGCTTCTAATAACTTCCGATTGTGATCTATAGTTGATTTTGATTATAATAGGCAGTTGTATGTCATCAACATCCTTCATTGTTATAAAAATACCACGAGCTGTATACAAAACACATACAGAAAATATATCGTTATAATCATATGTCTATTTGCTTTCATATGTCATGTGTAGCGGCACAAATGTACAACCCGTGTGCAGAATGATGCGCTTGAAGCAACATGGAGTCACAGCGCAGCGTTACGCAGAGAAATGTTCAAAGCACAAAGGAAAGAGATATTGGTGTGTAGTGTATTAAATCTGCGTGATAGTTTGAGCCTTTTCTTTTAACAGTTTTAAATCTCAGTTTATGTGCGCTCTTAAAGAGAGTTTCATTGTTTTGACTGTAGTAACCGAACGTGACACGCAGTTTGAATGCTGAATGGAGGATGACAGACAGCCGCATAGCGCAGAGAAGAGTTTACATGAACTTGAATTTAGTGATTTAAATATTCATCTGTACCTCACACTGAACTATGGAACAGCTTCAGAACACTTGGAATATAGCGCACAAAACTTTATGGTGCTTTATAATGTTTTGTGCCTTTAGTGGGGCTTAAAAATAACACGGAATAGTACACGCACAATAACGGATTTGGATTGGTCTCCTCTGACCGATACCCGATCTGGCAAAAAATGCCAGTATCAGAGACGATACCGATCCTGAGTATCGGATGGATGCATCTCTAGTTGGATTTCACAATTCAGTTACTCATAGCTAGATAGATATCAATTAATAGTCTAATTCCAGAGCCTTTGAGAGATTTTGTTTTTCCCCAGTCAGGTGGAATTTTGCTTAAATCGTTGATGTTCATATGGTCTTGTTATGAGAAAAATTACTAACTGAGCAGAGTACCTTATGATAGTGGTTTTCAATTCTGAACCTGGGGACACACAGCACTGCACATTTTATACATCTCTCTTACTGACACAAGCTTAGTTTAGTTCATGGAGCTCTTTCCTAAGGAGCTGATTATCTGAATCAAGTGTGTTTAACAAGAGAGTCATACAAAATGTGCAGTGCTATGGGTCCCCAGGACCACAATTGTAAACCACTGCCTTTATGAGCACCTCCCGAGCTCCTAGTCATTTTAAATGTTTAAAAATATTGGAGTTGGCCTAAATTTGACCAATGTAAAGACTCTCCCCTATTCCTAAACCTTACACAACCACATCACTTTGCTTGTTCTGTCTGGGGGATCTGGGGGCATGGTCTCATTTAAGAAATTATGTACATTTTAAAGTTACATTTGTCTATCTGGTTCACTTTGAGAGTTCAATATTAAGAGCTTCAATGCATGCTCAGCGTGGAAACTTAACAAAGAAAAAAGTCAATGCAATGACTCAACCCTCTTTTTAGTTACTGTAGACCCTTAAGAGTTTTGTTAATAGGTTTTAAGCTAAATCTTCTAGCTAGGACACCTAGTAGTAAGATAAAATTCTCTGTGAAAATGGCCCCAGAATCTGCCTTTCCTTGAGAAGCTGGAGAACCACTTAAGATTTCAAAAGGAAGATTCACAGTTTGTGGCCACCATCAAAAAGTCTCGGGTGACTTATCCAAATTGTCTATAAAATTATTTGTTTAATTATTTTTATTTGTTTATTTTTGTGTAGATTCAAGGAAAGATGAAAAATAAGAAGACCGCAGCGAGGAAGGAAGTAATCATCACAATGTAAGTTCTTTGAGAATGTGTGCATTGTTTATTACAAGTTGTGTTTTCATTTAAATGTAGCAATGTACACAGCTGGTCAAAAGATTGAAATATATTCTAAAATATAATTTATTTCTGTGATCAAAGCTGGATTTCTAGCATCATTACTCCAGTCTTCAGTGTCACATGATCCTTCAGAAATCAAGAAACATTATTTCATTAAACATTAAATCAAGTGTAACCTTATTTCTGCCACTGCACAGTTTTGACCTGTAAAAAAATCCCGCTGCACACCACTAAGTATTATAAAAATAAAAAATAAAAAACCAAGGGGAAAAGGTTGTTTTTTTTCTCAATAATTAAACATTGCGTCATCAGAGTTGGTATTTTGGCTTTATCTATGATCAGACACTTGCACTTAATTTCTGACAATCATACTCAAATGGAGTTAACAAGGTTTTTGACGATTGACAGAGATCTGTGTTTTCTCCATCATTAGAACGGCCGCATCTGAGACAGTAAATTAATAGCTTAGCGTTTTCATCAGTTTGCAGGTTATAAAGTTTATTGTAGCTATATGGGCACTCAGTTTCTCTTGTTGTTAATGATAACAATGACCAACTGCACTGATTTAAAATAATAACAACGAAATATAATAGAGAAGGAAGCTTTTGATAATCTTCCATGGCACACCTGACCTGTCACGGCACACTGGTTGGGAAACACTGGTCTACACGACGGTTCAAAAGGTTGGAGTGACTAAGATTTTTTTCTTTTTTTTTCTTTGGGAAGACATTAATAGCAAGGATGCATAAAATTGAATTAAAGTGATAGAAAATACTTATTACCGTATTGTCCCGAATATAAGACGACCCTGATTATAAGACGACCCCCCTTTTTCCAGATGTACCTTTTGGAAAAAGGCTTTTTGAAAACCAAATCTTGTTTTTGTTTTTCTCTCAGTAAAACACATTTTTTCTTAAATTATTTAATTTTTGTTTTGAAAGTATGGTAAATACTGGTAAAATGTACCAACAATGACATTGAAAAATATACACTTTTTGATACACCATTGAAATAACAGGTAGCCCATCTGAATTATATAACATTTAGTCTATCCATCTCAGAGTAGCCTACCAAAATTTTATTATCAGTAGAAGTGAAATCTTATTGTAGTCTTCAAATCTGGGTACTGTGTTATGTTTTTAAATCACTTACAGAGCAAGTTTGTTCCCATCAGACTAACATGACAGTCACGACTCGTGCCGCTGTAAGCGTTTCTTTTTCTTTTGTTTTCACTCGCGATCTTTACATCACACATTACATTACATATTTCATGGCACACTCGTTTTATGCGTTTTTGGCGCCACCTATTGTTGTGGGTGTATTACTGACATGTCAAAGTCTAGACCCCGAATATAAGACGACCCTGATTATAAGACGACCCCCTTTTTCCAGATGTACCTTTTGGAAAAAGGCTTTTGAAAACCAAATCTTGTTTTTGTTTTTCTCTCAGTAAAACACATTTTTTCTTAAATTATTTAATTTTTGTTTTGAAAGTATGGTAAATACTGGTAAAATGTACCAACAATGACATTGAAAAATATACACTTTTGATACACCATTGAAATAACAGGTAGCCCATCTGAATTATATAACATTTAGTCTATCCATCTCAGAGTAGCCTACCAAAATTTTATTATCAGTAGAAGTGAAATCTTATTGTAGTCTTCAAATCTGGGTACTGTGTTATGTTTTTAAATCACTTACAGAGCAAGTTTGTTCCCATCAGACTAACATGACAGTCACGACTCGTGCCGCTGTAAGCGTTTCTTTTTCTTTTGTTTTCACTCGCGATCTTTACATCACACATTACATTACATATTTCATGGCACACTCGTTTTATGCGTTTTTGGCGCCACCTATTGTTGTGGGTGTATTACTGACATGTCAAAGTCTAGACCCCGAATATAAGACGACCGCGTTTTTTCAGATGTATTTCCAAGAAAAAAACATCGTCTTATATTCGGGTCAATACGGTATATTACAAAAGATTTGATTTAATTTTTTTTTACTTTGTTTTTTTTTTTTTTTAATGTTTTGAACTTACTTATATTATAAAATAATCATGAAGAAAAATATCACGATTTACACAAATATTAAGGAGCACAACTGTTTCTAGACTACGTTTACATGTGCACAAATAATGTGATTTATTTCCAATAATCAGAGTAAGGACTTAATCACATTATGATGTTTACATGTCAAGAGCAAAGCTCTTCACTCCCGTTTATATGCAATTTCCATTATTCGTATTATTTGAGTTGTGGTTATTTTTTTACCGCCATTATTCACATAACATAACCCCACTGCTCAGCACAAATAGGTGTGTTACTAGCCGCTGTTTTAATTTGTCTAATGCAAAACATGTTTGTATGTTTGTATTCCATACATTTTCGCCACCATAGCAAAGTGATGGCAGTGTCACTTCAGCTGGGTTTGCCTGCACTGGATGAGGGTAAGGAGCAGAGACTGGTGTGCTGACAGAGTTTAGTGATTCGGCTCTCCAGAAATGCAAAGCTTTCTTCCCCATCATTTCTAATCTGAGGTGCGTTTCCCAAAAGCAACTATGGTCACAAGTTCCATACTTACCAATAGAGTTCAGTGGAACTAACGACCATAGTTAGCTATCGATGCTTTTGGGAAACGCACCCCTGCAGGTGCGTGTCACGTCATTCACGTACGTCACGAGCACATGCACACTGGTCAGAGAGGCAAAAATGTGATTAGGTGCATGTAAATGCACTGATTGATAATAATCAGAAATGTTTCTTAAGCAGCAAATCAGTATGTGAGAATGATCATGTGACACTGAAGACTGGAGTAAAGGCTACTGAAAAATTCAGCTTTGCCTCACAGGAATGAAATACATTTTAAAGTGTATTAGAAAAAGGGTATGAAAACTGTTATTTTAAATTAAAAAAATATATATATTTTACAATATTAATGTTTTGTACTGTAAATTTGGTCAAATTAATATAGCAGAAGAGATTTCTTTTGAAAAACATTAAAAAAAAAGAAAAAAAGATTGCAGATTTTTGACTGGTTGTGTTCATACATTAGCAACATTAACATGATGATATCCTCCCTTTCAGCTGCCGGAGAAGGATATTGACGATGCAGGCTCAGGACGGCGAAGAGGAGGAAGAACACCTTTAACATAATTTTCTCATACCTTTGTCATGTGTTATAATAAAAACAATAAACCTGACTACAATAATATGGTAAATTTTATTAAAAGATTCCAGTTTGCAAGGAATCTGGAGTCTCTGACTCTGCCCTAAAGGAACTCTTTGCTGAGGAAGACCAAGTGCTGAGGAGGAGCCTTGTTCTACAGCAAAACACTGCATCAACCCTCCATGACAAGATGAAGAGTGAAGAGTCTCCTCCTGTCCTTCCCTCAGAAGAGCCTGTCTTCTGCTGCTGGGGTAAGAACGACACTCTTCCTCGTCTCTCACAGCCGTCCAGCACCTAACTCTGCCTCCTCAGCACTGTCTGAAAGAGTCTTCTCCACAGTCAGTAATCAGAGATCACACATTCTCCAGAGAAAGTCAACACGCTCATTTTCCTAAACAAAAACTGTTTATGTTTTGTGGGTGGGCCAAATTATACAGGAGTGATGCTAGAAATCTTTATATTGTTCATTTTACATATCTTTACTCTTTATGAATGTTATTTTCTTTATTTATTTTATCTTCTGAGAAGCCCAAGAACTATGGTTCTTTGGTAATTGTAACATTGTTTAGGTTTATCTTCTGATAGTGAAGCTGTATTAAAGCACATCAGCACCAGATATTAATGAAGTATCTACTGAATTGTTTCATATCTTTTTTATCATGTCTTTATTTTTTTGCACCAAATTAAGGGAGTTGTATCAATAAGAGTACTGATAATTATTGATAATTTTCACTGATAACAGCATTATTTAACTATGCCCAACCTTAATGAGACACAAACTTTTTCAGTTGATTGGTAACACTTTGCATGGTTAAAGAACAGGTGTAATGTTTTGGTTTAGTATTTGTAGAAAGTAACACTGAATAAATGTTGATTCATGAATGAATGCATTGTGTTTTTGTCTATTTTCTATTAGAATTTAATGTTTTTGAATTGGTTTGCACTGCATGTATGTAATGAATGTATTTACTATAAATCCCCTATAATTAAATTACTGTTAGATTTTATAAGTTTTCTTTTTTGCACCAAAGATGAGTTTTCAAGGTTATTTCAAGGTAATAGTCGGAACACATTCTCAGGACCCAGACTAAAGGCGAGGTGTAAATATTAAAATTAAAAATTAACGTGGTATTTTAGTCCTTAGGACATACTTGGTACGTTGCTGCGACCAATATGATCCGGTACTGTCACGTCCTCACAACGTGCCGGTTTGGTCGTTAGGACGTTCTCAGCACGTTCCAGCGATGTACCACTATAACGTCGCCACGACGAATATGGGAATCACAAAGTTACGTCGCTGGTACGTTATTTGGTACGTCGCTGCGACCAATATGGTACGGTAGAGTGACGTCCTCACGACGTGCCGGTTTGGTTGTTAGGACGTTCTCAGCACGTTCCAGCGACGTAACAAATAACGTCGCCACGACGAATATGGGAATCACAAAGTTACGTCGCTGGAACGTTATTTGGTACGTCGCTGCGACGTATATGGTCCGGTCCAGTTACGTCGTCACGACGTAACTGTGTTAGCTGGGGAGTTACAAAGTTAGTATAGCCTACTTATCACAACATTGTCAATCGCAAACGCTAATTTATTCAAACGTCTCTCTACCGAACTACTTACTGTAGCTTAATTTGCGGAGGACGAAGAGAAAGCACCCGTTTGATAAATGAGCCAGTAGTGGAGAAATAATCACTTTTAAGAAATAATCTGAGTAACGACCCAAACACTGGCTATGTCCTTGCTGGAGTGTGACGTGATTTGTGTCATGTGCAGGTGGATCGCGTACAAACCAATAGGGTGTCGGAATGGTATATGTTTGTACTTCTCATCCAACCACAATCAAATTCACTTTATCCGGATGGCGCGATTTATCTGGATAGGTTTTTATATATTTTTTATTAATTTTTTTTGAACGATGACCGGAATGAAATCAAGCCGAAATGAAACAGGAGTAACGAGGCTATTTTTAAAATGTAAGGAGTAGAAAGTACAGATAATTGCGTGAAAATGTAAGGAGTAGAAGTAAAAAGTCGCCTGAAAAATAATTACTCCAGTAAAGTATAGATACCCAAAATTTCTACTTAAGTAAGGTATTTGTACTTCGTTACTTGACACCTCTGATCAAAAGGGTGGACTTCAGGAGGCAGACACACTCTGTGAGTTTAAAAGACCCATCTCTTTAACCTTCCATACACATGACACACTCACATTTCTATAATTCAAATCTCTTAAAGGATTTTTATGCTGCACCAATTAGGGTAAGCAGCAACACTTCTTATAATATCTAATGTACATGTTAATTTGTAAGAAGAATGACATCATTGCTTATATTAGTTGCTTATATACTGTCTCACCCTCATCCCTAGGTTACAGTAATCAGCTGATCCAGCCGTATCCAGACCAGACGGTGGACCTGCACCCAGGAACGACCACAACACATCCCTGACTGTCAGCGGTGACCATGCCAACTATGACAGATCCCTGTGAAGACCTCATTGATGGCCCCAGCACAGATCCTCAGCAAAGACTACGAGAACCAGACAAGCCGTCTGCGCAGACCCTTTTTACCAGCTTCACCTGCTGGCGTGATATTACTTCATGCAGAAGAAGTTGGATGAAATATTCTGAATGATATCAATCCACAGTCTGACTTGTGATGCAGTCTGGAATAATTACACCACGTTCATTCGTTTTGCTAGACAAGAACTGGTTTCCTGACTGAGCCGGGTCTTGTTTGGGTTCCTTGTCACTGTTGCCTTTTGTCTTGTTTGGTTGAAGACACCTAATATTCAGCAATATTATTGACTTGTCTGCACTGACACCATTTGATAAGAACCGAACTGAATTATGACACACAATGTTTTATACCCAGATAGCACAGGTACGTCGCGGAGACGTCTGTGAAAGATCGTAGCATCTGATAAACATCGCATTCGATCGAACGTTTTTTGTTGTTAATGAGTCGTCTTCTTTACCTCTATACGACGTCTATACGACGAATCTTCAGCATTTGAAAGTAGGCTACCTGCTGCCATGCACGCAGCGCCGGATCGGAGCAAGCAGACGAATCAGTAGAACCCGGGTTTTTGCAACCGTTGTTGCATGATTACGCCAGAAATAGAACGAGGAATCATTTTACTGACGGGAGATTTGTCGAGTCGCGCTGCATCCAGGCGATAGTGATTATTGTTGCGTGCATCGCACCACTCGCGTCCGAAGACACTTTAATAAAATACAAATACAACAACAAACACACACAGGAACACTCTTTGAAACCCACCATGCACAACCAGCCTTTAAATCTGTTTGTTTGATCCTCTGTAGACAAAAATACATGCAGAAAAATGCCAGCCCAGTTTCTTATTTGAAGTGACCCTCGTTTCAAGCAAACTGTAATTTTACCTACTTTACTGGTTTACATTCCTTGTATGTCATCTTGCAGAAAGCATAAATTAGACCCTTCTTATGCCACGCTTGACTGCTGCTTAGAATTTCAATTGTTAACATTACAAGCTTGAAAATTTGAGTAACACCTTAATTTATACCATGTTCTATGAAGGTGAACGGTTTGTGTCAGGTGATTCTTTGACTCCATTCCATGCATTGAAATATAGTGTACATATTCATATTTTGTTCCAAATAATGTTAAAGGTGACAAAGGCAAAGAAAACCCTTGATGAATGAGGAAGAAGCCTTTGGATGAAACACTATACAAATGTCTATTTGATTTAATGCCTCACAAAATTAATGCTGACAAACCCGTTTTCAGCACACTTATTCTAGTGAAAGAAAATTCACTGAGCCTGTAATAAACTTTAAATAATATCTTTAAATAATAAAACATTAAGGACACACTTTAATGTATTAACTGCTGAAAGCATCGAGTTGAGTTGACTTTATTCACAACATAACAGTCTCAAATAAAGAATATAAAGAGCTCTAATAGAATAATCCATAACATCTGCAATAAAACAAGGTGCAGACCGTGCATGGCAGACACGGGTTATAGACTGCACTTAATGAAACTTCGTTGCAAGTTGAGTGTGGGATTGATGGTGGGCTATAGGTAGATCTGTGCATCTTAAGATGAACCAGTGTGTCATTCCTAGTGTGTCTGGTGGAGAAAAGAAATAGAAAAAGATGTTAGAGCATTTTATAAGGAAACAATGTACAAGTTACTGAAGGTGTAAACAATAATACAATATCAGGCAGTGAACACCATGTACAATGCAGCAACATGCACACAATACTATCAACAACCTCTGTGCTAGATACTACACTAAGCTGTGCCACTGAAATCAGACTGATTAACATGATTGTCACAATATTCATTTATTTAAATAAAGTTTTTGGGTGAGCCATCCCTTTAAGGTCCATGTTTGATGGTTTGATAGTGATAATTGCTCATTTAACAGTATTGCCGTGAAAGCTGACAGTAATGAATAAAACTGAACAACAATCCAACTACTATACATTAAACCGCACAGAGCAACAAACCCAAAGCTGCCCTGTGCATGCGTGCCCAAAATGATCTGAGACAAGCAGAAAGCAGAAATAATTTGTAGAAGTTGCTGACAGATTTTGGCTTTCACATTTAGCTCATCATAACTGAATAAAAAATGTTATGCGACCATTAAAGAAGGATTGTTACAACTGCTAGACTAATGCAGGTATTATCGCATTATAGTCCTCCACGTCCGCTGCGTTCTCAAAACTCTGGCCGTTTGATAATACCTAGAATATCAAAATCGACTGCGGGCGGCAGATCCTTTTCCTATTTAGCACCCAAACTCTGGAACAGTCTACCTAACACTGTTCGGGAGGCAGACACACTCTGTCAGTTTAAATCTAGATTAAAGACCCATCTCTTTAGCCTGGCTTACACATAACACATTAATACGCTTCTATTATTCAAATCCGTTAAAGGATTGTTAGGCTGCATTAATTAGATCAACCGGAACCGGGAACACTCCCCATAACACACGATGTACTCGTTACATCGTAAGTTGAATGGCATCTGCGCTAATGTTTGTCTGTTTTTTCCTAGTCTGTTTCTCGGTCCGTGTCCGATCAGATGGTGGGTCGGCGCCGGAGGTGACGTCTGCGGCCCTGATCGTCGGCGGAGACCAGGACGCCCGGATGACCCCAGAGATATATCCCCAGATATATCAACCAAAAATAACAAAATAACTAAAATATAATAAAATACCTAACTACATAATACTACTATTGTTAGAAATTGCAACAAAATTAAAATAGAAATAGAAACTTTTGAACTGCGGGTTTCGTCTGGTCAGAGGAGAACTGGCCCCCCGACTGAGCCTGGTTTCTCCCAAGGTTTTTTTCTCCATTATGTCTCAGAGGAGTTTTGGTTCCTTGCCGCTGTCGCCTCTGGCTTGCTCAGTTGGGGACACTTAATTTCTAGCGATTATCGCCGATTTGATTGCACAGATACTATTTAAACTAAACTGAGCTAGACAATGACATCTCTGAATTCAATAATGAAATGCCTTTAACTGAAAATTGAGTGTTTAATCTTATCATTATACATTACTGACACTCTGTCCTCTAATTTGATACTGTTAAGTGCTTTGACACAATCTGTATTGTAAAAGCGCTATATAAATAAAGGTGACTTGACTTGACTTAAGGGACTTATTCCTGTAATGAGCAATCAGCAAATCCTGCTTAAAAATTAAAGATTAAGAATTTCAGTGGGCCCCTATATCTTGCCCAATTTTGTCCTCCAAATAACATGAAAACTGAAGTTAAAGAAAACAAATATAGTGAATGTATTTTCGTAGGCTGTGCTACACATTCACAAAAAACAAAACGTATTTAAAATGCTAAAAACAAAACACAGACTGGTTAACTGGTATGGGGAACACATTCACATGTATATACACGTATATTCTGAATATAGTAAATTAACATAGCTGCTAAGCAATTGTTTTACATGTAACAACTGAAGTAATTACATGTATGGGTACTAAACAGAATATTAAACCTACATTTAAAGTAAATATTTTAGAAAAATGTCAATTTTAGTCAGAATTATTATGCTCCTATTTGCTTCAATTATTTCAAAATTAGACAAGGACACAACCATCAAATGTAAGTTATTCACTGGAGAAACATGACTCAAGTCCACACGCATCTGTTGAAGCGTCTGACGGGGCAAACCACGAATAATATTTGTTTATTGAAGCACTTTCTCTGCTCCTTTCAAGTTTTGTGCTCTGTGTTTGACTCAATCCCATCTACTCCAGTTATAAAAGATGCTGCTGGTTCAGATTTAACAGATGAAGTCATGCCTTGTCTGGACTCTTGTTGTGCCAGTTGTCTTAAGATTTTTAGTAGTATGGCTGTCGCCATCTTTGATAACTCTTTACTCACTATTGCTATAATTAGAGGTAATAATACTGCTGGACTTCAGTTACTTGTGCATACAGACAGCATCCGAAACACTATTGTAAGCAGTTGTGTGTAGAAAACATAGAGACTCACATCTGTAAGTAAATGCAGATGTTACTCCCAAACAGTGACAGTGTAAACATAGCCTACCTATGAGTCATAACAGTTTGTCCTTTTGTTTTTCTTTACTTTTATAATTAATTGGGTTAAACTGTCTTCTGCTTTTCAACTCTGGACAAACTTTATTTTATAATTTAGAATTATAAAATAAATTTATAGAAAATGTGTCATTTAATCCAATTAATCTAAAACATTATTTGATTTTTAAAATAATCAATGGTTACAGCCTAAAAAAAAAAAAAACATTCAAATATAGACAACAGTGCGCTATAAAACTGATTACATGTAGGAAGAGGTTTGGTGGAGGAAAGTGGGAGAAAAGTCCTCACCCAAAGTTTGGCCCGTAATTTCCACAGCTGGTGCACCCAGGGGTTGTGATGAGATCAGCTCAAAATCTGCTTTACAACATTAGAGCTTGGTCATATGAGGTCATTCTTCTCAAGTGGTCTAATGGTCCTCATTGGAAGTTTGTCGACACCCCCTAGTTGTCTCCGGACCCTGATAAAGATTGACACAAAGTTATTTTAGGGTTGGGTGGTATGAAAATATATATTGTGGTGACAATAAGAGTGTCTACTCAATATTTTATTGCTGTATTGTTTTTATAGTGGTATGTAAATATATTCAATGCAGCACAGGACTACTTAAATCTATTAACACGTTAGAGCAATTTAAAAACAATGCATGGATGAGAATACATATCTGAATTGAAGTTAATACAGCACTTAAAGAGGTAAAGCTTATGTAGTACAGAAAACACTGTATCATAAGCTAGATGTGTGTAGATGATCACAGTTTTGAGATTCATTCTGAAACATGCAGCGATATTTAATTATACACCACATCACGACTTCAGTTTTATTTTGATTATTCGTGCAACCCAATCTTTTGCATCTTGATTATTACATTGGGACTTCAGTTTTGAGCTGAAGCAAAAATATTTATATATTTACATATGTACTAGGGGTGTAATGGTTCAAATTACTCACATTTTGGTTTGCATCACGGTATTAAGAGCCCAGCTTCGATAGGGTTCGGTATGTGCTATGTACAGAGAAAAAAAGGGCTATTGTCAAACAAGTACAAATAATCAAACTACAATCAGTAGCACAAATAAATACAAAGCAAACAAACAAATAAAATAAACAGCGCTTTTCCAGTAGGTATTAACAGTAGTTTTCAGGTACAGAAATTGAAAAAACAAACAAACACTCATATCAGCCAAAGTTTGCTATGCTGAACTGCAACAAACCAACAACATAAGGAACTGAGGAACCAACATTTTTGAACGGTCACTGTTGGCCTATAATGGAACAAAAATAGCTAAAATCAACAGATTTTACTAATACATACAATTTCTGTGTAAAAATAATATAAAGATGCAGCTATCTTTCTAAAGTCATTTTTACCCTCCTGTAATTTGGCTCCAAATATTACGTGAAAATTGCCATTTTCACCCCCCTACAAAAATGTGGATTATTCAATAAATAAACTTAAATTTATCTCTCTTCAGAAAAAATGTAAATGTAAATGTAAAAAATTGAGGCAGGGACCTCTGGTTGAGTTGACACAGAATGACCCAATAGTCTTTTGGATTATTGCAAAAAATAAGCTTCAGAAAAGCTTAAAAAAAAGACAGCATCGTCTCTTAGTTTCAATCTTTCTAAAAAATCCTGTGTCGAATTGTGCCTTGTTTGTAAACAAATCTGCGGTAAAATTAAGTGAATATGTTTGTCGGACTAAAATTGCAGATTTTACCTTATGATTGGTCAGATCGCCTGTCAATCAAACTTCCTGCGAAAGGTCAATTGTGCCAATTTTGTGCCACATGCAAAGAAAGAATTTTCAGATTCAGAAATTTTTTTTTTTACACTATATTTTGGCCTTTTCCTAACCTTCCTAAGTTACTGTACTGTGTCAGAAGACTTGTATATATACCACAGAAAATACAGTAGTATGCACCCTTTTTGTAATTTGAATTGCGAGAGGAAATTACATTGTTCTTATTGTTTTTTAAAGGTTTTTTTCTTTTCTTTCAATTGACAAACATGCCAGTGTTATATCTATATAATCCAGTTTTGTAAAATAATCTAATTCCCTTATTTTGCTTTTAGAAAGAAAATATACTCATCAGATGATGAGCCTCATGATACCCCCCACAAAAAAAAGAAAATTAATAGAGAGAAAGCTCCACCAACACCAAAAGTCCCGCCTGCACCAAAAGTCCCAACACCCCTAAAACACATCAAGACAAAAGGTAAAAATACAATAAAACCAGTCAAATGGCTGCTGGACATAAGTGTGTGACTGCTGAGTGTTCTTTTTTTCAGGTCCTGTTGTACGACCTCTGCTTACATCAAGCAAAGCAGTGAACTATTTCAGCAATTGTAAGTTTTAAATTTTGAAAACTGATATTTATGGATGTTTTAAGCACTTTGTGCCATGCTCATGAATGTTCCTTAACCATGGTAAAATCAATGTATTGCACAGTCTCTTATGACTTGCCGGTTTACATCATTCTTTTCTTTTCCCAATTCTATTGCTATTTTAACACTTTGGACATAAATACTATCATTACATTCATAACTTGAGGATTTACATACTAAGCATGATTTAATAATAAACATTTGATTGCTAATTAGAAGCAATAGCACTCTCAAGCTTTAGTAAGGCATTGTGCAGTACAAAATCTTGTTTTGTGAGGCAAACGTAACACATCTACATACCAATTCTTTCAACAGCATTTGTTAATCGCCACCAAAGGGCCATGGAAAAGCCACAGCAGGCCTGTTCTGAGACTTTCCTCAGCTGTCAAGGTAACGTGCTCTACATGAGTACTGTAAACACAATGTAAAAGTTGTAAATTCACAGCATTTATGACAACTCAAAAGGCTGACTCCATGACAGGGTGGGTCAAGTTTCTGATCGCCGAACAGACACCGCTGACATGCAGTTTGTGCACAATTATGCAAGTTGATATTCTGATCATATTTTTATTCCAAATACATTTTACCAATTCCAAATAACAATCAAAAAAACTACTAATAATTTATACAGTAAGTGTTCTATAATTGTTAAGAGCACTGGAAGTAAAAAACGTTTTGTATTCAGGTGTGCAAAAATAAGCATTTTTTCTTTTACGGGTAAAATTGGCCAAAAAAGAGATTTAAATCACAAATGAAAGTAAAAAAAAAATAAATTAAATGCCCAGGAGAAGGATGCAACACTATAGCAATTGCAAAATTGAGGTGTGACCATTGGACAAGAAATACTCATTAGTGTAGCAGGGTCACAAAAAACAGGTTGAGAAGAAAAGATATTAACTGCATAAGACTTTAGTAATTAAGGTGAAGGATTAAGTTTGAAGCCATCAGGAGCTTTAGCCTCCAGTGCCAGCACAAGTACAATGTGTCAGTCTTTGCTAAGGTAAAGTCCTAAAAAATGACCCCTAAATAAGATGAAACACAAGCTGAAGTGTTGTAAAACACATTAAGACCGATTTTTAAAAGGCTTTATAAACATAGGTTGAGACTGGCTCTTGAGGGACCACCACCACATCCTCTGTTTGAAGAACTTGTCTCCATAATTAATTGTAAACAATGTTATAACATTTGCCTTGCCGTTTGGACTCTGATTGCACCCCATTGGATTCTAGCCCGTGTTCCCTGGATTATCTCTCTGCCTTGCCCACTGGATACTGTTGCCGATCGTCGACCTTTGCTTGCCCTAGGATTACTCTTTGTCTTGTCTCTGCCATACCTGTTTGCCATTGTTTCGACCCTGCCTGTACGACCACGTCTCTGCCTAATAAAAACTTGCACATGGATCCGCACGTCTCACGTCTCGTCAGGCCCGTTACAGAATACTCGGCCTCACAAGGATCCAGCAACTTCTCAGACGGACATTGGTCAGATATGGACACAAATAGACAATTGTTTGCCCTTAAACAAGGCCCACGTTCATTGGAGACCCATATTAGGGAATTTTTAGTTTTCGCTCATTATTCCGATTTACCAGACATAGTCTTAATTGAGATTTTTTGTGATGGCATTAATCCGCCTCTGCGATCTCAGCTCAGACGCGAGGGCCCGCGTTCATCACTGAGTTGTTTCTTGGATTATGCTCTGTGGTCTGTTGGTTCAGAGCATGAGCACAAAATGGCGGCCACAACAACACCCCGTCATGTCATTGCTGCTATTCATGAGCCAAGTCAAGTCAAAGTTGATGTCAGAGAATCAAATCAAGTCACAGTTGGTCGTCATCAATCGAGTCATGTCTCAGCTGCTCATCCAGAGTCACAGCAGCACGTCACAGCTGCTCGTCCAGAGTCACAGCAGCACGTCTCAGCTGCTCGTCCAGAGTCACAGCAGCACGTCTCAGCTGCTCGTCCAGAGTCATAGCAGCACGTCTCAGCTGCTCGTCCAGAGTCACAGCAGCACCTCCAGAGGTGGCGGCAACCGCTGCAGAACCTCCGGAGGTGTCAGTGGTATCCACTCACCAACTCTCATCTTGCCCTGCCACGGCCACAGAGGCCGTCCTTGATTCCTCGTCCTGTCCTGTTTCGGCCAAGGAGGCCGTCCCTGAACTCTCGTCCTGCCCTGTCACGGCTGTGGAGGCCGTCTGTGAATCCTCTGCCTGTCCTGTCGCAGCCAGAAGGGCTGTCCCTGAACTCACGTTCTGTCCTGTCACGGCTATGGAGGCCGTCAGTGAACTCTCGTTCTGTCCTGTCACGGCTAAGGAGGCCGTCAATGAACTCTCGTTCTATCCTGTCACTGCTATGGAGACTAATTATAAACTTCCTATGTTCCCTACCTCAGTCCTTGTGTCTGTGCATGTTCTGTCTCCTCCTTGTGTCTCCATTCTCCCTAGTTCCCAGGCTCTGCTGTGGGTTCCTGATCCGTCGTGGTGGTCTTCGGGTCCGTCTGCTCCGCTCTGGTCTTCTGCTCCACCTGTTCCACCCGCTCCGCTGTGGTGGTCCACTATCTGGCTCTGGTGGTCTTCTGCGCCGCCCTGGTGGGCTCGTGCTCTATCTGTGCCGCCGTGGTGGTCTGCTGTCGGGCTCTGGTGGTCTTCTGCACCGCCGTGGAGATCTTTGGGTCCACCCTGGTGGGCTCAAGTCCCGCCTGCTCCGCCCTGGTGGGCTCAAGTCCCGCCTGCTCCGCCCTGGCTTCCTGCTCTGCCGGCAAGTGCAGCATTGTAGTTATATGACCCATTCATACATAGGTGTAAACTGCAACCCGCTCTTGATAGTGGGACAAAGTAGCACTTTTATTTTAATTTAATTTTTATAGATTTTTTTTTTTTGTATTGTATTGTTGTTTTTGCGATCATTCAAACTGTTTATTTCATTTAAAAATGTGCTTGCAGTTTTTATACTAAACTTTTGTTAATAATTATAACTCACTATTTTTATTCAGTGCTTCAGATTCCTTCTAACTGTAAAAATGTAATGTAAAACATAAATGTTATATATATATATATATATATATATATATATATATATATATATATATATATAATTTATAAAACAAAGCGTCATGTAAGAGCTCAGTAGAACAGGACAGACCCTCCGCTTGCCACTGGTGCACCGACGGAGGCCCAGCCGCGGCAAACCACTGGTGGCGTGCCACCCAAAAAACGCGGCAGCGGCAGCGTTTTTAGATTGGTCGGCTCGCCGATGGTGTGCCGACGGTGGTCCGACCGTATTAAGCCGCTGAATTTGTGCCGCCCAAAAAACGCTGGTGGACCGCCATTGTTTGCTGGGATTTTGTTATCTGGGATAAGACCCGGAGAAAGTCTGCATTTTTATTGGCATATTAAAATGAATCTTAAAATAGTCATAGTGTAACTATAACGCTGTAAAATAAAACGATATACAATTAGGCTATATGAAAATAATATCTGTAATAGTATGAAATGTTTTAATAAGTTATGACATTTGTTTGTAATGTTATATTTATTGTTCATTGGCCGCTGCTTATGCTGAGACTATGCGGTCAGTTAAGCAAGAACGCAGCACATCGAAATTCTCACAAAGATGCGTTCTGTGTTCTCGCGTCCTTCCGAGTTCAGTAGCCCCTCACTGCAGAACACAAGATCCAGGGGCGGAGCTTATTCTAGATCCAGGGGGCGGAGTTGGATCCAGGTCCAGGGGTGGAGCTGGATCTCTTCCCACAGCATTTTGATTGGACACACGGCAGATCACGTCATACTTACTCGCGTTGCGTATGCGGAAACTATCGTTTCAGCATTGAGTCGTAAATAAAGTTATTCTTGTGACGAAAAACAAACTTGCTAAAAACAATAAAAATAAATCTAACTCTTTAAATGCTTAGTTACAAACACTGTAGTTTGCACAATGTGGAAATGGGCAGTAATCAAGTATTTTAATACTTTCATTTAGAGAAACGTTTGTATTCATTTCAAAACATTATAACTACCTAAATACAAATGTAGTTTCTTGTTACATGTCAGAATAAAAATAAGTGTATTCTTTGATTGGGTGATTCTATAACCCTCTCAGTAGTCCACTTCGACTTCAAATTAATAAGTAGGCACATCTGCTTTTATTGGAGTGATATTAAATTGTCTACTTGAAGTAGAAAATGTGTGCTTTCCACCACTGATTATGCACATTAATATAAAACTGCATGTGACTAAAGTATAGCAGCACTGTCAGGTTGTCTTCTGAAATTTTGTATTTATAAATTACTTCACAAGGGCATCTGACATTTTACATAATCTCACTTAAATGCATGCAAAATGCATTACCAACACAATGAAATAGAAAAAATAAAAATAAAAATAACTTAATTATATAACTTAAAACAGACATGAAATTTATTTTAAAAACATTTGCTTTACATGCTCATTTGTAGTTACTTTAAGGTTTATATTATGGTTATAATTTGTATGTCCAAAACTCTAATTTATCACCAAAAAAAAATAAAATAAATATATTTTACAAAAATCAAGATTTAATATATTTGGTCAAAATCCCATGTTATAAAAAGATGAAGTGCTATACAGGCTATTTAAGACGATATTGGCTGACTACATGGCAATGATGAGCTAAAATGCAAAATTTGCCCTCTCCCTCACCATTCCCACATCTCCGACCTCAAATACATAAAATATTACCGTTTTTAGACAGTTTTTGTAAAAAGTAAAGAAAATATTATGCAAAACTTATTGAAAAAAAACAGTTCTTTATTTAACCTTGTAAAACTTCTTAAAAGTTGAAAACAGTTTTAAACGTACAATCCACCTCTATAGGTCTGGTTCTGACAACCTACTAATTGGATTTCAGTAGCAAGTTTGACATGTACTGTGTGTTGTCTACCATCACAGAGGGAAAACATACACATGCAGAAAGCAAACAATAAAAATGAAAAGAAAAAAGCTCAGAGATGGTCTTCACTTCCACATACATCCTGATTCATCTTCTACATGCCATTCTTTCATTGGCTGACTAGGCCTACACCCAATCTTTATATAACCTGCCTAGTGCGAACTACTGATTTTCAACAGATTTGGGTGTAGAAGGAATTTCAAAATGGAATGTGAGAATGGCCACATTTCTAAATAAACCAGTCTCAGTCTTTATGATAGAGATAGTGTTGGATCTTTTAAGCAATGACCATCACATCAGCAAACATTAAAAGTACACAAACAGCAGTTAATACCTCCAAAAATTTAGCATTTAACAATGGACGACAAAGAACAGTCCTAAACCTCACAAAGAACAGGGGACAAAGAACAGTCCCAAACCTTGTACTGAACAGAGGACAAAGAACAGTCCCTAAATATTAGAAGAAAACCTGAACATGGACACATAATATGCCTGCCCAAAACCACAAGGGTCAGATGAATCAAGGATGTACATCCTTTTAAGATTGGGCTTCATGACCTGTGAATATATGTAAATCAATCACATGTTGACAAACCAGTGCATTGGTCTTGTATATTCCACATTGGAATATACAAACCTACGGCTTATTCACTCCTCTGAGAGGACCCAAAAAAAAAAAAAAAAAAAACCTGCACCACGTCTGTTTTCAACACCTATTTAAAATGCTAAAAGATGACACAACTGACAGTCAAAACTTACACACAGGTGCCAGTGTCCAGGTGTCCATATCGGAAATAATATGCAGTCTTTAAGTGCTGCATCTGCCTGTTGGTGAGCAAATTACACAGATCAAAGTTGATGTGTGAAGAGTACAAACATCTCTATTACTTCATATGATTGCATTTTGAGGAACAATCACTTACTGGTAGCGATTCAAAAGGGTCTACGCAATGAGGTGGACTCCAACATGCCAATACATAGGAATCCACAGCAAGGACATCTGATCCCTAATATTAGATGAAAATGATTAAGTATATCTATATCAAAAGCATGACTTTCAGAACAACCTATGCATTCACATAAGGTTTTACATGTAAACAAAAACATAATATACCTTCTGTCCAGCTAGGTGGCATATCAATGAAAGACAGCAGTTTGCAACCTAGCAAAAGAACAACATTAATCTTACAAATCTTAAACAGTAATGGCACCATATAAATGATACTTACTGTTGCCTCTAGTTGGCAGCTGGTTCCCAAGCCAACACAGTCTGCTCTTCTTAAGACTGTTGTGCCAACAGAACCAATGACTTCATCCTGTGGCTTTGTGCAATCCAACACATAGTCATGCTGGAAAATGAAAAATGCATATCAGCACTCTCCACAACTCCCCCAAACCCCCCAATTGATAGTAATGTCGTGGAGCAAAAACAAGTGTTGTGAAATCATGACAATCAATAGGTCCATTGAATACTGTCAAAAGGGCATTTACCAAAGTCTTCGGGCATTCCCAGCGCCTGAAGTCTTTTATTTCCCTTTCTGCACACATCAGCCTAGCCACGGATGCTGGTGTCCCATCTGAAGCGGTCGGTGCTAGTGTCCCATCTGAAGCTGTGGCTGCTGGTGTCCCATCTGAAGCTGTGGCTTCTGTAATATAAAAATGTAATATAACCAACATGGCATGACTGGCATAAAGATGTATAAAGAAATTGTAGATGAAAATGAACTTGAGTTACCCATTATTATTTGGCCATTTTCATCTAAATGCAACTGGGCATTCTGTGGTACAATCTTTCTGATGCCATCTTCCATCTTCTTATTTCGTTTTGTGTTATAATGCTGCAGTATATTTCGCATCAAGAAAATGTGTCCAGATGGAGTGAGTGTGTTGAGGAAGTAATTGTTTTTTCTCATGTCAGAAAAAAGCTGTTCAGCACATTGACTGTTCACCCAGCCTGCCAATTCTGGGACTATCTGAATTTTACGCAGTGCATCTCGAGCGTCTTTTGTGTTCTTTTCATGAAACAGATCATAAAGTGCATAATGTTCAGCTGAACCTGTAACAGGGTGACAGTCTGGGTCCACGTTGTCCTTCTTTTCCTTCAACCAAAGGTGGTTTACTTTCAGCTTACCCTCAACGGCCAGCTTGATATTTTCTGGAGTGGGCTCTTTTAGTCGTCCCTCATAAGGTCTGAAAGGGACACGTTCTGGCTCCCTTAGGTTAGTGTGTGTGGCTAAGCCCCTTGCAAAGTCATAGATATTGATATTTGGGAAATGTTTAAAAGACAAAAGACAATCTGCATAGTCACGTGGAGACTCTGCCCGAATAAGGAACTTCAGCGAATACACAACTCCACAGGGGCATGTGATGACTGCCCAGCCCCCTAAAGAGAAAATAAATATGTATGTTATGGTAATAAATATATATCATTCTAAGCTGTCTTTAACAAAACTATACTGAAAGCAGTACTCTTGAAAAATCAAATCAGTTTCATACTGCGTTGAACAACACCATTCACATGACATGGAGTAAAATATTTCTCAAAATTAATCCTACCTGAAGCCCCCCACACCTTCTGGAAGACCTTGTCATAAGATGACCGGTTTCTCATCTCCTGTCTAAGTCTTAAAACAAGATCCATTTTGGAGCCTGATGGGTCTAGACCACACTGCTTGCAAAGGCTTCGCACCACATCCACCTGCACATACAAGGTTGCAATAAAAAAAAAAAATCCAAAAGATTGATTTGTTTGTGTAAAAACAAAACAACAAAATAACCTTAAGATTGGTAAGCACTTCTTCTAGCCTCTCTTCAGTAACTTCAAGTTCAGCATCTTCAGTAGCTGGTCTTGGGGCGTGCATCTTGGCATACTCCGTGTTTAAAACTGTATCTTCTTTTCTGGTGTTGGGACCTATCCAAGGAGCCCAGTAGTTGTATGATGGTGACACCAGAAAAGGATTTTGACAAGCACCTGAAAAAAAGTACATTGTCAATAAGTAAAACAGTGAAACCTTCAAAATACATACACATTTGGTTAGTACCTTCATTTTCTCAATTTAGTGTAATGCAATTATTGTAAAATAATTGTAATTGTAGTATGCATTATGCAACTTGTCTAACTGACATAAACAAAATAACTCCTTACTGTCCAACAGGCCCTGGCAAACTATTTCGGCAGTTACGGATGCCCAGAAGTCTTTCATATTGACTCGACCATCATACTCAGGTGGTGGAGCAGGAATGTCACTCACTGAAAAAAAATTCGTTCTTCAAAGGAAGCTTGGCAAGTCTCCACGAGAACACAAGTCCTTTCTCTGCGTTCTTGGAATTGAGAAACAGCCTCTGGCTCGCACAGAAAACTCACACAAGTGCAGCATTCCATCAATCAAATAAAAACGCGCCACGAACACGTCGCCTTCTACTTTTGTGGTCCGAAAAAGGAAGAAGTGCATACAACACCAGGGTAAGGAGACAGGCTACTATTGAGGGTGAGTGAATATGGTTAATTTTAAAAATTTTAATTAGTAACATCTAACACGCACGCTATGGTGTGTTGTTTATGCTGTAACAGCGATAATTTATGCTTATATCACTTTGAAGATATCTGTTCAACAATATTACAATGTCTTATGCAATGTTTTAGGCTTTGATAATACGATGATACTATTTAATAAGCGTTTTAGCAAAGCAAGAAATACTTAACATAAGTTGCTTTCAAACCAATCCAACAAGTTTATAGTCATATAATTTAAAAAAAAGGTAGTCTGGCAAGGCAGAGTGTTACGTTCATGTAGTGTGTGAGTTTAGATATGTAACTTAAAGTAGTCCCGCACTTCTAATGGAAGACATAAATCCAGACTTTTCATGTGGAACATTCTGAAATGGACAGTACGGCGAACGAGAAAGTGGGTGAATGATGGATCATATTTTGTGGTGGTAGATTGTGAATTCTGACTCAATCATACATGTCTTTATTTTTGTGTTTTCGCCCAGAATTCTCAACTTGATTGATTCCTAAGACAACAATGTTTAGTATTCGGTTTATTTTAAGGAACTGGTATAGACTCCTGGCGAAAATGCAGCGGCAGCTCAAGTGTTTCTTTCTTTTGGGAACAGTATTGATTACATTCTTCATAATTTGCTGGGATTACAGGACAGAGAGGACTTTTTACCTGCAAACGGCTTCATCACCAGATCTCACACATCTCAAAATGCGCCAAGAACATCGAAGGCATATTTTAAGAGAACTTTGCTCAGCCAGCAGCAGCCTGAATTTTACGGAGAAATTAATCACATTTGACCAGATTCCAAACAAAGCCCTGGACCACCTCATTGTGGATGATCGCCATGGTGTTATTTACTGTTTTGTACCAAAGGTAGCCTGTACCAACTGGAAACGAGTCATGATTGTGCTCAGCCAGAACCTGAAGGCACCTGATAGAGCACCGTATCTGGATCCTCTTGACATACCATACAAGATAGTCCATAATTCTACTGTGCATAAGACGTTTAACAAGTTTTGGATGCGTTTTGGACGTTACTCACGTCCTTTGATGCATCACAAACTGAAGAATTACACAAAGTTCCTTTTTGTACGTGATCCTTTTGTACGACTTATTTCTGCTTTTCGGGACAAGTTTGTTAAGCCAAATGAGTATTTCTACAGCCTGTATGGCTCCACAATGCTTCAACGTTATGCTAATATCTCAAAGCCCCCTGACTCTGTTCAAGAAGCCTTCGCCGCAGGTATCAGATTTTCCTTTACTCACTTTATTAAGTACCTGTTAGATCCACAAACTGAGGAGGAGAAGCCATTTAATGAGCATTGGCGGCAGATGTACAGACTCTGCCATCCGTGCCAAATTGAGTATGACTTTGTAGGCAAACTGGAAACACTTGATGAGGATACAGAACATTTGTTGAAGATTCTTGGGCTGGATAATTACATTCACTTTCCCCCAGGGTACGAGAACCGGACAGCAGTAGACTGGGAGCGTGAGTGGTTTGCAAACATTTCAGTAGCTGACAGGAGAAAACTGTACCATCTTTATGAAACAGACTTTAAATTATTTGAATATGACAAACCTGAGACACTTCTGGATGAGTGATTACATATTACTGTCTTAATGTTTTTCTGCTTTTGGATTACCTCAAGGCCACGTGCAAATATACTGTAGGTGTGTGTGTGTTGCTGTTTATCCAGTAAAGTTGGTCTAATCTTAACCTACATTTTTAACAGATAATCTTCAGACCACACCTGACTAAGATAGGGATTCTTCAAATTCACAAGCTTCGACCAAACAGGCAGGTTGAGGTGTCTTACAATGTTTGTGTCAGTTATTAAAACTTTGTAGGTTCTGTCATTCTGCAATGCTACAAAAGCAGTTTGTTTACATACTTACTTAATTTTATTGTATTTTAATTTCAGACTCCTTTTTTTTGCGATCCTAACCTATTCCTGACCCTTTTAACCCTTTTTTTTACATAATTGTTTTTTGGTTCACTTTTCCTTTTTCTAGTTGATCAAGTCAAACAACTGTTAAAAACTCACAATGTTGTAACATTTTTCCCCCTCTGTATATGAACTGATGTACAGTTATTAGATATTGGGTATATGGATTAGGCTTAAAGCCTGTTTGCTGATTTTTAAAGCATTAATGATACATTTTATGATTTTTTTTTTCTTTACATTTCAAGTCAAATGGACTTATACTTATTACTTCCCCCATAGTTCATAATTAATTAAATGCAATTAAAGCTTTTCAATGTTTAATGTTCTTTTTCTTTCAAAAGCTGGTTTGATGAAAAAGGTGTGAAATGCTCTAAGACTTTTCCTCTAAGATCCCAGGGCTTTCATGAATACCAAATAACTCCCAGTGTCTACAATTTCCTGTTGATAATCACAAATTACAAATGAACTATAGGAAATAATCAATGGAGTCAAAGGCCAATTCAGGTTTATAAAACATGTTAAATGACAACCCATTCTCACACCCAACTCGTCACATATTGAAGCTTGGTCAGGAGCACTTGGCGTCGCTTTTTGACGCTCAAGGTATCCCTTAGCGTCATTTTTCGAATTGCAGGGTCCTCCGTTGCTTTAAACAGGAAACCCTTAGCGTCAATATGCCGACGCCAAAATGGGAATTTTATCGTCATAATTAAATTATATATTGGGTAATAACATTGCCATTATTGCATATATGTTGGGGTGTGATTTTTCAATGTAAACAGCCACAACAGTTTTATTTATATTACAATATTTACACATTTGTGAGCACATAACCCAACCCCTGCCCCTAAACCTACCATTTGTCAATAAAACACAAGATATAACAGGCAGATACAACTACCGTCATAATTTATTTAAAAAATATGAATATTCCAAGTCTTCCGAGGCAAAACATTTGATTTGTGAGAGAAATAAACGCGATTGCCGTCTCCGTCCGCCGTTAAGCTCAGCCTGTGTGCTGCAGTCTGTGAGCGAATTCAAAAAATGCCGCCAGAAGAAGCCTTACGTCAGCCTTGGTTGTGAAATACTATTGGTCCTTGTGTGTCTCGTGACCGATTGCGTCATGCTGTTCTGACAGGCTATTGGCTCTTCTCTCGTGACCAATTGCGTCATGCTACGGGACTGGAGTATCTTTTGAATGAGATGCGAGCGCGTTAACAAGAGCGGGATCATTTTCAGCGATTAAAACCTTGTTTTGCTCTCTTCTTCTCACAAAGACTTCGTATGGCTTCAGAAGACTTGGAATGCAACATGACTTGTTTGTAATGCTTTTATACTGCTTGTTTATGGTCAGTTTTTGCAATAAATACCTGTGACTGCACTTATATTTGCCTGTTACGTGTTTTATGTTGTTCAGAAGTGGGTAGGTTTAGGGTAGGGGTGGGGTTAGGTGCTCCAATAAAAGTATAAATGTATATAAAATGATTTATAATTTTTTTACAAATGCATGCAAACCATTAAACTAAGACAAACAACTGAAAACAACGGAGGATAACGTGTTGTCATTTTCCATAAGCGTCTTGACCTGACGCATAAAGCAAGTAACTGAAAGCAATGGAGATCCTATTTTGTCATGACGCCTAGGGGCACCTTTGGCGTCTTCATAGTGACGCGAAAGGAGTTTGACCATGCTTCAGTTTTTGACGCCTTGGGAGTGAGAATGGGTTGTAAATGATGAGTTTAAGAGCTAGTCGTATATATGTGCATTCAGAAAGCATTCAGTACTGTTCTCAAGGTAGCAAATACAATGTTGTCGATAGGTAAACAAAGATTTGTACGTGTCACACCCTAAAGCTACATACAGTCTTCCTCCTGGGGCCAGATTCATGAAATTCTTACATAAATTTTTGTCAGCGCCAATAATGGGCAGTGCGCCAACATATAGAGCCATTGTGCTTCCCGAGTTCGAGCCCGGCTCGTGGACCTTTCCCAATCCCATCCCCCGCTCTCTCCCACTTTCCCACAATCTGGCTTTGCTGCAGTTGGAATTGAACTGCTGGTTTCGTCTGGCCAGAGGAGAACTGCCCCTCGACTGAGCCTGGTTTCTCCCAAGGTTTTTTTCTCCATTCTGTCACCGATGCAGTTTTGGTTCCTTGCCGCTGTTGCCTCTGGCTTGCTTAGTTGGGGACACTTAATTATCAGCAATATCGTCGACTTGATTGCACAGATACTATTTAAACTGAACTGAGCTGGACGATGACATCATTGAATTCAATAATGAAATGCCTTTAACTGAAAATTGAGTGTTTAATCTTGTCATTTTACATTATTGACACTATTTTGATATTGGAAAGTTGCTTTGACACTATCTGTATTGTTAAAAGCGCTATATAAATAAAGGTGACTTGACTTCGCTTTCTGTCTAATAACTGCCCTATCATAATAAAGCAAAATAAATAAAAATAAATAAATACATAAGTAAATCTTTTAAAAAAACTACAAACATAAATTATTTTGCAGTTCTTGAACATTTCTCGAATACATGGTTTAGAACATCTTAATTTTTTTGATGAGTAAAATGACAGGCTTGTTGTCTGATTGTATATTTTATTACTTGTGATAATGTCTTGTCTAATACAATCCAAAACATTATGGTATAGGCTAAATCTTAATATACTGTAGGCTATTTGTCCATCTATCAACCTATCAAGCAACTCATGATCATTTTTGTACGTAAAATGTGTGAGATGTGATGATTTATGATATCAGCTGTCAAAGGACAATTTACTTGCAATTATAATGTAGCTAGCATGGCCGTAGCCAGGGTTTGAAAATTAGTGAGGTTACATACACTAACACTTCAAAAGAGACAGAGATGTACATGTTTGTGAAAGATGTTTTTTTTTCTGTTTTGGAGGGATGAACACTGTTAAATTATACCGTATTTATTGCATCATAATTTGTTAATATTTTACTATGTTTGGGGTGGATAATTTTATCAGTTGTTCATTAATATCTTCATTTGTAAGTCGCTTTGGATAAAAACTCTGCTAAATGACTAAATGTTAATGTAATGTAATCATGCAACAATAGATATTACTGTGATAGTTTTCATTAATAATCATTGCTATATAGTTGATAACTTTGTCTAGTACTTTCATTCTGTAACCTAGTTGTTATACAGATCTGTGAATTGTTTTGGCAGCGTTGATAACGTTTCTGACAGATAATATCATGATATATACAGTATATATATATATATATATATATATATTTGCATTTCCCTTACCGAATGTGCTATCCTGTCAGCAATATCCTGTCCATGAGTTTTTTTGATTACTATCAGTTCAAGTGCAGACGATGCAATATTGCCAGATATTGCTATAAAAACAGATTAAAACCGAAAAATAAATTAAAATATAAACTGAAATTCTTTCACATCTTTTGCAAATAAGATAAGATAAAGATATTGTTGACACTAAACTGCAAGTCCAAAAAAGATTATAATAGCTGGTTCACTGTAAAAAGTGATAAGTTGACTTAACTTAAATTTTTTAGGAAACCCGTTGCCTTAAAATTATTAAGTAATAAAAAAAAAAAAAAAAAAAAACTTGACAATTCACTTAACTTATTTTTCTAAATTATTATTTACTTAATAACTTTAAGGCAACGGGTTTCCTCAATTTATTTAAGTTAATTCAACATCACTTTTTACAGTGTTCTGGCAACAGGGATGCTGCACCCGCGCCCTCACTCACAACTCTCTCAAGACTCGTTCACTCCGCCAGCGGACGCTAAACATGATTCTTGCTGTCTAAACTGAATTACATGCAGAGATTCAAACGAGGAGTTTAAAACAGCAAATTAGTCATTCAGATAACAAATTTTATTCATATTTATTTATATTTATAGGGAACGAATGTGTATCATGGATGTATTGTCTCTTAAAGTGACCGTGCCAAATTTACTAGCTGCTGTCGTTGTCCTTAATGTTAATCGAAGAAATTAAATGAGAAAAAATTACTCAATGCTTTTTACTGAATTATGTTCTTGTTTTAACAAGAATTAATCTGTATTTAATTTATACAGTGAAGACTATGGAATTATGTTTTACATTTGATCATTCGGTTTCTGTACCTGGACACCTACAAACTTGAAATAACTTAAACATTGTTTAATTTGTATCTTTGTTCTATTTATTTATTTATATTAACACAATTTCAAACGAGGCCCACGGGTACAACCTGCACAAACGTAAACGTCAGCTACGACCCTGCTATAATGATATGATAACTGAACATGTTCATATTATTGCTGCGGATAGAAAGAGGATATTTAGGAGTTATTCATGGTATGTTGAAAGTAATTTGTTAATGCTTGCTTTCTAATGCGGCGTCTATGGGAGGGATGGAAAATTTGACATCATTCTCTCTTCTGATTGCCGTTAGCAGTCTCTCTCAAATTTTTTTTTTCCTTTTTTTGAAAGTCGTGAAAACACTATAGTGGAGTTTTTCTTCTGATATTTGCAAATGGGAATGCAAAAAATATATTTGTGGTACTCTCCCATTACTGCTCTCGAAGTTTATCCAACTATGACGACTTCTGCTGCTGAGAAACCTGGAAATGTGAAAAAGGTCTTTTGAGTATACATATTGAAAACACAAACCAACACGTTCAAGTTTATCCAGTTTGCTCAGGAATTTAAATTTAGGCAGCTTTTACAACCAGATGCTGGACAATGTTGTTGCATCTTCTTCTTGTTCAAAGACTGTTCACTCCTAAAGCCTTCTACACACTGCACACTGCAGATCACACTGTGCAACATGGATCTAATAAACTTGGGTACAACATGCTTGTAGACTGTCTGATGATGACACCTATTGACTCGTACACTACGATGCATGTTTCTATGGAAGAATAAAACATCACAAAAACAGCATGATGAATCACACTTTTAGCAATTGGAGTTTTTATGTGTGCTGAAAAAAAAGTGGAAGGGATAAGAGCTTGAGGTAAGCAGTTTTATGTTTTAGCGCCATCACGTTGATTTCATGTTGCATTTTTATTGGCTGGTCAGTAAATGTGGGTTGTTTACTATGCAATGATCATGCTGAATTTCTGACACTGTCAGAAAACTATCGTTTATCATTAGTCGCAAGACTGTGACAACAGCCGTCTTTGAACCTCTTTCATTGTACGACACAGAACCACTGATTAGGAGCCACGATCACAGAAATCCCCACAATTGTTTCAGAATGCCAATCTTTCATCTGGGACAGCCGAAAATTGTGCGATGTGTCTCGGGCTTTAGGAGTATTACCGCCACCTACTGTATAGCTTATTCACATGGATGATGAATCTGCATTGCTGTTTTTTTTAAAGAATATAATGCACCACCCACCCCAGATTATCATAGCAACTTCTACCTATATCTGGCTGTACATGTGCATTTGTTGTCGCCGTAAAGCAGTCCGCCTTTTTCGTGGTATTTTGTACCTTTGCACCCAACCCACTTGTACTCTGAGAAGGCCTGAACAGACGTTTGGGGAAAGCATGGGAAAGAAACACAAGCCATTTACCTCAGCGGACCATTAGAATGATTTAAAAAAAAAAAAACATCTCTCCTTTACCATCTCTCTCTCTCTCTCTCTCTCTCTCTCACACACACTCTCACACACACAGACACAGACACACGTTTGCTTAGCTATCTTAATGGTACATTACACAGGTTCCTATTGTTTTTATCTACAGATAATTATACATTTTTATATGTATATTATACAATTATACAACACTAACCCATCAAAGAAAACTTTACATCTTACAAAATAAATAAATAATTAATGTGTTTTATAAGTAATTTACTCATGGTTTTCAATAAAATGCCCCATGCAAAGTCAAAATGTTCATGCTCCTCTCTGAGAGGATGCTTGGCCCCACACAAGTACACAGACACACATTCAGTCGTCTCGAGTCTATACTCTTCTTTGAAATGAAAATAAATGAATAAATTATGCAATCACACACGATATAAAACAAAGCAAAACATCGACACTAGTTTTATGTAACAAAAATTTTGTAATGAGGAACCAGCAACGTCGAAATAAGTAAAGGGTGAAAAAATAAATATTTTAACAGGCAAACGGTAAGGGCTATTGGGGTCCTCGACATGTCCGGACGTGTCATGTTTGAAGACCATAAACATTATTTTTCAATGTTTTATTTCCATAGACATATTTAAATTCAATTCACGGTTGTTTGTATAACTTTTTCACAAAACAAATTGTTGCAAAGCAGTTTCACAGAAAAGTATACATCAATATCTACATCATATTTACAAACTTTTATATTCATATTTACATTATATTAATGAATTTTATACTGCATCACCCCCCTAAACCTCCCCATCACAGTGAACTTTCTGCATTTTATATTTTCATAGACATAATTTAATATAATGTAAAAAGCTGCTATGATCGTGGGGACAAATATTTGGAGTATTACTGCACATCGGGTTTGTGTCCCCTAAACCTGCCCATCACAGTAAACTGTCTACATTTCTTTTGTTTTTAATATTTTATATAATATTATACTAAACATCATTTAGTATAATTCAAAAAGCTGTTATGCACAGTTCAAACATTTGAAGGATTACTACGCATTTGGTTTGTGGGGAAACTCCATAGACTTGATTATTTTTTTATGCTATCTTAATTATGAAATTTCATCATAAATTTGCAAAACACAAGCATGTACATTCATGATGCTAACATATTATTGAAACTCAGTTTGTGCTGAATACACTATAATCAGACTTTAACCATTAATATATTTTTAAGATACTGAAAAACACAAATGTCAAAACTTCTTCGGTGCTCCAGCGATTATATGTAGCATACAGTATAAAAATAAACATTTCAAGCTAAAAAGAGACTCGGGTAACAAACTTGTTTTTTTTTTTTATTATTAAGTAACAATCATGTTTCAGCAAAGCAAACCATTTATCACACATTTTAAACAAGTATTTTAGTTTTTTCAGTAACCACACATAAATGCTGTTTTTCTTAAAAACACAAACATGTACGTTCATGCTGCTGGCATACTATTATAGACCAGTTTGTGCTGAATACAGTATAATCAGACTTTAGCCATTAATATGCTTTTAAGATTCTGAAAAACACCAATGGTAATACATATATAATTATATATGACAGCATGTTACAAAGGCAATTTATTCATTATACTTTTAAAACACATATTCAGCATTTATGTAAGTTTATTGAAACTTATAAAACACATTATCTTCATTTAAAGATGTTAATAAATAAGTCTGATTATATGTAACATACTATATAAAAATAAACATTTACAAGTCTTAGGCGATAATAAAATGTCTTACATTTTTTCTGTGAACAATGATGTCCATTCTGTGAATTAAAGATTTCCAAAATAAAATAAAAAAGTTGTAAACAATATTAAATATAAACTAAACTCCCAGCTCCTCTTTGGGGAATCTCCAATGTGAAACCGAGGGTCTGCTTCAGACCCTGACAGACAAGGGAGGGTGAGGGCCGAGTTACAGACCAAATGATCTGAGATGTTAGTCTGCTAACCTTTTTTTCTAATAGAGAGTTTCCCTACTTCAGCTGATGTCCGGTGATTCTTATCTCAACTAAAAAATAATTTATTTCTCATCAATCACTTTAGTTTCTTAAAGTTTCTTATTTTAAACATAATCTTCAAAGTTTAATCCCCTCACACACTTAATAAAACATGTTGTCAAAGTCTTTATGTATGTTTAAAAATAAAACTAGAAAATATCTCATTTGTTTTAAATGAATGCGAAGGTGCTTGTGTTTGTTATGGGGTAGATTCAGATATTCAGTGTAAGTCTCACGTCAGTCGCGGAGCTGGTAATTCCTCATTTAAGTAAAATTTTATATTTATTTTATTTCAAAGCATATTCCTCTCTGACATATCACTGAATATCTGACATCCTGTGGGAGCTAAGCTCTATTTTGGTGCTTATTGTTGTATATGATTGTACTTTTCTGAACCGACCTCTATCAGCGTGATACATATCTGGGTGAAACATAGCCTTTGTTGAAAATATAATAGATGTAGACAGACCACATGTTGATGTAACCGCTGTCTGCTGGTCTTTGAAGTGTGAGTTTATGACTTCACCAGGAATCTACCCCATAACGTTCTGGTCATTTAAACCATTTGTTTAAACAACAGGGCAAAAGACCGCTAATACAACATATGCTTTTGTTGTTAAGACTGCATATTAATAGTGGTAATACTGTTAAGTTTTAATGGTTCACAAGTCTCTTAAATCTATATCATTTATTTATTTATTTATTACTTTTCTTATTTTTACAAAGATTCAATTCCTAGTAAATACAAGGCCAAACATGATATTACAAAATAAATCATGTTGACAAAGGTTTTTAAAAATAGGGAATGCCAACTCCAAACAGATCCACACACACACACACACACACACACCATTCTGGAAGGTCAGCAGTTCAGGTTTATTTCACCCCAAAATCAAGTATTGTGCATTTGTATAAGACTGTTTTAAAGCATAAACTTCCTTTAAAGCTTGAATAAAAGGTTACCAAATATAGTTTCATACCCGTTGTGTTCTAACAAAGTCATTAATCGGTTCTCTTTGTTTTATACGATTTACTTTTATTACTTCTATGAAGGTTCACGATACTTTTATAGTTGTACTTTTTAAAATACAACTAAACCAGATAAAAGATTATTCTTTTTTAAAAACTACATTTAAAAGTGTTTGATCTTAAAATTATTTACTCCTATTTTCTAAGGTCCAATAGATGAACCTTCTTAACCGAACAAAAAAAACATATTTTACATTCATTCATCATATTTTATTCAATATTTTTGCACGAGTATCGTGGCTTCATGTTCTTTTTTTAAGGGCTTGTCTAATACTTTAGATGCACAGAATGTGGATTTTTCACCATCCAACACGAATTTAAAGAGTTGTATCAGCTTGTTTCACCTGTTTATTACCATTTCTTAGGTTATTATTATTTTTGACTCACATGTAGAATAATTATGGAAACCTCATTGTCCATTCTTTCCCCCTATACAGACCCCAAAGATAATATCCAAACAAGTTCTATGGGGGCACAGCTGTAAATTCCTAGAGGTCTAGTTTCTCAGAAAGTGTACACATGATTTAAGAAAAGGGTCATAATGCATACAGAATACAGAAAACCTCCTCTCGATCTACTGTGACTCTCATTTTACTTAGGGTTAGTGTTATGGATGACGCTGTTCACATTTTGTTTGTTGGACTGTATATGCCTTTAGGTGAGGCCTTCTCTCTCTCTAAGAGCAGTCAGCATTCAGTGTTTATAGAAATAAATGAAATTAAGAAAAATTTGACTTGAGAGCGTTTGACTAAGTCGGCATTACTTTTTAGGACAATTATCCATCTCCATATCCGTAGGATGATAAGTCTTGCTGATTTACACATACAACTCAAACATATCTCACCATCAAGCTCAAAGCTGCACATTCAGTAAAGTCAGAGGTTGTACACGCTCTTGAAAAGGTTACAGACATAAAATATAAAGGAATTTTGTGAGAACAAAAACCTTATGTATCTCAAGAGACCAAACCACTAAGAAAATTGCCATATGAATACAGACAATTCCGCTCGTGGGCATTTGTGTATATTTTTGTACACGTTGAATTATAAATGACTTTTTTCTTTAAGCACTAGATTTAGACCTCTTGTTCAAGATGGCTGATGAAGATATTCACATTTTACTTGTCATACCAACGACTCGTTTCTTTCAAAGTTTCTGTTTGCTATTAAATATTAGGCCTATGCGTACTACCCTTCAGTCATAAGCATAAGCATCTGCTTCTTGCTAAAATTTTTCTGTTTTGTCCACTTTTGGCAGATTTGGTAGAGGGACATTTGGTAGATATTATTAAATGTTTAAAATTGTTTATAATGTGGTTACAAAATAACACTAAGAATCAAAAATGCACAGGCCTGGTATAGGCTCTGCACACAGTTAAAAAAAACGAATTCTTCAAATCAATTTTATTTTGACAACAGTTAATAATAATAATAATCAATCAATTTAAAGTGCATGATGTGCAAATCAAATTACAACGTAGTGCAAGAGATATACATGTTTTGTCATGACATCTGCAAGCAAGTTCGAAAAAGCAGCTCAGCAGAGGTTTTTCACTGCAGTGCTGAGAACTTTGATGTTAATGTTCTTCCTTGAGGTGTCTTCATCCACCCCGATGCTTCACATCTTGGTGCAAGTCCAGATGGAAAAGTGGACCCAAATGAAAAACCTCCCTATGGCCTGGTAGAAATGCCCTAATGTGAAAGCCATTGGTTAGGCATCACAAATTGTGTTTGTTGGGGGCCAAGCGAAAAAAAAAAAAAAAAAAAAATTAATAATAATAATAATAATAATAATAATAATACACACCTACCACTGGCATGCCCAGGGTCTGCTGATGGTCACTGGCATATAGCATGGGGATTCTCTTATGAAATAGGCTAAGGGTGACTATATGAAACTTCTCTAAAAGGCACTACCTTCTCTTGTTTGCATAGCAAGTTTAGGAGTTGTCTGATGTTACTGAGTGTTAAGAAAATGTGGTTGATGTTGCTGGGTAATAAAGAGGAGGAGGATGATGTAACTGGATGAGGAGGAGGATGTTACAGCAGGTATGTAGATGAGGATGATGTTACTAACTGGCTATCCAGCAAAGCTTGAGAGATGTTGAGGCTTCACACCAGTTCTTCCAGCTGCTTTATTTTTTCCAAAGCCTCATGAAGAGCACCTAATTAAAGAGAACAAAGTAATAAAACATTTTAATAGTTTGTGCTAACCATGTTGTGAAAAAACTTTAATATTAATTCTTTTTAAATAACTTAAATCACGACTAACATTTCTTCCTTTCCAGGTTTAACATTAATTCTTGTGTTCTGAGTTAACATTGGAATATGACAAGTCTAGACAGTCAGTCTAAAAATAATAATCTCATAACTGAAGTAATCATAAGACTACATTTAACTTGGTGAATCACTATTACAGGTTTATGCAGATATAAGACATCATAGAACATCACAGTTAGAAGTGGATCCATGCACTTAGTTGGGAACCACTGATCTTAGCCACAGAGAGCAGTATAATGAGGGGCAGACATAAGAAAAAAAAATTTTTATGCATAAAAAATGTTTTTATGCATAGTTAATAATACATTATTAGGCTACTTTGACCATCATAATCTAGGTGACAATCTAGATATTTCATGATATAGTTAATGCGTTTGAGAATGTTTTGAATAACAACCCCCCCTCAAAAATAATGTGTGCATGACGCCCCTGGGCTATACCTGTGTATTATTTGGGGGAAATAAAAAATATATAAAAATCTCTCAAGCACAACATGCTATCCTGCACGCCTTATGTCTTAGCGCTTAAGGTAGGCTTGGATTGAAGCAATTTTTCACATTACGATGCAACACAACCAACCCCACTGCTGAGGTGCCGTAGTATCACTGTTTATCCAGTGGATGGAGCTTCATGCCCACCAATCTGAGCACAGTGGAAAACAGTCATTAAACTCCCATTCACCCACCCATGAGGTCTTACCTATCCAGAAATGTTATTTAGGTTCATTGAGATATTATTATAGTTTTATTACAGTTTTTATTCTGTTTTAATTTTATAATTTATTTTATGTATTCATTTGATTTATTCATTCATTTTTTATTTTACAACATCAAGGTAAACTAAATTAAAATAAGAAATATCTGAAATAAAAAGTTAAACTTTTATATATTTAATTTTAGTTAACATTTATTTTAAGTAACTATTTATTTATATACATTTAAATTAAAATTATATTGATGCAACTTAATTTCATGCCAGGTGTTTCTAATTATCACCAGATGTTAAATAACAAACAAACTGTTAATATTTTTCTATAAGTCTGTGGCTCAATAAAATGATTAGAATATCAATACAGTCAGAGGTACATTAGAGTGGAATGGAGTATTTTATCTGTTCGTTCACTGCTTTATTACATTTTAGACAAGAGCTTGGCTAATGAAAATGCTTTCAGGCTAATTAGCATGTATGAGTGCTTTTTATGAACCTTTTTATGAACCATTCTGCATGTGATTCTCTCACTCCGTCTGTGAGTTAGTGTGCGCTCATGTGAACACATGTGTGAAATGCACCACGTAAATATGCTTTTTAACAGCTCCTGGTCACACACAACTCCAGTGACCACAACAAATACATTTTTAAAAAATGCCTTTCATATTAATGTGCTCCTCTCTTGTTGTCAAGCCTTAACGACATTTTCATCATGTTCTTCCCATCACTGTACTGTATGACTGATGACTGCACAAACACGCTTTCACTTATGATTTGCAGGTCAAATCACAGCTTGGTGTGACCCAAGGGTAACCTACAGCATGGCATGATTATAGCTCTTGCAATGTGAAGGTGCAAAGTGCATCAGTTTGTAACAACTTTCTAGAAAGACAGTGTTAAAAAACAGCTCTTTCCTGAATCTGATCATTTGCACATTGCAATGCAACTAGACAAGCAGAGCAATGAAAGCTAGAAATAAATAAAGATTGATTGTCATTTTTATTCAAATTCATATCAAAATGTTTATTAAGGACTTTCAAGGACTTTTCAATAGATCTATACTGTGGCAAACAAAATCCACCATTTGCTCTCCATTTAAAGGGATAAATCACCTCAACATTAAAATTCTGTCATTGTTTACTCCTCCTGGCTTTTCAAATAACTTACTTTCTTCTGTGGAACACAAAACAAGACTTTTTGATAAGTGTTGTGCAAGACAAAGGTAGGACAAACTAGAAGGATGTTAAACAAAATGGGTCAAAAGTCTGTTTTAAAAGGGGAGTAATGATGCTAAATGCAAATAAAAATTAAAATCCATCATTAAATTTTTTTTTTTTATTATTATTATTTTTAAATTGTATTTCAAACCATCACTTCTGGCCATAATACAAGTCCATAATACATAATAATGTTTTCTCTAGAGAAAAAAGTTCATCCATGTTATCTTCTCACATCAAGATTAAGAGACCTATTTCTTTAAAGCTGTTTTGGACAGTGTTTACTTCTAAATGGTGCTTGATCTGTGCACATTTCTCTCCTAATTCTGACAAAATGACCTTTTCACTGGAGAAACCAATATTAAGGATAGAAGACATGTATTTTAGCAGTGGTTTTCAGAATAAAAATGTCTTGATGGTATTATTTATTACAAACATGCAGCTTTTCTCTTCACAAGATGTTAATTGATTGACTGGAGTCATGTGGATTATTTGCTGATTATTGTGATGTTTTTATCATTCTGACAGCACCCATTCATTGACCCATTGTAAGTGATGTAATGCTAAATTTCTCCAAATCTGTTCAGATGAAGAAACAAACGTGGTCTTGTGGCCTGAGGATGAGTAAATGTCAGCAAATTTAAATTTTGGGGTGAACTGTTCCTTTAAACAAAACCTGTGCTGTAGTACTGTGAATCACCATGGAAATTTCACTAATGCATTATGATGTAGAGGGAAATAAATATTTTAGGAAACACAAGATCTGCTTGTTTTCAAAGATGCATTGTTCATGCAAGCATATATGTCTTTTTTATGCAGTGCTGCATGTAGTTTAAGAGCATAATGTTAGGTGATGTTCAGGCAGCTCGGAGGACTCATGCAGGCGAGATATTTGCGCTCTAGGTGGGTGCTTGAGCTCAAATCACAGCAAGGTGCTGTTTCATTTACAGTCACCCTTTCTATCTTTCTTTCTTTCTTTCTTTCTGCTTCTGTGAACTCTGTCACACACCTGTTTGTGCTCGACTGCTTATGTATGCATGCACACAATTGAGATTACAGAAATGTATCAGTATTATCAGGCATTGTTGTGATACATGTGTTAGATAATTTATCCATGGCATAAGCTTATTACAGTGACACAATAGCTGGAGCAACTATACTGCAATAAGTAAGCAAGTAAATAAATAAAGTCAGGCAGTATTTTTCTTGTTTTCCACCAATATTATCGAAAAATTTCTTGTTACTGTTTTTAATATTTATCTTGTTTTATATAATTAGCTTCTCTTTTGTTGTGCCATTTTGTAAAATAATAACATTTATTATAATTGTTGATGTTAAGAATTAGTTTTATTTATTTTTGCATTGTAAATGTGTTGCTCAAGGGCACAATGGTAATTGGTGCTTGAAACATTCAAACAGACTTTTAATTTTGTTGCTCGTTTGTCCACATAATTGTATTTAAACATGTTTTCAGCAAGACATCCTGTCCTCCATTTTAAAATGAATAATTACAGACTACGATGAACCTCTAATAAACATTAAAGCATCAGTGTATTCAGGGGTTTCAGCGTTCATTTGCCCATCTCTGTCTCTGTGTATCACCAAAGATCTCATTCTACACACTTGGAAAAAGCGAATGGGCTGATTAAGAAACGCAATTACAGAAAGTAAATAACTTCCCAAGATCACATGTGAGTTTACTCTAAAAATGAGACTGGAGGTTGGGACACACACACCTAGACACGAAGATACACACACCCGAGGGAACCCCGTTGCTCCCTACCCCCATAATTACCACTCGCTCTGTTTGTCTGCGATAAACCCAATAGGAAGCAGATTTTGGGTGAAAAATAAGAAATCAAGAATTCCACTTTGCATTAAAGACTAATTATATTCAGTTTACTATGCTTGGGGGTTAGTGGAAGGTTGCGAAATTGATATGTATGTGCGTGTGTGTTTATATCTGTATTTGCATGCACGCTGCCTTGCATACTTACACAGGATTCTACCTTTCCCGTTCTGATTAGTTTTTTAACCTGATGTCTAGCAAATCACACCTTGGTTGTAAAGCAGATTTTGGAATAATTTTCATCATCATTTCATTAACATTCTGGTGTGTGCAAACAAACAGACAGGAAGTTAATTGATGTTTTTGTGCAAGCCACTGATGATCCAGGCCCAAACTTGATAGCAAATTGTGTGAGTCTTGAGTATTTGAGAGTCTCTGGTTGCATGTATACTTGAATAACATCCAATTTTTATGTTTACCATGATTAGCTAGTGAGTTGAGCTCTATAATCTAGTTGTTAAATAAGCCTATAATACCTCAAGATTTCTCCTAACGACTCTGAATTTGATATGCGCTATTCAGTTGCCCAGTATTTATAATTTATATAGGTTTGAGGTTATAGCAACAATACTTAAGTTTGGCATATTAACTTTTTATGCCATCAAATCGTCCACACACTCAAGCTCTAAATACTCCTTATCTTTGCTTGCTTTGTGTTGGCCATAAGAAATTCTGTGAGTTGTTACCTGCCCTAAATCATTATATTAGTGAGCTGTTGACCAGAGAAGCCTATAGAAGCCTTTTCTTCCACATAATGCTTTGGATAATCAGAATTATGAGATATTAATTCATAACCCTTACGAAAAAGAAGTTTAATCAAGTGTGCTATTAGTATACTTCTTTTAAACTATAAACAGGAAAGTATACTTTCAGTCTACTTTTATGTACTTCTCAGAAATATACTTAAAATTACATTTAAGTATACTTGAGTTATACTTAGAAAAAGTCTAAATATATTTGAGCTATACTCCTAGAATCTATGTTTTCATTGTAATATGGTAGGGGGCGCTAGTACACATCTTCTGTACAGAATGTCCAAAAAACACAAGTGAAGAAGAAACCGAAACAACAGATGCTTCCACGTGATCATCAGACATAAAACAGCATCAAACTGTGTAACGTTATGGAATAAAATGTCACCAATGAAGAGGTAATAATGACTGTCAAGCTTTGGGGTGTTGATCGACTACATTTTGATTATCGTTCTGAATCCAATTCATAGTCTTTTTTCAGCTTTTTGTTCAAAATGTTGTTTATATTTCTTTATTTTTTAGTGTTTAAAAAAGAATGCATGAAGGTAGAATAAATTGTTTTTGTTTACAAGCAGATACCCTGCTCTTCCTTTTGATGTTTTGTATGTTCAGATATTCATATAACAAAATATATACAAATTAATAAATAGGGACATAGTAGTATACTTAAAGTATGATGTAAAGTTCACTTAAAGAAAACTTACGAGTATACTTGCAGAATAAACTACTAAACTAGTAGTTTACTGAGACTATACTTCAAAGTGTACAAAACTGCAACTACAAGTATTTAATCAGTAAACTATCAGTATACCTATAAGTTCACTTTTTGTTTAGTTGCAGTACAAGCTAAAAACTTTGATGTAAACTAGTTGTGTACTCAAAGTTTACTACTGTTATACTTAAAGTATACTTAAAAGTAGGCCAATTTAGTCCCAAGGAGTACTGAAATAGTACACTTACAAATATACTACTAGTACACTGATATTTGTATACTTACTACATAAATTATACTTAAAAATATACTTGAACTTTACTTAAGTATACTTAATAAAATAAACTTGAAATATACTACTTTTTGGTAAGGGAATTGTAGTGTAAATGTTGCCATAGTCCTTTAAGGTTGGTGTTATACGTCAGACATGTCTTTAGCAAAACTAATCAAAAGCCTGGTGAGTTGTATGTTTTCACACTCAAAATACTCAAAAAAAATAAAATGCAGCTTTGGACCTTTAAATGACAAACTGATATGTGAATGCATCGTTTGCGGGATTGAAAGTGACAGTGTGTGGAAACATCTGCTCCATGAGAAAAATCTCATGCTGGACTCCGCAGTTAATATATGCTTGTTATGTGCAATCTGAAAAGGTCGCAGAAGAACTTAAACATGAGGCTGAAGTATGTGCCATAACTCAAGTGCTTTGCTTTCAATAAACAATGCAACAACTGTGGTAAATGGAACCTCTTTGCAAAGTGTCACAGATCACACAAAACATCACCAGTCTCAAAGTCGTGATTATCATCCTAAGCGAACTGCAGCACAATTCAGAAACTAATTCTAACCGAGTGAATGAATTGGACACAACTCTGGAGGCCCCTGAGGATACTTTCTATTGTGAGACAGTGGGTGATGTTTCTCAGAAAGGTAAAATATTCACAACACTACATCTGGAACATGGGTCTGACCAATTAAAACTGATAGTGGACACAGGTGCCAAATTTATCGTTACACCTGCCCAACAGCTACATCATTGTGCCCTAAGCTCACATAAACACTGCTGAAAAAGTGAATCTTATTGCATATGGTGGGCAAACTATCAACACTGAGGGCACCACATTATTAGTCTGTGAAGAAGGTCAACTCAGATTCCATGTTGTAGATCGTAATGTTAGACCACTGCTTGCATTGCAAGAACCACAGGTATGGGAATTCAGTGATCTGTTTGACACCAGAGTGCTTTGGCAAACTGCCTGTTGTTTATCACATGCAATTAGATGAGTCAGTAGCGCCCACTGTATGTTCACCCAAAAAAGTGCCCATTGTGACGAAGGAGAAAGTCATGGTAGAGCTCGAGAGAATGACTAAATTGGGCATCATTACCAATTGACTGCTATGGTCGCTGCCAAAAAGAAAGACGGCTCTGTAAGGATATGCATCGATCCAGTGCATCTCAACAAGGTGCACCTGAGACCACATAATCCATTAAAAACTATTAAACAGGTCATAGCTGACATGCCAGCTGCCAAGATTTTCAGCATCCTTGATGCAAAATGCGGATTTTGGCAAATCCCTTTAGATGAGGCATCATCTAAGGTGACCATATTTATGATGCCCTTTGGCAGGTACAGATTCTTGCGTGGCTTATACTATGACTGTGATGCCCAACACCCTTCCACCCTTACAACTGACAGGAAGGATGCAGACAGTTGGTGGTTTTGATAAACTGGCGGTCATACAGGGCCTAATAACTATGTGGTAACCTCTCAGGGCAGACAGTACACAAGAAATCGACGTCTCCTTTTCCATGTTCAAGAGCCTGCACCAACTGAAGGTGTAGGGGACGATTATAGGGACCTTTCACCAGCTTCACCTCCTACAACCCCCCTGTGATCTGCAGTGTTGCCATCTCAGATTGAAGCACCTGCCATTGATGTTGCTGCTGCAATGTCCCAGCCTATAGTGACTCATTCAGGAAGAGTTAGCGGTCCCAAGTATCAGGACCATTTAACTAGTTAAGGACACTTCCTTTAGTAATTCACAATGCTATATGTTACTTATTCCCTAGTTAGTATTGAATATTATGTTTTGTATGTTCAGTTAGTGAGTGTTACTTAAGGGAAGGGATGTAGAGTTGTTATATGTTGCCTTTAAGGTGGGTCATCAGGGGTTAGAGAAATGTGCCTACTTCTACTACGCCCTTAAAATATGTAGGCTACTCTTTTGGTGAGGAAAAAGTACACACTTTTGAGTGTGTAGTAGAAGAGTAGGCAAGTTTGGGACATACTATCATGTCATACTATTGCGTCTTTAAGAGAGCACTCTGTTGCATAGTTACATGCATCCTGCCACTGTAAACTGGCCTGTCAATTATCTTGTCACAGTTAACATCCTAATTTAACTTCCTACTGCATCAGAGAGAAAAGTAGTAGCACGTTGATCTGCCAGCTCTAGGTCTTTATATAGAAAACTCAGAAAAATCCGCCATGTTTGTAGTTTTTTAAAAATGCTTTTTATTCATGTTTGTAGTTTTGAACCGAATACTTCGCCAAAGCGCAATGGATTGTGGGCAAAATTAGCCATTAAAGTGTGCACAGATCCAAACTTCAAAAATCTATTGTACCTGAAATAGCAGACCATCCGGGGACTTTTGGCTTACTTTTTTTCAACATACTATGCTTTGGGACACACTTATTCTAATCTCACATACTATTTAGGATTGATAGTATGAACATTGGGATGCAGGAACAGGCAGACGGTGGTAGAAGTACAGGTAGAGATACAGTAAATAAGCAACATGTTCTGTTGATAATCCTATTCTGCATTGTATCAATTCTTGAGACAATCTACAATAATTATGACATGAAAGGTCAAATTTATTACATAAAAAGTTTAAATTATGAGAAAAGTCAAAATTCACATACTAAGTCATAATTATGAGAGAAAAGTTTGTAATAAGTCATAATTATGAGACTAAAAAAGATCTGAATTATGACATTCAAAGTCATAATTATGAGATACAAATTCGAAATTATGACATTAAGTAACATGAAAATTACTTGTCAGATAAAATGTTATGACCAAAAGTTGACTTTTTATGTCATAAGTATGTCTTTAACTCATAAGTTTGACGTAGAATCTTCAGAATTTAAGAGAAACATATCAGACTATCAAACCTCTCGCTCTAAAGGAGAAACCTCCAAGCAGTCTCACTCCTGCTCTGATTGTTCCTTTTCTGCTCAAAGTTTAAAACAGAAACTTTGCTTTGATATGTACATATCGATTGAGCTGCACTTTTCAGTGTCCACATGCCTTCATCACTGGCTTCATTCTTTATATTCAGTTGTTTTCTGCATGACAACACACAACGCATGCTGTTTATCCTTCTGCATGACTGCACACACACGCACACACACACATTCACATGAAGATTGCTTTGGTCTTCCCTGATGACAAAGGCTCGGCTGCCACCAGTCTCTGACCTATATTTCAGCATTTATTTATGCTCCCTCTTTCCCTCTGTTTGTGTCTCGCTCAATCTCTTTCAGTCTCTCCTCGAATTGCCTGCAGTCCTTGCTGTCCATCTGTCCCCTTAGCAAATACTAATAATAAAACCTAATAGGAAATATTGAAATATAAAGCCTTGGCTATTACATCAAGCAGGGCAAAAATAGATATTTTCATGATATGACAAATAACAATATGAACAGGGTGCCTGTGTGTATTTGTTTGACAGATTTTAATTGAAATATTTCTTAAAATTGCCCCAGACATTATACTATTTAATGTGAAAAACAATATTATGATATTTTAACATAAATCATGCTATTGAGAGGCACTGAAGAGCTTTTCACTTTCATTTGATATGCAAAAACAATCAATCTCAATATCCAACAGGAGAGCAGTCATTATTTACTCGTTAGTCAAGAACTAATGCTGCCTTCCGGTCATGTTGGAATGATCACATTTATGGGATGAACACACATGAATAGCACCAAAATGCCATAAATACCCATGGAAAATACTATGTGAATTAACAAATTATGTTTGAAAATTCACAACTAGTCTGTCCAGAGTGCATTTTATTCCAACCAAAATCACTTGAACACACTTCATGATTTACAAGCTTGTAATAGGAACTTCCCAAGAGGACTTAAATGTAGGATAAGTGTGTGATGAATATCGGAGTTATTATTATAATTGTGCAACGTGTGTCCGTATTTTAAATGAGCACAAGAAGAATAATTCCTGCCAGTGGTGACTAGGTTAGCTTTCATTTAGTTTTTTTGTGAGACAGAGGGATTGTTAACCCACAATTTACAGTGTTCTGGAAGGAAATTTCACATTGATTTGCCTGTTCTGATCAGTCGCAGCAACCCACTTTCTTTGATCTAACTTTTTGCTTATGAGGAATGCAGCAACCCACACAGATATATGTGCTTATGTCAAACACATGCTGAATATGCATCAAAGGTAAGTGTGGCTCAAAGAGGAGGAGAAAGAAACGATTTTATGTTTTCATCTAATTAGCACAAAAAAGCAAGAGATATAAAGAAAGAACAGCGTAGACAAACTAGAAAAGTTTTTTTTAAACATAGTATTAAATATGTCTCAAGTGATCCAATTAACATGCATCTCAAATGCGACTCTTTATTTTTGCTCATCCATCCTATTGTTCTAAAGATACTTTTACATTCTAAATGCTGTGAACATAATTTTTGTTGTAGTTGACTACTGTTAAACTTACTTCAGATGTAAAGTCTATGTTATTGCATGTTGAATTTAACCAGAAAAATCTTGTTTTAGTACTGTGGATGATTGACAGGTCTGTAGGCGGTTCTTTGCTGCTGTCCTGCACACATCAGGAAGCGTTCATTTTTTTACACACCAAATGCTACATGAATGGATGTTTTTGACTACCTCTGAATGTGCTTTGAGTGATCTGATCTGATTTGTGCAGTGCTCTTGTGAATGCATGTGGCCACATGGGACTTAATACATCCCAGACAACATAATACATTTAGGATAAAGGATGCAAAAAATTAGTAGAGGCTCAACACTGTGAACTCTGGAAAAAAATGAGGTGGTTTTTCCGAAGAATGGTTTTCCATCCAGAATCTTAAATATCTGATTTCATACTTGGTTCTCCCAGGTGAGGAGGAACCATGTGAGCATCACCATGACAACAGCTCCCAAACAGCAGCTGCAGGAAGATTGGGATGCAGCTGTTGAATTTAAGGGAAACATTTTAAACACGACAACTCATAAATGTCTAGGGCAATGATCTGTCACTATATGCTTGTATTTGCACTTGTGATAAACAGACCAGGTACTCTTACATCATTCTTAAGATAAAAGAGAACATTCACCATCACGAATGTAATCAGTTTCATCTCCAAACTAAATCCTTTACCAGATCCATCAGCGTGCTTTTCCCTTCAGACAGGCATTCCATTATGCTTCAAGAATACCAAAAGAAATAGATATAGAACCAATAGAAAATTGAAATGAATAGTTCTTCATGATCTTTCTTGAAGAGACATTTCTGAGATGCTCATTCCACAGAGCTTGATTCAGTCGTCTAAAATGATTGATTTTATTTACAGTTTCACTTAGACTTGGCTTGGAGTTTGGCTGTATACTATAAATTGCCAAAAATACTTAAAGGAATAGTTTATTCCAATTAAACATTTGCCCTCATGTTCTTCCATACCTGTAAGAATATATTTTCTCTGCTGATTGCAAAAGAAATATATTTTGAACAATGCATGTAACCAAACATTAGCCACTGACTTCTGTGTTTTTTTTTTTTTTTTTTCTCCATACTATGAAAGTCAATGGCAACTAGCAAATGTTTGGTTAACAACATTATCAAAATATCTTCTTTTGTGTTCAACAGAAGAAAGAAACTTATACGAGGGTCAGTAAATAGTGACAGAACTGTCATTTTTTTGGTGAACTATACCTTTAAAGTTAACATGAAATGGCATTCACACCTTATTTTTCTGTCAGATGTATCACGTGTGAAACATCTGACAGACGTCTTTAAGATGTCAATTTTACATACATTCTAAATCATAAACATTGTAAAACATCTGATAAATGTCTATTTGACATCTGACAGGAAACGTCCTATAGAGGTCTTGCAGATGAGCAAACACTCTAAAAAACGTCAAATAGACATCTCCGTGATGTATATGTGCTATCAGGGTTATGTATGTAAATTTCTCTAATGATATTTTAGCACTCATGTCACGTGTTTGTAGTCTGTTTACTTGTTAACTAGAAGATCGCTGGATGAAGTGGAGGTTTATCTACGATCAACTGAAACGAGTTCTAGCGTTCGCCAGCGATGAAGACCATTCTCAACACCTCTGCTGGTGTTGTACTGCAGGTACAAAATATTTTTCTAGTATCAACAAGACAGTACAGATACTGTGTCATTGCATGATTTTTTGGACATGTACCTTGGAGAAGGCTACTATACATATAAATGTAGTATTTATTGTTTATTGAAAGGTTTGGGATGGCGTACGTTTATGTATTTTTACAGCAGTTAAGCCTGTTTCATTTTGCGGAATGATTTCATACACTGATAAAAATGATTTTTTGGTGAAGTAAACACTACATAAAAACAAATGTAATTTCTACATTAAATAATTTAGTTCAGGCAAGAATTAAAAAATTAAAGTAAATTCTATATTAGTACTCATTTAAGCTTGTAGAAATTAAAGTTTGAACTTATAAGTATATTTTACTTGGAATTGTTTGTTATGTTTACAAGGATTCTTTAAGTAAATGTCAAAGTTATGATCCCATTTTTCCCATCATGCACTGGGGCATGAATAATTTAAAAGGTTAAATTTGTCACTGTTTTTTAGTTATATTTACACTGTTTTATGGTTGCTTTTGTTGTTAGGTTTAGTAATTTACTGTTTTGTGACATCTGGAGTTGATTTTCTACTCAAAATGACCCATTCTTACTCAAACACTATCCACTGATTGTCACCGTCATTGTGTATGGTGTATGGTGTACCAAGTATTGAGGTCTCTGTGTTCATTTGGGTAACAATTCTTTTGAGTGGATATATTATCTTAAAAGGATAATAAGCTGTCTACTTGCTTATGTACATGTTTGTAAGTGAATCACATGCTTTAATAGCATGGTTGTTTCCCAGTACTACATTGTTTGAGTAAAGTTTAGAAGCCATGACTGAGTGAAATGTAATTAGTTATTGCAGATTTAACTTAAAATAATCAAGTAAAAATTACTCAAACTCTAACTGGCCATGTTAAATTTACTTATTTCCTTTGCTAATTTTACCTAACTTAGCCAAGTAGATTTTACTTAATTCAGTACTTACATTTTACTTAAAATTTATTTGTGCAAAAACTTGCCAAATAAAAATTAAGTAAATTTTTTTCAGTGTAGAATACACATGTTGCAATCAACAATCCTTATTTTTATGAAATCAGTTTTACATTTTTTTTTTTTACATTTTGTTACAGTGAACTCCAACTCCAAATATTTCATATCAATGTATTTGACACTGTAACTGTCACTGTATATTTGCAAAGCGCTTTTGCAAACATGTCAATCACCAAATTCCTGCAATGAGTGCTGAAGATTACTTCAATGAGCACAGGACAACAAAATGGCCTGAGTAAGCATCTTCAAAACAGCTTCTTAGAGAATCGCTGATCAGCTGCAGCAGAGGAGAGAATGGGAAAACAAGAGCCCCACCACAACTTTTCCTTCCTAGTTGAAAACCCCGTCAAGTCGTGAATGCATATTTATAGAAAACTCTTTATTCAGGCTTTCTGCTGTGATAGCATTCTGAATTATAGATGTGATACGATGCATTCAACAGGGAACGTTAACCTCCTCTTTTCGGAGTGAAGTGTAAATATTTAGAAGAATACGATCCAGTATTCTCTGGAATGTTGTAAAGACCAAAGTGAAATGGAAACACAGGCAGTGTTATGTTTGACAGCATGTGTGCGTTGTTGCCGTACCATTGATCAACTGATATTTTATATCTTTTGAATTCTGACAGAAAAGAAGATTGTTACATAAAATTGGGCCATCAGCCAGCCTTTAAGAAAATTCTATAATGAACTTATAAAATAAAAGTCCTCAAAGTTAGGCCTTGATATACTTCAAACAAACTGAGGAATGACCATCTGTGATATTTTGAACAAAATCTTCCCAAAATGAAAATTTGGTGTTCATCTCAGTGGTTCAAAATGACTTGCCAGTGCAAACATTCTGGAAAAATTAATGCTGTTGTTGCTCTGTTATTTTAAATGTGTTTACTCTTGAACGAAAAAGAAAAAATAACTTCCCCTTTACTGTGCTTCTGGGAAGGTCAGAGATTAGCTGATTTAAAGTATAAAATCAATTAAAAAAAGATTTATCTTCTTAAAATACTTAATTTGAAAATAGGGAGTTTTAATCAAAAATACAATAAAATGAGTGTGTCCAAACCCAAAGGCATTCCAAGGCTTAAGAAGACAGCAAATATTTAATGACTACAATGCTTACTTCTTGGCAGAAATGGAATGGAAAAGATTTTTCTTTTTTTTTAACCAACTGCTGAGCCACACATGCAGGATTGTGGAATTTCATCAGCAGTAAAGGATACATCTTATAAATATGACCTTAGGCAAATATTGCAATCGAACATGCCTTGAAGCCTTCCTTCCGTCTTTGAAAAACACGGCCAGCCAAGACAAGTTAGTTGTGTATGGATCCTGGACAGTGTTCTATACATCTCCCTCTGTCGTTTGATCATCTGTAGCATGCTATGGCACACCCACACACGGAGCCTCATCTGGATTCACACAGGCACAAGATTTTGGAACTATGTCAAAAATCAAAAGAATATTTAAAGTGCTTGAGATGCTGCTGATGAGTGCAGTTCGGATTTATGCCTTCATTCAAAGACAAATAATTTTGCCAGTCTCTGCTCCTTTGAATCTTTTAAAAAAGGAAAGCAACCCAGTAGGGGGGCAGGAAACAATTTGGGGAAAAAATTAGGTTGCAGGAAAATGTTGAGATTTGTGTAAGCTATTATGTGATTTGCAATGTAAGAAACTTCTCCAATAATGTGGCCTTTGTCAGAAACTGAAAATTGAGTTGATGACCTTCTGGAATTATACATCCTGCTTTATGTTAAACAAAAAAACAGTGAGTTGACCTTCTTGTGAAGTTGGTATATTAATGCCATACTCACTTTCTTTATTGAAATATCTGTGCGTTCGGGATCGTTGCTATTTGGCCTGACCCACATTTTGTTAGGCTTTAGTTCATAGAGATGCACTGACATTCTCCTGTGTAATTGGCTTCTACAGTGTACCATTCATTATTTCTGCAAACTATGATGCTTGCAGCATATTTTGCGGTTGGAATGAGGTTCATTTTTAAACATCCACTTAGTTATATATGCTAAAATGAACATTTAATTAGTTAATGCATTTGAGTGTTTGTGTCGTAGTACAACAGGTTTGGAGTGATTTTAGTTGCTAAACAGAGCATACTGTATATCAGCAATGCCACAGAAGAATTAATTCTTAAGAGTGCATGGAACCTTTCCAATACATAGCAGTTTCTTTGTAGTGGAAAAAGTTCTTCAGATTTTTTAAATGTTCTTTACACAAAGAAAAATAATAATTGTTTACTGAAAGGTTTTTTGGGGAACTCAAGATGGTTCTTGTGGCATTGCTGCAAAAACCTCCTTTGGAAATGTATTTTTAAATAGTGTAGCTTAGATTTTATATATATATATATATATATATATATAGAACTCAACAGAACTACAGACATTGTATTATAGGAACATTGGCTTTTATAAACCAATTTATGTACTGTAGCAAACTTTTCACCCTTTTTTTGAAGAAAAATGCAGCAATAGTTATTCAAACAACACATTCTATTTATCCATTCTCTGTTGTCCATATCCACATTCTAAATCCTGATGATTTGAGCTACACTTCTGTGTAAATTAATTTCCATTTCAATCTAAATGTGATCTCGCTGTAGGTTACATTTCACTATTGTATAATTTATGGTAATTATTAAAAGGAACAGTCAAAGTACTAAATTAACCCAGAAAGCAGTGTTTCTGTATAAAGCTACAGTGTCAGTGTTACACTGCTGCTTTGCTAACATACCTCTTGTATGAATGGCAAGATCCTTGGAATGGAAACGTTTGTGTCCATTTCTGATTTCCAAATGGTGCCCTTAGCCCTTGCGGTCCTGCTTTAAGTCCACTCTTGGCCACATGGGCTGTTGGATCATGGTCCACTTTGCACACTCTTCACAAAAAGAGGCATCAAGGGCGAATCATAGCAGTAAAGGTGGCTTTTATGAGCAGTTGCTGAATCATAAAATGACAAATGAGACCCTACGGTTTTGTGGACTAGAGCAGAAGAGTAAAGTTCACATTAAGTGCATAATTTGGGAAAGGGCCATTGTTTTAACTTTCTCAAACTGTCCCTTTCATTGAGCCGATCAGGAAATGGTTTATAAACTTTTTAGAGGTGTCATTTTAATATTTTACTTTAAAGCAGTAGTTCACCCAAAAATGAAAATTTGATGAAAAATTACTTAACCTCAGGTCATCCACAATGTAGATGACTTTGTTTCTTGTTTCTGAATAGATTTGGAGAAATTTAGCGTTACATAACTTGTTACCGATGGATTCTCTACAGTGAATGGGTGCCGTCAGAATGAGAGTCTAAAAATTTTTTTTGTGATGTTTTATAAACAAATTTCGGGAGGAGCACGCACAGATAATTAACACGGCCAGTTCATCATTAGTGATCACACCATTTATCCAATCAGCACAAGAGGAAACTCCTATAAATTATCAAGTACATCCTACCTTCGTTATCTCTTGACTTTCAGCATCCCTCCGCCACCCGACTCCGCACCTTCAGCCAGTTTCTACCCCAGCACGGCGAGATGCACTCTGGGAGCGCTTTAACATCTGCTAAAAACATCAAAATATTTGTTTAGAAATGTTATCACATGTAAACGGTGCTTAATCTGTGCATATTTTTCTTCCGATTTAGATAAGACAACTTTTGGATAGGCAATTCATATTTTTAGCCAGAAGCAATGTTTTGAAGTTAAAAACATCTTGATAGATTAATTTATTACAAAATTTGCTTCAAGATGTTAACTGATTGACTGGAGTTGTATGGATTATTGTGATATTTTTATGAGCTGTTTGGACTCTCATTCTGACGGCACCCATTCACTGCAGAGGATGCATTGGTGAAGTGAGGTAATGCTAGATTTCTCCAAATCTATTCTGATGAAAAAAACAACTGATCTACAGTAAATTTTCACTTTTGATTGAACTATTCCTTTAATGTAATTTATTATTATGAATGGTTTAGTTATAATGAAGTCTACTTGAGACAGTTTGTCAAACTTGAATGCAAAATAGATTTCTGTGTACTGACTGCCTTCAATTCTATTATAAATATATCGGCTTCTAAACCCACTTTTTACTACATGATTTACTAGTCTGCCAAAATAACGTGATGACTTGTCTCCATTTGAGGTTTATTCTCAGCAGATATTGATATATGATTAATTGCAAATTATTAAATTAATTCACCTCAGTCACGTGCAGTTAAAGTTTTGAATCGATTGACGGCCTTAATACATTTAACTTTTCTGTTTATTTGATTATTCAGACCCCTTTCAGTTCTTAAAACTAGGTTTCTGTTGTCCTACCTCTGTATGAGCACTTTTTAAATGAGCACTTTTCACACTTCAGCCCCATGATCAAGTCAAAGTCATACTCTGATATTTCACAGGTTTGTGATAAATGAGTGGACGGCAGTGTGCTTCTCAGACAGTCTGTCGAGAGGGTAGAACGAAGACCCCTGGAGAGACTTGTGAAATACTAATGAGCAGGGAGACTTTCAAAATACAAAAGCAGAGGCAGACAGACTTGAGCTGGAGGGGCGAATGGGAAAGACAGGGAAGAACAGGGCGGAGGAGAGGCTGCTGGAGAGCTTTCTTAAAAAACCCCATTCATCATACAGGCAGTATGCTTCAGTTCAGTAAACAGAAAGGCGAGTGTGTTTTCGTGAGGCTGTATGTGTATTATGTGTTTGCATGCGTGTGCATGTGAATGCATGTGACACGGAGAGTGATGAATGGGATGATTTGCATGGAAATGTTTTGCCGTGGATCCAAGCTCAGTATGCAGCTGGTGCTGTTCATTGCTCACCTGTTGTTTTTGTTGTGACTGGCCTGTGCCCTCTGATTAAATGTATGTAGGCCAGTTTCAGCAAACACTTACTGATAATATGTATATTATGGCAAACTTTAAGATAAATAAGTGTCTGTTTTTTATAATATCTAAAGAAAATAGTTTTGTTTTGCTGTTTGTCACTGAGGCAGAATCAATGCATTTCTTAACTGTTTGCTTAAAATCAAGTATATTAGACTAGCAATTCTAGCATTCCTGTAGCTCAACTGGTAGATTATGGCACTATAAATGTCAAAGTAATGGTTTCAGTTCCCAGGAAATGCAACATGTACATGATCTAAAAGTCTATGACAGAAAGCTCCAGACTGTGCTCTTGAAGAACTTTGGCAATTTTTGCTACAAAAGTATATTTTTTGCTAGGAAATATACTTAATTCCTATAATATTGTGGCCCCTCACAACACAACACACACACACACACACACACACACACACAAACAAACAAAGAAACAATAATATGAAAATTTACATAAAATAAACACTGGGCTATACACTCACTATGATACATATCATCCTACATATAACTTTGAAAGACAAGCATTACAGTTATTAATACTTTTATTAAGCAAGGATGCATTAAATTGATCAAAAGTGAGAGTAAAGACTTTATTTATAAATTATTATTATTTATAAATTAGTTATTTTATTTGTTTGAAAAATCTCAAAACTTCATTTTTTTGAGCACTGAATCAGTATATTAGAATGATTTCTGAAGAATCATTCTACTTTTTCAAGAATTTTCATGAAAATTCAGATTTGTGTACATTTCAGATTACTGCTTAAAAAACTGCTTATTTATATTGTAATAATATTACACAATATTACTGTATTTTTAATATTTTTTTTAACTCTCCAGTTCAGCTGGTGGCAGTAATGCATCAAAATCCTATGAACTCAAGAAGACAACAGACTCTCGATGTAAGTGAAGTGATTATATGCTAATGAAATATTTTTGGATGTGCATTGTGTCAGTATTTTTATGAGGTTTTGTATAATAATAATATGTGTGTGGCTCTGCGAGATGTCTAGGAGCAACTATTTCTTCTGCTTGGGAGTATTTCCATTGTGTTGTGGCCTTTTGTTTGCTTTGTACATTTCATTGTGTTGTGCTGCTATGGCCCACCAATCATTGATTTCTCAGTGTAGGTATTTTCTGTTTTGTTTGGAGGAAAAACTCACCAAATGACAAAAGTTTGGGACAGCTTGCTATATAAGTTGTCCCAGAGCGCCATTTCATCAGAATCTTCTCCTGATGAGATGGTCTCGTCGCTGACTCTGCAAGAAGCCGAAGAAAAGAAGCTTACCTGCTCTACGCTGCTCTTCACTGCTCCCGCCGTCAAATCCAGCCCCGGCAGTGGACGATTTCCCCTGCGGCCATCCGGCTAGGAAAAAAGAGCAAATTTCCAAGCGCGTTGTTTCAAATGTCACTTCGCGAGTGTAGTCGGATGGGTCGCATGTCTGGGGCGTCGCCCACGCAGAGGCTGCACTCGCTGGGGCTTGTCCCACTGAGAGGAAATGAACCTTGCTCGCTTTTGCTCACGGATTGCCTTTTTTCACAAAGGCGATCCTCCCCGCTCTGTTCCCCCGTCTCCTTGGAGGAAGAAGCAGCGGAAAAGCGGGGGGGTCTGTCTCGGGCATGAGCGGTGCTGCGTCGGCCCAGCGCCCGCGCACTCTGCTCTCCCCGCAGCGCATCACGCCGCCGGTGTGCTTCACATGCGAGGATCAGCGCCCCTTGTTGGACGCAAGTGGCCTGGTTTCCTTCGGCACGTCTGAGGAGGAGACCATGTCTTTGATGGCATCTGACGCTGACGAGTGGGTGTGTTCCGGCAAAGAGCCCGAAGCTCCCCCTCTATCTCAGTCTGCGCGTGCTGTGGAGGAACTAGGCCTGGTGTGGTCGGCCCCGGAAAAGCCCGCCCCCGGCCTCCTCGACGAGTGGTTCCTCAAGAATCATCGTCAGCCTTCCTCACGACAGCGACCTGCGAACCTGGCGAGCTCCTTACTTGGCGCGTTTGGACCCCTCTACTGCAGCAGCTCTCACCACTGTTGACGGCGCTGAGGAAAAAGCTCCCAATTACAAGCTCCCTCCTCTCGAGGAGGCGGTGGTTGCACACCTGCTTCCACCGACAAGCCATGGACTGAAGATGGCAACACATCCTTCAAAGCCCTGCAGGATGACGTCAGCGCTCGCCAACAGAGCCTATGCAGCGGAGTATGTCCATGCTCCAAGTGTTTCAGGCCAAACTTCTCCGTGACTTGGACGAGTCTGATCGACTCCCAATGAGAGTCACTAATACCATTTTAGAGGCTAGAGCTCTGTCCACACGGCGCCTCTATGCCCTTAAGTGGTCAGTCTTCAGCGACTGGTGTTCAGCACGTAATCAGAATCCGATTTCATGTGACTCTATATTTCCGATTTCTATAAGAGCTGCTGGAGAAGGGGCGCACCCCTTCCACACTCAATGTCTATATGGCAGCCATCGTGGCGAATCACTCTTCCGAGGCTGGCCGGACTATTGGCAGAAATTAGTTGGTTGTTAAGTTTCTTAGAGGTGCTCGGCGGTTAAATCCTCCTTGCCCTAAGACTGTACCGATCTGGGACTTAGCTATAGTCCTCGGGGCCCTCAAGGGCCCTCCCTTTGAGCCGCTTCAAACAGCTGGCTTAAGGGTCATGACGCTCAAAACCGCTCTGCTTTTGGCCCTAGCCTCTGTCAAGGCGAGTGGGTGACTTGCAAGCTCTGTCTGTCAGTGCTTCCTTTCTTGAGTTCGGACCCAATGACTGTAAGGTCGTTCTTCAGCCGTGAAGCATCTATGTAACGAAGGTACTCACAGCTCCTTCCAGAGCCCAGGTTATCTCCCTTCTAGCCCTCCCTGCAACGGACGGTGATCAGGGGCCTAACTTGCTATGCCCAGTTTGGGCAATGCGAGTATACTTTGAGCATTCTAAGTCATTTAGACAGACAGAACAGCTCTTTGTGTGCTTAGGAGGCCGCTCTAAAGGTCTGCCGGTCACAAAGCAAAGGCTATCTCATTGGATAGTAGAGGCTATCGCCCTAGCCTATGCCTCAGCGGGCGTACAGTGCCCTATAGGTGTGAGGGCCCACTCCACAAGAAGAATGGCCTCCTCCTGGGCCTGGTCCAGCGGAATCTCTATTGGGAAGATTTGTGCGGCCACCGGCTGGTCGTCGCTGTCTACCTCTATTAGATTCTACAGTTTGGACGTCCCTGCCCTGCAGACACAGGTACTATCTGCTTAATGCTAATTTTTTTCCCCCTTCGGGCGAGAAAGGCTTATGACAAGCAGACGCCAGATCCCACTCGGGTCCCTTTATAGCTCGGACTCACGGGGCACACACTGAGTGTGCCTGAGCTGAGCTTACGGAGCAGTCTTAGTTCTGCTTCTGTTAATAGCACGGTGTTACTGGATGCATCCCCCAAAGCAGTCGTCAATGACGATGCAACGGGAGTTACCTTTCGATAGGGAACGCTCCGGTTACTCACGTAACCTCGGTTCGATGAGATAAGGGAACGAGCGTTGCGTAACTGGCCGTGCTGTAGCTGCACGCAAATCGATGGCTGTCGCTTCAGTCGTTGATTGTGATGAAATTGCGCTCTGGTCTGACTTATATAGCAACCAATCTGGCTTCAGTAACAGAGTAAACAGGAGTTTCCCTAAAGCAGTCGTCAATGACGATGCAACGCTCGTTCCCATATCTCAGGAAACCGAGGTTACGTGAGTAACCGGAGCATTATTGTTATAACATTTTACCTTTATTGAATTCCAAGAAAGACACAATTGCAAGTTATATGTAAAAAAAATAAATAAATAAACAAATAATAATCTGTATTATCAGGGTTGTATTGTTTTTGGGTTTTGTTTCAGGAAAGCTTTTCATGTATTTCCATGGTGTTGTTTGTGATTTTTTTTTTTACCAGCAATTCACATTGTAGTGGTGTAAATAAATAGGGATTTGCGCATCTACTGAAAAGGTGTCTCTGAAACCATGCTTGAATTTCCACACGTTTCTTTATAAGTTCACTGATTGACTGATAAGGTTAGAAAGAACCGCATTCTAAAGGGCCCTTGAGTGAAGTCCTATTACTCACTGACAGTTCTATTACAGGGCTTTTTCTTCAGTGATGGAGGTATTACCTGTTTGAAAAGTGTTGCTTCACTGGTCATTGTGTGATGACATTGCCTTTTCAGTGTGGCTGCTACTTTTGTGTATGAACAACATGATCGTGTCTTCCCCACATCAGATAAGGATGTGATTTCAAATGAAATGCCGGATCTGTCTCGAGGGACAAAAGTAGTTATATTCCTGGGACAAATTTCATTCCTGCCACTCCGTTAATAGTAATCTCCTCAGTCACCTCTCTAGATGACATGATGAAAATATGTGTGTGTCTATGTGTGTGTGTGTGTGCGTGCGTGTGAGGGTGGAAAATGATTTCTTCAGCTGAGTGGACAGGATCTGGTTGAGTCATTGCTGGCTGAAGGTGTGTGTCACTGTCACCTCACCGCACAACAGTGTCCTCCAAACACCTCATCAACCCAGAGATGGATGCTGTCCACTGTGACTCCCTGTAACTGTCGCCCGTGGGGTGAGTGTGTAATTTTTGTGTGTGTATGTAGGTTTGTGCACTATTCAGAAATGGATTCAGAATACCTTTAAATTCCAATTAAATGCCAGTAAATAAAGATAGATAACGGAATACAGAATTACAATCAATTAACAATCAATTTTCAGTTTTTTTTTTTTTTTTAATTTAAGAATTCTCATTTCTAATATCATACACACATCATACAATTTAAGAAACATTATATTAGTAATCAGTGTTTGAAATGTATCCTATAAACATTTGTATTGATTTAATCTATATTTAATTATAGTTCATAACTTAAATTAAATTTCATTTTTTTAATTTAATTTCCCCCAAATTTACCTCAAACTCATGTTTATTTTTTATTGATTACACATTCATTTAATTTATTTTAGAAATTAATTTTCATAACATTTAATATATTTTTATTATGCACTTTTAATATACTTTTATAAATTAATTGTGGTGACAAAATTAATGTCATTACGTAGCCCTACATCTTCAAAATATTACATATTACAAAATAAAAAAATAAATATATATAAAATTATCCTCGCTTATCCAAAAACAAACTCCAGCATATTCAGTTGTCAGACACGACTGGAACTTCAAATGGGACTGGCTTCAATGGTCAGATGAACACTCAAGATGGATTTGGTGAACACAGAGATAAAAAAGTGCCCCATGTGTACAATGAAATATACTGCTGTATCTTTAATGTTGTGGGCCTATTTTTCTGTGGAGGTCCTGGACATCTTTTTTAGATACATGGCATCATGGATTCAATTAAATACCAACATATAAAAAATGAAAAACTGACTGTCCATGCTAGAAATCGTATAATGGGCTGTGATTGGGTCTTCCAACAGGACAATGATATACAAACAAACATCAAAACCAAAACAAAAATGGGTCACTGACAACAAAACCAAGCTTCTGCTATGGCTATTCCAGTCCTATTTTCCCTATAGAAAATGAATGGGGTGAACTGAGGAGAAGAAGCACCAACATGGAGCTGGGAATATAAAGGGTCTGGAGTGATTCTGGATTAAGGAATGGTCTCTGATCTCTTGTCAGGTGTTCTCCAAACTTATCAGGCATTATAGGTGAAGATTCAGAGCTGTTATCTTGACAAAAGGAGGTTGCAAAAAGTATTGAATAAAAGGGTATGATTAATTGTGGCCAATGTGTATTAGAGAAAAACATTTATTTCATAATGAGATTTTTCTCCCATTTTAAATTCTTATTATCCAATGAAAGGTTAGATTTTTGTAAATTTTTTAAAATAAAGATCAAAAGGATTAATGATACAGATTTACTTTCACAGCCACCTTTGATCATATTTACCCAGGGTATGAATAATTTTGCGCACAACTAATACACACACACACACACACACACACACACACACAGACAGAGTATATATATATATATATATATATAGTTTCAATGCACTTAGAAAAATGTCAAAAGTTCTGATATGACAAAAATAAGTATTCAAAATATATCATTTAATTTATTATTTGTATCAAGATTTGGCATAAAATTGTGCCTTCAGAATCATTCATACATGCAAAAATCAGCTGAGAACTAAACAAAAGTAGTAACCCATCTCAGAGGAAGATATGAATCTTGTTTCTGTGGCAATTCTTTACCTTACAAATACTTATCAGAATGAAAAATTAAATGAAATGTGTTGATGCTGGAGCAAAGCAGGTGCTATTTTTGAAAACAGCACCCTAAAATTATTAAAAAGCATTGATTTCATTCGGCAAATATTATGCAGGGCTGTGTTATTTATATTTTGTCATGACAAATTGTAGGACTAAAGAAATACCTTGTGTGGCTGTTTATTTTAATTAAAGGGTTGGAACAACATGAGATTGAGTAAATTATTACAAACATTTAGTTTTTTGGTTGAACCTTCCATTTAATTAGTCTAAATGGTTTTGTTTTTTTTCTGGTTTTGTATGCAGTATGCATCAGAGGCTCAGTAAACGGACTCAGGGTGGTACATGGGCGTACCGTCTGAGGCTGAGATTATTGTTAACTCCTCTGCTTTATCCCTTTAACTTCATTGCAGTAAGAGATATCCAACCTTGAAAGGACATATTCTGAATGCTCAAAGTAAGACAATGCTTTTTGAATTTCAATACTTTTGAAAGACAGAACATTTCTCAGCTTTCAGGATTGATTTGGTTAGAAAGTAAAAGATCTCGCCATAATACTTTTTATTAAGGTGGAAGCGCACAGTAGAAGTGAAGTCATTGAGCTCTTCTTAAATGGAACCACTAAAAGCTTGACAGGGGCTTCTTGTCATTGCTGGACGGGACATACATCTCGTCAAGGACTTTCATATAAAAGAAGTATGTTGTAATGTCCTGTTTGTCCTTCTTCTCTCACCTTCCCTTCACACATACCAACCCATGTAAACACAAACACACACAAATATACAAGCACACACATTTAGACTTGAATTTTAATTTCGATCATATTTATTTCTATAATATTAAACCGTTTTAAAGATGCTAATTATATTAGAACACAAAAGGTGAATTTCTAATAATTTCATTACTTTGGTCTGAGCAGAAGATGCTATTTTTACCCTGTGTTTGTAACTTCAAATATATATATATATATAAGTCAATTTATTAATGCATTTTGTAGTTTTTTTAAATTTAAATTTTTTAACAAATCCTTTTCGGGGGGTGGAAGGGTATTTTAATTCACTCAGTGTAATCAATTTATTAATTATTTAACTTATTATTATATTTATGTCTCTCTATCAGCTTTATTTTAGTATCACTATACTTTTATAGTTTGTTGTGTTTGCTAATATTTTGAATTCGTTTTTATTTTAATACAGTATTTTCTTGCTTCACTTTCATTTTTAAATGTATGGTATTTTATTGTGAGTACCTTTTATATATTTTTTATTTGTTGTTTTAGTTTTAATTGTTTAATTGAAATGTTGCTTTGTTTTTCATTGCAGCTATTTAAATATCCCCCCTCTGCTCTGTAATTGGAAGTCATTATGTGTTTACACTCTTAGCGCCCTCTTGTGAAGCCAGAAGTTCCAAAAATCTGAAAATTAAGACTTCATGTAAAGCATTATAAGTTGCTCTCTCCGGGCCTTTGCTTCTGGAGACCATGTGCAAATTGAATACTTCCACGATTTTCCATCTTAGACACCTAACAGCAGTCCCCAAGAGACTGTATATTCATGCACACTCAGAGCTGTGTAACATGAAATAGCAGGGAAAAAAACTTTCCTTTTGATGATAAGAGGATGAGAAGTTAAAAAAGAGACCATTTAGTTGGAGAACCCCTCTTCTTCAGCATAATATGCCTTCTAAAACAAGAGCAATGTTTACCTGCAGGCTGTATATGTGCAGTATGTTATTGTATGTGTGTGCGTGTGACATTTCTTTCATCTTTTACATCACAGTCCTCAGCATCATTTGTCATCAGCTTTTGTTTTGTTCTTATTGCACCTGAGGGATGAGTGGAAAAGAGATACTAGGAGAATCCACGGAGGGAGGGAGCGAGGGGGACCTTTGACATTTTGCTAATTCAACAACACAGAGGGGAAGTGTTTGAACATCATAGTCACTGCCTAGAGCAGAGTTAGCGGATAAGATACAAGTCGGCAGCACGGGAGGGAGGTAAAGTGGGATATAACGAGAGAGAGGGGCATTGTGTGTGTGTGTGAGAGAGAGAGACAGTGGCATGCAAGACTGTTAGATTGGGTATGGGGAGATTGTGTGGGATTTTTCACAGTGTGATGAAAGAAAAAAAAAAAACAACAAAAAAACAAATGGATTAGGGTCAGAGATGACTGGAACCGAACTCAACCTGTCACACATAGATTATTATTAACAATAATAATAGTAATCGCTAATCCCTCAGCATGAATTACACTATACCGCTCATTGTTTTAGCCAGGAATTATAGCAGAGAGGATTATTTCATAGTATTGTCATGACCGTGAAAACAGTTTTAAGCAATGAAATTCATTAAACTGAAACTTCATTAGCCACGTGTTGGAAGAGGGCAGTCTTGAAGTCTGTCATTTTCTGTGCTGTCTGTAAGAATATGTCAAAAGAGTTCCTTGAGAATAATGTACAAAAACCTTTTAATATATACACTACAAGTCGGTAAGATTTTTAAACGTTTTCGAAAGATGTGTCTTATACTAAACAAGGGTGCATTTATTTGATCAAAATACATTAAAACAGTAATATTGTGAAATATTATTAATTAAAATAACTGTTTCTATTTTAATATATTTTCATGATGGGAAAGCTGAATTATCAGCAATCATTAATCCAAGATTTAATGTCACATGATCCTTTAGAAATGTAAAAAAAAAAAAAAAACTTGTGCTGTTTTGTATTTGCATTTTTTTTTAATTTTTGCATAGCATTCTTTGATGGATAGAAAGTAAAAAACAAACAACAACAACAACAACAACAACAACAAAAAAACAATAATTTGAAATAAAAATCTTTTGTAATGATAAAAACATTTCTTACTAACCCCAAACTTTGGAACAGTAATGCATTTTACTCTCTCTCTATATATATACTTTTATGTATTTATTTTAAATATTATTTGAATGTTAACGGAATATTATTAGAATTGCCCACATTTCAAGATGAAAAAGTGTATCTGCATTATTCTTTTAATATTTACTTTTTTTTCCCTCAATTTTTATTTTCCTTTATTTTATGAGTTATTTTATTTCATGGCCTTTTATTGTTGTTTTTTTGTTTTGTTTTTTTAAACATGTTTTCCATATTATGGGCTTTTATTGGCTTTTTATTTTATTTTATTTTGATGGTTTTTTTTTTTTTTTTTTTTTTTTTTACTTTATGAGCTTGTTGTTTAATTTTATTCTATATAATTTAATTTAATTATTTTATTTTGTCTTTTATGTGTGTATGTGTCTTTACTGCTGCAGTATGGCTCTATTTACAACTTATATAATGCACGACATAATATGTGGATTCCTTTTTACTTTTTGTATTTTCTACATAATTGCATAACATCTTTTTAAAGAATTGAAGTCAGAGTTCACCAGATAGACAACACTACAATGTGACAACCAAGTGTCTAAATACAATACATTTAGCCTTAATTTTGAACAGTATATTTTATAGAATTCGTAGCTAAAAATGTATTTTTAAATGTGTCATAAGTGCCCATACACCTTATGAGGCCACTGAATTATTGGTCTTTTTATATTTTAACTATTGTTTTGTGACTGATTATTTTTAGTCATGGCATGTTATTATTAGACGATCCACTAAAGAGCAATGTGTAGTGTGCCTTAGGAGACTCCTGTCCTTTAGTAGTCCAGCTAATGTCATCGTTACATTAGCAGGATAGCAGTGGCGTTGTCACAGTTTCGCAGAAAAGGTCCCCTGCAGTTTTAATATGGGTTACACTTTATTTCGATAGTCCATTTTAGACATTCTACTAACTATAAGTAACTTTGTAACTACATGTCAACTACATGTCAACTAATTATCATTAATTTGTAACTACATGTCCACTAACTCTCAGTAGGGTAGGTTTAGGGTTAGTAGAATAAGTTGACATATACTTGCAAAGTTTCTGATAGTAAGTATGTTGTATGTTGTGGACCCATCAAAATAAAATGTTAGAAGATATTAAGTAGACAGACTACTAATACTCTAATGACTGCTAGTTGACATGTAGTTGCAAAGTTACTTACTGTTAGTATAATGTCTAAAGTGGACTATCGAAATAAAGTGTTACCCTAATATGAAATTGGGTTTGAATTTAAAGCTCTGCAACAAATCATTTTACAGGCCGAAAGTGGTTTATTCAACATTAGTTGCGCAAGATTGCCTTTTGACTGCAGTTTTATGAAGTTGTGAAACTCACGCCACAATGAGGATTGATTGGATTGAAAACACTTAATGTTAATTAAGTACTGTAATCTTCCGCCTGAGTTCTTATTCCCGTAGTCGGGTGATAGCGGCGTAATTACCTTTTTATTGTTGTTTTTTGTTTTGTTTTTTAAACATGTTTTCCATATTATGGGCTTTTATTGGCTTTTTATTTTATTTTGATGGTTTTTTTTTTTTTACTTTATGAGCTTGTTGTTTAATTTTATTCTATATAATTTAATTTAATTATTTTATTTTGATGGTTTTTTTTTTTTTTTTTTACTTTATGAGCTTGTTGTTTAATTTTATTCTATATAATTTAATTTAATTATTTTATTTTGTCTTTTATGTGTGTATGTGTCTTTACTGCTGCAGTATGGCTCTATTTACAACTTATATAATGCACGACATAATATGTGGATTCCTTTTACTTTTTGTATTTTCTACATAATTGCATAACATCTTTTTAAAGAATTGAAGTCAGAGTTCACCAGATAGACAACACTACAATGTGACAACCAAGTGTCTAAATACAATACATTTAGCCTTAATTTTGAACAGTATATTTTATAGAATTCGTAGCTAAAAATGTATTTTTAAATGTGTCATAAGTGCCCATACACCTTATGAGGCCACTGAATTATTGGTCTTTTATATTTTAACTATTGTTTTGTGACTGATTATTTTTAGTGTTATTATTAGACGATCCACTAAAGAGCAATGTGTAGTGTGCCTTAGGAGACTCCTGTCCTTTAGTAGTCCAGCTAATGTCATCGTTACATTAGCAGGATAGCAGTGGCGTTGTCACAGTTTCGCAGAAAAGGTCCCCTGCAGTTTTAATATGGGTTACACTTTATTTCGATAGTCCATTTTAGACATTCTACTAACTATAAGTAACTTTGTAACTACATGTCAACTACATGTCAACTAATTATCATTAATTTGTAACTACATGTCAACTAATTATCATTAATTTGTAACTACATGTCAACTAATTATCATTAATTTGTAACTACATGTCAACTACATGTCAACTAATTATCATTAATTTGTAACTACATGTCCACTAACTCTCAGTAGGGTAGGTTTAGGTTAGTAGAATAAGTTGACATATACTTGCAAAGTTTCTGATAGTAAGTATGTTGTATGTTGTGGACCCATCAAAATAAAATGTTAGAAGATATTAAGTAGACAGACTACTAATACTCTAATGACTGCTAGTTGACATGTAGTTGCAAAGTTACTTACTGTTAGTATAATGTCTAAAGTGGACTATCGAAATAAAGTGTTACCCTAATATGAAATTGGGTTTGAATTTAAAGCTCTGCAACAAATCATTTTACAGGCCGAAAGTGGTTTATTCAACATTAGTTGCGCAAGATTGCCTTTTGACTGCAGTTTTATGAAGTTGTGAAACTCACGCCACAATGAGGATTGATTGGATTGAAAACACTTAATGTTAATTAAGTACTGTAATCTTCCCGCCTGAGTTCTTATTCCCGTAGTCGGGTGATAGCGGCGTAATTACCTTTATTGTTAAATAGGTTGTATAGCGTAGGGATTTTCTAATGAAACCATTTGTTTTAATACCACAGCCAGGACATCGTTCAAAAAAGATCATATGTGGCTCTAGGAAGTACAACTAACCCGAAATTGCATTTGCATATTAATCAATTAAAGCCTAATATGTGCTTGTCCTTCAGCTTCTCTCCTGCAACCCGGACCTGTTTCTGATATGAGGCCATCTTTTCATTTGAGCATCACCTAATTTCCTGATGAACAGCCGGTCGACGGGAAGGACGTGCTGCGGGACTATCACATTACCCAGAGGACAATTGATTTATCAAACAGAATTACAATGGTTTATGTCGTGGCACGCACACTAATGATCTGAACTTAAGTTCATTCTCTGTCCTCCTTCAGAACAGATTGTTTGTGCGAGTGTATCTGTGGGTGTGTGCTGATCTTTGGTTAGGAGACGGCTAGAATATGAACCTTTGCAATGTCAAATGTGGCCGAGTCCTTTTGATGAGCAGCAGTGGTTATCCCGCTGTGAAACATGCCCCCCAAAAGTCCATTTGTAAGATGGTTTGTACATTTACAAGTCAGCATTTTGTCTTGGAAGAAATCATTTCTCTAAAATTTATCAAAAGCTGTACAAAGAATTGCACCTTTAATTGACTTTTTATTGCATGGCTGTCTGGAATACTCAAAACTGATTGGACGATTATTGGATGTTTCTATCTGTCAGATCTATATCTATCTGTCCGTCCGTCTGTCTGTCTTGTCTGTTTGTATATGAACTTGGAGTCAGAGACTGAACTTTAGCCGATGGAAGAGGAACAAGAGGAGGACATTCACGAACAAGCCCATGGAAAAAGACACATATTATTATTGCATATAAATTATATTAGTATTATTATCATTGCAGATTCAGTATATTTATCTGCAATAATATATATTATGTAAACCACACAGGACACACACACACACACACACACACACACACATATATATATATATATATATATATATAAGTAGCACTGTAGAAAGCGATCAGTTGACTTTACTTAAGAAATTGAGGAAACCCGTTGCCTTAAAATTAGTAAGTAAATGAAATTCATGCATAAAGAAAAAAAGTTAAGTGAACTTGACAATTCTGAGTTACATTAACATATAAACAAAAGAAAATGTGTTGTGGTCACTTTTTATTTTAAGTTGGACTAACTTAAATTCATTAAAGTGTGAATCTACTTAATTTAAAAAAACTATCAAGTTAATCTGAGTTGTGTCTACTTACTTAAATTGAGGAAACATCTTGCTTTGAAAAAAAAAATAAGTAACCACAACTTATTGTATCTGTGTAATTACAATTCACTTGTGACTGATTTGATGTAATCTTATTTTACTGATTTCTTTCAAATTGAAGGCTACTAATACAATTCTCAAAAATACAAAATTGTATTTCACACATTTCTATGAAGGATTGTCAAAAGCAAGTCAACTCACCCTTATTTATAAATAGCACTTCATACAATTCAGATTGTGTCAAAGCAGCTTTATATTGTTAAACAGGAAAATAGTGTCAATAATGCAAACAAAATTAAGTTATGCAGTAAAGCAGCTCTAAAAAGAGGACAAAAGTAAACAGTCAATATTTCAGTTAAAGTCACCATCCAGCTCAGTTCAGTTCCCTTCAAATAGTGTCTCTGCAATCAGGTCGTTAATATTCCCAAAAATTAAGTGTCCCCAAATAAGCAAGCCAAAGTTGACAGAAACAGAGAAAAAACCTTGGTAGAAAGCAGGCTCAGTCGAGGTGCCAGTTCTCCTCTGGCCAGACGAACCAACGTGGTGTTTTTCATCGTGGTCTTTGCTGAGGTTTTGTGCCAATGGCCGTATAGTTGATGAGGCCTTCACTGGGGATCTGTCTTTGGGCCTAATCTAGTTGACATGGTCTCTGCTGACATTCAGAGCTGTAGAGTTGTCTTCACCATCTGATCTGGATACGGACTGGATCCGGGTGACTGCAGTGAGCATCTGATCTAGATCTGACCTCGGAATAAGAATGAAACAGACTAATATTAGCATAGATGCCATACTTCTTACGATGTAACAAGTACATCAGATGTTATTGACATTGTTATCGTTAGTGAACACCTTCAGAATGAGACGTGGCCTTTTTGGGACTAATTTAACAGACACTGCAAACATTACTATTACACTACCTTTTCTTTACATATTTCAAGACTGTCAAAGTGAATAACTTACCACAATTCAACCACAAGAAAGAAAAATGCATAATCCATTAAATAGTCCCGTGCTGACACTTCTGCTTAAGCGTATTCTTAGCATATGCCTGAAATGATAGCCATTAACACAAAATTGTTAACTAGCTAAATCACATGTCCTGATCCCATCACACCCTTGTAATATAGTATATTTTGTAAATATTCAGTCAGTCTGTGGCATAATATACATCCAGTTGGTCTTTATCACAACATACCCAATGAGCAAAAGTACATCCAAAAGACTTCTTTTCAAAATCTTTGAAATGACCTCCCCTGAGGACGTCATTTTATGACATCTTCTGAACGTCTTACATTGACGTCCACATGCCTTCTCTAGAAGGTTAGAATTTATTTCAGATATAGTCCTTGTGGATGTATTTTCAACATCTTATAGGGATAACCACAGTCTCATTTAGACATCATTTAGACTGCTTAACAAAATGAACACTCATAGGCTGCATTCAATTAAAACTAATGCAAATCAATTCACAGACACAGTGCGTTTGTATAAAAATTAAGAAAATAAAGAAACCTCACTTATCATACAGTGGATAACAATTAACAAATAACAAGCAATTTAGTTTAGTTGCGTCCATACAGAATACTAAAGTAAGTAACAGTAAGGTCTGTTTTTTTTTAAAGTTTAAAGGTTTTTCTTCTACTCACCAAATATTTCAAAATATTTAAATATTTTTAAATATATATTTAAAAATATTTAAAATTTGTTGTACTTTGGATCAAATAAATGCAAGCTTGGTGAGCAGAAGAGATTCTTAAAAAAAACAAAAAACAAAAAAAACATTAAAAATCTTACTGTTCAAAAACTTTTGACTGGTAGTGTATGTTCACCCGTTGGAGCTGAATTGGGGGAAAAATTTCCACTGTCGGATCTGACCACATTATTCTGCTTTTTACAGGGCTACTTAACAAATAGTCATGGAGTATTGATTTGAGTTTAACTTATTTTATTATATAAAAAGGAAAAGAGAGCAAAGTGATATGACTAGGTATGTACACTCATCATACACAAATTTCCGACTACACAATCTGATTCAAGTATTCCAGACATCTGTAATAAAATGTAGTTAAAACTCAATATTTTGCCATGTGTCATGTTGTCGGTGTGAATCCATTACAGTATCTAAACTTGCTGCTGCTTGGAAACTATATAGAGTCACGTATGGGAAAGAAGCTTAAAGATCGCCCCAAAATTGCTAATCCTTTGCTCTCCAATTCACGCATTCCTTTTATGGAAAAACTGCAAGAAAGAAATCACAGAGAGCAGGTGGGGAAGACAGATAGCAGAACTGCTTTGATCTCGAGCAATTCTTAACACGTCTTTGAAAATGAATTCACCGCTTCTTCAATTATGAGAAGTGTTCCTCTCCCTGCAGATAAAACAACACAAGCCGTGCATCTGCACGCTCACAAATGAGAGCAACAAGTCTTTTTCCTCCGCTACAGCACACGAGGGAGCCACCGAGGAATCATTAGATTGAGCTGGAATAAGCAAATGGTGAGAATTTCACAAAACACGCAAGTCTACAGTGAGACTCATTTGTTTCGGATTTACTAACAAGCTCCCAGACGGGGCTTATACTTGACTTGGTAACTACTTGTTTCTTTTATAACATCTTGTGGTAGGTTTTTCATGTTCAGAGGGAAAAATTCAGAGTAGTTCTGCTCTAGAAGAGAAAGGTGGGACACACACCCGTGTGTTTGGTAAAAAAAGAAAGTGGTTCTGTCTGAAGAACCGAGGCTGGGTGGAATATAAATGAAGAAAGGGAATAAAAAAAGAGAAACTCGGAGGCCTCTGTGAATATATGTACAAGAGAACCTCGAAAATACAAACTGTACAGAACAATGTGAGGAAGAAAAGCACATATCTAGGAAAAGCAGCAGCAGTAGCCTGCCATTAGCGGGAGAGCTGTGGAAAATTCAGTGCAAAAAAAAATAGAGCGCATGTAATATTATTGCTATTTAAGAATCCTTGTATAAGGATATAAATATTTTTTTATGAAATCATGCTGCTGTTAGAAGTGAATTGTAGGGAATCGCAATGTTAATGAAATAGCTGTAAGAATCATATGTGTCCTGTGTGGTTTACTATTATGTTTGGGGTTGAATTATTCCTCTGCTTGTTTACAAAATTTTGTGAACTGCCCGCCTAGAAGCGAGCAGCAGTCCAGTTTTTTATATGAATATATTTTTAGTATAAAATAAGAATGAAAAGACTCTTGTAGTAGGAAATTCCAGTAATCTTCTAATTAGTTTCAGCTAAATGAAACGTGGAAGACCCCAGAGCATCATGTAGGCAGTTTGGTTAGAAATAAAAATTTACAAAGCTCTGAAAATATCTCAATAAGACTGATCTGAAGTGTCAAATATATTATTTGACAAATTTCACAAATAAATGTCTGGCCTGGGTAATGAATCATACCAAAACCAAAAAGAATACCTTCTTTATCGTATTATAATAATAATAAAAAAATTTAATATGTACAATATTATACAATTATAATATTTAATATAACATATTTAATATAATGTTATATTGCAAAAAGTATGTTTTATTAAAATGCTTAAGAATTTATAGATTATGGTCTTTTTGTGATGCAATAAAAATAATAATTCAATATAAATATTTCTTAAACAATACAATAATAATTCACCTCATTTCAGAATTCTGTCTGTCATTCACTCTTAAAAATAAAGGTGCTTCACGATGCCATAGAAGAACCTTTTTTTGGTCTAAATGGTTCCATAAAGACCCTTTAACATCTGAAGAACCTTTCTGTTTCACAAAAGGTTCTTCGTGGTGAAAGAAGGTTCTTCAGATTATAAAAAAGTAAGAAAGAGATGGTTCTTTAAAGAACCTTTGACTGAATGGTTCAATGTAGAACCAAAAATGGTTCTTCTATGGCATCACTGTGAAGAACCTTTTAAGCACCTTTATTTTTAAGAATGCTATTCTAAAATCTCTTATATTCAAACTCATCAATACAGTCTGCTAGAATTATACACTTTAACTGATTGTATGAGATTTCATCTTTTAAAATATGACCTTTGTTCTCTGTGATCACTGACCGACCTTGGAGAATGCCATGTCATGTTTTTTCATTTTTACTATTAATTTGTATTAATGGAATAGGTTACCCAAGTATGAAAATGTGTTGAATATGTACTCATCCAAAGGTCATCCAACATGTAGAGATTTGGAGAAATTTTGCATTATATCACTTGCTCACCAATTAATCATCTACAGTGAATGGGTGCCGTCAGGTATGAGAGTACAAACTGATAAAACATCACAATATTCCACAAGTAATCCATATGACTCCAGTCTGTCAATTAACAACTAGTGAAGTGAAAAGCTGTAAGAAACAAATATATCATTAAAATGGAAAATGTGAATTCTCTGACCATAATATTGCTTTCTCCAGTGAAAGTAATTTTGTCTGAATCAGGAGAGAAATATACACAGATCAAGCATTGTTTGGAAGCAAAAACAGTCCAAATCAGTTCTAAACAAATATTTTGGTGGATTCTGATGTTAGAGGACAATAGGGTTTTTTTTTTTTATTTTGGCCAGAAGCAAAGTTTTAAAGATAAAAAGTCTTAATGGTAGATTTGTTTCTTACAGACATACATAAGATGTTATTTGATGGACTGGAGTGTAGATTATTGTGATGTTTTTATCAGCTGTTTGGACTCTCATTCTGACGGCACCCATTCACTGCAGAGGATCCATTGGTGAGTAAATGATGTAATGCTAAATTTCTCCAAACCTGTTGCCCTAAAGAAACAAACTCATCTAAATCTTGGATGGCCTGAGGGTGAGCAAATTGTAATTTTTTTGTGAACTATTCCTTTAATTTGTATTAATTGTTGCTTTTATGATAAATTGCTTGCAATGTTCATCATTTGCAAGATGCTTTGAATAAAACAACAAAAAAACTTAATGAAATAATTCTTGAAATTCTTGTATTGAAATATTAATTCTGGGCTTTAAACATTGACAGATTATAAACAGTACATTGTATTGGACAGAACAGGGGTGGCGAACGTCGGTCCTGGAGAGCTGCAGCCCTGCAGAGTTCAGCTCCAACCCTAATTTCACGAGTTTGTGTGCCCATATAATCTTAGCATTAATGGTAAACAGATTTGGCTTGATGTTTGCAATGGAGGGCTCAGAGAGACTATTCTACTCGAGCGCTGATAACTCCACTATAGACAGAAGGATAAATGAAATAAATATGCATAAAGGAGGAGATGGGGAGGAGGAGGGATGCCGAAAGAGCTAACGACTGAAGTGGTAAGAGGCTGTCTTTTATACTTGGATATTGTTTGGAAGATTAGATGGGCGTACTCCTCCCGAAATTACGTTAATAACTTCACTAAAACTCACCTGCATGTAGCTTTCTAGTAACCCTTCAGACCTTCATTAGCTTGTCCAGGTGTGTTTGATTAGGGTTGAAGCAAAACTCTGCAGGGCTGCGGCTCTCCAGGACCGACGTTCGCCACCCCTGGGATAGAATAAAGGTGTATCTCTCCATCTCAGAATGAGTGAGTAGCTTGTTCACCAGAGAGAAAGAGGGTGAGAGAGAGAAGAGGGTGGGTGAGCAAGAAAAAGAGAGAGAGAGAGGATGAGAGTGTGTGTCTGAGTGTAGCTGACATGATTAGATCGCATTAGATTCGGAACAAACAGCTGCGACCTGCTTACCTGCTGCAGCCTGATCAACTCACTATTCACAGACACATTAGTCCAGAAATTTCAATGCATTGTGTTGCAAAATTAGTGAACACAGACGTTCATTCATGCCAGGGCACAAAATTGTATGTACTGTAATGCTCATATTAATCCATATTTGAATAAGAGGCCCTGAATGAAAATGTATAATTTAATTCAGAGGGAACAAGCACATGCAAACTCTAGTTACTCTAGTACAGCGTCTGTAAATGGGTGATTCACAAACTTGCATATTAAGAATTTGCATTTGAAAATAATGACTCCAAACCTTTGACATATTACTGAGGCAAAGCCATTTGAATGTTGTCCTTGTTCATGTACAACCATCATGCAAATTGTAGAGAGATTTTAAAGAATTTGATACCATTCTAAATTTGGGGTTGGTAGAAATTTGTAAAGTGTTTTTAAAGAATTGTTTATATGTTCGGCATATATATATATATATATATATATATATATATATATATATATACACACACACACATACACACACACACACACACACACACACGAGTGTATATGTATTATATATATATATATATATATATATATATATAAGAAAATAACCGTATTTTATATAGTATTAAATACACTACTTGGAAAGGTGATGTTAGGTTTAGAATATAATGCTTACAAGAATGCCTCGTCTAGGTTATAACCAATGAAACTATTCATCCCACATGCATTAAATAAACTTATTTTATAAATTTAAATGGATAAAATAATGGATAATAAATTAGCTAATTTTAATCAAATTAAACAAGCAGCAAAAATCTATTTTTGAGTGTATTTAAGCATAGCAAAAGTGAGATCATCAGAGATCAAATAAAAAGTTTTAAAGAAAAAACAGAATTTGACCGAGAAGAAACTGATAAAACAGTTGTAATTCAAAACACACCTCAGTGCCTCTTTCAAGGTGAAAAATAATTAATTTTCTTTTCTTATTATGATGGTTGTGAAGGTGCCGACATGAAGCTTGTATGTGTTCTGCATAAAGAGAGCACAGAACTGCAGGTCCACAAATTAGAACATTTGCATGATGTGACAGGAATGAGTAGTTTGACATTTTAAACTTCCTGTTGTTTTACAACAAGATTTAGCAAGAAATATTTTTGTTGTTTGGGTTTAGAGAACAGAATGATGAAAATGACAAAAATTTGAGAATGGAGAGAGAACGGTATACTGACCAGGGCGGTGTTGCCAGATCCCACAAGAAAAACAGGCAACCAGGTCTGACAAAAAAGGGCAACATAAGCAACAATAAACCTGAACTGGGCTCACTGATGGATTTTATTGGTGATGGATATGATTTAAAATTTTTGTACATTGATGGTTTATGTGTGAATTCCATGAACACCAACAACACTAATATTGATTTTTCCAGTGAAAAGATGTCTCATCTAAATCAGGAGAGAATTATGTACAGATCAATCACTGTTTACAAGCAAAAGCAGTTCTAAATGAATAGGTGGATTTTGATGTGAGAGGACAACAGGGAATGGACCAACGTTGTTTGGATTACTTGTGGATTATTGTTTGTTTTTATTCTTCTATTTGAACTCTCATTCTGACGGCACCCATTCACTGCACATGGTCCACTAGTGAGCAAGTGATGTAATGCTAAATTTCTCCAAATCTGTTTCAATGAAAAAACTAATCTGGGATGGCCTGAGGGTGAGTACATTTCAGCAAATTTTCATTTTGGGGTGAACTATTCCTTTAATAATGACAAATATAAAATGTGGCTTGAACAGCAGGTGGGGGGATTTAGGATTTTGCAGACCAATCCATTGTATTTTGGAAATGAGCCCAAAAAAAATTTAGCCTGGGGCTACTTTATAAACAAACAACACAAAAGATGCTTATATATGGACATGGCAACACTGGCCAGAGGGTTAAAGGGTATAAAGCTTTTGTTGGTCGATGGCAGCGGTTAACCTCCGGTCCTGACGCTTACTGTCAGTTTGACATATTAATGCTGGAGCAGCTTAGACTGACTGAAACCAATTATTTAGAAGAAATAAAGTTACGTGTTGTGCACACTCACACTCACACAGAGGAGACTTTTTGTTAAGCGCTACTCCAGCAAACTGCTACCCTTACTGAACTCTTTTTCTTTATCAGAATTATTGCTCTTAAGGGAAGCCATGCTCTCATCCTCTTTCTCGCTCTCTCTGTCGACACACACCAGCACATTCTCGCCGAATTAACTGTCAGTGATTGAATTTTACACTGGAGGCAATTAGGTATATATAAATTAGTTTCTGAAAAGTGGTTAAATAGGTCGTTTCACAAAGAGAATATGAAGTATATAGAACATTTGTGCTGTAGTGAAATTTAATTTTAAACTTAATATCAAAATTGACCCTTTTTACTTTTTTAATACACGGTTTTGGTCTTATGAATAATTCATTACTGCATATAATTTAAAAAAAAAATGTTTACTGACATCACAGGCTTCGTGGAGAGGGGGAAAATAGCTAAATAACTGTATTTAGCCATTGTTTTAGTCAACTGTTAAAATAATGCATCTTTACAAAAATCTTGCCAGTAATCTTACAGAGTAATTTAATACCATGTAATATATAGATAATAATACAAAAATACATGAAAAAATATGTTGCCATAAGGCTGATGATAGCGTGATATTCTAGTGATAACAACCCCAACCACTTGAACACGCCAAGGGCAGTCTTACCTTGCTGCTGGCTCTGATGTCTCTATAGTGGTTAAACATGAGCTATAATTCGTTTTGGGTAAATCTAACAGTCTTTGGTCTTATTAATCTATTATTTGTTCCAGAGCAAATAGTTTTAGCTAAGGGCAAAATTTCATGACATTATTTTTTATGTAACATTAATGCTGTATATCAGAGTGCTGCCTTTGTACTTTTGACTGAATTTAGCACCTTTAATTATGGCTGTTGTTGTTTATTAAGTGTGTTTAATATTTAATAAACAATATTTTACATAACTAATATTTTATATAAACAATTTAATTATAGTATTTTGTAATGGAAATGGTGTGTGTGTGTGTGTTCGTGATGGTGATTTTAGTTACATTGTTCTGCCATTAGATGGAAACAAGGGACTGTTTTTATGAGTGAGACTTTTATATTAAGACTTTTATATTGAAAGAGACTGAAACGTGGTTGGAAACAAGGACATTATTTTTTTACTTTCAAGACACTTTGTAAGAAGCAGCCAACAAATGCACTGAGCAATGCTTTGAATGGAAATCACCCTTAACAGATGAAAGGATAGTACAACAAAGATATCACTTTCCTCAGCGGACATTCAAACTAATGTTTTATTGTGAATATGAGATTGAGCTGAAGAATGAATGCTGTATCAGATGCAGGTAATCACTCTCGCTTAGTCCATCTCTCATTATACTTTACATAATACAGTGAGATTTTAATACGATAATACAAAAAGTTTTCAATGAAGCAACTCAACATTTCTTCGTTACTAGTTCTAAAGTGATATTTTCAGCTTGGGCTCAGCTGTTAACTAGTCAGACTTAGATTTGAATTTGTGATGGAAGGAAATTTTTCTGCACAAAAAAGAGTTTTTAAAGACACTCCGTTGTTGTTTCTTATGTATTTACACACTCTTGCTGTCAAACTGTTGTATAAAAGCAATATCACACGCATAGCCATGCGATATGGCTGTATATCAGCACGCTGTGATTACCTATGGCACTCGGCCTACATTAAAAATAATTAATTAATTATATATATATATATATATATATATATACTATAACTAATTAGAACTATATGTTCTATATGTCACACTCATGGAAGTTTTGTTGTGTTTTCATTCCCCATGTGCTCTGTGTGACCTAGTTTTCCTTCATGTTTGATTGTGTCATTATGTTCAGGTGTGTCTCATCTATTATCCTCATTTACATTCCCCATATAAGTTGCATTCAGTTCAGTGTTTCTTCGTCCGGTCTCGTCTGTATTACCCTGGTGTGTGTGTGTGTATGCATGCTGCCTTGCTGATATGGATTATCTTTATGTGGATTATTAAAGACTGTTTTTCGTTATCCTCTTCGTCTTCGTGCATTTCTCCTGGACCACACCGTGACACTATATAAGTTCTAAAATATATTTCAATTATGAGCTGTCATGCTGGTAAAAAAAAACCTTTGATTTCGTTATAAAAATTGAATGGGAGGTGTTCCATTTTACAATGACTTTACAATATACATTGTGAAACGTGGTCCTCGGTTGACTTTGATATTGAATTTTTTTTCATGTATTGCATGGCACTAACAATGCCAAGGTCATGGGTTTGATTTTCATGGAATTCATGAATAGATAAACTGTGTACCTGCATTGCAGTGCTTTTTGATAAAATCATCTACCAAATGCATAAATATAACTGGGCTGGATTTTTCTTTGGACATCTTGGATCAGATTCTTAAAATATCTGCAGTGTTCTATCCACCCTTTGTTTGAGCCTCTCAGAGGACTTGCCCCAAGCTAAAAAGCAAAGCATAATAACATGACAGCCTACCTGTTAAGATTCTAAATGCATATTTCAGTGAGCGACATTCATTTGAAAAAGAGAAAAAAGCAGCGGAAGACTAATGCCCTAATCTCGCGGTTGCGATGTGCAGTCTGAGGGCGCTTTGCTGGGTCGCATCTACCCAGCGCTGTTCTTTGAGGCTTAGGGCTTTGCCGAATAAATTCAGACTAAATCAATTAAACATGAGCTTTTCTCTGTTATGTAAATGTATTATCAACAAAACCTCATTTGAATCTTACCACGCCTGATTCTTTCTGCCGCGTTCTCGTTGCCACTCTCTTGTGCGTTCGGCAAGGGACGGTCTCTTTGATACATCTGTTTGAGACAGCGGGACGTTTCATTATTTATTGCTCAAATTTATTTCCCTCAGAGAGTGTGTGTGTGTTAGGGAGAGAACGCTAGACACCTGTGATGTATTGGTCACACTAGGAGCTGACGTGAACAGAGTTCATCTATTACGGGAGATGGAGTGAGACAGGATTACATTACCTAAGCACCTCTACTGTGGGGGATGAGAGGGTTTAAACAGGGCAAGTTGAGATACATGAGGCTATTCGCCACTCTGAAGTAAATGTGTACTCGTAGGTGTTTGTTAGTGAGGAGAACATACAACAGATTTCATAGCCTTGGCCATTTTTCATGCACTTTAGGGGTTTTTAGGGTCCAGGTGTCTATGCTGTCCAGTCAAACAATGGACATTGAATCACTCTACCACCTGGTGTGGAACTGCGTCCAGGTGGTGTCAACTAGACATTTACTCAAGATAATATGAATGCAGCTTGCCTGTGAGCAACTTACCAACATAATGATACATTCTTTAAAATAGGGGTAATCACAGCGATGCCATAAAAGAACCATTTTGGATTTCAGTGAACAGTTCTTAAAAGAACCGCTTTTTTTTTTTTTTTTGGTGTGTCAAAATTGTTATAATCTGAAGAACCGTTTTCCACTATAAGAATCTTTTGTGCATATAACAGGTTCCATGATTTTAAAGGTTCTTACGGTGGCAGGTGTTTTTTCTATTTGCATGTGCTTTTTCATTTGCAGCACATTCAGCTCTCTCGGCCACCGTAGATTCTTCATGGAAACACCAGAGTAAATAAACAACCTTTATTTTTAATTGTGTTTAATTGTGTGAGTGGTTCCGGGCCCATATCAACAGAACTTACCTCCAAATGCCTGCAAAATTCAATGCAATGCAATTATCTACCAAATGACAATTGTAAGTCCATTTGCTTAGAAAAGTAATGGCAAGCTTCTCGTCAACAAAGCACATGATTTGAGGCATCATTCTTGTCTGTGGCACAGCAGTATAAGCTATGTGGCAATGTTTAATAGTAGTGTGACTAAAGTTTGAACAATAATAATAGGGCTTGTATTTTAATATTCATCGGGTAAAGTGCTATTTTGCTGTATTTTGCAGGGATGCATTGATATGAAGATGTTGGCTAATACCAATAATATTTATGCTGATAATTGACTGATATTACATATCAATATATACAAAGAAATTAATACTTTTATTCAGCAAAGACAGTGAAGACATTTATAATATGTTACAAAAGATTTCTATTTCAAAGAAATGCTGTTCTTTTGAACTTTCTCTTAAAATCCTTTCTATTAAAAGATTGTGTGACTCTGAAGACTGGAGTAATGATGCTGAAAATTCAGCTTTGTCATCACAGGAATAAAATACATTTTATATGTATATTAAAATAGAAGATGGTTGTTTAAATAATATTATAAAAATAATATTTCTGCAAGTTTTCTGCATTTTTGATCAAATAAATGCAGCCTTGACTAAGAGATGTATTTCAAAAACATTTTAAAAATCTTACTAACCCCAAACTTTTGAAAAGTATTACATTTTGAACACCTTTCATGCCTACATTGCCTTTGACTAATGTTTTAATGTTTTAATTTACCTTTAACTGTTATGTAATCACACATCTCATTCATATGTTCTCATACAATAAGAATCTATTCTTCAAAGCTAATTTACCTGTTTCCTCCTTTTATTCTCTCTTTGTGTCATTTCACTCTTTTCTTCTCCTCTTTGTGTTAATTTCAGGGTGTGTCTACAGTATTTGGTGATTTATAGTGAGGGAGCATGAACGCTTCAGATAAGGTTTCAGGAAACGGCAGCTCACCTGATCTTACCCCAGCACTGAGCCTCTGGGTTTGGGTACAAACACACTAACCTGTGGCCATGAGCATTGGAGCTTTAAAATCCTGTGATCATGGATATCAACCGCATGGCTTTTCATATTACCCAAGGCTATCGTTTATACTCATGCACACAAAACATATGCAGTGATATGAAGCCAATCACATGAGAACACATAAACCCATGCAAAAGCTAGATTTTTACATTTTCTAAAGAAATCTGTTGAAAAAAATGTTGAGCATAGCTGAGTTATTTTTATCATGTTGCTATGTGGTTTCAATTACACATTTGGCTGACACTTATAACCAAAAGCAACTTAAAGTCCATTCAAGTCCCTATTCAGGGGCTGGTTACACCATGAGTAAGTTAAAACTTAGCCTTTTTTAGCATAAATGGGCAGAAAGAAAGAAACAAACAAACAAATACACTATACTATTCAAAAGTTGAGAGTCAATAAGATTTATAAAAATGTTTTTGAGGTTTTTTATGCTCACAGAGTAGCTGTATTTATTAAATAAAAACACACATATATAATTACATATATAATAAATATATAATAAAATAATATTTTTTTTTATTTTAATATTTGAAACTGTAATTGATTCCTGTGATTGATTTTTTTTTCAGCAGCAATTGTTTCAGTCTTCAGTGTCAATCTGAGCTGTTTTGATGCTCAAGAAGCCTTTCTTATCATTACCAATGTTGAAAACAGTTGTGGTGCTTAATGTTTTTGTGAAAACCATGATACATTTTCTTTCAGGATTCTTTGGTGAATAAAAATGAAAGCGAATAGAATTTATTTAAAAATAAATAGATTTTTTTTTAAAACAACACAAATGTCTTTATAGTAACTTTGTTTTGAAAATAATAATTTTGTTCAATAAAAAAAGAAGTTTTTTTTTTGTTTGCTGTATTAGTATTTATTTATTGCACTTTTCAGAACAAACTGCACCTTTTAGAAACAATACATTATTATGATGTGCATTTTAATAAACTAATTAGGCCTATATTTATATTTTTGTATAATTTTTTAGCGGAACACATGATTTAAGGTTTGATTCATGTTTGTACTGTAATATAAGTTAAATGTCAAAATTAAATACTTTGGGATAGGGGTTAGTTTAAATTAAATTGCTTGCCTTAACACAGGTTCACGTGCATAACACTAGCACTCTCAAACTTTCTCCATCCGTTAGTCCGACACACTATATCTGTGTTATCCTGAGGCTACAGACACCCCATAGGAAAGCTCACGGGAGGTAATGCATGGATATTATATACCTGTACCTCCTACAGACCTCTCTTATCTTCCGCCTATCCATCACTCTCTTTTCTACTTTCAGTGTCTTCTCCCCCTGCAAGTGTCTTCTCTCTCACCCTCCTACTTTGGCTCTCCTCCATTTTGTCACTGACAGTCTGTCTGTGGCCTGTATCTACGGCCATCTCTCATTCTCCTGTTCTCTTTCAGGAGTTGCCCACTGTATTGGTTTGCTACACACATACACACACCCTTTTCCCTCCTTTCGTTTTCCTTTACTCCAGTGATAGAAATGGAAGAATGAGAACATTTCTCTCTTTTGCTAATGGGTGGTGGTGAAGGATCAGATTTCTCTGTTGTAATGCAATAGAGACTTCGCCTCCAGGCATGAGAAACACAGGCTGAGAATCAAACGTCCTGGATGTTTTTGCCCCCTCTGAACTATTATTCACAGACATTGGATGCTAACGGAACAACTGTGGAAAAATATAGATATACTAATACCATTACGGCTTTTGAATACAATATTTAATTTGTATGCTTCATATATATCATCTTCCCTTTGGGAAATGTGTTCTGCAGGGAACATTTATGCATTTCAGGTTGTAAAAACTGCCCTAATGCATCAGCCGGTGGGCTTTTACTTAAATCAGAGCTTATCAGAATCAGTCGCTGAGTGTTTGACCTTATTCTAACCAGTTATTGATTTAGCCTGTTTGGTAAAGCATTTCCTATGAGTTCTCAGGTTTGATTGACAACATGGAATTGCTGATGGATATGCAGGCATACCTTACACACACACACACACACACACAAACATGTGCTTACTCCATCTGGAAAACTCTCACCCTTCACAAAATCCCTTGAAACAAAAAACTGGTCGGTGTCTCAAAGAGCGTGTTGACTTAAGAATGTCTTGAATAGAGCATCTTCATGCATGCTCGTAAATATGATTGACAGAAGCATGAGAGTTCAAAGACCAGCAACTGAATACATTCCAGCTTGAGTTTCATTAGATGTTATATTAGGTGGTGCTATTTGTAGACTAAGTATCTGTTTGTCGGTAGTCATGATTTTATCCAGTAGTATGTGTTCCTTGAACAACAGCTTTTTTTTCTTATAGATGAACATTCATATCAAATGTAATAATCTGTAAACCTTCATCAGATGAGCTAATATAAGGAATATTGCCCTACAAAAGAAAAACACAGTAAATATGCCAGGACTGAAACTGGGAAAAGTGTTTTGATTGAATTTTGATTGCTTTGATGTCAGTTTTCACACCCCACTTTGTCTGAATCTGAGCATAGCTGACATTTCTGTTGAACACAAAAGAGGAGAAAATTTGAACACAAAAACATGAAAGTATCATAGAAATACTACAAATGACTTGTGCACTATATTCCAAGTCTTCTGAAGCCATAAAATACCATTAATTAATTTTTAATTAGTTTTTATTAGTTACATTGTTAATAATCATTAATTAAAATTTACATTTAGGAAATAAATTCTTTTTTAATAATTATGTATTTTCCTATTTCTTTTTTCTCCCTATAGCTCTCCTTGGCTATAAGAGAATTAGTAAATGAGCCTCAATTATGAATGAATAAACCATTCTTTTGAGTTAAATCCAGTTCACAAAACAAGTCTAATGGTGCTGATTTGCTTAGCGTTCACACAGTGTAATACTTAAGAACTTAAAAGATACAAAACAAAAGGCATAAGGATACGGGCACATCCCTATTGGACGGCTTTCATGACGTATATTTTGCAAACTTACTGAACATTCAAAACAATGTTGTGTGCTTGGCTAAATACGCTCATTGTGTATGCTGGTATTTTTACCAGCTTATAACACATGAAGAGATTATAAAATCTGCAAATGATCAAACGAATTTCAGAATTGCTCTATTGCACACGCAGACAAAGATCTGCTAAGGAGATTCTGACACCTGTACTGAACTGTAGTGGGCAACATAACTCCTAGACGAGAAGATGACCAGATATGCTTGAGCAGCTCCTGCGTCAGCAGCACCACTCGCATGCGTTATGGTTCTCTCCTGAACGTGTGGCGACAGAAAAGAAGAAATTATTGAATAAAGTCTTATTTTTGTTTTCTTTTCACACAAAAAGTATTCTTGTAACTTTACAACATTGTGGTTGAACCACTGATTTCACATGGACTATTTTAACAATGTCCTTACTACCTTTCTGGGCCTTGAACATGTCAGTTGCATTGCTGTCTAATGCTGGGTCAGAAATTATTTCATCAAAAATGTCTTAATTTGTGTTCCAAAGATGAATGAAGCTCTTATGGGTTTGGAAGGACATAAGGGTGAGTAATTAATGACAGAATTTTCATTTTGGGTGAACTATCCCTTTAAATTATGCTATAGAGTCTGTTCATCTTCTCGGAATATAGCATATGTACTATTGCATACATTTTGAATGTTTAATGCTTTAGTCTCATTCATTGTTAGTACATTTTAAAGAGCTCAACTTGACTTAAATTTTTTTTGTGTTCCCTAGAATCAAGAAAGTTGGACTGACAAGAGGGTGAATGATGGCAGTATTTTCGTTATCAACTTTTAAAATTTATTTTCATCATAACATCCATTCAAAACAAACAAAACAAAACAACAGACATAAAATCGATACTTTAAAAGTCCAGTCAAAAAGGAGAGAGAGAGGGAGAAAAAAACAACGTTATTCTTTTATATTATCGAGTATGTTAAAGAAAAAACCCTGCCAAGCATCAATAGTAGAAGGCTTGGCCCTATTAATTTGTGCTGTTGTACATTCACAAGTCACTATTTTCAGGAGGCTATGGATCCAATATGTTTTTCCACACGTGCGGTGTAAACCAGTTCTGTATTATTGTCTTCTTCACCGCTGTAAAACCAGCAAACAACATTCTCTTTTGTATTAAGCTTATACAGAGACCATAATCATCATTAAGAAGACACAAACTTGGGTTAGCAAAGCAATCAATTTGTAGTAAGGAGGATAAAAGCAGGTTTACATGTGTCCATATATTAATGACGATAGGACACTCCCAAAACATATAAAGAAAAGTACCTGATGATGCATTATTACATATATGGCAGTTAAAATTTGGTTGTAGTTTCATTTTGAATCTTTTGTAAGGAGTTATGCTCTATGAATGACTCAAGTGAATAAGACGATGAGCCAAGTTTTTAGATGTTAAGCTGAGGTTAGACCACACTTTCTCCCAGTCGACAGATAAATTAAGGTCAGATAAGTCCCTATTCCAAATAGATTTAATAGAAAGAGGATTTTTAATGCAATCAATAATTTTATTATATATTAAGGAAACAGATGGCCGATCAGAAGATGGTGCGATCCAATCCCGCATATAGGATGAAAAGAAATGGGAGATGCCCAAGGAATTCCATACGCTTTGAGAGCAGAACGTAATTGAAGAAAGACAAAATATGCGGATGCTGATAAACAAAGTTTAGTTCTTAATGTCTGAAATGAACAGAGGCCCTGGTTATCATATATATCACCACACGTGTTTACGCCTAAAGAAGACCAAGAGGGTTGGACAAATGGACAATTTCCGCATACAATATTAAAATTGTGCCATAAACTTGTACAAAATTTGAAGGGTCCTCCTATCAGACGTTAATAGAATTAGCCACAACTGGACCAAATTTATAATTATCACCTTTTTTCCCTGCGCCAGTAAATAAAATATCTTTTTGGTTAGTCTATTTGAGTCTATTTGGTTTAACCTTGTCAGCTTCAATCACTCTCCATGAAACTTTCGATTGAGGATCAACCCAGTTATAAAGAGCCTTAAGTTGGAATGACCAATAATACAATTGAAAATTTGGTACAGCCAGTCCTCCTGCGCGATTAGGATGTTGTATTGTGGTAAGTATGATTCTGGGGCATTTATCATTCCAGATAAATTGAAAAAGTATGGATTTGATCTCCTTAAAGTAACCTGGAGGGGAAGAAAATGGTAGCATAGAGAAAAGAAAGTTAAACCGAGGTAACAAATTCATCTTAACTGTGGAGATTCTTCCATCTTTGAATGTCATTTTTGACCATAACTAGAATACTATTAAATTGTCTCTGGCAATCTTATGGATGTTTTTATATATGGTAATGCCCAAATAGATAAAATATTCCTTAATAGGGATAAATGAGGGAATAGAAGAATTAACCTTAACATTGTTAATTGGCATTAAAGTAGATTTGCTCCAATTTATTTTGTATCCTGATAAGCTACAAAAATGATCAAATTCCTTAATTATATTAGAGACTGAAACATCAAAGTGGTCTAAATATAGAATAATATCATCAGCGTACAATTAAATACTATGATTATGATCATGAATCTTAATCGATACTTCAGATTGCCTGATGGCTTGTGCTAAGGGTTCAAGAGATAAACAAAACAATAAGGGGGAAAGTTGACATCCCTGCCTCGTTCCTCACTGTAAAGGGAACGGGGGGGAGGGGAAATAATATTACCAGTCAAGATTGATACTGCAGGTGAGTGGTATAATGTCTTAATCATAGAAATGAAATGTTCACTGAAGCCAAAATATTGCAGAACTGCCCACATATAGTTCCACTCTAGCCTGTCAAAGGCCTTTTCTGTATCAAGTGAAAAAACCGCACAAGGGCTCAGATGACAGTCTGCAAAGTCAAGAATATTAAAGAGTCGACGCATATTGTCAGATGCATTGCAACCCTTGATAAAACCGGTTTGGTCCTCCTTGATCAAACTATGAATTACCTTCTCCATACGAGAATCAAAAACGTTAGCATAGATTTTTAGATCACATGGGATAAGTGATATCGGTCTGTAGCTGGAACAATCTAATGGATCTTTCCCTTTTTTAAGAAGTAATGATATCAATGATGTTTTTTGATCTCTATGAAATACACAATATATTTTCCAATAAATCTATCCTCCTCATCACTTCCGAGGTGTTCAATTGTTAAATGTAACTTCCTGTTAACAAGGATAAGCACCCCCTTAGTTTTATTAAGAGTGCAGGAGAAGGCTGCCAATTTATAATATTTATTCTGGAAACGTGCCATGTCAGATTGCTTTAAATGTGTCTCTTGTATCAGTGCACAGGAAATCGATTTACAGTGTAAGTATTCTAATACATGAGTATGTTTAACAGCAGAATTTAGGCCATTCACATTCAATAATAAAATATTTAGAGTATGCATTGAGTATTCATAATCCCAAAATTGTATTCAGTACATGAAGAAAATCAAAAGCACTCCCATTCTGTAAGTAACTTGTAAACGCTGGTGTGCTTTCTAGATACCAAACCACCTAGATGAAAAATCCTTTTAGAATCTTTTTAAATAAAAGTATGAATGTCAGAAACAGGAACAACAAACAACTATAAACAAGAAACAACTCAGACCGCACATTACCGAGAACGTAGGTCTGATTGAGCAACAAAAAAATGGTGATGATACGTGACCAGTCCACTTCAACGCAGGACATGTCCCCAAAAGGCCCACATAGTCAAATATTATTGTAATTAAACCTACTCTCCATTAGACCCCTCCAAAAAAAAAGACAGTTGTGCCGGATAAATAGGAACAATATCCCAGGAGGAGAGAGAGAGAGAGAGATTTAACAAGTGTCCATGTCCACTTTGTTATTATCCTCTCCTGGGCAGCTGGAATCGCCTCTATCCTGTTCATTAAGTTCTTCTCGCTGGGCCGAAGAGATGGAGATGGTGGCCGCTGTTTTACCGTTGCTTTGTAGAGCTGCAGCATATATCTTCTTCTGTCACAGTGAGCTGATAAAGTCCTCCACTTTCTGAGGAGAGTCGAACATCATCTGCTCACCTTTGTGTCGTAGTTTAATTACCGCTGGATAGGTGAGAAATGCTGTCATCTTCTTCAAAACTGGATTAAAGCTCTTTCTCTTGGTAGTTGTGGCTGGACTAAAGTCAGGAAAATATTGTAGCGTGACATTGTCCTGCGTATATTTCACCGGATATGCCTGCCAAGCACCCTTTAGGATCGCCGATCTGTCATGCCATCTTAGTACACGGAAGATGAGAGTGTGCGGCCGATCGGAGTTTTTCCTTCCGTAATACACGCGATGTCACGGTCTTTGAGTGAAGGGATCCACTTGGAAAGATTAGCTCTGAGGAAGCCAGCTGCATTGGAGCCTTCCGCCCCTCCGGCAACCCCACCAGTTGCACGTTATTTCTCCTGCTCCTATCTTCAATGTCCGTCGTCATCTTAGTGAGTTGCTCCAGCTGATTTCTTCAGTTTGTGACTGTTCTCCTATCCTCACGTGCAGCTGCTTGAACGGAATCGACCTGGTCACGTGTCGGCTTCGCTGCTCTAGCTAGTCCCTCAAATTCTGCTCTTAGCTCTTTAACAGAATTGTTGGTCACTTGTATGTCCGCACGCAGGTCACGCAATGCTGGGGTCAATACAGAGTCTACCGCACCTCTTACTGTCGAGGCCACAACCGAATCCACAGTACTTTGCTGCTCTTTAAGCGCTAGCTTGATACTGTTTGCGATAGCACCATCGAGATCCTCTCTGGAGATGGTGGAATCTTTGAATTCTTTCTTTATTGGCAATTGCTCAATCTCTCTTTTCCGATTGTCTTTGACTGTTGAAGTACTCATGATGAGTCAAATACAGAGTGGTTCGAAAATTTACTGACAGGATTATACAATATTTGACAGAGTGAGCAGAGCGAAGGACTACGCGTGCATTGCTGTCGAAGGGTCATGTGATCTCTGGCAGTATTTTCAATTGTGTGTGAACTGTTCCTTTAACAGGTTGTGGTTGCTTGAACTAATTTTTTTTTTCTGGATTTAACAAGTACCTCTGCCATGGAGTGAGTGAAAACCATTTACGTATTGAAAAAAAAAAAAAAAACACATTAAGAGATGTGGCTTGAGGAACATTTAATTCAAGGCAGAGCAGAAGACTGGTATCTGTGTGTGTGCGTGGACACCTGTGTCCTCATGTCAGTCCACTATCGCTGTCTGAGTAAGACAGGCTTTAAATGAATAGTGCCCTGGAATGGGGATGGACGTAATTGCAAATCAAATTGGTTTTGGAATTAGTTGTTCCAATTACATACTTAATAGAAACCAAGGAATGACCAGCACAGGCAGAGGCCAGAGTATTAACACATTTTGCCACTGAGAAATGAAGGAACTGCTCTCAGTGACAGGAGCAAGCGCAGCCCCCCACCCCCCTCAGGACCATGGTCAATTGCCATGGCCACCTGACTTTCATTAGCTTTTCAACAGGAGCTACTTCTGTACAGTTTATGGCCTTATGTTCGGAAGAGAATGATTTCAGAGAGCTGCTGTCCTTTGAAATATCACTGTGAACAGAAATTGCATAGTTTTTAGAAGCTAATAAACATCTTGATGCCTTTTTGAGTGCTTAATGGAGTTGTGTTGACTAACATTGAACAAAATTGTAGTATTATTGATTAAAAATTACATTTAATAACTTCTCTGTGCACCCTAGTGGCTTTCCAGGTAAAAAGATGTCATTGCAAATGCCATTAAACAACTCTGAATACAGTTAACCTGTCTTAAAGTAAATTCATTTGAAAAAATATCAATGCCACAATTCAAATATTAATTTCATCCAGTGTCATCCTGTTATTACCATAAATGCAATCCTAAATAGACTCTGACATGATTTATAATCTAAGACCATTTTAGATAGTTTTAATTATCTGTCTCATTTAAGGAAAACAACATTTTCTTAATAAGAATCATTATGCTGGCTCAATACACATTGATCTTGACACTCTAACCTCTCTGATTTTTCATGTCGATATTCATATTTACTTTTTAATTGACTGTTTACCAAGCATTTTTTTTTCTGCAGGAATTAGAGGAAAAGTTCATCTATAAATGACGATTTTGTTCTTGTTAAGTCCCCTTAATGTTGCTCCCAGCCTAAAATCCTAAAGCCATTTGATTGCTCTGTTTGAGGAACATGACTAAATTTAAATCACATCTCTCAAATCAGCAGATGCAAGTATTCTCTATCAACACCTGATGCGTCTTTCATATTTGAATGTAAGTACTTCAATAAATAACCACTTAAATTTCATTATGTTCCCACGCAGAAGTGTAGCCTATTATTCAGAAGTCTTAGTGCAAGTTATATGTATATGGGTTGTACATGTTTTTATGATCTGTTAAGACATTTTGAAAAAAAACAAAAACAAAACAAAACAAACAAAAAATCCACACGTGAAAGAAAATCATTCAGGTTTGTGTGTAAAATAAACAGCCTACTTTTGTACCCTTTATAAAACTCTGCAGCAGTATTTATTAGGCTACGTAATAACAAAAAACCTTTCTGAGACTTAAACCTTCTAAAAAGAGATCTGAAAACTTTTCATGTGTGACTTTCCAGCATAAATGTCTCTGTCTGATTGGGGGCGCATGGCACCGTGTTTCAGAAGCTCCTTTCCCACATGCTCTCCATGAAAAATAATACAGGCTGTAGTGTGCAGAAGAGGGAACCAATCAGCGCTCAGCAGGGCGGAGCGGGTGGGACGCTGTCTTCAACTTCAAATTCAGCCCAGTACAAATGATTATTTCAGAGAAGAGAAACTCGAGTCGCTCATTCAAAGCCTTTTAAAGAAGTGGCAGTTTTACTTGTGTCCGACTAAACTTTGAATTGCCTGATAGGAGCTTTGTTGTAAGTTTCTTTTAATCTTCGGTCCGGGCAGCAGGTGTTCGGTGACCGCCACAGAGCTCAGTTCTCTTCGTTTGATGAATTCATTCAGCCAAACCACACTGCAAGAACGTTAGGTGAGGACTTTCATTTAACTTTACGAAGATAATATTTACATAGATTCACTGCAAAACCGAACTTTAAGGATTAACTGCTGGAACAGAGCTTAACCGTTGATGAAGGTGAGCGTTGGTCTATGTTTACAATTAGGGTTTGGAATTGAGAACCTGTTCTTATTCATAATTTTTTTAAATAAATGCAAGCACGAAATAATTAACACGACGTTCATTTGCATTGACGGTTCTAGAACTTGTATTTGTCCGATAGTACACCGCACTAAAATACTCTTGACAGTGTTCCTGTCTCACAATTTACAAACACCCCACTCCTGAAGCTACAACGCGACTCTAGTTAGACCTCGAACGGATGACTCTTATGAGTCGGTTCTTTTCAATGAATCAAAAACACAGAGCGCATCCAGCGTAATCCGATTCCCAAAGGAGCGACTCTTAAGAGTCGGCTCTTTTTAATTAATCAAAGACATGCAGCGCTACTGTGGGCAAATGATTTTATGCCAGTTCTTAGTGAATCAAAACCCTTATGAATCTTTCAGGTTCTGAATTCATTTGACTAATTTACTGATTTGCAAGTTATTATTTTCGACTTAAACAAAGTAGCTGACTGGTTGTGAAAAAAAAAAAAAACTGTGATAACCTACAACATTTTAGGTTTGTTTTGTTATTTAAAGATCTTGGAGGTTGGCTATACCTAGGCTATTACTCCCAAAACACACCTTTTCAAACAAATGTATTAAATGTAGGCTAAGCTATATCTGATTTTTTTTTATCTCCTCAGAAAGTTTATGAATTAAGTCATATTACACCGTTCATAATTTGCATACTTATGACGTCTGCTTTTTCTGTTCACAGGTGTTTTTTCGTTTACGAGGAATTTATACGGGACGTTCTTGGTTCTTTTTGCGTCTTGGTTAACCTGTTGGATACAAGAAGTCTTATGTGTAACCTTACACTTAACTAGAATAATAAAGCAATATTTCCCGCGGACTGCTCCAAACGGATAAAGGCACATCTAATGAGCACCGATATGGATTGTAAGGGATTCTTCAAGAGTCGCTGAATGCCGTGGAAATGCTCGAAATGATCGGGTAGATAATCCGACTGCAAATACGTCAAAACAACGTGGCTTTACAGGAGATATTGGCGCTCTAAGCGGATCAATTAAATCCGGTACACTCAAACGTATTAATACTTAACTGGAATCAATACTGAAACATCATGAGCCGTCTCGGGACACAGAAGAGCGGCTCGCGATTAGTGAAGGGATGTTCGCGGAGCATGTCGTTAATTTTGGAGCAGCGTACGGAGACTTGGTCCTTTAGGTTTGAAGGTCTCGTTTTTTTCAGTGCTAAATGCGCGGACGAGGGTGAGAGCTTCCCAAAAGCCGTGAGACATGAAAGTAAAGCGACCGGGAAAGTCGCGGATTCGGAGCTCAACTCTCCCGCGTGTGGGATGAATGAGAATCGCCTCGTAAATGCGGCGAAGCGGAGCGCGCACTTTAGGCTTTTCTCACAAACCTCCACATCTGCCAAGGTTATAGATTCCAGTTTTAGCGGGGGTCAGAGCCCATTTACCAAGGGCAAAGTTAAAGGGATTATTCACCGCCAAGGAAATACACAGAAGGTGATGACCGGGAAAGCGAAGTGCGGGATGTGGGGTTGGATTTTTGCCCTTGTGTTCCTCTGGAATACCCACATGTTGCGCGCTCAAGGTAAGTTTAGAGTTGTGTATCATAAAACGAGTTTGTGTGACTTTTAATTTTATCCAGGGTTCAAAACAATATTTTGACAAGTAAATATTTTACCAAGTTCCAATTTTGATAAAGTGGAATATAATGATTCTATTGCATGCATATAATGCATGTATAAAACTGTATTGTTGTAACATGATTTTTAAAGATGAGGTAAGATTTGGTGCTCTTAAGGGTATCAGAGAACCTGAAATAGAAAAGAATAAGGGGCAGAGAGGAAAGGAGGAACATAAGCTAGACACAAGGGGACTGGGATGGATTGAAATGAAAAGAGAGACATATAGAGAGAGAAGCAAAGGGAGGACAAGGAAAGAGAGATGAACAGACAGAATGAGGGTCATGGAGAGAGAGGGGTGGGTGATCGTGCCTGTGTGTGTCTCAACAAAAGCGGTAAAGGTCATATGCTGTCAACATGCACATTTTCTCAGGTCACACACACGTCGTATTGACTGAGCGTCAAACTGACAAGTAGAGGGAGCAGGATGCATGAATTTACGAAGTGCATGCGTGTGAAAGAGAAAGGGTGTGAAGGAAAGGACGCTGGCACACTCTGAGATTCAGAATTATGATTCAGATCAGAATTCAGTTAAGCCTTGACTGGAATCGGCTTCATCAGGCTGTAGACTGCATACGGTGCCAGCTGGGTCGCTCTGGTACCCGGCAGGCTGTTTTTCAAGGGGGGCGGTGTGTTACTGATTGAATTAGGATGTTTTAAAGCAGAGCTCAGATTTTGCGTGCCACGCGTGGGAGCATCTCAGTCTTTAAAATGGCAGCAAGATTAAAAGATTCAAAAGTACGATTGTATTGCAAGCAATGCCTCACCGTGTTAAACGCATTTTGCATGGAGATGTTGTGGGCTTTTCAGTGTTGGGGCTGTGAAATCCATCTCTCTTTCTTTTGGTGGTTGCATTAATGCAGACGCATGAATGCATTTGACTCAAAACAGTTTACAAGAACACCCACTCCTGTGACTTTTCTTTAGCATTGGTGGCTGGCACTTTTTCCCTCTCTCACTTTCTCTGCGTGCTTGCAGACTCAGCTTTCTCCCCGTGTTAATGTCAAGGTCTTGCTATGGCTTTGGATGTGGCCCAAACCCCAACCTTAAGGAGGTCAGAAGGTTATTGATCACATCCCGTCAGGCAAATGGCAGAAACGGAGTCATCCTGCTTCATGAAGCATCATACTAGTTTGATTCCATGCAGTGCAGCCATCAGTTTTCCCTAATCAAGTTTATTCTTTTTAAACCTGAAATCCCTCAAGGATTTGTGTCTCTCATCATTCAAAGCTTCACTTTTGAAGAAATTGAACATTTGTTATTCAAAAGTTATATTTAGAAGCAGGCCACTTGCAAGAAAAAGTTCGACGTAAGCTCAACTTCTAAATCACTGTCAAGGTCTGCTCATGGAATGAATTGGGAGCCTATTATAGATGAAGGTGGAAACCATTAATATGATATCTTACATGAAATAACACAAATTTGGAAGTTAACATTTAGTTTTTTTATGAGCATTGCCTTTGAGACCAGAATTTTGACAGTAATGGAAAACCTGGGAATACTAAGAAATTTTAAAATAATTATACATTTCATATTATTAAATATCACTGAAAATCTGAAGCATTTAATATGCAAGAAAGTACTCTTTTGCCCAGTAAATTATGCAGTAATCCCAAGTATTGACTAATAGGAGACTTACAGTTTTGGAAATTCATTGGTCAGAAGTTGTAGGAACACTGTGAGACTCTTGCTCTTCCATGCAATGCAATTAGAGCCAGTTTCTTCCTGTCATGAAGCTGTTAATAATACAAGGTAGGTCATGGTATTTCCTTCCCTTTTCTCTCTAAAAAAGGGGAATGTTAAATGCATAGTGAATGAATGGTGCCGCTATACAGCATGCATCAACAGGTGTCTTTGTGGGTTTTCCTTTATTCCTAAACAGATTTTTAAAATACTTCAGTCCCAAAAGCTGAAACTTTGAGAACTGTCACACACCATCCCAAGTTGTTTGGCTGCACTCTCTGTATTTATGACTCTTGCCAGGCATGTCAGTCGCTGAGTGGCTTTCTGTGTGTACGCTCTCAATGCACGTCAGTGATGAATGTTTGCATTCGAACGCTCTGACATCTTGATGCGCCACCGAGGTCCCTCAGAGAATCAGATGAAGAAGAGAGGTGCGAGAGAGATGGGATGAAAGAAGAGATGTGGGCTGAAACAAGCAGAGAGGGTGCAGATGTTAAAGAGGAGTGGAGCGTGAAAAGGAGGAAGCAGTGCAGAAAGAAGAAAGAGGAAGGAATGGAATGGGATGGTAGTTTTGGATGGGTAGATCTCTACGGAGGAGAGCACTGGCATCTCTTTACCATGCTCTTCCTTCACATCCATCACAAGAGACAGTTTTAGGGTCACTGGGATGTCTATCAAATCAAAAAGGAAAGAAAAGCCTGTGCGTTAGCTAAAGCAGAGGAAGAGAGGGGGGAAAGTGGAGTGGAGGAGAACATAATGATGGAGGGAGGCAAAACGCAGAGAAACCGAGAGAGAGAGAAAGAGTGTAGGCTTGATAGGATGAAATCGAGATTGATGTGATTGCTTGTCTGTGTGAGCGCGTGTCCGTGTGCGCAGGCCCTGGCAGGGTCGGCGCGGCATGAAAACTGCTCCTTGTGTCTGAAGCCTCTCTCTGTGCCGCTCTGGTCAGATGGGCTTTTGATCCCGCATGACAAACTCCTGCAGGGTCTGAATAAGAACTGCTCAGAATTACACCCAGTGCCACACTCCAGTACGTACTGCACCCTTCCCACAATCCCCTGCCATGCTCCCACTGGCACACTCAAACACCATACTGCCTTCCAACTCTTAATGAAACACAGTTGCCATAAATATAAACAAATCCTCTACGCTTGACTCTATGGCCAAGCTGGTTGTTTATCAAGTCAGAGTAAATCAAGACTCATTAGTAGTGTTTATTAAAGAATACTATTATTATTATTCAAACAAACACAGCTCATCCTGCACAGTTCGTGCTACAGATATGAGTGAAGTCTCGACAAGTTGGCGAATAAGATTAACGATTAGACATTGTTGGCGCAAAATTCCCAAAGACTTACTGAAGGAAGAGCATTTTCTTAAGAAAGTGTAAAAATCTTTCTAGGTTGAGCTTTATAAAATGGCTCAGATGCTTAAAGCGGAATTACATTGTAATTAAATATTTATTTTTCAATGATTTAATTTGTTTTCCTGAACAGAGATGGCATTAGACTCTCTACTGCCACCTTCACTCAGACTTTCATTTATTTTTTGTTAAAAAAATACATTTTTGTGCATCGCTATTTTAGTGCACCTTTAACCATATGTACAAATATCAGCATGTTCTGATTTTGTGCATTTTCTCATACAATGCCCAAATGAATGACTTTCCTTCCATGGGAGTCTTTTGGGGTTTTCTGTATTGGAAAGGGTATTTGAGAGTAAACTAAATGAGTGCACATGTTTTGGTTCTAATTTACATCTAGCCTGTCTTGGCCCTCTTCTCTGCATTGTTCCTCTGCTCATTTACCTTCTTTTACCATGTGTTGCCCAACATTTCTCACACTGACACCCTTAAAGAATTTCGAAGTGGCTTGTTGTGTGACTGCGTGTGTGTTTATGCATGAGTGCAACGTTAGTATTAGGCCCCAAAAGCCGTTGTGCCTTTATTGTTCGCTTGTATTGTCTGCCTGTAGACCCGTCCCTCCCCCAGTCGTGACCCAGACTGTGTCATTAACCAAAGCCTTTATGTCTCTTTTATTCTAAAGTGGCCAAATGAGTATAGACCTCTTAATTTCAGTAGTAAACGAAGTGATTTAATTGGTTTATTGCTAACCACATTTCATTATAATCATCTTGAATGATTAGGATAAAATAACTTTGATAGTTTGCCGACAGGTGGTCTATTATGAACAACAATATAACTGCTCGTATTCACTGCGAAGAATTAAAGAGCTTTGAGGAAATGCTTGGCAATATACACTTGGATTTAATTCGCTCTGCCTGTCTGAACACATCTGCCTTCCGCATTTAAGTATTATCAGGCGATCATTACATGCAGAAGACATGCTCGATGTCCTGTCTTTCCACCCCCACTTTCTCTCTTCAACCCGAAAGTTAGCACGTTTATCAGCATGACAGTAATGAATCTTATTTAGAATGAGATCAAAGGCAGACAACATAAGAACGTTTTCACACAGAGCAATTTTGATTTGAATTTACATTTGAAACCCTTTTTTTAATTCCTTCATTGTTTCAGTCCTCCCCTCTGAAATCGGTTTCAGCTGTTTTTTTCTTTCTTTCTCTGTTTCTTTCTTTCTTTTTCTCTTGTTGATGCCTGTAGCATTGACTTTGAGTCAAAGCACTGGCTTTTGGACGGAGGCCTTTCCATCTTTACTAATCAGCTTTCACACCAATAGATTTTTTCTTCGGCATTCATAAATGATGAGATTAGCACATCTTTGTTATTGAGTATTACATGTTCAAGTGCCTACTTTGCCTTTGAATTTGAGTGGTACCTCAGTAATGTGCGCATAGTACCATTCATTGGCCTCTCGAAGCCCAGAAGGCCACATTTCATATTATGCAGGATTGTACAAGTGCCATATTAACATCTTTTCAATTTCTGCTTGTCATCAAGCGAGTTTATCAGTTATGCAGGATTAGTCCGCGAGAACTACTGTAGTTTATTATCTGAATTGGAATTATTTCAGTGCCACGCACTACTTGAACTGGAAGCTCATTAATTAAAAATTAATTAAAAAGAAATTTAGGGCAAACTGACATGTCGCTTTACACAGTCAGCTAAAACGCTGATGAGCAAATTAAGTGTTTTATTGTCTCTTCTCTCAGAGTCAAGGCCTCTGATGATTGGGATTGGAGAGGCCTGTAAATATTTGCTCCAAATATGAAGAAATGAAACACTTATTTGACTATGATGAAATGTGACCTGTGCTCGTTCCTAAAAGATGAGTTTTGCTCGGGCTTTTTAAAGCCGAGGACCTATGATGCTATAACCAGCATCAAAGTTTACTCACTTAATTGAAAGAGATGCGTGATTTCACAGTTGCTCACAGATGAAAGTGTTTACAGTGCCACCACACGACACGACCGACACAGCCAATAACAAAATATCCAAAGATAAACACATCCTTTTATGATTAAAAAGAAGTCAGTGTGATTCTGATCAATATTTCAGTGGTTACAATTCTTATTACAGGCGTCAGAGGTTTCATCCACATTGTGGACAGTAAACCAGTTTTTTTTTTTTAGAGTAATTGGGCATGTGGAAGCCAGAGCTATGATCCATAACTTACTTCTTACTGCCTTCTTAGGCTGCTGACTTCAGTCAGCATCATGTCATGAAACCTCAAAAGTGACTGATTTAAAAAGCTGTACACTTACACAAATTGACTTGACGTGATTGAATGAATTGATTTCACAAGAGTTTGACATTAGCAAGCTGCTAAGCTAACGGTATGATGCTTTAATGTGCCTAAAAATACATGGTACCGTATGCTCATATAATGGGCAAAATAATCCATTTCATTTACATACTAGAAAACTAATGTATGTTTCAATAAAGATACTATTTATTTAATAAGTTGGATTAAATTGATTATGTTATTACATATTATGTTACAAAAGATTTATATTTCTGCTATTCAGAATATTGGTATTCAAATGCTGTTCAAAATATTAATTAAATCTTAATCAACATGATTATATTGTGGGGTTGTCTTTTCTATGAAGGCATATGAATAGTTTTGGAACAGACATCTATTCATCTGTTACATTTTGCTCTGTCACTGGTATTGTTGTGCCATGGTATCAGTTTCTTATAACATCTCCTGGTTATTACTTCATTAAGGGTTGTATGTGCATACTGTAGCTGTCTTCTTTGCTTGTCCTCTTAGCAGTTGTCAGGGGCAAGGCATTTCTGACCAAGAGATTCCATGCAGGGTTGGACTGAATGAAGCAGACACAAACATCTCCACATACCAAATGCCAGGTCCTGCCAGGTTTGACTTTAGTGACGCCAAACGGAAAAGATCAGTGTGCTTCCTGTAACTGACTGTGGTGCACCAATTTTTAATATAAGAATGCACTTTTTTTTTTTTCATCACAGTGGATGGCAAGATGAATAACTTACATTTCTGTTCCTTTAACATATACAATTATTTAGCACTTTTATGATATTTTATGATGTTAAAGTCTGAAACAAAAAGTGGAACAAGCCACTGTATGCTTTCATTGTAGAAAGGAGCAGTGTTAATGTGCTTTGGAAATTTGTGTTATATGATAGGACAGTGACGTGAGGGTGAAAGTAGGGTGATAGAAGTGTCAGTTTTGAATGAACTATTTCTTTGTTTGGAAAGAGTTTAGTTCTTTGAAAACTGCACTCATTTTTCCTTTTCTTTCTTTTGTTTTAACATTAGATTAGACAGATGGCGGTGTTGGTGAATGAACTTGTTTTAATTTCGAGATTTTGTCTGGCCTACTGAACTCATCACTTGATTGTCCTAGAACTGAAAGCCAGCCTCTGTATCATGTGACGCTGGGGAGTATTTGTATTCAAGAATGAATTTAGTCATAATTGTAAGCATTTATTGGGTACAAACAAACCATAAATACGTTATGAAGCTTATTAATGCTTTATTGCATGATGGTTGTAGAGGGCAGGAGAAGGATATTTAATTGTGTAATAAGTTCATCTCTACACTTCCAACAGAAAATTTGTACACAATCCAGAGTTAGACTTGCTGCATTGTGTCTGTAAAGCAGTTTTGTTTTTAGAAATAAATGGTCTAATTTGATTAAAATCAGCTGATTTAGCACATAGATTTTGTGGATTGTGGATGTGGATTTTTGTGTGCATGTGAGGGAGAGAAAACTGTTACTGTTTAACTTACAGAAAACCATCTGGCGATCAAGAATAGGAGGACAAGAACATTTGCGCATTCAACTGCCAAATGTTTTTGGAAATATCATAGTCTCATGGTTGAGTTTTCTCCAAATATTAGTCCAAAGCAGAAGAATGAGTGACAAACATATTTTTCAACATGTTTTTTACATTTTAAGTAGCAAGACACAGATTTTCTCTCACCCAAAAACACACAAAAACACAAGCACACATTACACACATTAGGGATGCATTAGAGGCCCCGGTGGTTTAGAGAAAGCTTCGAAATGGAGGCTGTTTATCTTCATTTTGCTCCATTGAACATGCGCTACGGCCAACATTGCTAGCATGGGACTAAAAGCATTACAATAAACACCCCACCACTTCCACACTCCCCGTCTCTCATTCAAGTGAAATTTATATTTACATTAAGTCATTTAGCGGGTGCTTTCACCCAGAGAAATGCACTTACAACCTCAGAACAAACAATAGACAACCACTAGTTTGTCTGACAACAATAACTACCTTCCCCTCAATTATAATCTCCCCCCAGCAGTCAGAACTAAGAAAGTCACTTGTGAACATCTGACTGCAGTGTTTTAACATCTCTGCATGGCAGTCCACTGATAGTTATGTTAATTTAATGAAGAATTGAACTCAAACACCCATGTCTTTTACTTACTGCTAGAGTTTAGACACAAATATAAGGTGTTAAAGCAGTAGGCCGCCTCACTGCCTACATAGGATAGGTCACTCAAGACTTACACAAGTTTATTTATATAGTTGTATAGTATATAGTTAAACTATATAGTTGATTTTGTAATGTTGTAAAAATTAACATTGTATTTTGTACTAACGAGAAAATACAAAAGACTGAGTTTAATAGTTAGCATGTTGCCTGGTTGCCAGGTCTTCATGACAAAGAAAACCCAATTAGCTAGCCTAAAAACCAGTTCAGAGCCAAAACTTATATTATGCTTATTTATTATTTATTCTTATCTTATTATTATTATTATTATTTTCATTTGCACTGTAGGTCTGTTGTATAATGGAAATAGCAGCATTGAACATGTAAAGTTTAATTTCATAACCAATGAAACAAATAAGCTAGAGGAAGTCAACATCATTGAAATATATATTGTAATATTTACTTTATTTGACTAATATCATTAAAATATATTCTAATATTTACAAAGCAGCAAACTGCAATACATTTCAGCGGAGACATATAAGACTTTAGGGGGTTGCTTGGGTGATATAAATGCATACAGAGTACATGCATTTATATTATCCAAGCAACCCCCGTAAAGCCTGTCCTGTCTTAGCCGAAATGTATTGCATTTTGTTACTATGAATAATAGGCCTACAAATGAAATAACAGTAGCTTGGTGTCATACAGTCATTTTACTGACATATTTCAACTACTAGCTTGTCTGTTTACATAAATATTACAATCTGTCTTATTATTACTACTATATTACTACTTTTGACTAGCAAGTTTGGCTGTTGCTTTGTCAAAATCCTTACATTCAGATCAAAATTGTGCAATATGTCAAACCTTCAAACCGCATAACAAAAATAAACAGGAAAACTGAGGACTTGGCAAACATGCAATGTAATAGGTTTAAAAAGCATATCAAAAATGGAATTTGGACATAAAAAGTCCACTTTTGTAAATAAAATGTGAGTATCCTTAAAGTCATTTATGGACACTTTGAATGAATTTGGCCACATTTTTGGAATTTTGGAACAGTGCATATGGTGCCTTCAAATGCTGTAAGTAGGCAGCTTGCTATGTGTTGGAACAGATCCACAGTCTTGGTAAATTCCTGTCAAGGATGTTAGATCGTGTAGTTACAGCAAACTCTACAATCTGTAAGACAGTCACCTGGGTACAGCAATGAATGAAGCACTTGGGTGTGCTGTGTCAAGTTACATCCGTGTAAATGACACAAATAAAGAAAGACAGAAAATGAGGGCGAGGAGGAGGGAGGATGGTTCCTCTGTCTTGGTGAGCTCCAATTTACTGGACTGAAATATTGTTTTACACGTTTCATTGGATACGCTCATGCACACCTTTATGAAACAACACGGGTTGAGGATAGCATACGGTAGCTTACAATCAGGCCTTGCTGTCCTGTGCAATACATTTCCATGATTGTTAACATTAAAATGTGAAGATTTCCCATCTCCTGAATTGGTTTCTGAAGAAGTAACTTAAAAAAATGTCTAATAAAAAGAGAATATGGCTAGATTGTGATAATGAATCCCTATTCTCTTTGGGATTTCTTGCGGGACAGCTAGAATTTGAAAGAAGCGTTTTAAGATGTCTTTAGTAAAAATCACAGATGTTTCCAGTCAACCTGCTAGGTTTGTTTAAATAGTAAGATTAAGCATGAAGAAAGGGTCTTGCTAGGCACGACACAAAGTAGAACCAATAAATAACTCTTTTACCTAGTAATATGAAACATAACCATAATTATAGTTTGTATTAGACACATTAAATGCTGTCTTAATGCCGTGCATATGTCTGTTATTTTAAAAGGGATTCAAACATTGCTCATTTAATCAAATCAACAAAGTACGGTAGCTATCATATTCATAACTATTTAAAGTTACACCGTTTCAATCTGTCACCTTAGCAGCTTTGAGTTTTCACATAAAAGACTGCCACAGTGTTTTCGTAGTGTTTATTTATTCTGTTTTATTTGAAAGTTTAGTGTGCACAGATTAATTTATTTTCCCTGGTTTGTTTACCTTTTCATCCGTTTTATCAAAAAGTTCATTTGGATCTGTTTGCTTAGCATTGATCAGCCTGTCATCTAACAGCTGAAGATCAGGTTTGTTTGCAGTGGAAAAATGGTTTTGAAAATTGAGTCTCTACACAAGTTGCTTCAGAACTTCTGATGTGGTCTATTTTGGCATCTTGATGTCATTTGAACATTTTCTGGAGCAAATGGGAGAGAGCGGCATCTTTTACAAATGACCTTGCAGCCAAAGATCTGCTGTGGGCAACGTGCTTTGGAGTTAGTCGGTAAGAGAATGACTCCAAAGGCAATCAATCTCAGTTATCTCTCGCTTTAATAGCAGATTTTTCATAGATGTTTATGGTGGTTTGATTGAACACTGTGCCTGTTGTCTATGAGGAAGCTGGCCCACTTTTCGGCTAGCAGAAGTGAGAAGGTTCAAGCAGTGGAGCCACAAATCAGCACAGTTACTCTATGGTGAATATATTCAGCAATGAGTCACACTTTATTCTAAGCACCAGGGCTGAACACAATACCGCTGTAAACAGTATGTCACTGGAATGGAAATGTAATATTATTTACTGTATAGCTTAGACTTAAATCTAACAAACCTCCACCACATTAAAGGATTAGATAAAAAAAACCCTGCTACAGGAGTTTGTTTTGATGAATAAACTTTGAGAAGTAAACTTTGACTTCACTTGGCCTCTTGAAACACAAGCAGAGCGAAACCATTCTTACGTAAATTGTTGCGCTGAATTAAATATGACAGTTTACAGATGAATATTTCATGAATGAGGGCCATTGTGTGTCATTTTTTCAGCAGTAAACTGCTTTTTCATAACCCAGTTTAATGTGTAACTATATGTAAGCCATTCGTAGGTGGATTTTTGTGTCTACTTTCAATATTGCTCTGTTTGACCCGACATGTCAACTTTTGGCTTAACTAGTGGCATGAGGATTATTTGTTCAAATCATAGAAGAAATTGATTAGAAAATCTGTTTACAAATGCTGACTTAAGTTATTAAATTATTTAAAGGGGTCATATGACGTTGCTAAAAAGAACATTATTTTGTGTATTTGGTGTAATGCAATGTGTTTATGCAGTTTAAGGTTCAAAAACACATTATTTTCCACATACTGTACATTATTGTTGCTCCTCTATGCCCCGCCTTTCTTAAAACGTGCCGATTTTTACAAAGCTCATAATTCTGAGAAGGCGTGCTCTGATTGGCCAGCTATCCAGTGCATTGTGATTGGCCGAATACCTCAAACGTGAGACCTAAATGTTATGCCCCTTACCATATTGTGATGCCGTGTCCCGGTGCGACGACACAAAAACAATAAAACCCATTACAAACGAGGCATTTGTTGCATCCAGTGGGGACATAATTACTGATTATAATGACTTATACTGTCTTTTTACGTGTCGCGTTGTATCGCCCCGCGTAAACATTACCATGTCTGCATTTGTGATCGGAGAAACTTCAAACAACAAGCACTACTCTACACGGCTCAAAACTCGCGTTTGAATAGTCAGTGGCAAATTCTTTAAATATGAAAACATACTTACAGGCTGTGAGTCAGAAGTGCCAGACTGTCCTTGCAAAGTTGGAATTGCCCAACTTTATAGAAACAGTCTTTGAGCACAGCTGGCAGGATACTCCTAGGTTCAGGAAATAGTCCTCTGTAAAATACGCTGCACACACACTCAAATATTTGGGTTGAACTGTTGTAAATACAACTTAACCACTGATTTCTAGTTGTGTCCTCTTTTGGAATTCCAAACAAAGTAGTTTCGCTTTCACAACGAAACACAGCATCTCCACGACATGGCGCCGGCGGCAGCAACAATGCTACAGTGGGAATAAAAGTCCCGCCCTCTTTCATTGCGTATACATTTGGGCGGTGTTTTGCAAATCTCCCAACACCGTGACGTAGACATGTGGGGGCGTGTTTGAATGAGCCGTTTTAACTTTTATAAAGAATATCTCTTTGGTTTTGAGACTTTAGTCTTTGCAACTTCAGGGATCTTATCTATGCACAACCAGCTTGTAACACTCCAAAGAGAAAGGAAAACTTGAAATCGCATCATATGACCCCTTTAATGTGTGAAAGTGTTTGTTTTAAATGGAATATATGGAAGTATTAGATTTGAGAAAAGATTTTCAATTTGGTCTGTTCATCAAACAAAGCTATTATTCGACTTCAGAAGTCTTAGAAATGTATGGACCAATTTCATGGTGCTTTTTGGAAATGCTTTTCTATGAAAAAATGAGCAGCTCAAACATTGTGGACACTCATTCTGAACAGTAGCACATTGTGTAGGTTCAATACAGGCTTGCTTTTTTAGTAAACTATATGAGAAGGGATAAAGTTGAGTGCTCTGTGTGTGTGTGTGTGTGTGTGTGTCTGCTGGTGACTGATACTGGCATAATGGATGAAGCGTAGACCTTAATATGCACAATCAATGCTTAATTGGTATCTGCTGAAAACAAATTATTCCTCCGAAAATGAGTTTTCTGGGTCGGGTCGTTATAAAGTAATTAATTCAGCTGTTTAATCGCTTTGTATTGCTGTGAGTTTAGTTTTTAAATAAATTTTTTAGGACATTTACCGAATTAAATTTGTTCAAATTCTAAAACATTGATTGAGAGTGATAGAAAGTTGTTTTTGAGGGTTTTGTTATTTTTGTTTTTGCTATTCTTGGTTTGGATTCCCATTGTCACTAGTTGGTTTAAAGCAGAAAATCGATCTTAAAAAAATGAACTGACTGACCTGTAGATAAACACTCTTGCTTTTGCTATATGCTGTGAAACATTCTCTGTACAATACATTGACTAAATTCAACCTCATTGAAATGTCCTTCAATAAAGACAGGTCCATTTTGAACAGCAAAATGTTGCTTGAATGAAAAGTGGTGGGTTGTTATGAAAGTAACAAATACCACATGCTGAGGCTCAAACTGTAGTTAAAACTAGTAATAATTCACTGTTTTGGGGTTTTTGCCAGTGTGACAGTGACATTAGAGAGATGATAGTACAATTTGGAAGTTGCTATGGATAAAAGATACTTCTAATGAATACTTGTAAATATATGCAGACAAATTCAAACTCACATCGTGAATTAATGTGTTAGTGCTAACAAGCAATGACTCTTACCTCTGCTATTTCTCAAAATAGTTATCAGTCAGGTCACTAGCTAATGATGTATTTTGGATGCTACAGCAACTGGATTTTAAATGGTTAGTTGAACCCGAAAAAAGAAAAAAACCCCAGAATTTACTCACTCTCATGTCATTGCAAACCTTTTAAGACTTTTGTTCATCTTGGATTAAGCTTCTCAATTCATGTACACTCTTAAAAATAAAAGTTCCAAATGTGGGTCTTCACAGTGATGTCATAGAAGTTAACAGCGCTTAAAAGAACCATTTATTTTCTTACTATGAAGAACATTTTAGTCATCTAAGAACCAATTTTTCACTATAAAGAACCTTCATCCAATGAAAAGGTTCCATGGATTTTAAAGGTTCTTCATGGAACCAATGCCAATAAAGAACCTTTATTTTTAAGAGTATAGATTATGTCCACTAGGCTTTATCTTTTTGTACTTTAATGCATGAAAGTTTTGATTGCATGTACTTTCAATGGGTGGACAAAAAAGACAGGATTTTGCTTCTGGGTGAACTAGCCTAACCCTTTAACTAACTTAACCAGATCAATTCAGTTAGAAATGTCCTTTTTGCAATGATCAGCACCCAACCAGATGTAACCACCTTAAACTAGCCTGCCCAACATGGAAATTCTTGCTGGTCTAAGGCGTTTTATTTTTTTTATTAGTAAGGTAGACAAGAAGAAAGCTCTTTAAATATGTTTAATCCGTATATTGTTGGCTCTTCCAAGAAATGATAGCTTGTAACAGCCTGTAAAATGGCTCATATGACAGCAAGCCTTCCTCATCAATGAACACCCATATGATACATGGACAACTCTGGCGGGGGAAACGCATATAGCTTGGAATTCAATCAACAGCATGTTTAAATGTGTCATACAAAGAATTATGTAATGCACTTACGCTGTGAGAAATGCTATAAACATACAGCTATAAACTTGTCATTTTATTGAACAGGTTACATTTAAATTGAACAATTTGTGCCTGTGCTCATAAATATATTGGTCACGTATTCAGTATGCTGTTTTCTTTAGATTGCACTACAGATATCACCTTGTTTCTTAGTTGCTTCATGGCTTAATTGTTCAGATAACCGTTAGAAATAGGTCACCTTGATTGTAACTGACCTCCTAAAATGGAAGAAAACACACACAAACTTATTGCTCTCATTATAGTTTTCAGACACAGTCTCTCAAAAGCCGCAAGCCTTCGTAATCAGTTGTTTTTAATTTATTGATTTATTGCTTAGTTTATTGCTTTAATACTACAGACTCAGTAAATGAATTAAATTAATAACTTGAGTAATATTCTCAAGGGTATAGGACACGGAATGAAGAAAAGACTATATATTTACAATATTTGTCATTTAATTGTTAGTCAGCAGAATTTATGCATAAAGTCATCATGAAAACAAAATTGAGCCATGTTACTTTCTAAATGCATGTTTCTAGTTGTATTATGCATGATTCATCAGTGGATTGTTTTCCAAAAAAAGCTTCATAATATTTCAGCAAAATATAATAACTTGTGCCGCCTAAGAAATGACTTTCCTTTTGGGGTTGTTATTATTATTTGTTTTTAAAAGTTTTATTTTTACCTAGACTGTAAAAAGGTTATTATGTAGCCAAATATCATCTATTTATACATTATTTTGGGCAATTGTGGTAGTCTGTTTTTCGAGTTGAAGATCATGTTTTAAATAAAAATATTAAAGAAATATATTGCATTATGAAAGTCAATGAGTTGCACACACAGTTTCATGCTGAATTCAGCATCCAGGTCTTCTCCATGTGATGTGCCAGACATTTCAATGTCAGTCTTGCCCAAACAGGTACATTTGGAGTCTCTCTTTAATGTGTGGGAGCTCATGCATGTTTATTCATGTTTTTGAAATCTTGATGATGTCTCAGATGGCTATAATCAGTCCATTGGTTCCATTTCAGAACATCTTTTTATTGTGTGTGTGTAAAATGCAGAGAGAGAAAGAGAGACCCACTAGACCCAGCACCAGGTGCGAGTGCCTCTTTGGCTTATAGACAACCACACACTCGCCCACCCCTCCATCCAGCACATGTATGAAGATAAGCATCATGTAATGTTGGTTGTTTTTGATTCTATCTATCTATTAGGGGTGTGCCATATCATAACGTCCACGATAATACCTGTATAAATTGTTACATAATAAAAATAGTGTCATATCGTGATATCAGTGATATAGCGACTTGATGAGGTATTTACTAGGGATGCACCGATTGTTCGGCAGCTGAAATTATTCATACATTAACATATTATTATAAAAAATAAAATAAATAAAGTTATTTTGGTGGTCGGCTGAATAAGCAAAAAGACCGAATAAATTGTACCGAACAATGACGTGACGCGATCAAATGAGGCGCGCACTTTTTATTAGGCATGCGACAATCCTCCCAAATTAATAATGAGAATAATTTATAAATCTGCTGTTGTCAACAAAAAGAAGCACTGAGGACTTCCTGCGGGTCTCCATCAATATAAAAGCTGCATCAACGTTCATAAATGTTAGTATTTTAATATTACTGCATTCTCAGAAATAAAGGTACAAAAGCTGTCACTGGGGCAGTACCTTTTCAAAAGGTACACTTTTGTACCTATTAGGTTCAAATAGATATATTTAAGTACTAATATGTGCCTTTAAGGTACCAGAATGGACCCTTTAGGTACAAACACGTACCTTTTGAAAAGGTACCGCCCCAGTGACAGCTTTTGTACCTTTATTTCTGAGAGTGTATGTTCTGTTAAATAAAATTAAAAAGTAAGACAATAATAATGATAATAATTACAACAGCTCTATTAATACATTTATTGAAACGTTCACACATAGTGTTCAAATTGGGATCTGTAATATTTTCCAATGTTTAAAAGAATTCCCTTCTGCTCAGCAAGGCTGCATTTATTTGCAAGCCTGATTCAAGAAGGGGGTCTCGAAAATGGCCACAACATATTATTTTACTAACTTATTCATTTTAAGTTAATTTGTGCTTTGTTGGTATAATGTCTGCTAGAATGTTAAAAAATTATCAATGTTAAATAAGTATTTTTAAATTGTTGTTTTGTATTTGTGTACAATGTTTAAACATTGTGTAGCATGTTTAAACCATGTAGTGTCCATTTCATTCATTTAACATTTAAGTTATTTGACAATTTATTTTATTATTATTTTTTTTTTAAAGTAACACAATACTTACTTTCCCTGGTAATTGGTTACTTTTATAATGATGTAACTCAGTTACTATTTGTGAGAAGTAACTATTAACTATAATTAATTACTTGCCCAACACTGGTCACTACTATTGCACTATAATGCTGCTTCTGCTACCTTATGACAATAGATTTACACTTCGAATTAGGTAGTCTGTCATCAATGACAATAGCTCATTGGAAAAGGATGGAAAATGCCTTTCATTGTGTTTGCACTAATAAATGCTTCTGCCTGCCAGCTGCAATTACCAATAAAACGTTGTTCCATATTTTTTTGAATTTCATCATAAATATCAATATCGCAAATATTCTTGAAATATCGTGATATAATTTTGAGGCTATATCGCTCACCCCTGCTATCTATCTATTAGGGATGTAACGATTACCGGTTTGACGATAAATCATGATAAAATTCCCCATGGTTAGTATTACCGCTTCATATTTTAATTATCATTAAAACCGTATTCGATTACCACGATTTGAACAACTCACGATAAATAAATACTGTCCAGCATAATGCTTTGCAATACTGCTTTGTCCACAGAGTTTACGGGAAACAGCTGTAATTCAGCTTTTCCATAAGCGCCACCTGCTGTCAGAGAGTGGATTTACAGAGACTTATATTTACATTCAGCCTGTGTGCAGTTTCTGTCTGGACAAATACAGACCGAATTTGCATGCCCTGCTGTAAATATTGACCGGTTGATGAAAACAAGCTTATGTGGATTCATTTAAACAATTCAGATAAGTTATCTAGAATTATTTATGGAACAGATAAAATACATATAATCATTTATTAATCAGTTATCATTTTGACATAACACTTTTCTTTATTTAAAGGCTTATATGTGAGGTTTACCTTTTTATGAAACTTTTTCAGAGCTTTATTTTACATTAGATATTTGAACATGCTATTAAACTGTTGTCAGTCAAGTTGTCATTTAAAATCTGAACATCATTGGTAATGTTATTGTTTTAGTGATTATGCAAACAAATAGTCATTTTATTTGTTGTTTGTTGATTTTTAAATATAAAACTTGGTGAATTGATTTATGTGTCGGTACTTTTTGAACATCTCCAGCACATTTTAACAATACCGTGATAATACTGACAACTGTGATAATTTTGGTCACTATAATCGTGATAAGAAATTTTCATACCGTTACATCCCTACTATCTATCTATCTATCTATCTATCTATCTATCTATCTATCTATCTATCTATCTATCTATCTATCTATCTATCTATCTATCTATCGTTCTATCTATCGTTCTATCTATTGTTTTATCGTTCTATCATTAACCACTGCTGTTGGACAGTGTTACTTTTGAGAAATGAGAGATTTATACATATAGTAATGTCATATGTTGTAATATATGCATTTTTATTTTTGCACTATTATTTTCTGATTCAGTTTTTTTTAGGAGGCAATGCTCCTGATGCATACACACACACTGTTTGTTATAATCAACTTCTACAGTAAATACTGACTAAAAATCCAATAATTAGTCAATTTCCTGAAAAAAAGATGAATTGAACTTGGATCACTTCACACACCCCACCGTCTCTTTCTTCATTAAATCAATTATTGTGGATCCATGGTTATAATTACTGTGTCAGACCAGTGACATTTGATCGTGTGTTAATTAAACCTTTTGCCCTCGCTTGCATAAAGAAACAACAGAGGCGCTAACAGCATTAGAATGCACCCACACAAACACTCTATTTCAGAAAGGTGTCAGATAGGAAATACCCATAACGCCACCAATGATTTTTTTGTCCTTGCTTGCTATACTCGCGCATGCCACTGAAATGTGTTTCATCTGTCACTCATTAATTTACTTTTTCTGTTTTTTGTTTACCTCTGTCAGCCTGTCAGAATATGAATTGAAAGCTAATGTAATGAAGGCTGTCAACCAAAGACAGCAAAACATAGAAGCACTTGTTTTTGATGGCTAATAACTATGAATTTTAAAGATTTAAGAAAAGTCTTCTCAAATAAATTAGAGTACAACCAGATAAATGTCATCTGGTGCAAAATGCTCTTTTTGGCTTTAGAGCGAGGCATTTATTGACACTCTGTCGACAAAATTCAGTTTAGGTCAGCAGTTAAATTAGATTGACTCTTTAAATATTGCTGTGTTCCAAAAACTAGTGAGGTTGCCTACCTAAACAACATTTTAAGGTAATGAGAAAGATACTCCATTTCTGGAATGCATTGTGACGATAGTGGACCGAAATGAGCAAAATTTTGAATAAAATTACACATGAATAAAGTACTGAAAATAATCGCTAACATGTTAACTTGTTAGCTTAGCAACACGCTAATAAGAGACTCTATTGGAATTAATTGCGAGTCTGTGTTCTTCACATAAGGACCCCCATTATGTGTGAGCTAGTTTCCCAAATCAGTCGTGTATGAGATTCCATGATGTTATGTAGACAGTATGCAAAAAGACCTCTGAGTAGAATTAAATACAGCTAGAATTTGATATCCTACGAAAATATTATATTAAATAGATATTAGAAGCTTTGCACACCTGTGCTTTCATAAAACAAATTGTTTTGATTCCTCACACTCTTCCTCCCCTATTCTCTGTGTTTGTGCCTTCATAGCCTAATATTTATGGCTGTTCAATGTGTCTCACACACACACACACACACACACACACACACATATATACAGACACTTCCTATTAAGTCTTTCAAGCACCTGTTTATTCATATTACCTCTCTAGTAATTAGCATATAGTTATATGCAGACCAATTTGTGAACAGCCTTATTATTCACAAATGCAATTAAATAAGCATGTGTTGCTCTAATAATGATAATCAGAATTCATTTTCACCATGCTTCACCTCATGAATTAACCATATGCTCAAGCTGGGAGCACTCGTGATGATTTGTGGTGTTTGATGGTTTATACACATATATACACGTGTGTTCAATTTTGAACATTGATTCCATGATTATGCTTTAAATTAATTGGCAGCTGCATTATATGATGTATCATATGCAATTAATTCATTGAGACTTCAGTCTAGAGTCCCAGCGTCCCAGCGCATGCATAAACTATTGTTTTCCTGTCCCTTCACTGTGAGCAACAGAAGCAAGTTTCTTTAGACACAAAGAGCATTTTTGTTAAATGAGGCGTGCGACTGACTGATAATGAAATGTATGAATTGTATTTATTGTGCAGTTTGCTTGCACTGATGCACACGTACATGTCCAGTCAGCCATTTTATTTGCTTCATATGCCTTCTGCGTGTGGTATGAATAAAATAATTTTAAGTACAGTACCTGTATTTCTGCGGATATGAAGTAGAATCATGCCAGTAGATTTTTGTTCATATTTTTGCTCTTGTACATGTGAGCGTATAATGCCAGTTTCATGCTTTTTATAGATTTTAAAATATAATCTTGTTAGTGTAAATCACATTTTGATGATTTTTGTGTAAACCTTTTTTGACTTTTGTGTAAAACATTTAAAAATAAATAAATAAAAATCACATATAGTCAAGTTGACTCAAGATGTCCAACATATTTTTAAGTTACCTGACTTGACTTTTAGAATTTTTGTTTTTAATTGCATAATAAGTCAAAGACAAATTTGGTTTATTTTTTTAGTTTTAATATCAAGTATGACCATTTTTATGTGATTATTATATGATAAAATATTATCTGTCAGTTTTCCTTCTGCTGGTTTGGATTGGATATTTCCTGTGCTATCCATAAACGCAAAAGACTTAATTTGCGATTGAGGGATTTGATGATAGTTGTGGAACCAGGGACCTGCAAGCAAAGCGTGACGGGGAGAGAAATTTTAAGCCAGTTTCATGCTTTTTGTCGATTTTAAAAAACAATCTTTTTAGTGTAATTCAGTTTTGACAAATTTTGTGTAAACCTTTTTTAATTGGCAATAATAAATAAATAGAACAAACCAATATAATCAAGTTGATTTTGACTTAAGTTACAACATATTTTTAAGTTACCTGGATTGTTGGTATAAGAAAATATCATTTTCTTCTTTTAGTTATAATATTATGTATCAGTTTTCCTCCTCCTGGTTTGGATTGAATATTTCTTGTGTTATCCATCAACTTAGAAGTCTTAATTTGTGATGGGCTTTGATGGTAGCTTTGGAACCAGGGACCTGCATGCAAAGCCTGATGGGGAGAGAGGGAGGGGGAAACTTTCAGAGACGCTCCAAGTGTTTGTTTTTGAGAACTTCCAAACTAGGACATCTCTGTGCTTCTAGTTCAGCTCTCCGGAGAGCTTCCAGAGAATGTTAAACATGTCAATTTCACTCAATATTGGAAGTCAATGGTTTTCCTGAAAAAATTCTGCATTCTCATTTTCTTTGGACTTGGTCTGGGGTTGATTATTTTAAGTGATGAAAATTTGTCACCAGGATTCTCTTTTTTGGTAAATGTATGTTTAAATGACAAATGTAGACAAATATTCGGAGGCATCAAAGGCAATAGTTGCATTTGTTAATTGAATTGTAATTTTTTGGCAATTTCGATAAAAGGTCTATGAACACAGTGCTGCCGTCTACCAAAACCTAAAAATTTAATATCTTTGATCTTGCTGCTAATTAATTTGCTATCTGGAAATGCACACAGGTGCTGTGAAAGTGGCCCAAAGGAGTCAGCTAGATTCATTTGGGATGTAGAATCCCTTGATATCAAAACTAGCCAATTAGCACCTTAGTAATGAGCATTTTTAGTAGTTGATGCATTTTGAAAACCCTTCACCAGATGAACTTGGTGTGTCAGCTATGCAGTGTTATCAGTCCTCTTATTTTTGCTTTTAGAACGTGGTAACTACATATACTTAAAGGAAAAGTTCACCCAAAAATGACAGTTTGCTGAAAATGAACTCACCCAGAGGCCATAATTTTTCATGTAACCATATTTGGAGAAATTTAGCATTACAGCACTTGTTCACCAATGGATCCTCTGCAGTGAATGGGTGCCGTCAGAATGAGGGTCCAAACAGCTGATAAAAACATCACGATAATCTACAAGTAATCCACACAACTTCAGTCCATCAGTTGTGTTTGTAAGAAACAAATTGAGATTGGATGATACAGACACAGAGTGTCAGTGCAATTCAATGTGGTTCTGGAATTCTAAAACCTGATCATTCTGAAAGGTAATTACACACCTCGCCTCAACAAGTTGCACAGGTCTCATTCACGTTCCTAGCACAAACTGTACAATGAATTATTCACAAATTTCAATCTGGCAAAATTCCATTCACAATTTGACAGCTAATCCAAGAGTCACCAAGATCAGCTGTTTTACAGCTTACCCTCTGCTTGCCTTCCTGGTCTGTGCTTGTGTACTTGAACACAAAACACACGCAGAGCTACATAGCCTGCAGACTCGGTAAAGTAATTAGGCAAGTGCTTTGTTTACAGAGCATCTAATTGTAATCACAGTGTTTACAGTGTTGCACTAATTACAATAGCTTTAATTTGTTTATGCCACATCTCTGTCCTTCTTTCATTGTAAGAGCTCACTTGCAGTACATACAAGATGATTTTTGCTTGTCATGTTTGGTTTGGTTTTACCCCTTACGAAACAAAAATATATGTGAATATATTGGAAAATATAAGGTGATATATGAAATAATATATTTTGAGATATGGGACTCTAGTTCTTATATTTTTTTCAATATTCTGCAATATATGCATGAACCATGTATAGCCATATATTGATACATATAAAATATATATTTAGCAATAAGACAGAAACAATACAGTAGCCTACTACATAGCTTTATTGAAATACTCATTCCTTTTTATTAACACATGGGTTTACATACAAAATTAAATGTATACATTCCCAAAAATACATTCCCAATATGCCTACAAAGGTCCCCAATTCTATACAAATTCAGGCAAATTAACATCCACATTTAATCATTCAGCAGACACTTTTGTCCAAAGCGACTTAAATGAGGACAATAGCAATCAAACCAACAAAAGAACAATAATATGTAAGTGCTGTGATAAGTTTCGGTTAGCCTAACACATGTACTGTATTTTGCATACATGTTCACATATACAGTATATGTGACATTATACTGCATATATGTTAAAGGGGTGGTTTACTGCGATTTCACTTTTTTCATTATAAATAGTGTGTAATGTTGCTGTTGGTGCATGAACAGTATCTGCAAAGTTGAGGCGCTGAAAGCTGAACGTAAGTGGAGATATCGTCTTTTAAAAATCAGGAAGTTTAATGCCTACAAAAACGACTCCTATGGGACTACAACGAGATACTTCCCGGGTTGCATACGTAAAAAACCCATCAAACCCCTCCCTCCGGAACATGCAAAAGAGGGGGCAAGGCCATGTTCTGCGGCTTTGTCGAAGAGGAAGAGTTATAGTGGAGAGTTGTAGCCATGCCGTCGAAACAGTGTTATTTTCACCCAGCTGTCAGGTCTTCTGTGTTCGGGCTTCCTACGGACGCTGTAGTTCGTCAGCAATGGTTAAAATTTATGTTTGATTATGTTCCTGACAATTACAATCGTAATTCATTCAGCTCTCTGTGCTGCGCATTTTACGGAAGACAGCTTCCAGAATCTACACGAGTTCAATGCCGGATTCACACAGAAACTATTACTAAAACATGGAGCAGTTACAACTTTAAAACCAGAGGCAGCAGTTGTTGGGCCACAGCCTGTAAGTAAGATTTCATAATTTTAAATGTATTTGCATGTATAATTTCAGACGTAATGTTTTAGTTTTATCAAGGACGTAAACAAATGCCAACGCTGGCTTTAGTAGCCAGTTAGTTAAATGCTATTTCGTGTGTCTTTGACAAACGCGTACAAACATTTTGGACCCGAATTTGTAATTATGTACTAATTTTGTAAATGTATTTTCCATGTATACTTTATGACGTAATTTTTCGATTTGATCAAGAACGTAAACACAAGCCAACGCTGTTTGGTTATAGTAGCCAGTTAGTTCGATGCTATTTTGTGTGTATAAGACAAACGTGTACAAACTTCAAAAATTGATATGTAATCACAACAGCAAACTTCCATTCAGAAACGTTTGTAAGAGCCGTGCTTGCGGAAGTTCTGCTTGACTCTCTTCATTACCGCTTTCTGGGTCTGATTCTGGCTCAAACTGATACGGCAATATTGACACCATTATTTACATTTGACTGGAGCACATGCACCTGTCGCCCGTGAAGGTAATGGGCGTGACGTTTCCGGACAATGTGCAGTACGCAGTTTAGCCAATCACAACACACCGGCCCAACTAACCAATCAGAGCCCATCGCCTGTTTCTGAGGGAGTGGTTTCAGAGAATCAGGAAGTCAACCGGTCGTTCAAATGACAGAGGAGAAAGCGGCTTACAATAAAGGTGAAATATATGAAAAATAAGGAGTTTTTTAACAAACGAAACACGAAGACATGTTATATTGCACCCCATAAACACAATCAAGCAAAGAAAAAAAGCAGTAAACCACCCCTTTAAATTATATGTGTAGCCAATGTTTATATATTTACGAATATATAATTCCATATATGAAAATATATTGAAGTAAATATTTACCTTGAATTGTGTTCATATATTCTAATATATATTCCCATATAAATGTGACTATATGAGCACCATATATGTTGACATATTTTCCCCAATATATGGAAAGCGGCAATTCCTTATGTACTATTCAGTATATTGTAATATATTACCATATTCTATATAATTACCAATATACTGAAAATTCTTCAATATATTGACCATTCATATATAATAAAATATATTTTCTTTCCGTATGGGACATGTTCAAATTTGTTGTGCATTCACGCTTGTGCAAGTATTTGTGATTATAAGGTAGATTGAGGTTTACAGTGCTGCACTTCTGGATGTGATCCATTTATGTATGCAGGAGAATTACAAACAGATAAAAATTAGAAAATGAATTGAGAGGTTGATTGTGCAACTTTTGGTTGAGGTACACACCAATATTAAAGCCTCAGCGTAAGCCTGAGATCCTCTTAAGAATCCGAGAATTTCACTAATGACCTCTTTCATCCCCAGCACACACACACACATACACACACACACAAATAAGAGAGAGGGAACATCCATCAAGTTTAATTGCTCTAACTTAAGCTTGTCACATGTGTATTTTTAAGTATTTATAACAGAATACAAAATATGATAAATGAACAAACAATTGTTAAGTTTTGGGTGGGTGGTATGACAGTAATTTTATATCCAGGTATTTCTTATTATGGTTTTGATTTGTGTGATTTCTATGTTCAGTAACTAATGCCCTTTTTAAAATTGAATTAAATTATTTACAAGTAAAAGGTAGTTTGATAATTTTCTCTTATTAACTTGATGAACAACCAAAAGAGGAGATAATTTATAATAAATGAACAATTAATTTGTCATTTGTGTTAAAAGAGCTTCACATTATATAATATCAAATCTTTAAAAAATGTATTATAACTTTTTAAAGCTATAAATTCTGTTTGGGTGAGATTCTGTTTGGATAAATACACACTGGTGACTGTACATCTGTTGATCCTTGGTTAAGTCGCTGTTTGATTAGGCAAGCAACAGAACGACCCATTTGAATGAATTGTTGATTATCAGTAAAATATGTTCAAACTGATAAAAATGTTATCGTTCTTTCAGCATACAAGTCATATAAGCGATTGCAACTGTTAACATTAATGACATGAATGCGACATCAGTGTTTCATTAATATTCATGACATTATTGACAATATTCATTAAATGGATTATTAATTGATTGATTGATTATTCATTTACTTTTTTCATATATTTTTAAACACATATATTCAAAGCAGAATCTTCCTAGTCTTCTTGACTGGTTTAGCACAATTCCTGCTCTGTACTTTTAGCTCTTATGTATAGTGCTGTTGAAGAGTGGGAGGAGAAGGGCTTGATGTCTGACAAAAAAGAAAAGGGACTGAAAAAAAACCATAAGAGGAGAAAACACATTATAACTGTAATAAAACCCACAGCAAGCATTTGTCTTGGGAATGATGCTTCCTGTAATCATCATCTGTTGGGGTAACACTTCTGCAGTCAGCACACAAACAACTGGGAGTGTGTGTTATCCAAATATGAGTCTTGAGAGAGAGTATGTTTGAGCAAGGTATGAAGGGGTCTTTGGGTCCACATGCTTATTTGTTCTTTTGACATGATGCTCATTGAACAGATGTTCAAGTAGATTAAAACTGTTCTCCACCAGGTGGTTTTGTACGGTGGCTCAATAGTGCACAACACAACAAAATCTCCACAACACAACAAAATTGGCACAACACAACAGAAACAAGCCACAACAAAACTGAAATGGTCATATGCTTGCACACAAATTGGGGCATATACTGTATATATATAATATTGACGCGTCAAGCTCATCTTTAGTAAATGCGGCACTTTGTCTTTTTAAGTGCTGTTAGAGTTGAATGAGCCAAGGGATTTAATGCAGTGTCTATTGATCTAACGAAATCTAAATTTTGATATCCAATGTATTTTTATGAACCCTTGAAGTTTCTATGGAGCAATACATTATATATCAGCCCATTTCACGGTGCCATGTATATAACAGAGAGTCTATTTACACTAAGTGCAAATAGCCTTGCCTACACTAAGTGCAAATGATGGCCGCCATGTACCAGCTATAGTGGCATAGGGAGTAAGCCACATAGAAGTAGCTTTTGACATGATCAACCTGAGTTCGAATCCATCTTTTGCTGAACTCGCTCTTCTCCCTTTACCCATCACATATCAGATCGGAAAGGAATTTACTTTCAATGAAGAAAATATTTGAAAAGTGAAAATAATGTGCTTAAGAGTTTAACAATGAAGTATACTGGGGTCAGGAGTAGGTGTTGGGAGGGATTTATTGTCCCAATAAGGTGGCATCCACTTAATAATTTTAATAAATATAATCATTCACACTACATTAATCTACAACAATACTGAGGTGCAAATAGTATCTGCCACTATTTGGCTACTAACTACTATTTACACTTACTGCAAAGAAAATACTGTTACTTTTATGTAGTGTAAATAGAAAAACATTGAAACAATTGAAAACATTTGTAAGAAAATAGAATATTGTTAGTTAAACTCCATGATATTGGTCTTACTGAAAATGCAGTTTTGTGGTTGAGTTCATACTTGCATAATATAAAACAGTGTGCTGTCTTAAATGGGAATACATCTTGATTCAACAAAGAGGTGTCCCAAGGATCAATATTGGGACCATTGCATTTTTTATATTTTTGTAAATAATTTACCATTAATTTTCAAAACATTCATGCCATATCTAACTTTATGCTGAATGTCACTGTCATTTATGTATCAAAATCTGATTATTTACAAATTAATTTATCTCTTCAGTTGGATTTTAATATTTTGCCAGATTGGCTTTTGGATAATAAACCAGTGCTTAATAAAGTCCTATATTATGATTTTTGGTTCTAGACAGAAACTTAAATCCAAAACTGGTTTGTAGGCTGTATATATCATATAAAGACGGTACTCCTTTACATAAAGTTGACACTATTAACTATCTTGGTGTATGGCTCGATTCTGAACTTTCTTTTAAATCACATATTCATCATGTTTTATATAAAGTTAACTTTGGAATTAGTGTTTTACATCAATCTTGAAATTGGTATTCATAGAGTATTCATAATAAATTGGTTTATAAACATATATATTTGTAAACATACATGTTGTGATGTTTATCAGTCTGCTTCAAAATTAGAATCTTGCACCACTTAATACATTTTATAATAGACTTTGTAGATTTGTTTTGTGATGTTCTTTTTTTCTCATCACTGTATGATGTATGATGCATTACAGTGGGCATCTTTGCAATCAAGATGACATATTAATTGCCTTCAATTTGTATTTAAATGTATTCACTTTAATTATCCATGTTACTTACAACAATATTTTGTACCTTTGTCTATACATTACCAAGTTAGGCGTTCCCAGATTTATTTCTTTGTTCCTCATGCGACAAAAAAGCAAAACAAAACAAACAAACAAAGAGAGAAAAAAAAAAAAGATTGTGGAGATTTATAGTTGTTTAGTTTGTATTCCATTGTGGAAATTTTGTATTTTGTTTGCAAATTTGTGTGTGTGGATGCAAATTTATGTTTATAGACCCTTTTGAAAAATATTCAAGATTAATTCAGTTTTCTCATACAGCAGTTCATATGTAAGTTTAACATTTTCTTTTTATGGTTAATGTTGGTGATTTGCCTTAATGTTTGTGACAGTGTTAGTTTTTGAAAATAAGTTTTATGCTCTTGCTGGTATATTAAAGTAGTGTGATCGAGAAACAACAATATAGAATGGCTAGAGAGGCAAGAAATGGCTGGAAAAAAACTATATAAAAAAGTATTACATTTATTTTTAAGCATATGTTTGATATTGTAGCTGAACTGGTGGATCTTGGTGTAAGCGGCGTTGAAGTCATGGGGTTCAGTTCTCTCATTAAAAAAAAAAATTCTGCCAAATACTTAATGTATGTAAATATATATCAGGAGGGACATATATGAATTTAGTTTGTTTTAATATTTAATTTTAACATTTGATTTATTTAATATTTAACTATAAAAAAAAAAAAAAAAAAAAACATTTCTGAATTAATTTCCACAGTTTGATGCGGAAATCTCAGTTGGAATCCAAAAATCCCAAACCAACATGCACTTTAATTATTAATATGGCGAGTGAACGAAGTTAATAAAATAATTGTTGCATGAAGGAGCCTCTGCCATGATCAGTCCCTTTTCTTTGTACCCATAGCAAACTAAACTGGTTGATGCCAGGATTGTTAAAAATTGCTAGATGACTGCTTTTTAATTTTATGACTACAATCCACTTATGAGATTGATTTAAATTTGAATGATTAAAATCCATGAATTTTCTGTATTCATTACTTTTTTTGCCAAGAATTTTCAACTCAGTGATCCCTGAAAATAAGAATTGACAGTGAATTGAATACATTGAAAAATCAAGACTTGAGAACAGAAAGGAATAGGAAAGGTGGCACAGAATTGGTCTCACTGAGTTTATTTAAGTTTGAAATCCATTTTGGTCTGATGAGCTCATTGATTCTGTGCCTCTCTCACACAAGTCCATTTCATTCTAATCTTATCTCAATGGCGACATGGAAATGCATGTTTGAGCATGCGCTATCACAGTACGGTTGGTTTGCGTTGTTATTGTGTGTTGGTGTGAAACGTGCTTCTCTTCATGCATCAGTTCATGGCTCCAGGTGTCTCCTCCTCTAGTTATCTTGTCAGACCTTACACATAAACTAACACATGCTCACAAAAGCACACACACATACTGGACAGAACAAAAGATGGAGGCAATAAAAAGATGAGAACGAGTAGACCGTTTACCTGCTTAAGATGCAGATATGAATCAATTTCACTCATCCGTGATTCCCCTCATGCTACACTCAGCTTGTTCAGGGCAATGTTTTCCCCCTCTTTTCTTTTAGAAAGGTGGGATCTTGCCCTTGTTTACATTCACGGTTGGCCCAATCTACCTAGGAACTGTTATCAGATGGAGACCTGTCTGAATCTACATGAATGTCTAAATATCTTCATTGACTGAAGGATGATCATGTCCCACAAAATTCACACAAGTGCTTGTTAAAGTGATTATTTTAAGTATGTATGCTTACTACATTCTACGTTAAACAGGACTAGTTTCAGATCAGTGCTACTCTCATGAGAACAATATCTGTTTATTTCAGTGACTGTCCTTAGTTTTACAAAAACACTCCCCATTAAATCAATAATGATTTAATAATGATCAATAATGATAATGAGTTGTTTTGCTTTTGTTAGCCTTGCGGTCACAGAAAAATTATAGTCCCTTTCTGCTTGGAAAATTTTGCAAAAATATTGATTAGTGAGTAGGAAGTCATAGCTTTGCTAAGCTTTTTTTGCTGAATATTTTTCTTGCCTACTTTGCCAGGTGAAAATTGTGAAGTCTGGTTTAAAGCCAATCCCTAACCAGAAGTATGAGCTTTTAGCTGGGAAAATGTTGTATATACAGTATTGAACTATGTATGCAAGTACACACACACATGCATATACATTTTTTATACACTATATTTAAATATTTGGGGTCAGTAAGATTTTTTAAATTTTTTTAGCATTAATACTTTTATTCAGCAAAAGATACATTAAATTGATTAAACGTGATAATAAATATTGATAGTGTAACAAAAGATTTTAAATGATGGCCTTTTAAACTTTTTATTAATCAAACTTAGAATATTTTAAACAGACATAAAATGCTGTCAAACGATTAATCGTGATTAATTGCATCCAAAATAAAAGTTTTTGTTTACATAAAATATGTGTGTGTACTGTGTATATTTATGATGTATATATAAATGCACACACATGCATATATTTTAGTGCTGTCAAACGATTAATTGTGATTAATCGCATCCAAAATAAAAGTTTTTGTTTACATAATATATATGTGTGTACTGTGTATATTTATTATGTACATATAAATACACATATATACAGTATGTATTTTGAAAATATTTACATGTATATATTTATATTAATATAATTTATATTATATATAAATCTAATATATAAACATAACATGTTTTTCTTAAATATATACATGGATGTGTGTGTGTATTTATATATACATAATAAATATACACAGCACACAGACATATACAGGTGCATCTCAATGAATTAGAATGTCGTGGAAAAGTTCATTTATTTCAGTAATTCAACTCAAATTGTGAAACTTGTGTATTAAATAAATTCAGTCTTTGGTTATTTTAATTGTGATGATTTTGGCTCACATATAATAAAAAACCCACCAATTCACTATCTCAACAAATTAGAATACTTCATAAGAAACATAAAAACATTTTTAGTGAATTGTTGGCCTTCTGGAAATTATGTTCATTTACTGTCTATTTACTCAATACTTGGTAGGGGCTCCTTTTGCTTTAATTACTGCCTCAATTCGGTGTGGCATGGAGGTGATCTGTTTGTGGCACTGCTGAGGTGCTATTGAAGCCCAGGTTTCTTTGACAGTGGCCTTCAGCTCATCTGCATTTTTTGGTCTCTTGTTTCTCATTTTCCTCTTGACAATACCCCATAGATTCTCTCTGGGGTTCAGGTCTGGTGAGTTTGCTGGTCAGTCAAGCACACCAACACCATGGTCATTTAACCAATACCATTTACCAACCATTTAACCAATGTAGCTTTTGGCAGTGTGGGCAGGTGCCAAATCCTGCTGGAAAATGAAATCAGCATCTGCAAAAAGCTGGTCAGCAGAAGGAAGCATGAAGTGCTCCAAAATTTCTTGGTAAATGGGTGCAGTGACTTTGGTTTTCAAAAAACACAATGGACCAACACCAGCAGATGACATTGCACCCCAAATCATCACAGACTGTGGAAACACTGGACTTCAAGCAACTTGTGCTATGAGCTTCTCCACCCTTCCTCCAGACTCTAGGACCTTGGTTTCCAAATGAAATACAAAACTTGCTCTCATCTGAAAAGAGGACTTTGGACTACTGGGCAACAGTCCAGTTCTTCTTCTCCTTTGCTCAGGTAAGATGCCTCTGACGTTGTCTGTTGTTCAGGAGTGGCTTAACAAGAGGAATACGACAACTGTAGCCAAATTTCCTTGACATGTCTGTGTGTGGTGGCTCTTGATGCCTTGACCCCAGCCTCAGTCCATTCCTTGTGAAGTTCACCCAAATTCTTGAATCGGTTTTGCTTGACAATCCTCATAAGGCTGCGGTTCTCTCGGTTGGTTGTGCATCTTTTTCTTCCACACTTTTTCTTTCCACTCAACTTTCTGTTAACATGCTTGGATACAGCACTCTGTGAACAGCCAGCTTCTTTGGCAATGAATGTTTGTGGCTTACCCTCCTTGTGAAGGGTGTCAATGATTGTCTTCTGGACAACTGTCAGATCAGCAGTCTTCCCCATGATTGTGTAGCCTAGTGAACCAAACTGAGAAACCATTTTGAAGGCTCAGGAAACCTTTGCAGGTGTTTTGAGTTGATTAGCTGATTGGCTTGTCACCATATTCTAATTTGTGGAGATAGTGAATTGGAGGGTTTTTATTAAATGTGAGCCAAAATCATCACAATTAAAAGAACCAAAGACTTAAACTACTTCAGTCTGTGTGCATTAAATTTATTTAATACACGAGTTTCACAATTTGAGTTGAATTACTGAAATAAATGAACTTTTCCATGACATTCTAATTTATTGAGATGCACCTGTATTATGCAAACAAAATGTTTTATTTTGGATGCGATTAATCATGATTAATCATTTGACAGCACTAATATATTTTAGAAAAATATGCTATGTTTATATATTTAATATATTTATATATAATATAAATTATATGAATATAAATATATGTAAATACATGTAAGTATTTTCAAAATATATGCTGTATGTGTGTATTATATACATAATAAATATGCACAGTACATACACATATATTATGAAAACAAAAACATTTATTTTGTGGGTGATTAATCGCGATTAATAGTTTGACAGTACTAAAAATATAATGTAATATACACTGAACAAAATTATAAACGCAACACTTTTGTTTTTGCCTCCATTTTTCATGAGCTGAACTGAACTAAGACTTTTTCTATGTACACAAAAGGCCTATTTCTCTCAAATATTATTCACAAATCTGTCTAAATCTGTGTTAGTGAGCACTTCTCCTTTGCCAAGATAATCCATCCACCTCAAGATGCTGATTAGACAGCATGATTATTGCACAGGTGTGCCTTAGGCTGGCCACAATAAAAGGCCACTCTAAAATGTGCAGTTTTATCACACAGCACAATGCCACAGATGTCGCAAGTTTTGAGGGAGCGTGCAATTGGCATGCTGACTGCAGGAATGTCCACCAGAGATGTTGCCCGTGAATTGAATGTTCATTTCTCTACCATAAGCCGTCTCCAAAGGCGTTTCAGAGAATTTGGCAGTACATCCAACCGGCCTCACAACCGCAGACCACGTGTAACCACACCAGCCAGGACCTCCACATCCAGCATCTTCACCTCCAAGATCGTCTGAGACCAGCCACCCGGACAGCTGCTGCAACAATCTGTTTGCATAACCAAAGAATTTCTGCACAAACTGTCAGAAACCGTCTCAGGGAAGCTCATCTGCATACTCGTCGTCGTAACCGACTTGAGTGGGCAAATGCTCACATTCGATGGCGTCTGGCACTTTGGAGAGGTGTTCTCTTCACGGATGAATCCCGGTTTTCATTGTACAGGGCAGATGGCAGACAGCATGTATGGCGTCGTGTGGGTGAGCGGTTTGCTGATGTCAACGTTGTGGATCGAGTGACCCATGGTGGCGGTGGGGCAGGCGTATGTTATGGACAACGAACACAGGTGCATTTTATTGATGGCATTTTGAATGCACAGAGATACCGTGACGAGATCCTAAGGCCCATTGTTGTGCCATTCATCCACGACCATCACCTCATGTTGCAACATGATAATGCACGGCTCCATGTTGCAAGGATCTGTACACAATTCCTGGAAGCTGAAAACATCCCAGTTCTTGCATGGCCAGCATAGTCACCGGACATGTCACCCATTGAGCATGTTTGGGATGCTCTGGATCGGCGTATACGACAGCGTGTTCCAGTTCCTGCCAATATCCAGCAACTTCGCACAGCCATTGAAGAGGAATGGACCAACATTCCACAGGCCACAATCAACAACCTGATCAACTCTATGCGAAGGAGATGTGTTGCACTGCGTGAAGCAAATGGTGGTCACACCAGATACTGACTGGTTTTCGGACCCCCCCGGACCCCCCCAATACAGTAAAACTGCACATTTTAGAGTGGCCTTTTATTGTGGCCAGCCTAAGGCACACCTGTGCAATAATCATGATGTCTAATCAGCATCTTGATATGCCACACCTGTGAGGTGGGTGGAGTATCTCGGCAAAGGATAAGTGCTCACTAACACAGATTTAGACAGATTTGTGAACAATATTTGAGAGAAATAGGCCTTTTATGTACATAGAAAAAGTCTTAGATCTTTGAGTTCAGCTCATGAAAAATGGGGACAAAAACAAAAGTTTTGCGTTTATAATTTTGTTCAGTGTAATTACAAAACTGTTTTCAATATAGATAATAATAATAAGAAATGTTTCTTGAGCATCAAATCAGCATAATTTCTGAAGGATCATGTGACTGGAGTAATGGCTGCTGAAAATCACAGGAATGAATAACATTTTAAAGTATATTAAAATAGAACAGTTATTTTAAATTGTAATACAATTTCAGAATGTTGCTGTTTTTACTATATTTTTGATCAAATAGATGCAGCCTTGATGAGCATAAAAGACTTCTTTCAAAAACAAAATCTTAACGAATACATGTGTATAGTTTCTATTTTAAAATTGGGATGCTATCAGAAAATAAGGTTTGTATTAGCAGATTCCTGCTTAGAAGCAAGATGTGTGATTTGCGAAGTGAGTAAAAGCAAGCTATAAGTGAGTTTTTCTTAAAGAGCATATACTCAGAGGGTAATTTTAGCACTCCTATAGTGGATAATCTTCAGGCAAACACATTTTATAATGTGTTTTGGGTTCTCTCAAGTTTACAAGATACATGACACACTTTTAGCTTGGAGTTGAGGGCTAATCTTTGCTAATGCTAAATTAGATGCTGTGATGGTAGACTTATTTCTAAGAGTATTAGTACACTTGCAGACAGGTGTCTGAGTGTGGGTTTATATGTTTGTGTCTGGTTGTGTGTGCCAAAGTAGGTTTTTGGGAAAGTGGTGGATTGTAGCCTATTTACGCACTCCCAAAGCTTTTGAGTGCCAAAAGTAGAAGTGATGATATGAAATACAAGAATGGAAAAGATAAATAATGGTAAATAAAGTGTCTACTGAAGTCAATGCACCTTCCCTGCATTGTTATAATGTAAAAAAAAAAAAAAAATGAAATAAAAAATAAATAAAAACCTTCTGTTGATTACTTGCCAGGCACACTTTGTATCAAAAAGATGGCACTTCATGAATGATCAGTATTACATTGTAATTATTGTTCCTAAAAGAGCTCTTTAGACATGACTTTGTTCACAGTATAAGATAACTTCTGGAACTTTCCTGCTTAAATAACCTCACTGTTTCACCATGGATATTTTTAAGGTATTTCTGGACATATTTAGTGTATAGATTGGTATATTTGGCATTTGTTGCCCCTGTATCCTACAGTAATTGGTTGCCTCAGGCCACAGGATAAGGGCACAGTGGTATGGTTGAATTTTTGTGCTGTAATTGATTGATTTTCTTTCTTTTTTTCAGTCTGAGTTGAATCGTTTAGATTCCTGCTTGTACTTTTGCATAAAAGTGTGTTCGTTTAATGCCATTTTAGCATTTTTATTTGGATGGTTGATGATGTTCTCTTACATGGGAGAGAATTGCAACAAGGAAAACTGTGGCAACTAACATTTTTTTTGTTTGTTTGTTTTTTTACTGTTTACACATTTCATGTTGGTTTCTGTCATTTTTGGCTTGGCTGAATGTCGTAGTGAGTGTTCAATGTGTGTGTGTGTTTGTTAGGTAGGAACCTTTTACGTGAATGGATCACCCCAAGGAAGATGTACAGTGGGGCAAAAAAGTATTTAGTCAGCCACCAATTGTGCAAGTTCTCCCACTTAAAAAGATGAGAGAGGCCTGTAATTTTCATCATAGGTATACCTCAACTATGAGAGACAAAATGAGAAAAAAAAAAAATCCAGAAAATCACATTGTAGGATTTTTAAAGAATTTATTTGCAAATTATGGTGGAAAATAAGTATTTGGTCAATAACAAAATTTCATCTCAATACTTTGTTATATACCCTTTGTTGGCAATGACAGAGGTCAAACATTTTCTGTAAGTCTTCACAAGGTTTTCACACACTGTTGCTGGTATTTTGGCCCATTCCTCCATGCAGATCTCCTCTAGAGCAGTAATGTTTTGGGGCTGTTGCTGGGCAACACGGACTTTCCCTCCAAAGATTTTCGATGGGGTTGAGATCTGGAGACTGGCTAGGCCACTCCAGGACCTTGAAATGCTTCTTGAAGCCACTCCTTCGTTGCCGGGCTGTGTGTTTGGGATCATTGTCATGCTGAAAGACCCAGCCACATTTCATCTTCAATGCCCTTGCTGATGGAAGGAGGTTTTCACTCAAAATCTCACGATACATGGCCCCATTCATTCTTTCGTTTTACATGTTTCCACCCCCATGCTTCACAGTAGGTATGGTGTTCTTTGGATGCAACTCAGCATTCTTTCTCCTCCAAACACAACAAGTTGAGTATTTACCAAAAAGTTCTATTTTGGTTTCATCTGACCATATGACATACAAATGCTCTCTAGCAAACTTCAGACGGCCCCGGACATGTACTGGCTTAAGCAGGGGCACTCGTCTGGCACTGCAGGATTTGAGTCCCTGGCGGCGCAGTGCATTACTGATGGTAGCCTTTGTTACTTTGGTCCCAGCTCTCTGCAGGTCGTTCACTAGGTCCCCCCGTGTGGTTCTGGGATTTTTGCTCACAGTTCTTGTGATCATTTTGACCCCACGGGGTGAGATCTTGCGTGGAGCCCCAGATCGAGGGAGATTATCAGTGGTCTTGTATGTCTTCCATTTTCTAATAATTGCTCCCACAGTTGATTTCTTCACACCAAGCTGCTTACCTATTGCAGATTCAGTCTTCCCAGCCTGGTGCAGGTCTACAATTTTGTTTCTGGTGTCCTTTGACAGCTCTTTGGTCTTGGCCATGGTGGAGTTTGGAGTTGGACTGTTTGAGGTTGTGGACAGGTGTCTTTTATACTGATAACGAGTTCAAACAGATGCCATTAATACAGGTAACAAGTGGAGGACAGAGGAGCCTCTTAAAGAAGAAGTTACAGGTCTGTGAGAGCCAGAAATCTTGCTTGTTGTAGGTGACCAAATACTTATTTTACCGAGGAATTTACCAATTAATTCTGTGATTTTTTCTCATTTTGTCTCTCATAGTTGAGGTATACCTATGATGAAAATTACAGGCCTCTCTCATCTTTTTAAGTGGGAGAACTTGCACAATTGGTGGCTGACTAAATACTTTTTTGCCCCACTGTATGACAGTCACATTTTCTCCTCTGCATCATCACTTTATTCCATGAAACACAGAAGATGAATTTATAAAGAATATCTTTTCTGAATATAATGAAAGTGAATGAGGCCTGGTGCTGTTAAAGCACCATATAAGTATAATAAACGTGGTTGATATGACTTGTCTTCTGAATTGTCTTGCTTTAGCATAATAAACAGACTGAAAGTCATTATTCAAAATATATTCATTGTAATTGCATAGAAAACCCATCAGTATTGCCATCAATATTATTGATCAGCCATCAATTTTATTTAATGGACCTAAGCTAACATGAACCACCAATGAACAGTTGTAATGTTAGTTAATGTGTTAACTAATGTTAACTAATGGGACCTTATTGTAAAATGTTACCCATTTTTCAAAATATTTCATATTATTCTTCAGCGAAGAAAGAAATTTGTATGCGTTTGGAACAACATGAGGACAGAATTGTCATTTGTGAATGAACTATCGCTTTAAGACCTTCACAATCCAACTGAAGAGAGTCATTGATTCAGAGAAATAAAGGAGAGAGATAAAAAAGAAAGTAAGAGAAGTGCAGAAGAGAGGCGTATTCTCAGCATCCAGCCTCCCACCACTTAACCTGAATGAGATATGGAAGAAGGAGCAAAGGAAAAAGGAGCGAGAGAGAGTATTGGTATGATAGGAGAGAGACTTGTTATCAGTCTTCATTGAGATAAATGAGCCGCCTGTATGAGTTCGGCAGAGGGAGAGAGATAGAGCGTACGTGTGTGAGTTTTTGTTAGACACTATCAGTGTACTTAGGCTGCGGTTTACAAGCGAAGGAGAATGGACGGACACAGGGTTATCTACAAGAGAGAGCAAGAAAGGAGAAGGACGTGAACGTTGAGGGTAAACAGAGGGTGAACCGAGACAACAACAACAACACTGGTTGGTCAGACTTACAGTAGTGCTCACAAATAAAAAGTGTAGCTATTTGTGTGTGTGTGTGTGTGTGTGTGTGTGAGAGTGAGTGTGTGTTTGTGTCCTTTAGCAGTTGCAGTGCTCAAAAAGAGATATCATGCTGATATAACTGATATGCAGTTACCACATGCTTAAGGGCTGGTTCACACAAAACACGTTTTTCAAAGCAAAGACACGGGCAGTGGGATGGGGGAAAAAACGCAAGGTCTCGAAACACATTTTTTAAAAGTTGAACTTCTTTTAACTTGAATGCTGTGTTTGTAGCACGCTGTGTCATGCACGAGACGTTGCAAAAGTCCATCTAGTGTGTGTTTACATATAAACAGTGGAAAAGTATCACAGTGGAATGGAAAAACGCATTTGGGGTGAACCTCAGTCATCTGAGATTACAGCATAGTCCTTTTAACATATTTAGTGAGTTTCTTTAAAACTTGTATTATGTTTGAATTCTGTGATTTTTTTTATTTTATTTTATTTTTTTAGGTTGCAGGTCAGATTGTCCCTAATTGGATTCAGAACAGTTCACCAAACATCATATGATGAAAACAAGCAAAATATATAAATAAAGTAAAAAACTTTCATGTTAAACTTTATCACACATTACAACAAAAATAAACATGATAACAGATTTTTAGACTGTTTTAACCATTTTATAATCATTATTGCAACTATTTTTTAATAAATATAATTTTTTGTGCTTTTGTGAAGATCAAGCAGTAGGGCATGGCGGTAGCATTCATTCCTGGTGAGATTACCATGCTTTAATTAATAAAAGTTTCACCTTGAATACAGTGTACATTTATTCAGATAAAAGCGTCTGCCAAATGCATAAATGTAAATAAATAAAATGTAAAAATAGCTGAGGACCTGACATAACAAAATACATTTTTTTTGTGATGGTCTGTTCATCTGCTATTAACCGTGAAATTGTATGTCAAATTGACCCACTAATATCATAATAGATTTACAGTATATCATAATATAAATTTGAATATAAGCACATACCACAACACCTCAGATTGTCAAAATCTAAACCCTAAATGAGAAATTGTAACAAAATTATAACTATTTTTCAATTTAGAAACATAAAACAAGGACCATATTTTACAATTTAACAGTACCATTTTTCACCTTGAAGTTCTCTTATAATGTTTCTCAAGGTTTCTTTTAAAAAAGTTGATTATGACTATTTTCTACACTCTATGTAAATTACAGTTGTTATGATTGGCTAAGCTGTTTGCAAATTAAATGATTTACACCAAGCTGCTAATTGTTGAATGAGTGTTTATGTAAAGGTGGGTTGTCAAATGCTCATGGTTTTGTGATGTCAGTTCTGTTGTGATTTTGCTCATGCAACGTAATTTCCATAAATGGTTTATGGAGCACAGAAAATCCTGTTTTCCATTTTATGAACCTTTAAGTGCTCTGATTCAGTATTCTTGTAGAGAAAGTGGTGTGAGCAATTACTGTTTGCTCTTACTGGAAACCATGTGAAGCTGGATACTATTTCCTTTGAGTACGTACTACAGTAATTTAAGCAGTAGTCAGGTTAGCATATTTGACATATAATCTATCTGGTAAGTTTGCTTATTTTGCTTATTTTGAGGCCTGTTATAAAGGTCAGTATGTTTTTTTTGTTTGTTTTTTTCCATAATAATTTTACCATAACCATAATGGATTCAATACACATTTTACTTCTTGATTTATTTTCAATCTTTTATTTTTTATTTTTTAGTGTTGTCAGTGGTTCTCATTCTGTAATACAATTTTAAGTTCAAATCAGCATAAATGAAATGCAGGACAACAAACATAATTATATATATATATTATATTATATATATATCTTAATAGTTCTAAAAATTGGCTTAATTTTATTTATAAAATAGCATTTGAAATGTGAAAAAATAAAATAAAAAACTTTTCTTTTGTTCTTGTGGTTTAATATAACCTGAATGTATTCTTGGTAGATTTTGGCAGATTCTGCCCATTTTTCTTAATTTTAAGAATAAATAACTTTCACATTGTGATTATATCACACTATTTTATATAAAGCACCGGCCACTTTTATATTTAGTACCTCTGTTGATATTATATGGTTTGTGAAATGGGAATTTAATAATAGGCTTCTGCTAATGTTTAAAAGAAGCTGTGGGTGACTTGCCAAGAAAAATGAAACTGGAAAACTGTTGCATAACAACCCTCTCTCGCTCACACATAGAAACTCATCAGTCTATTCAATGATAGTGTCGACAGTTGCTAGTTTACAGGTGGCCACAGCTGTGGGGGAAATGGATCTCTGTTAATCAGGTTGGCATGAGTCCTGTGGTATCATATGCCTCTAATGTATGTGGGCGTGGATGTGGACGTGTCAAGTGTCAGCAGTTGTCTGCTTGAGTTCTCACTGGAAGCGTCTGGATGGGTATCATGTATCTGTCTGTGGTCAGCAAGCCACACAAACACTCTCACAGATTGACACGCTGAGTGAATGCCCTCGAACACACCCTTCAGATAACTCAGCTTTTTCAGATTTACCCAGGGAGAAATGGGATACTTTCTATAACTTGATTTTAACATGAGCGGTAACAACTGGAGCAGGTGGCAGCTCTTTATGTGAGTATATATGTGTCAGGGGGGTGGTTTCCCATAGGAGGCAAGTGAGACAGGGCCTGATTGAAGAACACAGAGGAGAAGTTAATCATTAAAAAGTAGCCCTGTGTGATATTGCAAAAAAGTATCTCAGTTTACTAGCCTTTTATTAATATTTATACATTTGTATGATGTATTGATATATTGGAATGTGCAATTATTTCAAGTTAATGTAGAAAAAAAATGTTTCAACAGTTCTCTGTTGCAAAGTTAAAGATTTAAAAATGTGTTTCATTGTGTGTCATATATCTGGAAAATAAATAAATATATAATAACGAACAAATAAATAAAGATTTGCCTGACAAAAATGAGGCCTATTTTAATGGCCATGAAGTTTTTTTTTTTAATTGCAACATTATTTTAATTGTAATTATGTTTTACTACAAAATTTCCATTACCATAATGCATTCACACCTTTTACTTTAGATTTTTTTTTTTTTTTTGGCAGTAATTTTTTCAACAATACTATAATACAATTTTTATTTGTCCGCTTGAAGAATCCAGATGAAAATTTAATCAGTAAAAAGTAGTCCTGGGTAATAGGTTATAGCAAAAAAGTACACCTATTTAATAGCCCTTTGTTGATATTTATGCATTTGGTATGAAATTTTATTTTATTTTTTATTTTTTTCAGTCAGGGATTCATATTTTCATTAAGTAGTTCATTTAATTTGATCAACTGGTTTTCATTAAAATTAATAAAGTAATTAAATAATATTAAATAAAAATAAAATTCAATTCAGTGAAATAAAATTAAACAAGTTTTTACTAAAATGAATATAAGGCTGAATATTTAATCATATTAATTTCTAATCACCACTCATATTAAATTACAAGCACGCATACAATACATAGTACTAAACAGCAATTTTTATCTACATCATCTTTTTATTATTATTATTATTATTATTATTATTATTATGTCCTAACTATGGCAAATTTGGAGGCACCTGACTTTTTGTCTGTGTTTTTCCATTATGTTAAGATGAAGTGCTTTAGTTCCATTGTGCTTTAGTTGGTTCATAGTGTAAATCATGCCAATTGAATAATGCCCACCTATCATGTTCAGAACCACCCTGAAAATTGATGGAATAATTAAGAGTAAACAACCGACCACTTTTAGTCACATCAAAAACATTACAGTATTGCTTGCCTGTTGACAGTGTAAAGAAAATGGTGTTGCATATACAGTAACTATAACCATAAATCATGTAAACATCAAGTGAAACTGGGACATGAATTTACATCAAACTAAAAACAACCAATGAGAGTTTTGCACCAAACACCACCAATGAATGTGTACGCCTGCGACTGCATGTGTAATCTCTATTGTCATGAAGCAGCACTTCTTAGATTCCTTTCTTTATTAAATTCCCAGTTCCTCTCCCACCAATTCCCAATTCGTCTCCAACTCAGAACTAATCCTCTTTACTCCTAAACTTCTCATGGGCTGATTTTTCTCTCTCTCTCACACACACACACACACACACTCAGAATTCCTTAAACTGAAGTTAAGCTCTAGATGCGGCCTGCTTTATCCACTGCCCACCGTCTCCATTTCCACACTTATGTATGCTAATGAAAAAGTATGCTAATGAATTCTGTTTTTTTAAATCAATTTGGCCAATCTGTTGTACTATGTATAGATATTTGTTTTCTCCAGAGTTATGCAGCACAGTTAAAATATCACTTTGGTCACCATCCAGTTTTTATTAATCGAGTTTAAGGCTTTAAATTACTGTAGCGTATTTTACTCACTATAGGCCAAACCTGGAACTCTTTTCTGTGATATGTTTTCCTGTGGTTTAGGTCTAAGTTAAAGTTGTCTCTATGGATCTATCCTGCATTCAGGTAATTTTGTAAAACATGCTGACATCAAAACCCGTCATGGTGTCTGTAAGGTCTGTATGGCGTGCGCGCGTGTGTGTGTGTGTGTGTTAAATGGTAGATTAGCAAAGACCCTTTTTGTTGGTACTCCAAAAAGGAGCTTTCACATAAATCAAAGCAATTAAAGGATTATGTTGCTGAATAGCACCAGATTTTACATGAATTAAACAGTGCCAGGTTCTGTGCGTCATTTCTGCATATTTTTAATTTTCTTGAGTGCAATAGAGATATTTGTGGCTTCTGAATATTTTTACTTATGCATTTGATGTGTTCATAGCCTCTGCGACTGCAATCTTGTTAGCTTTTTAAAGTTATAAAAGACATTTATCACTATCTGAGGATTCATGTCAATAAAGAAATCATAAGACTTTAGTTAGTTGTGAAAAAACGAAATCAGTTTAATAAAGTATAGCAAAGGGGGAAAAAAGTCTTCTCTTTCCAGTTTCTTTCATGGCCGTCTTGTAAACAGTTCAAGTAGCATGACGTCCATGATAGTACATAATAAATTAAAATTCCTGTTGTATCATATCCTGTTACTCATATTCATAAAATGTAGTGTGCCAGTCTTTTTTACCCAAGTGGCTTTTTCAGTGTTATTTAAATTATCTAACAAGCTAGGCTGCTGATGTGTTCTAATCTCTCTTATTAGAGCAGTTCATTGAAAAATCTTCACCAATGCAAAGATTCATTTTCAGAAGCTGACCCTCAATATCAAGAGTGGCCAACAAGGTAATTAAAAACATAAAATCTAATCTCCAAGTAAATGACTAGTGAGCTCATGAAACAACCGACTGCATGAAATGAGTAACTGCATAATTAAAATATGTGCTGCTTTCAAGAACAACATCCATCCCATATTCTTTTTCTTTGGATTCAATAGCTCAATGAACCCAACACATTCTTTTCACCCAAGAACATTCATTTATCTAGATATGATTTACCACTAATGTGTTTACAAGATTATTCATGAAATGATGGGTATGTCCGAGCTTTGCACATTTAGATTATGGAATATTTGTCAAATCCTTTATGTATCTTTTATTTATTTTTTATTTTTTTGCCAAATTAGATTGGTCAGCGCATCTTGGATTGGACAGCAATTTTCATGTCATGTCACAGGTTTTCAATTGAATTCAAGTCTGCCTGTAGTTTAGCATCATGCGTGTTGACTTGGCATGAGGTTTTCTTTAAAGGTCTGCTTTAAAGGAGGTGCTCTTACCTTGATGCTAATTTCTGGTTATGTCAGCTTTCTTCAAATAACTTGTCAGTTATCATTATTCCAGCTATTTTAGATGTGCAACCTCACAAAATCATTAATATTTATTGTGCAATTTGAAACATGCATCTGATCATCACCATGTTAACACATTGAGTGTGATATGTCACAGTGTCACACTCAATTTAGATTAAAACTGATGTTGACTAATTATCAGTTAAGTATTTTTAGTGTAATTCTGAATTAAGAAACATGGAAAATATGCATTTATCTATCAATTTATTACACAGCGCACTGAAGTACCTCACTTACAGTAGCATTGAGCTGTCATTAATGATATTTAATTAAATAATAATATAATATTCATGTAATGTATTTATTCATTTAGGGGCCTAATGGTTAGAGAGTTGGACTCGTAATCTAAAGGTTGCGAGTTCGAGTCTCAGGTCCAGCAGGAATTGTAGGTGGGGGGAGTAAATGTACAGCGCTCTCTCCACCTTCAGTACATTAATACATTCAATATACCTCAATACCACGACTGAGGTGCCCTTGAGCAAGGCACCGAACCCCAGCATAAATGGCTGCCCACTGCTCTGGGTGTGTGTTCACGGTGTGTGTGTTCACTGCTGTGTGTGTGCACTTTGGATGGGTTAAATGCAGAGCACAAATTCTGAGTATGGGTCACCATGTCATGTCACTTTCACTTTATTTAGTAAGTAAACCCCTTCAGGTTGTTAAAAGGCCCATTTGCTTCACGTTGGGATCCTCATCCCCCTTCCAGGGTTTGTTATGAGACACAGACTGGCTGGCTGGTCAGACTTTTAAACCAGAATAAGAGTTAAACCATTGAGCGTTAATATATTAAAAATTAGTTTCAAAAGTTTTGTCCAGTCTTCACTCCCTGTCATGGGTCATTTCTGGTACTAGGGGTGGGCAATATGACCAAAATCTAATATCACGATATGAGTAATTTTCTTTCATGGTAACGATATATATAACGATATTTTTGCTTTAAATTAAAGGTCTTTATGATATCAAAATGTTTGATACCATAGACATTTCATAATTCATTCTTGTCACCAATGTCAATATCTCACGCACACACACACACACACACACACACACACACACCAAAATACTAGCCTAAATTTAAATAATAAATAAAAAATCAAAGTAATCAAATGTATTAAAACACTGCATATTATTCAAAGTATAAATTAAATATATATTTCTTCTTATTAAAGTTACAGAATTGATTTAGTCAAGAGCAGTGAGAGATTTTCTCTCTTTTGTTGTTTGATTAACATGAATGACTGAATATTCATGTTAATAATACAGGAATATTAGACTGCTGTCACTTTAAGAGCTGCTCGGTTCCAATATACTGTTACACGTGTGTTTTCTTTCTCAGCTGTTTGCTTTTACTTAAGACTTATGAGGGTAATTGCAAAGACGGGCATTTTGACACATACAAGTCTGTGTGTTTAACCATTCAAGGCCTATAGCAGTCTCTCAGACAGCGAGCGAAATGAGTACTCTTTCTCTGCTGATTGCATTTCAATGGCATAAAATCACTTGTTTTTAAACAGCAATGCTTACAAATGCGTGCAAACAGTAAGTTTTTGTGACCACGTAGCACAGCAAAGTCACGTGAACGTGTAACCACGATAGAGAGGATAGTCCAAAACCTCTACCGGTATATCGCCCACCCTTATTTGGCATAGTCACTAAAGAAAATTATTTCTTTGTGGAACAAGTCTTCCTAGACTTTTCACACTTTTCCTCCCACGCAGCACTCAAGATACACACTTACAGGTCAGGATGTCTAGCTATATGCATGCAGTAAATGACCACAAAGACTCAGTTATCTTTGGAAGGCACTTTGCACTGTTGGTTTGTACTTTGATCATTGTCAATACAAGTCAAGATATTTATATTTATGTATGTCAAATCCATAATCCTTTATTCATTTGTTGAAAGAGATAACACATTGGCAGTGGCTCTAGATGTCCATTTTCTCTGACTTTTCCATTAGAGCAGAGAACTGGAAAGAATGCTGTATATTTGAGCTTACACAGGAAATGCTACTGAGATGTTTTTGGACACAAGACCTCAGTGAGTATTCAGAGCTTTCAGAGGCTTTTGAATTAATCAACACAGTGAAAGCGTTTGAACATTTGACTTTTCAGAATTTCAATGTGCGTTTTAATTTATTAAAAACTGAACTTGGCTCTTATGCTAAATGATATGGCATTGCTGTCTGAAACTAAGTGATAATGAGTTGAAAGCAGTTAAATATCATCTTTTATTTCTCAGCTCTCTGTAATACTTAGAATACACCTAGTTGTCCATTTTGAAAACGTTATTCAAATATTGAAACGGAAAAGTATTTGTGTGTTCTCCAAAGGCTTTTATTCTTTCAAAATGGATTGTATGTGTTCACTTGGATGCAAACTTGAATTGGAACTTTTTGAGCAATGTTATGATCAATCAAACCTGTCTGCACCTAAACCTTTGTGTGAAACTGACAAATCTAATGTGATTTGAGAGACCTGCATGAATGGAAGCTAGTCTAGGATCTCAGTAGATGGTCACACATAGGCAGGAGATTGCTCTTTCAGTTGCATTTTGCTGTTAATGCAGCTCATTTATTATAAGTTGTTTCGATGAGATCTGTGAGTCATGCATTTTAAAGACATTCTAATATTTGTGGAGAGCTATACTATATTATACTTCATCCTCTATGCCATATTGGGTTTGGCATCGTAGGTACTTCTGCACTGACTGTTTGTTCATATGAAATATGAAGGAATACTATATATAGTATATAATAGTAATATATAATAGACTCTCCATATTGTGGTTTAAATTAAAGATACAGAAGGCATCCGGTCAAGAGTGTAGTTTTCTACTTTTATGGGAAGATAAAAGTAACGATGATGTGAGAGAGTCAGCGATAATATGATTGTGTTCCTATTGGTCAGTGTCAGAGGAGCTTAGCCTGACAGTTAGCCTGCCTCAGACCAGGTTAGCTTGATCTATGTTAAATTTGCTTTATGGACAATAAAGTCAGACTAACAGAAATAAGCCTGGTTTATTTGGTAAACCTGTTTTATGAAACAGCCATCGAGGCATTAGAAGTCAAAAGACATTTAAGTTAATTTATGATTTGCTGTCTGTCTGAACCAAAGAAATAAAAGTGATCATATTTTTCATTGCATCGTATTGCATAAAATCGCATTGTGTTGAATTGAATCGAATGGAAATTGTATCGCACTGCATACCGTATCGCATCGGTAGCTGCTTCATATGTATCTTTAATGTATTGTATCGTTGGCTGTGCATCAGTTATGAGATGCACATCCCTAGTCAATTCTGGTGTCAGATTAATAATAATAACAACATGATTGACAGTGACAGGTCTAGGCTGCATTCACGGCAAAGCCTAATCGACAGATATGATATTTTGAGACATATCTGATTTTCTGTCCCACTTGTTTATAACCGCTTAGACAAACATTATTAACTAGCAAAGATGGGAAGTTTGACCGACAAGTGCATTTGTCCATTCGCACAAATGCATATGTGAGCTTTCAACAGCAACAACCTTTCATTCAGACAGCAGGTACTGTATAGAGTTGATACTTTATTTATTTATTTATTCATTCATTTATTATAAGAGACTTTAATGGTAATGGTCCTGTTATGACAGCTTGGATGCAGAAAGGGCATAAAATCACTAAAATAACTAATAAAAATGTTCTGGTTTTTGTTTATGTATTTTGTTCAGATTGTGAAATATACCTTTATTAACACAGCAAAAGGCATCAATGATTTATTGACACACACTTAAATTGTTGGTCCAATCAAAAATAAATTTGTCATCATTTGCTCCCCCTCATGTCATTTCATGTCATGTCATTCTTTTATCCAAAATAACTTACAAAAGAGGACAATATGTCAGTATTGTCAGTAACCAAACAGTTTTGGTTGTGGTTGACTTTCATTGATTTCCATTGTATGGTCAAAGAATATAAAGTCAATGGAATCCAAACTGTTTGGTTACCAACATTCTTCTAAATATCTTCTTTTGTGTTCCACAGAAGAAAGTCAGTCATACAGGTTTGAAACAAGTAAATGATGACAGAATTTTCATTTTTGCATGAACTATCCCTTTAAATGCCAACCCTTTTGTAGAATGAACCTTTGACATCCCTGTCTAGAAATGGGTTAAATTTTGCTGGATTTTGTTGCAGTAAAAGAGTAAATGAACGAGTCCCACACAGACGTAGGCAAAGCCACTGTCTGACCCTGCCTCCACTTTCCACATTTAATGAAACTATTACTGCACTCAGGCACTGACTGTGTTGTCTTCAGCAGACTCCAACCCTCCCTTTTCCAAAATTAGGAAGAAAAAAAGAACATTTCTCTATTCATGGTTCACAATCCAGAAATCCAGGAAAATGAGGTTATGGAACTGGATATGTGCCACGTGCTTGGTGTAGATTTTCCCTCTAGAAAAAGAAAGGATGATGAGGGGGGGAAAGGGATCTGAAGGAAAAGATGAGGGTAAATATATAGCAGAACGACCAGCTGTGTTATGTCAGTAGTTTAACGTCAGTCGGATTAGCAGTTTTATTTTCCTGCAAGCTGAAGCGGAATGTAAAAGATGGAGGAAAAGACATAACCACTTGGAAAGGAGAAAGGGCAGCATGGTGTGACTGCTGCGAGAGATACTGGGAGAAACGGATAATTGGTGCGAGGTGTAAGCCTGTCAGGTCCTATACCGGTATTCACGGTGTTTATGTCTCTCTCTGTCTTGCTCTCTCTCCCCTCGCTCACGTTTTTTCCACATTAGAAGTGCTTGCTTGAATCAGGGGGACTTGCCTCTCAGTGTAATCATGATTTACCACAATCAGCGGCTTCATTTGTGGTGTGTGTGTATGTGTTAATCATTCATCTGATTCATTTATCTTAAAGTGGGAGTGAGGGGCAAGCTGAAGGAAAGGAAAAATATGGCAAAATAAGGAGTGTGGGGAAAGGCAAATCCTGGATTAGATCCTCTTCTCAGTTTACCGTTCAACAACTCATTCCATGTGCTGCAACTCCTTCTTAAAGGGATAGTTCACCTAAAAAAATAATAATAATTTACCCACCCTCATGTTGTTCCAAACTCATTTGACTTTCTTTTGTGCAAACTTTAAGCTTCAAAAATAACACTGAGGCACCATGGAAGTATGAAAAATGTGTTTAGCTTTTTGTGAGGAAATGACCAAAATTTAAGTTGGTAATAGCAGAACAAAATGTTCATTGTTTGGGTGAATCATTCCTTTAACCTTTAATGGGGCCACATTTTATAATTTTATACCATTTTATACCTATAATTTTAATCAAGGTTTCTGCATAATTCATCACACTTCATCACAATAAAAGCTATTTCGTTTTGTGGTAATTGTGAAGACATTTTAGTTACACTTTAGTACAGGGACCAGTTCTCTCTATTAACTAGTTGCTTATTAGCTTCATATTGCTTATTAGCTTACCATCCAGTTAGGCACATCAACCATAACTCCTTCAAAAACAGACAGAAACCTTGGAGTTATGATTGATGATCAGCTGACTTTCTCAGACCGCATTGCTAAAACTGCCCGGTCCTGCAGATTTGCTTCATTCAACATCAAGAAGATCAGGCCCTTTCTTTCAGAACATGCTTCACAACTCCTTGTTCAAGCTCTTGTTCTGTCCAGGCTGGACTATTGCAATGCTCTCTTGGCAGGTCTTCCAGCCAGTTCTATCAAACCTTTACAATTAATCCAGAATGCGGCAGCAAGATAAATTTTTAATGAGCCAAAAAGAATGCACGTCACACCTCTGTTTATCAATTTGTACTGGCTATCAATAGCTGCTCGCATAAAATTCAAGGCATTAATGTTTGCCTACAAACCCACCACTGACTCTGCACCCCTTTACCTAAATTCATTACTTCAGACTTATGTGCCCTCTAGAGGTTTGCGTTCTGCAAGTGAACATCGCTTTATTGTGCCATCCCAAAGAGGCACAAAATCACTTTTACATTAAATGTTCCCTCCTGGTGGAATGACCTGCCCAACTCAATCTGAGCAGCTGAGTCCTTAGCCATCCTCAAGAATCGGCTAAAAACACATCTCTTCCATCTTTATTTGACCCTCTAACTCTAGCACTCTCTATTCTAAGTCTATTCTTAAAAAATAAATAAATAAATAACACTAGCTTTTCTAATCTTTTTGTAGGGTAAATGTACCTATTAAGCTCACCAAAATATACATTGAGACATTTTTAGTGCACAAGATATTGGTTTCAATACAAAAAGTTATATTAAAATAAAATATTAATCTCTCACACAAAAAAATATTTAATTTTATTTTAAATGACAAAAGCATTTTAATTAAGATATACTGTACATCATTAAATTAAAAAAGTCTGGCTGTGCTAAATGGGTACATTTTTTGTACCCTTTAAGCACACCCCTATTCCCATTAAGCTCACATAATGTTTTATTAAATAATTCTTGTTTTATTTTAAAGAAAAGTTAAAGAATAATTGTAAAAATATATATTTTTGAAGGTACAAAGTCATCACAAAAAAACAGAACACTAAAATCAAGCAAAAAGGCATTCAATTTGATCAGTTATATATTCATAGTGAAGTGTCATTTAAGCACATTGCAACATCTAGGCTAGTCCACATTCATCTAAGTAACATTCAAAAATCAAATAAAACAAACCAATAAAACATTTCATTCATGGGGATCAACACAGAAACTAGCCTCATTATGAAACCTCTTTTTAAATGGATGTCAACTTATCTATAGTCTCTTAAGGCTGGAATACACTACATGATTTTTGCCCCGATTTTCCACTGATTTACAGTCTGGAAAAGTTGATGATAGTTGCCAAAAATCAGAGCCAGTCTGTAGATTTGAGCTGACAGAATCCATTAACTTAACTTAGTGACAACCATCAGTTAATATTTAAAGTCTGTTTATGAAGTATTTACATAGACATTGAATGTGGAAGAGCTTAAAGAGAGCACACTCAGCTTAGTTGGAGCAGCAACAATTTTTAATAAATTTCATGAAACATTTATTAAAATGACAGGATTTTGCTAAATAAATAGTCTAGGTCATGTATTAAGTTCATAAATATTTTAATATGAACAACTATTATTAACAATATCTATGAAATTATACTTTTTCTTATTCGTGTCATACTGAAGCTGTGTGATTTTCATAGTAGGCTAGTGTACCCTTTAAGCTCACCTTAAAATAATATGAAATCTTTAAAAATTACAGCATTGTAAAACCACAGACCAGCAATAAACTGTCAATTTATAATATTACGGATGTAAAAGTACAAGTAATGCCTGTGAAGTAACATGTTAGCGTAGCACACAATCTTATACAGCTAGTCAGCTAACTGTGTTCTGTAGCATCTGCGCTGTGTTGCTAAAACTATCTTTTGGATCCAATGTAATTATTTCCCACATCCAAGTTCCAGGTTATAATATGAAAAATTCTGAACTTTAATCTCTTAATTTTACAATAAGTAGTGAAATTTACCCAAAATAAAGGCTTAAACATCTAAAAACGCACATTTAAGGGGCTCCACTTTTGGTGAAAGTTTTTAGACAGCTTTCAAAATGGCCGCCAGACCGTGTGAACACATGGAGACTCATATCTCAGTGTGCAAGGATCTGATTGACTTGAAATTACAGGAGGTATATAGTAACAAACACATCAATTGGTTAAGACATCAAGTAGGATAATAAATTATTTTTTTCTTTTTATAATCTGATCTCAAAAATGGAAGTGTGCTTAATGGGTACGTGAGCTTAATAAGTATGTTACCCTATTCTATCTATTTGTTTTCTTTTTATTTATTATACAATTAACAAAAGCAAAAAAGGCCTCTAACACCAGCCTGCTCTATTCTTCTTCTATTCTATCTGTTTTCTTTTTATTTATTATATTATAATAAAATAAAAAACCTTGCTACTGTCACGGTGTGTCAGGCAGGAGAACACAGGAGACTCAGGAAACTTCATAATAAGGACCATTTAATAGCCAAACTTAGGAAACTTGGCGAATACACACACTAAACAAAACTGAGACCGGACACCAAATGAATGCAGGAGACAGGCTTATAAAGGAGCACAACTGACAAGACTAAATTAACACAGCTGGAGACAAATCAACATAATCAGGACAGGAACAGGAAACTGACCAAATAAGGACAAACAGGAACTAAACGGGAACATACTTGTGACAGCTACATGTACTGCGTTAAGCTAACTGAGACTTGTTATAGCATTTGCATATAATTGCTCTTTTGTTGATTTTGATTGCTTCCATTGCATTCCTCATTTGTAAGTCGCTTTGGATAAAAGTGTCTGCTAAAATGACTAAATGTAAATGAAGCTTGCCTATTATTAACATATTGGCTGTTTATTAATGCTTTTAAAGCACATATTCTGCATGACCATATTCTACATCCCTAATTCCAAAACCTAAACTTAACAACTACCTTACTAATTATTAATAAGCAGCAAATTAGGAGTTTATTGAGATAAAAGTCATATAGTTAATGTCGAGAATTGAACCTTAAAATAAAGTGTTACCAACATTTTTCACAGTCTCTGTGTTTATACTGTACCTTGTTATTTTATTGTACCTTGTTTACCTGACTTGTTTTGATCTTTATTATGATTAGCTAACCATTTGAGAGTATGTCTACATAGGGCATAGAACTCTTTATTTCGAACGAGCAAGCAAAATATTTGTATGTCCCTTTTAAAATACCTGTCTATAAATATTTCACATTTTAAGGTCAGTCTGTTTCTTGACTGAATTCTACATTCTTGTAACAAACATATGACGACAATGCTTAAAGCTTAGTGCACTACACAGACAAAAGTTTGACAGCATTTTATGTTTCATTTCATTGACACAACAAATCTGCGATTACTTTAAATGTAAATTGTGCACCATAGTGTGAACAAGACAACAGAGAACCAAAACAGTAATTTACAAAGTCTTCATCTGTATGAAGTTGAGATTTTATAGTCTGCTTTAGGCTTCACAATACCGGTGACAAAAAAATGAAAGAGTATTTTTGTAATATAATTGAAACCTTTTTTCACCTTTTTTTTCACTCTGAAAAAGGGCAGTTTTATGAAACGGTTAGGCCTTCTGATGTCTTTCAGAAACCTGTTATCTGAGCATGGACCATTTTACCACCAAATTGTCTGTTGAAAACATACTTTATACTGTTGCAACATATGCTAGTCATTTCTGTAAAAAAGGCTGTGAACCACTGTTAACTTCCAAATTATCCAGGGATTTGCAGTGTTGATGAAAAACATATGTAGGTATATTTATACTTACAAATTTGGTTCTTGATTACGTGTCAAGAGACAAAAACATTTGCATGCACCCAGATAATCCATTTAGAATTGGATTGATGGCTCAATCTGACTGAAAAACCTACATGTAAACATCTCAGCTGATCTAATTGAGGTCGATCTCAATGAAATATCAATCGGCTTGAAATGAATGGTGTAGACCTGAAATAATCAACAGGGAAAAAATAAACACAAGTAACTTGTGCACATGTGCAGTCATTTTTGTAGCATAACAAATAAGTAGTATAATATTGTCTAAATTGAAAGAATGGAAAGAAACTGCATGAAAAATGCAACATTTACATTTTGTGTTTGTAATGACATGATGGGGAGGAAATGATGGCAGAATATTTTTTTTTTACAGTATTTATTGAACAGTTAAAAAGTAGCATGGATGTACAAATTGTGTTTTTGTGTTTTTATATGCCAATATTTGAGGATTATTGTTGAAGACTGGAGTTTAGAAGTTCGGTCAATTCTGTCAGACATGACTATAATTAATATCATATTGCGTGCATCTGTGAGATGTTCAGTTTAAACTAAGCAAATTTCATGACTGTTTATATTTACATGCATACAGGGAATGACAGCGCAATCACAGGCTCCACAGGTGTGTATGTGTGTGTGTGTGTGTATGTGCTTACTCCAAACGTTGTAAAACACCATCTAAACTAACAAAGACGACAGCTTGCATCCCAAGAGGGAATCACGTTGCATCTCACGGAAGAAAAACAAGTGGGAGCATGTTGTTTGGCGTGGCTTTCTGATATTTCTTTGTCTTTGTGTGTGTGGTTTGTGTATCACAGCTCATTCTAACAAAGCAGATGGAGAGAGGTTGGTATAATGGCTCCGGTGGGGTTTGTCCCCTGCTGATGACATTATCGCAGTGGCAGGTGTGATGACCTCATAGTGGGGGACCTGATCAGACTCAGGGCACAACCCTTTACCATCTGTCCATCATGGAATGAGACTTCCTGTGGACATGGGCTGCATCACAATTTGTGTACTATTTGTATGTAGTATGCAAAATTAGGATTAGTGCATGCACAATCAGAGCGTAGTATTGAAAAGGTGCTTATTATATACTATTTTTCAAAATTGTTGATCCATGAAAGCTAAGTTTGCAGTAATATTACCTACAAGTCTGTGTGTTACATTTCTTATGCTATTTTTTTTATTCGTTTTATTTAATCCAGATGCAATTTTTGATGCATTTGCTCAGGGAAAATCCTTATACCATTAGTCTGTTGTGGAACTTCCTGTAGATATGCATAATGTACTGTATAATGTACAAGATTAAGTTTAGTGAATCCAAAATTTATTTTTTTTCGAAACAGGGACTTAAATTGTTACAGTGTTGCATTTTCTTCTTAGAATCAGTTCACTTTCATACTGCAGCATTTCAGAGCATGGAATCAGACATGAGACAGCTTGGTTATTGGTCTACTGGGTTGCATTGTTTTCTCCCCAGAGTTCATTTAAAGTTAAATAGTAAGCATCTAGCTGAAGTTAGCAACTAGCTAAATTTATTAGCTTGTTAATATGTATAATTCACTTAGGGTGTTTTCACGTCTGGCTTGTTTTCTCCCTTAGTTCAGTTTGTGTAGGCATATATGAACACTACAAATGAGCCAGGTGTGAAATTGTCAGCAACTAATTACTTTTATTTAAATTAAACTAATTAATTAATTAAACTAATTAATTGTTCTTTAAATATGTGTTCTTTAAATAACAAAGAAAATCTATAATATGATCTGAACCATGAGTTGTGTGGTCTGTTGCACCCCTACACTCTTAACTTGTTATTTGAAGGAAAAATACAATCACAGAGGTTTTTGATCATGCTAATTTGTCCACAGTGACCTTAAGACATTGTCTCTTTTATTCGGGCTTGTTAAATTCATTTTCAAATTCATTAAATTCATACCAGGGATTTTGAAATTTTGCGAGCCCCGAAAACTATTTTTTCATTTGTTAGCCTAGAACTGATACATCAGCTTTGTACATACTCAAAAATTTGTGCTTTCTCATCAGTGAAATGTACAGCATATTAAAATTCCATTTGGAAGCTTTTGAGAAACCTTGAACTTCTCAAACTTCTTTTCTTTTCTTTTGCTCCTCTCATCTCTAGGGGCACACCTATTTTGTGGATGTTGCTGTAGTACTAATTGCTAATTTAATGTGTACTGCATCAGTTACAGAAACTCATTACTACAGTTTAGATAGATAAGCTAAAAGGTATCGGAAAACTTTTTGAAGAGAAAGACAGGGATCAAATTTAACAACTTGTCCCAGGGGGTCATTTCAGTGTGTTTGGCTAATTTGTGTGTTTGTTTTGTGTAGGAGGGTGGCAGAACCGGCAGATCAATAGATAGACAGATACACAGCAAGAGAGAGAGAGAAACAAAGAAGGATAGAGACAGACTTCAACTTCATGGGTTTTGCCCAATTGGCAGTCTGTCTGTGCTCCATGAAGAACTCTTGAAGGAGGTTCACAGCACATTGACTTTGCATTCACAAAAGAGGCTTCTGCATACTGTATTGTGTTTCTTTTCAGAATAAAACTATTATGATGTTTTGTTTATCTATCATACAGTCTCTTTGTCACAAAATAGAATAGGATAGATTAGAGATTATAGTATTCAAAAAGGAGTACAGTACACTTTACTATGTCATGAAGCAATGGGAGAGGATATTTGTAAATAGTAGAGAATAGTGATTCGGATTGATGTCAGTGGAGGATGTAGTATGTCTGGATTGCATTCAAACTACACACTTTATTAGCGGTCAACGTGTAATGCAACATATTCTGACGGCATGTGATTTCAGATGTAGCTGTAAAAAATTATTTGTTGGCACAACTTGACTTAGTCAAGTCATCTTGTTGCATTGACTTAGTTAAGTTTAGCAAACATTAGGTGTTAAGTTCACTCAACTTATATGTAGTTGTTGAAATAACTTGCAGTAAATTGAGCCAACGTACTGTATCAATTAATGAGCATTTAAAGTTTTTAGTTGAGTCGACTGAAAAACATATTGGTTGAACTTAATTTTTCACGATTTTCACAACCATGAACTAAGTCTAATTGACATAAAATAGTAATTTTTCCTCAACATAACTTAACTATTTGAGTTTACTGGACTTCATTGCTTTGACAAGAAGTTATGGATGTCTCTCTGGAACCAGATTTTTGATGAAATCAACAACTGCAAAATTGAAACTCCCAGCATTTATTTTTTAAATACATACATTGCATCCAAAAACACAGACAAAGTATTCATAATATAAATGCACAGACCCATCTTAGAGCCAAAATAGTACAAATAACTCCTTGTCATTATCGGATATTTTCATTGTAGGAACAAGTATACAAGAAGAAATCACAATCAGCGGTGTTAAAAACTTCACATTAAACTGTTCAAAAACTGTCTTCAATTCCCAATCGTAGAAACATGACAAGGAAAGAGGAAGCAGTACAAGGTAACAACAAAAGTCAGTTTGAAAATTTCAAGAATACCAATGTTCCACTTAAAACAATGAGATATAAAACAACAATGCTCTTACACTTTAAACCAGTCCATCGATTAAACAGTAGCAAAATATATATATTTTGGTTTGTTTTCAGTCTTATCGCAGCCACTTGATCTTCAAAGAGTGAACTCTTGTGGTGTTAGAGTCTGACCCGACTCCAATAAACAGGTGCTGTATCACTTCATATGTGAATTTTAATTCCTTTGGGTAATTGAGGTTTAATGCGTACACCAGACCCATCAGCTTCAGAAAAGTATTAGGTACATCACTCAGGTGACGCATTATCACTTCTTCCTCAATCATCAGGGCAACATCATTGTAGAACGCTGGCAGAGGTCCACAACCACTAGGATTCCAATCACCACACCCTTGATCACATCTTCTTCACGGTCACTAGGCTCTATAGAATGTAAACAAAACAAGGTACTATTACTTAAAAGCAATTACACAAATACAGTCCCCGGACCCCTGCAAATTAAGTGATTTAATGTTCAATTTTCCATTGTTTTGCCTTACATGTTTCAGCTTACCTCACATATCTTCATGAATTTTGAAGTAGTCTCTCGCATGTACCACGGCAGGTCCAGCAATGCTGCTGTCCTCATCCTTTGGTTTGTTGTCTGTAAAATATAGGATGGTTAAAGTACCAGCTTTATTCATTCAATCCTTTTGTTTTTCGTTATTCGTTTCTCCTTTCTCCCCCTCCCTCCGTCTTTGATGCTTTTTAGTAAAAAATAAAAACACAAACATTAATTTCAAATTTGCACATTTACACTTGTATACTTTTGTTGTAAATAAATCACCAGTGATGTGGTGCAACAACAGTTGTTTGTTGCCTTTTTGTTCAGCACCAAAATAAGATTTAATAGTGGATGTAACACGCTCATGCCACTTAAATCAGGGGTGTCTAATCCTGCTCCTGGAGGGCCAATAATGTATTGCAGACTTTAACTCCAACCTGGTTCAACACACCTGTCTGGAAGATTGTAGTGATCCTGAACACATTAGCTGGGTTAGGTGTGTTTAATTGGGGTTGAAGCTAAACTCTGCAGGATCTTGCCCCACCAGGAGCAGGATGGGGCACCCCTGCCTTAAATTCACTGGGTTGTAACAACACTTTAAAGGATTTAATAGGATAGGTTACCAAAGATGATAATTGTCATTTACATTTACGACATAATACAACAACAATATCAAACCTCATTAGAAGACTTGCAAGAACCAATGAGGTTTGATATTTATGTAGAAGCTAATACAATCAAACATTTTTGTAAACCAAGACTGACATTTTTATGCTTTCCTCATACAAAGAGATTGTATGATGTCAGAAGACTTCGAATATGACATACAAATCGTATAGGTTACTTTTTAGACACTTACTCTGAAGTCATTGAATGAAAAGATGTCACTATCACAAGTTTTATGATCCATAGAAGAAGAAAAGTTCAGAGGTTTGGACAAACATGAAAGTGAGTAAATGTTCACAGAATTGTCATTTTGGGGAAAGAAAGACTGCTTTAAAATAAATTCACTCACATCCTTGTCAAGGCTCTCCAGTAACAAAGTGATTTCTGGAATGTCCTCATAACGCTTTGACCTGATTAACTGTAAAAATAAAAATGACACAGGTCACAGTTCACATTTGATGTTGCTTTAAGCAATTTTGAGGAGGCTTGAACACACTGTGACTACAGTCACAAGTTAAATGCTACTTCAGAGACAGTTCAGTCCTAAATGTGCAAACACAATCTTTATAGATGCATGGGAGTGGACAGTGACTTGCCTGATGGCAGTGTTTCAGCTTGTAGTGTGTGATTAGGGCACGCTGGTTGGGGCGAGGAAAATCTACAAATTTTGCAACACCACCTCATCGATATGGAGTTGTGCTTCCACTCTGCTTGCACTGTACTGATCCTGCAAATAAAAAACTAAATAGTCAAACTCCAGCCAAGTACACATAGGCTACACGTTACATACAGAAATATTCACTGAACATCTTACTTAAAACTAACGATAATGAGATCAGATTAAGAACACGCTAAAAAGTCACTTATATGTACACTGTTTTATGTTTTTATCAACATTAACTTGATCCACAATTTTAATAGTAATGGGAAGTCCGGTTCTTTTCCGCGAACCGGTTCTTTCGGACAGTTTGTTTCAAAGTACCGGTTCACCAGTTTTGGTCCCAACCACTTTTACGTCCTCACCTAATGACGTCATTTCTATCGTCCCAGCAAATGAAAATACGCTCAAACACATTCAAATAAAGTAATTTGTAATCATGACTTAAGTTAAATAATAATCATCATCATCATCGTCGTCTTGGAAAAGTTTCTTACATTAGCGTTTTGCAAAAGCACCATAAGGCTGATGTGCAAACAGATGTTTTACAAGTCTTATAGATATAAATTGAACTAGTCTTCATTAGCTTTTCACAGAAACGAGGATTCAGCTCATAAAGCTTAAACTATAACGTGCATTCAATAGTAAATAACAAATTTCATTTACACTGAACAGTTGTTGCATGTCCATCATGTTAAAAATGCTGTTTGATATAACTAATAGCATTTGAATTTTCCAGTAACTTTAGACGTCCGTTTAATTTTTTTAATTAACTTACATTTCGCCAAATTCACAGTGTACTGGAGATCCGAGAACCGCGGGTGTAACAGTTCGGTATCAGCTGTTCATATTCATCAGTTCCCTCAGCACAGCGTGTCGCAATTCAGTGAACGTTTGGAGTTAACGGCGTAACGACAAGTCTGAGGGACTCTCAGGAACGTCTGAAAGTGAATAAACACGAATTTGCCTGGCAGTGCATATGGCTCCCGATTAGTCAAAATGGCAAAATGAGATTGCCTGAAATCAAAACGTGGATGGTGAGCGCTAACGAAACAAGCCTAAATTAACATTAAAGAAAGCACAAATCAGGGTATACTTACACATTTCATTATCTACAGTAGTCTGTAATCGTTCAAACGCGGGCTCCTTCATCTTTTCTTGCATGATCAGCAACTTCTCGTGCAGAAAATGGCGGACGGCGCGTCTCAACTTCGTTAAAATACACTGTAAAAAGAAAAGTTGAGCCAACTTAAAATTTTAAGGCAACCAGCTTCAGCAGATTTTTGAGTTTTCTCAACTTGTCGTTTTAAGTTTATACAACAAAAATGTGAGAATCTCCCACAAAAATAAGTTGAGCAAACTCAAAAATCTACTAATTTTTTTAAGTTCACTCAACAATTTTTTTTTTTTTTTTTTACAGTGTAGTACGTCACAGAAAATTGATAGAACTTACGTTTTGTTGTTATATGAACATGTTATTTAAAGTTTTCCATTTCCCTTCAAGTTGAGGTTGTTATAACTCATCCTATTGTGTAGCGAGACACTGCAAGTTGACAGGACATGATTTTACTTGTCCACCTGACTAAAACGCAGAATAATTTTTTACAGTGTAGTTGCTCATTCACAGTGTTAGCTTCTGTTATGAGCCATAACTGGTTTTGCATAAGGTAAGTGATTTATTGTTTTATACAGGCCTATTCCCCTAGGAGTGTTTTCACAGACAGGATAGATGGACAGAAGCAGTGAAAATGTTTGATGCACAACTAATTGCGTTTCATTGGCTCTGCTAAGCAAATCACTAATACTGCCTTCATTACAAAAAGGTAGTGTGGCAGTACAGTGATGGTTTAAAGATGACAATCAAGTCTACTTCAGACAGCCTGAACTGCACTTGTGATATATTAAATATACACCATTGAATTACTATGGTAAACTTCCTAAAAAAAAATATGGCATGATTTGCAAAAATGGGTTCTGTTCATCAAAGTATCATGATGAAAATCACAATTTCCACTGTTTTCAAGATTGATAATAAGAAATGTTTCCTAAATGTGCAGTATGTAATATTGACAGCTTGCAGTTAAAATTGGAACTGCAGTCCAAATTCAAAATATTTCTCAGACTCGATGCTAACGTAGGTTGCCAGATTGGTAATGGAAGCCGATAACCCTAAATTGAGTTGATTTATCTACATTTTAACATGCCTCTGGTCATAGAGATTTTTACATGGATGCCGAGGCATTTTAAAGGTCAGGTAGAATCTGTGATATCTGACCCAGTTTATTTGAAAGCTTCCATGACTACAGTACATGTGTTCTGCCAACTGGCAACCTGTCAAAATACTATTCAGTAAATTTCCAGTGGGAAGAATCACACAGTCCGACACGGAATGCACATTTAAAAAAAATAATAATAAAATAAAACTGACTGTAGCATTGTTTTTCTAAGAAACAAAAATGTAAACTTTTGTTTATTAACATGCTAAATATTAGGTAAATATTGGCAAACATATATTTTTATGTTTTAGTACAGTCAAAAAAGTATATTAGAATTAATTCTGAAGGATTATATGAAGCTAAAGACTGAAATTCAGCTTTGCCATCACAGAAAGAAAAAAAAAAACATTTTAAATATATTCAGATAGAAAAAAGTTATTTTAAATTGTAATAATGTTTCAAAATAAATGCAGCCTTGGTGAACATAAGAGACTTTCAAAAACATTTAAATTTTGAACATTAGTGTCATTCTACATCTTGCAAAATATGCTGTGGTTGTAAGATTTACTACTTGTATGGTACTTTACAACCCATTCTCACTCCCAAGGCGTCAAAAACTGAAGCATGGTCAAACGCCTTTTGCGTCACTATGAAGACGCCAAAGGTGCCCCTAGGCATCAGTATATGACAAAATAGGATCTCCATTGCTTTCAATTGCTTGCTTTATGCGTCAGGTCAAGACGCTTATGGAAAATGACAATATGTTCTCCTCCGTTGTTTGTCTTAGTTTAATGGTTTGCATGCATTTGTAAAAATATAAATAATTTTATATACATTTATACTTTTATTGGAGCACCTAACCCACCCCTACCCTAAACCTACCCACTTCTGAACAACATAAAACACGTAACAGGCAAATATAAGTGCAGTATTTATTGCAAAAACTGACCATAAACAAGCAGTATAAAAGCATTACAAACAAGTCATGTTGCATTCCAAGTCTTCTGAAGCCATACGAAGTCTTTATGAGAAGAAGAGAGCAAAAAATGATCCCGCTCCCTTAACGCGCTCACATCTCATTCAAAAAGTTACTCCCGTCCCTAGCATGGTCACGAGACACACAAGAGCCAATAGCCTGTCAGAACAGCATAACACAATCAGTCACGAGACACACAAGAGCCAACAGCATTTCACAACCAAGGCTGACGTAAGGTTTCTTCTGGCGGTATTTTTTGAATTCGCGCACACAGACTGCAGCACAGGATGAGCTTAACGGCGGACGGAGACAGCGATCGCATCTATTCCTCTCACAAATCAAATGTTTTGCCTCGGAAGACTTGGAATATTTTTTGAATAAATTATGATGGTAGTTGTATCTGCCTGTTATATCTTGTGTTTTATTGACAAATGGTAGGTTTAGGGGCAGGGGTTGGGTTATGTGCTCATAAATGTGTAAATAATGTAATATAAATAAAACTGTTGTGGCTGTTTACATTGAAAAATCACACCCCAACATATATGCAATAATGGCAATGTTATTATCCAATATATAATTTAATTATGACGATACAATTCCCAGTATGGCGTCGGCATATTGACGCCAAGGGTTTCCTATTTAAAGCAATGGAGGACCCTGCAAGTCGAAAAATGACGCTAAGGGATACCTTGAGCGTCAAAAAGCGACGCCAAATGGTCCTGACCAAGCTTCAATATGTGACGAGTTGGGTGTGAGAATGGGTTGTACTTTATGCTGCTTTTGTGTCTTTTTGAAGTTTGAAGGCTTCAGGTCAAATTCATTGTAATGTAAAAGAGTGTTAAGAATCAGTTTTCAGATTTTCTTCTTTTGATTTCAATGAAAGAAAGTCGTTGGAATGACTCTTTGAGTAAATGATGACAGAAGTTTCATTTTTGGATGAACTGTTCTTTTAAAGGTTGCTGTAGTGTTGTATTATTAAAGATGAACATTACATTGAGATGTATTATTGAGATGTTCTTTTCATAAACTATGGATGTCAATGTTAAGATGGCCAAGAGAAGATTGTGTAGGTCAGATGAATTCACAAAGTTTCTTTCACGTGGATTAAATATGCACTGTTGAGCTGTCTATTCTCATGCCATAATGTAGTTTTGAGTGCATGTGTTTATATTGTCTTTGGATAATGGAGCGTTAATGTGTGAATTAATTTGTAAAGTGTCACAATGCATATGTGTATGAGTGAGCGATTTGGCAGTGTGACACGTTGAAGAGTGTGTGGGCACGTGTTGTGCTGCCGTGCAAAGTGTGTAACTGTGCTGTCTCAGGGCAGGGGAATTATGAGTGCAATTCTGATCGTCTGGAAGAGACATGAAATATTAATGGCACTGATGATTGACCGTCAGACATGACAGATGGCCAGTGACATGGCTGGTGTGTGTGTGTGTGTGTGTGTTTGTGTGCAGGCGGTGTGAGAGGAACGAGGCCTTTCCTCTGGTAGCTGTATACCTTGCCTTCCATTGCAGATCTCAAATCTGATTAATGTATATAAAGGGATGTCAAACCAATTTTGGGTCAAGAGCCAAAGTTATTTGTTAAATCATGTGAATGAAAATCTCATGTGTTTTGTTGCTATGAATGTCTAGTATCAACTTTATGCTGCTTAGCAAAATAAAAGCATTTTAAATTGACCAATTTCATTCACAGGCCTTGAATATGTCATATACAGTAATTCATGGACATATATAATTCATATATTAATATATATATATATACAGTATGTATATATATTAGTGGTGGGCCGTTATCGGCGTTAACGTGCTGCGTTAACGTGAGACTCTTATCGGGCGATAAAAAAAATATCGCCGTTAATCTATTCTCAAAGTTGGGTTGGGAGCTGGGTCTATACTACGCAAGCTATGATGACTTTCACCTTGATATTTTAGCGCGGATGTATACCTAGCAGAATTGCACTGTAGGGGGCGAGAACGAGTCTTGAACCTGTGTGTACTGTGTATGCGTGCTAACATGGATGCAGCTATGAAGCCGCCGGGTTTGCTTCAGGGAAAATTTATTTTTAAGAAGCTTACCAATGGAAATCTCAGTGTTTCCCCTACCATTATTTTAGGGGGCGGCCCGCCCCCCCAACGGCACCCCCCGCCCCCCTTGAAGGTCAAGTTGATTTTATTTAATTTTATTTTCTCTATAGCGCCAGACCACAAAAGAAGTCATTCAATGTTACCTTCCCTATAGAACAGGTGTATACCTTGTTCTTTTATTAAACAAACTAAATAGCCTTATGTTATTTATCTTATTTACACGACGGCGTGTCATTTATGTGACTTTACATGGTAGCGCTCTCTGTATCGCGCGCACAGCGGAGTTCTGCCCCGGTTCGCGCACACATACACACACACAAACAAACGTAAGCGCACGCACAAGTGAGCACACTCCCACTCCTATTTGTAAATATTAAGCCGCAAAACGTCTATTTAAATATGACTTCTGCGTGTCTCTGTGTTAATGTATGGCGCAGACGCGCGGGTTTGTTCACTCATACAGAAGCGCGCGAGGCTTGCAGCCATATTAAGGTCTGTCGTCTCACTAAATGAGGACATAAATACATGAACAACATCTCCAGAACTGCTCTGAGAGTCACTTCATGAGCATTCGAGCGTTTCATTTGAGAAAACTATCCTCATATCATATACACAGAAATGTAAAGGTATTCAAGGCAACCCGTCAAAATAAAAGTTCGGTTTCACTTGAAGACATTGGGGAGAACGTAATAGACTACTACTACTAAAACTATTAAAACCTTATCTTTAAGGAACAATCATACAATGTCTTCAATGTTATTATCAATATTAAATCCCCTTTATTTTTATGTCGGAAAAAGCATAAAAGCCTTTAGGTAGGCTACCTTATGTAATTTTAAATTACATAATTTAATTTAATTAATTAGCCTATTAATTACCACGACACCACAAATTACCACCATATTATGTTTGCTTCTTGATGACTGCTAGTTGTTTACTACTAGTAGTGAACTTATTCTGATCTACTTGGCAGAATTCAAATGAGCCATTTTAATCTAGATTAATCTAGATTAATTCCAAGATTACAGTGAGATTAATCTAGATTAAAAAATTAATCTATGCCCACCACTAATATATATATATATATATATATATATATATATATATATATATATACACTGATCTACTGCTCAAGAACACATACGGAAACATTTTTAAGATTATTTAATGAATGTAAAGTAAAAAGATCAGCATTTATCTGAAATATAAGTGTTTTGTAACAATGTCAAAGTCTTTACTCCACCTTTTGATTAATGTGTCCTTGCTGATTAAAAGTATTAATTTCTTTAAAAAAAAATTACTGATCCCAAACACTATTGTAAGTCATATGGGTTTGGAAACCACATGAAAATGAGAAAATGTAAGTTGGGTGAATTCTTCCTTTAACAAACTTTGACTTGACAGTGAGTTTGTTTCCAGCATGTTTAACTAGTTGGAAAGTGTATTTTGTACGCAAAGAATAAGATTTCATTATTCACTCTGTCAAAATGTTTTCAATTTTCCTGAAGAATATTAAATATAATCTACTTGTGGCCCTTAATCAAATACTTGAATCAATAGAGAATCATAAGAATTATTAGCAGGCATGAATGCTGGATAAGAATTTTAAGCTGTCTCTGTTTTTATTAGATTTGTAAAATATTACGTTTAATCAGCTTCAGACATATTGCCTAAGTCATTTCTCTTTTTCCATTCCTGATGTTTCTGTAGGGGTCAGCTAAGGTCATGTTTAATAAAGGATAGCAGAATAGATGTCAAACACACACACACACACACACACACACACACACACAGACAGATAGCCCCCAGCTTTCAGGTGATGTTTTTGATTGAAATAATGTCTCTTTATCATCATGAGGCTGATCAATGCTAGGATCGATGTGAAGGACTAAGGCTATAGTATTTGCTCTGATAATTGCGTGCTGTGATTACGGCTGGAACGATTAGTCAGGTTAGTTGACAGCTAAAATCCATCATGCCTTCATGTTTATTTTAGCATTCAAATAGCCATTTGCCTGTAAATTCTCCTTGATATGTGACATTCATATAAATTTACCTTAACGTCTTTATTTATAATTCATCCCAATTTTAATTAAGTATTAGCCCTAATTTTGTATCTTAGCTACTTAACATCTATAATGGAAGGGCAAAGTTTGTTTTCTTTGTTGACGTATTTCCTGTTGAAACAGGTTGCACAGCTGTAATGCAATATTTTTATTTTTATTTTATTAGTTAAGAAATGAATTTGTTTCATATAATTAATAATAGATAAGCTACTTTCTTTTGGGGGCCAGATTACAGAGTATATTTGTGAAATATTATTACAATTTAAAAACTATTTTCTATTTGAATATATTTAAAAATGTAATTTATTCCTGTGATGGCAAAGCTGAATTTTCAGCATCATCACTCCAGTCTTCAGTGTCACATGATCCTTCAGAAATCATTCTAATATGCTGATTTGCTGGTCAAGAAACATTTCCTAATGTTGAAAACAGTGCTTAATATTTTTGTGGAAAGCATGATACATTTTTGGGCGATTCTGTGAGAGAATATTTCTATAATAGAACGTTCAAAAGTTTTCTTTTACTAGTTAAGAAATGAAATGTATATGCAAACATTAGTATATAGCTGCATATAATTAGTAATGTTTGCATATAATTAATAATAAATGAGCTGTTTTGTTTTAAACGCCAGATTATCCAGATGAAATCGAATCATTTTTCAATCAAATATTTCCACCTAAAACTGTGGAGCTGAACTATGGCCAGAAAAAGATTTAATGTCCGGATTTGAACCGCAGCCCATAAATTGATGTCTGCTAAGCGCTGTTGAACTCGCCACTGAGTTTTGCACTGTTGTGTGTCAAGTGGGCCAATCAGACAGCCATATTAAATTGACTGACAGGCCAGATTTGGCACCTGGGCCGCTAGTTGAGAGCTCTGTCATAAATGTTATCCGCAACCCTATTTGCGATAAAACTCTGTTTGTGCATGTATTCCTTTGGTTGTCCTTTTGTGTGCATGATGCATTAGAAGTAAATGCTGTTGGGCTTGTAGATAAGACCTGCTTATCCGTACCTGACTGCCTGCCTCTATTTCTCACACACACACAAATGCTGGCTGCGTCCGAAACCGAAGGCAGCTGCGGCTGCCTTTGTGCCACGCTGCTCAATCAGTCAATGACTTAACAGATAGCATTTTAGTATGAAGGTACCTCCAAAGAAAAGGTTTCAGACAGGCTTCCAAGGCAACATCACATCTAATAAAGCAAATATTTAATGACTACAATAGCCTATAGTCTTGGTAGAAATAGAATCATACATTTAAAAAATATATAGATTTTTAAAACTAATTTGACTTTTTTTTTTTTTTTTTCAACTTCTCTATCAGATGCAATTTTTATTTTTCTCCAATAACTGTCAAAACTCTGGATTATTGAATGTCAGCCTTCAGAAATTGTCCAGATGAAGTCATCTCAGAAGACAAGATGTTACACAAACATTGCATGGTTCAACAATAGGGATGACCTGATGGCCTGAGACCAGTGTGAGAGAGTTTTTGTGCAAGTTAACAGATCTCATGCCCCATCAGACCAGTTGTTGTTAACAGGACAAATTGTCATTGCTGATTATATACAGTACCGGGACTTTAAATAGAAATATTTGGCTTTCTGTTGTTAATTGATCAACAAATATATTTAGTCAAATTCTACCAATTTAAGTATCACAACTTTCAGTTTTGAAAGCATTAGTTAGATTATATTATAAAATGGGTAAAAATTATAGTGCAAATATATACATTTTGTAATCTCAAAGTGCATTTTAAGTGATATTTGATGAAAACAGTGCCTGTGTCTCAAATCCTCCCAGTTTGCCTTTGCAGCTAAGAATGCAATAAATAACAACAACAACAACTAATATAATATATTTTATTTTTATGTAATTCAGAAAGAGTTTTTTTCTTTTCTTAAGAAATAATTATTAGGTTTTAAATTGCAGTAATAACTGGAAATTACCCCTGTAGCTCCATGATAGCTACAAATTCATTTATACACTTCTGCTAGAAAATTAAGGCACATGGTGATTTGTTTTTAACATTTACATAAAAAAAAAAAAATAATAATAAATTTAAATGCCTTCCAAACTTCATATAGTGCTTGCGAAAGCACTTTTTTTCTGGATTTTGGTCGCATTTCCATCACTTTTCTATCTTTCCATCACTGTGATGATCAAATAAAACATGTCTGTTCGCATTAAGATAATGTTCTACTCACTAAAAAATGTTGGGTTAAAAATAACCCAACTAGTAACCCAACTATGGGTTGGTATAGCACCTTCCCATCTATGGGTTATTTTGACCCAATGAATTGGGTTAAAATCCAGTTGGGTTAAAAGTTACCCAACAGTTGAGTTAATTATTTATATTAATTCAGATCAGTATTTTTTTTATTTTTTTATTTTTTTATAAAATTATTTAATAAAACTACATTATAAAAAAAAACTTTGTTTTCAAATACAGATTTTGTTTATTTAAATATGCAAATAATAAATTTTTAACAAATATATTTTGAAATATAAAACATTTTTAGTAAGTACTGTAAATTCACATTGTATCAGCTAATCTGAGAAGACCCATAGAGATGGGCATATCTATTGTGATAATGTTGTATTTTGCTATAAAAAAAAAAAGCAACAGAGCAGTTTCTTAGAATAATTCAGTTTAGAGGCTTTAAGTGAATTCACATCAGACAATATCATTTATTAATAAAAATATCTCATGTTGTGATCACAGCAAATAATCTGATCATTTTCTCCCTCTTGTGCAAGTCTCATTCTGATTTATCATGCATTTACCACACTCACACACACACACACACACACACACACACACACACACAGTGCTCAGTCCCTGCTGTGTCTGTAGTCAGTAAGAGGCTCTGGAGCTAATTAAGGAGGCTCTGCTGGATCAGTGCAGCCTGGGAGCTCTCTGCTCGTTTGCTAATGTCTGTCAGCATGTCTCTCACACATGTAGGAAACACTCTTCCTGCGGGGCTTGATTACTACTGTCTTGAACTGGATGTAACGGCAAAACAGCAGGCTGAATGTCAATTTGCTTTCTCCTATGAAGCAGAAGTGCAAAATGTGCTGCTGAGGTATGTACTTACGACATAATAGTATGTACCCACTGGCCTAATACTGCCGAAAAGGTTTCTGTAAAATGAAGTTTTTGCAGTTTATTTGTTTTTCTGTTATTTTTAGTTGTCATGATGGTTCTTGATTTCTATATACCTTTCAAAAGTTTGGAAAGGTAATTCATGTTTTTGAAAGACCTTGCTTATAATCACCAAGGCTGCATTTATTTGATCAAAAATACAGTAAAAACAGTAATATTGTCAAATGTTATTACAATTTTAAACAATTGTTTTAATTTGAATATATTTTAAAAAGTAATTTATTCCTGTGATGCAAAGCTGAATTTTCAGCATCATTACTCCAGTCTTCAGTGTCACATGATCCTTCAGAAATCATTCTAATATGCTGATTTGGTCCTCAGGAAACATTATTATCATCGTTGGAAACAGTCTTTGCTACTTAATATTTTAGTAGAAACATGATACACTACCATTCATTTTTAGTTTTGTTTCATGATAAGCAAGCCAGCATATCAGAATGATTTCTGAAGGATCACGTGGAGTAATCAATTCAGCTTTGCATCACAGGAATAAATTACCTTTAAAAAAAAAAAAAGTTATTTTGTAATTATAATATCATTTCACAGTGTTACCATTTTACTGTATTTTTGATGGGATAAATGCAGCCTTGTTGAAAGTATCATTATTCCAGAGTGGTAGAGTATATAGGTGAAAAAAAAACCCTGCTATGCATGAAAATTGGGTTTCAGACCTCCAGCATTGGGACAGGGTCTCTGACTTCATCAACCACTCTTAATACAAAGAAACAAAGTGCCAGCTCTCACATGAGACCAGACTCAGTCACATCTCTGATCTGAGCTCTTTCTACTGTCAGTCTCCAATGTGGACGGCATTTGACTAGGTTATGGAACGTAGGAGGACTGTTGGGATTAAATGCTTCAAAGATGATGAAATATCTCTTTGATAATAAAGAATGAAGCTTGGACAAAGGCTGTTGTCGAGTTCAAGTGGATTGAAGCTTTCGAGCGTCCAGCTCAAACTTGAGTCCACGTTTCACACATCTAAGGGAAAAATAATCAAAGATTTATGCGTTTGTTGCCGTGAAAGCTGTCCGTATAACAGTTCTCTGAATATTTGTGTCGCATAAGGGAATGTTCACCAAAAAATGAAAATTCTGTCATCATCATCATCTTGAAGTTGCGTTTTCAAAGTACTGGTCTGATGCAATGAGTGCTTTTGAGGATGAACTTAAAAGTGGTTTTGACAAATGTGCCATTAATTGTCATTTTCAACAATATTTAAAGTGCAAAGTATGAAGTTCTCCCTAAAATTAAAGTTCTGCATCGTCATTTTAAATGTGTAAAGTAAAAAAAAAAAAAACATACAACAAAAGTGAGGTCCAATGCTGTTGGAAAAAAAAAAAAAGTCATACAGGTTTGGAATGATATAAGGGTAAGTAAAATGATGACAGAGTTTTAATTTTTTGGACGAATCATCCTTTTAAATTTGTCAACATGATACAGCACTCATAATTAATTTTACTTAGTAAACATATTTCACATGAAAACAGGAATTTATGAATTTTCAGTTTTATAAAAAAAAATAAATAAAAAAAAAAAAATATATATATATATATATATCCAATAAGGGAATAACTTTTTTTTTTTTTCTTAAATTTTTTAACCTTTAGGAAAAGATTGGATTGTGAAAAATAGTCTACAGAGCATAAAAATATAGGCTTTTTTTTTTTTTTTTTACATTTACGTATTACTCCAGCTGTAAAACTTGGAATAAAAAGAAAATATAAGATGGTTTAATATTCTTTTTCTCTTTATTCTCAATAAAAATTTGCAAAAATAATTTGCAATAAATCTGTTTGTTTTACATGTGTTTATTGAAATGCATGCTCAACAATAATTATAACAACAAATTCTAACAATAATTCTATAATTACAATATCAGCTCTAATTATATATAATAAATGTGATAATGTTTAAAAGAAACATGCAGTTCACATTAAAACCATGCATATATACATCTTAAAAATAAGACCAGGAATATGTCTTAAATATAAGATGATAATTTTCATGTTGAATTCATGTTGATGTCACAAAAAAAATAGTTAAGTGAAGTACCATACTAAACCAGACTCGGCTCCATTTCCTTTTGCTTTATGGTTTCCGTCTAGCTGCAGTGTTCCTCTCGATTCCAAACAATCATTCTGTTTGCACCAATCAATCAAATTCAACTGATGAAGGTTCAGAGGAAGATCGTCAGAGCAGAAGTACAGTTGAAATTAACATCTGAAGGAAGACAGTTGCACAGCAACAGCTTTTGAGTGCTCTGAATTTCAATGCCATTTAAAAAAAAAAAAAACATCAATTTTCTTTTTAGCACAGCATCCAGGATGACGGTGATAATATATTGGTCGAGTTCTAGACCTAGAAGAGATCACTAGACGTTTAAATTCAGAATACAGCATACAGTTGCTATTTTATCCCGAAACTCATCAGTATCTTTTAATACGTTTATTTTTGTTTGAGAAGATTGCAGTAATTACACATTTCTGTTTGTTGGAGAGGTACAGAAATGCTTGTTGTTAAAAGTGGGTGTTCTAAGTGTATTTGTGTGTGTGAGAGAGTTTGTATGTGTGTTTTTAATATAATGAACATAGGCGGTGTTTCAGCCCTGAGCTTTGATTGATTAGTTTGGCTTGGCGTGTTTATTTCCTATTTCTAATCCGGCAGCTATTCATTAGGCCTGTCAGTAAAACATTTAAATAAAACTCTTTCCATCTCTCTTTCTCTCTCATTCTCTACCTCCCTTCCTGTCTTTCTCCATGTAGCTCCTCCCTTCTTTCACTCTGCATCTCTTTTTTTCTTTAAAAATAAATTAATTAATAAAATTAGAAATAAAAATGGATATGTATAGAAATATGCATAAAATATAACCTTTATGGTTAAAAAAATAACATGCTGAACAAAAAATGGTTTAATTAATTTTCTAATAATAAATATTTTTAATAATAACAGTAATATTATTAAGCCAATAAGCCAAATATTAAAAAAAAAAAAAATAATAGTTGAAAAACAATGGAAAACAATAATGCCAAAATAGTTTTAAAAATAGAAATGAAAAACATAAATAAAATGGATATGAATGCAAATATACAGTATAAAAAATGTATTTAATGTTAATTTTTAAACAAAATGACATGCTTAACAATAATGATAAATTATTTTCTAATAATAATAACATTTAATTAGAACAATAATATTGAGGGAAAATTATTACATTTAATAATAATGAAAAAAACGAATGGAAAATAACAATGAAAAAAAAGAATGTTATTTAAATAACTATTATATTATATGAACTATTTTCAGGTTTGACCGAACACTCTGCCCATCTGCCATTGGTTTTTTTATGGTTCCGCCCCAAACTTAGACTATTGTTTGAGTCAGTGTTGCTTTGTCAGGCTGCTCGAATGTTAAATGAAACAGATACATTTTTTAAACATAGGAAAAAAAATACCCCCTTGAGCTTTAAGCTTGTATAGCTAGCAATAATTATAAGCATAATCATATAAATGATTTCTAACAATGCGTAAGCATGAAGAATAAAATAGAAAAAGATTTTTAGAAAAATAATTTTATAAATAAAATGAAATAAAATAGTAACATATATACACATATACACATATATATTAGTGCTGTCAAACGATTAATTGCGATTAATCGCATACATTTTTTTAAATTATTTTTTGCATAATATGTGTGTTCTGTGTATATTTATTAAACACAGTTTTCACACACATACAGTATATATTTAGAAAATATTTACATGTATTTAAATAGATTTAATAACATAATTAGTTATAAACATAACCTATTTTTCTGAAATATATACATGCATGTGTGTGTATTTATATATACTTAATACATATATGATGTAAACAAAAACTTTTATTTTGGATGTGATTAATTGTGATTAATCGCTTGACAGCACTAATATATATATATATATATATGTGTGTGTGTGTGTGTGTGTGTGTACCTGTGCACACATGTCTGGTTTGCTATCCTTGTGGGGACTCTCTATAGGCGTAATGGTTTTTCTACTGTGCAAACTATATTTTCTATCGCTCTACTCCAACCCTACACCTAAACCTACCCCTCACAGAAAACTTTCTGCATTTTTAGATTTTCAAAAAACTTAATTCTGTGTGATTTATAAGCTTGTTTACCCGTGGGGACCTCAGTTAAGGTCCCCACCATGACACGAGTCCCCATGAATCTGTGCGTATTCAGGTTTAAGTCCCCACCGGGATATAAAAACAGTACACACAGGTATAGGTGTGTGTTATGCATATGCAAATTATGCATAATTGTGTATAATAATATCACCAATAATTAAAAAGTGACACACACACATTTTTAAACATGATAAACACAATAATTTCTCATTGTGCGCAAGAAATCAAAGTACATATTTGACAATGTTGTAAGTAACAGATGGTTACTGTATTTAAGGCGGTACAGATTCTGTTTGTGTTTGTGCGTGGGTGGGTGTGTGTGTGCTTGACTGTGAGTGATGGTCTCTGATTCAGAAAGGCCCCAGATGTTCAGCTGTCCGGAGTCTGCCAGTCACCATCCAACTCTGACAGGACCCGACAGAGCTGTCATCCCTGAACGCCTGCCAGTCAAACCGATGCTCGATGCGTTCCGGGGCGTATCTGTCACTATTTGTTTTGCCAAAGACTTGATGAGGAGAATGATAACTCTGAGTTTTACTACTCAGTGAGGGCATGAGAATGTGTGTGCGTCTGTTTGAACTGTCTCTCCGTATACATATCTTGAGGCTTGTCACGGCTCCGCAGGTGCCCAGGCGTGTGATTGGACGGACTGTAAATGAGGCGGGATGACCTTGACCACAAATCCTACATATTTTTATCACCTCTCATCACATTCAGAGTGGACGGTAATAGCCACGCCGTATATCACATCCTATGAACAGCGTTTTATGTGCCTCTTTTATGTGAGACTGCTTTGTTTAATAAGCAGTTTATTATTTTCATTAAAAATGAATCATTAAAATGAATGAATTATTTATTTATTTAAAAAGTCACTTTTCACAATACTATCAATTTATAATGAATAAAATCAAGTTCTATCCTTTTTGCCTATTAGCAAATATTGTTCAGAAATATGTCTTTACAGCAGTAAAGTGTTATTAATATGATTATTTATTCTTTTTAAAATCAACATAAAATTAATAAAAACAAGTCCAAATTCCCATTTCATAATCCTGTCAATTTCCAGTTAACAAAATCAGGTTTCATCCTTTTTGTCTGTTTAAATGTTTCACTTGGAAATACTTCTCTTTACAGAAGTAAATAATAAAAGTAAATGAAGTATTCAACTCCAATGAGTCAATAAATTTCCAATGAATAAGAAGTTTATTATTATTATTATTTAAATATTTTATTTATTTTATTCTTTTTAATTCAGTGTGAAAATTCCAAACAAGTCAAAATTGTTTCACTCAGGAATAACTTCAGAAGTAAAATTCAGTGATAAACCAGCATTTAGTTCATATAATGCTGCTTGTTACACTCATATGAAAATGTCCAATCTCCATTTGAATGAAACCAATTCTTTCCCCCACCCAGTCTAAAGTTAGTAAGTAGAAACCCAGCTATGAAACTTTTCGACTTTATAATATTTGGCTCTGCACTATTCGTGGCTCTTTTTAATATGATGCTCCTAAGCTTCAGTAATACCTTCTGCCTTAACATATCAATATAGTCCCATCCCTACCAGATTAGATTAAAATGCCCCAAGGAAACAAAATAAAACTTATTTCATGCATCTTGCACAACGCGGGTCAATGGGGGAAATCTCTTTCACTTTCTTCCCCCGTCTCTTTCAACGTCTTTGTGTTTCTAAAGGCTACTTTTCGCTGCCTCACTTTAGTCCTATTTCATATGGGTGATACAGATTTGCTATTTCAAAGCAAAACATTTCATCATGCACTCGTTTCATGGTTGGGCAGTTTTTGGAAGCCAAAATTCATTCTCACCAAATCAGAACTCCCTCTGTTTTTGCCCATCAGTTATTCATGAGATGCCAAACGTGAGCATATAATACACATGCGCGCACACACACAGACGTTCGGGCATCTTAACACTCGACGTTACTGGCTGTGTTGACATATAAGCGTGATATAAGTGATAATGAGTCAGCTATGGACGGATGGGTGTGCATATGTGTGGGGGATCATAATAAGTTTAGAAATACAGAATAAAAATGAAAAGGCAGTGCATGATGGAGCACCTCATCATAAGCAGTGAAACTGACAGGGAGGCAGGAAGGGAGGTGAGAGAAAGAAAAATAGTGGTAGAAAAAAGGAGTGTTGATGAAATGATATTGGTTTACCTGTGTGTGTGTGTGTGTGTGTGTGTGTGTAGGGCGTGTGTTTGAGGTCTTATAAGAATGCCGCCTGTGACTCGGAATACAAATGAACAGAACTGCAGGAAAAAATGAACTGCAAATGAGAGAAACCTTTGGCTAAGGCGAACCCATAACCCATCAGAGACTTTGAAATCTCTCTCGGTCTCCGTGCGAGGGGTTAACACCAAGGTTTGTATGCCAGAGGGAGCCTGCGGAAGGGGAGAGCCGCATCCTCTTTGACCTTGGCTGGATGTTCTTCTGTTCACTTTGAAGTGTGCTGGTGCGCTCGGTTCGAGGAATCTAAAAATGAGAAAATAAAACGCCTCATGCTTATTGGATTTTGTTTTTGTTGTTGATAATTATTTATTTATTTTGGCTTTAATGCTAATTGCACATCTGGGGTATGTACGACAACTATATTTGCAATTGTAAAAGACATACAAATTTGTATGTTTTTCTTATAATGCATTAATAGTATTTTTCATTATTATAAATACCCATATGTGTGTGTATTAGGGGTGTGATGGTACACAAACATGATTGTTCGGTACGTACCTCGGTTTTGATGTCACCGTTCGGTATGGTTTCGGTACAGCAGGGGGAAAAAAATTTTAATTACATTTTTTTAAATCTACCTCATTTTAGGCTCTAAAACTATATAATGAACCTTTTTAAATTACTAGGTTACAATTTACAACAGAGCCCAAACTTATTTTTTAAATATAATAATCAACACTCAACTTAAAAAAAAAGAAAATGTATGCAAACATGTAAATTGCTCATAATGCAGTTTTTAAATTAACTTCTAAATTATAAAATGTCTATTTGTTGTTGAAATATATTCATTTACACAGTGGCTGTCATAACTTGTTTCATAACAGATTTATTTCAAGTTCAGTGGTTAAAACATTACTGTATTTGTTTGGTACACATGCATACCGAACCAAAAGTCCCATTCCAAACATTTTTGGTATGAATACGTGTACCGTATCTGAGATATCTGCAATATTTTCCTTCTTTCAAGGCAGCAGTTCAAACCGTTCAAACAGAAATGGATTTTATTTACACTAAGTGAAAATAGCTGTATTTTATTAGTGATAGGCTATTTACACTAAGTGCAAACTACGATAGATTATATAAAATTTATATTTGCTATATAAAAATAGCAGCATTTTCTTTGCAATAAGTGTAAATGCTGTTTAAATGAGGCAGATATTTGCACCTCATTATTGTTGTACATTATAAAACAGCAGTAAAAACGTATTGAGTGTAAATGATCATATTTCTTAAAATTACTAAATGGATGCTGCCTTATATTGGGACAATAAAGCCTACCCTACACCTAACCTACCTGTTAACCACTTTATTATTAAATACCTGGCACTTTATTTCCTTTTTTTTTTTTCATTTTTATTGAAAATAAATATCTTTCCAATCTGATATGTGATGGGAAAACAGAGAAGAATAAGTTTGGTATAAAGTGGATTCGAGCTCAAGTCGATCGTGTGAAAAGATACCACTGTGCGCTTTATGCCCTGGTCTACACCACTGAGCCTTTTGTACAATCCACGTCTTTTGTAATGTTATCTACATCAACCAGACATTGGTGGGCGGAGCTATACTGTAAATAGCCTCTGCCAACAAGGTGGGCTATTTGCTCTTCTTTCAAAGTATTTAGTAAAAAGATTCCATTAAACAAATAATATACAATCTAATACATATTTAAAAGATAGCATCCTTATGTTGTTTCTACATTCACTTGGAGATTCAGTTTTAAAATATATTTAGAATTACACATTTTAATGTTAGGTGCAGTTAATCGTGATGACTTACCAAAACGTCTGATTGATTAGTTCAGTTATTTTTAATCTACTGATAGCGCTAACAGAAATATTTCTGAATATATATTCTAACCATGATATATTAGTGTTGTTATTATTACAAATGATTGACAAAAAGTTATTATTAATAATAAAAAATTATAAATATTTACAAGTATATTTTATTCAATACAATAACACTCAGCTTAAATGGTGTAAATATGTATAAATAAATATGTATAACATCCACTTGTTTGTGTGATGTGAGTGCAAAGAGAACTTTTTGCATTTGCTCAGTTCGATATTGTGTCTGCTGAAAGCAGTCTGGGTTTGCCACGCTCTGTTCCACTGGCAGCAGAGCGTGGCAAAACGACTTAATTTGGAGACGAATGACATCACTTTTTTCATAGATATGAGAGCATTATGAGATGTTTATAGCTTTTCAAGTCAAGCACACTTAAATCAATCAGAACAGCACACCAACAAGTTACAAAAAAGCAATTTTTGCCTAAGCAATGGTCTGTGTTGGAGCTTGAGACGGTTTTTAAAAGGAAGCTCAAGCAGTGTCAGTCAGGAGCGGGAATGTCTCCTGGGATGACATGACCTGTAACAGGCACATCTACTACACATGTACAGCAAACACACATACAAGCACACAGATCCAGTGATGACCCCTACATATGCAATAAGTAGTCAAAACGTACAGTATTTTCAGGTCTAGTATTTTAAATCTTTTGCTTAATGAAAACAGTTCATCATAATTTGTTGCACAATTAATTATATTCAGATGCTGGAGTTTGTGCTTAGTATTGAATAATTACACTGCAACAATAATTTTTGCTTAGTAATGAATAATTACACTGCAACAATAGTTTTTCTTAATCTTTTTTTTTTTTTTTTTGTCTTGTCTTCCAATAAAACATTGAAACATCTTAAATCAACATCAATTAGTTTATGAAGAAAAATATTGTAAGACAAGTCTTGATTTCAGAGAGTATATCTCACTTTTTAGCAAAACTGCATAAAATATTATGACCTGTTTTTAGAGAATGCATCTAGAATAATTTTTCTTATCCCATTAGCACATAGTTTCTTCCTGTTTTAAAGAAATAGTTCACCCCAAAATTGAAAATTTGGTGAAAATATGCTTCACCCTAAGGCCATCCAAGATGTAGATGAGTTTGTTTCTTCATCAGAACAGATTTGGAGAATTTTAACATTATATCACTTACTTACTAATGGATCCTCTGCAGTGAATGGGTGCCGTCAGAATGAGAGTTCAAACAGCTGATAAAAACATCGCAATAATCCACACGAAGTAAACCACACGACTCCAGTCCATCAGTTAAGGTTATTTTAAGTAATTGTGTGTTTGTAAGAAACAAATCCATGAAGATATTTTAATAGTCCTCTATCCATAATGTGAAAAAGTCATCTTGTCTGAATCAGGAGAGAAATATGCACAGATCAAGCACCATTTGCAAGCAAAACAGTCCATAACAGTTCTAAACAAATATGTGGGTGGATTTTATTGGGAAAGGACAACAGGGAATGGACACATGTATCTTGATCATCTTAAGATGTTTTCCAAGTAGTGTGCAGAGAGAATGAAGTTTTCTGTCTGATCAAAGCAGCACTATAGTGGATAGGAATGTTTTTGTCTGTACTTGTGGGAAAGTGCTCTGCTTCCTGCAGTGCAGATATAATTGTACTTGTCGCATATGCAGGTACACACATACACCCTCATCCACAGCAGAGCCAATCTGGGGAAACAGGAAGTCATGCTTTGCCCAAAGTCCTCTAGGGGATGTTGTCAAATATTAAATTGTCTCCCTTTAATGAGGTCACCTACCGTGCTGTGTCCTGTGGGAGAGGCTCTGCGTTGGCACCCACATACACACACACTAAGTTGTAGTCTTTTTAAAATTGCAAATCAAATCCTGCTTTCTTTGACTTAATCCAAGTAGCCATGTCCCACCCATGAAGTTTATCTCTGAGGAATTCTCCTTGCTATTGCATTTTTTTCTTTACATTTCCATCTAAAAACAAATAATATTAGATATGATGGAATTTTCTTTCCGAAGGTTTTCTTGTTTAGAAGAAGCAATCCGAGAAATTATGCAGGAGGGACTTTTACGTTTTAATAAAAGTTGCATTTGTTGAAGAACTTAGTTGGCCAGATTTGTGTATCTGTGCAAGTAGTCATTTAAAGATGTAACTTGTTTTCCCTGAGGAGGTTTAGAAAATTTGTTTCGCAAGCATACTTTGGGATTTCAGTGGCATCTGAATTAAACACATCTGTGCTTTTCTTGCACATCCTGGGTAAAAATTAGAGCAAATTACCTACTATTTTTCATCCAACTTGTCGGTCCCTGGAGAAATGAAATCCCATCCACATAGGGATGTCGGTGATTGCAGATATTGTATTTTCACAAAGCTACTCATTTATGTTGACCAAATTTAATTTTCTCATTGCATGCAAATTCCTGGTGCACATTTATTATGGATTTAGACTTTCTGTCCAAATCGGTACTTAAAAAAATTACAGCTGTCCAATGTTAATAATTGCAAATCAGATGTTGTTTAGAAAACAAATCCCTTTTGAATAGTGTTTCAGCTTATCCAAGATCACGTTTCAGTTACTACAGGGACAATCCACCTGTGTGCCGCCTTGTAATACTTGCCTTCATAGGTCAAGAAAAGGCTTAGTTGCAAAATATGTCATTTCCTGTTAACATGCTGAATGATGAGAAGTAATTTGACGCAACTTAAACTTTTTCATGCTGTTTTCTCACAAAAGTGTCCACGTACTCACTCATTTCTGCAGGATGTTTATATAAAAGTCAGAAAAAGACTCTTTAGTTCCCTAAAACAAATGTAAAAAAACTACAAATTTCAGTTACTGGCGTAACAGTAGGAAATAATAATTGAATTTGGGCTGGAGAGCTGGCAAGCTGTCAGAAAATTCAGGAAAAAACCACTCCGACTTTTTGTCTCTGTAATAATTAGCACTTCCCATGTGTACTTCTCTTTCATCTCAGCTCTAATAATTCTGAGGGTTGTGGGATTGTTAGTACATTGGGAAAAAAGGCTCTTTTGACTGACTTTGTGTTTTAAATACAGACTTTTTTTGTCTTAGTGGACAAATAATTCTAGGTATAAAGGTAATCTGCTCACAGTCATTTTTTTAAAGGTTTTGGCTGTTTAATTTGTAATTGCAACCAAAGAGATATTACAACTTGCAAGCTGCAAATAGAGCAAGATCAAGCTTTCAAACAGAGCAAGCTTTCATTGCAAACAGTGGAAAAATATGAGAGGAGGGAGGGGAAATGTAATAAGTTAGAGGAGAAAAGGACTGGACATATAAAGGCCAGAAATCTCTGAACAGTCATGCGTCTGACGTTCTGTTCACATTAATACAATATTTCTGAAAACAAAAAGACATTTCTTTATAGTTAACTGAACACTGAGTGTTTTGAAAGCGGCTTACAAAGTGGCTTTCAACCTCCCTGAAAAATGTAAAAGCGTTGACATTTAACACTTGTCTTTTGTCCATCTTAGATATGAAATTCTGTCAAGGTTGTTTTTTCACAGACTTTTTCCATTTTGTTACACTTGCGCAGGTCTGTCTCTGGTTTAAAGTGGTTTGAGTTTCATTGTTGATCTGATATATATCTTGTGTTTTCACTTGAGTGTTACTTTCAATATTAAAATGAGATCTTAATTCAAGATTTTTGTTTTCATACAGTAAGTGTTCCTGCCACACCAGATAAGCTTATATTAAGGATTTGGGACTGAAAAAAAAATGGTTTCGATCACAAATCTCTTATGATCATCATCTCTTATAATCCAAAAATACACTAAAAACATAATATCGTGAAATATTATTACAATTTGAAATGACTATTCTAGCATATTTAAAAACGTCATTTAATACTGTAACGGCAAAGCTGAATTTAGAAAGCAGAAATCATTCTATTATGCTGATTTGGTGCTCAATAAACATTTCCAATAAACGGTTGCTTAATATTTTAAAGCTGCTTAATATTTTTGTGAATGTTCACACACACACACAAAACCTTCCGCACCTGCTCTGTGCTTGATGTTCTTAATGTTCTTTTGTAGCAGCTGCATATAACTGTATTCATTCAATAAAAATCTGGTATATATGGTTATTTATTACACAGGCCTCTGGAATACTTTGTTCTGATTGGTCAGTTGCAGAATTCAGTGATTTAATATTTCTAATATCGAGTTCTTGAGAAAATCATAATCTTATAAAACCTTTTTGCAATTACAGTTTCATATCAAAGATTACCTGCCATATGCTCCCTGTCTGTAGATTCCCTTCCGTGAGGTTTTGATCGTCAGGATAAATTTGGTATGAATGCTTTTTGATCCAAACCGATCTGAATAATGAATGAAAAGAGATCCATCTGCCCATCACGTCAAGACAAGACATTCACAACAAGGTTACTCTGGTGAATGTCTTGAAAGAATCAGCGAGAATCAAGTCTTTGACATGCTCTTGAGAAAAGGTTAAAAGAAAGAACTTCTCACCCTTTCAATAAAATCACCCCTTCTTTACCAGGTGAAAGCTTTGCTTGAGATCGGTGCCAAGGGAATATATAACGGCTATACTCTTAATACAGCATGTCAAGAGATTTCTCTTTTGGAGAATGGTAACTCTTTTAGATGGGGCTCATCACCCGTTTTACTTGAAAGAGTGTTTCTAGAGCACATCGAGACATTTCTGGGGTATGTTATCCTTGTGAAACAGCAGGACTGTCAAGAGAACTTTTCTGCTTTTGAGGGTATGTGTCTGTGTTTGCGAGGCTCTCTGATAACTTAATCTTATGTCGAGCCGTGTTTAAGCCTGTATTTGGATTTTGTTGAAGAAAAACTGCAGGAAAGAAATATCACAAATGCTGTCAATATCTCAGCTGTTTCTCCAAGACAACATTGGAGGAATTGGAGAGCAATGGCTTTTTGCTGGAAATTCTGTATATAGAGACACATTTTTCAGCTAGTTTCCAAGGCAACATTTGTCATTTTCATTTAGTTTAACTTGATGTACTAAAATAACTAAAGCTGAAATGAAAATTAATAGAAACTATAAAAACAGACAAGAAAATTACTGAAACTACAACTAAACAAAACATAAAATTTAAATTCAAAATATTAATAAAAACCATATCTCGATGCAAAAATATACTATTTTTAAAAGCAATTTTAAAAGCTACAAGTGAATTTAGGTATTATGATGTACAATATAAAAATGAATATTCTTTTTAGATTTTAGAGACCATTTAACAGTGTAATTAAGCTATTATTTTTTAAGAGAAAGTGAGTGTTGGATAATGGCAGTGGTATTAAGAGATAATGAAAATGAGCTTGCATACAAGCAGTTAAATATACAATCGTCTCTCCTTTTTCAGAATAGATCTCAAACATGTCCTTAGATTTGTTAAGGTACCAAAGTTTAACTGCAAATCAGACATTTCAATATGAACGCTATATAGCCATAAAATATTTTTTTCTGGGAATCTACAGTAAAGACTGTATGAAACCATTAGTGAGGCAATAGAATGACGATCATCCATTATACAGCCTGTGGTGTAGACATTTAGAAATGCCTGCCTGTGTTTGTATGAGTGAGCGATTGTGTATGTCCTTTTCTTTCAGCTTTCTATTTATTTTTGTTTGCTCTCTCTCTTCATTCAGTGTTAGTTTAGTACTTCATTTTCAGAGCTGTCAGATTTTGCATGCTTTTGAACTTTAATTTGATTATAAGCAAACAAAGACGTGCTGAATGCTTCGCTAACCCCCTTATCTGGCGGCAAACAGTAATTATTGTGCATTTGTTCTATTTGCCCTCTGAAGAATAACTAATTCTCTCAGCTGTACATGTCTACCTGAGCACAAAAGGGTGATGGGATATTTAAAACAATTGAATCTGTTTCTATACTGCTTTTTATGTCTTTGTTCTCCGAACGAGCCAATACAAGCGTGTGTCCAGCGAGGTGGCGTTTTGACTGTGAGGTTGTTTAAGAGCCAAAGTCCCTCCTTCAGTGTAAACAGTTTCTAGTGAAATATAACGTTTTTGCTTTCGCATTTTCTCTAAAGGTATAATTGTAAAGTTCAGCAGGGAAAAATAAGGGACACTTTGTGTTCCTTTAAACCACATGCCATTTGAGATTGAAGAAAACTGTTGGTGGCAGGTGACTATTGGCCACTTTGTAAACAAAAATGAAATCCTGCAGAGTCACAGCGTGTGCCTGCAGCTATGCATGTGTATAAAAAGATATCCTAAATCTGAAATTGACTGAAATATGTGCTAAAATGCATTGGAGATGCAATCACTGTGCTTTAATTTTAATTTAATATTGATTTTAAAACTATACTATGCTATATTATCATACACCATCAATTTAAGCTTTTCTCTTTACTCAATTTATAACACTGGATAAATAAGGTTTCTGTTTATTTTAGGTGCATTTTATATATTTTAATTAACTTTGAATCCAACGAATCCAGTGAAAAATGTGCATCCGTGAACTACACAAGGAACCGATTGAAAGTAGATGAACTGTCTTTATGTTTCAGAATTTAAGCACACAAACATTGTGATGAACAGTGGGCCTATAACTAAAAGTGCAAAAAGCATGAAGGTGCAAAAAAGCTCAGTCTGTTCTTTTCCTTTCCTTTCTTTTCTTTTGTAACATAACACCCAGTATTAGAGATACACATCCGTCTTCTTCAATTTGTTTTCTATTGTAATATGTCATTTTTTGGCACTGACGCTTGAATGTGAAACCGATCAAATCTGATATACTGAAGCTATATCTCAGCTTCATGCTAAAATATCAAACCGTATTATTGTAGACAGATGGTAATATATTAATATATTATTGGTATATATATTATAAAAATTTTAATCTAAAAATGCTTGTTGCATATGCAAGAAAAAAATACTTTTATTAAAAATAGATAATATATAATATATAAGAGAAAGATAATAATAATTATTAATAGCCTAATAATTTTCTACATTTAAAAATAATATTTGATTAAAAACTCTGGAGTTTGAAAACATGGTTTCATTTATTGTTTTGTTTAAAGTAATATATTAAATTATTAATTAATTAATAATATTAAGATTCTGAAAATGCAGATTTTTGTTTAAAGTAGTTTATTCAGTTATTATTTTCAATACATTTCATTTAAAAATGCAATAAAACTAAATTAAACTGCATTTTCCAACTCGTGTATTAGTATATTTTTAGTCTTAAAGTTTTTCATGTCTGATATAAGTCCTTGAGTTTTCATGCTTCAGGTAACACAGACTGATGATTCTTTCAATAATGTTTGTCCTTTCCATTTCACAGATTGTACTCTTCCTGCTTTATGTTCTTTTGAGCGAGCTATAGTCCTTCACAGAGAGATTTCCTGGTTGCAAGGCACTTTTAAAAGGGTGTATGTGTGTGCATACTGTTGTTTCCTGTTCCCTTGAGAATCTTCTGCCTCCACTTTATGGAAATGTCACTGATCACCCTGTCTCTTCCGCTGCGTGAGTCTGTGTGATGTGTGTATGCGCGTACAAGTGTGTGTGGACAGCTTGTGCCGGAGTTCACTGTAATGTTTGTGTGGGTGTTTGATGTGTAAATGTCACTGATCACCCCATTTCTTCCACCTGATTACCCATGCTTGCTTCTACCTGGCTGTGCGCTCAGATCTTCTCTGTGGGTAACTGTATCCTGAGGCCATAGGAAAATACCAGTTTTGGTACTCCCCAAAACTGTACGATTGTGCTGTGAGTGCATGCGGATGTCACACCGTCTCATTATACTGGAACCACAAAAAAGGTCAGCTCACAGGGTGCTATGATCCTCGCATGGTGTATTTGGCACTAGAAGAAATACAGATTTGCCTCATTAAGTTCAACATCAAGCTCCTTTCCTGTGAGATGAACACAGTAATCGTTCATCGGTTAAGGATTAAATGCGTTAGCGCCAAGTTTCAGTCCCAAACAATGATAGTAACTGGAGAGCTATTAGTTATCATTTAGTGGTGCTTTGTAGCTATTAATGTTATTCTTGCTCATCTGTCTTTGACAAATAAGAGTGTTCACAGTAAAAAAGGAAAATATTTTAAAAATCTAACTTCTGTAAAGATCTGAATCTGCATCCTAAATTAACTTTGTCTCATAAAAAGGTGTAATTATCTGGTACTAGTTGTTTTTTGACAGCTGATGCTGATATCTTGGAAAAACTTATCGGACGATCCCGACATTTGAAAAATACCAAATATCGGCCGATATATCGGCCTTGGCAGTATATTGGTCGACCACCATCTGGTCTTCCCCCTGCAAATTTTTGCAACAGTTATTTTACTATCATTTATATAATATTGTAGTTTTTGTCAATATTTTTAAATTGATTTTATTTGTATATTTTCTGTTTTCATTTTAATTTAAAATTTTAGTCATTTGTTTTTGTTTTGAATCTGCTGGATCATTTAAAATGATGGACTGGCCCCCTCAAAGTCCGGACCTCGACCACATTGAGCCAATTTGGAAAATAAACTGGACAGATCTTTTGTACATTCATAGGAAAGCCTTTTGCTTGAGTTGCAGAAGGCATGGGATAACATTAGTGTTGAAGTTCTCAGGAAATATACTGACACTATGCCAGAAAGATTTGCTTCTGTAATTGCCGCAAAAGGTGGACATACCAAATATTCAAGTTAAAAGTGGATAAAAGCGGTACAACTCACTTCATCTGATATTTGTTGTGCTCAGAGCAACCATCTGCATGTTTCTTGAACATTATGAAACGAAATCATGTTTTGGAGGCAAAAAAGGTCAATATTTTCAGATCTGTCAGGTGTTCTAACAATTTTGGCCACCACTGTATATTACTTTGTCCCCCAAAATATTCAAATTAATTTTGATCTGAATTATCTGGGGTAGTAAAATTGTAAAAAAAATTGCATTTAAAAACTCACCCTGCATCATTTACTGACATAGGCAAAAATCACTCACGTTTTCTTCAGAAAATTATAAGATCTTGTTAAGAGTTAATGCTTCACATTTCTATTCTCTCACCTTTGTGCGTTTAAGCAAAGCACTTAGTGGCTCCAGGAGGGCTGTTTCTGCAATTAGTCTTTTTTTTGGATGAAAGCATTTGCTAAATGGCGAGTAATTTACTAACAAGTGTGATGGGAGCCACTGAGGCATTGGCCTTTAGCTTCACAATAAAAAAACTGAAGTCATTTTATCCAGCAGAGACAGTAAGAATGTTTCATTTGAATTTTGACCTGGGCAACACACCAGACGAGAAGACTGTGCCAAAGCTATGCAGCAGCATCTTGCTGCCTTCTAAGATACTTTGTTTTGCCCAAATCCTTAGGCAGCATCATGTGTACATACAAAATATACAATGCAATTACAGAACTCAATCAAACAAACTGTGAATAAAGTGGAGTAAAAAGATATTTTTCTTAACAAAGCAGTATGGATTTATAATATCAGCTATGTATTGGTTATTGACTGCCACATGAAATTCGTAAATGAAAATTTTGTTTATGATATTTGCCAGAATTTCTAAAATGTATCAACAAAATTATTTCAAATGAAATTGAACTATTGATTGTTTTCCTCAAGTATTGCTAGCTTAGCCACATGCTGGAATCAAAAAGTGCCATGTTGTTAACTTGAAATGCTCAAGAATTCATCAAGAATCAATTGTAAGTTGTCTTTTGTGTGCGCTTCAAGTCAGTCCTGCTCTTTTGCTGCTTCTTGAAAAGCTTTCCAAATCGATCGCTGTTTTATGGAACAGAGCTTACAGTATGTCTAGTGAATATACATTCAGTTTAGTATGACTAAAGACCGAATGGAATGTTTTTGTCTTTTTTTAACTTACTGTATTCATGTAGTGTGAACTGCATACCAGCTTCCACACATTTAGAGAGAGCAGGAGAGCTCCTTTTATCAGTCTCATCTCAGGTCACATGCCTTTCCTACTGTTTTCTACTGGCTGGATGTTCTTCAGTATTAGTGATGTCATCTGAAGCCATTCTGACTATAGATGGAGAGATTAGATTCACAATACAAAGGCTTTGAAACAAGTTTCCCACAAAGCACTTGAGTGAAAGTCCCTTTGAGATCTTTTTCTGCGTTTATTGGGTGAATGTGTATTATGTAAATTGGTCTGAATTTGACAGTGCAATACTGACATGAAGGTGACTTATTCTTTTGACAAATACCACATTAACTGGGTGTCTAGGGGCAAGTGTGTATTTGCAGATTTTCTCAGAAGTATATTTCATTTTTATTATGGTCTAAATATTTTTGCTACAGCCCAAGGACTCATACAGTACGTAAAACTGTGTTAAGAGAGGGCACACGTTAGAGAGTTAGATGTGTTCCTAGATCAACATATTTTGTTGCCCCGGGAACAACATTTTAATCCAAAAATTTAGTCTTGATCATATCCCTACACCTAAAACTAACCTTAACCATGAGTAATCCTGAAAATCAGAGGAAATGATAGATGAATGACACTGATGTACAAGCACCAAATACTGATTGTAAGTCAAAACTTCACAAAAACTATAAACTGGTTCTTCAAATCTGATTGGTTAATCACAATGTTGTTCCACGGTCAACAAAGATGTTGATCCAGGAACATGTCACACTTGGTAAAATCAGGTTCTGCAAGAGAGGGCACCAGAAAGCCTAATATAGAAAGCGCCAGCCATTTCAGTTGATGACTTAAAGGTGAAGTGTGTATTTTTTACTTTTTCATATTTAAGTGTAAAGCTATTTGTTGGTTAAACACAGCACAAAGTCACTATTAAAACGTATTCCTCTTTGTCTGAGCATCCTTACTTTATATAGTATATGGTTTAAAATGTTGGGGTCAGTAAGATTTTTTGGAGGAAAATGATATACTTTTATTCAGCAAGGATGCATTAAATTGATAAAGTGACAGTAAAGACTCTTACATTGTCGCCTAAATAAATAAATGAAAGAAAGAAAGTGCTGTTTGAACTTCCTTTTCATCAAAGAGTCCTAAAAAAGTATCGCAGTTCCCACAAAAATATTAAGCAGCACAACTGTTTTTAACAGTAATAATAAATGTTATAAAATAAAAGTTTCTTGAGCAGCAAGTCAGCGTATTAGAATCATTTCTGAAGGATCATGTGACACTGAAGACAGCATTGCATCACAGGAATAAATGACATTCTGAAATATATTGAAATAGAAAACAGCTATTTTAAATCGTAATGAGAAAACGTCTTTCAAAAATAACAGGAAAATCTAATGTATATATATATATATATATATATATATACATTATAGATGTACTCTAAATGTGTACTCGGGCACAGTTATCAGTCTCGAAATGGCCAAATATTGGCTGGTGAATCAGCCTGGGTGATATATCGGTCATTAATCAGAGTAATATTTGGCCAGTATGTGGGCCTTGACCGTTTGAAATATCATGGTCAGCACTTTATTCTTATGCTCAGTGTGCTTTTATTCATGCATCATAATTAACCATCTTTGCACATTTGGGGAAGTTTAATTGTTCATTATATCAAAATTAAGCATGGGTTTTCATTCTGTTATTGATGTTCTCTTCACAGACACGGCTCCGTACTTTAAAACAGAGGCAGGGGGTGCACAGACACACCTGGAGGGGAACAGACTCGTGCTCACCTGTCTGGCTGAGGGCAGCTGGCCGCTGGAGTTCAAATGGATGAGAAACAGCACAGATATCACTGAATACACACCAGAGTACAGGTAATAATCAACACATACTGTACACTCTGCTGTCTGCACGTTTAGACATATATATTTAATTGATTTAGTTGTTTATATCTCTTATCCAAAATCATGCAACAGGAACAATCCTTCTGAAACAAGATCATTAATCACACTAAAATGGGCTTTAACGTCTGATCTTTGAGGTGCTATTCCAGATCATGAAGTCTGAATAAAACAGCAAAACATAAAACCCCCCAATACACAAATCTCAAATTTTCATTTCATTTTTTAAAGTAGTTTGTCGCACTATTTTAGTATAAGTAACCATTATCTTAACTGGCACCCATATACCGAGGTCATTGGATTCTGGATTGTACTGCACAAAATAGTGCTACAGTATAAAATAATAGACGGTGCCAAGTCCTTTGGGATCTCATTTGTCCTGTTCCCTTCTTTGGCCTCTTTCTCTTGTCTGGTCATCCATCTTTGACCCCTCGTGTTTTGGAGACATTATTATTACAGTGACCTCAGAGTTGTGTATAATAAAGAAATGATGTATAATAAGAACAGTGTTAGCAAGATGAGCGATGAGGTCTATTTTCATCTTTTTTAAAGCAATGAAATTTGACTTTATAGGGGTAGTTCACCCAAAAATGAAAATTCTGTCATCATTTACATTGTTCCAAACAGGTATGAATTATCTTTTTAATGCTCAACAACACATGAGAAGATATTTTGGAAAACATGTGTAACCAAACAGTTGATGGTAGCCATTGACTTTCATAGTATATTTTGCCTTATTATGGAAGTCAATAGCTACCAACAATTGTTTGGTTATAATGTTGCTATGAAAACTTTAATAATTGCCTCACATTGTTCTAAACAGATTTGTCATTATTGTTAACTAAAATCAATACTATTAAAACCAATTTTGTTAATTAAAAAGAAGCTGAAGTAAAATAAAATACAGTATATATATTAGTTAAAGGGATACTCCATCCCAAAATGAAAATTTTGTCATTAATCACTTACCCCCATGTTGTTCCAAACCCGTAAAAGCTTCGTTCGTCCTTGGAACACAATTTAAGATATTTTGGATGAAAACCGGGTGGCTTGTGACTGTCCCATTGACTGCCAACTAAATTACACTTTCAAGGCACAGAAAAGTATATAAAACATTGTCAAAATAGTCCAGAGAATAGCTTACGCACTTTGCATCCATCGGATGCTCTCCTAAATGACACAGAGAGACAGAGAGGAGATAAATTGTCGAATAAATGTCGTTATTTTTATTTTCTTTGCGTACAAAAAGTATTCTCGTCGCTTCATAAAATTCAGATTGAACCACTGATGGAAGATGGACTATTTTGACAATGTTTTTTTTATTGTTTTCTGTGCCTTGACAGTGTAATTTACTTGGCAGTCAATGGAACTGAAGTTAAAATACTAGAAGTAGAAATACTAAAGTTGAATTCTAAGTAAAAAAAAAAACTGAAATAAAAATAAATTAAAACTAAATATACTTAAACTAAATATACAAAAACACATAACAAACTTACTAAAATATTTAAAATGCATTTGAAAACTGATTAATACTATGAATACTAGAAAAATACAAATTCCAAAACTATCAAATAAAACTGTAATAGTATATAAATAATATTAAAATTAAAACCTGTATGATTTATCTCTCTTCTCTTTCTATTTCATCCTGACAGTATCATTAAAATGTAATGTTTTTTAGTGTTCCTCTGAATCTTTTCCTTATGGTTGAGATGTCTATAAAAAATGACAGAGCGTTGAGTTTTTATCAGTGCAGCTTATTCCACATTCAATCCATGTGAACCATCACTTCTGGATTAAACACAGTCATCTGTTAAAACCGAATCAACACAGATTTGAGCAGCTCTGACCCTGTGGGCTTGTAATCTTTCTCATTAAACAGCACACACTCACATCCATCTGCTCATAAATCCAAGCACTTATTAGTGTTCACTTTCAAACTTCTTGTCTGTTTATTGTACAGGTAGAAGAAATCATGTTGCAGGTACTGATAACACATGTTTGACTGTCATATAAGAGCCAAGTCTTGGAATTCATTCAAAATAACAGTATCATACTACTCGTGCTATTTCTGTGGTACTGTATATTCTATAACATGGTGAACGGTATGCAAAATCATATAGTGTGGTATACTTTTTATTCCACAATGCAGTGCACTTGATTTGAACTATTAATTAAAGTGCGACGAATAAACTGCACTACCCCAATTTTTTTATATTTCCTCCTTGCCTCTTTATTGGATCAAACTGCCAGCAGTGAAGACATTTTTATGCAAAAGTGGATTAAAGAAGTTTGATAACTTGAAGTGACTCACTGAATTAAACATGCAGTGTATGAGGTTATAATGAGACAACAGTGTAGTACACTGCTGTTTAAAACATTTATCATTGTATAATGTGCTGTTTCACACTCAAAAGGACATGTCTGCAGTATAGTGTGTACTGCACAGCAAGAACTTCAAGTAAGCACCATGTAAATCCCAAATCTCTTTCTCTCTTCCAGGTACACGATTACGTCGTTAAAGCGTGAGGACGCGGGTGTATATCAGTGCGCAGTGAGGAACAGGATGGGAGCGCTGATCCAGACGAGGGCCGATGTTCGTGTGGCTTGTAAGTACATGTGTATGTTGTTAGAAAGGGAGTCCGGGAGGCTAAAGCACAAATGGATTTCACACATCACCACACTCACCTAGAACACTCACATATGCATGTAGCACAGGAGTCCCATAGGGGATGAACTAAAAGTGACATTCAAGAAACACTCCAGTAATTTCTAAATATGCTGTCACTCCAGTACACTTTATTTACTGTTTGAAGTACAGTAGGCGTATTGGACACATATACAAGTGTATTACAGCAAAAGCCACAAAAAGCCATGTAGTAGTGTTGGGTGATATGCTCCATAGACATATCGTCGTATCGTCAACCTGTGAGATCGCCGATACATGATATCATCATGCAAATTTATTCATTACTTACTTATTTAGTTTCATAGCCAGAGAGTGAACCAACTCCAGGGTACGGCTAAAAGCAGCCTAACGTGAGTGTCATCTATTAAAGGGTTAGATCACCCAAAAATGAAAATTCTGTCATTAATTACTCACCCTCATGTTGTTCCAAATCCGTAAATATTTTTGATGAAATCTGAGAGCTCTCTGATCTGTAATCAGCGTTGTTTACATTCAGTAGATAGCACGTGCATGGTGAACGTAAACAACGCTGATTACTTTGATTACGTTCTGGGGTACTCTCCAAAATGGCAGAAGACGGTAACTCGGGGAGAAGAATTGCTGAATAAATTATGTTATTATTGTTTTCTTTGCGCACAAAATGTATTCTTGTAGTTTTGTAAAATTATGGACAATTTTACCGATGTCCTTGATACGTTTCTGTGTGTTGGTCATGATAGTGTCCTTGCTGTCTATGGAGGATCAGAGAGCTTTCAAATTTCATTAAAAGCATATCAAGTAGCATATTCATGTCATGTCAAATCTTTAATTACAGACTTAATTACAAACTAAAAGACTTTCAAATCACATGAGCCAATATTTTATTCACAATAGAACATAGATAATATAACAAATGTTTAAACTGAGACATTTTACAATTTTATGGACAAAATGAGCTCATTTCAAATTTGATGCCTGCTACAGGTCTCAAAATAGTTGGGACGGGGACATGTTTACCATGGTGTAGCATCTCCTCTTCTTTTCGAAACAGTTTGAAGAAGTCTGGGCATCAAGGTTATGAGTTACTGGAGTTTTGGTGTTGGAATTTGGTCGCATTCTTGCTTGATATAGGTTTCCAGCTGCTGAAGAGTTCGTGGTCGTCTTTGATGTATTTTTCGTTTAATGATGCGCCAAATGTTCTCTATATATGAAAGATCTGGACTGCAGGCAGGCCAATTCAGCACCTGGACTCTTCTACTATGAAGCCATGCTGTTGTAATAGCTGCAGTGTGTAGTGTTGCATTGTCCTGCTGAAATACACCTCATCTGGAGGAGAGCATATGTTGCTCTAAAACCTTTATATACCTTTCAGCATTCATGGTGCCTTACAAATCATGCAAGCTGCCCATACCGTATGCACTTACTGTGGGGCAAAAAAAGTATTTAGTCAGCCACCAATTGTGCAAGTTCTCCCACTTAAAAAGATGAGAGAGGCCTGTAATTTTCATCATAGGTATACCTCAACTATGAGAGACAAAATGAGAAAAAAAAATCCAGAAAATCACATTGTAGGATTTTTAAAGAATTAATTGGTAAATTCCTCGGTAAAATAAGTATTTGATACCTACAAACAAGCAAGATTTCTGTCTCTCACAGACCTGTAACTTCTTCTTTAAGAGGCTCCTCTGTCCTCCACTTGTTACCTGTATCAATGGCATCTGTTTGAACTCGTTATCAGTATAAAAGACACCTGTCCACAACCTCAAACAGTCCAACTCCAAACTCCACCATGGCCAAGACCAAAGAGCTGTCAAAGGACACCAGAAACAAAATTGTAGACCTGCACCAGGCTAGGAAGACTGAATCTGCAATAGGTAAGCAGCTTGGTGTGAAGAAATCAACTGTGGGAGCAATTATTAGAAAATGGAAGACATACAAGACCACTGATAATCTCCCTCGATCTGGGGCTCCACGCAAGATCTCACCCTGTGGGGTCAAAATGATCGCAAGTACTGTGAGCAAAAATCCCAGAACCACACGGGGGGACCTAGTGAATGACCTGCAGAGAGCGGGGACCAAAGTAACAAAGGCTACCATCAGTAACACACTGCACCATCAGGGACTCAAATCCTGCAGTGCCAGACATGTCCCCCTGCTTAAGCCAGTAAATGTCTGGGCCCGTCTGAAGTTTGCTAGAGAGCATTTGGATGATCCAGAAGAGGATTGGGAGAATGTCATATGGTCAGATGAAACCAAAATATAACTTTTTGGTAAAAACTCAACTTGTCGTGTTTGGAGGAGAAAGAATGCTGAGTTGCATCCAAAGAACACCATACCTACTGTGAAGCATGGGGGTGGAAACATCATGCTATGGGGCTGTTTTTCTGCAAAGGGACCAGGACGACTGATCCATGTAAATGAAAGAATGAATAGGGCCATGTATCGTGAGATTTTGAGTGAAAACCTCCTTCCATCAGCAAGGGCATTGAAGATGAAAGCGTGGCTGGGTCTTTCAGCATGACAATGATCCCAAACACACCGCCTGGCAACGAAGGAGTGGCTTCGTAAGAAGCATTTCAAGGTCCTGGAGTGGCCTAGGCAGTCTCCAGATCTCAACCCCATCGAAAGTTGAAAGTCCGTGTTGCCCAGCGACAGCCCCAAAACATTACTGCTCTAGAGGAGATCTGCATGGAGGAATGGGCCAAAATACCAGCAACAGTGTGTGAAAACCTTGTGAAGACTTACAGAAAACGTTTGACCTCTGTCATTGCCAACAAAGGGTATATAACAAAGTATTGAGATGAAATTTTGTTATTGACCAAATACTTATTTTCCAACATAATTTGCAAATAAATTCTTTAAAAATCCTACAATGTTATTTTCTGGATTTTTTTTCTCATTTTGTCTCTCATAGTTGAGGTATACCTATGATGAAAATTACAGGCCTCTCTCATCTTTTTAAGTGGGAGAACTTGCACAATTGGTGGCTGACTAAATACTTTTTTGCCCCACTGTATGCACCCCATACCATCAGAGATGCTGGCCTTTGAACTGAACGCTGATGACACGCTGGAAGGTCTCCCTCCTCTTTAGCCCGGAGGGCACGGCGTGCATGATTTCCAACAAGTATGTCAAATTTGGACTCGTCTGACCATAGAACACTTTTCCACTTTGAAACAGTCCATTTTAAATGAGCCTTGGCCGACAGGACACGAAGGCACTTCTGGACCATGTTCACATATGGCTTCCTTTTTGCATGATAGAGCTTTAGTGGGCATCTGCAGATGGCAGATGGTTGTATTTACCGACAGTGGTTTCTGGAAGTATTCCTGGGCCCATTTAGTAATGTCAATGACAGAATCATGCCGATAAGTGATGAAGTGTCGTCTGAGGGCCCGAAGACCACGGGCATCCAACAAAGGTCTTCGACCTTGTCCCTTACGCACAGAGATTTCTCCAGTTTCTCTGAATCTTTTGATGATGTTATGCACTGTAGATGATGAGATTTGCAAAGCCTTTGCAATTTGACGTTGAGTAATGTTGTTTTTAAAGTATTCCACAATCTTTTTACGCACTCTTTCACAGATTGGAGAGCCTCTGCCCATCTTTACTTCTGAGAGACTCTGCCTCTCTAAGACATCCCTTTTATAACTAATCATGTTACAGACCTGATGTCAATTAACTTAATTAGTTGCTAGATGTTCTCCCAGCTGAATCTTTTCAAAATTTCTTGCTCTTTCAACCCTTTGTTGCCCCGTGCTAACTTTTTTGAGACCTGTAGCAGGCATCAAATTTGAAATGAGCTAATTTAGTGGATAAAAGTGTAAAATTTCTCTGTTTAAACATTTGTTCTGTTGTCTATGTTCTATTGTGAATAAAATATTGGCTTATGTGATTTGAAAGTCTTTTAGTTTTAATTTTATTCAAATTTAAAAAACGTCCCAACATTTCTGGAATTCGAGTTGTAGACTGAATTTTATATTTAACATTATCACAATTTAATAAAAGCATTCTAAGTTACTAATTATAATGCTTACATTTCCTCAGTTATACAAACAGCAGCTACAGAAAATGAGCAAAGAACATTTACATCATCAAAGAACATCATCACTGACTTCAGTCTAGCGCGAGTTTATGCACTTAAAAACACTCCCATTATAATCAGTGATGCCATCTCTTAAACTTACATCGCACACACATCTGCACTTTGTTGTTTATGATGAGAGAATTTGCGACAGAGCAGAATTCAGTCAGCGAGCACGCACTGAACTACAAAACTCCAGTTTTTCACCAATGACTCATCTGAACACTTCTGATTGGCCATTGCATTCATAAGCACAACAGAATCGTGTGTGATTGGTTATAATGCGCAACACTGTAAAAACCCGTAAAAGGAAATATGATGGGACATATTACTTAAGCCCTAATATTAATTAGATAATAATTCTAGCCTTATAATAATAATAATCGTTTTGATATTGTCAAAGTCATCAGCCACAGGAGATATCTCTCACTATCGTCGCTACACCATACTATTGTCTATCGGCACAACCCTAAGCAGTAGCCATTTTTACTAAATTGCACCTCTCCATCTCTTTCTCTCTTTATCCATTTCTTTCTCTCTCTTAGACATGGATCACTTTGCTGAACTGGAACAGAGGAAAACGGTCTCTCAGGGAAGAGCTGCTGTCCTGAATCCTCCCGCTGTGACCAGTTACCCTCGCCCTCAGGTCACATGGTTCAGAGACGGCTTCAAGATCATTCCTAACCATCGAGTGTAAGTGGCCGTTTTGACATCTATGAGACTTGTTCTGTAAAAAGATCAACAGATATTGACATAAACCTGCTCTAATTTATTATGTAAACGGTTTTGTCTAAAAAAGGCCACTTATGTCATCATTTACTGACCTCTATCATTTGTTTTTCAAACCTGTATGACTTTCTTCTATAAAATATTTGTCTGTTGATGAAAATTCTGCCGGCACTTTTCAACAGATTTAGAGTGAATGAGAACTGGAGCTGCCAAGCTAGCTCCAAAATAAGAAAAAAGCTCACTCATGTGAGGAAAAGACCAAAATTTAAGTTGTTGTTCTCTGAAAGTCATTGTTTAAAATATCTATTTTTGTTTTTCACAGAAGAAAGTCAGTCATGTATGGAACTACATGATGGTGACTAAAAGATGATAGAATTTTTCATTTTTGGGTGAATTAATCATGTAAAAGATCAATATCTATTGACACCAACTTGTTTAAATTCATTATGTAAATGTATTCCTAACATTATAATCTGTCAAAAGTCAGGCAAACCTCGTCTGTACACTTTAGAACACACACACACATGCTTGCATTGAGAATAGTGTTACATCAATCACTGTCTACAGTGTCTTTAGACCGATTGCATCAGTTGGTCCCCGCGGCAGTGATGTGCTTTATGACATTCATTGATTCTCTAAATGAAACCGGCACGTCCTGCAGTTGTTGACACCACGCTACACATTCTTGGATTGTTAGTAGCAGGGTCGACATGTCTGCTCATCAAGCTTTACTGTCAGTGTCACAGCAGCATCTGAGGATAGCTCACCTCGCTGGCTGTCAGTCAAACGGTTGTCATGGTACCTATGAGACGGTCTTCATTTCAAAGGCCACTCTTACGTGAAATGTGTTACTCTATCAAAGAAACGAGATCTAGAGCAGAGAGATAAATACTCATGTGTGTCCAACGAAAATACACCCACCCACGACTAGCACAGGGGTTGTGAGGAGAGTGCAAATTGGTTAAGCATAAATTTAGCATAATGTAGAGGGATTTAGACTTAAAACTAGAAAAATAAACTAAATTCAGCATATGTTTTCTGAAAACATATCTGAATATCTTACACAGTTGTGTTTCTCAGGTAAATTTATCGGAGTGTCTATTTACACTAATTGCAAATAGCCCGCCTTGCTGGCAGAGGGCTAATCAACACTACAAAAGACAACTGTCAAACAACAGCTCTAGTGGTGTAGATGGTAAAGTGCCTGCCCTTGTCTTTTTGACGCGATCGTTTGAATCTGCCTTTTGCCAAACTTTTTTCCCCTCCCTTTTTAAATGTCATTTCTTGTCGAAAAGGGATTTATTTTCAATAAAAAAAATTAAGGAAATAATCGAAAAGTTGAAAATAAAGTATCGGTATAGGGTTAGGGTAGGTGTAGGGAGGGCTTTATTGGCCCAATAAGGTGGCATCCATTTAATAATTTTGAATGAAAATTGTAATTTGCACTCAATACGTTATTTTTGCATGTTTTATAATGTACTACAATACTGAGGTGCAGATAATTGTAGTATATATGAAATAAATAGTATAAATAGATGAAAATCCTGCTATTTTAACATAGAGTAAATATAATCTATAGCTATTTGCACTTAGGCCCCATTTACACTAGTGCGTTTTCGTTTTAAAATGGCGTTTTAGAATGAAAATTAACCCCCGTTTACACTGGCGTTTCCATTGCGTTTTAGAAACGTTTAAACTACACAACCGAAAACGCAAGTCACGTGACCATTCATGTAGGTACTACCATAGATATGTATATGTAGATGCCCTATTATTTAGATGGCGGACGTGTCTGCGTGCTTCGAGCAGTCGAATGGGGAATCTACCCATACATTTCGATGGGTACAACAACGAGCATGATGTTATTGTTTACCCGGTCGTCAAGGATACGCAGAGCGAATGTGAGCAGCTACGCCATCGTTTTCAAAAGTCTCTGTTTTGGTCCGTTTACACTGAAACGCTACCCCGGAGTTTTCAAACTAAAACAGGGTCTGCAGCGCCTTCGATAGGTGTAACCATAGCAAAAGTTATGCGTTTTAAAACAAAAACACACTAGTGTAAACGGGGCCTTAGTGTAAAAAGCAAATCACTAAGAAAATCCTGCTATTTACACTGCCCAAATTTATATTGTTTAAAGGGAAGGTTTTTTTTAGGTCTTTTAAAGAAATGGACATCTGAAGTCCTAACGAAGTCCTAAATGCATTTTGAATCGCAGTGCAAACTGTTTCTTACTTTTCTGCTAGATTTGTAGATCATTTTTTCCCTTCCTGTCAGCTTTCAGATCCCTCTTTGTGCTTGAACATGCTGTATTTGCATTGCTAACAAATCTGGGATTAGCTCCTTTTCTTCATGTCAATGAACAGTTTGGAGAGACTTCCTAAAAGACTACAAGTCTCCCTACAGAGATTACACTCTTAAAAATAAAGGTGCTTCACGATGCCATAGAAGAACCTTTTTGTCTGAATGGTTCCATAAAGAACCTTTAACATCTGAAGAATCTTTCTGTTTCACAAAAGGTTATTTGTGGTGAAAGAAGGTTCTTCAGATTATAAAAAGGTAAGGAAGAGATGGTTCTTTAAAGAACCTTTGACTGAATGGTTCTTTGTGGAACCATAAATTGTTCTTCTATGGCATAGCTTGAAGTACCTTTTGAAGCACCTTTATTTTTAAGAGTGTACGTGCAGGTATAATTTGTATCTAGTTTGGTAGTTTGGCTTGTGTTTGGACTATAAATTGAAGCATGTGATTTCTAAAATAGTGTTGAAATCAGTCTTCTTGTTGCTCTTATCTGCATGAAATTTCATTTCCATGTTCACTCTTTCCTCTTGATTACTCTTTGAACTTCAGATCTGCAGACACACTCCTCTTCCCTTCATCTAGCTCTCTCTCTCTCCATTCCTCCCTCACTTGAACGTTTTTTGCTGCTGTTTTCTCTTCCTACTTTGCCTGATTGTGATAATTGAATTGGCTCTTTGGTTCCCTAGCATAGCAGAACATCATAGATTGGACCACTGTGTCATTAGGCTTTCCAACCAAACATGCACACACATACATGCCATTTGTCACAAACGTTCTCAGACATTCATGTTTATGAAAACAATTGAGTAAAACATACTGACCAAGTTTGGCTTGCTGCAACTAGTCTCGTTCACACCAAGAAAAATAATTTCATGATAACTACTGTATATTGGCATCCACTCCAATGCACAAAAACATTCTGTTTATTATGTTGTGTGCTGCTTAAAATGCTCACATTCTTCAAAGTTAGGGAGGATTCTGATTGGCTGTCAATGTTTTTATTGCACACTTTGGCATTATATACGCTAATCACCCACAATCCAGTTTAACCAAGCGTTAAATGCACTGGAAAAAGTGTTGCAACATGGAGCCCATTTTCATTCTTTCAAGGCTGCATTTATTTGATTAAAAGTACAGTAAAAAAAAGTAAAATTGTGAATTATTATTACAATTTAAAATAACGGTTTTCTAGTTTAATCTCTGTTAAAATTTGATTTATTCTTGTATTGGCAAAGCTGAATTTTCAGCAGCCATGACTCCAGTCTTCAGTGTCACATGACAATAAAAAAAGTTATTGTTTTCATTGTTTGTTTGTTTTTTTGTTTTTTTTTAACCTATGTAACCTTGTATTTTAATAAAAAATGTCAATAAAAAAAAGTAAAAAAGACAAGTAAATAGTCAGTAATAAAATAAGAATAAATTAACAAATTACAAGCAATAGCACAAATAAATACAATAGAAAAAAGTGCTTTAAGTTCTTAGGTAGGTCTAACAGTAGTAGTCAGGTACAAAATACTATCAAGTTAAAATTTATTGAAGCTAAAGAAGTTATTCAGTTGAGATCAGATTTGAGCAGAGTGATTTTTTTCTTTTCTATTTGTTGTTCTTTGGTTAACATGAATGACACAAACAGGTATATTAAGCTACTGTCACTTTAAGACCTAACGCATGAATCTGTTCATGCCCAAAGGCTTTTTATTTTAACCCAGTTAAGACTGTGCTTATGAGGGTACTAGCCAAAGCATTTTGACTTAATATTGTCTGCATTTGTCCATTTAAGCGTGGTAAGATACAAAAAAGAACTCAGTTCGATAATGGTGTGCAGTCTGAACCAGTGTGCACGCTTTGGGTTTCCTTTTGTGTCTTCTCATGCTTTAATGTTTTAAAATTGTTTGAATGCTTAAACTGGCAAGACTTTAAAATGTGCGTATGATAATCTTTCAGGACAAGTCAAAAATTAAGCAATAAGCTGATAAGCTGAAGGGGGAAATTTTCAAAAAGCATCCTTCTGAAAATTGCACCACTGAAAATTAACCCAAACTTTTGAACGATGAAGTCAACAACTAAAAAGAACTAAAAAGTTATTTGTGCAACTTAAGTTTCTCCAGTGGCATCAGGCTGGGCTCTAATTGTAATTTATTTTTAAGAGTGTGGCCTCATAAGCAGCAGCAACAGATCTGCCTGTGGACAGGATGTTGAGCAGCTGGTGTCCTGGTGGTGACACAATAACCTGAAGCTGACTGCTCTGAAGCTTGCAGTGAAGATTGTGGAAGAAGGACACACAAACCCCCACAACCCTGAACATCAGTGGCTCAGCTGTCAACACCATTGAGTCCTTAAGTGCGCCCTTAAGAGGGAAGCAAACAGTGATACTGTTATAAAGAAGGATCAACAGAGGATGTATTTTAAGTGAAACCTGGAGAAATTCAGTCTGTCATAAGCTTCTACACAATAATCTTAAGGTGCACTTCCTTCATAACAGTTTGGTGTAGGTCGGGCGCTGCACAGGAATACACTGCACTGACAGTTCAGTTGCACTTCAGTTCAAAGTAGGCACTATAAAGATGCTTTTCCTTTCTCCCTTCTAATTAATTCATTTGTTAATGCAAAAGGCAACCGCAAACAGCACAGTTACAATATCTTTAACAATTTACATTACCTTTCAAAAGTTTTGAAAAGCTATAAAATACTCTTTGGAGAATGTCTCGTATACTCAAAAAGGCTGCATTTATTTCATATATAGATAGTAAAAACAGTAATATTGTAAAATATTACAATTTAAAAATGTTTCCTATTTTAATGTATTTTTATTTTATTATATTGTCAGTGTCTTCAGTGCTCAGAAGTAATTTTGATATGCTGATATGGTGCTTAAGTAACATTTCTTCTTATTATCAAAGTTGACAATAGATGTTCTGCCTAATATTTTTGTTTAAACTGTGATGCATTTTTTTTTCCGGGACATTCATAACTGGAAAGTTCAAAACAGCATTTATTTGAAATGGAAATTTTTGTACATTATAAATGTATTTACCTTCACCTTTGATCAATTTAATGCATCCTTGCTGAATAAGTAATAATTCTGTTGGTTGGTTGGTTGGTTGGTTGGTTGGTTGGTTCGCTTGCTCGTTCATTCATTCATTCATTCATTCATTCATTCAATAAATAAATAAATACTGACCATAGACTTTTAGTTAATTTGTGTTTATACCAATAATTTTTTTTTAGATTTAGTTTGTATTAAATTAGCACCAGAACATGTATTATACAAATAAAATGTATTAAGAATAGACAAAAGTATATTAAAACATTAACATTAACCTATATTAAAAAACAGATTACCTAATATTAACAAACTGAACCTTACTGTAAAGTGATACCATTTTTTCATCCTGACGTTAATCATCATATTCATGATGTAAAGAACCAGCAAGACAATGCACAGGCTAAAAATGTCTGCTTCTTATGTATATATACCAACAATTAAAAAAATGGCACAGATGGAACATACACCCCCTTAAGAAGACAAACAAATACAATGAATGCAGCCTACCTTGCCTCCAGGACATCTACAAGGTCCAACAATACGCCTTCACACACGAGTCATCATCTCTTTTAAATATTTTTGTAACCATAAACACAAAAATAACCATGCACAAGAACAGTAACCCTCATTAAGAACTGAACAACATCCCTGCTAAATGCTTGCTGTTGTTGTTATTGTAGGCTAGCATTTACTGCTGAAATTCAGCACCTTCTGCATTTATCCAGGGCACATGAAGGTCCTCCAAAGCTATACAGTTGCATATTTGACCAATTTACAGCATTTTTGATGTAATAATTTCCATGACTAAACAATATTCAATATGCTTTTCTTCTATCTATCTTTATATTTCAAATTTTTGTATTCTTTTTGTGTGTACAGGTATGTTTATTGTGATCTTGGGAGCAATTTGACAAGTCAAATTTCATCTAAGTACAGTTTCCTGGCTTGTAAACTAAAATGTAACATTTCTCTGTCTGTCTTTCCCATGGTGCTTTCTATTCTTCTATTTTCCCCTATTGTCACCACCTTGTAATAATTTCACCACTGGTTATCTGCACTGACTGTGTATGGTTTAACTCATTCACTGCCAAAGCTACAGCTGGTATATTTCTAAAGAAAATCAAAATTTGCTTTTTTCTGCTCCGCTAGCAGGACAAATCAGAATCAGGAAAGTAATTATTCTTTCCAAACAGGTTTTCCAAATGCTCTTACTGTCCACATCTGGCATGTCTAAGGGGCCGTTAACTCAGAATGCATTTTTTCATTCTCCCATGGTATTCGTTAGATGGACGTGTTTAACTGCTGCTGTCTAGTCTTTTGCAGCATCTTGTACATAAAGCAGCATTCTAAAAATGCTTTATTTTTATTCCGCTATCCTGCTTCTTGCATTTTGAAAAGCAAAAATGTTTTCTGTGTGAATGGCCCCTAAGCCATCTGGTCTAGCCCCCAAATCACGCCATTGGTTGAGCCAAATGTTGACATGCTGGGCTGTTCCAACAAACAAACTAATGTTCAGAATTGCTGGAAAAGAGACAAGGGTCCAAGGTTTGGCTAGTTAGCATTGTCCAGATATCTTCTGCTGGTTAACGCTGTAACTAAACCATTTGGTAGTGGAAAAGTGTAGTCTTCCATTCAAATTAGGCTGTCTGTTGTGACAAAATTGCAAGCAACTTATAAATTAGAAATGTTTCATCGTAGTACAGTGGATGTTTTTACAAGGCTCCAAAAGGGATAGTTCATCCAAAAATGCCCGTTTGTCTGCCTGTGAAACACTAAAAAAAGATATTTTGTTTGTTTTTGTATGTCAGTGGGATCTAATGAATTTCATACAGGTTTGGAATAACATGAGGATGAGTAAATGATAACCTAATTTTCATTTTGGATAAACTATCTATTTCAATGTGTAAAATTAACTATGAATCTAGAACATAACAAACTTCACCTCACACCCTTAAATCCAGCCTGAAAGTGTTAGTTAAAGGCCTGGAATATTTTATATTTTAAAGTTGAAGCTGAAAGTGTGAAAACATCCCATGCTGAGATTTTTCCACTGTGGATTTATTTTGGACTGAGTGTGAGACTTCTCTTTTTTCATTTTCCCTTCCCTTCCCTCGTTTTTTCCCCTGGATGGAGAGGCTGGAATTAAAGACTCTGAGTTCAAAGGGAATTTTTTTTCCTTACAGGAGATAGATTAAAACGCTTATTCTTGACGTTTTCATGTGGTTTTTCTCTTTCTCTTTCCCTGTCTGTCCTGTCGCTGTCTCTCGCTCACCGTCTGACTTTATTTCACCTTGAACTCCATATGAACAACATCTAGTGCCCATTAAATATCTCAGGGCTTATCCTTTTCTCTATCTCCCTTGTCTTACCGCTTGTTTGCTTGTCTGATTCGCATTTCCTGCCCTAAAAGCTCTTCTATATTGAAGTCAGAGTATAGGCTACTTAGTTCCTAATGGTTCCTCCTCTTTCACCTTGAGACTGTGTATGCGTACATGCATTAGCGTGTGAAAGTGTCCAGTAATCAAAATGAACCCACTCGTTGAAATGTCGACGAAAGAGCTCTATATATTTAAATGTGGACAGTCACCCATGACTGGACTTTATTGACATTACATGGTGGCTCATGCATTAAAACACTGAGCTCCTCTGTTTGAAGATTACTGTAGGCTTTGGCCAGCGTTTCGGAGGTCTGCCATTGCGTCAGGATTTGGTGTGGAGAAACTGTGCACTTACATAAACGAATAATGTCAAAGTCACGACAAATGTTTTTTTTTTTTTCCACTTCATCATCTTTGTCATTATTTGAGCTGTTACAACACCACTTCTATTTTCAGATGTCATTTAAATTATTGAGGTTGAGTTGAAGTAGTGCTGAAAGAGTCGGCTAACAGCAGCCCTACAGTGTGCGATCCCAATGGTGTCATTCCACCTGGAGTTTTCACTACGTTTTATGGTTATATAATGGAAATTATAACTTCACCATAAAAGTACTGTAAGCAGAGACTCCTGTACTGTGTAGTTAAAGGGATAGTTCACTCAAAAATGAATTTTCTCATTTACTCATCCTCATGTCGTTCCAAACCCGAATGACTTCCGAATGTTCCCGAATGTTCTTCCATAAAGAAATTTTGAAGATAGGAAAAGTGCTTGTTACTCTTTTCAATGTAATTTCAATGAAAGGGCCATAAAAGTGTCATTAAAGTAGTTCTTACAACTTGCAGACAACTAAATGGGTTGCATAATGTCCTTCTTAGATGAAAACAACAATAAATAAATGTTGATTTTATGTTATTAAGGCTGTAGGGCTGTATCACTTTAACTATAATTGCATCCTGCTTGTTTATTGGTTTCAGATGCTTTTTTTTTTAAATATTAGATTTTTTGTTTGTTTTTAATTTGGTCTTCCAAACTAAAATGTCTATCATATTTTGCTATAGCTGTTGGTACAACAATAAAACCACACTAAATTGTCTTTTTATTTACAATGTATATGTTTTGAGTCTAAGTAATGGTCATTTTGTGTTACCCTTTCAAATTTTGCAGTTTCATCGCATTTTATATTTGTTTTCAAATTTTGCTGAGAAGCCTTTACATAGTTTACAGTATTTTACATTTTAAATACACGTTTTGAGGAATATATTTTTCAAACCTCTGTCAAAGGTCTCATTGTGGCAGCTCACTCCTTATAGTGTGACAACATGGCTTGCTTAAGTTTATGTATATATTTTTTTTATATTATTTGAATGTTGATAAGTTGATATGTATAAGCAGCTGTCTGCATTTGTTCTTCTTTTTCCTTGTGCTTTACTTTTAGAAAAGGCCTTTCAGTAACCGTCTGTTTCTCTGGGGAGTTCTGACAGACAGGATTGTAATTTTGCTCGGGCTTTCTGCAGGTTCTCTGGGTGTGGCACATCTAGTTGTGGCGGTGACACTTCTGTTATGGTGACTAAAGTGTGGAGCTCTTAGTGCTTTTAAAAACTTGCCTCATACAAAGGTGTGATTGTGTCATGTGTGTGTGAAAATTTGAAAGCGCTATTGACGTTTCTCACAAGAGCACTATTGAACACAGACCATAGAGGAACATGAAAGCCCACTCTCCCTTCTTTCCTTATTCATTTTGTTGTGTTTTTCTTTAGTGAGTTATTTTTTCCTGCCCTAAAAATATCGGTTCAAAAAGTGGCAAAAACCTCACATAATGTAAGTGGACGTGTGCACATGTTTGTGCATGTTCATTTTTCATTGTGTCCAGTGATGTATTGATTTGTGAACGTGTGCTGAAAGGAGTAATTATCATGTTGCCCTCTTGCCGATGAGACCATCCAGAACTAAAATAATAAAATGCTCATGTGCTTTCATTAGTACTTTGCCTTGCACAATTTTACAAATAAGTCAATTGACTTGGCACAGGTCACCCTGAGATTAGAAAGGAAATGAAATCATAAGTGGACAGTCTTGTTGACCATTCTTACAAGTGTTTTGTGTGTTTCTCTTTTGCTTTCAGAGCAATAACATTGGACAATCAGCTTGTGGTTTTGGGGACGGCGGCAGCAGACGCGGGTCGGTATTATGTACAGGCTGTTAACGAACGTAATGGGGAAAACAAAACCAGCCCTTCCATTTACCTGAGTATAGCAAGTAAGTTTATGCAGCATTTACTATACATATATATGCTTTCCAATATATGATGTCTACTGGAAATGTATGTAATTTCAATAGAACTTAGATCTTAGATTCAAATAGTTTAAAAGCTATTGAAAAATTAGGAATCGCTGTATTAAAACTTTCATTATTAAGATTAACAAACTTTGATATGTAGTTCAACAGATCTTTGGGTATTTCAAGTACAGTCAAATAGTCACTAAACTCCACAATTCACATATTTGCATGTATGTATATAAATATATATTCATATTTTAATCAACTACTGATCGTTAGGCATCATAGGTTTGTTAATGACTTGATAATGAAAGTTATTTAATCTGCTAATGAGTAAAATGTTGCTTAGAATGAATGCGGATATGTTGTAGGTTAACTTATCATCTCTGTCGCATGAAAACATTTGTGATATTAAGAACGTTATCAGTTAAATGTCACAGCTGATGTGCGAAACAGGCCTATCAGAGACTGTACGATGGTAAATGTTATGCAGGTTGTCAGTGGCTGTATAAAGCAAAATTATTAGATATTAGATTAGATATATTATTTTGGATTTATTTGTTGTGTGATTGTAATGTGAAATGGTAATATTTTTTTTATTCAGATCGGCTCTCTGGGATAAACTATTGACTTTTTTTCAAGTGGATGTGATTTTAAATTAAACATATTGACCCTCCATTTCACCTTTCACATTTTCAACCATCTCATTTCTCTGTATTGTCAGTATGCTGTAGAAACACTAGTGCGTGTTGTGTGGCACATTTTGTAGTTTGCTTTTTAAAGGACGTTAATTTCGTCTTTCCACTGGGAGCGAAGGAGAAAGTTGTTTTTGCTCTTAATTAAAGCCAGAATTTTTTTCATACCTTTCTGTTGAAACAACCAGCTACTTTTTAAAGTGCAATGACATAAAAGTACCATGCAGAAGACCTTTATAAAACTGATTTCAAATGAATGTAAAACGAAAGGAACAAAGGGGTAAGGAAAGTGTTCCATGTGAAAATCATCTCTTTAAGTCATTAGTTTCTCCGCAATGTTTTAGGGGACAGGAGGTTTACGACTGTCAGTCAAACCCACCATTTGGAGAAATGTCATTTTTTCTAATCAAAAATTTAGAGGAAAGGAGATGTTGAAAGTAGTTTAAAGGATCTGAAACTCCACAAACAGAGTGTTGAGTTGAATGAATATGACAAGGACATAAGAAGGAGAAAGAACAAAGAAATGATGAGTAGAGAGCTGACAGCAGGATGGTATTAAAAAAAAAAAAAACACTTTTTTTTTTTTTTTTTTAAATTGATTCATTAGAATTATTTTTATGTCCCTTTGTATTGACCTTTAAGAAGTTTATGAGCTTTTAAGGTTTTTTTGTTCGTATTGCATGTCCATACTACATGGGAGCTTTTTGGAGGGGGCGACTCTCGGTTGCTGGTATATTAAAATTTCGGTGGAGATAGATATAGGACAGCATAGGAATAGATGTTTGGAAGGGAATGAATTCTAACAGAAACAGAATTAAACTTAATTTAGTAAATGAAGCATTGAATCTCTTGAGATCATTTGTTGCAGTAATAGTGGATTGATGCATAATAATAATTAAAAAAATGCATAGTACACTGCCATTTAAAAATTGTCAAAAAGTAGGGACATTAATTATTTTATTTTATCAGTATGGAAGGACACATTAACTTGATCAAAAGTAACAGTAAAAACATGTACAGTATCTCACAGAAGTGAGTACACCCCTCACATTTTTGTAAATATTTTATTATATCTTTTCATGTGACAACACTGAAGAAATGACATGCAAGAGAACTCATTTCGCTATATCCGCTCGCTGTCTGAGAGACCGTTATAGGCCTTGAATGGTTAAATACACAGACTTGTATGCGTCAAAATGCCTGTCACTGCAATTATCCTCATAAGTCTTAAGTAAAAGCAAACAGCTGAGAAAGAAAACACACGTGTAACAGTATATTGGATCTGAGCAGCTCTTAAAGTGACAGCAGTCTAATATTCCTGTATTATTAACATGACTATTCTGTCATTCATGTTAATCAAACAACAAAAGAGAGAAAAACTCTCACTGCTCTTGACTAAATCAATTCTGTAACTTTAATAAGAAGAAATATATATTTAATTTACACTTTGAATAATATGCAGTGTTTTTATACATTTGATTACTTAGATTTTTTATTTATTATTTAAATTTAGGCTAGTATTTTGCTGTGTGTGTGTGTGTGCGAGATATTGACAATGGTGACAAGAATGAATTATGAAATGTCTATGGTATCAAAAATTTTGGTATCATAAAGACCTTTAATTTAAAGCAAAACATATCGTTATATACAGTATCTCACAGAAATGAGTACACCCCTCACATTTTTGTAAATATTTTATTATATCTTTTCATGTGACAACACTGAAGAAGTGACACTTTGCTACAATGTAAAGTAGTGAGTGTACAGCTTGTATAACAGTGTAAATTTGCTGTCCCCTCAAAATAACTCAACACACAGCCATTAATGTCTAAACTGCTGGCCACAAAAGTGAGTACATCCCTAAGTGAAAATGTTCAAATTGGGCCCAATTAGCCATTTTCTCTCCCCGGTGTCATGTGACTCGTTAGTGTTACAAGGTCTCAGGTGTGAATGGGGAGCAAGTGTGTTAAATTTGGTGTTATCGCTCTCACTCTCTCATACTGGTCACTGGAAGTTCAACATGGCTCCTCATGGCAAAGAACTCTCTGAGGATCTGAAAAAAAGAATTGTTGCTCTACATAAAGATGGCGTAGGCTATAAGAAGATTGCCAAGACCCTGAAACTGAGCTGCAGCATGGTGGCCAAGACCATACAGCGGTTTAACAGGACAGGTTCCACTCAGAACAGGCCTCGCCATGGTCGACCAAAGAAGTTGAGTGCACATGCTCAGCGTCATATCCAGAGGTTGTGTTTGGGAAATAGACGTATGAGTGCTGCCAGCATTGCTGCAGAGGTTGAAGGGGTGGGGGGTCAGCCTGTCAGTGCTCAGACCATACGCCGCACACTACATCAAATTGGTCTGCATGTCTGTCGTCCCAGAAGGAAGCCTCTTCTAAAGATGATGCACAAGAAAGCCTGCAAACAGTTTGCTGAAGACAAGCAGACTAAGGACACGGATTACTGGAACCATGTCCTGTGGTCTGATGAGACCAAGATAAACTTATTTGGTTCAGATGGTGTCAAGCGTGTGTGGCGGCAACCAGGTGAGGAGTACAAAGACAAGTGTGTCTTGCCTACAGTCAAGCATGGTGGTGGGAGTGTCATGGTCTGGGGCTGCATGAGTGCTGCCGGCACTGGGGAGCTACAGTTCATTGAGGCAACCATGAATGCCAACATGTACTGTGACATACTGAAGCAGAGCATGATCCCCTCCCTTCGGAGACTGGGCCGCAGGGCAGTATTCCAACATGGTAACGACCACAAACACACCACCAAGACGACCACTGCCTTGCTAAAGAAGCTGAGGGTAAAGGTGATGGACTGGCCAAGCGTGTCTCCAGACCTAAACCCTATTGAGCATCTGTGGGGCATCCTCAAACGGAAGGTGGAGGAGCGCAAGGTCTCTAACATCCACCAGCTCCGTGATGTCGTCATGGAGGAGTGGAAGAGGACTCCAGTGGCAACCTGTGAAGCTCTAGTGAACTCCATGCCCAAGAGGTTTAAGGCCGTGCTGGAAAATAATGGTGGCCACACAAAATATTGACACTTTGGGCCCAATTTGGACATTTTCACTTAGGGGTGTACTCACTTTTGTGGCCAGCGGTTTAGACATTAATGGCTGTGTGTTGAGTTATTTTGAGGGGACAGCAAATTTACACTGTTATACAAGCTGTACACTCACTACTTTACATTGTAGCAAAGTGTAATTTCTTCAGTGTTGTCACATGAAAAGATATAATAAAATATTTACAAAAATGTGAGGGGTGTACTCACTTCTGTGAGATACTGTATAATGCTTTGACCTTTTATATTTATCAAAGAATCTTTTTTAAAAAGTGTATCCCGGTTTCCTCAAATATATCAAGCATCACAACTGTTCTCAATATTAAATTATATAATTAATTTCCATAAATTATATAATTTCCATATCAGGAATGGAATCAGGAATCAGCTGGTTTAAGCTGGTCATATGCTGGTCCTAAGCTGGTCCTAAGCAACTAGCTCCTGCTTAGGACAAGCTCATAACCAGCATATAACCAGCTCAGGACCAACTAAGGACCAGCTTAAACCAGCTCAAACCAGCTGCCATGTTTCAAAACATACCTAACCAGCATATGCTGTTTTTTTCAACAGGGACATAGTCACTTGCAAGCCTATATCAACATTAATATTAATATTTTGAGGCATGTCCCCACAGTGTTCAGTTGAAACCTACTCGACTGGATAAGAGACAGGTGGCGTCATAAAGTCAGGATGTTAGAACACCAAACCTTGAAGATGAGCCTCTCATATAACTCGCACGCACACCTTTCATAGTGTCACTGTGAGTAAGCACAACCGAATCGATGTAACCATGGAAATAAAGGCTAGCATGTCACTTTATTTGACTTTTTTAGCATCTCATGCTGTCTTCTGTGAGTATAAGTGTGTGGTTTCGTCTGTGACTCATCTCTCGACATGTTGTCTGTGTTGGGAAGTGAGGCTGAGCAGGAAGAGAGGGTAGGCATCCATCTGGACCAGAGGATGGAAACCAGACGATGACATCTGGAGAGAGACAGACAGAGAGCGAGTAGCATCTCATGAATATTTGTAGGTGTTCACACGTAAATTGTGGTTTTAGCAGGCATATATTTAAATAGTTTAAATAAAGAACTATTAGTAGTTTAGTATGTATGAACGTTAGAGGTGTTCAATTGTTTATAAATCCTTAGAAGTTTGAGGAATTTTGAATTCATGCAATTTAAGGGATGATTTCATTGTATTTATAAGAAATTTATTTAAATAAGTTTAACACAGCTAAGGGGTTTGCCTAATTTGATGTTATAACATTTCATTCTATTCTGTGTAATTATATATTTGATACATCTTTAGCTTTGGTTACAATTAACTCATATAAAGAGTGCAAATTACTTTATTTTTTATTAGTCCCATTTGGATTTAATTTATAAACTTGCCATTTAAATTTTTTCTCAGACAAAGTTTCTCCATCATTTGTTGATAAATGAAACACTGAATGGCACTCTCTGGTATTGTCTAAGCATTTCCTGTAACTTGGTCACCAATGATGAGACCCTTGAAAATCTTCCAAAAATTCCAACAGTACCGTCATTCAGATCCAAAAGTATACCAAACTCACGTCAGGCAAATTGGGAAGTTAAAAAAAAAAAAATTCAAAAGTAGGGCTGTGCAGTTAATCAAATGCAATATGAACTGGTGGCTTTGAATAGTAAAGCACAAAAGACTAGCTGTTTAAATATAAATACACACAGAAACGCAAAGGTCCTCACGACAACCAGTCAAAATAAACATTTGGTATAACTTGAAGAAATTGTGACAAATATATTACTGTAGAAGAATGTACTTCTTAAATTAATAATAATATTAGTAGTACTAAAATTATGAAATCTTTATTTATAAGGAATTTATAAGAAATGTTTTCATTTTAACAGTAAACCTCTGTTGTCCAGCACTTTGTTTGCCAAAAAATAAAACAAGTGATTATTTTTTATTTTAATAACTTTTTAAAAATATATAATTTTTCTTTGTTTGTTGTATACCTTTATCGCCACCATTTTTGACAATAAAATTGCATTAAATCATAAATGCACAACAATTTAAACATGGAATCACAGAATTTCTGAATTACTGAATGAATGAATAAATAATTAAATAAATACAATCAGGGGCATATTATTGTTTTAAAAAATCAATAAATTATTACATTAATTCAATTAAATTATTCAATTAAAATTATTTTATTAAATACCGTTTTATGGGTTCAATGCTTTTTGATTACTAAAATCTAGTTTAACCAACAGATGGAATCCAAAAAAATAGACATGAGATCACTTGAGAGAATTTACTAGAAAAGGGACAATGCTGAGTCAGCAGACCAGACAGGTCATAAAATCTAGTTCATACTGCGGCTTATTCTGAACAAGAACCACCCACAGATAGAAAAAGTGCCTAACTGTAGTTTTTGTTTTGAGCAGCAGGTTGATCTGGATTTGGGTGGTCTGTGGGCGGCTAAATCATTAATATGAGATTCTTGTCTATGATGTGTGCACCCACTTAAACAAACATTTAGAAGTATTTTGACAGTCTGTGTCTCTTTCTTGCCTCTTGTTCTTTCTGTTTACATTGTTTGTTAGTGCTTGCGTGCCAGATGTTGATTATGCACGGTTTAAAACTAAATTCATCAGACACTTGTCCCTGGTGTCATATGCATTTTTAATTGTCTCACAGAATCTCTGTTCCTGCCTCTCTGTATCTCTAGAGATACCACTAGTACCTTTCTAGCTCTCCTTCTCTTTATTCAAGGCCTCCTTCATCTCTCTGAATATAACCACAACATGGCCACATACACTATGCAGAGTGCACAAATCATTAAGAGTGAGCGTGATCGTTATTATTTGCGTGTGTGTGTACACTACAAAATTAATTAATCAAGCAATATTTTTCAGTTTTAGTTTTTCATACCTAAAGGAATTTACTAGTGTCAGAAAAGTGTTTTAATGATTTTGAAAGTCTCTTATGCTCACAAAGTCTGCAATTATTTGATCAAAAATACAGTAAAACAGTGAAATATTATTACAATTTAAAATAACTGTATTCTATTTTGTCACGCCATGGACTATTCTGTGTGTTTTGTTTAGTTTCCTAAGTGTCCCATGTGCCTTTTGATCTAGTTTTCCCTCATGTTTTCCCATGCCCATATATGGTCTTCCTGTTCCCTGATTGTGTTCAATTTGATTACAGGTGTGTCTCGTCTTCCCCTTTATTAAGTTGTGTACTTATAGAGTGTTTTGTTCAGAGTTCTTTGTTTGTCGTCTTGTTTCAGTGTGCGATTCTCTTTGGTTTATTATTAAAGTCTGCTTATTGTGAAGATTATCCCCTCGTTCCCTCCTACGCACTGTGACATGTTTGAATATATGTTAAAATGTAATTTATTTCTGTGATGCAAAGCTGAGTTTTCAGCATCATTACTCCAGTCTTCAGTCTCACGTGATCCTTCAGAAATCATTCTAATATGCTGATTTGTTGCACAAGAAAAAAATATTTTCTTATCAATGTTGAAAACAGTTGTGCCGCTTAATATTTTTGTAGAAACGGTAATACAACAAATTTTTTCAAGATTTCTTGATGAATAGAAATTTCGTTTATTTGAAATAGAAACCTTATTTTAACATTACTGTCACTTCTGATTAATTTCATGTGTTCTTGCTGAAAAAAAAATGGAATTAATTTCTTTAAATATGATAATGTATTTTGAATCGAGTTTATTTTTTCTTACCTCACTGGCGGACTGAATTTTCTGCAGTGTGTTATGTTAGTGCCCTTGTCATTTCTCTGAGAACATATATATATAGCAGATTTCATTCTTAATCAGCAAAACCTTTCAAAAGCTGCCACTAACTGTGAATACTGTAATCCATTCGAGTTTATTATTGTCCTAAACATCTAATCCTCAAGATTAAAACATATCCAGATCAGGATTAACACATCTGGAAAATTACATACTCATTAATCTTTAGATGAGATTTATGGCCAACGTTATTTACAGCCATCTCTGGATCTGGTGTTTGATATATTGCTTCAGCCACAGTGTTTTTAAAGGGATCTTTTTTTAATATTTTTGATTAAGCTGTGAGTATTATACAGCCCTGCTTTTCTGTTTCAATCAAATCAAATCAAATGGAACGATTTGATGAAACGCAGGCCTGCTATGATGGTGAGTGATGGGTCATGATGGTGTTATGGAACAGGAGGTGTTATGATAAAGTATACTAACATCAGAAGCAGGCAGCGAAGCTCATATGTTGTTGCTGATCATGCATGAATGCTCAAATCAAATCTGGGCACATAAACAATATGTGCAACATAAGCAATATGTTCTTTATTTTCACTGATTCCACGATCAAAACCATAAAGTATATGTAATTAATCATCTAATTGGTTATGTACAGCACAGTGTGATCTGAAAGTAAAAAATAATTCCATTTTGCATTCTTTTCAAATTGACAAATTATTATGCTGCTAATGATCTAATCTGAAATTAAACACTTTGTGAAGAAAATGTCAGGGACTCAATTTCTGCAAAACCTGATGATCCATTAAAACATCTGACCTTTACAAAGAAGTTAAAGCATGGTCAATGTCCCAAATTTGATCAGTGACCTATAATATTGCAAAATTTTAAACATTTCTTCATTTACAGTACGTTGTACATTTTCAAACTCCCAGTTCTTTGTTTATATCCATCTTTAAATCAAAATAAATCCCAGATTTTCAATTTAGACCCTTGGTCCCCACCGTTACATATTTATATAAAAAATCGCATCCTTTATGGATTATTTTGCTTTTGCGATGTCTTTTACATCTTTTAATCTGTTGTATGTCACAATATGGATTTTTAAATAGTGCTTTCATATTCATACTTTAATGAATATGCATTAAATACATGATTAGCACCAATTTTCATGTGACAGCAGGCATATAATGGATTATAATATGCACTATTAATATGTTAATAGTCTTTATGCAGGCCTTATTGATAGTGGTAAAAAATGATGTTTTATTTACTGTATATTGTTGGTTCCCTGCAAGTATTTTGTTAGCTATTTCAGCGTATTGCATCTTTATGTCTGCCTGCCTTCGAGTGTTTGTCAGGATGTTCTCAATAAAAGGAGTTGACTTTGCTGTTGCTTTAGAAGGTGAAGTTTAAAAGACATTCATTCTGTCGTTTCTCTTCTGGAGATCTACTGTATGTCAGTATCTATCACATTCAATTTTAAACAACCTCCCTCCTCAAAAAAATTCACCACTGGAAAGTTTCCTCCCAATTTGTCTGTTGTAGATTGTTATTTGTTTTCCAAATTATAACAAGGTTCATTACATTACAGCTTGCTATGCAGCTTTCAAAATATTGTTCTGAATTCCTTGTAGGATAAGAGGATGGCAATACTGACTTTAGTCGATTTGATTCTGAGGTACGTTTAGAATCTGCTTGCAAATTGGCATGGAAATAATAATAATAATTATGATAAGCAATAACTCTGTTACTGTTACTTTTGGTCAGAGCCATTTGCTTTTTATATTAAAAAAAAATCAAATCTACTAAATGTTTTGATAAACATACACACCTTTTGAAATTCCTGCTCGTTGTTAATTTGACAAGAGCTGCATTTATGTAGTGATGAAATAATAACTACAACAAAACGCTTTCCTGTTTTGTGTATCTGTAATACACATTATCATATAAACATCCAGTCAGTAAGTGAAAGTCATTGGAATCCAATGGTGTTTTGGACCCAAATCGTTTTCATTTGATGGACAAAAATAGTTTGGAATGATATTAGAGTGAGTACATTTTTATTTTTGGGTGAACTGTTCCCTTAAGCTTTATGGAAAATATAAGTCACATTAGCAAACGGTTGGAGAAACTTTGACATTTCAGTGAAATTTGGCTGGCTAAAAGGTCTATTGTCATTAGTGTAGTGATGTATGAATCACAGCTCACACAAAAGTCACTTTCAAACCAAGCAACCTCCGAATATGCATAACCGAATATTCCCCCTTAAGCAAATGACTCTATTTCGACAGCATAAAATTGCTTTATACTCAAACTACTGTATATTTTTGGAGCGGCTATACGTTTTTTTGCTTGTATACTTGCTATATCTGTACTGAGTTTCGAATATTTCTTCATCTCTAGTTCACTCAGATGCCCAATCATAGGTTACGCAATTAGCAGTTGGACATATTCTTGTTTCACACCAGTGAGCTGTTAATTATTTTGTATATTTGACAGGCTATAATAGGCCAATCCTACAAGCACCTTGAGAATTAATGCTATTGTGTGTGTTCATTTTTGCATCGTCCTCCCTCTCCTCTCCTCCTCGTCTACATGTGTTGTCATGTAATAAAGTCCATCCTTGAAGACATTTACTCACCTCGTTTCAACGTGAAGGTTTCTTCCTGTCATTTTCAATTACAGGCACAAGGCTGTGTTGATTCGGTGTGTGTCCGTCCGTCCGTCTGTTTGTGTGTGACCTCTGCGGGGTCTTGTCTTTGCCAGTTAGAACACGCAGGCCAAAATTTTATCTCGCAATGGCAGCCGACTCGCACAACATGAGCCAAAGTCTCCTTCAAGAGAATTAACCAAATCATTAGAGATAAAGAAAGAACGAGAGAGTGGGGAGGGAGAGAGAGACAGACTCATTAATGTCTGAGTAGTTTACTGAAAGGTCTCTTCCTCCCTCTGTACCGTCCACTAAAGATGTTTGGGTCTTTTTCTCTGTTCATATTGTGGAGGTTGTAAGTGTGTGTTTTTGGGCCTGAGCGATACAATTGTTATAATTTCCACTGTAGACATACTAGCTCTGCTGTAAATCTACTGAGCTGCTTTGGTGTGTACTGTCTACATAGGCAGCTGCCTTCTAAGGGAACCGAAAAGGAACCTGATATAAGTGACTGATTTTGGATGCTATACAAAAACAGCAGCTCTTCATGCCTCACACATAGCGCTCAACTCAAGACAGATTCCAGAACAGTTTGATTTTAGCATCTTTCTAATCTCAGTGCTTCAATAATCATTATTAAGCAATGCTATAATAATGCTTTAACAAGTATAAATCCATACATATCACACACATCTGTTTGGTATAATCTAAACATGGGCGTAACCACCATATACTTTGGGGGGGACGTTCAGTGGTAGTAAAGCTTTTATAACGGGATGAATGAGTGCTGAAGGTGTGTGGGAGCTGTGCTTTATTAATGCTGTCATGAATTCACACACTACTGTGTGGTGTAATACAAAAACTTGAAAGTGAAAGTGACATACAGCCAAGTATTGTGACCCATACTCAGAATTCGTGCTCTGCATTTAACCCATCCAAAGTGCACACACACAGCAGTGAACACACACACGGAGCAGTGGGCAGCCATTTATGCCCGGGGAGCAGTTGGGGGTTCAGTGCCTTACCTCGGTCTTGGTATTGAGGGTGGAGAAAGTGCTGTATATTCACTCCCCCCACCTACAATTCCTGCCGGCCTCTCTTAACCATTAGGCCACGACTTCCCCAGAAGAAACAGAAGATATACCCTCCCCTCATTCCCTGCGTTATTGGGCATTTTTTCAGCCTAACAATGAAGATATTCATTCTCCCAAGGTGAAAATCCTTCAGTGGACATGTATTTCACTCAATCTTAACACTCTTGATCAGCTGTGGGGGATTCTGCAAAACTCCCCATTAAAGACCAGAGCATTCAAGGAGGTTGTCCTTCAGGAGTTAAACAGGACAGATGTGAAATTTTGTCATGAACTTGTACACTCAGTGCCAAGAAGGGTCAGAGCAGTATACTTAAAGTTCTGGAGGACATACTAAGTACTAGAATATTATACATTTGCTGAATTAAATCTAGGGTGTACTCATTTCAGCGATCCTTCATTTAAACAAAATTGGCTTATTTACTTATATTACAGAAAATATTGGCATATATTTTGTTGTTTTTATTAAGTATATGTTTAATACATATCAACTTTACCATCTTTCCATGAATTATATTAGTGATCATTAAGAAAATACATCTTTTATATTTATTCAGAGGGGGTGTACTCATTTATGCTGTGCACTGTATTTCTTGCACTAAAAACAGTCATACCTTTTTGTTTTTATGGGTTTTATTTGTGAATTCTCTCATGATTGGCTAACCTTTTCTTTCTGGTGAAGTTCACATCTTTTTTTATTTCCAAAGTGCAAGAGAACTCCTATTTTCCATTAGATTTTCCCTTTAAAAATACACTAATACCCTACCACAGTGTTATATAAGGATGTGTTGTGTTCAGGATCTTCTTCATGATAGTGTTGTTTAAGGATCTGGACTTCTGACTTAAAGGTCAGAATGGATTTCAAAGAAACCTACTGAAATCACAATCCTTTTCTGTTATCGTTGTGCGTTTGAGTGTGTCATTTAAATCCATTGCTCCAGGGCAACTCATGCAGTTAGTCTGAACTCTTCTATAAAAAAGTGTCTGTTAAATAACAAGTGACTACAAAAAATGAGGTATACCGCAGTTATACGTGGGAGAGAAAGTCTTATTTCTTGCTTTAGGAAGGCTTTTAAAGACCCCATGGAATTTCAAATTGGACTTTTGTGGCTTTTAGTCCATGCCTTTTAGCTTTGATGCCATCTGTATGCTAGCATAGCCTACGCCTAGAAGTTGACAAAATTAACTTTTAACTGTTATCAGGATTTATTCTTACCTCGCATTGAGCGTCAAGTCTGAGGCAATTTTTCTCCCATATTAAACTCCATTGGGCCTCAGCCTTGAAGGTCTTCAATATGTGTGTGCATGAGAGTGTTTGTTGAAGTATTTGGATCACATTGTTTATTTGCATTTACTCGTCCTCCCTTTACAATGTGCTTTTACACTAGAACGCTTTTATTTGAATGTGTCTAATTTGACGTGTCCCTGAGTCAAGCTGCCTATGAGTCACTCCTGCAGCTAGACAGTAAACTGGATTAATTCATGTTTGTCAGTGTGCTTCATAGCGGCGGCGGCCTGAGCCTCCGTAATCCACATTCAGCGGTCTACATGAGGACACATACACTACCGTTCAAAAGTTTGGGGTCAGTTTTGAATGTTTTTAGCAGCCATTACTACAGTCTTCAGTGTTACACGATCCTTCATTCTAATAAGCTGATTTGGTGCTCAAGAAACATTTCTTCTTATTATCAGCATTGAAAACAGCTGTGCTGCTTAACATTTCTGTGGAAACAGTGATGCGTTTTTTCAGGATTCTTTGGTGAATAGAAAGTTCATATGTGACCCTGGACCACAAAACCAGTCTTAAGTCGCTGGGGTATATTTGTAGCAATAGCCAAAAATACACTGTACGGGTCAAAATTATAGATTTTTCTTTTATGCCAAAAATCATTAGTATATTAAGTAAAGATCATATTCCATGAAGATATTTTGTAAATTTACTACTGTAAATATATCAAAACGTCATTTTTGATTAGTAATATGCATTGCTAAGAATTCATTTGGACAACTTTAAAGGTGATTTTCTCAATATTTAGATTTTTTTGCACCCTCAGATTCCAGATTTTCAAATAGCTGTATCCCGGCCAAATACCGTCCTATCCTAACAAACCATACAACAATGGAAAGCTTATTTATTCAGCTTTCATATGGTGTATAAATCTCAATTTCGAAAAATTAACACTTAAGACTGGTTTTGTTGTACAGGATCATATATAACAGCATTTATTTGAAACAGTATCTTTGTAACATTATAAAAGTCTGTTACTGTCACTTTTGATCAATTTAATGAATCCTTCCTTAAAGGAACACTCCACTTTTTTTGGAAATAGGCTCATTCTCCGATAGCACTTTTAGCATAGCTTAGCATAGATCATTGAATCCGATTAGACCAGTAGCATCGCGTTCAAAAATGACCAAAGAGTTTCGATATTTGTCCTATTTAAAACTTGACTCTTCTGTAGTTATATCGTGTAGTAAGACCGGCGGAAAATGAAAAGTTGCGATTTTCTAGGCCGATTTGGCTAGGAACTATACTCTCATTCCGGCGTAATAATCAAGGAACTTTGCTGCCGTACCATGGCCGCAGCAGGCGCAGTGATATTACGCAGCGCCTGAAAGTAGTCCCCAGCTATATTATAACTAGTTACCTAGCTGGGGACTACTTTCAGGTGAAAAATCGCAACTTTTCATTTTCCGCCGGTCTTAGTACACGATATAACTACAGAAGAGTCAAGTTTTAAATAGGACAAATATCGAAACTCTTTGGTCATTTTTGAACGCGATGCTACTGGTCTAATCGGATTCAATGATCTATGCTAAGCTATGCTAAAAGTGCTATCACCAGACCCGGAGATCGGCTGATTGGATTCCAAAACGGTAAAACTCAACTTATTAACTCTGGGGGAGTTGGAGAATGAGCCTATTTCCAAAAAAAGTGGAGTGTTCCTTTAATAAAAGAACAAATTCCTTAAAAAAAAAAAATAAATCAGTAGTGTATATAAGTGAGGGCTGAATGAATGGAGTGAGTGAGCAAATGAGTGAGTGAGTAAGTAAAGCAGTTGATGTGAAGTGAGTAAATGAGCGAGTTAACTTTTTTCCCCGCCATTGAAGAAATTTCCCAGCAATCCATGTTTTCACTGTTACATGGTAGGGGGCGCTATTATGCATCATCTGAAATAGTACAGAAACTCCAGATCCAAAACCAAGCGAAGAAGAAGAAGAAGAAACAAGCGATAGAAGCATAAATTACTGAACGAAATGTTGAACTCATGAAGAGGTATAGGACTGTGCAAGCTGTGCAAATCTGTGTTTTGATCATCGTTCTGAATCCAATCCGGATTTAGTCTTTGACAAATAGCCAATTTTCCCAACTTTTTGTTCAAAATATTGCTTTTTTAATGAAACTTACCCACATTCACAATTGTTAATAAAAAAAGAATGCATGAAGCTAGAATAAAATGGTTTGTTTTGTTTAAAAGCAGAGCCTCTCTTCTTTGATATATTGTATGTTTAGATTCTGGGGGCCATGCAGTTTTTGTGAAAATGATCTATAATGCTGACGCTGGCTGGCAACTTGAGTTGCCAGTAAATAGAGAAAGTTTGAAGTGAATGAATGAACAAAGGAATAAATAAGTGAGCTAATGATAAAATGAGTCCATAAATGAGTGAGACTCTTAATTGCCTGCTGTTATTTATAACAATGGCTGAATGAATTGGAGTGCATGAATGAGTGAATGAATAAGTTAAAGGAATAGTGCACCCAAAAAATAAAACAATTTTGTCATCCTTTTGGTTGTTCCAAATCTGAGTTTTGAGTTTCTTTCTTCTGCTGACCCCAAATGAAGATATTTTGAAGAATGTTGGCAACCAAACAGTTGACGGTATCCGTTGAATTTCAAATTTGGAGAAAAAATACCATGGAAGTCAATGGCTACCGTCAACTGTTTGGTTAACAGCGTTCTTCAAAAGCTGAAAGAGCTCCTACTGGTTTGTAACAACTTGAGGGTGAGTAGATGATGGCAGAAATATCATATCTGGGTAAACTATTCCTTTAATAAGCAATTAAAGTCAAGTGAGTGAATGAGTGTGTTAAGAAGTAAGAGAGTAAGAAATTCACTGTAAATAAGGGTACAAAAAGTGAATAAATGAATGAATAAATAAATGAGTGAACGATTAAATTAATCCACAAATGAGCATGCCTCTTAAATTGCCTGCTGTTGTTTATAACTTTAAAAGCTCTCAACTGTTGTTTACTCGCTTGGCATGACTCTAAGTTACAGACCTCATGACCCAATTACCCGAGTTTAACCACACAACTTTAAACAGCTCGGAGATACTGAGATATCTTCGGATCTCAGATCACACATACCCTTCACGGATATACAGCTGTAATGAGTTTGACTGGAGGACTGTTTGAACACATGCAGTTGCTGAAGGTAGATCTGTGGTATCACTCAGTCATATTGAGAGCCCTCAGAGACTCACCTCTTTAATTTGGTCCGCTGTGGCTGGATGAGTTTGACACTTTTAATTAATTAATGCCGTTACACATCACTTAACATGCACGTTAAGAGGTCAGATATGGAAGCGCTGCTCATACTGTATAAGTTTCAAATATTTTGTGTGCAGAGCTGGTTCACTCAAAAAGGACCTTTATGTTAAATGAGCTATTATACATTAATATATTTATGCATTTAGTGACCTGAGGAAAAATCACATCTTATCAGTGATGAAACTCTGAACTCAGATGCAGGGTTAAACCATATTTTGGGACTAAGACAAAGACCATTAAACATGACCGGACATGCTGTGACTAAAATAACTAGCCAATAGATACTGCTAGCTGCTCTTTTACCAAATTATTCTCTAAAGACAGCTAACCAGATCACACACTCAGACACATGGGACTTAAAATCATGTCCATGCCAATCCAGAACCATGTAGCGTATAGTAGTTGTGATTCAAGACCTGCTTGTTGTTTAGACCCTTTTTATGATGGATTGTAGAGTACTTATCTTGAAAAAACTCTCTCTGTGTCCTAAACAGATGTGTCAAGTAATTATTCTGTCCTCACTGAATGCAAACATGCTGCATGAAATGACAAAATCACAGCCTATCAGAGCAGGACTTTGGTCCAATGAGACTAAAAATAACAAGTCTTATTTGCTTTAGTATTATATCTATGGTATTTTTCATATTTTGAATTTGCTTTTATTTTTATATTATATTATATGATATATTTATAATATAATAAAAATATATATATTTATATACAATAACACTGAAAGTCACAACACGTAATAATAATTTTTACAATATTTGAGTTTAGAGATTTTTTTCCCCCTTAACCATCTGTGACTGTCAATAGCATCCTGAAACAAGACTTTTTTTTTTTCATTTTCCTTATGGTTATATTAACAATTTTTATGAAGGGTTTTACAAACAATGTGAATTAGGCTGATTGTGCGAAAACGTTTTGACTTTTCTGAAACTGAAAATAACATAAAAGGCACTTTTTAGATCACAGAAAATGACAGTCCATGAAATCTGTTTTTATGATGAAAAAAAGCAAGCCAACGACAGAATGTCTCATTTTGCGCAAATGTTCAGTTGACATTTGCAGCTGGTTAGGACACAGTAATTACTTACATTTTGGCCTGATTCATGAAAAACAAGCAGAATGAATTTCAGTGCGAGTCATTTGCAAAACTATAAAACTTTACTCTGATTTTGTGTTTCTACGAAAAATGCAATAGTTTCTCGAGCTATTTGAATGAGACTCATTGTACAAAATGGTTGCAAAACTCAAAACTAAACTAGAAAGTCATCCTTTTTTTACACTAGACACTCAAGCTGAAACTAACCCGAAAGGACCAAAAGTTCTAGGTGAAGATGTTTCAAGTTTTTCTGATCGAGCAATTTGCCATTCACTGACAGTGTTCAAAGGTGATCTGTGAAGTTCTTTTGGGTCGTACTTCTTAATTAAGCACCATTCCTCCTGCATTCTTGGCATGATCAAAAGATCTCTGCCGGCAGAACAGGAAGATACGTTCGATTAAAATGAGCCCTGAAAGTATATTAATAGCTAAGTCTGTTAGCACTCTCAAGGGAACTGCTGAGATCCAGCTCTTATGAATTCATCCAGACACCAGGAAGACTACAAAAATAAGTCTCTGGCTTTTAGACTTATTTTCCTCACCCTTGCCTGCTGTGGCCTGGAAGAATAAACTGGATTGACTCTAAGTGTGCGAATTACCTGACAAAAGCGAAAGGCAGCTCTGCTATTTGGTCTGTTGAATGTAAGTGGAAAAATTGCCAGGAATTACACCTAGCGAGTGGACATCCCTCTCTTTCTCACTTGGCCTCTTTTTACCTCGCTTTCTTGTTCATTAAGGTGATTGACACTGGAACTGGAGAGGGTCAATAGGTGCTGGTGTGCAAAAGAGAAAGGAAAGAGATCTCTTTGCAATTTCTGTTTTGTCCCATTTTCGCTCTCTTTATCTCTGTCTTCAAAGCACAATCGCAGCATCGTTCTCTTTCTCAATACTTAAGTCGATCGAACACAAAGCAGTACATCACGACCACTATAAAAATTCTGTTATAGCTGTATGTTTTTAAAGAATGTTCCAGATGAAGTGAGGAATGTATCGGTGTAATCCCACCAAACGTGTGCTTTTTTGGTGTAGCCTAGTGGTAAAATGTCTGGGTTTGTAACTAAAATCAAAACCGTTCAAAAATTCAGGGTTGGTAAGATTTTTAAATGTTTTTGAAAGTCTCTTATGCCCACCAAGGCTGCATTTATACTATCAAAAATACATTAAGAAGTAGTAATATTGTGAAATAATTCAAATTTAGAATAGAAAATAGGTTTTGTATTTTAATACATTGAAAAAACTATTTGTACCTGTGATGGTAGAGATGAATTTTGTGACTTTTTTGGGGATTTATAAAAAAAATACTGACAATAGACTTTTGGTCGTGTAGGTTCCAGTTCAATGTGGGTCCATTAGCTACGAAGGTTAGCAATAAAGGAATGTTTTTTGTTGTTGTTTTTTTCTGAATCATAAAAGGAATCCCCCCTATGAACTATGCATTTAAGTGAGTTCTAAATCTGAAACAAACAACAATCAGACACTGATGTTTTAACCCCTCCATTCTGGATGACTAGATAAACATGTTTACCCTTGCTGCTCCATATTTATTTAGATATTCATGAAGTGATGTCTGAGTTCTTGCAACAAATAAAGGAGGGAGGAATGGAAAGAGACACTGAAAGATGAAGAGAGAGACTACTGGGGTTCATCTGTTTATTTCCTGATGTCTTATCATCTCCTGTTCAATTACAGATTCAGAGATTAAGAGTGACAGATGATCAGAATAACATGTGCCTCCAATCCAAATATTATATGTAGTCATATGCATGTGTGTGGCTTCTGCTCATGCATGAACATGGGCTTGTTTTTGAATGATCAATTCCTCTCTCTCTCTCTCTATCTCTCTCTCTCTCTCTATCTATCTATCTATCTCTCTCTCTCTCTCTCTCTCATGTATCTGATGCTGCTGGGGTTCCTCTGTCAGTTCCTGATGATGTAAATCTTTCATGACTTGTCTCTCATTCTCACTTCCTCCCTCACGCTCATCCTGTTCTTTTCCTTTCATCCGCTGTTTCTCGTGTCCTTTCTTCTCTCCCCGCTCTCCTCTGCTCTTCATTTACCCTGGCACATCATCTTCCTCCCTGAAACTTCATCACTCACTTTGTGCTTCGCCCTTGTTCGTGTTTGTAAAGTTTTCAGGAGAAAATGGGTGGGAGAAGAAGCGAGAGGAATATCGCAAATGAGATTTCTTTAATATCTCAGTTGTTCCTCCTGTGCATTAATGAGAGCAAACTTTTGCTTAAAGCAGAGTTCAATTTTCCACACTATTTCATTGCCCAAGACAAAATTTGCAGGTTGTAAAAGATTTATTTTGTCATAAGGCAAAATCTGTTGTCTTGGATCGCATAATTGGCTGATAAATTGCCTTTGCAATGAATCTTAGCTGGCAATGTCACAGATTTTGGTTCGCATTCCTCCTACGACACCCTTCTAATGAATAACCAATTGGAGCACAGAAATTGATCGTCTGTGTGTAATCACAAACACAATGTGCACATTTTTGTATGCACTGGATACCTGAATGATTTCATTCACTCGACAAAAATGTGCAGTGTAAAACAGCAGACTGCTGGCAATAATGTTTCCCATAATACAGAGAACCGATTTCCAGTGTGAAAAGTTATTCGGAGGTGAAATTGAACACTTTTATGTGTCCAAACAGCTGCATTCTTTTTCAGAAACATTTTTGTAAATATATATATATATATATATGTCTTAAAATTTCAAACCCATATGTAGTTCCTCGGACTACACTCTAAAAAAAATCTGTAAAAAAATATTTTTTTTCTTTTTAGTATTTATAGTATTTTATAATACAGTCTATATGCACTGAAAAATTTTTTACAATTACAAAGAAATATTGTATTAAACATGAAATTTTGAATTAGAAATACTGAAAGAATATTATTACAATTGTACTCTAAATAATTTTTTTCTCCAACAATCTTTGAACTTCAAAAATCATTTTTACAGTGTTACTTTTATTAGTTTTTATTTCAGGTTTAGTTATTTTAGTACATAAAATTAAACTAAATGAAAATGAGAAATGTTGCCTTGGCAGCTTGCCTAAATAAAATAAAAGTACGTTTTTTTATGGTTTTAGTTTTATTTAACTATAATAACCTTGCCTCAGATGTACTAAAAGAATCATTAAGGTAACAGAATCATTAATTGCAATCAGAATCAAAACCAGAATCATTCAATTCCCTTCCTAATCACTGTTTTGTCCTTGAGCAAGACACTTGTGTTACTCCAGAGGACAGGATTGGAAAACCCACATTGTGTCGAAGCATGTGTGCTGCCACTAGGCTAGAGACTACTGTTAAGATATTTTTATACAAAACTAGATGAAAAATGCATGTAATGAAGCCGTGTGACAATGCAGCATGGCTTGTTTAGTTTAGAATGTTTATTATTTCATAATGTGTACTGTTTCACTTGCAATTTCTTGAGTTTTGGCAGTGTCTGGCATTTTGGCAGTGTGACTGCTCCTACGACACCCGTCTAATGTAAAACCAATTAAAACACAGCAGTTGCTGAGGTTGTCGTTTGAGACAGAGAGCAACAGAGACAGTGAGAGGGAGAGACGTTCACTTAAATGTTAATACTAGCGTGCAGTATGACAGGATGATGAGCTAATGATAAAGCTACCTTCTGAATAATAACTCTCTTTTATGTTACACTTTATATATGCACTGCATATACACAATACCTACTGGCAGTACTATTTTTATGAATAGGATGCATTAATTTGATCAAATGTGACAAGACTTTTTATATTTTTTTCCAAAAAAAACCCTCCAAAAACTATTTCAAATAAATGCTGTTCTTTTGAACTTTCTATTTATTAAAGAATCCTGAGAAAAAAAAAAAACACACACAAAAAAATGTTTCTTGAGCACTGAATCAGCATATTAGAATAACGTGACACTGAAGACTGGAGTAATGATGCTGGAAATTCAGTTTTAAAAGTTACATACATTTTTAAATTTTAAAGTGTATATGTAGAGCAAAAGTCTGGCATCTCAATATGAACTGAAATATTTCATATTTCTCATCAAATTCCAAATTATCTGAGCTAACCCACCAATACTCAAATTATAGAACAAAATTGATAAATGCATTCATTTGTAGGTAGCTGAAATAGATGAAATCTATTTGCATTTAATAAATCCTGAAACTCATTTTCTGCGTGATACTGATCAAAATGCATCTCTTTGTTTATCTCTGTGAGTGTTTACTGTCAGTCTGCACTTCATTTTCTAGGTTTAAGTGAAAATAGGAAGCCAATAAGTGTGGTGTTTCCATTAAGGGCAGGTCAAGGGGCAGCAAATTCCCATAATTACATGTTGCAGGATGATAAAATCATGGCAGGTGTGACAGAGGGACCAAGAACAGTGGAGCTAATGTTTTTTGGGCCTTAAAGTTTGAAGATATATGAGGTATTTTGGTGAGAGGAATGATTTTTTTTTCTGATTTATTTATTAATTTTTTTCCCTTTCTCTACTCTCTGTGACCTGATGAGCAGTAAACAAGAGGAATCGTGGTTCCCTTGGTAAGACACTCTAATGAACTCTTAAAGCTTGTAATCTTCACTCTTCCTCTTGCTTTCTCTCTCGTTCACTTGCCCTCTTCTCCTGTCTCCTTCCTCTGATGACATCAGATGATCATCTGCTTTGAGATTTTGAATTATGAAGTGAACATTCGTCCTCTTGGCATTTCCCTTTCTGATTGCCCAGAAGATGAGACATGGGCTATGTTCAGATTTATAGGCTGCGGGAAGCATTTTGAACAGGGTTAGATGGAGAACAATGATGAGAACAGAAGCAATAATAGGTCTTAGTTTTAGGAGAAATGGTGTAAGCCAGCACAAATACTGCAGCTCACTAAAAGACAAATCCACTGAGCACAACAGAATAGGAACACAAAAATATGCATTTTTAATAAAATATTTCTAGTTTTGGATTCTACATATGACAAAAGTAATTGTAGTTTTATGAGAGGAGTAACTGTAACGGGTTTTTTTGTAATTGAGTATAAATGTAATATAATACCTATGTTCAGATGAGTAAATGCATTGATTATATATGTTTTCATAAACTTCAAATTGCACATTGTTTGGAGGACATCATTGGGCAGGATGTGGAGTAGCATTTTTGTAAATAAAGGATTAATTTGTAATTTTATTTTTTTAACGTAATGTTTTAATCAAATTTATTAATTAGCAAAAAAATTGTTAGCTGCAGCCCTATAATTAATATAAATCAAGTAATTGTCACAAAATCGTGTATATTTAAAATACTTTAATTTCCTTAATGCCGATTTTGTTTCAATTATTCAGAATTAATTTTAATTTTAATTTTATTTTATTTTATGACATCCAAGAGTTAGTAGATTTTTTAATGAAATTAATGTACTAATATTATGAGTACAGTGTAGCGAACTATCATAAGAAAAGTAAATGATTTCATAATTTAGTATGTAATGTAGTGTTTTTTTTGTTTTTTTTAATACATGATATTCAGTGTATACCCAGTTTGCAGAATGCATGTATTTCATTCCAAAAATAACAACTACTGTTGTTTATCTTTTCTGTTTATCGGATCTCCTTATTTTTCTCCAATTATTTTGCATTCTGTACATTACATATTATGCATGCATAAAGTTCTTATCTGATCATTTCATCATCTGATCATCCTAAATCTAAACCCACACACACAGCATGATATGTAGTTTCACACTGATTAATATGTGCACACATTGGCCAATCACAGCTGAGAGTCCTGAGAAAAAAATAATTTCTGTGCTCTTCCTTTCTTGTCTGCTCTCACCCATGCTGTCTTCCTCTCTGTGTGTGTGTGTGTGTGTGTGTGTGTGTAATCTCTCTTGTACTGTGTGTTTAGATGGATTTGTTAGAGGCTTAAGATAATGGATTCTCCTCAGAGACAAATTTAATATCTCCACATGTCGTAATCTCACTCACTACTCATGTAGACAGACACTGGATTAAGATTATTACATCCGATCTCACCGAACGACCCCTTTCCTCATGTGTGGACTCTGTATGTCCCTGTAGCTGTGTTCTACATCGTTTTACGGCCATCTCGATATGCTCAAAGCAGCTAATCTCTGCTCCTGATGAAAACCAACCCGTGGAAGACAACGCCGTGTCAACACCATGTCAAACACCATTCTGACTTGAGTGCATGAGGCTGTATAAGCGGCTGACAACAACATTACCTCAGAAGCACGACACACTGTCTTTTCCCCTTAGTGCAAATCCTCCTTTTCATTTGCAGCGTTCTTCAGGCTACTGTACTTCTGAGCTCACTCTGAAAAATAACACGCAGCTATAATCAGCATTTCCCGAAGCACAATATGAGAATAGATAGACTTGCACAATTATTCTGTCAGCAGAGGTGAGGGATGTGAGCTAGAGTGGGATTCTTTATTTCTGTTGGATCATATTTAATGTATTTATGTTAATTGTTTGCCGTTCAGCATGATATTGCATTTCACACAGTCTGATTTAGACGTGTACAGTTGTTTGTTGGTTCTGGAACAATGTTCCTATCGATCGATCACAGCCATTTCAACCCCTGAAACCAGAGAGCACTGACTGGTTGAATTTAGTTTTTTTTTCATATATATGCGTATTAGCTTATATTAATAACTAGGCAGATAATGTTTGATGATATTGATGATGGCTTGACTTAGTTCAAAATAACCTTGAAAATCTTGAAGTTTGAAGGTATAGCTACTCAGAGAAGTCAGAGAATTAAAGGTTGCTAACATGATTAAACATGATTTAGCATCTTGCAGGCATGTTTATAGCGTGTTTTAACATGTTGCTAACATCTTTAGCACATTTCTAGCATGATTTAGCATGTTGTTGGCATGATTTAACAAAACATTTTAACATTTTAGCACATTGCTAGCATATTTCTAGCATGATTTAACACCCAAAAGATCCAAATGTTGTTGTTCATACTTCATAAATTGTATCCTCTTCATTTTCGTAAGGGTTAGTAAGTTGCTAGCATGATTTATCATGTTGCATAGTTTAACAATTTTTAGCTAATGTGCTAATGTGTTATTTATTTATTTCAATTGTTATGTATTCAAATAAATGTAACCAAAAACCACGTGGTCAGTGAAATACAATAAATAAATAAATGTATTTAATAATGTAAATCTTTCTCAAACTTCAAAATGAATATTACATTATAATGTTGTGATGCCTAAGTTAATTTTGTGCCATTTTAAAGCAGATTTAAGTGTTTTATTATTTATTTATTTAGACAAAAGAACAATTTTAATGTCACCCGTTTATCAAATATTAACATAACATGAAAAAACTGGTTGAAAGGATTGTTGTTCCAAGAACAATATAAGATGTGTAAATCACGCTATAGCTCTTATATTCTGCGAACATCAGTAGTTGAAATCTGGAAGCTATTTAACACCAGATGTATCCAAGGTTTGCTTAGTGTAATTGGCACTAGACATAAATTTAAAATGTGCCAGTCTATGCAAATCAGGTTTCATGCCGGGTAATAAGATCCAAACCTAAGGTGCCACCGTTTAACACATACTGGCTACATTTAGAGTGCACATACACAACTACTTTTGAAATAGCACTTCATATTTAGACTTTCAGAAATAGCACTTCTACGGTATATATCTTGTTCCTCTTCTTATTGACTTTTCCTGTCCAATTCCATTCGCTCACTCCGCTCTTCTGTATTTCATTTTCACTCACAGTTTTCTGCTAGGTTTTTTTGTGCTTTGTTTGTCATCTTTTTGAATGATGAGATACAGCCAGATGAATGCATAAATTACATACATTCCCACTGAGATTACAAAAGTTAGTGCATCTATCACTTCTGTGTTTGGAGAAAGTGAGAATGCATTACACCTTTCCAGTCACTGATCAAAGATCAGATCAAAGCTTGTGTGTGTGTGTGAGTGTGTGTGTTTGCATCTGTGTGCCAGTTTATCTATCATGGTAGGCTGGTTTTCATCTGAGGTGTATGTTCTCGCCATTCTCCCTGATTCTTAAAGGAATCATTCTCATAAAAGGAAAATTATATAATTATTTACTTGTTCCATCTTTTATTTCATGGCATTTAAAGATAACGCATAATACAACGAGTGGAGTTTTAAACAGTAAAAGCAAAAGTATATAAAAAAAAAGGATATTTAGAAGATATAAATGCTTCTAAATTTCACTTTTAATGTGTTAACTTGGTATTTCTTTGTGACTGTTTGTGAAATATACTAGCCATTTCTGAGTGAAAATGTTTTCTACACCATTTTGTATAAGTATCATAAGTGTAACTGTAATAGTTATACTAATAATGAATTCAATTCTGTGACTCATGTTTTATTCCAAGGCTTATGAAGCCATGCGAGTGACAAACAGGTCAAAAAGATCCAAATTTAGTTGTTCATGCTTCATAGATAATTTTATCATCCGTTTAGTTGTTAATGCAAGAATCAATGTGACCGAATCAACGAATCAGTGATTTGAACTCAAGAACTGATTTGTGCATGAATTCAGCCTGGTTTTGTGAACTGAACAAACTGATTCATTGAAAAGATCTGACTCAAAAGAATCAGACTTCACTGGTTCTACTGTATACAGTTGTGGTTCTTAATATTTTTTTCAGGAACCTTTGATGAATGGAAAGTTTAAACGGCCTTTTTTGTTAATCACTTTTTAATCAAATGAATGCAGCCTTGCCATCATTGGAATAATTTAAAATGCATAATATATTTGCATGTTGTTGTTCATAGATAATTTTTCCCTCATTTAGTTAATGCAAGAATCAATGTGACTGAATTTCAAAGAGTTTAAATCAAGAACTGATTCATTGAAACGATCTGACTCAAAAGAACGAGTCGTTTATGAATCAGACATCACTACCTCTCTAATAAATTTGCCAAGTAATGTAACGCATGAGTCATATAGAATGATTTTATACATCACAGAAGTCACATGTGCAACTCTTGTGATATTTTTTTGTTGCTTTTGCATCCTTTTTGCGATTGAAAGCTCCAGTTCCCATTTATTGTAATTGCACAGAATGACATGAGGACGAGTAAATGACATAATTTTCATTTTGGGGTGAACTATTTCTTTAAAGATGCAATCACATGCCATTTTCGCCACTCACCTATCTTTCCCCATCTCCCGCTCTTTCTTTCCCTCCTCTATCATCTGTCAACTATGGATAGTCATTTGACTTTCTTCTGCATGCATTATTTTTCAGAGAACAAAATGATTCAGAGAGGATAAAAAGAAAAAGAAAAAAAACTCAGCACCTCATCACAAAACCTTATCTCCCCCATGATGTTCAGTCTATTAACCTGATTGATTGTGCCAATAATCAGCAGTCTCTCTCTTTTTTACCATTCTTTTCCCTTTCTCCATCTCAGACGTTATTGCCCCGGCTGAATTGGTTGCCTCGGTGATAGTGATTGCACCTAAGAACACATCAGTGGTTGCCGGGGCGAGTGAGGCTACTCTTGAGTGCGTTGCTAATGCGAGGTGGGTTGCCCTCGACGGCAGTGACTCACTGCCAGGGTTCCATTAATAACAGGCTTTCTGTATAATTTCACAGATGTTTGTCATCATTACATTGTTTTTATTATCAATCACATTGTTGATGTCATTTAGTGTCAGTCATTTTGAATTGTGATTATATCTGTCATTTCACATTTTCTTGCTGTAAAATTCACTTATGCACTTGTTTCAACTTAATTAAATCAGATTCTTCTTTTCAGTTTTGTCAAATACACTATGTGGACAAAAGTATGTAGTTGTAGATACAGTAAAGCTGGCTGAGAATTTAATTTCAAAACCGTTGACTCCATAAAACTGCAGTTACCTGTCGATACTCCACTCGTACTGCGTCTTGTTAAAGACGCTACGGGAAAAAGCCTTTTTTCTCCTGAACTGAAGCCTTATTCAATCACGCAGTGAAACTGCACGGCCATTGGTTCGTGCAGTGTGTTAAAAAACGAACCAATGGCTCGGCAGCGGGCTCCCCTGCAGCCATCCAGCGAAGCTTACGCAACATCTAAAAGAGCAAACGGTATTGTTGCAAATGCTGCGCCATTACTGCGGTTCATACAGGTCTCCCCTGCACGCCGATGACGGCCACAGCGAGTGCGTTTCCTGCTTGGCAGATGCCGCGCTCACTGGTTCTGATTGTTCTCACTGCGAGAACATCAGTCTCGCCTCTCTGCACTCGCAGGTAGCTTTCTTTTCAGAGAGCGACTCCACCCCTCGCGCCCTCCCGTTTTCTTCCTCTCAGGGACCTGTGAGGAAAAAACAGCAGGGCAGAGGATCTCAGCGCATGGCTGAGAGCGAGCTCACGTCGGCTCAGACCCTGCGTGCCTCGCTCTCGCCACACAGAGAGGTTTCTCCCGTCCTCTTTTCCCAGCCTGACTAGCATCCCTCTGCCAGCGCGAGCGATCTGGTCTCATTTGGGGGGAGGGAAGAAGAGCTGATCAATGACTGCATGTCATTAGCAGCTTCGGACGCAGTCGGGATGGATGCTGAACTTCTCCGTGTCCTCTCGAAAGCAGAGCTGGGCTTGGAGTGGTCTCCACCGGAAGAGCCCTTTTGCAGCCGTCTGGACGAGTGATTCCTGCCGGGGCGCCGTCAAGCCCCTCGTCAGCGATCCTCGCCTTTCTTCCCAGAAGTTCACGACGAGCTCACGAGATCATGGCGCTCCCCCTACTCCGCTCGCCTCCGTACTTCCGCTTCATCCGCCCTCACTACAGTCGATGGCGCTGAAGAAAAGGGATACGAGAAGATGCCTCCTCTGGACGAGTCAGTGGCCGCGCATCTCTGCCCACCCACTGCTATCGGCTGGAAGGCAAAGGCCGGCCACCCATCTAAGCCATGCAGGACCACTTCAGCGCTCGCTGGATGCTCCTACGCTTCGGCGCTCCACTCTATGGTGGTCCTCCAGGTCTTCCAGGCCAAACTCCTCTCTTCCATGGACGAGTCTGAGCCTGATCCTGCAACTCTCAGGGAGCTGAGAAGTGCAACAGACCTGGCACTGCGAGCCACCAAGACTCCCGCCCAAGTGATAGGGAGGTCCATGGCCAGCCTAGTGGTGCTCGAGCGCCACCTGTGGCTCACGCTAGAGATCAAGGACGCAGACAAGGTCCCCTTCCTTGATGCCCCAATTTCCCCCAGCGGCCTCTTTGGACCGGTGGTCGAAGGGTTTGCTGAATGCTTCACGGAGGCACAGAAGTCATCCCAGGCCATGCGCCACTTCCTGCCCAAGCGCTCCAGCTCCGTAGCTGCTTCTAGTCGCCCTAAGCCTATGCCGATTCAGCAGCCAGCGAAGCCCGCACCTGCCGCTACCACTTTCCTAAGCGCCAGGGCCCCCGACCTAGGATAACATTGGACCCAGCACCTCCGGCGTCTTCCTGATCTGCAGAACAGGAAGAGGAGGGGGCCAAGTCCCGCCACGGCCAGCCCACCCCCCAAACAGCCTCTCTTGAGCCTCTTATCATCCCGTTCAACCTCCGGTGCAGAGGGAGATGTGTTTGTTGCGAATGTAGGTCCCATACAAGCGCCCAAGCAACCGCCCACTGTTATAGTGTGAAAAATAAAACACAAATATTCTCAAAAAGAGAGCAAATTTCCTTTTCCATGTCTCACGAGTACCCTGCCCCAGTGCAGCCGGTCATTCGAGTTTATCCAACCCCTCGCCACGCAGGCCGAGGCCTGGCAGGCCATCCCCGGAGTGTCAGAGTTGGTTATGGGGATAATTAAAACGAGGTTATTCACTCCAATTCGTTCGAAGATCCCCGCGCTTCAGGGGCGTGGTCTCCACCTCAGTGCAAAGTGATAACGCCCACGTTCTGCGCTCAGAGGTGATGAATCTACTGGGAAAAGGAGCTATAGAAAGAGTTCCTCCAGCTCAGAGCGAATCAGACTTCTACAGCCGTTACTTCCTCGTCCCCAAAAAGGATGGCGGCCTACGGGCCATCCTCGATCTCAGATGCCTGAATTGCGCCGTCATGAAGAGGTCGTTCAGGTTGATCACATTGAAACTCCTCTCGAAGATTCGCCCAGGGAGACTGGTTCTTTTCTCTAGACCTGAAAGAAGCATACTTTCATGTCCAGACAGCCCCCCCATCACAAACGATTCTTGAGATTCACCTTCGAGGGAGTGGCTTATCAGTACACAGTCCTTCCCTTTGGACTGTCTCTGGCCCCCCGCACTCTAAGACAGATGGGAATCCGCATTCTTAACTACCTCGATGACTGGCTCGTTCTGGGCCAGTCAGAGGTGGAGCTGTTATCGCACAGAACCCTCCTCCTCAGCCACCTAGAGCGCCTGGGACTCAGGGTCAACTTCGCCAAGACCACGCTGTCCCGCAGCCAACGGATATCGTTCCTGGGAACAGTTCTCGACTCGGCTCAAATGAGAGCCATAGTCATGCCAGAACATGCTCTGGCCATGCGAGAACTCGCGGCCTCCTTCGAGATCGGTGCCGCTCGCCCTCTCAAAACGTTTCAGAAGATGCTGGGTCTCATGGCCGCAGCATCGCCAGCACTACAGTTGCGCCTGCTTCGCATTCGACCCCTTCAGCGCTGGCTGAAACCATAGGTTCCATCCCATGCATGGTGTCATGGACGCCTGCGTATCAGTGTGAGCCAGGCCTGTGTAACAGCCCTAGTCCCCTGGAAGGACCCTCACTGGATGGAAGAGGGCGTGGCCATGGGAATGGTTTGCAGGAGAAAGGTTGTCACGACAGATGCCTCCAACACAGGTTGGGAGGCGCTGTGCGAAGGCAAACCGACTTTCGGCCATTGGTCGAAAGCGGAGAAAAGGCTCCACATCAACTGCTTGGAAATGCTAACAGTATGTCGAGCCTGCCAGTTCTTCTTGCCAGACCTAAGGGGACATCATGTTCTAATCACTCGGACAGCATGTCTATAGTGTCCTACATAAATCACCAAGGAGGCCTCTCCTCGAAGCGCCTCTGCCTACTGGCAGAACGCCTTTTGGAATGGGCTCAACCCAGCTAAGAGTAGCGCATACACCGGGCAAATTGAATCAGGGAGCGGACAAGTTATCTCGGAGCAATGTCCCCTCAGAGGAGTGGATGCTCCATCTGCAGACGTTTCAGAGGATCTGGGAGATCTTTGGCAAGGCAGAGGTAGACCTCTTCGCCTCAGAAGACAACTCTCACTGCCCAATTTATTATTCGAAGGTCAAGAATGCGTTGGCCCACAAATGGCCCAACCTCCTCCTTTATGTGTTCCCCCCGATCGCACTGATCCCACAGGTTATCAGTCGAATCAAGGAATGGGGACACAAGGTTCTCTTGGTGTCCCCCCTGTGAAGGAACCAACCTTGGTTGTCAGAGATAACTCAGCTGCTCATAGCAGCCCCGTGGCCCATTCCTCTGAGACGCTGGCGCTCTCCATTAGCCCTGCCTGCCTGGAATTCGGGCCCAACAACTCCAAGGTCATCCTGAAACCAAGGCAGGGTTATGTGCCCAAAGTGCTTTCCACTCCATTCAGAGCTCAGGTCATCATGCTCTCCGTACTTTCTCCCTCAGATGAGGACCGGGAGTTATCCTTGCTCTGCCCTGTCGGAGCTTTGAGGATTTACTTTGAGCATTCTGCCCCCTTTAGGAGGTCGGAACAACTCTTTGTTAGCTTCGGTAACCGCGCCAGAGGGCATCCGGTTACGAAGCAGAGGCTCTCCATGTGGATAGTGGATGCCGTTACGCTAGCGTACTCTTCCTTGGGCCTACAATGCCCCATCGGAGTACGAGCCCATTCCACAAGAGGCATCGCCTCATCGTGGGTGTAGTCTAGCGGTGTGTCTATTACAAAGATCTGTGCGGCGGCCAGCTGGGCCTCGGCGTCCACATTTGCTAGGTTTTCTAACCTGGACATACCGGCCTTACAGGCCAGAGTCCTCTCTGCTTAATGGCACATTTTACGCATGGGAACCATTCTGACGGAGAATCCTTGACCGCACGGCGCTCAAACACTCTGATTGGTTGCTTTCAGGTTTCGGACCGAGGATTGCCGGAAATCCAAGAGTCTTCTGGAACGATTACCCAGGCCGGGTAAACTCTTTGAGTTTAGCCCGTTTTAGCCTTGGAGTATATTTTTATGCTTCCCTTTGGTCATTGAATGCTTGAGGAGGTATAAATTGGAGTCGTTCCTCTACCAGCACGGCGTGATTGTACTGGGTTCCCGAAGTGTCTTTAACCAGACGCAGTACGAGTGGAGTACCGACAGGTAACATACTCGGTTAATGTCGTAACCTCGGTTCTCTGAGATACGTAACGAGTACTGCGTACTTTGCTGTGATGGGTAGCTGCACGACTCAGTCGTCTCTTCAGTCGAAGAAACCTGAGATCCTACAGCTCCACTGCCGAGCCATTGGTTCGTTTTTAACACACTGCACGAATCAATGGCCATGCAGTTTCACTGCGTGATTAAATAAGGCTTCAGTTCAGGAGAACTGGCTTTTTCCCGTAGCGTCTTTAACAAGACGCAGTACTCGTTCCGTATCTCAGGGAACCGAATTTACGACAGTAACCAAGTAAGTTTTCTTTCATGAGTTGACATATTTCCTGTTGAAATTTAGGTGTAAACTTAATTTTAATATTAAAGGACTCTTCTTTTTTAAATTAGCCTATATACTTCAGCCTATATCACAGCCATGATCTTAATTTGCCACTTACTAGATGGTTCTTATTCTAGAGAGAATTTGATTGGGCAAAAATTGTGTAGTGCTGGACAGAGCGTGTGAGCGGAGCTGAGTGGTGAGAATTTCCGCTCCCCGCTCACGTGGGTGTTCGCTCCCCGGGCTCCACCGCTCAAAGTCGCGCCAGACCGCTCCGCTCAATTCCCGCTCCCCGCTCACCTACAATTTCATCCCGCTCCGGTGAAATCGCTCCACGCTCGCTCAAATGTAAAATTTGTCTGCATGCCTAACACCTGCCGTTTTCAACCGAAGACTTACACCTGGGACACACTGCCTGCGTGGCGGACGTGGAGTGGGTTTGTTGCGTGAATGCTGCGGAAAAAATCAGCTTCACTTCTATTCTGTCGCGGGGCCGCGGTTGCGGTGTGGTTGGACCGCACCTGATATGCGCATATTCCGCAGACAATGTGGCTGCTCTAATCTGTTAACATAGGCACAGAAAGCATGTTTCCGCATGATGTGTCTTTTTAGATTAAAATACGAATCCTTACTTACTGAAATCGTATCACCACAATCCCGTTCAGCATCGTTATCATCTAGTTTTTGACAGAAATTGTGCACCTGTATGACCTGTCGGTTTGCTTTTGGAAATATTTCACGAACTCCATCTCTCCTTCACAACGAACGATTTTTGAAGTGTAGGCTGACATTTTTGTTAATTGTTGAAGGCACAGGTGAATTCTGGGTGGATTTGTGCATGCCCTAGTCTTGTGGTGTGAGCGGTATCGAAGTGGAACCAGAGCGATCGCTCCAGTCTTTGGATAAAAACCCGCTCTGCGCTCCGACAATATTTTGCATGCTCCGCTCCACTCACATGCTCTGGTGCTGGATGAGTCATCAATATTTTTTTATTTGTTTTCCTGCAAGAGACTGTCAGTTTTAAATATGTATATCTGATAATAGTAAATTTTGTTAATATTTATAGAGTACAGCATATAAACTAACATTTCAAAATGTTTTTTATTTATTTGATACAAAAAAAAAATAACAGGAGCATTGTGAAATATTATTACACTGTAAAATATATATATATATTAAAAAAAACTTAAAATAATTTAAATTTTAATATATTTAATGTAATTTATATCTAAGCAAAATCTTCCATTATTGCAGTCTCCAGTGTCACATGAATCTTAAAAAAATTCTTAATTTGCTGATTTGGTGCTCAAGAAACATTTCTGATTAATATCAATGTTAAAAACAGTTGTGCTGCTTAATATTTCTATAGAAACTGTGATACATATATTTTTTCCTGGACTATTTGGTGAATAAAAAAGAACAGCATTTATTTGAAATAAAAATAAAAAATAAAATAAAAAATGTAATGTTTTTACTGCCATTTTTTGCCATTTTATGGCAGCCTTGCCATCACAGGAATAAAGTAAATTTTATAATTTATTAGATCAGAAAGCAGTTATTTTCAGTTGTTTTTATATTTCAAAATATTGCTGTTTTTTATTCAAATAAATGTGGCCAGGCCAAGTAAAAGACTCAATAAATAAATAAATAAATAATTAAACAATTGATCGATTAATCAATGAATCAGTCAGTCAATCAATCTTACGGACCCCAAATCTTTTTGGTAATGTATATGACATCAAAGCCAACAAACATTGGCTAAAACCCACAAACGTTGGCTTTAAACATTGCAATTTGTCTCGGCTTGAATTTGGGGCCTAGTCAACCTGTTAATTCAGGGTGTCCACATACTTTTGACCATGTAGTGTATGTATTTGTCTTGCATATTTAACACAACACATAGTTGCTGTGCTCTTCATAATTCTTGGCTTGAGTATTAATTTCAGTATGGCAGTTAACGTGCTGTGTTTTGTGTGTGTCTGCGGAGCAGATCTCTTGACAGGCTGCAGGTGTTCTGGAAGCGTAATGGGGTGAGACTAACAGCAGGAATGGACTCGTTCGGACGCAGGCTGGTCATCAGTAACCCCACCTCAGCGGACGTGGGTCTGTACGTGTGTGAGGCTGCGCTCAGAAACAGCAGTCAAAAGAGCACAGAGGCCAAAGCGTACCTCTCCGTGCTGGGTAAGATGATTGGTGTTACTATACATGCAGGTTCGGACAGATTTTTAAGTATTGTTTTACTGAAATGCCCTAAAGAGAAAGAGTTTGACAGATTTGAATTCAGGCATATCGTTGAATTTAAATACTGCAGTCAGCTCATTTTTGTCTTGTGTAATACCAGATCTTTTTTAAAGCAAGTCAGTCCACTTCCATGCCATTTTTTCAATGCCTCTGGGCAGTTATGTCTAGTCAAGTACAGCTACAAGCTTATGTATGAATTACTGTACATATGCCAATTCAGCAATAAGATTTAAAAAGTTCATCAAATTTTAGAAACCAAAAGTGAAAACTATATTGTTCAATGATAACTATATTAGCATCCACATCAATGCACAGTCAAAACTATCTCCATATATAGCCTAAACTAACACACTTGCCTGAAAGCATGCACAGCAATAATATGTAATGTGTTTCAGCTGTTCACATTTTTTTCAAATTTAGAACAAATTTCAGAATTAAAAGTTGAAGTGAATGAATCATGATTTTCTTTTGTGAAAATGTTCATACACAGTACTGTGTTGTTATCATTATAGTTGTTTATTAACTTCGTTATTCTCTTAGAGTTTTTTATAAAACTGTATGTTTACAGCTATCATTGGTTGTCATTCTGAAAATGAATCATAGATTTTGAACAAATTTTAGTATGAAAGTTATTGAATGAATCATGATTTGTTTGTAAAAATTTTCACATGCAGCTTTCACACACAAACCTGTATGTACGCCTGGTTAGTGAATGAGACCCAATGTTTTTATTGCTCATCAACTAGAAAAGATCACTCTGAAAGTTCCAGTCATAGACCTATTGTTCCTCTGTATCATTATTGCTATACTTTGGCATTATCTAGAGTTAGAGTAATTATTAGTTACTTTTTGGTTACTTTAACTTTATATTATTTATATATTTAAGTTTATAGTTAGGCTTTCAAGGCTGTTGTAAAGATCAGACGACGTCTTTACCAATGATTGGCGCTTATCATTGCATTTTTTTTCTATTCATTTTTCAATTAGTTAGCTATGCACACACTCACCCTACACAATAATTAAACTTAACTTTTAAATATCAGTCAAGCTAAAATTAAAGAGATATGTACAAATGTTTAAACAGAGAAATTTGATACTTTTATCCACTAAATTAGCTCATTTCAAATTTGATGCCTGCTACAGGTCTCAAAAAAGTTGGCACGGGGGCAATAAAGGGCTGAAAAAGCAAGAAATTTTGAAAAGATTCAGGAGAACATCTAGAAACTTATTAAGTTAACTGACATCAGGTCTGTAACATGATTATCTATAAAAGGGATGTCTAGAGAGGCAGAGTCTCTCAGAAGTAAAGATGGGCAGAGGCTCTCCAATCTGTGAATGAGTGCGTAAAAAGATTGTGGAATACTTTAAAAACAACGTTTCTCAATGTCAAATTGCAAAGGCTTTGCAAATCTCATCATCTACAGTGCATAACATCATCAAAACATTCAGAGAAATTGGAGAAATCTCTGTGCATATGGGACAAGGCTGAAGACCTTTGTTGGATGTCCGTGGTCTTCGGGCCCTCAGACAACACTGCATCACTCCTCGGGATGATTCTGTCATTGGCAAGTAAATGGGCCCAGGAATACTTCCAGAAACCACTGTAGTTAAACGCAATGCGCCGTGCCATCTGCAGATGCCAACTAAAGCTCTATCATGCAAAAGGAAGCCATATGTGAACATGGTCCAGAAGCGCCGTCGTGTCCTGTGGGCCAAGGCTCATTTAAAATGGACTGTTTCAAAGTGAAAAAGTGTTCTATGGTCAGACGAGTCCAAATTTAATATTGCTGTTGGAAATCACGAACGTCGTGTCCTCCAGGCTAAAGAGGAGGGAGACCTTCCAGCGTGTCATCAGCGTTCAGTTCAAAAGCCAGCATCTCTGATGGTATGGGGGTGCATAAGTGCACACGGTATGGGCAGCTTGCATGTTTTGGAAGGCACCATGAATGCTGAAAGGTATATAAAGGTTTTAGAGCAACATATGCTCCCCTCCAGATGATGTGTATTTCAGCAGGACAATGCAAAACCACATACTGCAGCTATTACAACAGCATGGCTTCGTAGTAGAAGATTCCGGGTGCTGAATTGGTCTGCCTGCAGTCCAGATCTTTCACCTATAGAGAACATTTGACGCATCATTAAACAAAAAATACGTCAGAGACGACCAAAAACTCTTCAGCAACTGGAAACCAATATCAGGCAAGAATGGGACCAAATTTCAACACCAAAACTCCAGAAACTCATAACCTCGATGCCCAGACGTCTTCAAACTGTTTTGAAAAGAAGAGGAGATGCTACACCATGGTAAACATGCCCCTGTCTCAACTATTTTGAGACCTGTAGCAGGCATCAAATTTGAAATGAGCTCATTTTGTGAATAAAATTGTACAATTTCTCAGTTTAAACATTTGTTATGTTTTCTATGTTCTATTGTGAATAAAATATTGGCTCATGTGATTTGAAAATCTTTTAGCTTTCATTTTATTCAAATTTTAAAAATGTCCCAATATTTCAGGTGGATGCTGCACACTGGTGGTGGTTGAGGAGAACATAAGACTACATAAGACTCGATTCTAGAGTCACGGCAGAAGTTTAAATGCAGCCTTTAGTGACACATCAGCCCTGTCTTTTTGCCTATTTAGTTAAATTTTTTCTTTGTATCTCTCAGTAAGTGGGCAGACAAATTTAGAAATTGAATTCTAATAGTACACATTTATTCACACAGTAGCAAGTTGGCTTTCAGGGTTTTTTTCGTTTTGTTTTTTTTGGCAAATCATTGGCGTTTTATCTGAGCATCATGACTCTTTGTTTCCAATGTTTCCAGAAGGTCAGTGGGCTTAAACATCTTCAGCCTCCTTAACATCCCTGCTCTTTGATCCAAAAACAAATATTAATCTCTGCCCTGAGATCTTTTTCACCAAAAGATGTGCTATGAATATTTATACCTCAACTCGCACTCTTATTAGAAACAGCTACGAATATTCTTTCAATGAGCTTATCTGACAGGTGTGCACCTTACATGATTGGGCGAAAGGGGGACATGCATATGCATGAGGCAGCCAATGGAGTGATGAATAAATTGGGGCTGTTGGAGGCTCAGAGAGACTTTTATAGAAAGATAAAGTGAACATGTCAGAGCAGCCAGCAGTGGAAAAGAGGTTGAGATGGAGGAGGTATTTATTGTTTCTGCCATTGAATCCGATTCAGGCGCCAATCTGAATATGTATATCCTGATCTGCATAAACGTACAATGAGACTGAATAAGTGTTGATTTGTTAGGGAAGAACCAAAAGGTGGAGAGCAAAGAGAGAAGAAAGGATGAGGACGAATTAGAAAAACTGTAGCATTGTTATGGCGTTCGTGTTTTGTTGCTGTTGCTCCTTTTCTCTCTCGATATTCTTTGGTAAGTGAAAAGCTGTTATCAGCATCATGCTTAACGGGTCCTTTGTCTTTTTTCATTTGAAGTGAGTTAGACAAGGCGAGAGTGAAAAAAAAACAAATGCCAGGTGTGTGAAAAAGTAACAGGATTCTTGCTCTTGCTGTCATGAAATCTGAAAATAAAGGTGAAAATAAAAGTGCAGTGGATGAAAGGGTTTTTATGTATACATTTATATAAAACCTTTTTACTATTATAATGAGCTAAGTGGGGCACCAAAGACCAAAGTCTGGGCTCACTTTTTGCTTTTTACATGTGAAAGCACTCATCCATTCTTTTACTCTTTCATCATGACTTCAAAATACACTTCTTGAATATCTGCCTGTTAAGTCAGCAAACTCTGGAACACTCTCATATTGGTATTAAATGGTAAAAATATAAACGCAGGCCCACTGGTACAAGGGACACCACACAAGTGTCTTCCACAAATACAACCAGAACGAACAAATTATGTTCTTCAGAAAATGTTAAAATCTTGTTTGTACTGACAAGTATGTTTATGTGTTTGTATGAACACAGAGCCTCCATACTTCACGTCAAAACCAAAAAGGTCTGTGATAACAGAAGTTGAGAAAACCGTGGAGCTTCACTGTCAGGCCAAAGGTAAGCCCCACCCACTGCCCCGCCCCTCCTGGAGACAGGCGGCTTTGTTGCACCTATCAAATTACTGCAGCACCTCTTAGTTTGACCACTTTAGAGTCATATAATACATGTCCTACATTGTCTGCAGTTGTATAACCATTCCCCCGCAGGAAACTATAATCTTTATATTGTCAGGAGTATAAAAACTGCCAGCACTTGCACAAAAAAAGTCACTTAACTTCTAGCGCAATACCTGTCAATCCTGAACCTCTAAATGCATCTTTTAAAAGCATAATGTTCCCATTTCTGCACAATGTTATAGCATGTTCATTTTACTGTGGCCGGTGTGCTTTCAGATGACTATTTGCTATAAGAACATCATTCTTTTTATGTGCTGAGTCAACCGGAAGACTTTTATCGTAGCCGTTTGTCGCCTCACAAATTTGACCTTTTCGACAAGCGCGCCGCATCGACCCCCCACTCATTTCCTCCACGCGTCCTTATTTGAATTAATCTTTATTTAATCGACTAAATGAGTGATCTAGAATAAGCGGTCAAGTACATTAGAAAAGCAGAGCGAGGCTTTAATGGAATTAGCCGCTAATTGGCATCAGTGTTCATATTACGTTAGGATCTAGTTAAAAGACATTAGGTATATCATTGGTGCACAGGGCAACAGAGGAATAGAATCCAACTAGAAAATCCTTTTAACAAGCTGCGTAAATCTGACCTACATTTCAGCAACAAAGTGCCAAGTGTCTAAAAGTTAAACTTTTCATGACTTCTAACAAGGAAAATTCGTAAAGAGAGGCCTCAAACGGTTCTTTCTTCTCCCCTTCTTTCTATTGTAATATTTTTCCCCTTTATTTAACAGAAATCTGGACAGTTTCACTTTCATGAAACTTTTGAAAACTACTGAGACTTTTCCTTTTTTGTGGCAGAGATTGTACCTCTGCAATTTACACTTGCTGTGAATCTCGTCTCGTTCTTTTTGCACTTTTGTAAGGGTGTGAAGCTGAGTTTGTGCGCACTTTGTCATAAACTGTCAGAAATTTAATTACAGCGAGCTTGTTTTTGACAGTCTTATTTTAACATCCTTGTCTTGCATCCCCGTGGGTGTGACACGACTATCAACGATGGGAGGCGGGTGGAGCGGATTCACGCTATTTGACCTTTTAAAGTGTTGAGCTGCAGGATTTATCCATGATATATACTTTAATTCGCATATCGTGATGAGCATATCATGAGTTCCTTCAGATGAACTTAATTTACAATTATTGCTAATACATATAATTGTCGTTTTATTAGTTTTCGTGCTCGCTTCTTGATTTCTGGCTCACTCTCTTTTGATCTCCCTCTCTTATCCTCTCCAAATCTTCTGCTTTTTTGTCTGTGAAGCATGTCAAAATTTTATTGGAAGTTTAATCAATCAAAGCCAATTTATTAGATTAAATTTTCATTAATTAAACCAAAGTGTGCCCTGTTGAAGGTCTATTGATGAAAACGTTAACTTGTGATAAATCAAGCAGTGTGTGTGTGTGTGTGTGTGTGTGTGTGTGTCTGCTATGATAATAATTCTCTCTTCTATCAAATGTCATGAGGCATTTGTGTAAATCTAGCCCTTACAAATTTGGGGTGCATACACTGGTTAAAGTTTGGAGTAATTAAGATTTTAATGTTTTTGAAAGAAGTCGTTCATGTTCACCAAGGCTGCATTAATGAGACCAAATTACATTAAAAAGTACATTGATATAGTGAAAAATTATTACAGCTATATCAGATACTAACTATTTCTATTTTAATATATTTTTAAATGTAATGTATTCATATGATAACAAAATGTAGCTATTACTGCAGTCTTTTTGTTCACATAATACTTCAGACATTGTAAAATGCTGATTTGGTGCTTAATTATTCTAAATTATTAGTGGTTCACAATTATTAATAATGGTTGTGTTGAAATCAGAATTTGCTGCTTAATATTTTTGTGGAAAGCATGATACATTTTTATTTTATTTATACATTTTATTAATAGAGAGTTTGAGGGTAATTTTTTATAGTAAATAAAAAGAAAACAAGTAGATAGAATAGAAAAAGAATAGAGAACACTAGAGTTAGAGGGTCAGAGGGTGATGACTGAAAAATTCAGCTTTGCATCGCAGAAATAAATTCTATTTTAAAGGATATTACAATAAAAAAATTATTTAAAAAATTATTTCAATTTGGAATAATATTTTTCAATTTTAATGTTTTTTTCTGTATATGTTTTATAATGTATATTACTTATATATACTTATATCATACTTATATGTATGTGTGTATGTGTATGTGTGTGTGTGTATATATATATATATATATAAATACAGTCATTGCCAAAAATATCAGCACCCTTGGTAAATATGATCAAAGAAGGCTGTGAAAATGAATCTGCATTGATAATCCTTTTTATCTTTTATTTAAAAAATTCATAAAAATCTAACCTTTCATTGGATAATAAGAATTTAAAATGGGGGGAAATATCATTATGAAATAAATGTTTTTCTCAAATACACATTGGATACAATTATTGGCACCCCTAGAAATTATATAAGAGTAAAATATATCTGAAGTATATTCCCATTCATATTCACAATTATGAACATGAAATTATCCAGCCATGGCTTCCTGTTTCACAGAAATATAAATAGGAGGGAAAACAAAGCCCAGATTCCCTTAATCATCCATTACAATGAGAAAAACCAAAGAATATATTTCTGATGTGCACCAAAAGATAATTGAGCTTCACAAATTAATGAAGTGGCTTTAAGAAAAGAGCTGGAGCAGTGAAAATTCCCATTTCCACCATCAGGGCAATAATGAAGAATTTCCAATCAACATAAAATGTTACGAAACTGCCTGGAAGAGAACGTGTGTTTATATCGTCCTAATGCACAGTGAGGAGGAGAGTTTGAGTGGCTAAAGACTCTCCAAGGACCACAGCTGGAGAACTGCAGAAAATAGTTGAGTCTCGAGGTCACAAAACCTTGAAAAAAAAAAATTGTCAAACAGCACCTACTCACCACGTGTTGTTTGGGAGGGTTTCAAGAAAAATTCTCCTAGCTCATCCAAAAACAGCATACTGTTTTTCACTCCAGCATATTCAGTTATCAGACACGACTGGAACTTCAAATGGGACTGGCTTCTATGGTCAGATGAAACTAAAAAATGAGCTTTTTAGCAGCAAACACTCAAGATGGGTTTGGTGAACACAGGGATAAAAAGTACCCCATGTGTACAATGAAATATACTGCTGTATTTTTGATGCTGTGGGCCTATTTTTCTTCTGGAGGTCCTGGACATCTTGTTTAGACACATGGCATCATGGATTCTATCAAATACCAACAGATAAAAAATCAATAAGTGACTGACTCTGTTAGAAATCTTATAATGGGCCATGTTTGGATCTTCCAACCGTACAATAATCCAAACACAAACCTCAAAAACAACACAGAAATGGGTCACTGGGCACAAAACCAAGCTTCTGCTGGCCATTCCAGTCTTCTGACCTGAACCCTATAGAAAATGAATGGAGTGAACTGAAGAGAAGAAGCACCAGTATGGAGCTGGGAATCTAAAGGGTCTGGAGTGATTCTGGATGAAGGAATGGTCTCTGATCTCTTGTCAGATGTTCTGTAACCTCATCAGGCATTATAGGAGAAAATTTAGAGCTGTTAAACTGGCAATTGGAGGTTTCATAAAGTATTGAATAAAAGGGTGCCGTTAATTGTGGCCAATGTGTATTAGAGAAAAACATTTATTTCGTAATAATATTTCCCCCCATTTTAAATTCTTATTATCCATTATTTCTAAAGGTGCTGTTGACTTGGAATTTTCGCCAGATGTCGGTAACAACCCAAGTAATCCATGCATACAAATAAAAAACAAAACAAATAAATTCCAAAATTAAGGTATGTGTAATAAAATGGAATGGCACAGGGAAAAAGTATTGAACTACCTAAATGTATTTAATACTTTGTACAAAAGCCTTTGTTGGTAATGACAGCTTTAAGATGCCTCCTGTATGGAGAAACTAGTCACATACATTGCTCAGGTGTGATTTTGGCCCATTCTTCCACACAGTCTTCAAATCGTGAAGGCTCTGTGAGCCTCTTCTATGAACTGATCTTTAGTTCTTATTTTCTATTGGATTCAAGTCAGGTAATTGGCTGGGCCATTCTATAGCTTTATTTTATTTCTCTGAAACCAATTGAGAGTTCCTTGGCTGTATTTGGGATCATTGTCTTGCTGAAATGTCCACCCTTGTTTCATCTTTTTAATCCTGGTAGGTGTTGGGACTGATCCAGCTAATAACCAGCTAAATAATTTCCACTGACTAGGGGCAGGATTGCTTTCTAATTACTGATAGATTTCAGCTGGTGTCTTGGCTTTCCATGCCTTTTCGAACCTCCCTTTCTTCATGTGTTCAATACTTATTCCCTGTATCATTCCATTTCATTACACATAACTCAATTTCTGAATTTATATCTTTTGTTTTCTTTGTATGTATGGTTTACTTGGGTTGTTTCCGACATCTGGTGAAAATTTCAAGTCAACAGCACCTTTAGAAATATATTTACTAGGACAAATGGTGACGTGTTCAATATTCATTTTACCCGCTATATATATATAAGAGACCGGTCTCTCGAGGAGAGGCGCGCTTGGCATTTAAACAGCAGCGGTGATGAGGCTTCATTCAGTTCAGGTGTGCCTCATCACACGCCACCAGCCCTTGCTGTTTCCATGCCCCTCCTCTCTCGCACACCCACTCCCGTCGGGAGCCTAGTGAAGGGCGGCGAATAAGGGACGGGTGATGACAATAAAGGGAGGGCAACCAACTCGTCACAATATATATATATATATATATATATATATAGTATATATAAGTGTGTGTGTGTATATATATATATAAGTTTGATATATATATATATATATATATATATATATATATATACACATGCATACATACAGGTGTATCTCAAAAATTTCAATATTGTAAAAAGTTTTTTACTTGTTTCAAAAAGTGAAACTTTCATATATTCTAGATTCATTACATGTAAAGTAAAACATTTCAAAAGTTTGTTTTGTTTTAATTTTGATGATTAGAGCTTACAGCTCATGAAAGTCAAAATTCCATATCTCAAAATATTTGAATATTTACATTTGAGTTTCATCAAATGACCATCCCTACAGTATAAATTCTGGGTATCTCTTGTTCTTTGAAACCATAATAATGGGGAAGACTGCTGATTTGGCAATGGTCCAGAAGACAATCATAGACACCCTCCACAAAGAGCGTAAGTCACAGAAGGTCATTACTGAAAGGGTTTGGCTGATCACAGAGTGCTGTATCAAAGCATATTAAATGCAAAATTGACTGGAAGGAAGAAATTGGGTAGGAAAAGGTGTACAAGCAACAGTGATGACCGCAAGCTTGAGAATACTGTCAAGCAAAGCAGTTTTAAACACTTGGGAGAGCTTCACAAGGAGTGGACTGAAGCTGGAGTCAGTGCATCAAGAGTCACCACACTCAGACGTCTTCAGGAAAAGGGCTACCAACCCACTTCTGAAACAGAAACAACGTCAGAAGCATCTTAACCGGGCTGTGGAGAAAAAGAGCTGGACTGTTGCTCAGTGGTCCAAAGTCCTCTTTTCAGATAAAAGTAAATTTTGCATTTCATTTGCAAATCAAGGTCTGGAGTCTGAAGGAAGACTGGAGAGGCACAGAATCCAAGCTGCTTGAAGTCCAGTGTGAAGTTTCCAAAGTCAGTGATGATTTCGTCGAGTCATCGAGTGATGACGTCTGCTGGTGTTGGTCCATTGTGTTTTATCAAGTCCAGAGTCAATGCAGCCGTCTACCAGGAGATTTTGGAGCACTTTATGCTTCCATCTGCTGACAAGCTTTATGGAGATGCTGATTTCCTTTTCCAGCAGGACTTTAGCACCTGCACACAATGCCAAAACTACTTCCAAGTGGTTTGCTGACCATGATATTACTGTGCTTGATTGGCCAGCCAACATGCCTGACCTGAACCCCATATGGAATCTATGGAATATTTTCAAGAGGAAGATGAGAAACAATCGATCCAACAATATAGACAAGCTGAAGCTCAATAGTGCCTCAGCAGTGCCACAGGCTGATCGCTTCCATGCCACGCCTCACTAATGCTGTCATTTGTGCTAAAGGAACCCCGACCATGTGTTTAGTGCAAAAATGAACATACTTTAAAGAACTTGAACTTTTCTGTTTTGCAAATGGTTTTTTTTTTTTTTTTTTTTTGATTGATCTTAGGAAATATTCTAATATTTTGAGATACTTTATATATATTTTTTATGAGCTGTAAGCTCTAATCATCAAAATTAAAACAAAAACTAATTTTTTTTTTAAATGTTTTACTTTACATGTAATGAATCTAGAATATATGAAAATTTCACTTTTTGAAATGTTACAAAAAAAAACCTTATATATATATACACACGCACACTTATATATACTATATATATATATATATATATATATATATATATATATATATAATAGTGATATTTATTTAAACACATTGTCATGCTTCATTTATTATTCAGGGGTTCCCACACCAAAGCTGGAATGGTTCAAAGATGCCATCCCCCTCTCCACACTGAACAACCCTCGATATAAGCTCACCTCCTCAATGGTTCTGCAAGTACGGAGAATTCAGCTGGAGGATGCTGGAATTTTCCAGTGCTTCGCTGAAAACACAGCCGGAGAAATCCAGGCATATACCAACTTGGTCGTCACAAGTAAGATGAACAGCTGTAGGAACATTTCACCAAAATATGCAATACTGCCATCATTTACGCACCCACATGTTGTTCCAAATCTGTATGACTGAGAGGCCTTGAGTAGCACAAAGACATTATGAATTTATTTTGGTGCTTTTTGGTGCTAGCTACCATATGTTTTCATTATATGGACACAGAACTCTTCCTAAAAAAACTTTTTTTTTCATTCCACTGGAAAACTATTGCTTCAAGCTAATGGGAGGATGATGCATAAATACAGCCATGAATGTTATAAAAGTCAGTGATCTTGCTCTCTTTCCCTCTCGGTTGTGAATTGATCAGGGAGTTCAGAGACCCCTCATTGATCTGTGTAATTAATCAGTGTCTACTGAGAGATCAACCTTTAACACACACACACACACACACACACACACAGCACTTAATCAACACCTCCAGCTCTTTCTCGCTTAGTCATCCTCATCTTTTTTTTCATTTCACTTCACACCATTTTTTATTTAAGTTTGAGAGTTTTAAAGTTAGGCAAATTCATCATGTTTATGAAATTAATTAGCAAGTGAATAACTTGAATAACTGAATGTTATAATACTGATGTGATATTTAAAGCAGCAGTTTGTTTACTCTAAATACTGCATGTACAGTACATGTATGTATATACAGTATGTATATATATATGCAGTGACCCCAAATAATTGAACGCTCAAGTCTTACATAAAATGTATTAATTTCATTGCATTCGATATCAAAATATCAAACCAAATAGCATTAGCAAACAAGTAATGCTAGAGCTATATTACCATTCAAAAGTTCTGAAACACTTGGCATTAACAAGAGACCTGTTTCCAGATATTGTCCACATACACATTGAAAAGACAAGCATAAATGCACTTCTGATCAGAATGTTATCTGATCAGCGTGTCCTGGTCCAGAGGTAGTCGAGGACGCATTGTGATTGGATCTCAGTGTAATGTAAACGCCTTGGGATTATTATTAATATCATATAATCTTACTAACCTCAGACTTCTAGTGCACCTATTTTTTTGGTTTCTTAGAATTCATTTACTCCTGAAGTAAACACAAATGGAAGTCATTACATTTCAAAATGATTTTTAAGAGTTTCCCTGAGATTTTAATCATTGCCACAAAAATAATGTGCTAATAAATTGTATTCCGCCATTATAAGCTACTATGTGTTAGAGTAGGTTACATGAAATAAATGATTTATAAATTTAATAATATTTATGCATACAACTTTTTGGGGGTCATATTAATTGAGATGCTATGGAATATTTGTTTTAAAAAGTATATTTGCCACACTTAAGGACAAGTTTAAACAGTATAGGCCTATCTGTTGTTTTAATTAAATCCTAAGTTTTGCTTGAAAAGTTTGGTATTTTGTCTAATGCAATGACATTCTTAATTTTTAAAGTGTCAAAATTCTTATTGGCTAGGGTGACTTTACATTATTTATTCCTAATGACATGCTCGTTATAGTAATCTTAGTTATCTTCTCGCACACCACAATTGGTTGATTATGTTCAATGCCTGCATGCAACTGAACTACTTTTCAGTCCTGATTCATCCTCCCATTTTAGGCAATTTAGAAATCCTGGCCAGACAATTTCCAGAAAAAGAGGATGCATATTCACCCTTATCACCTCTATATTTCTTAGATTTTCAGTTATTTGACTCACTTGTTTTCATGGTAGGCGTATCGCCATCTTTCACCACGCCCCCTTCTGACATCACTGTGACTGATGGAACGTCAGCTGTCTTTACCTGTGAGACATCCGGTGCACCCAAACCTGCCATTGTTTGGAGGAAAGGTACGTTAGATTATATTCACACTCCTTGGCACATCATTTACACGGTTACACGTTAAACTTCTAAGCAGTGACTAAAACCTTGTGAATCTTGCAGGTTCTCAGGTGTTAGCGAGCGGATCGGTGCAGATGCCTCGTTTCACTCTGCTGGAGTCCGGAGGCTTACAGATACTCCCCATAATGCCGAGTGATGCTGGAAACTATACGTGCTTGGCATCTAACGCTGAGGGACTGGTCAATGCAACCGTGGCCCTGACAGTCTTGAGTACGAAAGTGTAACATTTTGAAAAAATATGTTGTTTTTAATGACTTGGAAGTACAAACAAATGCAGTGTATTTGAAATTCAGCGGAGGCAGGATTGCAGACAATTTCCAAACATGCCTTTTATCAGCAGTCATTGTTCGGCTTAATAGCAGCATTCATTAGCTAGGCTGATTGTAAAGGCATAGCAAAACACAGTATTTGTGAAATGTTAAGTCTTTTGCAGTAATTTCACACCGGAATAGTGTCATCCTTAAATCCCAAGGCCTCGGTTTATCTTGCTCTGCACGCTTAATGATACTGATGTAGGTTTACGCTCAAGCGTGGGTGCGTGGAAGTGTCTAAGAGCATTTTTGACATCCAGCCTAAATAATGCTGTTTGTGGATTGGCCACTTAAAAGGAAAAGCAAGAAGTCTGTCAGATTAAAACTGCAGCGTGTAATTTATGCACTATTGGCACTGCCAAAATGGAATTTCGAAAAACTACTACCATCCACCACTTTTCAGACAAAAAAGATAGTCCCGGCCCAAACTCATGCATTGGTTGAGCTGGGAATTGACATGTCGAGCCGCATAGCAACTGTGTTAGGGCTATTATAGTTAACTTTAACTAAAACCAAAAATAAAATTAAATCTATAAAAAATAAGTAAATAAACATTTTTTTTTTTGTTGTTGCTTGAAATAAACATTAACTGAATTGAAATAAAAAAGTTACTAAAATGCTAGCTAAAATTAAAATGGAAAATCTAAAAATAAAAACTGATTCAAAATATTAATAAAAACTAGAATAGTATCTCAGTGATACTAAAATAACTCTACATTCTGAATATAATACCTTCTGTGCATTAAACTGGGAGAAAGCGTTTAAATGTTGAAAATATTACACGCATTAGCTTTAATCAAGTCAGTTGGACCCAGTGGGTTGTGTGTGAGAGAGAATTTGTTCATTTGCTTAGCCATATATATGTTTATTGAGACGCAGTGTGAATATTCGAACGTTCATGCTTTGTAAATTTCATTCTGTTTTGCTAATGAAGCTGTCAGTGGGAATTACCTAATAGGGTTAAAAGAACTGTGAATAATGATGTTGGTAATGATTAAACTGTGGCGTGATTTTGTCCTAAACTGCATTTTATTAATCAGGTCGAACCTTCATTTCAACACCCCCTGAGGATCAGCGTGTCATCAAGGGAACTACCGCTGTGCTGAACTGCGCCGCAACCCACGACCCCAGAGTCACTGTCAGGTCAGAGCTTGAGCTGAGATGCATGTTGTGGAACGCATTTTGACATTTAAATTTCTCAAACTTAATAATATTGTCTCTGCAAGTTCTGCATTGCTTTTTGCTAATTAGCGATGCTACAGTAAGTCAAGCATCGCTGTTGCTATTACTCAAAACTCTGACATAACTCGCCCCGCACCACTTGTGCTACAGACATGAATGATTCCTTAAATCGTGCCACTTGAGTTCTCTTCTAAGCTATTTGAAGGTAGACTTGAGGTGGATGAGCTATGATGTAAATGCTGAATAAATTGCCACAGTAGATGCACATCAAAAACAAGTCATGTGACTGAATAATTTGCGCATAACATTTTTATTGTGTGCCAATTACCGAGGAATGTGGAATGGGAGCATTGATTATTTACAAGTTGTCTTTGCAATATTTATGTTAAAATATTACTCAATAAATTGCTGAATAAATTGATCAAAAGTGACAGTCAAGACTATCAGATTGTTACAAAAAAAATATATTTTTCAAATAAATTCTGGTCTTTTTATTCATTAAACCAACATATTAAATCATATAAGGATCATGACTAGAGCAATGGCTGCTGAAAATTCAGCTTTGCATCACAGGAATTCTTGTATCAAAGAATTCTTAATCAAATAAATGCAACCTTGGTGAATATAAGAGATTTCATTACAAAACATCTAAAATAATAATAATTAAAAAAAAAACTTACCAACATTGAACATTTGAAAAATAGTGTAGATTGATATTTTTAATGGAAAAAAAGATAATAAAAAGAATATAATGATTTTTCTTAAGTCTAATTTGTCATATACTGTTGCTGCTGCCAAAACTGTTTATTTTTAAGCTTGTCCCTGCTGAAAAGGCCTGCATGAATGTCAGGTTTATGGTGTTTAGTGCCAGTTTATCTGATAAAACACAATATTTACTGCTAACCAGCTATGATAGTTGAACCATTAAACCATTCTGGCAACCACAAAACACAAACATGTTTTTTTTTATTAGGGATAGTTTACATTAGAGACAGCTTACCTCCTTGGTTAGGTCATTATGAAGCGTATAAGGGAAATAAGCCGTCATATGGCATTTGATGTTGTTCTGTCTCAGGAGGCTAAGTGCATTTTCTGCAGGTCTTTGGAGTGTGATATTTTTGGTGGATTATGAGTCATCATAAAGAGTCTTATTCTCCTCAGATATGCATGGAAGAAAGGAACCAAGCCTCTGAGCGTGTCGACTGGTGGGCGAGTGTCAATGAAGGAAGGTTCGCTCCACATCAGCCAGACGTGGTCCGGAGACATCGGAGACTACACCTGCAGGGTCATCTCACCTGCTGGAAACGACTCGAAAACCGCCCGACTGGAAGTCATGTAAGCGGAAATAGACACACACAGTTCCTTGCCAACATGCACACTCAATACGAAGCGCTCAGAAGCGAATACACTTGTACGGTTCACGTGTGCTCGCTGCGTATTGGAGTGCTATTGTAGGAGGAAGATGCTTGGATCTCAGCTGCAGTTCTGAAGCCAAGAGAACCATCCAAAAATGGGCTGTAATGATAGGACAGAGGATGGAGCAGCTGTGATTGTGCATGTGTGTGTGTGGCAGGAGGAAGATAAAGCAAGAGTGGAATAAGATAGGCCTGATGCCCAAGGCCAAGATCAGCTCCTTTGACGACTAGCCAATGTTGCTACACTTCTGTGGCATCAGGAACTAATTAAACACACACACACATGCACAAGCTTAGATATTAATTACTGCTTCTAGATGGCTGAATGTTGTTCTCCCATGGATTGTCGTATGGATGGATGTAGAGGAAATATCATTGATCTTAGTAGATGAAATACACAGAAAAATACAAATGACAGGCGGAGTGCAGTGCTTGTTTAATTGGATGCGTTTGAAAATATTATTCACAATCAGAAAGATGTAAACATACCAGATCGACCTAAAGGCCTAAAAATGTGTCAAAAATCTTTATGCTGTTCTTTTGAACTCTGTTCATCAAGAAACCTGAAAAAAAAATGGATCACCGTTGGATCCCCCCAAATATTAAGCAGCACAACTATTTTCAATATTAATAATAACAAGAAATGATTTATGAAGTATCGGGGTTCTCAAACACTCCCCCATCCACCATTGGTCAGCCAAACAGATAGTCCCGCCCCAAACTCATGTCATTGGTTGAGCCAAATGCTGCTGTGTTGCTAGTTTTTGTTGGAAATCAACCTACATTACAAGCTTGAATATTATTCTTATATAAAAAAAAAAAACTTACCTAAAAAAATTGTGAGTGTAGCTCTTCGCATCACAGCTCAACTGTGAGAAAAATGTAAAAATATTACAAACCATAAATCATACAAAACATAACTGTAATAAACTGTATGATTCGCAAATGTGCTTACAGGACCGCATTGTTGCACAATTCTTTTAGTACTACTTAACGGAATGCATAATAAAGCAATATTTAATTTAAGACACGTTATTCTGTGAGAAAAAACAGGTTTTGGCTGGCTTTAGAAAAAGACTCCTAACAGCTGACATTTAAATTATGAGATACAAATTGAAAACACATGCGATTTGAATAATAACAATAATACCTTTGACAGTCACATTAAGATAACAGAGCACCACAATATACTCCTGCCTTTAATATTACAGCCTGCAAACTCTTTCGAAAAAAAACTCATCAGACGGTTGAAGGAGAGGCAATGCTTCACATGCTAATGTGATTTCACAGACTTTCAAGTTAATCTCATGCAGTGGACAGGTCCTCTTATTACCACATGTTAGACAACTGCAGAGCAGTTCCTTGCTTAAAACAATATTAGCTGTTATTGCATATTTAGGCTGTTGTGACAGATGGGCATAAATTCTCACACACATATTACAAGCATCTGCAAAGGACATTATTGTGTTACGTGATATTGTAATGTAGTTTTCATAAATGTAATGTTGTTGACGAAACAGTGGAACTTTTTATCTTGCAACAGTGGAAAGTGATTTTAAAGGGACGGTTCAGAGAAATTAAACTTCTGTCATTTTACTCAACCTCATATTGTTCAAAATCCTGATGACTTTCATCTGTAGAAAAACAAGAGGTACTAGGTTAAATGTTCATGCTGCACTTTAACAGTATGTGCTGCTTTCTCAAGCTCAAAAATGACTAAAAAGCTCCATAAATGCACAATAAAGTAAAATGTCATGAGTCTTTGCGGCTCTTACACTTTTCAAAATATCTTCCTTTGTGTTCCATGCATGATATAAAGTCAACAACATTAAGGGGAGTAAATGAAAGCAAAAATTTGGATTTTGTTTGAACTATTAATTTCATGCTTTATTATTCATAAGTAAACATTATATTTTAAGTTATTTTTTAAACCAACATGTTTTTCTTATTGTTTTTGTGACACATTGACGGTTTTAACTTAAGCACAAAGGTTAGAAATAAAAAATTCTACCCAGTAACTCAAAAATATAGTTATATAAAATTATTTTTGTGAAAGAATCTTTCTTGTACCTAAGCTGCTCAGGATCTTATTGAGACACCACAAACCCCTTGCAGACATGAAGAACACTTTTTTGCTTGCAGAAGGTTTTTTTTTTTTTTTTTGAGTGATATTTCTATCTACCCAACGTTTGTCCTCCACAGAACCCCAGAAGCACCGATTTGAAAGTGCACGCTGCAACAAAGACACAAATCTACAAAGTGACTTACATGTATTTGAACATATAAGCCTAAGGGCTATTTATGGTATTTGAGTTGAGTGTCTCTATTAGTATTGCTCATAGTTTAGGTGAGGGATTTGATCTCATAACCCTAATAAACTTGACTCATCCTGCACCGTATGTGCAACAGACATGAATGATACCTCAAAACTGACTTACCAAATAGGGGGAAAAAACAAAAAAAAAAAAGCAATACAATAATAAATACCATAGTTTACATGAGAAGGGACAAAATGACAAGTTTAGGTGCCATCCAAGATGTAGATAAGTTTGTTTCTTCATCTAAACAGTTTTGGAGAAATTTAACATTACATCAGTTACTCACCAATAGATACACTGCAGTGAATGGGTGCCCTCATTATGGATGCAGGATAAAAAAAAAAAAAAAATTGGATACAGAACTTTAGTGAACAATTACAACTACACACTATAATTGTGAGAAAAAAACAATTTGATCGAAATTGGACTGTTTCTTAAAATATAGACCTTACGTAGCTCCGCCCCTTCTCAGCACTGTGCTCCTTGTCTTCTGTCTTCTGTTTATATTTCCACAGCATTAAGGTAAGGTCGTACAAATTTATGAATGAAGTGTTAAAAACTTCCCAGTCTACTGACATTTTTGACATCCTCTTTGAACATTACAATGCTCATGATAACTTTCGTTAATTCTACAATAAGTAAATGCACTTCACCAGCTACAGTAATTACTCTTCAACAGTGATGCTATAAAACTACTGCAAAAACTGAAGTTCAAAGGCAAAATTATCTGATGCATAAGGTCTATATTTAGATGACTGTTCCCTGAATTGAATTCAAATTTGAATTGTGTTTAAATGTACCACACTGCAAAATACATAAAGCATATTTTGATTCATAATTTGGCTTTCTCTCTCTCTTTTTCAGAGAACTTCCCCATTCTCCACGTAACCTTCAGGTGGCTCTGAATGAGACAGACAGCAGAACAGTTCTTCTGTCATGGGTTCGGCCCTTTGACGGGAACAGTCCTCTCCTGCGTTACATCATTGAGCTCTCTGAGAACAGTAAGTATGTGTGCTATTTATATGAGCTTTGGCATATGGTTTATTAAACTTAATGCACCTTAGCCGCAGCTTTCAATTAAGCTGGTTTGCAGCCAGTGGATTCTACCGAAGAAGGTCTTTCTCATTTACCTCTTGCTGTCTTCCTCCTTAAGCTCAGACAGACAGGCTGAAGTGAGTGAGAAGAGAAGAGAAATGGAAGTTGATTGTAATGGAGGGTAGTGGGAGGAGGTTTGTTTTCACTGTATTAAGCCAAGACTCTGTTATTGGTGGAAGATGAATGCTGGAAGAGATAGTGACAGGAAACGCAGAGAAAGAGATTGATTTGTGTATCGTCAAAGGAAAGACAATGAAAAATGTGGGTGGGGAGGAGGTGCTGAATGTCTAATAAACACCAAGATCTCTCTCTCCTCATATACACAAACGTACAAACACACATAGCTGATTTTCAGTAAATCCAAATGATCACACACTCTTTTTTTGATGGTTTTGTGCGTGAGTGTGTGTCTGTATTGGTATTCTTGCGCGTCCCTGCGGCTTAATATTTACTGTTCCTGTTGAATTTGTGATTTATTTTTCGCAGTTGCTCATAGTTTCTGTCTTCTCTTCTCTTGGGTCTGCTTGAGTGGTTTCACCATCTAAATTGTTCATTGATCTGCTTCCCATCATTTTTAATGTACTGCAAACGCACACACAAATGCACACTCTCATATATTGGGTATTGTGGGTAGTAACGCCTCCAGAATAAACAACAGCACGGTCAGATTCATCATTTACCCAATTGCTGTAAAGAAAGAGATGATTCAAACAACTCATAATAAATCAAGTAAAATAAGAAAAATAAAAACAATACTCCCCTTTGACACTCTATTGTACCTGTTGTTTTAGGGATTGTGAAATAATCTAGTCAGAATAAATAAATGAGGTAAAAGCAGCCATGTTGTCTTTATTCTTTCTCATTACATTTATGAGTAATGTTTTACATTATAGCAAGCCTGTTGAATGTGATTTCAGTGGCAGACATATATATTGTCCAGAAAAATGATCATTAACATCAGCCAATGTATACACTATATCAATTTACAATTCACAATTCTTAATATTTACAGTTAAGACATCTTCTGTTTGTATTGATAGAATGTATACTGAATTAAATTCTTATAATAAGAAGAAATGTTCAGCTTTTGTAGTGATCATAGTAATGCAAGTAGTTACTTTTTATGGAGTAAGGCAATATTGTAATGCATTACTTTTAAAAGTAACATTCCCCAACACTGCACATCATTAACACAAATTATGTTGTTTTCCATATGAACATTGTAATGTACTGTAAATTATGTGTGGCCTTTTCTATAGTATGTTTAGATGTTAAGAAACTTAGTTTTGTCTGATTGTTGTTCTTGACAGATTCTCCATGGAAGGTCTACATGGATGATGTTAGTCCAGCACTAACTAGTTTGCTAGTAATTGGTCTAACGCCAGCGAGAACGTACCAGTTCAGAGTGTGTGCTGTCAATCAGGTGGGACGTGGACAGTACAGCTCTGAGACCAACAGGTAAACAGTCACAAGCATCATAGCCTGTTAGCATATTGGAAAATATTTAAGAAAAGCTTTATTGATAAGCTAGAACAAGTTATCACAATAAATGATTTTGATCGGGCATTGAGGAAGGGAACGGATCTTGTCAGACAATGTCATGTAACTGAGGAAGTTGCACTAACTGGGCCATGCTAACAAGCTAAACTTTGTTTCCAACAAACTCAAAGTCCTTTGAATTCCGACTGTAGTAAGTTACATAGCCAGTCAAACAGATTGGAACTGGTAATTTTCGCCAACTCTTGCCATTTTTGTGTGTTCAACACACACTTGCACACACACACACACACACACACACACACACAACCTCAGTCAGTTAGAGAGAATGTTATTAAATGTGAGGACAAGATTTGAACCCTATCAAAAGAAAGGCTGACTGCAATTGAATTACATGAGAGCTTTCATCACTGGCTCTAATTGTGAGCCATTATGACACATGGGCCGAAAAAAACTCCCATATCCAGGAACACTATGAAGGTGTGAGAAATAGCATTTCTCAAAGCCAATTTCACATGGTGAAAGAATGTCAAATAGAAACTTGGCTGGAGGGAAGGACACTTTAACACATGCAGAGGCTATTGCATTTTGTGCCCTCTATTTTGTTTTGTGAATTTTTATTCGCGCATAAATTGGCACACATCACAATGACTGCTTTCCAAATCATATCAAATCGCTTAAAGAACTTAAAAGTCCTGAAAAGTTCAAATGGCTATTTTTCAAGCCACAGGCATAAAGCTAATGCACATGCCAAGCACTCTTTGCTAAACGGCAGGAAGAAGGGCCTGCTCAATCATCAAGGACATGTTAAAAAGGCTTGTCATGCTGTTTCCTAGTTCTCAGCTTAGCTTTCATTTGAAGCAAGTCTCCATTATACCAACATTGCCAGTTTATATTCAACAGTACCAGTTGAGCCAGAGACTCCCTTTTCTCTCATAATGACTTTGTGAAATGCTCAGCTGCTCAGGTTTAATTGGTGCTGAATTAGAACCTTATATATATATATATATATATATATATATATTCATATACGTGATGTGACACTGCAGACTGGAGAGTCTGTACATATGATTATGTGATTTGATTATTTAGTCAGCATTTTATGTAATCAGTCAATTTATCACATTTTATTAATTGTCAGCCCTAATTAGAGTACTTTAGGCTCAACTTTGACACTTTGTCAGTTGTCACGCAGTGAGAGCTGATGACTGTATTATTCGTTCTTGTTCATTCTTGTTCACACACTTTATTTTGCTCTTTTGGATGGATGCAATGTGCACTAATTTATCTGCAACTATACTATTGACATCAGCTCAATATGCAATATCCCAGCAAGTAAGTCAACCATGTCTGGGCTTGTTAACAACGTTTTAAACAGATTTGCAACATGCAAAATCCATTAAGCAAAATTACTGGTGCAATTATAGAAACTCTGCCAAAGACAACAGTTATACAATAACTAATTTGAGCTTGATAACAGCTTAACTGACCTCATGAAAAAACAGGTATTATACAATTTAATTAGTCCTTCTTTATATTAGGTGGCCTTAACTACTGTATTTACATTTAAATTAATCATTTGATACAAGGCACTTATTGTGTACATACATGTTTTTACATTGTGCTTATATTTAAAAAATATCTGCATGTAATTATATCTGTAATTAATTACATTTATAACTACACTGTTGACCCATCCCTTACATCTTAACCCACACTTAAACTTACCCATACCACCAAACCTGTCAATAACCTTACCGTAATCCCACCTCAATAGCAGCAAAAGTGTTTTACAATACAGTATGAACACAATCAATACATTGTGCTTATTTTTTGATGTAAGTATAGTAGTTACGTCCACCTAATATAAAGCGGGACCATTGATTTTCTCAACCTATTCACTCTTAGCCTTGATGTGTAAAACAGTAATTTGGACTCATGTCTGGTATAAAAACAAACAATTTCATTGTTATTTTACTTTTAACTTAGCAGACAAAACTCAGTTTTAATTTACACAAACAAAATTTCCTGTATATGTTTTACATATTTTAGCTGATTCAAAAGTAGTGTTTAAATGTAATTAAAATCACTAGCTTTATGTGTATAACCACGTATCTTTCCAACTGAATGTTTAATTTAAAACGCTCAGTTAAAACTAGAGGAAAAGACTGTGGAGAGTGAGACGGAGAAGATGAAGACGAACAGAAACACAAAAAATCAAATATTGATGGAGAGGGCACTTATTAAAATTTGAGCACCTATCTGCTTTGGCCTCGTTTCCAATTAATGTCAGGATCATCATCAGTTATATGAAAAATTTAAATCTCTATTTCTTTTATTCTTCTTATTCATTTTTTGGCAAAGTACCATCAAAGGAAGGGTATAATAACTCACAGAATACATGCTCCAATCAGGACTGTTTCATGTCTAGAAGTATACCCTTATTTGGCACACCTCAAACAAAGTCAGTGTCAACTAACTTTTTTACTGATTTGTGTTCAATTTAACAAAAGCAAACTCAATGTGCAACTCAGCACTTATCATTTTTATTTGCATTTAATTAATAAACAACAGTTAATGCTATGCACAGTGATGACAAAAACAATACAATAGAAATCCCCTCAATATCCAATCCAACCCACCCCTTCCGTATGGCAAAAGAAACAAAGTGATAGACTAAAATAACTGCTTCTAAGCCTTTTAAATTGGTTTAGGATGATTATTGTTTATTTGACAAAACATCAATCAGACTTAGCAACTTTCCTACGAGATTGCTTGCTTGAGGCACTTTAGGCCTTGCTCACTTAATCAAGCTAATAACCTTTAAACCGCAGATTAGAGCGAAGGATTGTTTATCGCCTGCTCTGGGGATCTACAGTCTCCAGAATCCTGCAGACAGACTTTGAGAGCTAAAGCCTATGGTATTGATCAAACTGAGAAAATAAAGAGTTCACTGATTTACACTAATGGGGTCAAACTAACAGATTTGTCTGTTTTCTGTTGCATCAAATTGCTGATGTATCATTTTTGATATTGTTTGGATATGGTATGTGCTGAAATACTAATATTCTCACTTGTTTATATTTTAATGCTTAATTTGTTTCCGGTTGGTTTTGTAAAATAATTCTATACCTTACAGGAAACAAGAGGAGTTGAATTAGGGGGTTGTCAGCACTAGCCATGGTTTCTCTATTCATTGTTGTCTGTCAACTAAAAATGCCACAAGGGTTCACAGTTTCGCCTATTTAATTTATTTCGTAACCAGATTTGGGGACCAAAAAATAGCCTTTCCAGGCTTTGTTAAGTACATGTGACCAGATGCCAGTAATTTTAATTAAACAGCAAACAATCAGTACTGTTCAAAGGTTTGGAGTCAGTAAGATTGTTTAATGTTTTTGAAAGAAGTCTCTTTTGCTCACCAAGGCTGCAGTTATTTAATAAAAATAGTCTTTAAACAGTAATATTTTTAAATATTATATATATACTGTGTGTGTGTGTATACAGGTGCTGGTCATATAATTAGAATATCATCAAAAAGTTGATTTATTTCACTAATTCCATTCAAAAAGTGAAACTTGTAAATTATATTCATTCATTACACACAGACTGATATATTTCAAATGTTTATTTCTTTTAATTTTGATGATTAGAGCTTACAGCTCATGAAAGTCAAAAATCAGTATCTCAAAATATTAGAATATTTACATTTGAGTTTGAATAAATGACCATCCCTACAGTATAAATTCTGGGTATCTCTTGTTCTTTGAAACCACAATAATGGGGAAGACTGCTGACTTGGCAATGATCCAGAAGACGAACATTGACACCCTCCACAAAGAGGGTAAGTCACAGAAGGTCATTACTGAAAGGTGTGGCTGTTTACAGAGTGCTGTATCAAAGCATATTAAATGCAAAGTTGACTGGAAGGAAGAATTTGGGTAGGAAAAGGTGCACAAGCAACAGGGATGACCGCAAGCTTGAGAATACAGTCAAGCAAAGCGATTCAAACACTTGTGAGAGCTTCACAAGGAGAGAACTGAAGCTGGAGTCAGTGCATCAAGAGTCACCACGCTCAGGCGTCTTCAGGAAAAGGGCTACCAAGCCACTTCTGAACCAGAGACAACGTCAGAAGCATCTTAACTGGGCTGTGGAGAAAAGAACTGGACTGTTGCTCAGTGGTCCAAAGTCCTCTTTTCAGATGAAAGTAAATTTTACATTTCATTTGGAAATCAAGGTCCCAGAGTCTGAAGGAAGAGTGGAGAGGCACAGAATCCATGTTGCTTGAAGTCCAGTGTGAAGTTTCCACAGTCAGTGATGATTTGGGCTGCCATGTCATCTGCTGGTGTTGGTCCACTGTGTTTTCTGAAGTCCACAGTCAACGCAGCCATCTACCAGGAAATTTTAGAGCACTTCACGCTTCCTTCTGTTGACAAGCTTTATGGAGATGCTGATTTCATTTTCCAGCAGGACTTGGCACCTGCCCACACTGCCAAAGGTACCAAAAGCTGGTTCAATGACCATAGAGTTACTGAGCTTAATTGGCCAGAAAACTCGCCTGACCTGAACCCCATAGAGAATCTGTGGGGTATTGTCAAGAGGAAGATGAGAGACACCAGACCCAAAAATGCAGATGAGCTGAAGGCCACTATCAGAGCAACCTGGGCTCTCATAACACCTGAGCAGTGCCACAGACTGATCGACTCCATGCCACGCCGCATTGCTGCAGTAATTCAGGCAAAAGGAGCCCCAACTAAGTATTGAGTGCTGTACATGCTCATACTTTTCATTTTCATACTTTTCAGTTGGCCAAGATTTCTAAAAATCCTTTCTTTGTATTGGTCTTAAGTAATATTCTAATATTTTGAGATACTGATTTTTGACTTTCATGAGCTGTAAGCTCTAATCATCAAAATTAAAAGAAATAAACATTTGAAATATATCAGTCTGTGTGTAATGAATGAATATAATATATAAGTTTCACTTTTTGAATGGAATTAGTGAAATAAATCAACTTTTTGATGATATTCTAATTATATGACCAGCACCTGTCTATATATAATTTATTTTTTATTTTTTTCAATTGTAATACATTTTAAAATGTAACTTATTCCTAACATGGCAAAGCCTACTTTTCAGCAACCATTACTCCAGACTTCAGTGTCACATGATCCTTCAGAAATCATTTTAATATGCCGAAACAGTATTTTTAATGAAAAGAAAGTTAAAAAGAACATAATTTATTTGAAATTGATTTATTTAGTAAAATTAACATTACTATCACTTTTGATCAATTTAATGCATCCTTGTTGAATAAAAGTATTCATTTATTTCAAAGATGAACTTTTGAAAAGCAGTTTATTAAACAGGCTCAAGGTGAAAATGTACTTGGTGAGGATTCTCCTCAGTTTGGTCAGTAAGTTGTTTTTCCAGTGTTGTTTTCGAATTTTAAAGAGCCAAGTCAAGTTCAGGTTATTCCAGCAAACGCTGTTTACCCCAGCAGGGTCAATTCTCAGTTACTCCTGCACTATAAAAGACCTTTCGTACAAACCAGAAAGATCAATTTCAGTCTCTCCAGGACTACTGGATAAGCTCCCTAGGAAACTTTTAGTAACTATCGATGCCTCTGGGAGAAACTCCCAGATCTAGGGGTCTAAATATTTCTCTTTTATGATGTGATTCTCATGATGTTATCTCTCAGGCTGATGCTGCGTGAGGAACCACCCAGCGCACCTCCAAAAAACATTGTGGCTAGTGGTCGTACTAACCAGAGCATCATGGTCCAATGGCAGCCACCCCCTGAACCACAGCTCAATGGAGTCCTGAAGGGCTATGTGCTCAGGTATGGCTTCATGTATGGCTTCAAAAATGTAGAATTTGTGTAAAATAGACACACACACACACTCTTTTGTAAACAATATTGAATTTTAATGCAATACAAATGTCTTTAAATTTTGGAACAGTGGTAACGCAACAGCACAGCTTTAGGGTGTGGTCACATTTACCGCATTTACAGTACATTTACAGTACAATAGGAACCCCGCAAAAGATTTCCCCACGCAGATTACATAACATTTGGACATGTAAATTTGCCACGTCGACTAACAGAAAACTTATTGGTTTGAAAGTGACTTTTGTTTGAGTTGTGCTTCATACAAAAGTTACATTATTGACAGTAGACTATATAATTGTTTTTTTTTTTTATGAAATTTACAAAATTGACTGCACTTTTTATGCTCAATAATGTTACCATCCAACCAGTGTTATATAACTCTATCTCTAAATTCTGGTTTTACATAGTGCCTAGCTTGTCATCCAAGATACTAGATACTATCCGTTCTAGATACTTTATCAGATAGACTACCAGCTGCTGGAGCTAAGGTTTACTTTTTAGCTGGTTAAATCTCTTAGAGGTTTGCAAAAAACCTTAACTCCCATAAAGTCGGCATTGAATGAACATTCAGAAAAATTCATCTATTTTCTAAATGCATGCTATTGATCTTACTCTGAATGATTCATCTGTGCATACTGTCAACAACTGAGGAATTGAACCAAGACCCCACCCTACTTTTTTTTATTTTTGATAATCTATTACACTCATATGTACATCACAATTTGGAAGAAAAGATGTTGTTACTTCCATTATATTACGACTTTAAAGGAAAAGTCCACACAAAATGAATTTTCTGTCTTCTCACCCTCATTTCATTCCAAACTTGCACAACTTACTTTCTTCTGTGGAACACAAAAAAAAACTATTTTGAAGAATGCTGGTAACCAAACATTTTCAGTTCCCATTGATGACCATTGTATGGACAAAAGTTTTTGTGTGGACTATCCCTTTAAGGTGGCATGATCTGGTTTTTCCACCAGGTTTTCAAATTACATGTATTCAATAGTAGATGATATGAGTTGTAAGCAAGTGTCACTACTACCTTTGTTCAGAGCTGGGTAGATTACTTACTTGTAGCCCATTACTGATTCCAAATTACATGATAAAAATTGTACACTGTAAAATTGATAAGTTGACTTAACTTAAAAAAAATTGAGCAAACCTGTTGCCTTAAAATTTTTAAGTAAATGATAATTTAAAAAAAAATAAGTTAAGTGAATTGTCAAGTTCACTTAACTTTTTTTTAATTATTATTATTATTAATGTAATAATTTTAAGGCAACGGGTTTCCTCAATTTTTTTGAGATCACTTTTTACAGTGTAGTTAGTAACATAATCGATTACATTTTGACTACTTTTTGATTTTTTTTTTTACCACTTTTTATAACCTGAAGAACCTTCTTTCACCACCACCATATAATTATTAATCAATCAATCAGTTGCCTCATTGTTTTTATATAATGCATGTTTAAGTAATTTTAAAGGCTGTTGTTGGCTTAGGTCTGTTTTATAACCACTAAAAAAAAAAAAAAAAAAATATATATATATATATATATATATATATATATATATATATATATATATATATTGTCCTAATAGTAAACTATTATTTGAAGTAACAAAACCATGGTTAATTTGTGGTTACCATGGCTACAAGAACCATGATTTTTGGTTTTATTCGTAGTAAAACCATGGCTAAGTTTTGTAAGGGAATGTGGAAACTCAAGAGAGAATATTAGATGCGTTGTTGGTGGTTAAATTATTGCCGACATTAAAACACGTTATTAACGTTAACAGCCAAAAAAAAGTTTCACAAGATTAAGAAAGTACTTGGAAGTAATGCACGGGCTTCATCTTTTGTTATTTTTCTTTTCTTGGCGCTGGATTGCTGATGTATTTTCCCAGCTGTAGTTGTCCATCAATTATGATCATTTGCAGTCAGCCGCAAACATCAGGTGTGAGGTGAGCGGTCGCGAGCGCGGATGCGGGAATGGCGCGTCACGTGTGCTTAGTCTGCTGCCTGTGTTCACAGTAAAATGCATTTTTTGTAATGATATGCATAAACAAAAATCTAAACATGAACATATATATATATATATATATATATATATATATATATATATATATATATATATACAATCTAAATATACATATATATATATATATATATATATATATATATATATATATATATATATATATATATGTATATGTTAATTTTAATATTAATATAGAACGAAAGTTTTTTTTTTTTTTTTGAGCAACTGGGATGGTGCCCCTGGGAGTTGGTGCATACGCAAACTGCGTACTCTGCCTATAGGGAGCAGCGGTACTGTGTGTGTGTGTGTGTGAATGTCCACAAAACTGAAGATTTTCTGAATGTACATAAGTGGTAGGCTATTTAAGAAAGGGACATTAAAAAGATGAAAAAAAAGGAATTAGGCAAAATCAATAAATTATGAATAATTTATTGCTACTGTGTGAATAATATGTAGTCATGTTATCAATAACTGTTGTCTAATTTTAAAATGTAATTTAATCTAATTACAAGTACCTAATTTTTGGAATCTGATTACGTAATCCTGATTACATGTAGTCAGTTACATGTACCCAGCTCTGCTAGCAACCATATAGCAATGTACTGAAAACCACCCACAATATTCCAGCACCGTAGATACGAGTTGTGCATGGGTAAGCGCCACTTTCATTTCCTACAAAAGCATCTAGTTGAAATTACGAGTGAGTGTGTTTGTGTTAAAGGTTCACAATCAACTTCCAAAAAAAACACATGATTCTCTTTCTCTCCCCCTCCCACTTAGGTACAGATTGGCAGGTCTGCCTGGTGAGTTTCAGCTGAAGAACATCACCAGTGCAGAGATTAATTACTGTCTGATTGGAGAGCTCATCATCTGGACGCAGTATGAGATCCAAGTGGCTGCCTACACTGGAGCGGGCCTGGGGGTGTACAGCCAGTCTGTTACTGAGTACACGCTGCAAGGAGGTTAGACAATCATCACACACACACACACACACACAGAAATAAACACAAACACAATGCCTCATCAGTCGGAGCGAACCCTTGATGTTTCAAATCTTTGAGGTTTGGGTCCAAAACACCGTCTTTCTCATTAAGCTACCGATATCATAAAAGATCTAGAGTAACCATGGGAACCGTAAAATCCATTAGCCGGCTTTACTGCACAGATCGGCCATCTGAAAGATTATTTCTAAGAAGAGTAAATTTATGGACTCTGGGCAAACAGTGACCGTAGCCCATTAATTAATCTAATTTGCTTCATGTGCGTGAATTTGTGTGCGCAAGCAAGGAAGTGTGGGGGTGTTCTGAGATCCTTCTGACATGATTATTCATATTATTTAACGTCAGTGTAATGATACTCCTGCAGAGATTAATAGAGACCCAGTGTCTGCAGAGCCTTCTTCTCGTAGAGACTGGAACAAATGCTTTTGTACACATGGTTAGAGGCGGTTTTTATGTCCCAGTTCAGATTTCCAGACACACTAATGTAACCTTGTGCCATTGTGTGATTGTGTTTGAAATGAAAAGGGCAGCAGGACGAATCGGAGTGCCCAATCCAATTGAGCGATAGCTAATCTGTACTCAACTCGCCAGGCCTGACCTTAAAGGGGGCATCTTAAGCACATTAAGTGTAAGCGGCATTGAGTCTTTATGGAAATATGATCTCGTTCTTTCCACTTCCCGCTCAGGCCTGCTGCATAGCACCGATAGGCTACAAGAAAGGCTTTGAATACAAACTGTTCATGTGTATTTGTATGTGATTATCGGTGCCGCTGCGAACAATCATTTGAAAAATAGAGTATGTATGTGTGGAAACGGGGTTTGGGTACGTGTTTAATTCCAAAATCCAGGTAGTCACAATGGATATAGTCTCACTGAGCCAGACTTTTGACTGTTGTATTATTTTTTTGTCGGGTCCAAAAGCAGATTAGTACAAAGAAACAATGCCCAAATATTCAGTTCTAGTCATTAGTATTTAGTTTAATTCCTACTAAGTGCCTTATAGAGTATCTAAGCACTAACACTGTAAACTTTGACAAATCCAGAGCAGTGTTATTTTATTATTATTTATATACTATTACAGTATTTATTAATATTTTGAATTTGATTTATTTATTTTTATATTTTCAGTTTTCGTTTTAAATTTTGTTTGTTTAGTAAATTGTGTTTTTGTCTTTTTTTATCTCTCTCTCTCTCTTTAGCCTTAATTTATTTTGGTCACACTTTATTTTGAGGTCCAATTCTCATCATTAACAAACCATTAACTACAAATTTTGCCTCAGTAAACTACTAATTTGCTGCTTATTAAAAGTTAGTAAGGTAGTTGTTAAGTTTAAGTAGGATTAGGGATGTAGAATATGATCATGCAGAACATGTGCTCTGTAAGTACTAATAAAAACAGCCAACATATTAATAATAGGCATGCTAATAAGCAACTAGTTAATAGTGAGAATTGGTCCCTATACTAAAGTGTTACCTTTATTTTTAAGTAATTTTTGTACTTCAACTTATTTTATTTCAATTTGTTGCTAAAGCAGCACTTCTAATTTTTGCTAAAGGTTTTTAAGTTTAAATTTATAATGCAATATTTACATCTTATTTTATATCAGCTTTATTCCTATTAACAAAAATATTTTCTAACATGAAAATAATAGTTTTAGTTTTAATTTTATAGCAGTATTGTAGCAATATTTTATAGTATTATTTTAGTATTATTAACAATTTTATAATCACATGCTTATTAAAATGCATTTAATAAATTTAATTTAAGATAAAATATTTTGGGGATAAAGTTCTACAAACAATCAGACGAATGAATGAATGAATGTGCCATTCTAAACCACATGGTATACACATTAAAAATTCTAATCATTTTGAACTTTTAGGTTAAATGTAACAGCACACTTTGCAAAAATATGTTTGTACACTACCAGAATATTTCATTGCTAAATTGTCTTCCACTCTGCAGTCCCCACAGCGCCCCCTCAAGATGTGGATGCTGTTGCTCTCAACTCCACCACCATCAAATTTACCTGGACACCACCACCTCAGCAGTTCATCAACGGCATCAACCAGGGATACAAGGTAGAGAAAGCCAGATGTGAGAATGAGTGTTTGATTGTGCGAGAGAAAGAGAGACACATGTTCTGTTGGAGGTAAAAAAAAAAAATCAATTAAATTTGCCTGGCAGGTTTATTGTCTTCTGGGGTGTGTATGCATGATTGATTGGCTAAATGCCTGACAAAAACAGCAACTATAAATTTGAATTTGCATAATTAAATCCTAGCAGTGTATTTTAATCACGTTTTGTGTATGTCTTATTGTTATTCTGTATCTCTGTCACAGCTGCTGGTGTGGCCCGAACACTGTCCGGAATGCATTACCATGATGACCATTGCCCCTGAGTTCCACGGGTCACGTCACTATGGTTACGTTAGCAATTTAAGAAAGTTCACATGGTATGAGACGGCAGTACTGTGCTTTACCACGCCTGGCGATGGACCAGCTAGCACACCACAGCTGATCCAGACGCATGCTGACAGTGAGTCCTCATACAAACATATGAACGCGTTACAGGAATCACATCCACATTCAAGGAAAATTTGCTCACCCTCAGGCAATGTAGATGAGTTTATTTCTTCGTTGGAACAGATTTGGAGAAATTTAGCATTACATCACTTGCTCACCAATGGATCCTCGGCAGTGAATGGGTGCCGTCAGAATGAGTGTACAAATTGCTGAGGAAAATCCACAAGTAATCCACACCACTCCAGTCCATCAGCTAATTGTTTGTAATAAAAAAAATCCATTATTAAGACATTTTTAACTATTTCTTTCAGATAGAATATGAGTCCTCTAATAATATAATATTGTTTTCTGTAGAGGAAAAAGTAGTCTCGTCTGAATCAAGAGAGAAATATGCACAGATCAATCACCGTTTATAAGAGAAAACAGTCCAAAACAAGTTCTAAACAAATATGACGGTGGATTTTGATGTGAGAGGACAACAGAAGATCAACTTTTTTTACCGGAGGAAGCATTATTATGGATTATAGACTCTTGCTTTGGCCAGAAGTGACGGTTTAAATTTAAATCTTCTTAACGATTTATTTGTTTCTTACAAACACGCAGCTTTTCACTTCACAAGATGTTAACTAATGGACTGAAGTTGTGTGGATTACTTGTGGATTGTTGTGATGTTTTTATCAGCTGTTTGAACTCTCATTCTGACGGCACCCATTCACTGCAGAGGATCCACTGCTAAACAAGTGATGTAATGATAAATTTCTCCAAATCTTTTCTCGATGAAGAAACAATCTCATCTACATCTTGGGTGGCCGGAGGGTAAGTAAATTGTCAACAAATGTTCATTTTTGGATGAACTATTCTTTTAAAGTTATAGTTCTCTTACTGTTTATCAGAAATAGTGTCATATGTTTCTATCTATTTTAGGAGTGAAAACAGTTGATGCTACAATAAAAAGCAACAGGGAGATCCATTAAGTCTCCTGAGCAATGAAAGAGCAACCTCTAAGCAATAACTGCGTCCTCTGGGATATGTTTTGCTTGCACTACTGACATGTAAAATCATATTTCACACTCTTGCAGATACCCACACACTCTTACAGACAGTCTGTCTGTATTTAATTGGAGACAATCGACTAACAGTATGCTCTTTACTTGAAAACTGTCCAGCAGGCTTTGAGAAAGAGATCTCTCTGCAAAAACAAGCCTGTTTGTTTGACATTCTAGCCAGCAGAATCGATACGGAGGAGAAATTTGGCCCTTTCACTATGCATGCCACAATTTGCCACGTAATTGTGCTTTTTACATCGCCATTGATTAGTCTTTTCGCTGAATATATATTGGCCACCCAAGCACTGTTTTCACGTCACGCCACAGGCACGGAGAATCAGCCATGACTAACCTGCAATTATTGAAGCAGGATCACTCCTGTTAGTCAATGCACATGTGCTCGCTATTGATTGTCCCACCGTGTGTGCGTGCGCTTGGATATGTGTGCGAATGCGCGTACAGCTGTTAACAGACAATGTAATTTTCATCAGATGATAACAGCATGTGGTCTTCTCTGCAATGTTGAGCCACAGGAGCTTGTTTCCCATGAATAGCTCAATCACACAAACAGGTTAGACACGAAAAACCGTTGTGCACGTATGCGCACTCTCATCTCTCAGCCTTTTATTTGTTCCAAAAATACTGTGCGCATGCAAGCATTATGTGGGAAATTCGCTTCGTTTGGTCGTTTAACTGGAACTTTTGATTGCGAATCCCTGGTTGTTTCGTACCTTTAAGGTTTAATTTTCCAAAGAATGGAATGGAAACACAGTGAATAAACATTGTTAGTCTCTAAAATACCTGCCAAAATATCTGTTAGCATTAGTGTACAGCAAATAAACATCAAATGTGCCATTTTTGATAGATCTTATAAGTCTGTTTCACACCTCAAAAAGTAATTGGCCACTGGTAAAACATCTGCTACAATATAATGAAATTATTATGAATAATATTATTATGAATTACCTAATTAATGCAAGGATTGGTAATGTGTAGGAACTTGTGTTTGTAGGGAATATTATTATGTACTTTTGTATGTATTGTTTATGAATCCATCATATTGTCAATATTTCAAATTTCCTCTTGGGGATAAGTGTGTTCCATTTCATTTTAAATACTTGAAGTCTCTTTTGCTGACCAAAGCTGCATTTTTTTGATCCAAAATACAGCAAAAAATAAAAATAAATAAATTTATTGCATGTTGCTTGCAATAAATCTTTTTTTTTTAATTCTTTATTATGTAATATATATATATATATACACACACACACACACACACACTCTCTTATGGTATTCATGAATTTTTTTGAAGTTTTTTAATTAATATTGATATTATCTTTTTATATTTTCAGTTTTTATTTGAATTTGAGTATTAGTCATTTTGTTAGTTATAAGCTTTTGTCACTTTTATTACTTCATATATTTCCATTTCTAGCTCAATTTATTTATTTTGTGTTTACATAAAACATTTTATTTACACAACATAGTTATTTTTATTCAGTTTTTCAAGATTAAGTTTTATTTTTAAGTTTTATTCTAATTTTTTTTTTCATTTTATTTAACTTTATTTAAAATAACAAAGTATTTGTAACAGATTTAGTTTAAGTTAGCAATAACAAAATAAAAGGCTATTTTTAAAATCTATTTATAGAGAAAAATGAATCCTTATGGTGTATTTACGGCATCTACCAGCAGTGACCATGCTAACCAGCTAAACCTTGACCTCTTGTTCAGAACAAGCGAAAAAAAAAATTGAATTGAAAATTAATTGAACTGCAGTGCAATGAGTTGCATGCAGTCATACGTTCTCATAAGCACGTGATTGATTAACCTGTCAGTCTAGCGTGACGACTCACACTGATAAGGTCTGCTTGACAGTCCGGGGCATGAGGGTTTGCCACGCGCATGTTAGATCTAATGAGATTGAAGCTTTATCCGCACACATTAACCACTGCGCTTTTCAGGCAACTGTCATGTTCGCCTGTCAGATGTATTGTCTTGCAGGGTGTGTATGCATGATTGATTAACTACTAAATGACTGCTAACTCATGAGGGTAATTGCCAACAAACACATAATTTGCTTTTGCCTATTTGCATTTGTGATACAACGGTTCCACGGCAGCAAGCTCTTTGTTGGGAGTATTATGATCTTGCGTACTGAGGGTGCGAGGTAATCCTTTACCATGAGCGGGTTTGAAAGCTTCCATAAAGTGCTGCCCAGTAAATAACAAGCTTTGTTCCACTCACGCATACACACACACATGCTTGTGGTAAGAGCATCGACAAACCTGCTGTGTATTCACGGGTTTATATCCCCTCAGATAATAAAATCATGAAGCTGTTGTTTAAAGAATTCAGTCTCTGCATGTCTGTCTCTGTAGTTGACCTTCTACTTATAACAAAAATGCACATTTTGTATTCTTAGGTACTCAAAAGTGTACTAGCATCCATAAAACATATTTGAGATCTTCTTAAGGGCCTAAAGCATAAAGACTTTACATCAAAGCGTAGTTATATTATATTATATTATATTATATTATATTATATTATATTATATTATATTATATTATATATTATATTATATTATATTATATTATATTATATTATATTATATTATATTATATTATATTATATTATATTATATTATATTATATTATATTATATTATATTATATTTTCTTTTTCCAAAGAAAGCTGTAGTAACATTGCTGAGTGCAGTAAATTCATGTGTATGTGTTGTAGAACCGGGCCCAGTGACTCAACTGAGCTTTACTGAGATCTTGGACACATCTCTGAGGATCGGCTGGCAGGAACCGGAAGACAAGAACGGCATTATCACAGGTGAACAGGCTCTTTTGTTAAAACTAGCAGATCACATTAAAACTTGGAGAATGTTTAGCTTGTCTTAATTTATTTTAGTTTCAAGATGCCTTTTATGTAATGATTTAATTATTGTACCCTTGTCTTAGACCCAGATTTTCACTATTAAAATATGAAAATAATATAAATTTTAAACATTTAAAGCATTTATTCTGTGAAAATGGTTGACGTATGAAAAATCAAGGTAAATATCACTTGAGAATATAATGTTTTTATTGTGTCATTTACAATCAAGCTGTTATTTTGTCAAATTAAGTGTGAAAATAGCTTAAAACATAATTTGTGTAAAATCTCATTTCCATAGAATGCTATTGAACACCTTAAGACAAAAAAAAACGACATAATTTATATCTAAGCACATTATTATTGCACAAAGGTGTAAAAAGGTTTTCTTAAAAATTAGTGGTTGCTTCTGATTACATGATTATGAAAACTGATGAATTGCTGTCATTGGTCCACTTTATTTTAAGGTCAAATTTTCGCTATTAACAAACCATTAACTACAACTTTTGTCTCAATAAACTCCTAATTTGCTGCTTATTAAAAGTTAGTAAGGTAGTTGTTAAGTTTAGGTATTGGGTAGGATTAGGGATGTAGAATATGGTCATGCAGAATATAAGTACTAATTAACAGCCAATATGTTAATAATAGTCATGCTAATTAGCAACTAGTTAATAGTGGGAATTGGACCCTATTCTAAACTGTTACCCTGTCATGTTACTAGGAAGCATAGTTAAGTTAGTAGCTTTACTGCTTCGAGTCAATTGCTTCCTAACACCGCTCTGTAGTGATTAACTGTGAGCTACGGTTGTTGATTCTCTCTTCATCTTTTGTGTAATTTCATTCTTCGAATGCATGCAAGGAACCATAAAGAGAGTTTCAATTCAGCCACTTATAAGAGATGGTTGCTGCCTATGTAGACAAAAATCAGCGAGGCGCTTCAACTTGTGGAACAAAGCTTAATATTCTCTTTCTTCTCATCTCATTTCCACCTCTCCATAGGTTACATCTTGTCTTGGGAGGAGGCCGGTCAGAACAAAACCCGTGTATCTCAGGCTCTGTCCAATTCTACGCTGACATACAAAGTGACCGGGCTCACTTCGCTCACCACATACACACTGCAGGTGGCGGCGTTGACACAGGCCGGCACCGGTGCTGCCACCTCGTCGACCATCTCGACAGGACTGCCGCCAGGTCTCCACACTCTCAAACAAATACACACTTCAATGCTAGCATCACTTTAATGCATCAAATTCTCCCTTGGGGATCGGTGATAGTCACCGTGTTCGAACTCTAAAGGAAATTCAGCACATGAAACAGGATGCCGCAGTGGGGCGCATATTTCACATAGACCAGCAATCCGAGACACAGTCAGTAAGACTGTAATACATCACACGGAGTCAGTATGAAGCTCTTGGGGCTGCTGAGTGTGTGCGCGTGTGTTAGAGAGAACATGAAATAAATGATGATGACCAAAAGCCAAGCTACACTCATTATCTCCCACTGATATGCTATGGAGTCAGGAGAGAACGAGCTTTATCTACTGTTGAATGAGCTACCGTGAACCACCCAAATATCATTATCAATCCATTTAATTACCAATTAATCATATACCCAAACACAATGTGCACTGCTGTACACAAAACCTAATTGACTCTGAAGTGAGTTATGGGCCCATTTACAGGAGTTTTCTTTGAAGGATAATGAAGACACAGGATGGTGAAAACAGACAGAGAGCAGAACAAAAAATGCAGGAAATGTTTCAATTAGAGCAGCTTGTGAGTTACATAAATATGTTTTGTTGTGTTGCTGAACAGAGCTTCCTGGTGCACCCTCCAATCTGGTCATCTCCAACATCAGTCCTCGCTCTGCCACCATAAAGTTCCACCCCGGCAGTGACGGAAAAACCGCCATCTCCAAATGGATCGTAGAAGGACAGGTGTGTAGGCGTGTGTGTGTGTGTGTGTGTGTGTGTGTGTGTGTGTGTGTGTGTGAAATTTAGCAAAGCTTGTATTGCCAAATTGTTTTTGGATAGTGCCAAGCTTTACCACAATGGCTAAAGGGTTAACAAAGTAGTAATTTTGCCATCAGTAGCAATTTGCTCTGGACAAAATGGTTAATTTTGCCACAGATATTAATATTCTGTCTTCCGAATGGTTCATTTGCTCTGGACAAAGTGGTAAACTTTGCCACAGATATTAATATTCTGTCTGCCTAATGGTTAATTTGCTCTGGACAAAATGGTTAACTTTTCCGCAGATATGAATACTCTGTCTGCCTAATGCTTAATTTGCTCTGGACAGAGTGGTTAACTTTGCCACAAATTGCAATTTTCTCTTATAAAAAAGGTTAATTTCATGAAAACTTTAACTTTGTCACTTTGCAATTTTCTCTCTCCAAAATGGTTAACTTTTCCACAAATGATACTTTTCTATATGCAAAATGGCTAACTTTGCCATGAATGTTACTATTCTGGCTGCCAAATTGTTAGCTTTTCCACAAATTGTGCTCAGAAACATGGTTACCTTTTTCACAAATGGTATAGTTTTGGTTTTGAAAAGTGTTGTATTTTTCTTGAATGGTATGCTATGGTTAATGCAACTTTTCTGTAGATTACTTTTTTTCCTCAAAATTGGTGAACTTTGCCACAAATTAGACTTTTCTGTCTGTATTTTTTTAAATTAATGGTAGTATTCACTCTGCAAATATATATAAAATTAAATATGTCGTTTCACTTTTCCACAAATGTCAATAATCTGCCAGTCGAATGGTTAAATTTGCCACGAATGGCAATTTTATCTCTGCAAAATTATTAATATTGCCTTGAAGGGCAAACTCTTACCTTTTCCACAAATTGCTGTTTTCTCTCTGCAAAATATGTAACTTTGTGACGAATGGCAATTTTCCTTCTGCCGAATGGTTAACTTTTGCACAAACTACAATTTTCTCTCTGCCAAGACTGCTCTATGGAATATGACTTTTCAGTGTATGTGCTCATAAGTATTTGTGTATTTGTGGGTGTGTGTTATGCCCTTGTCTGGCAGGCTGTGCTCCAGTGAAGATGCTGTTGTCTGGCAGGTACTTCATCTCCAGGGAAAAACAGGCTTGCTCTTGCACTAAAACATCTTCCCCTGGAGAAAACGCACACACACAAACACACATGCAAGCTCACACTCTGTATTTGACATAGTATGAGGAGGCTAAGGAGATGTCATGCACCGTGTCTCCCAGCCCTTTAGGTGTGGTGTGTGTTTGTGTGTGCGCATATGTGTTAAACCCCTCTTGGATGGCGTCCAGCGCTGTGCAGCGTGAAGAGAAAAACTCCTCCTAATGAGATCCCTCTCTTTTCCCCTTCGTTTTCTTCGCTCCTGTCTTTAATACTGTTTAATCGAGGGAGAGCAGGAAGGAGGGAGTCAGAGGGAGGGATGAGAGAAGAGAGAGAAGAAGATTAGAGGTACTGAGGTGGCACTAATGGGGTCTTAAGTCTATGGGTTAGAAATCAGCTTGTGTTGGGGTGTTTTTTTTACAGCTGACTTCTTCACAGCTGTATCCTGGACCAGGTCGGTTGCCGATTCCGATTCCCTTTGTAATCTTTTCACCTTTCCTGTGCTCGAACAGTGCTGCACAAAACATGCTGTGTGGATGCAGAGTTTACATGGAAACCAAGAACTAGTTGTTTCAACATATGGTTTGTAATATTGAAAGGGACATATCATGGAAAACCGCATTTTTCTTCCTCTCTCCCCGGTCCAACCAGATTATTTATGGTTGTTAAGCTGCAAAAACAGTGTCACTAACAGGAGCTCATTAACATATGACCACCAACAAAGCTTATTTATATACGGACAACACCTGTTCAGTCTTAAAGCTTTTTAAATAAAAAATATAATAATAAAAACGTTTTATCTCTCTGTTTTGCAACTTTTTATCTCACTGTTTTGACCTTTTTCTGAATTTATATCTTACAGTCTACAAATTTGGCGGGAAAGAAATAAGAATTGCAAGACATTTTATTTATTTATTTTTTTCTGTCATGGAATCATTTTTTAAAGGTAATTACGACTTTTATCTCGCAATTTCAAATTTTCTTCACAGAATTGTGTTCTCACAATTGTGACGTTTTTCTCAGAATTGCAAGAAATAAAGTCAAAACAGTGAGATAAGTCCCATTATTCATTTATTCATTAAGTTATTTAAGTATGCCGCCAAAACAAGTTCCTTGGCAATAAAAGCTCATTATGATTTCCATATATGCCTATAGGTTTGGAAAAAATTTTTTCAATGCAATGAAATTCAAATGGGTCCAGTGATGCTGCGGACTCCATTGACTTTCATTATATGGACAGAATCCTTCTTCAAATTATCTACTGTTGTGTTCCACAGAAGACAGAAATTCATACAGGTTGGGAATGGCATGAGGGTGAGTGACAGAATTAACATTTTTGGGTGAACTTTCCCTTTAAATTCCCCAGCCCGTTCTGATGAATGATAGTGTGAACCATGAGGTTGGCCAATCACACCAAAGGTCATTTACATATGGAAATTTGAAAAGCGTGGTAGCCAAAAACAGTCAGAGGGTCAGAGAGAGGCTGGAAAATGTAAAATGATGACTGTTTTCTGTGTAAGAAACCTTGACTAACATTATAAGTGAACTTCAGTGGGAAATAGCAATACTTTAGAAGTGTAGAATGTGGCCCCTTTTAAGTATTTTGACAGTTTATACATGGTAATGATAGGAAAGAGCTAACCGCATGAAATTAATCACAGGTTGCGCTATGAATAAATGGAAGCAGCTCTCAATGAGGTCCTAGAGGAAATGTGACTCACTTGATTGTGACATGTTTGAAATGATAAGCAGTTTTTGTTTGCAGATAATGACTGGCTGCATTACCCAGTGTCTCTTTGTAGATTTTTTTTCATGTTGTGGATCCACTTTTTAATTAGCTCATTACCTCATTACGGCCTTATTAAGATCAAGGTGGTTAAAAAAAACGAGCCCTTTCCGGCTCTCACATGTCATTGTTGAGAATCTATAGCATCTTGCTTTTGATTAGTGAAAAACAAAAAACACAAAGCAGAGAAAACAAAGGCAACAGCCCTGATATGGTGTCTGCACTGCGGGCAGCTTGGTTGGGTTTTCTGTTGCTTTTCACTGTCAGTCAGAAGCGTCTCTATCATCAGCTCTGACTGCTGAATCTGACTCTCTGTATATTTGGAATGACACTCTGCCATAATAGGAATGAGGGATGCAGGATGTGTACTATACACAGTGTGGTGGACCTAGATTTGCCCATATTTTGCAGTAAAATCAAGTGAAATCTGATATGAAGCATAAGCTATCTCAACTGTAATCTTAACATCTAATTTGTGACTGTTGATTGTCATGTTGATGCCAGTTGACTACCCGAATTTGGGCATTTTTCCTCAAAACTGGATTATAAAGGTAAAATTATTTCTATGCTTTGACATATCTTGATGCCCGGTTTAATCTCCCCATTGGTTATGCGTACTACTATACTGCTTTTACTGTTACATTTTTGCATAGAAAACAGGGATGTAAACCCTTGTGGGGTGAAAAGGGGGATAAAGATGCAACTTTCCCTAGGGGAGACAACTTCGCCCCAGGAAGAGTATTTAGTAAAATTTCTGCTTTAAAATGTGGATTTATAGGTTTTTTTTTGTTTGTTTTTTTTTAGTTGGTGAGGACACAAGGAAGAACTCACCCAAGATTCTGTGTAGTTTTTCTTTAAAAAAAGTTTTTAAAAAATCACTCTACTAAGGCCACATTAACATTGTTCTTATGGAACTCTATAATAATAATAATTGATATTATATTATATTATATTATATTATATTATATTATATTATATTATATTATATTATATTATATATTATATTATATTATATTATATTATATTATATTATATTATATTATATTATATTATATTATATTATATTATATTATATTAATTATATTATTATTAATAATAATAATGCAGTGAAATTACTATCTTCCATTTCAAGTGTGATGTGTGATTATCCTACCTTAGTCATTGTTAGCATACAAGTTTCTTAGCTCATTTTTTGATCTGCATTCTTAGATAAAATTTGATTAAAAGTGCAAAATAACCATTATTATTATTATTGTTCTTGTTGTTGTTGTTATAATTACATTCTAAATTTTAGACAAACAATGAATACATTTACTATATTACTATTGTAGTTTTAATGTTAAATAATAATAATAATAATAATAATAATAATACATTAAAATTACAATACTTCCCTTTCCAGTGCACTTGATTTAAAAATGTTTTGCTATTTATTTGATTGGGCATTTGTAGAAAAAAATTGCATTCAAAGTTTGAAACAACCTTTTTTTCCAACTTAATGACTTGCAACATTGATGAGGATTGATGCAGAAACATTTATTACTGTTTGAAGTTTCTTTGTCATATCTGTACTATTGGAAAAAGTCAAAACAATGCACCCTATTTATGTTTCTTGCTGATATAAACATACAACACAGTGAGGTGCTTCGACTGCAGTGAAGCATACTACAGTTTGAAATGTTTGTCATACTAGATATTGTTTTTCATGTGTGTGTTTTTAGATAGCTTTTTAAATGAAAATCATCCTGTGTGTCCACAGGTGGGGACTGTGGGTGAGGACGAGGAATGGAAGGTTCTGTACGAGATGGACAGTCCTCCAGCGTCAGACACTCTGGAGATTCCCAATCTCATCCCATTTACTCAGTACAGGTGAGCTTTTCACTCCTTTCCTGAACGAAAAACCACTTTCCCATCAACCTAATGAACTAAAACCTGGTAACAAACGAACCCAATAATGTGAAAGTACCTTCACAAACCTGTTGAGTGTTTTGGTGTTGGTGTGTTCAGCAGGGTTTCTGAGTAATTTCAGCTGTTTACGACCTTTCATTGTTGACTAAACACTCATACTGCCAGCTCTCCCTGCGTTATGTATCTCCAGCTATCTTTTTTCTGTATTTTTTTCTTTGTCTCATTTGTTCTTCAGTCTCTCTCTTTCTCTCATTCCCCTTTTCTATTTCTCTCCTCAATTGATTTTCCGAAGGTCCTGTGGAAAGATTGTCTTCTGATTCTCGGCACACTATCTTGTCCTAAAGGGATTACAGATGATCAGAGGCTGTAGAGATCTGTTATCCTGTCCAAAATCCCCCGTCCTCCCGCTACTCAAGAGCAAGATCGGAGAATTAAAAATGCTGTTTTTGTCTCTCTCCATTTATATTCCTTTCAGGTTCAGGATGAAGCAGATGAACATTGTGGGTTCGAGTCCCTTCAGTCAGCCTTCTCGTATGATGCAGACCCTGCAGTCCAGTCCAGATGTGGCCCCGACCAATCTCATAGTGTTTTCTGCTAGTGAAACCAGCCTGAGGATTCGCTGGGAGGTGAGGAACGGACACACACACAGTCCACACCAAATAAAGGTTTTCTACATGTAAATGTGAATTTGTGTTCTACACTATACTGTTAAAAAGTTTGGGTCAGTACTTTTTTTTTGAAAGAAAGAAATTAATGCTTTCTTATTTAGGTATAAATAACATTTTAAAAATAAAATTTATATTTATATTTATATTTATATTTATAATACAAAAATATAAATTTTATACACCCCAAACAGAGTGAACCATTATTTTGACCAAACATCAAAACAAACAAATATATATATATATATACATATATATATGAAGAGTTCATTTGCAAAAACAGATAACTCCATTTTTAACAATTCTCAGAAAAATAAATAAATATATATATATATATATATATATATATATATATATATATATATATATATATATATATATATATATATATATATATATATTTTTTTTTTTTTTTTTAGAACGTTTGGTCAAAATTATATATATATATATACTCTAATTAAAAATAGTGTTGTCAAATGATTAATCGCTTCCAAAATAAAAGTTTTTATTTACATAATATAAAAGCACACACATACAATGTATATTTACATGTATATATTTATATTCATATAATTTATATTATATATAAATATATTCAATATGTGTTTTCATGCATGTGTTTGTATTTCTATATACATAATAAATATACACAGTACACACACACTTTTACATCCAACTTTTATGTTGGATGTGATTAATCGCAATTAATCGTTTGACATCATCAATTAAAAATAATAAAAAAGGCCTGTTTTCCATACTTTTCACTAAAGGAATATTTTAAAATTTTTCACAATATTAAATTATTTTCATTTATATGCACATTGCTACATAACGTTGCAAAAATGTAGCAAAATATCCACATTGAGTTTTTAATGAAAACATTTTAATACATTTAAAATGCCATGCAGGATTTCTTTGACACAAACAAATCATTAAAACTGAGTTTTGAATCAGTTTATTAAAATGAACAATTTGTAATGAACAGCTCTAATGGCATTTTTTGATGAAGTACACATTAGACATTTGGCATTAAGAATTTTTAAAGAGTTTTGTTATAGACAAGAGTTTTTGAATTTTCTATAAAATTGATAAAACCGTATATGATTATCATCAGAAAATAACATTGATTATAAATATTAATATATACTATATATTAATATTAATTTGTATCAATTTCATAAAAGTTTTGATTTATTAATTTAAATTATATTATTAAATTGTAGTATTTTTCCGCTATACGTTCCCCCAAACATAGGCCATTTATAAGAACAAAAGCACTTAAAAGTTTCTTTTTTTGCATCAAAAGGGGATGGTTCTGGATTTGGTGTGAACATTATTATAAAAACTGTAGCCCTCATAAAAATCCAGCGATTTACACGCACTCAAAAACATGCAGAGATGGGCACAAATACTGTCTGTTGCGCTTCTGTGCGCACACTTTATAGGTGAGGGATAGAGGATACTGGAAGAGGTTGACAGCTTATTTTTCCTGTCTGTTTTTTGCTATCAGGAGCCATAGTGTCTGTCAGTATCAGATGTAATTGCTGTTATTTTCTCCTTCAGTTCTCCTTTTTTCCCCTCTCACCTTTTCAAAGCCTGAAGAGCGATCGAAGAATTTGAGTTGTAGAGGCACATAACATGAAGGCTGTCATTTCATAAGACTGGACTCCATTTAATCTAAAAAACAGCTTCTGCAAAGCCTCCGCTGGTCGTAGTAACACATTTGTGGGGTGCTGGTGCTGAAAAACAATGACCCTCAGGACATAATAGTGCTTAATGCAGTACTTCTCAAGCACTGAAAATGAAAACAGTGACCTCTAACCCGGTTTTATGGATAGTCATTTATTATGCTCGTACTAAAACTTCTATGTAGCCGTCATTGAAGAAAAGATTATAATTTTACCGCTTTTCTGTCATTTACCAAGCAACCCAAGTTTCTTAAGTGTTAATATCTTTAATGAGGAGAATTTACACTGTAAGATGTATTTTATGAGGAGTTTCTGTGGAAATGCTTTGAGGTTCAGAAGTATTTAGAAAGCAACACTTATTAGTTTAATTGAATAAAAAAGACATAAAATAACTAAATAGTGTTTAAGCACAAAATCCTGAGTTTTATTCACTAGCCACTAGTAACCAAATTGAAAATAAACCAAAGTGAAACAAGCTTGTCACATGTTGCAGGTGGACAAAAACTCAAATGAATATAGACAAAATAGCTTTTAGATTTTTTTTTATATATATCAATCATATATCAAAACATGATATTACAAGCAACTAAAGATTAGCAGCCTATTATGGAGAGCACAAAGACTGAAACATTGATTTGGCCCATGCCTGTGAAGAAACTTACATCAGCATCCGTCAACTCGCCAAAAGCATTTTAATAGAAACGCTTTCAAGCAGTCAACGTACTGAAGCTGTGAACATCGTAAGGTTTCGAGTGTGCATTAAAGTACTAGGCGAGCAACCATGTGCGAACTCTTGGCATCTGACGCTGGAAAATGTCTCCGAGCCGTGTGCCAATGTGCAACGCACAGCTGAAGCAGGCAAGGGACTGAGCTGCATTACAGCCAATTTGAAATGTCATTTAATTTATGTTTATGAGGAGATTAAGGAACTTCCTTTCTGTTTGCTGCACACAATTTAATGCTTGTGAAGGTTTTCATTCATCCAGATCATCGTAGAACTTAGCCACCGGGATGAGTCATGAAACATTTATTTCTAATTCCTGTTGAGTAAGATTAGCGTGCAGAAAATTAGTTAAACTTTTTCAGCCCTTAAATTTCAGTATCATTCCATTATAATTGGCCAAAATGTGTTTGGACAACTAAAGTTTCTCTCTATTGTATTGTATTGTATTGTATTGTATTGTATTGTATTGTTTTGTTTTGTTTTGTTTTGTTTTGTTATTTTTAATACACTGCTGTTAAAAAATTTGGGGTCGGTAGGATGTTTTTTAAAGAGGTATTTTATGCTCAACAAGGCTGCATTTATACAGGAAAATACAGGACATACAGTTAAATCGTAAAATATTGTTACAACTGTTTTCTATTTGAATGTACTTTAAAATGTCATTTATTTCTGTGATGGCAAAGCTGAATTTTCAGCAAAATTACTCCAGTTTTCAGTTTCACTTGATCCTTCAGAAATCATTCTAATATGCTGATTTGGTGCTCGAGAAACATCTCTTATTATTATGATTTTTGAATTGAATTGTTGTGCTACTTAATGTTTTGTGGAATCCATGATGCATTCTTTGGTAAATAGAAAGTTTAAAAGAGCAGCATTCATTTGAAATAGAAATCTAAAAAGAAATGTAAACATTTTTATTGACATGTTATCAATTTCATGGCTTATTGCCAAATAAAATAATTGTTTATTTCCTTCTTTAGAAAAAGAATATGTTTCGTTTAAAATATGTGCTGGAGATCTATTTCTATTTTTTGCTATCTAATGCAATGAAATTCCAGTTCAGTTTTTGCTCGTCTTATTGATGTAGGTTTATCAAAGTCTGTCCTGCTCCAGTGTTTTTCCTCTTCGTGTTTTTTAGCCGCTTCCAGAGGCAGCTTATAACGGAAATCCTGAAAGTGTGGGTTACCGTGTACGTGCACAGAGAGCAGACGGGCTTGGGCAGCTCCGGATGGAGGCGGTTTCTGAGCGCTTGTCTCGGGAAGCGACGGTGGAGGGACTTGAGGAGTGGACGGAGTACGAGCTCAGCATTCAGGCCTTTAATGGCATCGGGCTTGGACCCTGGAGCAGTCCTGTGCTGGGCAAAACTAAAGAGTCAGGTGACAACATATTCCATAAAACATGCTTGATTTTTAAAAAAGTAGCATTTGAAATAAATGATCAGTTAAGTTTGTTTCAAAGTTTAATGTCATGCATGTGAGGAAAATAAATAAAATTTAGTTGCTGTTTTGTATGTAACCAAATGAGTTATGTTAATTTAAGCATCATTGTGTTGATGTGTTACAGTCACATTTCCATTTTGATCATTTTTCATTTTATTTGTGTTTTATAAGACAGATAACTTAAAATATTGGACAGATATTTGCATTAAAGTCTTATAAAGATATGTCAGTTCATTTTTAGATCAATGCCACAAGTGGCTACATTCCTTAGCAACTCTAAACAGACACAGTTTAGCCAGCGCCCTAGTAGCCGATTTTTAGTCATAGGCATCATTTACATAGCCGTTGGAGACTCAGATGGAGTCTGTGCCCGAGGCCACATCTAACAGCGGGTGGGTGTTAGCAGCTCCAGCGACTCCCTGCTGAGTTAATGATCCTGCTGACCCCTAGACAACATCTAGAAAGTTTGGCAGCTGGTGGGGCGGACACTTGTGGCCTTGCCGGTGACCACTTACAGGTTTCAAACATCCAATCCTCCGTGTATTTTCCTGTTGATTGTGGTTTAATTGCAGAGATCACACTCATAAACTAGAACTGAGCTTACACTACTGTTCAGAAGTTAGGGGTCAGTATTTATTAAAATTTTTTTGAAAGAAATTGATACTATTTATGAATTCATTTGCATTAAACTGATCAAAAGTTTACATTGTTAGGAAAAATGTTTATATATATATATATATATATATATATATATATATAATAGTTTTTGTTTTTTAAATTTTTTTAATATATATATATATATATATATATATATATATATATATATATAAAGTTAGTTGAGCAACAAATCAGCGTATTAAAATGATTTCTGAAGGATCATGTGACGCTGAAGACTGAAGTAATGATGCTGAAAATTCAGCATCACATGAACGGATTACATTTTTTCAAATTATATTGAAACCGAAATTTTTTTTTTTTTTTTACAATGTTGCTGTTTTTGCTGTATTTTTAATCAAATAAATGCAGTCTCACTGAGCATAAGATTTTTATTTTTATTTTTTTAAATATTAAATTTTGTACTAACCTCAAACATTTGAACAGCAGTGTACTTAGAGAAAATTACATTGACTATAAAAATTTCCACAACTTTATCGTGACCTATGGATTTAATATGTTTTCTAAACTTTTCCAGTTCTGGAAATTACACTTTTGAAAGCCTATGAGGTTTCAAACCTGTAAGTCCTTTGTTCATCTTCGGGACACAAATTAAGATATTTTTGATGAAATCCAAGAGCTTTCTGACCCAGACAGCAACACAACTACCACATTCAAGTCATTATTTTTGTTTTCTTTATTCTTGTAGCTTCATTGTAATTCATAAAATTACAGTTGAACCATTGATGTCACATGAACTATTTTAACGATGTCCTTACTACCTTTCTGGGCCTTGCGTTGCTGTCAGAAAGCTCTCAGATTTAATCAAAAATACCTCACTTTGTGATCTGAAGATGAATGAAGGTTTCTGGAACAACATGACAACATGACAGAATAATAATGACAGAATTTTCATTTTTTGGGTGAACAATCCTTTTAACTTTTTATCAAACTGAAGAACCGACAAACTTGCTTGGATCATTTTTCATAGCAAATGCTAAAACAATTTTTCTGCCATTCTCCTACACCTAAATAGCTAAAAGAATAAGAGAGTGCCGTTGTCGCTTCGTTTAGCAAATGAAAATCTTTTTCTCACTGAAGCTGCGCATGAACATATGCCGGCAAGCCCTGAAGGAACAAATACACATCACACACATTCACGGGGTAAAGTTACCCCTTCAAATTGTATCTTAAATCAGTCCATTACAAGTGTTTATGCTCACGCGGTTCTTATTTCGGCGAGCTTCACATGACAGCGAATCAGAGAGGAATGTCAGAGGCTGTTGTTTAAGCTGTCAGCCCTCTTCCGTTTTTAATCAGTGCATGTGACAGACTCCAATAGAAAGGAGTGAGATTTCAGCAAAAATACTGAGTAGATGTGAAACCCTGACCGAAATAAATTGTTCAGAGTCGGCTGGTAAGACATCAGCCTTAGGCTAATGAGCTGTATTACTGGGTGGAATTGTTTGTTCATATTATTATTAATGATAATTGGAGTCTTTTATCTTATTATTGTTCCAATAGGATGAAAAACAAACCTTTAAGTGTTGTAAAATCACTCTTAACACATGGCCTTGAGTGGGTTTTTGCTTTAGTATAAAATGGCTATTTATATGGGTGTGTTTTCAGTTCCCTCTGGTGCCCCAGAAAATGTGAGCGCAGAAGCAATGAGCTCCACCAGTATATTGGTCACCTGGGGTTCGGTCCCTGAACACCAGAAGAATGGACACATCCTTGGTTACAAGGTACGGTTACTATATCAAAGAGAATGCTTTAAGACCCTTAAAATCCCCCACAGCTTTGACTGGAGAGTCCTGCTTGCCAAACCACTGCAATGGGTGAATTTCTACTGTATATGGAGATGTCTGACTGGAATGGCAGTGCTTAGGAAGATATTTTAATGAATGTTTTATCAAACAAAGCTATTTACTTGCTCAGTTTTGTTGTTGTTGTTGTTGTTGTTGTTGTTTTGTATATACAGTGAAGGTCAGTGGGGCCTAGTATTTTTAAAACATGACAACTTCATCTTAATGATGACAGAATTTTCATTTTTGGGTGAAGTATTCCTTTTAACATACCTGCAAACTTGTCATTTTTGATCAGACATTTTTGTTCAGACCAATTATATAAACCATACAACATCATTTATTGAGCTGAAATTGCAGGTCTATCTCTTTTTTCCTCAAATCTTTTATTATTTGAACTGTAAAGTTGTTTAAATCATAGTTTGTATGGTAAATGTACAGTTTAATATGTTACTGGTGTTGTTTCTAAAGACCGTTGTTACCTAAACAACATGTAGTTCTAGTAGTTTAATATCACAATTTTCTGAAACAATTTCAACTGCCAGTACAAAGTTTGCAGGTATGTTTAAAGCCGGTATGAAGTGAAAATTAACTTTGTAAATGATTCATCCATGCATATTTCATGGATGATTTCATTTTTTTCCACAATGAATTGTAATGTTTCATCAAAATGTCAAAACCTGATCATCCGGCAAAACGTCAGACATCTTTTTTGTGACATATGCCAGACTTCTCCAATAATTTAGTCAGCTTAAACCCCACTCATCCAAAATCAACAGCAAGCTTGCATTCAGATTTGCCCTCATCCAATGAGCAATCGATGGATAGTGCCAAGTCCCCATCCTACATTTTACAAGTGTAAAAAAAAGAAGGAGGAGAAACTTGAGCCATATCCCCCAATATGCAGATATTTGGAGGTGGACTCTTTTGATGTGGGAAAGTAAGAAACCATCCAGAACAGCCTAACAACCACATAGCAAAACCATTCTTAAGCACCGCAGCAAAAAAGTGTATGCAGTACACTTCTACACATCTAATGTAATGCTTGAATCATCCGCCAAAGGCACTTTATACCACAAAGAGCTGTTGATATGCACATCTACAAAAGTTCTTCCCCATGCTTTAATGCACATACATTCAGCTGAACATAGTTCGTATTGAGTTCATTTTGAACACATCTATAATCTGTGTGAAGATATCGAAACCCATGTGCACTGTTGCTTGTGTAAGGCTTTCTCCATTTTCTGCTTAGGCTGTGTAGAGTGACATGATGCAAGATCATGAAACTGCTGAAACAGTTTTTCCTTTTACACACTGTCGGAAGAAGCCAATTGATAAAATGCTTAGACTGTAAAAAGTGGGGGGGAAATGAAATAACACAATTAATTATTGATCTCTTCTGAAGTCAGGACCTAAGTTGAGGCAAAACTTGAACTTGATTTTTTCGTAGTTTTTATCTGTAGAAACAAGGATGTTTGTATGTGCAAAAGATGCTCAAGTGTTGTGAGCGGTTGCTGTATGGTTGCATACTTCCCCAAGTCTAAAGAGCTCATCTCAACGTCTTTATTGCCACATACACTGTAAAGTTTCAGGAGTGACAACCACATTTAAATATGGGAGCAAATTCCCTAAATTATCATTAACTCGCACTTAAAATTGTGATGATTGACACTATGGGTACTATAAGAAGGTTTTGACATGTTGTGCATGAAATGTTATGACATTTGGCATCTGCTATTTTTAGCCAAAGTAATATTACCAAAGACTCACTGTGTTTGACAATTTTAACTAAACCATCGTCGACAGAGCCGCTGTGTTTTATGTATGTTTGGAAGGTCCACATATTATAAGAGACACACTTATTAACCATCTTTAGGCTCGGCTCATAAATTGATCCGGTTAATGGAGTTAATAAAGTAGGCAGGTGGAGGTTGTGATATATTGGTATGTGCCTTATAATACATATCATATGTGCCCAGATAATACATTTGGATTAAAGTTTATTATGGACTTGCTTTTATTTCCTCATGTTTATAGCAAGATCTGGCAACACTACTGAGTTCAAATGTACCACATTCGCTGTGATTTCTTTCACTGCGCAAACAGGAAAGAGATACAACTCTGATCTGTGTTTAAATAAGTCATTAACAACTAGTTATTCAGTTTGGTTCCCTGCATGTTGCATAAAGGTTTTGTAAATGCAGTTATCACTATCTGAATTTTTCAGGAGTTCATTTCATTGTAGAAAACGGCACTAAAAGGCGAACTGAATACCGGATTTAACTGTACTGTGTTTGTGGCCATGATATTCTGATCTGTTTTATCATCCGCCAGGGGTTTGTTTAAATCCCTAACCTTAAGTATGAATAGTGTCTATTGAATAGCAATTATCAATTAGCAAGCACTGCTACACACTGTTCGGTTGTTGTTGTTGAATTTAGGACATTCCAACACTCAATATCACATCAAAACTGTTTCTACGTGACCTATATTTCCTCGTTTCCTTTCATCTCTAGGTATTGTACAAAGAAAAAGATTCAGAGCGGGTTCCCCAGGTCCAGCTGGTGAACGGGAACCAGACTCACTTGCTGCTTTTAAAAAACCTTAGCAAGTTCATCTTGTATGAGGCTCAGGTGCTCGCATTTACACGTGTCGGAGATGGACCACCCAGCCTCCCCCCTGCAGCTGAGAGAACCAAGGATGATGGTAAGCAACCAATAAAATCAATGCATCGCCCACTGAACAAAACACATCATCTAATTCTTCACACGCTCCCACTGGTTATGACAAATCATACGCGCATAATAAAAGCAAAAATAAATGTTCGCACACACACTAGGTCAAAATTAGACTTTGAGTGAAAGCTACCCATTTAGCAGATGTTCCTTCACACACACACACCGGTAAACACACACACACACACACATTCATAATGGTAGCTCATAGTTATGCCTTGCTTCATGCTCTGGTGGTTTCCAGCTGTGCCCGACATTCAGACTGGCATTACCTCCCATGTGGCTCCAGACACAGACAAACACACACGCATACTCGCTCACACACTCGCCTGGCCTCCTGGTGCCCCCACTGCATGAAACCTCATCCTGCATCACTGCATTCACTTGAGTCACCTGTCTGAACCACCTCTCACTCGCTCGATTTTCTTATCCCAGCTCACTCAAAAATCACTAATGAGATCTCAATCTGTTCTGAAATGGCATTAAAGGGTGACTTGTGAAATCCTTACACTTTTCAGATATTTGTTTTTCCTGAGAGCAAATCTCCAGTATCTCATGTGTGTCTCCTGTTTGTCAACTTAACCTAAATTATTCAATATTCAATAACTAAAATGATTATTATTTTAAATATTATATTTATAATTAAATTATTGTATATCTTATATGTCTATATTTTTTTATAATTATATTCTCAGTGTTGGAATGAGCAATAATAAAAAAAAAAAAAAAAACTTTGAATACAGTAATCACACATTTTTAATTACAAAATAATTAGCATAACGTAAATTTTTCAACATGCAATTACTATATTATATTCTCAGTACCGTGATAGGCAATAATAAAATGCCGTTGTAATACAATAAATCAATCACCCATTTTTATTTAAAAATTTAATTAAGCATATCTTAAATTATTCATTAATAAAATAATTAATTATTGTATTTATAATCATTTTATTTATAATTATATAAACAAATTATGTTTTGTAATTATTTATAATTTATTTTATTTTATTTAAATTTTTTGTAATTATTAAATGTTCAACGAATGTTCATTACTATGAATTAAATATTATTTTGTATATTTACCAAGCATTTCTATATTTAAACAAATATAGATTAAATTTAAATGCCATTATTTTTCTCATTGCAGTAATAAAAATGAGATGTTTTTCAGATTATGGTAATGAGAATTTGGAGGGAAAATGTGCTTAGTTATCATGAAACTATATGTCATAATGAAAAAAAAAAAGACTTCTTTTAAATCTGAAGTGAAATATGACATAGGCATTATCTGACAGTTTTCATGTGACTCAACCAAGTGGGAACCTCATTAAGTCTCCTGAGCTATGAAAGAGCATCCTCTGAGCAATACAATTTCTTTTGGAAAGTTTCTCTCAGAAATATGTACTCGCATGTATGCAATATATTTCCACGGCAAGGGGAAGTAAGCTGCCATCTTTCCCTTTGAAATGAGCGAGTGTGTTCATATGTGGACTGTGGAGTCTTGCCAGCGGAATGACAAATGCCCTCTTTCTGTCATTTTTCTTAATCGGCTCAATGGAGCAACATTCATTCGGAAAATGTACAGGGATACCAGGGATACCAGATACTGGAATGTCTATGTGATTCTTCTCTACACACACTGACTCACACTTACACACACACACACACACACACACACATATCAGAACTAGTGGATTACCAGCGCTGTTGGCCTAGTGTCCACTGGCAGAGTTAAATGTGTTTGATGAGGGATTATGAAACACTAATATTTATATTTATGGATTTAAGGAATTAGTTTACAGGGAGACTTTGTGTGTGTGTGTGTGTGTGTGTGTGTGAGAAGAGATTAAAATGTCATATTTATCGTGGCTGAGATAAAAGCTTGGCCCCACAAACAGATGTTTTGAAGTGTTTGAAATATGTGCTACATTACAAGAAATCTGAATGTATGCTATAGTAATCTGTTTTAAATGCATGTATCCTCTCTCTCTCTCCCTCCCTCGTTTCTCTTCAGTTCCCGGTCCACCTGTCAGGTTGGTGTTTCCAGAGGTGCGTCTCACGTCTGTCAGAGTTGTCTGGCAACCTCCCTCGGAGCCAAACGGCATCATTATGGGTAAGAGAGAACATAAACGCTACACAACCAGCCACAGACACATTTACCAAGCCATATTAATGAGGACATATCACAGATTTCTGTTGTTTTTAAATAAAGTTAATTATAATAATTTTGCACTAACCCTAAAAGAAAACCTTTCTGCATAGGAAATGTAATAATTAATGGATTTAATATAGTATTTTAATGATAAAATGCAAATGTAAAATAATTTAATAGATTTTTACCTTATAAGAGGTAATCTTTTAGTTTATTTTATTTATTAATCATTTTAATCTGTAATTTATTTTACTTAGTAATAATTGTATATTCTTTCTTTTTTTATTTCTTCCATTTATACACTACAGTTCAAACGTTTGGGATTGGTATTTTATTTTTATTTTATTTTATCATTTTTTTGTTCAAAATATATAATCAAAAATACAGTAAACCGTAATATTGTAAAATATTTTACAATTTAATATATCTTAAAATGTAATTTATATATTTGAAAAAAAAAAAAAAAAAAATATATATATATATATATATATATATATATATATATATATATACATATATACTGTATATATGTGTATATATATATTAGTGCTGGGCAACGATTAAATATTTTAATCGCGATTAATCGCATGATTTTCTGCGATTAATCGCACCATGCGCAAAATTCAATAATGAAATCAAAAGTAGTGTATTGCATAATTTTATTCTTTCAAAGTACTGCTGTATGAACAAAAGTGCAATAACATTTGGTTTGTCAAAACTTTAAACAAATAAAGTGCTTTTTTACAGCAGTTAAAAGTTAGTAGCAGTTAACATTTCTTGTAAATCTTAACTTAAATATAACATTAACGTTTTGTTTAGATTGTAAAAAAAAGAAATTATGTCCAGAACCTCCATCATAGACATTATAACTGGCCCCTTCCGAGCAACAACATCAATCTCCTTTAAGAGACTGAGAATCTCAGTCCAAAAAAAAAAACACCTTTCAGTGATGCAGGTTGAGTGGACAAAATTAACTGCATTTATCCATTCTTCCAACTTTACATTTACTTACTCATCTGCACCAAGCCAGTTGCTAAGACATACAAGGTCATTCACACTTTCAGATGATAAAGAAACTCTCTTCTTCTGTACAATATGACCAGCAAGAGAAAACAACCTTTCACAGGGTACGGATGTTCCATTTAAGATTTCGGTACCTTTTTCCATTGTTCTGTCCGCACCAGATATTTTCTGTTTCGCGCTGTAGCTCTCTTAGGCACACAACAAATGCTTTCATTGGTTGAGACGCGTGATGACGCTCATCCCAAGCAGCCAGTAGCCTACTGATAAACATCCCACCCCTCCTGTGGCCCATGGTTTGTGTTGTATTCGGTTGTATTATTACAGTCTATCTATGTGTATTCAAACGCAGTGAGCAACGGACTTTCAAAATAAAAAGTACGTTAACGCGCGATAAACTAATTGTCGGCGTTAATTAATTAATGCGTTAACGCGATAAAAACGCGTTAACTTGCCCAGCCCTAATATATATATATATATATATATATATATATATAATATTGATTTGATTGATTTGGTGCTCAAGAAACATTTGCATCATCAATGCTGAAAACAGCTGTGTTGCTTAATTTTATTTTATTTTTTTTTTTTTAGAAAAGGATTCTTATAAATAGAAAGTTTATATAGAAAAACAGCATTATTTTTTTATTCTTTAATTTAAAATGGAAATCTTTTGTAACATTATAAATGTGACTTTCAATCAAATGACTTTTAATGCATCCTTGCTGAATTACAGTATTCTGACCCTAAACTTTTGATGATAGTGTGGCTAGATCCAGCCTAATTATGCAAAGTAAATACAAATAATTGATATATCAGTAAAGAAATAAACAGAAACAGAAACATTCCAAAGGGACATTTGGGGAGATTTAGCTTATTTCTATCATGACAACTCTCGGAAGATTTTAGCATGGTAATGAATATGACAATGTTAATGTATTTGGTCTTGGCGGAATTAATCTGCTATGCTGCTGAATTGCTGCTGCTGTTGATTATTGCTGTAGTTGTAGATTATTTCTGCTGCAAGCAGGTACGGGAACTTGCTACTGCCAGTGCATATGGCAATACGGTGCTGTGAGTATTTAAGACCTACTGCTGTTGCACAAATAGCATATAAAATAACCCGTAGCAGATCTATACAGGTGGAGCTGGGGAAGGTGGAAAGCACAGTGCAAAATGTTCAAGTGGATGCTAACCAGCCATTTAAATGTAAAGCAGCAAGCTTATTGGCTGCGAATGCAACATGAACCAATCAGCTTGCGCCAAGTTGTTTAACGCTGTGAATATCATCAGTTACGTTAAGACCCATCAGCCAGCGCCATCTAGAGTTTCATGAAAGCACTACGTATTTCAGTGTACATTTTTCCTAAAATATAGGTATTTAGCTAAATTATAATTACATGAATCAAATTAACTCTCTTGTATTTATATTTACAAATTTTATAACTCATATCCTTGTAAATGCCTCAAGAATGTAATCTTCATCTGCAGTAAAAATGCAATTTGAGGCCTTAAAGAAGGTGTGTTTGTTCCCATTGCGCCCTGGGCCATTTGAAATGTTATTATTGCAAGGACATGCTGTGTATTGCATTGGAGTCAGTATGTACGTGTGTGTGTGTGTGTTATGAGATTTTCTGTATTGGGATTTCAACCGTGTATTGAGATTAAACCGCCTCAGTTTTGCCGTTATCAAGATTACGGGCCGTACAGACACTGACGCGCAGCTATAGATGACTGGATTATGGACACTTAACCACCCGTGATGGATCATATAATCCCTTAATAGTGATAGAAATGTGAAGCCTCTTTACCTCGGATGATCTCTTGCCTTCTGTCTCTTTTCTACACACACTCGCACACAGAGCTCTCTGCTGATTGGATCAATCGCTCCCTGTAGGATTGAACGTTATAAACCAAAGATCTTCAATCAGAGAGGAGCTGTCAGTGTTCCAGCGCTCATTTTATCCTCTCAGATCTTTGTAATATATTTCATACATGAGGATACGCAGATAATGTGACTTTCACGAGGGGAATATCATTCTTCTGTGTTGATTTTCCTCAACAGCAGTCAGTTACTCTCGCAATTATTGAACGTCTGACTGTACAGTGTGAATGAGGCATCGATGCAGTATTTGTTAAGTGACCTTGGAGGGATTTCAGATAGCAAATCTATAAACCGATTAAGAACAGATCATTAGATCAGATCATCATCATTATACTGCAAAAAAATAAAAAAATAAAATCTTTTTCTTAATGGAGCAGTTCACCCAGAAATAAGAAGTCTTCTTTCTTTCTTCTGTGGAACATTTTCTCAGTTTATTTTTAATTTTTAATAAATATCCTGGACACCTTTTTAAAATAATGAAAACATTTTTTGGGACTGACAGCCACTAAAACAACAACAAAGCATCATAAATGTGATCCATATGACTTGTGCACTATATCCCATACTTCTGCCATCGTGCAATATAAAAATAGGACATTTTAAGGACAAAAATGGGTTACACTTTATTTTGTGTTCTTGTTACAGTGTAATTATGCATCTGAGTACTGAGTAATATTTATTAACTACATGTACTATATGGTTAGGGTAAAGATTATGGATTGGTTTAGGATTACTTGCATGTAATTATGCATAATGTACTGTTATCATAATAGTAAGTACATGTGACGTGTAACAAAGACACCTTAAAATAAAGTGTTACCCAGAAATGTGTAAAATTGTGTAATATTGTGATGAAGATTATCTGTAAACAGTTTATATATATATATATATATATGTGTGTGTGTATATATATATATATATTTATATATTAGTATGCCAAACATGTCATACAGCACTGGAGTAATCTGGATATGCTACTGTTGCTTTACTGCAGTGTAGATTTTATTCTAGCTCTTAATTGAGTTTCAGTGGTAATGTATTGAAAGCAAGAGCCTGTTGGTGAATATTGATCGGTGGATTGAGGTCCCTCTGGTGTCTCTTTTTGCTCTGGCATTTAATTTCCCTCTTTCTCTCTTTGTCAGTATCTTTCTCACACATTATCATTCTCTTCTATTCATCTCTCTTGTTCTCTGTAAGGCTTCTCTCTATCTCTCTCATGTCTATTTCTCATTGTCTTATCCTTGCCTTGATTTGTATATGGATTCGTATATGGAGTTACAAATATAATTGTGTGTCAGGCTGGTTTGGATTGCTTTTATGATACTTTTTTAGTGCACAACGTCCATTTTGCCACCGCAAGCTCTCCATACATTGTACAGAAATTGCTTGGAAAAAGTGACAGGTACGTTATTTAAAAGTTGTTCACGTTCCACAGAAAGAAACTCATAAAAGTTTGGAGTGATATGAGGATGAGTAAATGATGAGCTAATCCCTTAAGCTGGGATAGGAGAAAGTATTTTAACATTTGAAAAAAATGCATACCTTTATTCTCATTGTTGCTTTGTAAAAACAGATACAGCTTAAGCAGTAGCTGTGTACGCAACTCCATGTGGATTAATGAGATATTGATAATTTCTGTAACTTCAAAAAAAGAAGACAAAATGCTGTGCAGAAACTCATTTACAGTATGTGCTTATACAGTATACATAAAAAGTAAGCTTTTTGATAGAAATTAATACTATTATTCAGCAAGAATGTATTATATTGGTTAAAAGTGACAGTAAAGATAATGTTACAAAATAAATGCATTTCAAATAAATGCTGTTCTTTTCAACTTTTCAACATCAATAAATCTTGAAAACAAATTTGTCACAGTTTCCACAAAAATCCTAAGAAGCACAACTGTTTTCATTGATGATAATAAGAAACGTTTCTTGGGCACCAAATCAGCATATTAGAATTATTTCTGAAGGATCATGTGACTAGAGTAATGATGCTGAAAATTTAGCTTTGCATCACAGGAATAAATTACATTTTAAACTCTTTCAAAAATTGAAAACAGCTATTTTAAATTGTAATAATATTTCACAGTATTACAGTTTTTACTGTATTTTTCATCAAATAAATGGAGCCTTGGCCTTGTTTTCAGAAACATTAAAAAAATCATCCCTACCCTAAACTTTTGAAAAGTAGTGTGTATTTATTTTATTTACACACACACACACACACACACACACAAACAAAAAAATCATTCTGTATTAATGACAAACAAACAACATCTTAATATCAAATGTATACTAATGTACCATTATATTTAAATGGTACCTTAATTTACCACATAGAATATGACTGTACCACCATGAAAGTGTCCCAAAAACATGGTGTTTATGGTAGCACCATGCTTCTTTTTGTAATGGTCTCTCCTGCTCTCCTTCTCTTATAGCGTTGAGTGTCTGCTGTAATGTGTCCTGTGGTTAGGGATCAGTGATTGCTGTGGTAACAGGGCGCACAAATAAAATGCGCCTGACCGAGGGGGCGACGATCCGACCAATTACACGGCTTACTGCTCTCACCACGGCAACCCAGACATTAAAAAATGAGTACCGAACCACCTGGCATGGGTCACAGCTCTACCATGATAGATGAGGGAAAATACAAAACCTGAACAGTTAATTGTTGGCCATTTTTTGTCCTTTTGCCTCCTTCTCTCCATTTCCAGGGCAAAAGCTACTCTGAAACGGCAAAGAAAAGGAAGAAAAAAAGTGTTCAAGTTGATTTCTGCCTCTAGCGTAGCACACAAAAAAAGAAGAAAAAAAAAAGGAAAAAGAAAAACCATCAAAAGAGAGAGCTCAGGAACAAGCGGGAAATGCAGAGGATTTTGCATAGGCCCCTCTGGGCTTTTTGGGTTGGGTTAGCGATGGCCTCTTAATAAAGGAGGATCTTAGCGAGCTGTGCGTTCGGAGAGGGGTAGAGAGAAAAGGAAAGAAAGGGTGAATAAGAATCTGAGAAGACAAGGCAAAGGGGAAAAAAACATTGAATTAAAACCAGCCTCAGCTCTGTAGCGCCATACTAATCCTCCAAACGGAGCACGCTAACACCAAACACCCCATGTGACAGAGATAAGAACGTGTCTCTCGGCCATTCTGTAGATTCCCCCGTTTACAAGGCACTTAACTCTCTCAATCTCTCCAGCACCTCATGTCAAAAGCACCCTTGCAGCTGTAATAAATGCTTCCAGGTTAAAGCATGCTCTCAGACTGTGGAGATCTTTCATGGGACACTTTGGTCTTTGCATCTGCATTAAAATTAAATGAGCCTTGTCTGCAGTTAGAAGAGGATTATTAACTCTTATGAAGGAAGGCTGCTGTTGCGAACTTGTATAATGACCTTACGTATTTAAAAATGTGACGCCTCATATGTTTAGACCGTTGTAATGATACACACCAGATGGATTGTTGTAAGCTGATTTGAAATGAGTTGTGTGGTTTGCATGAAATGGCTGTATGGAATATTAATACGGTTCTTTCCCATACATTGAAAGTCAGTGAGAATGGTTGCTATCAAGCTCCAAAAACACAAAAACATCATAAAGCATTTCCCATCAATTCTCTTTTGTGTTTCTGCATATTTAAATGATGATAATAAAATCAATAATTTAACAATTATATATTAATTATAAATAATTATTTATAATTAATATATAATTATTATTGATTGTATTATCATCATTTAAATAAAATCAATAATTATAACAATTATATATTAATTATAAATAATTTATAATTAATATATAATTATTGATTTTATTATCGTCATATAGTCAGTATTATTATCATCGTGGAGTCAGAATTATTAATGATTGTAATCATTAATAATAATAATTGAATTATATCTATAAATAATTATTTATAGAAATAATTCAATTACTATTATTAATGATGATGATAATGACGATGATGAGGATTATTGTTATTAATTTTAATATTAATGCATGCATAATTTAATAATAATAACAATATGCATGATTAACATTTCAATAATATTATTATTAATGTATTAATATTATTAGTGATGTTTGTTGTTGTTATTATTATTATTATTATTATTAATATTAATATTAATCAATATTAATTATTAAGTATTCCCTAATACAACTAGTATGTATAATGGATAATAATAATGAAAATAATAATTTATTTGATTTATTAATATATGAATTATTTTTATTAGTAGTAATACTAATGCATGCTTAATAATATTAACAATATTTATTATTAACATTGCAATATTATTATTAATTTATTAATATTATTAGTGATGCTGATTATTATTATTATTATTATTATAAAATAATAATATTAATAAGTATTCATTATTATAGATAATTATCTAATACTAATATGTACATCCTACATCCTTACATCCTAATACTAATATGTATAATTGACAATAATAGTAATACATTCAAATTTATTTAATTTTGTTAATATATTAATTAGTATTATTGTTAATAACAAAAAAACAAAACAAAACAAAAAATTAAACAACAGTTAAACAATGTACTCCAGCAGTTCTGATGTATTTATGACTTTGTTACTGCAGGTTATCAAATTTCTTACCGTTTGGATATCAACGACCCCAACAAGTTCACCACGGTTGAGGTGGGATCCAACGCGCGTCAATTCACAGTGACAGGACTTATTCCAGAATCGGCGTATGTTTTCCAAATCACAGCACGCACTCAAAAGGGCTGGGGACCCCCGGAGGAGGCCATTGTCATAACGACAGAAAAAAGAGGTATGTTTGAAGGGTTAATGTTCGATTGTTGTTATCAAATTATTCACTACTTAGGCTACTATAGAATTATTTACATTAAGAATGACAAATTGGATGTGAGTAAGGCTAAAACTTCGCTGAAACGCTTGTACTTCGTGGAGTCGAATGTCAGCTGATAAAGCATACTGTCAAAACAGCATGTGGCCCTTCGGAGCTGACTGCGTTTAAACCCGAGCTCAAAATTAGCCACGAGCCGGGTCTGTGAAACATGCATATGCCCAGCAGTGCCTCATTACACATGTCCCACAGAGCGGCCACAGCCCCCTCGACGACTCACCATGCCTCAGAAAGGGGTGGAGTCTCATAAGCTGCGACTTCATTGGACGGCGGGGGGAGACGGCTCTTCCCCAGTGCGCTACTTCACCCTACAGACATTAGAGCTGCCAGACGGCGAGTGGAAGACCCACACATCCTCCATCGGTCATAATAACACCTCCTGGGAGGTGGATAGGTAACACACGCACACATATCTCTCTCTGATTAGTCATAACTGCCTGTGTGGCCAACGGCTGGTACAAGAACAGTCACTATTTATAGCATAATGTGCTTTTGCTCTGACAGACAGAAGACATTAAAATACACAGGATGGAGGTACACTTGAGCTTGTTGTAAGTTTGGGATATGCAGACGTGGAAATAATTGCTATAATTCAACAAGGAAATTTTTTGTAGTAACAAAATCATTTTTTGGACATGATTGAAAGGGTGATGCCATGTTTTTGGACCATATTAGCACCATGCTTTTTTTTTGAACATGGGTGCAAAGGTAATGGCATATTTTGTTTTTTGTTTACATACAGACATTATGTTTTTTTTTTTAGGACATGTACCATGGTAATACCTTGTTTTTTGGCCTTTTTTCCATGCTATTTTTTTTTTGTTTTGTTTGTTTTGTTTTGTTTTTACGTACACCATAACAGTAGCATGGCATTGGTTTTTTGTATCACATTATAACTATAGGTTTTTTGGGGTGCCATGTTGCAACATATTTTTCTGGACATTTTTATTTTATTTTTCTTTGTGACATGGTGCCATTGGAATACCTTTTTCAAAATGTTATTGAATTTTTTTTGGGATATGCACAATGCTATTCTCTGAGCTATGTAAATAACACAATTATAATAATGATTTAGTCCCATGGTATTGATTCCATCACTTTATCCCACAGTACGGCTACTGGTGAAAGAGTCAGGGTGAGAATGAAAAGGGTTAAAATTGAAACAACCTCTATTGGACTGAATCAAACAAAGCTCTTCAGTCTAAAAGAGTGAAATTACACAAAACATGTAGGGCATTTTATATTATAGACATGCAGTGACACTGATGAGACATCATTAAGAATAAAAAAAGAGAATGAAATCGTCAGAGCGAGAGTGAGAGAGAGAGAGAGAGTGCAATCATAATCAGACTGACCATCGGGTGGCCTGATGTATAATCACACATCCATTCAGCATTCACTAACCTGTTTTCTGCTCTCCATCCTCCAGCACTGCAGCACTAGCTCATATACTTTCACCCTGCCTGTTCGTTCTTCTCATCATCACCTGTCTGATTCATGCTGTCATCTTCGTTTACGTCTCTAAATGTCCACTTGCATTAAGGGGGAAAATATATCGAGCTAAAGGACTTGCCTCCCCGTAACACCATCTTTCTCAACCTGTTTTGTAATGGAACCATGGGAGCATTTCTGCATTCAGTACCACTCGATTACCCACAACCCACATTCCTGTCCTTTTAATTACCCACATATGCCTTTCACTGACATTCAGTGACTCATCGTAAGCCATCTTCTGACTGCAAAGGAGGCACAGAAGATGAGTCTGAAGTGGCATGGATAACACGCAAAAGTGCATTTGCACAGACTATTTAATGTGGCACAGAGCTGAAATAACTGTAAATTTATTTATACCGGAATCACGATTGTGAAAAACAATCACTATGCTTGGAGTACAACTGTACTACCCTTACTATTTCTGCAATATATACAGTAGTTTGCACTGCTACTATACACTGTATGCTGATTTGAGAATGCAGACAATGGCTGAATTGACTGTTATATATGAATTTCAATTTAATGTAATTGAATTTATGCACATTACCGTTATATTGTACATTACAAAAGTTCGGAGCCTGTAGGATATTTGAAAGAAGCCTTTCAAATATTCTTGGCATGGCAAAGCTGAATTTTACAGTCCTCAGTGTCACATGATCCTTCAGAAATCAATTTATGATGCTAATTTGGAGTTGAAATGAATTTAATAGAAATATTAAAAGAACAGTATTCATTTAAAATATACATTTTACTGAATCTCACTGATCCCAAACATTTTGAACAATATATTTCATCACATTTAATAAATCAACTTTTATTTTATGGACCACCTTGAAGGACACACTATTACATTTTTCCATACTTTATGCAGCAATGTAAATGTCCCTACTAATATTTGCCTATTCAACCAGTTATTTCCTGTATAGTTTGTGTGCATATGCTGTTACAGTGCTTTGCTTCAGTTTGTCTCGATTTCTTTCTCTGTCACACACGCATTTTTCATAATTGCATGAACCAAGTGTTTTGAACCAAGAGGATGTTTGTGTTCAAACCATCTTGATTCCCAGAGGAGTAAATGCCTCCAGCTATTAAAACAGAAATGCCACTAACAGTCCTCGTCTTCAACGCCCTAATTATGAACACACACACACACATACACACGTAAACACTCACAACGACACAAGCACCCTCACAGTCCTGATTCTCAAATCCCTAATTGCTCACTTCACACACATGCACACACACAGACTCAAAGTTTCCCTGATGGCCCACTTTGATATACATTACCCACAACCCTGTGTCCCCTTCCCACGTCCCCTCAAAGTTTGAAAAGCAATAACAAATTTGTGCAGTTGACTAATATTAACTAATTATAAATGAATAATGAGCCATTCTTATAAACATGAAAATCTCAAGAAATATTCAAGAGTTTGGTATCTGTTCAAGCACTTGAGCAAGACATTGTGGGTTGAGCAGACATGTCTACTCAACAGATTGGGATGTGTTCTTATGACTATATTTATAAATGCATTTGTATGATAGCTTACCTTTTGTAGCAAGAGCTTCTGTCTCTGATTTTCTCAAAAGAAGTCTAAAAATGCATCACTTATGGTTCCTGTTGGTACTTGAGAATGATCTAGTGTGTGAGTTGAAATTCATCTCTTTTCTTGTAGGCTGAAGCCATACACCTCTTTCAAATTTAGAATGATGGCCACAAATGATGTGGGAGACAGTGCCTTCAGCAAAGAAACTGAGCCAGTTACCACTCTGCAGGATGGTAATACTAGATTCTGTGTGTTGTGCAAAGTGAATTATAATTTTTTAGAGTGCTTTTTGGATCTGAGTATTTGTGAAAGCATCTGAGTAGATAGTAATTTTATTTTTATTTTTTTTGATAGTGTTTGGGGGAGAAAATGTGGATAGAATATTGGGGTACATGAATGGAAGCTTGTCATTCTACATTTTCTTATAAAGAAATTATCAAAATAATGTTGATAGATAGATGGAAGCATGTCATTCTACATTTTCTCAGATAGATTTGAATAAAATGAAAACTAAAAGTCTTTCAAATCACATGAGTCAATATTTTATTCACAATAGAACATAGAGAATATAACAAATATTTAAACAGAGAAATTTTACACTTTTATCCACTAAATGAGCTCATTTCAAATTTGATGCCTGCTACAGGTCTCAAAAAAGTTGGCACGGGGGCAACAAAGGGCTGAAAAAGCAAGATATTTTGAAAAGATTCAACTGGGAGAACATCTAGCAACTAATTAAGTTAAATGACATCTGGGCCCGTATTTATCAAGCTTCTCAAAGTGCCATTTTAGTCTTAAGTGCTGAGAATTCATGATATTTACTCCTACTTCCAAACTTAAGTATAAAAGCAAGTTATCACATTTCTTAAAGCTAAGAATCACTCTTACTCTCCCAGTTATTTAAGACAGCTCGAGAGGTCTCACAAGTGGCTTGTTGCCAGTAGGGGCTTGTGATGGCGCTGAGGAGACAGAGACATGCACAAATCTTTCAGAAGAGGAATAATGTTCTTGAAATGTATGACGACGAGCAGTTAATCAAACGGTTACATTTCCTCAGTTATTCAAAATGAGCAAAGAACATTTACATTAACAAAGAACATCATAACTGGCTTCAGTCTAGCACGAGTATTATATGATTTCTAAAAAAAACACTCCCGTTATAATCAGTGAAGCTACCTACACCGTATGATTGAATAAATCTCTTACACTGCACATGTCTGTGGCGCGTTACGGCTCCGACACGGCCACCAGAGCTGATTGCGGCCACTCACCAGCCGTACTGCGGCAAGTTTCTGAAGCAGCTCTCCGCACTGCATCAGTAAAGATAGGCACCTATATTTTTTATGGATAATAATAATAATCATCTTGCTGTCGTCAAAGGCATCAGCAACAGGTGTTATCTCTAACTATCGTCGATACACTATACTGTCGTCTATCAGCAGCACAACCCTAAACTGAGCTGTGATGACACTTCGTTTCCTTGCCATAATGTATTCTCTTCAAAATTCTTTATTGTCAAATGTGTGTTGAATGTAAACTTCTATTAGGAATTTAACCATTCAATGTGAATTTATCTGAAAATATTCTTAAATAAGGAAAACTTTTCAGTGATTGTGTATGTCGTCATCCAAAATCCCGTTTGTGGCACAGCAAAGTGTTGTGAATCATCTCTAAGGCTGACACTTAAGATTTAGTTCTACACTTCGCATAAATTATGACAGCGATGCTTGATAACTAACTTTTAAGTTATGACATTATAGTTATCAATCATCTCAGTCGTAATTTGATAGATAGATAGATAGATAGATAGATAGATAGATAGATAGATAGATAGATAGATAGATAGATAGATAGATAGATAGATAGATAGATAGAGTGCCGTGAAAAGGTTTTTGCCCCCTTCCTGTTTTTTTTTTTTTGCATATTTGTCACACTTAAAAGATTCAAATCATCAAACAAATTGTAATATTACACACAGATAATGCAAGTAAATACAAAATGTTGACATGTATCAGTCTGGAAAGGGTTATAAAGCCATTTCTAAGGCTTTGGGACTCCAGCGAACCACGGTCAGAGCCATTATCCACAAACGGAGAAAACTTGGATCAGTTTTGAACCTTCCCAGGAGTGGCCAGCCTACCAAAATTACTCCAAGAGCACAAAGACGATTCATCCAGGAGGTCATAAAATAACCCAGAACAACATCTAAAGAACTGCAGGCCTCACTTGCCTCAATTAAGGTCAGTGTTCATTATTCAACAATAAGAAAGAGACTGCATCCAACGGCATCCATGGGAGAGTTCCAAGGCAAAAGCCACTGCTGACCAAAAAGAACACAAAGGCTCGTCTCACATTTGCCAAAAAATATCTTGATTATCCCCAAGACTTTTGGGCAAATATTCTGTGGACTGATGAGATAAAAGTTGAACTTTTTGGAAGGTGCATGTCCTGTTACATCTGGCGTAAAACCAACACAGCATTTCATAAAAAGAACATCATACCAACAAAGGGTGCTGCAAAGGGTGGCACAACCAGTTATTAGATTTAGGGGGCAATTACTTTTTCACGTAGGGCCAGGCAGGTTTGGACAGCTTTTTTCCCCTTAATAAATGAAATCATTATTTCAAAACTGCATTTTGTATTTACTCGGGTTATCTTTGTGTACTATTAAAACTTGTTTGATGATCTGAATCATTCAAGTGTGACAAATATGCAAACAAATTAAAAAAAAAACAGGAAGGGGGCAAAAACTTTTTCACACCACTATAGACAGACAGACAGACAGATAGACAGATAGACAGATAGATAGATAGACAGATAGATAGATAGTTTGATTGAGGCATAAATTGATTGAATGTTTTTGACTGTGGATATATAGTTTGATTGAGTCATTAATTGATTGAATGTTTTTGTCTGTGTGTTTAGTGCCAGATGAAGCGCCTGTCATTTTGAACATCAAACCTTCAACCACAACATCTGTGATTGTCCAGTGGCAGGTAAAACATTGTAAAACAAAGATTTAACAAGAGGTGTTTTTTTTTTCCAAAAACAAACCAGCCCGAATTTTTGAACAGTAAACCTTGTTGCCGTGTGTTATGAGATTGCCTTATCATCAAAACATTGTCTAAACAAGGCATCTTAGAAGGCAGCATAATGTTGGAAGACTCCTCATGTGGAGAGCACGCCTGTGATGCTTACAGTGACCACTAAGTTTTGAAACAGCTTTGGCATAGGTGTCACAGGAACTTTTCCTGTCTTTCCATTTAACTGAAGGTTCAGGGGTTCAAATTGTCCAACAACGTTTAATAGCAGACTTGTGTGCGAAGTATTCAGCTGCCCTCTCAATGTTAATTATGTTTGGCAAGCAGGTTCTTAGCCTTACTCTTTACCCTCTAATTAGTTAGCAGTCGTTTCACGTACCTCCTCTATCTATTCACACACATACGGATACATTTACAAAGCTGGCCTGTTTTGACCCCATCTTAATTAACTTTGCCTATAACACTGATCACATACTAAATAAGACACGTCCATAACAGAATAGGAGAGTGAGAATGCATGTTAGAGTGAGTCAGAGTAAGAACAACCAGATCAGGCCTTTACTGACCTGTGGTCTCGGCTAACTTGTCCTCTGTTGATCTGTGCTATCTCCTGGGCTGACGTGTATTGTGCGGTAATTACTTTCTGTCACCGTCTCGAACTGCTAATTAGCCGGCAGCAGACAGCATAGGCACTGTCTTTAACATTCTTTCATTAAGTAGCATCACAGGTCATATGCTGAAAAGTCAGGTGACTATTTCCTAGCCTGAGTTAAATGGAGTAATTAAAAGGCAGTTTGCTACTTGGAGACTGACTGAAACTCGATATGTCTGTGTCTGCAGCCACCTGCAGAGGGAACTGTCAATGGGATTCTTGTGGGATACCGCGTGTATTACCGAGAACTTCCACGTGAAAACAGTCCAGACGAGCCAAAGACAGCAACCAACCAATCAACAATCAGTCCTGAGTTCAGAGGTTAGTCTGTCTGTCTGATTGTCTATAGTTCTGTCTGTCTGTTATTCTATCTATTGATCCATCTATCCGTCTATCTGTCTATCTGTCTGTCTGTCTGTCTGTCTGCTTTTCCCTTCACAGTCAGAATTTTTGTTTATAACTGAAATAGTTTTTTTGTTACTAGGTGAAATGTGTTGTTTTCATAATGGTACCATATTGCTAATATATTTGTTTTTTTTACAGTTATAAATATATTTTGTCCAAGTTGCGCTACTTTCTGTTTCAGCTGACTGTTTTGTCTTCAGTGCATATTAAACAATGTCCCTTGTGTAATTTCTCTCTTTTTCTCTTTTCCTCTCTTTCTCTGGGTTTATTTCACAACTCAAACAGCTAAGAGCACTTTTAAGACAGTGAGCAGCCCTTCATTAACAGAATTTGAATTAACGCGTAAGTATATTTTGATATTATTTTAATTGCTGAGTTGTTTCAATAGTTGTAATCTTTGAAGTGTTAACAGAGTCACATTCAAGCCCGAAGGCTTTCTATCCTCTGATCTCCTCTACCTCTATAACAAACACTTCCCCTAGTCTTTGCGCTTTGTTGTTTAGCCTCTGGTCCTGTCACGATCTGCTGTGAGGAAGGGGAAAAATTTAAATCTATTTTGTTCTCCGCCTCATTTCCACACCCTTTATCTCATATCCACGTCCCTCTTCCGTCGCCTAGTTTTACATTTTTTTGGGGGGGGGGGTTTCTCTGCATTTCTCTAAACTAGTACCTCAACACTCTTTGACTGCACCTTCCAACTTATTTTTCTTCATCTTTATTGGTGTTTTTCAGAGCTCAGCAAGTACAGACGATACACGATTGTCATGACAGCATTTAATGTTGTTGGAGAGAGCCCTTCAAGTGCACCTGTTGAAGTGTTTGTGGGAGAAGCAGGTATGTTTTTATGCTTTATTACAGTTTTTCTCAGTCACTTTGGTGCATTTCTCAGATCAGAAATGAAATTCTCAAACACTACTTGTTCAACCTCCACATCATCTAGTCACTTGTGCACATCATAAAAGCAGTTTCTCATTCTTTTGAACAAATTGCGATTGCTTTGGTACATTCATGCAACTGATTATGTACATTTGTCTGCGGTTTCCTACATTTTCAGTTGCTAATATCATGTTGCTCAAAATGTATTATACAGTTCTCTGTGCTATAGTCTTACCCCTCAAAACATCTAGTTATTAGTTCATCGTATAAGTTATTAAATACGAAATGGTTGATCTAGTTGTCATAAACTGTCAAGCATATTTTCTACACATTTCTGTTAGACTTTTTGTAAATTTGCCATGAATTGTGCAAGTGAATCTTGACTTTCAGTAATGAGGAGAATATAGATCAACCAATTATAAACCAGTTTTCTGAAATAGCTCAAAGATGCATCTCATGGACCTTCAATTGGAAAGCATATAGACAGAGGACAACACAAGAGTTACAAATTCTGACGTTGGATGAACATCCAGGAAATGATCAGGGTCAACAGCCGAGAGGAAGAAGAGGAGTAAAGATGCATGGTGGAAGGATACAGAGGCAAAACAGAGGAAGAGGCAGAAGAGGCCAAGGACATAGGCGCATGTCAGATGAAATAAGGGCCACTGTTGTGGACTATGTTGTCAATCATGGCCTTACAATGGCTGAAGGGTGCAACTAAATATTGGGAGATCGACCATATCCTCAATTATTCAAACATTTTGAAACAGTCTCTTTCAATCAGTATCCCACATACAGTAATGTGTAAATTTGTACATTTGAAAGGATATAGCATACATAAGAAGCGCAACCTTCTGCATTTCAATACAGAAACTGTCATCCAAACTGTTTCCATAGTTTAACAGAGTACACTTTTATATTGACAACATGACTAAGCATTTTGACCATCTTGTTTGTGAACAATGACACAAGGACTTTTCATTCTGATGGCACTGATATGTTCATTGACATAAATACTTGCTTTTGAGAGATGAACTAACGATTTTGAGTAAGTTACAGGCTTTTACAGGAAATCCATTGTGCGGTGCTGTTTGTATGAATTATTTTGAGAAATGAATATACTTCTTTGCAAATATTAAGGATGATTCAAGAAGTGCACCAAAGCGACTGAGAAAAACTGTAAGACCACTGCTATGACTCGGCTTTAAAACTTGGACCACAAACTTTGGGAAACCCAGAGTGCTTTTTTGAAGTTTAGTTGATTGATTTTAAATCTTATATCTGATCATCGGACCTACTTGGTCTGGTCTGAGCACTTAGCGCTTTGGTAATGTTAACGAGGAGTGCATTTGCACACAAGTGATAATTGAATGTTATATGCAATACTTCCTCAAAGTCACACAACCTGTTTTATCTAGTTATGAGCTGTATGGAAAAGAAAAGTGAGACTTGGACCGTGCAATATAGACCAATTGTCTGCACAACCCATTAGACAACGTGCAATGGATCCATTTGCATGACCTATTGATAATGTGTCACAGACCAGTTTCCACTATGCAGCGCAGATCAATTTCACCAGCGATGTGCTGTCTGGCGTGGTTTTAATATAAAAACAATCGGTTATGTCTTAAGTGAAAGTAAACAGACATCAAAAATGTGTCAAAATATCAGATCTATGCTTTACCTCATTGTGTAAATATAGATAGGAATTGCTGTAATTATATACTCCCTACTGTATATACAAAAGCTTTCCCGAATGCTGTATAAAAGACTATATGACCTCTGTTCAGTTTATATGGCTGTATGTGAACATGTGTCGCAGTACATGTCAAACCTAATTTGATTGTAAACTCATCTGATATGTAGAGCATTATGAAAGCCCATTACCTAAGCTAATTTGAAAAAAAAATGAGCCATGTGCACAAATCAGATTAGTTTGCCATCTGACCTCTCCCAAAGGTCTGAATAAGGGACAGCACATCATTAAATATAGCGTCCCTCTGGCATGACTTTAACACATAAAGACAACAAGGCCATCTTAATTACATATCTTTCATTATAGGAGTGTATAATGAGCTGAAATGAGAATTTGACACATACAGCCCAAAGTCACGCACACTGACCATGACATGAAGTAACAGATCTATGAACTATAATATATGTGTTTACGGGCTTGGGGAGGAGTGTGTTTATACATTTGAAATGAAAGTTGCAATTTATGTATTGAAATATGTACTATATTAATTCATAAATAATTAATATTATTGCTACATTAATATAATGTATTATGAAAATGGTATAATAAATAAATATTTAACTATTTAATAGAATTTAATATTTTTATTAATATATGTCCAAAAATACAGTAAAAACAGTAATATTATGAAATATCATTAAAATCTGAAATAATATTTCCTATTTCAATATATTTTAAAATGTAATCTATTCCTTTCTGAATTCTCAGCATCATTTCTTCAGTCTTTTGTGTCACACGATCATTCTAATATGCTGATTGGCTGCTCAAGAAACATTATCAGTGTTGTTCTGTTTAATATTTTTGTGGAAACTATGAGACATTTTTTCTGGATTCATCGATGAATATAAAGTTCAAAAGAACAGCATTTATTTGAAATAGAAATTCTTTGTATTATTATAAATGTCACTTTTGATTAATGTATCCTTACTGAATAAAACAAACAAAATATACTGCGTAAATCACATACTCTGTTGAATAGTTTAGCGCCACAATAGTGGCTACATGAGAAAGAAAAAAAAGAGAACACCAAAAACTTGTTCTTGAATGAAAAGCTGAAGTTTAGCAGCTGGCCTGTTTACAGAGACATTATATTTTACCATTTCAGAGTGTCAATAAATCACTAAACCTCTTTCCTTTCAGTTTAGTCACTGTCCATTATGCCACATAGAAATGTCATCTGACATTTGGCCTTTATATGAGACAAATAGTCTATGAAGTAAATGGTTTTCCCACTGAGGTTGACTCATCCCGTCCACTGTTGACACATGCATGTTTGATTTGTTTGTTGCTCTATTTAAAATCATAAATTGTGTGTGTGTGTGTGTGTGTGTGTGTGTGTGTGTGTGTGTGTGTGTGTGTGTGTGTGTGTGTGTGTGTGTGTGTGTGTGTGTGTTCACAGCTCCTTCAGTGGCTCCTCAGAACATACAGGTGAAATCTGTGTCCTCCAGTCAGCTGGATGTAGAGTGGCAACCTCCACCTGTTGAAACACAAAACGGAAATATTCAAGGATACAAGGTGATGATCATTTTTTACCCACATGCACAAAATATGATCTGTACAATTCACAAATATTTTAGGAAGGAATAAGATGCTGAAAAGAAAGAAAAAAACAGTAAAATGCATTACAAAGATCGAAGATTTATGTTTACGTAAATAGTGCAGACAGCTGCAAGAAGGCATCCTGTGTGAATGGCCATAAGACATTAGGTATTAATAATTATAATTGTTTATTAAATTCCATGTTTTTAATTGTCAAATGCATATTTACACCAATAGAAATGACCCATAATTCCCATGCACTCATTGTGTTTGTTACATTGTACACTATGGGTTGATCATTTTAATGCATGAATACATAATGCTCAGTTGTTTAATCAGTTGTGAGCCCTGAATTTTATGAAAAGTATTTCCAAAATCAGTCAGGCAGTCCATCTGTTTACCGGCATAAATAAACTGTCGTTCATCTGCAGTCTGTCTTCCCTTATCTCGCTGTCATCTGTTGATTTCACCGCATTAGCTTCCACCGTTGTGTTCCTATTTACACCATCTGTACATCTGTCTCTCATAGAGATTTGAACAGGAACTGGTTATGAATCCTTCTGTTCTGTCCACAAACACACAAAGTATCAATTCATGGATATACATATTTCATTCAAGTCTAATTGTAGTGTTTGTATGTGTATTTAAAGGATTAGTTTCCCAGAAATGAACATTTTGTCATCTTTTATTCAACCTCATGTTGTTCCGAATTCATATGACTTTTTTTTTCTTTTCTTTTTTATGTGATTATGTGACATTGACGACTGCAGTAAATAGAGCTTTGCCATCATAGGAATACATTACATTTTAAAATATATTCCGATAGAAGGTATTTATTTTAAATTGTAATAATATTTCACATGTCTTATTTGATCAAAAAAATGCAGCCTTGGTGAGCATAAGAGACTACTTCTACTTTTTTGATGACTGAAATTGCTTGAAATCTTCAAAATATACTGTATTTTCATTTTTGGGTGAACTCTTCTTTTAAGTATATCAATGTGTCATTCACTTCTTCCCTCAGATCCATTACTGGGAAAAGAACAGGCAGAATGAGTCTGAGAAGGAGCTAGTTTTGTTTGTTCCAGATACATCCGTGCACCTGAAGAACCTGACATCCTACACCAACTACCTTGTGCAACTGTCTGCATTTAACACGGCGGGGGACGGGCCGCTCAGTGCAGCCCGTGAAGGACGCACCCTGCAGGCTGGTGAGTCCCACTGAGATCCTGTTATGCTCATCCAGACGCATGAGCACCAGGCAACCATCCGAGACGTGCAAAACATTATCAGACCATGTCATTCTCCTACTATTATTGCTTCCATTAAGAAACTAAATGTGGAGGTTGTTGCTATAACCCCAGTTAAGAGTCTTTAAATAGAAAATAAGAATAGAAATGGAAACAAGTCCAATAGAAACAAGAAACAAGAAATAGTCTGACTATTAGAAACAATAGAAACAAGTCCAAGTCTGACTAAGCCTTTGATATAAAAAATGCTGTAACGCAGATGAAATGTATAGAGGCATACTTTGACCATTTTAATTAAAGGGATAGTTCTTCCAAAAATTCTGTCATCATTTCCTCACCCCAAACTTGAGTTCTTTCTTCTGTTAAACACAAAAAAAGATACAGTATTTTGAAGAATGCAAGTAAACAATTGCTGGTAGCCATGGACTTATATAGTGTACTGTGGAAATCAATGGCTACCAGCAGCTGTTTACTAGCATTCTTCAAAATATCTTCTTTTGTGTTTAACAGAAGAAAGAACTCAAGTTTGGAGCAACTTGAGGGTGAGGAAATGATGACAAAATTGACATTTTTGGGGGTGAACTATCCCTTTAATGTTCCAGGTTCAAGTTTTGTTGATAATGTTAGTGACATTTTTTAACAAAAAATGTTTACTGTAATGTACTGACAAAGGAAAGCCTAAGGTGCAAGACATTGCAGTTTAAAAGCAGAAATGCACAGCTCACTTTTATTTCTCAACTCAACTTTTCATTTAAATTGTAATTCTGATAATATCGTTTGTACAGACAAAAAGTGTTTAAAAAACAGAAGCATATTTTTATCCCTCTTTGTGTACATAGTTTCACAATTTTGAGGTTGTAGGATTTTTTAACGGTTTTGAAAGAAGTCTCTTATGCTTACCAAGTCTGCATTTATTTGATCAAAAAATACAGTAAAACAGTAATATTTTGTAAAATTCTTGTTATGGCAAAGTTGAATTTTCAGCAGCCATTACTCCAGTCTTCAGTATCACATGATCCTTAATGAGACTTAAGTTTTGATTTAAAATTACTGGTTCTGGCAGTTCTGGCAGTTCTAATACTAGCCGGCAGGCTGTTCCACAATTTTGGCGCGGCTACTGCAAATGCCCGGTCTCCTCTGAGTTTTAGTTTTGTTCTTGGCACCACTAATATTCCCTGATTTGATGATCTCAAGGACTTCCCTGGGTCATATTCCGTCAAAAGATCAGTAAGATAAGAAGGTGCCAAGCTGTTTAGAGCTTTAAAAACCATTAAAAGGACCTTAAAGTCAATTCTGTAGCGGACCGGCAACCAGTGTAAAGACATTAACGTCGGTTATGTGTTTATATTGTATTTTTAACCCCGGTCAGGAGTCTGGCAGCTGAATTCTGAACCATTTGAAGTCTAGAAAGTGAGCCTTGGCTTATCCCTATATAAAGTAACATTTGGTATTATTATCAAAGTTAAAAACATGCTGCTTAATATTTTTGTAGAAACTGTAATACATTTTTGGATTTCAGGATTCTTTAATGAATACAATTTTAAAAGAGCAACATTTATTTGAAACAACTCTTTTGTAACATTATTAATGTCTTTATTGACATTTCCTGATCAATTTAATGCATCCTTATTGAATAAAAGTATTCATTTCTTTAAAAAAAAAATCTTACTGACCCCAATTTTTTTGTTATTTATATACTTTATTTAGTGTTTTTGAGATGTGGTTTTACTAACTTCTCTCTGTCTTTCTCTCTGAAGCTCCTGGAGCACCCAGTCACGTGGCGTTTTCAGAGGTGACGGGAAGCTCCCTGAATGTGTCATGGGGAGCTCCTCTGCAGCCCAATGGAGTGGTGGAAGGCTACAGAGTGGTCTATGAGCCCACCGCACCAGTTCATGGTGAGCAGGATATGAGGAAGAGTAAGAGAGAACATGCAGTAAAATCATTATTCAAATTGAAATGAACAAAAAAAAAGTCTTGAATGAAATGTTTTTAGTTTTGAGTACAGGTATATGTTATTCGGTATTCATAAAGTCCCTTCGTTTGACAGGTGTCAGTAAGACAGTTACAGTGGAGATCAAGGGGAACTGGCAGCGCTGGCTGAAGGTTCGTGACCTGATGAGGGGTGTGATCTATCGCTTCAAGGTTCAGGCCAGAACTATTAGTTACGGACCCCAACTGGAAGCCAATATCACCGCAGGAGCAGTGGAAGGTATGCGTAAATATGAATAATAATGCATAATAATACTTCCATAATAAATCCCACAATAATTGGGGAAGAAAGAAACATCCCCTGCAGTCACAGACACCAACGCTGGAGGCTTTCTTTGGATTAAATTAATTGTTGAATATGAAATGACTGCATGTAACTAGTGCTTTTCTAAAAAACACTTTCCTAAAACCTTGGACCTGCCAGGAAGATGGCATTTCATTATTTTAATTCTTAGAATTAGTTGAAGATGGAATTAAAATAGGGCTGTGTGAACTTCATGGTTTGATTAGTGCACTGTAATAGGATTGTGATTTCGTGTAGCCTTTGAGCAATTGTTCATTCTCAAGACACAGCGCCTTCATTGTGGTGGGACGCTGGGCCTCACACAGACAGCCTTCAGTTTAAAATGTTCTTCGGATGAGATGCAGTTGATTCGTGTAGGAATGGTGGACTCTTGAGTGGTCAGAATGGATTATGAAGGAGCATGAGCTCTAGTGTAATTAGCCAGAATTTTGAGCATATATTCCATGGTACTTAATATTTCATTCATATACCATGGTATTAACATGGTACTCCAGGGTACACTACCGGTCTAAAATGTGAACATACTGGAGTAAATGTACAGTATGTTTCTGGTAACCTTAAAGACCTTAAGTGGTTGAATGTAGCTTTGTAGATAAAGACATGTCTCCACAGAATGTCTTTGCACAAAAAAAGTAAATAAATAATAAACAAAATATTTACTTAATTAATTAGTAGATGAGTAGGACCAAACAGCAAAGCAAATGTAGCCAATGAGTATCCAATATAAAAATATAGGTTAATTTTGTACTTATAAATTTCTGTACTATATTTGTTTGTTTGTTTGTTTGTTGATGAGTAAGACCATGTAGCAAGGCAAATGCAGCCAACAAGTTTGCAGTATAAAAATGTAGATTTTTAAAATTAAATAAAGTTTAAAAATTACTGATTGACTGACTTGCTGGCTTACTTACATATATATATATATATATATATATATATATATATATATATATATATATATATATATACACTCATTCCCTGAAAATGCAAGTGAGCTAGCAAGTGTACATAAAACATATTTCTTTACAGAACAAAATGTAATTTCAAATGTTTGTACAGTATTTATGTACTGTATATATGTATGTAATTTATGTATACAGAGCTGGGTAGTAACTGATTACATGTAATCTGGATTACATAATCAGATTCCCAAAATTAAGTAATTAGAGTAAATTACATTTTAAAATACTCGTAATCAGACTACAGTTACTTTTGATTGCTTACATGATTACATATTATTCACACAATAGCAATAAATTGTTCATCATTTATTGATTCTCTCTAATTCCTCTTTTTTATCTTTTAAATTTTCCTTTCTAAAATAGTCTACCGCTTATATACACTCAGAAAGTCCAGTTTTGTGGACATCCACACATAGACTAGTAATTAGTCAGGTGTAATACAGCATTTGATCAATGGATTTACAAAAATAATTTCAGGTTTAAGAAATGTTTCAACATTGCATCAACTACTGATGAACACATTCATTTTTATTAATTTATTTTTTTAATTATCACTCAGTAGGTTATTTAGCCATGCATTATTATGTATTATTGAAAGGCTTTTGTCTTTCAAACTCATTCAAATGCACAAATTCTTGTTATTTCTTATTTGTAGATATTCTCAGACTTTTTGTCATCTGGTGTTTTTTTTAAATGGTGTTTTTTTGAAAATCTAAAAATGCACAAAGTTTCCTGTAAGGGGTAGGTTTAGGTATAAGGTTGGTGTAGGGCAATAGAATATACAGTTTTTACAGTATAAAAACCATTAAGCCTATGGAGATTCCCCTGTAAACCACAAAGTGTGTGTGTGTGTGTGTGTGTGTGTGTACTGGTTTTTGTGGTTTACAGGGACAAAATTTGTATAATGACATGGGTATGACAGAGGTATTACAATTTGAAGGTGGTTTATGAGGACACTGCCTATGTCCCCGTAATTCCAAATGCTTAAAAAACATACTAAATGGTGTTTTTTTGAAAATCTAAAAATGCAGAAAGTCTCCTGTAAACGGTAGGTTTAGTGTGTAGGGTTGGTGTAGGACAATAGCACATACAGTTTGTACAGTATAAAAACCATTACGCCTATGGAGAGTCCCCACAAGGATAGAAAACCAGACAGCAGTGTGTGTGTGTGTGTGTGTGTGTGTGTGTGTAATAATTGTTTTGATTGATTGTGTAAATTTCATAATGTTGATGGAAGAATTACGTAGATAAGTAAACTTTTGACTTCAGAAAAGTACTTTAAAAAACATGATTTTACCATGGTACATATCCGTATAACCATATCTAAATACTATGGTAATACTATGGTAATTTGTCCTAGTGATATGAGTATTTTGGTTGGTGATTAGTCATTGACACTGGAAAAATAAATCGAGAAAGAAAACATTCTGTATCTGTGTTACAGAGAACAAGTAAATTGAAACGACATTTACGATCAGCTAGTTTATTTAAAAGGTGAAAGGATTTGTGGGAAATAAAGTGTGTTAACATTATACTGAATGTGAGTGTTGTCAGGTCACAGTAGGCAATAAAGAACATGTTTTGAAGAAGATATATCCCTACAGCTTCAGTGTGACCTTTATGCAATCTAAACCACTTTAGAACAGCAGTGCAGCCTGTCTTACGATCCTTAGTTGCTAAAGTAGTTATTCAGTTATAAAAAATTCATCATTTTCCTTCCATCAGCCTAAAGTTTGAAGCCTGTGCTGCAGTCTGAACTTTTATGATTGATAAAAATGGCCAGATCCATTTTAGGAACTGCAGTTTGTGCTGTTATTGATTATTCAGAAAGGAATAATATGCCTTATATTTCATAGGCTCCCCCGGTTCGCCCTTGCAGACCTCAGTCACAAAGTCTGCATCAGCTTTGACACTTCATTGGTCAGAGGGTGCAGAAGGGGCGGGACCTGTCACAGGATATGTCATTGAGGCTCGTCCATCAGGTAAGCAGCACTTCCTAGTCCATCTGCTTACTTCACATCTACCCTTGACTTCCTCATTATAAGTTCTTCATCTCGTGCATTACATGGTGTTGTAATACTAGGCTTATTCTCAATTAACCTTCCTCTTTTCACTTCCACCTCTTCCATCTTTTTTCTCCTCTGTGGCAACCAATTACTCCCCCTCCCGTTTTTGAAATCCTACATTTCCAGATGAAGGATTATGGGATACGTTTGTCAAGCATCTCCCACCTGGCAGCTTCTCGTACACCATCAGTCTGGACCGCCTACGCTCAGGTGTGGCCTATGAATTCCGTGTCATCGCAGTCAATCGCTTTGGTTACGGTGATCCCAGTCCGCCTTCCACTGCGATGTCTGGTAATCTTCCTCATTTTATCACACCACTGCATTATATTCAACAGTGATGCGAATGACAACCCACTCAACAGACTCCATGTCTGTCCCACAGCTTTGCTTTTGTTTAGGCTACATCACATTAGATACAGTATTTACCATAACTAATGACAATTGCATACATCACAATTCATTTTTCATAATTTTGCTGTTTAGAGTATGGATGTTAGTATTCCACTTTATTTTCAAGCATCTGGGAGGCATTCTACTTCAGTGAGGATTTTTGAACTGTGGAGCACTGTAGACTCACTTTGTGGCCTCTACTGCCATCTAGTGTCAAACAGCTGAACATTCACTCATCCATAAATAAATGAAAAAACTGAAGACTTAAAATATTATATTATATTATATTACAATGTGTGTATTTCTGAAAGAAGTCTCTTATACACACAGCAAAATGCAGTAAAAACTGTGATACTGTGAAATATTATTACACTTAAAAATACATGTAAAAATAAAAATACACTTTTTAGGATTTCTTGCTGAATTAAAAAAAAAAACTGCATTTATTTGAAACACATCTTTTGTAACATTAACTTAATGCATTTTTGCTGACTAAAAGTGTTCATTTCTTTAAAAAATAAATACAATGACCTCAAACTTTTAAACTGTGTATATAATCAGGGATGGGCAGTGTTTCAAATACATGTATTTGAAACACAAAATACTATTTTGTATTTAAATACCTTTCGATAAAAAAAAAAAAAAAAAAAAAATCTAATGTATTTTGCATTTAAATACATTTATTTTTGTATTTTCAAAATACATAAGGTACTCTGCCAATCAACCTTCTTATTAGACTGCTGATTTCCTGCAGGGATGGGCAGTAGTATTTGAAATACTATTTTGTATTTAGTATTTTTGTATACTTGTTGGTACAGGAAATCAGCAGTCTAATGAAGAGGTTGATTGGCAAAAAGTATTTTATGTATTATGAAAAATGCAAAAATACTAAGATTAAATGTATTTAAATATTTGTATTTGAAATACTGCCCATCCCTGTATATAATATAATAATACATTTTTCCCATGATGTATGAAATGTCAACTGTAAAATTGCCATATGTTGTATTGTAATGCAGAATTGTTGTCTGTTGTTGTAGCTCTGTCTGAAACACCTTTCTATGAGGAGTGGTGGTTCCTAATCGTCATGGCTTTGATCAGTCTCATTTTCATTCTGATGGTTGTGTTTGGTTTGCTCCTGCTGGGGCAGAATAAGAAGTACAGGAGCTGTGGAACAGGTGAGACTAAACAATAATATAAACTTGTATTGGTAATATACTTGTATTGCACTGAAACTGCTTTGAGCACTGAATATTCTGTTTTCATTTACTGACTCTCATGTCGTTCTAAACCTGTATGAATTTGGGCTAAATTAATTGTTAAAACCGCCATAGGCAAAATAATGGATATTAAAACTAAAACTATCTAAAGGGATACTAAAACATGTTTTTGGTAATTGAGACACAAGAGGGTTTTACACACTACTACGATGGTTTTAATGTGGTATTTTTGAGGTACCAAATAGAACATTGTGGAATAGATCAAAGTACTGTCACCTGATACAATCACTGTACTTTATGATACTTCTGCTTCCTACACAGTTTCTGTAAGTCTTGCTTTAAAGATTTTAAAGGAAAATCGTTTTTCCATATTACAATATGTTCTTCCCTCAACTTAGACGAGTTGACACGTACCTCTCCCGTCTCAGTGCGTGCACTCATTCGCTCTACCGTGCGGCGCCACTATGCTAGCATTTAGCTTAGCACCATTCATTCCTTAGGATCCAAACAGGGATGAATCTGAATGTATCAACTTGTCTAAGTTGAGGGAAGAACATATTGTAATGTGGAAAAACGGTGATGTTTTCCTTTAAGTATTTGTAGTTGGTCCATCTGAGTCACTTGTGTAACTGTTGGGGGAAAATGTAATGCTATGAAATACTAAAAAATGTATTAGCTCATAGTTAATCAGTCAACACATCCCAGTGTTTGTTGTCATTACTTGGATGCAATTCCTCCCACAGGAAAACACATTACTACAGTAGAGGAGTCTGTAACTCTTGACAACGGTGGCTTCACGGCTCTAGAGCTGAACAGCAGACATCTGAACGTGAAGAGCTCTTTCCTAAAGAAGAATGGAACAAGGTGGGGTTTCCTCTGAACTGCTATTAATATATCAGAAAAGTCTATTTTTCTATTGAATTTAATGATATTTGTCGATTTTAAGTGATTTTTAAGATTCAGTGAAATAACTCCTCTGTGAATATGTGCGAGTAGCTTGTAAAAATGGTATGCTTTCTCCAGGTCTCCTCCACGGCCCAGTCCAGGTGGTCTCCACTACTCTGATGAAGACATATGCAACAACTACAACGGGGCTGTTTTAACAGAGAGCACCACCCTCACAGAGAAACCCACTGAGCTGTCAGAGTCAGAGGTGAACACACTACACCAATAACGCATGACTACACACACATAAACAACTTCCATGGGTACACGATGGAGTTTTAGAGACACCTTATGTCTTAATCATCATTACATCTTTTGAACTTCAGTCAAGTGTGAGTTTCTTAAGGCAAATTTACTTACTCTAAAACAGAACTTGGTAACACTTCAGAATAGGGAACACATATTCACTATTAATTAAGAGTTTTCCCTCAGTAAACTCCTAATTTGCTGCTTATTAATAGTTAATAAGGTAGTTGTTAAGTTTAGGTAAGATTAAGGGATCTAAAATATGATAATGCAGAGTAAGGCATTAATATGTGCTTATTAAGTACTAATAAACAGCAAATATGCATGCTAATAAGCAACTAGTTAATAGTGAGAATTGGACCTTAAAATAAAGTGTTAACCAGAACTTTAAAATGTTAAACATATGAAAAAGAAAAATAAATTTATTTTTTTTAAAATAATTATTCGACACGTAGTAGGCCTACAATCACATGAGATGAATACTGCCGCAATATCGAACTACTGTTGCTCTTTTGTTGGTTTGATTGCTTCTGTTGTCCTCATTTGTAAGTTGCATTTGTAAATGATTAAATGTAAATGTAATGTAATATCTGAGGCTGTTTTATTCTGGACTACTAGTCAAAGGTTTGGGCACCCTTCACTAAAATATATATTTTTTAATTGTTCCAGTTCGAAACCCTTTTGATATAAAGGTGTTCCTAAATGCTTGAAATTAGTTTGGTATACAAAGACATTCTAAAGTAAGTAAGTAACTAAAGTAAGGGTACAAATTAATAAAACGTGGCCACAAATTAATAAGTCAATGTCTTTTCTCCACTGCACGAGGCTCAGTTGCATTTCTGCAGTGGCATCCGAAACTGAAAACAACATTGCATAATGCTTCATCCTTGCCAGTAGGTGTCACTATAGAACCTAGGACCACCATTGTATTGATCAGCCAACAGAAACTTACTTTGCACACCTGTAAACACTCAGGTCACAGTCACGTCCACACTGTAACTTTACTGTCTGCTCTTTTTCTCTCTGGTCTCGACCCGTCCCGTCACCCCTTGTGTAAAGGTCAGCGACAGCGACTACGAAGACGAGCAGCCCAAGCACTCATTCGTAAATCACTACATGAGCGACCCCACCTATTACAACTCATGGAAGCGGCAGCCCAAAAGCGTGAAGACCGGAGGAGGGTATGAGGAATGTGCCATGACGGATGCAGAAGGGGGGTATTATCAGACTGTGGTGACCCAGCACAGCGTAGGGGGCGTCTACACCCCCACGGGGCAGCCCGCACCAGGAACACGCACTCCAGTTACTGGCTTTTCCTCATTTGTCTAATGAACTGATGACTTGAAACAAACGAGGAGGCTGGAGACTGGAAGTTGAGCCCTAAAACGGGACGAATCAAACTGTTGTGCTGGTTATTACGGCAAATAATGCCGTACAAGTTTCTCATTTCCCCTGAAATGTGTATTTTAGGCCTTCTCTCTTCAAGGAAGGGAGGAGAGCATTGAAGTATCTTATTGTTAACGTGTTAATGATTTTTGGGTGGATTTTGCCAGATTAACCGTGACCCAGAAGAAACGGAGACTTTGCACTGTGAGACTCTTTAGTAAGAGGTGGTATTAATTTTAAAGACTCAAAGACCCTCTAAGACGGATGAAGGAAATTCCTTTGTTATGAATTCCCGTTCCATAGCAACCTTCCGGGATTAGTCGTGATGTGTGGGCAAACACACGCTTGAGTGATTCACTGAATCTCGCTCTGATCTCCAAAACTCTAATTGAAGTTGAAACATCAGCGGAAACTTGTACAGTGTGTGGTAGACTGGAACAACAATGTGTTTTGTGTGTGGTTTATTTTCATGTTGGGGACAGGCGGCTTCGTTCTGGACAAAAAGCAGCACTGAAAATACTGCCTTTGCACACGTATTGCTCTCTTAAACCAAAAGAGTGATGCTTTAAGCGGGAAAAGAAAATGTGTGCTCGCAACAGACCGTTTTCTTAGGTTAGCAATACTGTATGTAAAATATGCTGTAAGTGTGTATATTTTTAGGATCAATTTTGTACAAAAAGGAAACATTTTTACTGTAGAGTAGATTTGTGCCAAGTCAATGTAGTTCTTTAGTGATGCCCACAGCGGATCATTTCAGCAAGTCACATCCACACTGTTTGTTTGACTGGCTTGCAGTGTATGTACAATCCAGTCACCCAGAGAGATGATAAGAATTGTCTCTCTATCCCAAATATACACAGATTTCTCATCTCCTTCAATGCTGAACAAATGTTTATTTCAGTTTGAAAGAACATCAGTGCTAAATTAAATACAGTACATGAGATGGAAAAAGATGGGTGGTTAAAGATCTGGGCTGGTAACTAAAAGGTTATAATGCTATAGTGATACATTCAAGCACTCCTACACTGTAAAAAGTGATAAGTTGACTTATCTTAAAAAAATTGAGGAAACCCGTTGCCTTAAAATTTTTAAGTATATGATAATTTAAAAAATAAGTTAATTGAATTGTCAAGTTCACTTAACTTTTTTAAAAAAATGATTATGTACTTAAGAATTTTAAGGCAACGGGTTTCCTCGATTTTTTTAAGTTAAGTCATCACTTTTTACAGTGTAAGAATGAATCAGAAATTCTAATTATGTTATGATGCACATTCAGGTCATTTTAGATAGAATAAAAAAGTCTCAACTAAACTGCACCATCAACAGTCAATGACAACTTATGATTGATTGAAAAATTCTTAAAAGAGCAATATTGTAGTTGACATGCTCTTAAGTTGGTAAATTATGGAGGCCCATAATTATGATACTAAGTCATAGTTATGAGATAAAAAACTTTTGACAAGGCCAACATTATGAGATAACAGTTATGATATAAAATGTCAAAATGATGAAATAAGTCAAAATAGAGAAAAAAGTTGAAATCATGACACAAAAAGTCATAATTATAAATATAACAAATCAAAAATATGAGAGACTCGATAAGTCAAAATTGAGATAAAAAGGATTAGGATTTTGGTTTTCATCATAATTATGGGTTCAAATTTTGACTTTTTATTTAATAATTATGACCTGAGTATGATGTCTCATAATTTAGATTTTTTTTTATGTCATAATTATGACATTTTATGTCACATTTATGATTTAGGAAACGAGCTTAAAGAAATTAAGTTTCTCATTAGTACTTTCAACTTCAAGGTGGCATTCATGCTCACTTAACTCACTTAACATGAACTCAACATATGGCCTGAAACTTACTCTACAAGTACATGACCAACATTTAAAAAACATTTAGGGGAGTAACAGCGCCCCCTTCAGCACTGAGATGTATGAGCATCTGCATGCTTCTGTAGAGTATGTTTTGGTGCCTTAAGAGTTTTATTCTTTTCTATGCATTAATTGTCATTTAAAACAGCGAAAAAGACATGGACAGACTTCTTGCTGTGTTGAAAATTCAAATGGAAAACACATTACATTACTTCCAAAGACAGAAAGTGCTATGCAAAGTGTTATTGACCGGAATGAGCCAGAGAGAAGAATATGCACTTCAAAGCAAGTTGTTAACACTTTGAATTGCTTTGAGAAGTTGTTACTGAAATGTTACTGAAACTTGATGACTCCTACAGCTGTATTACTCACAATGCATTATAATGCATTAAACTGGATTACTCAAAATTCAAATATTGTACAAAATCTGCAGCGTGCGCAGTGTGACGTACAGTAGTCTATTAACGCAGCATGGCCCTAAACTTACCCCAGTCTCAAAAGGAAAGAAAAAAAAATGTTGCCCTTTTAAGAATATTTATTATTATTATTATACAACGTATTTATGTCATCGACATTTCTGGATCTTTTGCACAGGAAAGTACCACTCACATCCAACTAAAAATCGTATTTATTATAAACAAATGACAAGTAATATTGTGTTCATATTTTCCTGCCATTATTCCCAAAGCAAATTACCTGTCAGTTTTATATATATATATATATATATATATATATATATATAACCTATTGTTGACTAAAAGCCAAAAAAAGTCACAGTGTGTACTGTGTGTAAATGATGCAGACTGCAGAAATGTCATCACGACACATTCACTGATCAGATGCGCAGTGGCCCCAAACATATTTGGACACTTAAGCTACACTTAAAAATGTATGAATGTTTTTGCGTTAGATAACAAATCATAAAAAAAAACTGGCATCTGCAAACAAATGGCACTAAAGCTTTTCTCAGTTTATGTTGTGCTGCCTTTCTTTAAAACAAGTGATGTTTTGGTTTGAATTTTGTTTATATAATACATTGACAATTTTAAGTGTGGCGTAAATGTCCAAATTTATTTTTATTTTTTTGCTTATTGTAGGAACACTGTATCACTGTAATTTGCTGATATTGAGGCGTCATCATTGTAATGCACTTGTTTTGATTACTATGATTAAATGGATGAGGTACATATTTCACAGAAAAAAAATTTTTTTCTTTGGCTCAACCACACTATTCGTTACATCATGCTCATGCTGTCCAGGAGTTTTTGTTTTTCAGATCGGATCTGTAGAACAGACTGTCCGAACTGTTTTTTGGACGTGATCAAATGAGGTATGTGTTGAGGCGATGGGTGTCATTTTTTGACGTTTGCACTGGTTGCTATAGTAATGCAGGATTCAACACATTTGACATTGTTTCAAGTGAAAACAATGTTTTTTCTGTAACAAGTGAATGCAAGCTGGCAGTATGAAGAGAACTGTCACACTGGAAATCTATCCTCTGTTATGAACATCATAGTAGTGTAGAGGCAGTGCAAGCAATAGATGGTATATGGTGTTTATTTGGTGTTGCTATATACATACAGTATACATACGGATGTACTGTATATATACTTATGTAGTGAATAAAATACTGTGCACACAAAGGACTGGTTTCCTCAAAAATGAAAATTAATTCACCCTCAGGCCATCCAAGATGTAGAGGAGTTTGTTTCTTCATCAGAACAGATTTGGAGAAATTTCTTATTACATCACTTGCTCACCAATGGATCCTCTGCAGTGAATGGGTGCCGTCAGAATGAGAGTCCAAACAGCTGATAAAAACAACATAATCTATAAGTAATCCAAATGACTCCATTCCATCAATTAATGTCTTGTAGCTGCATGTTTGTATAAGAAACAAATCCATAATTAAGCAGTTTTCATTTTAAACCGTTGCTTCTAGCCAAAATACAACTCCATAGTCCATAATAACACTTATTCCTCAGTAATGCTTCCTCCTCCTGCTCTCACATCAAAATCCACCAACATATTTTTGAGCTGTTTTTGCATGTAAACAGTGTTTGATCTGTTCAGATTTCTCTGCTGATTCAGACAAGATGACTTTTTCACTGGAGAAAGCAGTTCTAGGGAAACAGGACTTAGCCAGAAGCAATGTCTTGATGGATTTGTGTCTTATAACACGCAGCTTTTTGCTTCACAAGATGTTAATTGATGGACTGGAGTTGTGTGGATTACTGTGATGTTTTTATCAGCTGTTTGAACTCTTATTCTGATGGCACCCATTCACTGCAGGGGATCCATTGGCGAGCAAGTGATGAAATGCTACATTTCTCAAAATCTGTTCTGGGGCGAGTTTCCCAAAAGCATCATTAGCTAACTATGGTGGTAAGTCCCATTGAACTCTATTGGCAATGACGGTACTTGCGACCATAGTTGCTTTTGGGAAACGCACCCCTGATGAAGAACAACTTGGATGGCCTGAGAGCGAGTACATTTTCAGCAAATTTTCATTTTGAAAAATGCAAAAAGATAACAATAAAAAAAACTTTACCTGGTTCGAGACTATTTCATTTGAATGGCAGTGAATTCAATTAAGTGGCCATTTCAGTCTTGATGGGTTGTGATAAATGTGTGAAAAATGCATCATGAGGAACAAGTGCTTGAATGAAGAAAGATACATTTTATTGGCTTGTCTTACCTCACACATTACAAGGGCGTTGTGCTTTAAATCTCCATGTCAAATGGGACAATGCTTATTAAGTATACTCAGTTTAACTATTACTTATTGCCATCATGTTGTAGGTCTCAGATACTTAATCAAAGGTCATGTTTGCACAAAGAATTCAAATGAAAACAATATACAGTAAGCATCATTTAAGAAGTGCCTTGCAGTTCTAGAGGTGCATGAAAATTTTTATATTAATATCTTTACTTGTAAGCAGACAAAAACAGAAATCATAATGCATTCTCAAAAATGTGTTTCTTAAAATGGTATGAGCTGTATGTTCCTTTAAATGCAACAGTATGTTACGGTTTTGCCCAAATGCTTCTCGTTCTCAGACTGACAGATCTCCTAACAACACCATATGGCACTGCAGTATTTATGACCAGTGAAAGAGTTTCTTTCATTTATTCCATCAAGAGTCTCTCTGCCTCCCCCATAGCTCTCTCCATTTCCTCCACGTCCAAAGTGAACAATGCCCTCTCCTGCTGGAGCTTTTCATGTGCTTCCGTCAGGTCCCTCATGATGTACTGCACTTCCTACAAGCATTCACAGAGGAGCAAACAGAGACTGACAAAATCCTCACTGAACCCGTTTTAGGTCATGCCATATTCCAGTAGTTTTGGAGAGGCACACTCAATAACATTTAGAAGGATTAGAACATTTCAAATTAATATTTTATCAGCTGTGGACCTGGCGTTATGATTAATTATACAGCCTCTAGCCCAGCAGAGCAGAATGTGTGTAATTTCATCCTCATATAAATCAGTCTTAGTGAAACATTTGTATTAATGTCTGGTCAGTGCCGCAGGACATTCAAATCAGGATAAATAACCCAGTATTTTGGAATATTAAAAAAAAAAAAAAAAAAAAAAAAACACTCATACACACCAGTAAATTTGCTGCATGCTCTTCTGCCGTCTCACCAAACAGTTTCAGCTCAGTCAGGAGATTTTGAGAAACAGTCTACCATTAGAAGAAACGAAATGGACAGAAAATGTATAATTAATAGAGAGGCAATTTTCCATAGTCTGAGATTAACATTAGCCCTGCAATAAACAACATTGTCAGGACGGATTCTCCATGTGAAACATGCTATAGACCAGAATTAGGCTTCGTTTGTGTTTCAGAATGCAGTCTTATACATTTCTTCTACATAGTAACAATAGTAATCAGACCATAAAAGCAAATAAATTGGTGTGACAGCACTACATATGACTGTACAATATGGTTGATTATATAATCAATCCCTATTATATGTCCCTGCAGTGACCATGGGTCCATTTATTAGCATCTCATGTTTCCAAGAGTTAAAGAATTTTAAGAATAAATGATTACTATTGTTTCCTTTTTGAAAAATACGAATTTACATTTTTTTTCCTTGACTTGTTTAGTTACTAAGATTATACAGGCTTTTCGCATTCACAATCGTGTGTGTGTAAAAAGGCATATAAAATGTATTTTTATTAAAAAGTCACTTATATTATATAAACCAAACAAAATGAATACAACATATGAAAGTATACAAATACAGAAAAAAAATAGTTACCATAACTTCTTTCCTTTGTTCTTCCTTCTGTTGAGCTGTCTGGCCCAACTTATCCCCTGAAACTGAATTTGAGGTGGTTTAGACTACAACAACTTCTTCATATGTCAGTCCAACAGAGTTAAAATAAATTATAACCTGGGTCAAGGCTTTCTGCAACAAGGAGGACATGACAGTCTCGCAGCTGTTTTTGAATTTCTCGATTTTCTCCTTGGATGTCTGTGTATCGCTGCTCCAGGTCAGTCACAGTTCCCTTAAAAAACAAATCTTTTTGACTCTACTGACTACAACATCTGTTCTAAAATATCACTGTACACCATAAAACAATTACTGTATTTAAGTAAAACACTAGATCAGTGATTAAGGTGTAATCACCTTCATTTCCTCAAGCTGTCTCTGCAGGTCTTCATTTGTTGAAGTCAGGACTCTATTCTGCTCCCTTATGTCATTCTGTTGCCCATATCTTGTAGATGGCCTGAGAAAATCGAAGTAGGATGCATTTACAGTTTCAAACAGACTACCCTGCTGAAAAAAACAATAGAACCCTGCCCAAAACACAATAGAAAATGTAATGGTTTTAATGGGAATTGTATTGGTTTTAATGGAAACTATAATGGTGTCTACTGGTATGTGATGGATTCTGTTGGTGGGATGTTAAATTGTATTGGAAAAATGCCCAAAACACTACAAAAAGTAATTTTGTAATGGTTTTACTGGAAAAAGCTAATGGTTTATAATGGTATTTTAATGGAAACCATTGGAATTTCTGTGATGGTTTCTATTGGGCTTCTATTTTTTTTTTTTTTTTTTTTTAGCAGGGTAGACCAGGGGTCACCAAACTTGGTCCTGGAGGGCCAGTGTCTTGCAGAGTTTAGCTCCAACTTGCCTCAACATACCTGCCCGGAAGTTTCAAGTATACCTAAGACCTCGATTAGCTGGTTCAGGTGTGTTTGATTAGGACTGGAGCTAAACTACATTTTTATTTCATCATATTCAAGAATTTCACACATACATTGGTACTTACACTTTCAGAGATCTGTACTGGTTCTTCCTAAATAAATAAATAAAAAAACATTATATATATATATATATAAATTGGTGTTTACAGTAAATAAAATATTTGCAGAAATTTTAACAAAGATACCCACTTATTTTCTGTGTCGTTCTTGACATGTGCAGCTCTGGATGCCACACTGGGCTGTGCAGGAATTGCTGTGTCTTTTATCTGAACTCTCTTCATGTCTGAATGCAGCTTTCTGGAGAAACAATCACATTTACTCCGATCATATTTAAGCAAAATACTGATAGCGCAGATGTGAGAAAATTAGGTACCAAAACATTGCCTTATACATTTTTTATATAAGTTAATAGAATAAGATCGCATCATGTTCATATCATACTTCGCTTATGTGCCTCAAGTCAACTGACCATTTGTCTTTCCATAAATGCAATGCGATTTTTTTTACTAAAAGATCTCACATCGAAAATCAACGGTGACTGAAATGACTTTAAAATAAAGTATGAGTGTATAATGAACTTACCACACCAAGCTAATACGGATCAGTAGATAAATGTTTTAAAAGTCCCGATTTAATGCAGCGCCATGAATTTTCAAAATAAATAACGTCACTTCCGCCTCATTTGCAAATCCAGACCAGTGTTTTAGACTGAAATTGTTATGTAACGTTGAAACTAAATGTCTGTATTTAATATATATATCTTATATATATATATATCATATATATATATATATATGGTTGTAAGATTCTTAAATCGATCATACATCCAACCAAAGTTCGCTAAAGAATGTTTTTTGTTATATTTTATTTAAATAGTTATAATAATTCTCCGCGCCACTAGAGGGCGCGAGAGGAACACGTTACGTGTAAAGTCACAGAGCGGTTCGCGAGGAAGAGACGTGGCGGTTGAGTTCAAATTTTACGAAGAAAAAAAGACAAGCGGCGAATGGAGGGAAATTAAGTTTAGGTATTGCGCTTTATTAATTTTTTTAAACAACTGAAAATCTGGCTTTTATGAAAGTAAGACACGTTTAAAGTCATTTTAATGCCGAGAGCTGTTTGTTTTCTTCAGTATAATGCTGTTGTTGTTGTTGCTATGAGCTAACGTATGTCTAGTCTGACAGTCACAGCACACACCGACTAAAACAAAACACGCGTGAGGAAATGCAGAAGTGTTACTACAATGTAGATAACGTTTAGAGTGATTTTAACAAACCACCTTAAACGTTTTGTTTATTTATTTTTATTTCAAATATAGTGTTCCTCACTTTTATTTATTGGATTTTGTGAGCTGTATCACTCAACTGAATTGAAGATGGAGCAGCTGAATTTGGGGTAAGTTGATCTCTTATAATGTTATCCAATTTTTGCAGGTAACGTTAGGAGTCACGTAGACCGAGTCGACAAGCAGCTTTGGATGAATAATGCAGTCTTGCACTTATTGATTGTGTATAAATGATTGAGTCGGTCTGCGCATTTTCAAAATGTTCGAATGTTCTTTTATGTATTTTACTGTAACTTTACTGAGCGTATTTAAACTGCAGACAGAACTCCGTTAATGTTTTGATAACGTTTTCCTTTTACGCAAATGTCAGAACTATTGTATTTGTAATTATGACCTCACCTCTTAAACAAAACTAATATTTTGCCATATAATATTAATCGTTTAGGCTTTAGTAGCCTGGAAATAAGCTCAGATCGCTTGTCGTTGCTTGCTTTTATAATGACTGTTTAAATGCATCTGTGTAAATAAGCATACATAAGAAGATTTTTTGAAGTTGATCATTTAGTTACTGTCATGTATTGACGCAATGCAAAAAAAAACACACCCCTTTTTGGGCTTGTAAAATTGATTTCAATGCATTAGATAAAAAACATTTGATAAATAAATACACTTAATGTAATAAATGTCCATGTTTTATACGTGAGTGGTTTTCTTTCCAGGTAAATTCCACAATATGTTATTAAAAAACAACTTGTATAACTAATCTTTTTTTATTTATTTATTTATTTTCCAGCAATGAGGCAGTGAAATCCTCAAGAAGGAGACTGTCTTCAGTATGTATTCATTATGAACTTTTTGAAGATTTATGCTTTCCATTGTTTTGTTTTGTTTGTTTGTTTTTTAAAATATATATAAATATGATCCTTCTGTATCTTTGCATTCTAGTTTAGGATGAATATATTTAATTTTTTTAGTAATGGAAGAATGTGCACACAAATGATAACTCGATAGGTGTCCCACTTTACCTATATTCACTCTTTTACAGCCTGCGAGAAATGTTGAGCCTTTTCCTCTTAATTTTCTTACATTTCTAAATGTCTTGGGACATAATATAGTGCCCCTTGATTGTCCCCTGACAGATTTTAAAAGCTACACGAACATCTATGAAAATACATGGAGCTGAGCAAGAAGAAGAAAAGGTGATTAAGTCACTGAGTGTTTTGAATATCATTTTTGTTGTTGTTGTTGTTTTAAAAAAAAAGTATTTTTTATGTGTATATTTATGCAGGAGGAAATTGTCAAGCCTGTTGAGAAGAAGAGAAATTCACGAAGAGTGAGTTTTGCCACTACAAATAATGTTCGAGTCTTTACAAAGTAAGTGCAATTATGTCGACCCACTGATTGGAAGATACAAACATAAATTACATGTGTAGATAATTCATTTATGATATTTAAAATTTCACAGTGATGCAAAGAGTGAATCTCCTGTTCTAGCATCCATTCAAAACACTCAAGTTGGTAAGCAGTTTATTTGTTTTTGACATGTTAGTTAATTTGTGGTTAATGGTTAAGGATTATGTGTACCAGTTCTCTCAAATGAAAAGCATTAAATATTTCTGTTGCATATATGAAACATTTGCACGCTGCTAATTTACTTCATTGTGTTTTGTTCAATTCAGCAGGAGATAGACCAAATGAAAAGTAAGTAGTGGCTTATGTTTTTTTCATTTGTTTTCCAACTTGTTCAAGTTGGACATGTTTAGCTTCTTTTTTACCGTTAGGCCAAAATGCTTTCCCTGCTTAATCTTTCCAATCTGACGCATCCAACACAGATATGGCCCAGCTGTGTAAAAGCGGTATTTTATGATTTTGTGTATCCATGTGATCCACATCATATATGTAAAGCTGTAACTTTCTTTTTTTCTCTCTCTCTAATGACAGGATTCTGCATTTTGTGGATGAGGGAAGTCACCAAATCAAAGGTATTTTTTAAAATGAAAATATGACAAATTTTGCTGACCAATTGAGACGTTGTTCTCCAATCTTGTTCACAGTGCAAGTGGTTTTATTTAAAATGGGAATTTGTTGACATAATTCGAGTAAGTGATGATCACTGTACCACAATCTACTGATTTGATGCATCCTGCAAATTATTTTCATAGTCAGACAGTGAACCACTAAACCTTTCCATTTCTTTCAGGCCTGGATACTTTGTTGAACACTCCTCTTTATCTGTCCCAGCATAAGGTAAGTACTAATCTAAGACCAGTAAGGCAAACATATTATGAATTTCGGGCTTCTGCAATTTGACATCTTTGATTAAAGTATATGTATGCTGCAATAGACATTTAAGTTGGAGTGTGAGAATGTACAAAGCCTGATTGTCAATAACTACTTCTGCATTTTTGTATTTATTTGGCATTGATACACACCTTGTTTTGACATACACTGATTATATTGACCTTTCTCTCTCAATTTATAGGAAAAATTTTTCTCTGATCCAGTCTTGCAAGATGACTGTGTGGATAGAACAATGCTGCTCGGAGAGGATACTGGATACATGGATATTACTCAGAGTCACACAATCACAATTGATAAGGATTATGAAATTGAAGAAGAGACAAAACCAGATTTTAGCGTCAACATGGCTCAGACGATCCGTGGTGATCTGAATATCGCGAGTCTGAAGGGTTTGCCACAAGAAGCAAAAGCAGAGAGGAAAAATGCAGCTAATGACTCTGACTTCAGTGCTTTTCTCGCCAGTATGAGCTTACCCACTGTAAATACCATTAAGCCCCACTATGCAGAAAATCAGCTTGGTAATATCTGCAGTTCAGCCAATACAAGCACATTGGATATTGATAAGGAGAATCACTTGCCATCTTTTTTAATGAAGCAACATCCAGGTGCCAAGGGTAACCCACAACAACCTCTGGGACTTCAACGAAGGCGTTCTTGTGTTGGAATTGTTGAAGACGCTGATATAGAGGTAACCAAGAGTCACACTGTTGTAACTGAAAACAAAGATAAGCCTTTTACACCCTCTGTTTCTGTAAATCAAAGAGGTGTTGCATTCATGACACCTGCCTTTTCGAACATCCCAGATGACATGGAGCTAACTTTGAACCAGACTGCTGCAATCAATGTTAAAGTTACAGGAAATATAATTTGCAATGTCCCGGCTGCTCTGGAGCACAATAGGTCCCATCATTTCTCTGAGGATGATGATGTAATGGAGATGACGAGGGTATTTGATGTATCTGCTCACGAAAAAGACCACACAATGAGTATGAAGGAGCAAGTTCAGCCTTCAGTTCCCACAGCAAGAAGGATGTCCTCCTTTAATATGATTGGAAATGGAGAGACAACAGATCGAAATAAAGATGGTTATTTACAGAGCAATCTCTCAATAGCCCAGACTACTTATTCTGATGACATGGAAATGACGGGAACATTTGATGTATCTGTTAAAGAAAAAGACCTCACAATGAGTATGAAGGAGCCAGCTCACCCTCCAATTACCAAAGAAAGCAAGATGTCCACTTTTGATTCTTTTGGAAACGGAGAAACAGTGGATTGCAACAAATCTAGCAACAACTTTGTAGCTCCAACTGCTAATCCTGACGATATGGAGATGACACAGTGTCATACTATTGTTCTCAATGACAAACAATCAAGTGGAAACAAACCATTCAACAACACAAGGAAGAGTTTGCCTCTTGTACCTTTATCCAGATCTGTTCGAGAAGATGAGCATACAGGCAATATGAATGAGGAAGCTCTGCGTCCAGTTCCCAGGGTAAGTAAGATGCCCAGCTTTGATTTAGTTGGAGATGGAGTGATAATGAATCACAACAAATCAGGCCACCTCCTAATAGCCCAAACTGCAAATTCTGATGAGATGGAGATGACACAGTGTCAAACTATTTTTCTCGAGGCCAAGCAGGTCAGTGGAGACAAACCTTTAAACAACTCAAGGAACAATTGGCCTAATACATCAGTATCTGGACCTGAAGGCAGTGATGGGATGGACATGACTCAAGCATTCACAGGGCGTATAATGCTAAATGCTTTTCTGGCCTCCAAGAAGAAAAGAGATGAAAGCATACCGATGCCTGCCACAACTACATCAGATCAACATAATGATAGTGACTGTATAGACTTGACATGCCAATCAAGTATTTTTGATAGGATTTCTACCCCAAGTCCTGATGAAATGGAATTGACCAGATGCACCACTATTAACACTGACTCAAACCGTACCTGGTTAGGGAGTGCTGTGGATATCACAGGTACAAGAAGAGCACCATTCTCTGCTAATCAAACCATCACTGTGGTTGAACCTATGGAGATGACTAAGGTACACATGGCACCAGTCAGTGAGCAAAAGTATAAAGCTTTTATGACTAAAAGAAAGTCAGGAGCAAGAATGATGCCCTTGATGTGTGATCCTGAAAATACTGAAGCTGATAACCATAAGACTGATTTCTCCAACCCTGATGACATGGACATGACACAATGTCAGACTGTTGTGCTTGAGGCTGAAAACTGCAAGAGGGCCAAACCATTCAGTGAATCCAGGAGGAGTTTGAACCTTATATCTACGTCCTCCAGTCCTGATGTTGACAGTATGGAGATAACCCAGGCACTCACCAGCAATATCATGTTAAAGAGCTTTGTATCCAGTGAGGAAAGTAAGCATGAGAGAAATCTGTTGCCTGTAGCAGAAAGTTGTCAAACACTGGATGAGTCTGACTGCATGGAAATGACAAGTCAAGCCAGTGCATCAAATCTAGCTATTCCCTGTGTTGATGATGAAATGGAACTAACAGGATGCAACACGATTGCAATTGACTCAAAAAGCACATTGGCAGCAAGTGCTACAGAGATCAAAGTGCATGACAGTGCACTTTGGGCATCAACATCTGTTTCTAGATGCACCGTGTTAAGTGAAGAACAAAATGAAGTGAGTGAACCTGCCAAGTGTGCTATTAACCATGTCTTCCCCTCAAAACATGATTTTGATCTTGATGGCAAAAACATTAAATGCAACAGCACAGAGACAATATCCTATGACCCAGCTGACATGCAAGTGGACAAAAATTGTGAAATGGCACATCCAAGCAATGTGATGACGACTGATGAAGACAGTGATATGCAGGTTACAAAGGTGCTTACAATGCCCATTGAAACACAGCAAAGTGTTTCTTTTAATGAGAAAGAAGAAGCACAGATAAAGACTTTTTGTGGCTCTAAAAATGAAGAGGGTCAAGCACTTTGGCCTAACAAGGAACAAAGTATAAGCTCGGTCCAACTTGAAGGTTCCTCCTCAAATGAGTCTGTAGTTGATTCCTTCATTATAGAAGAGCTGCAACATGCAAAAGCAAGACGGAGAAGTCTAGCTGACTTTCAAATGGAGCTTCGCAACATGTCAAGGCGTATCCAGGAAGAGCAAAAAGCGATAACAGGAAGCACAACTGCGCCTCTGCCTTCTTGTTCCCTCCCTGAGAATTCTCTTAAAGAGCAGTGTGAAATGGAAATTTCCAATGAGCCAACTTCAAATGTCACCCCTAAAGTCAAGCAAATAAATAATTCTGTTCAAAATGAGAAGACCACACCTTTTAGTCTTAAAAAAAAGGCGTTCTCATCAAGGCTGTCATTGTGTGGTATCGTACCAAAACTACCGAAACGAGCTACAGCTGTAACTCCTAACAAAACTGTGACCATAAGTACTAATGATTTACAGAGTCTTCAACTAGAGAAACATTTTGATGTTGCTGAACAAAATAGCAACTGCGAAACAGTCAATATTAATGATGAAGAGTTCCCTGAAATGAGCAGCGAAGAAGACTTGTCAGGGAGTCTTGAAAATTGGCCAATTAAAAAGCAAGATGAACTGGATGGTTCTTTGGTTGTAACTAAATATGAAGAGCCTTTGGAGAATGAAGTCTTTGAGTCAGACACAAGCACGAGTCCTTGTTTTAAAAGGCTGCATCCAGAGGAAGACCCTATTACAGCAGAACGAACCAAGAAAGTCTGCGTTTCTGACATGGTAGGCACAAAATGTTAATAATTCTCACTTTAATACTTTGTTTGCTTGGTATTTCCTGCTACACGCTTAGAGGATGTTCTGTAATAAAGTGTTAAGCGTGGGCTCCATTGTTGTGCATTATTATGCTAATGCCTAAGATTCTGTCTCCTCAGGGGCCTGACTGTCATGAAGCTTCCGTACAGTGGGAAGGTAATTTTACAAGGCATGCCGCTCAGAATCCCAAGGCAAAGACTATTGAAGATACAGGAGTGTCTGAATCCAGTGAGTTACTTGTGTCAGTTCTCAGACACAATAAAATGCACTTTGCAAAACCATTAAGAAGGTTTCGATGTGGTATATTTATAAAAGACAATGTGATCTGCTTTACAGCTCTCAAATACTCACAGTTTGACTCTCATATGGATGGGACGCTGGATCACGTATTTGATTTCAGCAAGGTAGCATTATTAACACACTCTCATTATTCCCCATATTTAAAAGGATTCTTTTGTGTACTGCTTATCACTGTTGCTCATACTTAAGGGATTTGAACAACCATAAATGTTACTCTTTGCCCTCTAACTCGTCCCATATTGTAATTGCAACAGACATGAATAATACTTTTAAATATGTGAATTGTTTATGGAAAGTGGGCTTTGACACACCAACATGTTTTGCATGGGAAAGCACTACTTATGACAATATAAAAGTGTAGTTGTTTATCTCATTCTTTTATTTACAGAAACTTGAGGATGGAAGCATCACAGTAAATGAGTTCCTAAGCCACTTTGGTATCAACTTTGTTATCCACAGATCTAGACCAAGTGCTCTTCCTGACAGTGTAAGTGGTCTGGCTTTCTCTTGTTCTCTTTGTGGACAAATGTGATGGTTGTAACACATCTTTCCTTTTTCAGTGTAGAGCTGGAGAGACACGCACCATGGAGGATTTGCTCAAAGAGAAATACATATACCACCCCAAGCAGAGAGTATATGAGCAAGACTGTAAGAATCTCACAGAGATAGTAGAGAGGTATGTACCAGTCTGGATTTGATAATGCTGATACTAAAAACACTACCACTGCATATCTGTGTGTGTGCACGTGTTTAACTGACATAAATTGTACATTTATATATAAAAAAAAAATACATTATATTTTATTTAAACTAATTTCTTCATAGACTTAAAGAACAGATGCCTGAACAAGAGAAATCCCTTGGATGCATTAATGGAGCCCTTCAGCAAGAGTTGTGTACTCTCTCTGAAGAGCAAGTATGTCGTTTTTATAGCCAATCCTGGGTCATCTTAAGTTAAATCATTAAAATTACAGCTTTTATTGTTCATCTTTGAGATTAAATCTTCATGTATGTTTGTTTTCCTCAGTTAAAAAGCTTTGGCTCCAAGTTGAAAGAACGAAGAGTTTACTTTGGAAAGAGAAGCAAAGCACTTTCTCATGAAATGAAAGGAGCCTTGTACTCAGAGCTCATCAAAACAAAACGGGTAAGAGCATTTTTGATTCTTTTATTATTTTGATTTCTCAAAAAGCCAAATTATTCTTTAATCTGAATATTCTTAGTTTCTATTCTAAATGTCCTGATTTGAAAAAGTCTGATACATAGACCCTACCCTAGGAAATTGATTGGACCACACTTGTATTTCTTTTGTGTGCATTTACTTTTAAAACAGGAATTAAGTAGGGAAAATTAAGAACACAACCTTTTTAAATGATAAAAAATAAATGTAATGAAATAGCCCTTATTCTTCAGTTACATCACAGCCATGAACTTGATTTACTGCTGCTAGAATTTAATTGGATGTAATGAGTAAGTGCAAGATTATCAGTCTTCAGTATTATCTTCTGTTTTCCCAGATGAAAAGGTTGTAAGTTTGGGTAGTGTTTAACTGTTAAATGTTGTTTTTGCAGATAACTTTTTATTAACTTTTAATTTTGTTAAAGTAATACACTAGTGCTAACCGACACTGACCAAAAGCCTTAACCACTGTGCATCTGTATTTTCCCCCAATACATTTAGGATGCAAAACAGAGTCTGATATCTAAAATCAAAGAGACAGATGAAATGATTGAAGACTTGGATGGATGCATTAATGATTTAGAAACTGGTATGGATTTCCTTCTTGGCTCTGTTTTGAATATGTAGAGCATAAAGTACTACATAATCATATACTAATACCTGCAGGTAAATAATTCACTCCTTCTTCTATACTAGAACTTGCATCTGTAGAGGCCATGATTATGGGAGATCATCTTGATGCTCCTCAAACCAGACCAGCCTTAAAAGCCAAGGAAGAGGGTAAGTGTGCTTCTATATTATGGAATTTTATGAATCTAGTAAGGAAGATGTAATGATTTGTCTGTGTTTTTCCTCTCTCTACTGATAGATTTACATAGGCTTAATTCAGCTGTCATGGAAAAGGAGAGGTACTGTATATTCTTCTATCAGCACCATAGGAAATGATTTAAGATATCGATTTTTTTTTTTTTTTTTTTGCTGAATACAAAAATTCTGAACTTTTTAGGGAAATTGGTGAGTTGGAGATTCAGCTGAGAACTTTGGAGAGCCAACAGGAGAAGTTGCAAGGGGAATCCAGTAGCCTTAAGAATCATCTTGCAACCTTGAACAGGTATTTGTTTTTCCTTCAATTTAAAACCGATTGTAACAGCACTTTGGCACCCAGTCTACACTGCAAGCGCAGCACACGAGTGACAATAACAATTGTAGAACTCCCCTATTCTAATCAATTTAGCTGTTAAAAAGCAGCAAACAATGCATCGCTCACTTGCTGTGAGGACAGCTTTGTTGATTATAATCGCTTGCTAGCTTTTCTACCACACCAGCATACAAGCTCACAGACATGACACTTCCATGCTTAACCCATATGGTTTGCAAATTTTAATTTTGCTAAATACTAGGTGTTGCGTACAGTATGTTTTATATTATTGTTGTTATTTGACTGCTGTGCCTAGCACATATATACAGTATATATATATATATATATATATATATATATATATATATATATATATATACAGTATGTGTGTGTGTGTGTGTGTCTATAAATGTTTATATACTGTGTGTGTGTGTGTGTGTATATATATATGTATGTATGTATGTATTATTATTATTTAATGTATTATTAATTATATAATTTATTATTAATTGTTAATTATAACTAATTAAAATGCACATTTTCATGTTATTTCTTAGTTGCATGTAATGCAGGCATTCCAAAACTTTTTGTCATCTAAACCTTATTCACCAAATATATTTGCTTTAAGTACCCCTTAGATTTTAAAATAAATATTTCAATAATTAAGCAAGACATTTGCATGCTCACGGTTTCTTTGATTTTGATTAATGATCACATTTCATGCAGGTAAATAAAAATATTTCATGTTTTTTTAGAAAGTGTTTTATTTAAAACAAAGACTATAGAAATGCAAAGACGGTTCTTTCAAATTTCCCATAGAAACCTGACTAGACCAGCGAATGTATATGTGCAGTCAAAAGCACGTTATGACTCCGCATGTGCATTGCCTGGTCTAGCCTCAAAAATACGCTTTTTAAACGCTATTTGAGCATAAGAAACAACATTCATGGGGCAATTCATTTCAGATTTTTGTTGCTGATTTGACATATATTATTTAATTGTGAGTTCAGCGAGCAGTTTTTGAGATTTCAGGATTCCCCCATTCATTAAGATAGGTCTTGTACGAGCTGCCCGGAGGCGTTACAAATTAAATATGGCCGCCAAGTGAAGAGACTTTCCTCGAAAGTGAGTTCAAATAAAAAAATTTAAATTAAAAAAAAAAAAAGAAAGGGAGTTTGTTTTAAAATGATTTATTTTACAACCCCCCTGCAGTTCCTTTACAAACCCTAGTTTGGGAAACCTTGATATAATATAATGTTTAATGTACTTCATGTTGTAAATCACAATGAATGGAACAAGTTTTCTTACTCCTTGCATTTTTTTACATCATTATGGTACAAGATAATACTATTTAAATCAATGTGATAAACGAGTTAAATCAAAATTAATCTAAAGGTAATCTGATAATATTACCTAAAATGTGTAATGTAACGGATTACATTACTGACTACAATTTTTGTCATGTAATCTGGAATCAGTAACGGATTACAATTTGTAAGTAATCTACCCAGCTCTGTGTGTGTGTGTGTGTGTGTGTGTGTGTGTGTGTATATATATATATATATATGTATGTATGTATATGTATTGTGCTGAAGGTGTGATGATTGTCTTTCAGTTTGAACGAGTGGCGTCTTGATGCAACAGATGAAAGGGGGGCTTTGTTTACCTTCCTTCACAAAACTGTGCATTTGCAGGTGAACCTGCAAACACCTGCTGGTGAGTTGATTATCACTTTATAATTACTCCTAATTTTTTTCGTCATTATTGTCACATAGTAGCATAAAATATTCTCTTGTCTATTAGGAAAGGACTGGATGACTGAGGATGTGGAGCGAAATATAGATGTAAGCTTCCAGTTGCACCTGGATGGTAAGTGAACAATAAATTAAATTACTTTTTTTATGATGTTTCCATTTTATTTATATATTTTACATTTAAATATTTAAAATCCACTTTGTATGCATCTCCCCTGACATTTTTTTTTTTAAGTGGATAAATCTGAGTGTCATGCAAGCATGGTCCACAAGTTACTTGCACTATACTATCATTCTCAAACTCAATGGACACAGAGGTACCCAACAACCCGACATATACCAGAGGTAAACACTAACACTACAAAGTACAAAGTTTCAGTCAGAGACATTGTTTTGCTACAAAGGTGTGCACTGTGCAAGATCAAGTCTGAATAATATATGACAAGAAGAAGTCTAAATGCTTTTGGATAATTTCTCAACAGCTGCTTCATGACATTAGTTTGGTGGTGGGTCGTGTCAGGCTCTTGGGCGAGGAGATTCACCGGCTGAAGAAGTGGGGTGGATTGAAGCTCCGCATCCTTAAGATCACCTGTACAGACACACGGTATGTTACACCTTTTACTAGTTTTTATTCATGCACTTTTCCTTGGCATGTTGAGCCATGTTACTTATATGGATGACACAGATTCAAGTTTTTACATTGTCTTAACCTCTTAAAAACAACAGAAGCATGTGTCAACTTGAATTTCTGATGCAGACTTTCTTTTAGAAAAGTTTGTAACCATAATGATAGATTAATGAAACTGTAAGCATCTGTTTTTGTTTTTCCTCTTTCAGAGTTCATGTCATCTTCTCAAGTCTGAAAGCATTTGAAAAGTTTGAGTTAAGTCTGATGGTCACTCCAGACTATCCCTTTGGGCCACTTCACATACAGGACTTCAAAAAACATTTTGGGGATACAAGGTTTGAAAGCAATTAACATTTTTAGATCACAACAAGTTGAAATGTTGTTATCTGGCATTTTGAGTGGAGATAACATCACCTCCATTAGACAGGATTGTTATTAGAAAGAAATATTATGAAGTCCCTAGGCAGCGTTTAGTGAAACACAACAGCTTTTCACATCTAACTGTTCAAAGAAAAGAACAAAATATTAATTGTAACTCAGTCTGTTGGACAGAAACATTGTTTATGACTAGAGTGCTTTATAGCACAGTTTCCTATATACCACAGACTCATTTTCACTTATGTACTGTAGATGAAATGCAGTTCACATTGGTGCTGAGAGTGGCAAAATTTAGAATAAATCAAAATCATTCATCAACATGTGGTCCATGGTACATTGAAATGGAAATATTACCAACAGCTACAGTGATGTTCATTTGATAAAAGTATTCACACTACATGTGCATTTTGTGTTAATATTGTGTCTGTTTTATGCTTGCTGTCTTCTGTAGGTTGAGTCAAATTGAAGACATCATATCATCAGTCAAACCAGCCAAGAACTATCTGACAAAAGTCCTCAAGAAGATTCATGATGACCTCCTGTACTAGAATCTCAGCCTTGTTGTTTAATCTGTTCTTTTCTGTCTTTTAAATGTTTGTACATATTGATGTTTGTATAATCAAATAAATAATAATTAAAAATGTAGCCAAAAACCACATCAAGTTTGGCGGCATTCTTTACTTTTCTTGGCCTGTTACGACTGGATATTTGCTTCATGAATCCAACTAATGGGATATGATGTAAAGGAGCCTCAGATGCTACTGCTGATGATAATTATATATGAAGAATGCAGGTAATCTTGGTTTTTGGAGTGAATGATAGGAGTGATGCTCTTATGTGTCTATTTGTACTCGGCTTTGTGTGGGTGTTTATTATGGTTTGAGTTCGGAAATATATAGAAATTTGCAAATAGTGGCAATCGGTGTTGAGAAAGTTCCTCCATTTATAATTACAGATTTAATGATTAAACATCAGACAACCAATGGATAAAACCAAGTCCTCACCCTGAAAATCATTCTCTTAACGTAAATTAAGCCAGAAACTAACCTACAAGAATTTAAGATAATTAAATCACTGTAACGTTATTCCCAACGCCGGTGGCAATAAACTGCAACTCTTTATTGAATGTCATCTTTCAAAAGGCTAGTTTGGCCTCAAGCCCAACCAGCAATCTCCTACATAGACGTGAACAGAAGAATGATTTGTATTGCGTAGAGCTAATAATTTGTTACTGTCAGCTAGCTGTCAGGTAATCAAGATTTAGTGCCATGACACCACAGGAGAAGATTTTAGGAATGATCCTGACCTTTGACAAGACTTGTACTGCATGGAGATAAATGGATGGGCTCTGTTCATCTCAGAGAGGAAATTTTGTGCAACATAGAATGCGCAAAAACTGTGACACTGAAGGAATGTTCCTGTACAGTGTATGCATGAATTATTGTAGTGCAGCCTGATTTAAAAAAAAAAAAAAAAAGTGCAATACGACTTCGAACCAATAGTTCACCCAAAACTGAAAATTGACTCCACTTCAGGCCATTGAAAATGTGGATGAGTTTGATTCTTCATAGGAACAATTTTTTGAAACAGCACTACATCACCTGCTCACTAATAGATCCTCTCCAGTGAATGGTTCAGTTAATGTCTAAAGAAACAATCCATCATTACAGCTTTTTAACTTTAAACTGTTTTTAGCTAAAACGTGAGTCCATAATCCATAACAATGTTTCCTCCAGTGAAAGAAAGAATGAAACAATGAAGATGAAATTGAAGTGGAGACTTTAAGCTTTAATTCAAGGGGTTGAACACAAATATAACATAAATTATATTTATAATTAATTACGTGTCCCCCTGCTTAAGCCAGTACATGTCCGGGCCCGTCTGAAGTTTGCTAGAGAGCATTTGGATGATCCAGAAGAGGATTGGGAGAATGTCATATGGTCAGATGAAACCAAAATAGAACTTTTTGTTAAAAACTCAACTTGTCGTGTTTGGAGGAGAAAGAATGCTGAGTTGCATCCAAAGAACACCATACCTACTGTGAAGCATGGGGGTGGAAACATCATGCTTTGGGGCTGTTTTTCTGCAAAGGGACCAGGACGACTGATCCGTGTAAACAAAAGAATGAATGGGGCCATGTATCGTGAGATTTTGAGTGAAAACCTCCTTCCATCAGCAAGGGCATTGAAGATGAAACGTGGCTGGGTCTTTCAGTATGACAATGATCCCAAACACACCGCCCGGGCAAGGAAGGAGTGGCTTCGTAAGAAGCATTTCAAGGTCCTGGAGTGGCCTAGCCAGTCTCCAGATCTCAACCCCATCGAAAATCTTTGGAGGGAGTTGAAAGTCCGTGTTGCCCAGCGACAGCCCCAAAACATTACTGCTCTAGAGGAGATCTGCATGGAGGAATGGGCCAAAATACCAGCAACAGTGTGTGAAGACTTACAGAAAACGTTTGACCTCTGTCATTGCCAACAAAGGGTATATAACAAAGTATTGAGATGAAATTTTGTTATTGACCAAATACTTATTTTCCACCATAATTTGCAAATAAATTCTTTAAAAATCCTACAATGTGATTTTCTGGATTTTATTTTATTTTTTCTCATTTTGTCTCTCATAGTTGAGGTATACCTATGATGAAAATTACAGGCCTCTCTCATCTTTTTAAGTGGGAGAACTTGCACAATTGGTGGCTGACTAAATACTTTTTTGCCCCACTGTATATATATATAATTATATACATATACATATAGTTTGTTGAGAATCCTGTGCAGGCAATGACTGCCTTAAGTCTGAAACTCATGGACATCACCAGAGACTGGGTTTCCTCCTTAATGCTTTGCCAGGCCATTACTGCAGTAAAGTTGTTAAACTGTTTTTAGATAAATGTGAGTCCATAATCCATAACAATGCTTCCTCCAGTAAAAGAAAGACCCTCTAAGCATATTTCTCTCCTAATTCAAGCAATGTTATAGATAATGGACTCGTATTTCAGCTAGAATCAATGGTTTGACGTTAAAATGCCTTAATGTGTAACCATTTTTATACAGTCCCCCCATTTTCAGGGGCTCAAATGTAATTGGACAAATAAATATTATCATAAATATATGAAACAGCTTTTGTGTCAATTGTCCAATTACTTATGGTCCCTTGAAAAGGAAGGAGGTACATATTAAAGAGATGTAATTCCTTAACCTTTCCTCCAATTTTGATGAGAATACCCTTAAATTAAAGCTCAGAGTGTTTACTTTAGGCCCATATTCATTATACAACTGTAACTTGAATTTGTTTTGGTCAACAGCTAAAATAATAAAACGCAAATTGTGAAACTCATGTTTTAAATAAATTCAATGCACACAGACTGAAGTAGTTTAAGTCTTTGGTTGTTTTAATTGTGATGATTTTGGCTCACAATTAACAAAAACCCACTCAACAAATTATAATACTTCATAAGACCAATAAAAAAAAATAAAAAACATTTTTAGTGATTGTTGGCCTTCTGGAAAGTATGTTCATTTACTGTATATGTACTCAATACTTGGTAGGGGCTCCTTTTGCTTTAATTACTGCCTCAATTCGGCGTGGCATGGAGATGATCAGTTTGTGGCACTACTGAGGTGGTATGGAAGCCCAGGTTTCTTTGATAGTGCCCTTCAGCTCATCTGCATTTTTTGGTCTCTTGTTTCTCATTTTCCTCTTGACAATACAATTCAGGTTTAGTAAGTTTGCTGGCCAGTCAAGCACACCAACACCATGGTCATTTAACCAACTTTTGGTGCTTTTGACAGTGTGGGCAGGTGCCAAATCCTGCTAGAAAATGAAATCAGCATCTTTAAAAAGCTGGTCAGCAGAAGGAAGCATGAAGTGCTCCAAAATTTCTTGGTAAATGGGTGCAGTGACTTTGGTTTTCAAAAAACACAATGGACCAACACCAGCAGATGACATTGCACCCCAAATCATCACAGACTGTGGAAACTTAACACTGGACTTCAAGCAACTTGGGCTATGAGCTTCTCCAACCTTCGTCCAGACTCTAGGACCTTGGTTTCCAAATTAAATACAAAACTTGCTCTCATCTGAAAAGAGGACTTTGGTCCACTGGGCAACAGTCCAGTTCTTCTTCTCCTTAGCCCAGGTAAGACGCCTCTGACGTTGTCTGTGGTTCAGGAGTGGCTTAACAAGAGGAATACGACAACTGTAGCCAAATTCCTTGACACGTCTGTGTGTGGTGGCTCTTGATGCCTTGACCCCAGCCTTAGTCCGTTCCTTGTGAAGTTCACCAAAATTCTTGAATCAATTTAGCTTGACAATCCTCATAAGGCTGTGGTTCTCTCGGTTGGTTGTGCATCTTTTTCTTCCACACTTTTTCCTTCCACTCAACTTTCTGTTAACATGCTTGGATACAGCACTCTGTGAACAGCCAGCTTCTTTGGCAATGAATGTTTGTGGCTTACCCTCCTTGTGAAGGGTGTCAATGATTGTCTTCTGGACGACTGTCAGATCAGCAGTCTTCCTCATGATTGTGTAGCCTAGTGAACCAAACTGAGAGGCCATTTTGAAGGCTCAGGAAACCTTTGCAGGTGTTTTGAGTTGATTAGCTGATTGGCATGTCACCATATTCTAATTTGTTGAGATAGTGAATTGGTGGGATTTTGTTAAATGTGAGCTAAAATCATCACAATTAAAAGAACCAAAGACTTAAACTACTTCAGTCTGTGTGCATTGAATTTATTTAATACACAAGTTTCACAATTTGAGTTGAATTACTGAAATAAATGAATTTTTCCACGACATTCTAATTTATTGAGATGCACCTGTATATTGACTTATATATAAACATAGCTTTTCACAGTTGTGTGGGTTATCTGTGGATTATTGTGATGTTTTTATCAGCTGTTTGGACTCATTCTGACGGCACCCATTCACTGCAGAGTACCCATTAGTGAGCAAGTGATGTAATGCTATTTTTCCAAATCTGTTCCGATAAAGAAACAAACTCATTTTGGATGCACGTGCAATATTACTACCATTATTACTTCACCATGTTTGCAGAATCCTCCTTCTGAAGCAAGGCTTTTCAGCATTGAAAACCAAAATACAGACTTTGACTGGCAGTTGTTCCACATCATTCGCTTGGGTACAAGTGAGAATGATGGATCGCTGACTCCTTGTGAAGGTAACTTTATATATTACTCTGTCTATTTTTGTCTTCACTATTTGATGCAACCAAGGTTAAGCCGTGTAGAGTGCATTAAAATCATATAGAACAGAAACCAATCTATGAAAGAATGAAATAGTCCATTCACATATCAGGTTGAGGCTCTAAAGCAGTGGGCATGTTTAAAAACTGAAAATGCAAGCCATGCTTCAGTGATCTTTAATTACTCAGTTCATGTCATTTGTCCCACAGCATTAGTGTGATTTTATAGCAGAAACTATCAGCCCTCTGATCATGATGCTATCTGGACACAGTCCAGGAAATTGAGAATGAAGAGGAATCTAGTTGGCTATGGTTGACAGGGACGGTGCTTATTACCACGTCACAGCTGACATCATTCTGTGATTTACATCATAAAAGAATGTCCCCTGCAATTACAGAGATGTTAATAAAAGCACTTGACCTAACAGGGCACAGTAGACTGTATTTAAAGGCTTGTATTTAGATGAAAAGCTATTAGCAAACAGCTTTGCTGTTGTAATGTTACATATTTCTGAGTGAATGGACTACTTTTATGGTGCTTTGGGTCTTTTAGAAAGACTGCTAAACTTTGATTCACCTCCAAATGCATCTAATACTCGATGTTTTTTTTTTTTTTTTTTTTTGGATAATGAATGTGCTTTTAGACTGTTTGCAACCACAGCAATGCATTCTAAAAGCAGAGATCTTTAAGAATGGTTTTAGTATTAGGCATTTATATGCATGCATGCACTCTACTTGTTTGGCATGTGCTTACATCTACTTGTTTTTAAGCCCAAATACTGATATTTTGATTTTGATGCAATGCCCACAGGCTGGGTTTATTGAAAGATGTGCTGTTGCAGGTATCCGGCTTATTAATCCAATTTGTGGATATTTTTGTTTTCCTCTTCTCATCAGTTTGACTGGGTTACTTAAAACATATCTTGTGGATGTCAAAACATGTTTACCGACTTAGAGCTATATTGCTCTTATGTTAATGAATCTGTGTTTGCTGCTTTTGTGAGCAGGCAACAGATTGTTTTTGTTTATTTCATTTATTCATTCTCTGAAAAGACCTTCAAAAGACAAACAATCCCAAAGACATAAGAGCCGGACAGGCTTTTTTCGAATTTCCATTAACTGAATCACAAAGTACACTGGTATAAAGCCTTATTCCTCCTTGATCAAATATTTTACTGATATCATGCCAGTGAATTCTATTTACTTGTTTACACTCCCCATGCCATTACAATGATCAAGCAGAATTGAATTTTATTTACATTTCTCAAATGCTCTTGCCATCTCACTAGATGGAACCCAGAGTGGTGTTTTAGCTGAGACAGATCCCATATGGATGCACATATTGATGAGTCTACTACACCTTGTATATTGAAAAATGCATCCGGAGTGTTTTTATGCAGCATTAAAGCTTGATGCAGGCTCCTGGTCTTATTATGCATAATTGTATCTGTGTATGTTATTTCAAAGGAAAAAGGTTGTCTTAATGTTTTGTGAAAATGTAATAAATTGCTCAGCAAAAAAAATCCATCACGAACAGGAAAAATAATGTAAACTTAAGGTTTGTTGTCAGCTTGTTGTTTTGAACATGTAGTTTATATATATATACAGTGGGGCAAAAAAGTATTTAGTCAGCCACCAATTGTGCAAGTTCTCCCACTTAAAAAGATGAGAGAGGCCTGTAATTTTCATCATAGGTATACCTCAACTATGAGAGACAAAATGAGAAAAAAAAATCCAGAAAATCACATTGTAGGATTTTTAAAGAATTAATTGGTAAATTCCTCGGTAAAATAAGTATTTGGTCACCTACAAACAAGCAAGATTTCTGGCTCTCACAGACCTGTAACTTCTTCTTTAAGAGGCTTCTCTGTCCTCCACTCGTTACCTGTATTAATGGCATCTGTTTGAACTCGTTATCAGTATAAAAGACACCTGTCCACAACCTCAAACAGTCCAACTCCAAACTCCACCATGGCCAAGACCAAAGAGCTGTCAAAGGACACCAGAAACAAAATTGTAGACCTGCACCAGGCTGGGAAGACTGAATCTGTGTAACCCCTCTTGTTTCGTGTGTTCTTTTATTTCAATAATGACCACGCGAAAGCAGTTTTGCTGAGCACATTCACTTTAGTGTTTACTGCAACTGAGGAAATCTGGAAAAGACACGAAGAGCACCAAACAGACAATAAATACTGCTGGTCCGGTCATAAAACATCCTTCTCAACAGCTCACATGAACTGAATACTTAAACACTTTTTGTTACATACGAATATGACTCAGTCTCTTCTCTTTCTTTCATGAATATAGAACAAAACTTGCACAGAAGAAAAGTAATACATCGTACCTGGAAAAGACACGAAGAGCACCAAACAGACAATAAATACTGCTGGTCCGGTCATAAAACTGTCAGAAAATAATAAAATAATCAAACAAATATACCAAATGAGATAAAAAGCAGACGCCATTAGCACGTGGCGTGCACAACCACCTGTAAGGCACGTAAGACCCTGCTACACACTGATTTACTATTCTAAACAGGAAATACGGAATAAAGTTCTCTCAAATACATTTCTAGACAAATGCAATTGACTTTATTTTTTTCTAAAACAATATCTTCCAATATTTTCTTGACCGATCGACCAGAGACTTTCTTTTACCTACCATCCTTCTCAACAGCTCACATGAACTGAGAAGGTGGCTGATTCAACCCTTAGTACACCCTTCTTGCCTGTAGGTGTCTCCCTTTTTCCAAGATGCATTATTTAAATAACCTATGAACAAGGTTAATTTAACAAGAACAAATATTTTATAACTAAAACAAGCATTTTGACACACTTCACATTTAGTTTCTGTTTTTCCTTTCTTTACTCTGTTACATCTGCAATAGGTAAGCAGCTTGGTGTGAAGAAATCAACTGTGGGAGCAATTATTAGAAAATGGAAGACATACAAGACCACTGATAATCTCCCTCGATCTGGGGCTCCACGCAAGATCTCACCCTGTGGGGTCAAAATGATCACAAGAACTGTGAGCAAAAATCCCAGAACCACACGGGGGGACCTAGTGAATGACCTGCAGAGAGCTGGGACCAAAGTAACAAAGGCCTCAAATCCTGCAGTGCCAGACATGTCCCCCTGCTTAAGCCAGTACATGTCTGGGCCCGTCTGAAGTTTGCTAGAGAGTATTTGGATGATCCAGAAGAGGATTGGGAGAATGTCATATGGTCAGATGAAACCAAAATAGAACTTTTTGGTAAAAACTCAAAGAATGCTGAGTTGCATCCAAAGAACACCATACCTACTGTGAAGCATGGGGGTGGAAACATCATGCTTTGGGGCTGTTTTTCTGCAAAGGGACCAGGACGACTGATCCGTGTAAAGGCCATGTATCGTAAGATTTTGAGTGAAAACCTCCTTCCATCAGCAAGGGCATTGAAGATGAAACGTGGCTGGGTCTTTCAGCATGACAATGATCCCAAACACACCGCCTGGCAACGAAGGAGTGGCTTCGTAAGAAGCATTTCAAGGTCCTGGAGTGGCCTAGCCAGTCTCCAGATCTCAACCCCATCGAAAATCCTTGGAGGGAGTTGAAAGTCCGTGTTGCCCAGCGACAGCCCCAAAACATTACTGCTCTAGAGGAGATCTGCATGGAGGAATGGGCCAAAATACCAGCAACAGTGTGTGAAAACCTTGTGAAGACTTACAGAAAACGTTTGACCTCTGTCATTGCCAACAAAGGGTATATAACAAAGTATTGAGATGAAATTTTGTTATTGACCAAATACTTATTTTCCACCATAATTTGCAAATAAATTCTTTAAAAATCCTACAATGTGATTTTCTTTACACCTAAACCTACCCCTTACAGGAGACTTTCTGCATTTTTACAATGTCAAAACACACACACACACACACATACATACATACACACATATATATATATATATATACACACACACACACACACACACATATGTATGTATATATATATATGATTTAAAACACATACATATATACATACACACATATATGTGTATATATATATATATATATATATATATACACACACACACACACGTATGTGTATATATATATGATTTAAAATATGATTACAATTTAATAAATAACTGTTTTCTATTTTTTTTTTTAAAGTAAAATGTAATTTATTACTTTGATGGAATTACATTGCTCCAGTCTTCAGTGTCACATGATTCTTCAGTAGTTATTCTGCTAATTTGATGCTCAAGAAACAAGTTTTTTTTTTTTAAAGAAAAATATTTAATTAATATTTTTTATTCAGCAATGATGCATTAAATTGATGAAAATAACAGTAAAGACTTTCTATTCATCAAAGAATTCTGAAAAATATGTATCACTTCTTTTTTTTTTTTTTTCAAATTATAATAATGAAGCCAATATTAATAATTGAGCAACAAATCAGCCTACTAGAATGATTTCTGAAGGTTCATGTGACACCGAAGACTGGAGTAATGATGCTGAAAAATCAGCTTTGCCATCACAGGAATTAATTAATTAAACCAAAAATCTTGGTCTTTTTTTTATTTTTTTATGTAATATTATTACACAGTATTACTGTTTTTACTATATTGTTGTTGTTTTGGACTGAATAGACATTATAATTTTAAGGTTTTGGAAGGTGGAGTAACATGGGGTTAAAAGTCTGGACCGGTAACTAAAGATAAAGAGATTCGAAACCCACAGGGAGCAATCTATGAACTATAACCATTGAGCCTTTGGGCAAGACACTTAACCCCAGATTGCTCCAGAGGGACCGTCGCTATAATAAGTGTACTGTAAGTCACGCTTGATAAAATTGTGAACTTGAGTTTTTCTCCAAGACCATTTATTGGTCATTTGTTGTCAAATGGCATGGTGACCGATCCTTTGCTGTTAGAAAAACCAGTTTTTGTGTGTGAGAGTGAAATGAAGCAGGCCTTCATAACGGCTCTCTATTTTAAGGCGAGTAGAATTTGCCACCTGTCTCTGCTTCTCTGGATGCCTTGACAGCTCGTTTCCCCCTATCATAACAGTCCACAGACAGTCCCGTCCCTGTGTCATTCACAAAAATTCAGTACTGTATTTGAGGTTCAGTTATTTCGCAGGGCAGCGATTCCCGTCATTGGTGGGGTCTTGGTGTCTCCTTCCTTTTTCTGTTTATAAAACTACAGGATTAAAGGATTCGACGGCAGTTTGGATCTTGTGTCATGGCCGAAGCAGGGAGCCAGCAGGACCAATTGGAGGAAGGTTTTGAGGATGAATTCGGAGAAATTATCAAAACTCGATCAGGTAAGAGAAATTATGATTTACTTAAGTTATTTGGAAGCCTTACATGTTGTACATGAATTTCAATATGTTCACTGAGTGCTAAAATAGTATGCCTTAGTTATTTTTTTATGTAAACATAATTCAGCTTTAAATGAGATCTTATTTAATTATATTTCATAATCATATTTATACGCAGCATGACTTTTATTGCACTTCTAGCCATATTCAAAGTAATATAAAAACTTTAAATTTTACAGCAACATACAGTATGTGTTAATGAATTTATATTTACTGTGTCATATTTTCGCGTTTCATTGTGTGTCTGTTCATTTTGTTGCTCAAATCAGACATTTACTATTACATGTTGAACAATCCGACTTGAAATCTAATTTCTGGCCTATGCTCCACCCTGAATGAGTTCACATCTATTTTTTTTTCATCACTGTCATGCTGTATTCAGTAGGGATCATGAGTGATCTATAAATGCTCTCTGGTGGAAATAGGACAGGTCTTAAAGAGCTTGAAATAGTTGCAGCTGCCTGGTGTTGGGTTTCAGAGTTCCTTGTTGGAGATTTAACCATGTTGTTGTTGGCTGTGTGTTGTTTTGCTGGCAGAGGACTCTTTCTCTTGTGTTTTCCGTGCAAGTGTGTTTATGATCAGCAGTGAAAGTTAGGAGAAAGTAGGCAAATGAGTCAACAGCCTGACGATCAGCCAGAGGACACAAACAGTACAGTAAACCTCTGAGAGCAGAGCTTTAATAGAGGACATCTGTTATCTGTCCTAAATCGCGCCATACACTAGTAATTTAATGGCTTTGGGGTTTAGCAAAAAAACCTTTTATCAAAAACCAATTTTCACTTTCGTTCATGGGTTGGCTGTATGGTTCTTTGGAAACTGAAAATCTTTTTTGTTACATTTTTGGTTCTTCTGATGGCTTCTTCAAAACTTACGATTTCTCTAAAGCACCAGTATATAAATGGTTTTCTAGACAGTAGAAGGGTGAATTTCACAAAAGTCATACTTCACCCCAAAATTAAAAGACATAAATCAGATCCTATATTTTGTATGATGAAAAATGACTTTATTTATTTATGCATGCATGCATGCTTGTGATAAAGAGAAATTTAGGGATAACTATTCTTTAATATACAATCTCAGAGAGAAATATGTTTGGAAGACTTTTTATGTATGTAAGTATTTTTCTTTATTAATTATCTTCATGAAAATAATGTCAATGCAAAAAATGTTTATATCATTTGCTTTTTATACCAAAAATACAGTTATTTATTCACTTATTAATATTATTATTAGTCTTTTGATTTTGGGGGAAATTACCTGAATTTCTTTTTTTTTTTTTCACCCAAAACATTTTTTGTGGAACTTGAAGTTATTCCTGGCTCTGAAGTCCTATTTGGTCCTGATTGGAGCACTTATTTATTTATTTATGTTGTTTATGGAAATATCTTATTTTAAATGTGTTACTGAACCCTCCTGGTATTCAGTGGCATTTTTACAGTTGGACGAGACAGTTTGACTCCTGGGACAATTTGAGGTTGCAACTCTATCTTCTGCTTATAGTATCCATTCTGTTTTTGTGGTAAATACCACTGCATGAGGCCTGCAGGAGTGACTGACATGTTGACATCTGCCATAAAATCTTCTGACTTTAAGAAATTCTCAAAATAACTATTCTTTCTGCTTCACGTACTCCAGAGAGCACATTTTATCAAAGAATATAAAATGTTTTATGCCAGCTGTCAAAATGTTCATATTTAAGCCTTTTACATAATCAAATATTACTGGGAAATTATAATAATAAAAAGCTTGTTTTTATCTTGTGGGAAGAGGGGCAGGGTTTGTTGTCTGTCTTTTTTGCTTGGGCCTTTCCTAGGGACAGTCAATAGTACTGGTGTTTCTATTTTTGGCTTTAATGGGAATATATATATATATATATATACTGTAGAAGATATAATTCTGTATGAGCAGCCACTGTAAGGCAGTATTGAGCAAGTTCTGCTGAAAACATCATTCAGATCTCTTGAAAAGCTCTCTTAGCAAACTCAGTCACTGGAGACCTCTGATCATTTTTTCATTACATAACCATAGAAGCATACACTGAAAAAAGATGCCTCAAGTATTGTATTCTCAAGAAATGTCTACATTTTAAATGCCTCAAAAGTGTTTTCCTATATGATGGGATTACTGAGAAACTGTTGGCAATTACAGCTATGAATAAATGACTTAGAAACTTGAGGATTATACCAAACAAGTACTAATTTTTTAAGTTACATGTTTGACTGCCACCATAGGTGGCATTCTGAGGAATCCTCAAGGGTGTCTCCAGCATCTTCTCATTTTACAATGTGGAGTGAACAGATATGAATGCTGAAGTTTTGAACTAAAATACTTTTTGAACTTTAGGTGTTTACTGCTCTCTATCAGGTTGTGTTTTAAAGCCCTAGAGGCTTTTGTGACATTTGCCGTTCACTCTTTTCTTCAGTTATTCATCAAATAAGCAGTGGTTGGCATCAGGGGTGAAGAAAAATGATATTGAAATGAGCTCTCCATCCCTGGTTGGCATTTTAAAAATTCAAATAACAACTAGCCTATACATTAAATGTAAATACTGCACATATACAGTCTCTAAATGAGAAGCATAGCAGACATGTTTTGATGTGTGAATAAATGTTTAACTGAGATCTTCTCAATATTGAATGACAGTATGATGAAAAGTCTATCTTTTTAAAGACAGCAACCTGTATTTTGAATGTTATTATTTTCCTCATCTGATTCAAGTTTGCTGCAACTTCTATCTGCTTCTGTTTACCTCAATAGCAAGTACAAAATTTGGCAGAGCAATATACAGTGCAAACTTATTACATTAGGAGAAAGACCCTACTGATGAGATAATAATATAGATATTTTCTGGAGCAAATATGATTATATGTTCTGCAGGATTTGCTTTTAGTACCACAATACTTTACACAATGCCTTTCGAAGAGACATAAAAAATAATTATCTCCATTGGGCAGTGGGATCATTTCAGTTTTCTTTTTTTTTTAATCTCACAAGAATGGATTACAAGCACGGACTGTTATTTATTTAGGATTTCTCTGGCAGATGTACAGATGGCATGGTGATGTTCTGAGTCTCATGATTTCATGTGAGATGTGGCCCCAGCTGCACAAAAACATGAAATGGCCCATTTCAGACCACTGTATTGAATTCATCCATTTTTAATAGACCCCAGGCATATTACAGGAGATGAGAACGGACACAAGTAAACGGTGTCTCTTTTAACAGTGTAGTTTATTTTCTAAATTGTAATTAAAGGCTCCAGAAAATAATTTCATACTAATTACGCATTATTCAGTGTGGTAATTGGGTACAATGACTTTCACGGTTCTTTTTCAAGGATTTTAAAAAGAAAATTTGAGCCAGCTATCATTTGAGGTTCGTCCTCAGCAAAAAAAAAAAAAAAAAAAAGATATTTTAAAGGCTTTTGAAACAAACTCCTAATGTTTTGAGGTAGGCCTATATTTGTAATACTTAGAACAGGCTAAATAAATATGAAAAATAATGACAGTGTTTTATGTTGATGTTATGCGTTCTCTGCGCGTTCCAAACCAAAAGTGATGGAACGCCGTACTGTTGCTATGGTTACCGCGATTTCTGTTCGCGAGCGTCTATTTACCGACTTTGTGCGCTGTAATTAAACTTTCATGTTTGCTGAAATGTAAGGATCTCAAATCGAAACGTATTCATTATTATCGGCACCCTGCTAACGTAAGTAATTAGCCTACATTCTATCTAGCACAAACAAGTTGAATAAAGTTGTTCATTGTATCTTTGTGATATCGATCCCTCTCTGGTGGCTACTATCGTTCTCCGTTAGATAGAGCTGTAGTCAATCAGCCCGCATGCCAGAACACCGTTACACCTGCCGGTATCAGCGGATCACAGCAGAGCTATAACTGCACCCAAGTGAGGGAGTACGAGAAAATAAAGCGGCAAAGTGTCCACCCACAGTTCCTTCACCAAATCATCTTCGGCTTTAGGCATGGACGAGTCTGTTTAACAGCAAGGAAACCGGATAATCAAACTGCGCTCGCTGTGTTTATATACACAGGTAACGGACACACACCACAAACGCGGCTGCCTACGACTCCAAAACCCATTACGGAGGAAATAGTTGCGTTTGTTATGGTGTAAAATGCTCATTTAGGTAAGATTGAATCATCATGCTGAAATATTCTTCCAGTGTGAGGTGATTGTTCGGCTGTTGACGGCTTTTATTACGGCGTGTCACGTAAGATTTAACCAGATTTAACAATAGATCCTCCAGCCGGGTGCGTCTTATCTAGAACGCGATCTGTTCTCACGCGCGGAAAATGTTGTTTTATTGTTAATTACGCGTGCACGGGTGTCTTTCATTGTTGTTTCTCGTACGCGTTACTGGTGGATGGCTAAATGTGCGCACTTTGTAATCAGTCGTGATTTTATAGACGAATGCGAGAGAAAGTTTGGTGGTAGTCCCTGCTGCTTAAACTACACGCAGTTCAATCACATGCGCTGTTGTCATATAGACACGGAGTATTTCCAGGCTCATCGAAACATTTGGGTTTGCGCTTGTAAATTGAGAGGTGGCTGTGGTGGAAAACATATGGCTGTAATCTGTGAATACCGTCTTGCCTCAGATGTGTGTGCCGAGATTAGGCGGCTAAAAGCAGGTGTGTGCGTCCAGCGTCTTTGTATTTGCCCGTTAGCTTCGGCTCAAACCCGTCACCCCATCATCCTATTTGCACAAGGGCGGATATAATCCAGCAGCAGCTGCCACCTGCCTGGAGTCACGCCTCCGATCAATGGCAAGCAATGCTTTCATTCTCCTGTCTGTCTGCACACATTATTCTGTCTGCCAGACCGGGCTCTATAGGTTTATTTATTTATTTATTTTATACTTTATCATTCCTTCTAGTCCCAGTCTTCCAATCACTCCCATATACACAGCCATTTGATGCTATTTTTTTATCTCTCAACATCTACAGATAAATTAAAAGCTGATAAATAAATAACAAAAATATGCATGCATGCATTTATAGGCTACATTATTATGGTTTTATAATTTCATTAAATGATCTGCCTTGCAAGAGTGCTAGATTGAAGAGTCCTGGGACCTTTAACTGTTTAGTGCTTGTCACACTTGAAATGGTTAACCTTGGGTCAAATCCTGAGTAAAGGAATCCTGGGTTATCTTGTTTCACTTCCCATACATTTTCATAAACTGGCTTACACATTGTCAGTGTTGGGGAGTAACTAGTTACATGTAACATACATAGGCTTATTTAATTACAAAATACATGCAACTGTAATCTGTTACGGTTACTGAGAAAACACATGTTAATAAATAACAGTTACTTATGAAAATGTTAACATTAAGGGGGTTTCATCAGAATATTTTCTCACAGAGATTTAATTAACATCTTTCCCAAATTGCACTGACTGTGCTAAAAACTTTCTCTTTCTCTTTATTTATTCTTTCCCTTGCTAGCTTGTACTTATTTGAACAATGTCTGAGACTTGGTGTTGCGAGCACTTCCTCTGTCTGATTGCCTAAAATATTGATAAAAGCGTCTGCAAAATGACTAAATGTATATAGACACCAATGTTTCAGGAGTTTAGGACACATGCTTATTCGATAACTATTTTATTTGGGTTTATGTATGCTTTATTATTTAAAATTAACTGTTAACTGTTTTTTTTCTTTTTTCTTCAAGGCATTGTTATGCCAGTGTTTCCTGTCATAGCTATGCAAAGATTTGATTTCAAAAACAGTATCATAGAAATTAAACTATTTCTTGTTCTGATTTTAAATCTGTATTTAACCTCAGAACGATCTCAGAGTTAAAAGAGGTGCTAAAGTTTGATTTTGTATAGTTTGTGTAGTGATGAAGGATTTTGAGTCCTGGCATTAGTCAGTGTTGTACAACAGTACCACTGTAGTGTTAACTCTGCATGGTTTAAATGTATGGAAATGCTGTGGTAATCAAATGTAATCAGTTACATTAATAAAGTAACTGCAATAATTGCACTACTTATTACATTTTAAATAGGGCATAAGTGTCATTGGTTGGACAAATGCAGCACGTGACCCGTTTAAAAGCTCTAGCATTGCGCATCTTGTTTTTCCCTGAATGGACTTATAGGTTACACTTTATTTTGATAGTCCACTTTAGACATTCTACTAGAAGTAACTTTGTGACTACATGTCAACTAATTCTCATTCATTTGCAACTACGTGTCTACTAACTCTCAGAGTAGACTGTTAGGGTAGGTTTAGGGTTAGTAGAATAAGTTGACATATACTTTCAACGTTTCTTATAGTCAGTATGTTGTATATTGTGGACCCAACATATAGTGTTAGAAGCAGACAGTCTACTAATACTCTAATGACTGCTAGTTTACATGTATTTGCAAAGTTACTTACTGTTAGTAGAATGTCTAAAGTGGACTATCAAAATAAAATGTTACAGACTTATAAATTATTTTCATTAAGCATGTGAATATGGGACACGCGTTAGGGTGTATAATATTTGCCAGATCCTGGTTATATTTGTCTCCAGTTCTCCCACTTTTTTAAATGCAAATTTGCACCATTAATTTCCAGCAGTTTTATCAATTTGTCCAATTACGTTTTCAAATGTGTGAGTTTTATTAACTTTGTTTTGTTTTGAATAACACTTAACCCATTTGGGTTCTTTTTATTAAAACACACTTGCTATTATCACCTACAGAGCCAAGGCTAAATTCCTTTTCATTCCAGAACATTATTATCAGGGTGTTTCAGAAATGATAATTGTCACAACTGGGCAAAAACAACTATTATAGGCTGTTGATTAGAATTGCATATTGTGACAGGAGGACGTCACGCAAGGAGTTTAACACCTCTGCTTTTGCAAAACATCGACCTTCAGCTTTGTAGACTTTGCACTCTTTTGCATGAATGTGTAATGCATTGAGAGCACTCTGCGAAAGATGTTATGTCAAGTAACCTACAATGTGTTTAATTTGGTTCCATCTAAGTGAACTTAAAAATTCTGTCATCATTTACTCGCCCTCAAGTCTTTTGAAACCCATTTCTTTCTTCCCTGGAACACAAAAGGAGTTATTTATAGCAGAATGTCCTTCTGCTCTCTTCCATATAATGAAAGTAAATGTTGGCCACAGCTGTTTCTTACACAAAGTTATCGTATGGCTTCAGAAGAAGCATGCATGTCATATGAACTTCTTTTATGATCATTTTATGGTGATGATTTTTGGTGCTTGACAGCACCTGATCACCATTCAAGTTTTGCTTTAGTGTTAAAAAAAAAAAAAGACATGCAGTTTTGAAAGGGTGAGTACATAATGACAGAATTTTAATTTTGAGGTGTTTTCACTTTTATGGTGCAGATTCGTTTTTGTTTAATAGCAAATGAGCCATCCCGACCAAGTAGAATTACGGCATATTAATGTGGTAATGAATTATGTCTTAAAGTTTAGGCATTCGATATTCAGTTTGTGAAGGAACAATGCGGGATGTCGTCTACCCTGTTGTGTTTTCAAACCTGAAGAAGGCAGAAATATAATTTCCCTGTCAAATCCTGAACTTTTAAAACCAGCTAATTTAGAGCTTTGTAGATCAATATCAGTAATACTGTAAGATAATGTGAAGGTCCCTTTGCAGCAAAAGACTTAGAGTAATCAGCTTTTCCTTTGTGCGGAGCTGCTGTATTCTGCACATTTTGTCAAGGGGGTTGACAGTCTAATTGAAGGGGATTGTGGTAATCAAGTAAAGGAATGACTTTTGGCATTATGGAACATTAAGAGATATCTGATTTGCTCCAGAAATTATTGATCCACGATAAGAATAGTTCATAATTGGTGCTTTTTGCAGTGTTGAGATGCCTTTACAAGTCACCATTCTCTACAGTAAAGAACTCAAATGAGCCTCGGACATGATAAATGGAAATGGAATGGCTTTCAGGATCCGAAAATGTGATCTGCATTGGATAGCAGAAACTATTGACCTTTTTATCTAACAATTTGGACTTTTTCTAGTAATTCTGAGAATTGAGATGCAAACGTGTAATTCTGAGAAGGAAAGTCAAAAGTGTGAGATAAAATCTGGCAATTGTGAGGAAAAAAATAAGTCCGATAAAATGAAATTACCTTTATTTTCTATTCTGTGGTGGAAACAATAAAAAATGGGATTGCAAGATGTAAACTCAGAATTCTGAGAAAATAAGTCGGATTTGGGGGGGGGAGGGGTCAGGTTTACCTGGTTTATATGTTGCAATTCTGTTCTCACAATTCTAAGAAAAATGCTCAGAATAGTGAGAAAATGTCTGATTTGTCAGATAAAAAGTCACAATTACCTGTTTTATCCTGTGGCATAAAAAATAAAATAAAATTGATTGATAGATAGATCAAATTTGTATAAAGAAAATGTGAAAACGTATTGTTAATCAACATTGTTTGCTTTTTGTTACAAATATTTTTATTACTATTTTTAGTTCTTTAGAACTGATTCAATCTTTTTCAGTGCTGTCTACTCTTCTGTCATATTATTACAGCAAAAGCGTGTGAGAGTGTGTGTTATTGCGATTATAAGCATGACATGGTGCAGTCAGGCTTGAAACAAATCTGAGCCATGCTACTGTGATTATGCAGTCAGCTGAAGTGTAGGCTGACCAATGGGAACAATGAACTGAAACTACCCATTTCATGATGATTATTGCAATGGTGGCAAAAACAACTGGAAGCTTAAAATCAATTATGCATGAAAATGCTGTCATCCACGCTGACTCTGGAAAGCTTGTGATTCACCACCCAGTGCTTTTTGTGCACAAGGAAATATCAAAACAATACTTACTCTTTCTTAACGATTCCATGGCCGTTCTGAAAGGTTTTAAAGAGATAGTTTGCCCAAACATGACACTGCTGCCAAATCTTGCAAGGAGCACAAAAAAAGGAGATATTTTGCAGAACATCCAAGCTGCTCTTTTCCAGTGAAAGTGGATGGAGAGCAAGGACCGCCTTTGCTAGATAACTCCTTTTGTGCTCCATGTGAAGATGAGAAGAGATGACAGAGTTTTCATTATAGGCGTGAACTCTCGCTTTAATATCATCAGGGCCCCTAGATAAGAATTACGCTTTTGTAATCAATCTCAAACTCAAGCAAGCTGAGAGGGTAGCGCACAGAGATCCGAATCAAAGCAATTGGAGAATATTAGAGCGGGGAACAACACAAGCTTTTAATGTGATATGAAAGCTAAATGTTCTTTGTACTGATTGATTTTTAATGTTCCCAACACCCGACATTTCTTTGACTCTCTTTACGAATACAAGAGTGGCTTTTTGGCATTTTATCAACGGTAGTTTTTATTGGCGGCTCTGAGTGAGTCAACCAAAAAGAGGACTTTTACAAACAAAAGTTGCTGGATTCTTGATCTTGCAATTTAGTATCCTGTGTTTTAGAAATGAATAGGAATAATAGAGGAATTTCTGAGCAGGTTCTTTGGCTTTTCTGATCAATTTTTCACCCCACTCAGTCATTGTGTTTGTAAAGCTTGCCTGATCTACACCCTCGGTCTCTCAGAAGTAATCTTCTTTTGAATGCCAGCTGACCATTGATCTGTATATACCCTCAAACCATTCTCAGGTCTTTCAGGGGCTTTTTGCTCATAGTCTCTTTGTATTTAACCTTCCTTATATCAAATGCCACAACAGAGTGAATACGTCCTATTGATCACGATGGACTTTATTCTTATTTGCCAGTAGCTACTTTAATCACTTATAGTTTATTTGATATATGCTGTTATGTAGCTGTAAAGCTTTACCTTTCTTAAGGTATTAAATGACTACGATTTTTTTTATATTTTTTTTTTGTTTGGAATGAAATTTTAATAGTTTTAACTGGACAGTATTGACAGTGTTCTCTCTTATTTTCAGATGAAAGAGAAGATGTTCAAAAGAAAACCTTCACGAAATGGATAAACTCACAGTTTGCTAAGGTAATGTGACTTGACTATTTTTTTTTTTTTATCGTGTGTTGAGGTAACACTGAATCACCCAAAAATGAAAAGTCTGCCATCATTTACTCGCCCCCTAAAGTTGTTCCAAACCTTCTTTCTTCTGCTGAACACAAAAAAAATTATTTTGAAGAAAGTTGGTAACCAAACATGATGACAGAATTGTCATTTTTGGATGAACTATCCTTTGAATCATGCAAAATCTGTTTTGATTAACCAGTTAAGCCCATCTTTAAATTGCGATTTTCAGAGAAATCTTCATGCATTTCTGTTGCTGCATCCTGGAATTGCATGGTATAGGTATACAAACTGAAATGTTGCTATTCATCCACCTACTACATGGTGGGCGGATGAGGAGATGTAAGGTAGACAGGCTTGATATCAAGGTTAAAAGTTAAGATTCACACTTGCACATAGTCTTGATCTTGAGGTTAAAAGTTAAGATTGACACTCACACAAATTCTTGTCACTAACCTTTATCTATGTCAGGATGTGAGTGTGAATGCTTGAATGTTTGCGCTTCCAGGTAAGGCGTTTCAAAACAGAGGTTTTTGCGTTCTCTTTGTAACTCTGTTAGCGCCCTTTTACAGTATGTTAACAGAGGAAGGACATCAGTTTTTTGTCCTTCAAACTGAGAGAGAAGTGGCTGCTTCAAGGCAGAGCTGTGGGGAAAACAAGCTTAGAGAATGTATATATTTTTTTTTCCTGTCATTCGTATTTATTTTTGATAATATACACCCTCAAATACTCCACTTTTACATACTGGGAAGACTTCACATACAGTACAATGCTGTGTATGAAGGACTGAATAAAGACCCGCAGCCTTTATAACTTCTGTTTATTCTCCAGACAAGAAGACCGCCTATCGATGACCTCTTCACTGATCTGTGTGATGGCCGACGTCTTCTTGAACTCCTGGAGGGTCTGGTTGGCCATGAAATAGTAGGTCCATCTTTAAATTTCAAATATGCGTATTACAAAATAAGCCCTTAAAGGAATAGATCACCCCAAAATGACACTTTTCATCATCATATACTTATGAATACAAAAGTCAAATTTGAGGATAGTCATGGTAGTTACTCTTTTCAATACAATGCTGAATAAGGATTTCATAATGGATTAAAAATCATTAGAAAAATATCAAAAATTGGTAAATGCATCTCATGCAATATATTTCAAATCTTCTGAAGTCAAATGATAGTTTTGAATAAGAAAAGAAAAATGTATGCACATGTACATAAACTGGCTGTTAGTTTAACCCCCGAAATGTTGTATATATTTCACTTTGGTCTATTTCACAACCCAAAATTTATTTTATTTTATTACTGAATGAATTTTAACATTTGCACTCCTGTATTATTCCTTGGCATGTTCACAAGAGGAATCTTTATAGATGTATAGATTATAGATTGTATAGATCTTTACATTTCAATCTATAGATGTATAGATTACATCATGTAGCCCATATAGTCATATTAATAATATCATTCTCTTTTGAAAGAAAAACAAAACTTTATTTTATTAAAGTATTTAGAATTTGTGACTATGTGATTATTTACTACATGTCATTGAAAAAAAAAAAATAAAATAAAATAAAAAATATATATATAACATTTTGGGGTTAAATTAACAGTCAGTTTATGTACATGTGCGTGTTATGTACTGTTACCAAAATAATGGTTGTTTTTGGTCATAACGGCCACCCTTTCATTAGGGTGACAGAATTTTCATATTTGGGTGACCTATCCCTTTAATTGGCTCTGAGGGGTGATATTCTGAGACACTTTTCATTGTTCTATTTTTATCAAGGAAAAAATACTCCTGGTTTCAAAGCGTTTGGACAAGGCTGAGTGCATAAATGGTTGAATTCATTTGCAATGGATGCTCAGAGTTCAGTTCTGATACAGTATATTCCCCATTTGCAGGTTAAAGAACGTGGTTTCACTCGAGTGCACTCCCTCAACAATGTTAACAGGGCCCTGCAGATCCTTCAGAAGAACAATGTGAGTTAATTGGTTCAACTGGCTGTTTTACCGTTCACAGCTTTTGGAATTTCAATGTTTCGGTTGAGCTTTTTTTAATAAATGCAAGACAGAATTATGCAGAAGCAAAATTTCCAGTTTGATAAGGTAATGGTACTTATCCATTTCACAGACATAAAAGCTTTTTCTGCTTCATAAAATGTAGTGAAACAAGCAGACAGCTTGAATATGTGTTGGAAGAACCAAATAAAAGCCAAGTAAGATCACAAATTATACAGTCTCGTTGAAGTCATTTTCCTGCAAATATCAAACTGCTGATATCTAAAACCGATGTGGCTGAAGTATCTAAACTTTATGTTGTTTAAAGTCAACATATAATAAAAACTGACCCTGTTTACAGTCTTAATGCATACAGTATTCCTGGTCGTATTATGTGCAATGAAGGATCTTGTGTTCCCATCCGCTCCATTTCTAGGTTGAGCTGGTAAACATTGGAGGAGCTGACATTGTAGATGGGAATCATAAACTGACCCTGGGGCTCATCTGGAGCATCATTCTCCACTGGCAGGTATGAGAGTTCAATACAGTGAAATCAGACCCACAATCTTTCTGGTTTGCCTTCAAGGACAGTAGCGCACTAAAGGACCTTTATCATCCATTATGTTGTTCTATCAAAGGTTTTATATGTAGCACATTTGCAGTGGACTGTCATGTGCTTATCTGTACAGGAACTCGTTTCCTCTGTGTTTTTTCTGCTCATCTGATAAGGTGGTCCTACTGTGGTTTATGTTCAGAGCTACTGATGTCATCTTCTTTCAGCTTATGTTGGCGGTGGTTAAAGCAATAAGGGAATTTAAGACTCAGTAACATTCAGCATTGAGATTAATGACTGATTAGTGATTATCATATTCATTTACCATGGAATTTACATCATACTCCTAGATATTTCAAAGTTTGCCATGGTGTTACGATGTTAAATAATGGAAAACTTTATACACTGTAAAAATACTTTTATTCAACAAAAGTGACAGTGAAGACAGTTATAACGTTGCAAGTATTTCTATATTATATAAATTCTGTTCTTTTGAACGTTCTATTTATCAAAGAATCCTGAAAAGAAATATTAAGCTGCAAAAATGTTTTAAACATTGTTTATGATAAGAAATGTTTCTTGAGTACCAAATCAACATATTCAAATGATTTCTAAAGGATCATGTGACACTGAAAACTAGAATAATAGCTGCTAAAAATTCAGCTTTGCAGTTACAGGAATGAATTACATTATAAAATATATTTCAAAATTAGAAAACAGTTATTTTAAATTGTAATAATATTTCTACTAATAATGCTTTTATTGTATTTCTGATCAAATAAAGAGGCTTCTTTCAAAAATCGTACAGCCCCTAAGTTTGAACGGTATTCTTGTGCCTGGTATTTACTCCGACCTAGGCGTCTCAGAGAATCAAATTGTATTACCATGGTTATCCAACCAGGATATTACCCTTGTACATATATGTACCATGTACTAAGTGTTATCGCATATTTTTGCTGTGCTTATCCTGTTTATAAAATTGCAATCTTAAAATCTGTCTGTAAATATTAGCTTTATGAGGCCATGTTGCTATATTTGTCACTGTTCTGATAAATGTGTATATATCCTGCCCTTTGCTGTACAGGTTAAGGATGTGATGAAAGATGTCATGGCAGACCTACAGCAGACAAACAGTGAAAAGATTCTGTTAAGTTGGGTCAGGCAGTCCACTAAAAACTACAAAGACCTCAATGTGGTCAACTTCTCCAGCAGCTGGGCAGATGGTTTTGCCTTCAATGCTCTCATTCACAGCCACAGGTGTGTGGGGTTGTTATTTTTAGGTGCTTTTTTGAAAATCACAGAAATCGTTGGTTTCACGACTAATGAAATTGAAAATGAATGTCTTATATTCATTGGTCATAAACTGCATGGTTGAATACTGGCTTGGCCTAAAGCAATTTTTGAAGCTGATTATGGCTTATTGTTTTTCTATTTTTCTGTGTAGTTCATTTGGGTAATGAACCAGCTGTTTCGATCTGCTTTTAGCTATTTCAAGCATGTGCACAGAAAAATAATTTAAGTTATTAACTATCCTATATTAATTACATCATCTGCTTTGTCTTTTTTTGCCAGGCCGGAGCTGTTTAACTGGAGTGTGGTGGAGCAACAGGATAATGCCATTGAGAGACTGGATCATGCATTCAATGTTGCGGAGAAGAGTTTAGGCATTGACCGACTGTTGGACCCTGAGGGTATGACCTCCTCCTTTCTTCCTCCCGCTCACATTAGCCTTTGAAGTTTTTCTGACTAATACAGACAGGGCTTTTTTAGTTTAGTTTTTTGGATGGGAGGAAACGTCTTGTTACATCAACATCTAAAACAGAATTTCATCACATAATTTATGCCATGGGGGTTTAACTCATAGAGGAGCTTGTACCACTTATGACTGGTTCTCTATGGACAGATCCAAAGAAAAGCGATCTAATGTACAGTATATGCATGATGTTTCTTTCCTACGGATAAGTCCATAAAGCACATGTATAGATATATAATTTAAAGGGATAGTTCACCCAAAAATTAAAATTTGATGTTTATCTGCTTACCCCCAGGGCATCCAAGATGTAGGTGACTTTGTTTCTTCAGTAGAACACAAACAAAGGTTTTTAACTCAAACCGTTGCAGTCTGTCAGTCATTTAATGGCAGTCAATGGGCTCCACGGCTTTCTGAGTCAAAAAAACATACACAGACAAAACCAAATTAAACCCGGCGGCTCATGACGATACATTGAGGTCTTTAGACACTAAACGATCGGTCTGTGCAAGAAACTGAACAGTATTTATATCATTTTTTACCTCTGATCCACCGCAATGTCCAACTGTCCTGAGCGCGTTCACATCAGCCGACGCGTGACACATCTTCTTCTTCTTGCTTTACGGCGGATTACAGACTTATAAGTGCATTACCGCCACCTATCTCTCAAATGGAGAATTGACACTCCTAATTGAGATTGTAGATAGAGTGTAAAAAATGATATAAATACTGTTCAGTTTCTTGCACAGACCGATCGTTTAGTGTCTAAAGACCTCAATGTATCGTCATGAGCCGCCGGGTTTAATTTGGTTTTGTCTGTGTATGTTTTTTTGACTCAGAAAGCCGTGGAGCCCATTGACTGCCATTAAATGACTGACAGACTGCAACGGTTTGAGTTAAAAACCTTTGTTTGTGTTCTACTGAAGAAACAAAGTCACCTACATCTTGGATGCCCTGGGGGTAAGCAGATAAACATCAAATTTTAATTTTTGGGTGAACTATCCCTTTAAATGACAGTTATATGAACACTGCTGTTCAAAACTTTGGGATTTTTCATGTAGATAAATGTTTATTAGCATATTAGAATGATTTCTGAAGGATCATGTGACACTGAAGACTGGTGTAATGATGCTGAAAATTGAGCTTTGAAAGCAGTTATTTTAAATTGTAAGAATGTTTTACAATATTGCTGTTTTTACTGTATTTTTCAAATAAATGCAGACATGGTGAGCCTAAGAGACTTCTTTCAAAACATAAAAAAAAAACTGAATCAATCCTAAACTTAGTAGTACACATACAACACTCTTTTAAATACAAAGCAATGTTTGCAAGGATCTTCTGCTTCTCACATTCATCTAAGACTCTAATAATCTCACATATGTCTCCTCTAGGAGTTAGATTAATTAAGTCAATTAAGTCATTGCTTAACTCATGGGCATATCTTTTCGCCATCGCAGATGTTGCTACAGCTCATCCAGATAAGAAATCCATCATTATGTACGTCACCTCCCTGTTCCAAGTGCTGCCCCATGGCGTGAGCATGGAGGCCATCCAAGAGGTGGAGACCCTCCCTCGAGCTACAGTAACCAAGGAGGAGCACTTCCTCTTTCAAACCCAACAACGTTACTCCCAGCAGGTCAGAGGAACACACACTCATGGACACGCACAGTTTTGAACAGTGTGCAGTAATCGTAATGCATGGACCCATTATCTCTGGCGCCACATACGTCTAATATGAAAGCCTGAGACTTCTCTGGTTTCAAAAAGGTTTTCAGACGTTCTCAGGATGTCGAATGCACCTCTATCTCGTCAACACACTTTGCCAGCTGACATTGAATTATGTTTTGTAATTTGTGATCTAATTTTGACTCTCTGCATTCCAACGTCCTCGTCGTCCTTCTCACTGCCATATCCAGCTCATTGCTCCATCACTCAACTCTCCTCAATATTTCCAACCATCTCTGTGGCTTTTGTTTGCTTATTTCAGTCTTTCTTGTCTTCTGTACCTCTCTTAGATCACAGTCAGTGTGGCCCAGAGTCATGTCCGCAGCCCGTCTCCCTCCTATAAGCCTCGATTCAAAAGCTATGCCTTCACTCAAGCTGCCTACGTCAAGACGCCTGAACAGCAGAGGAAGTTCCTCACCACACAGGTTGGTCATTGTTGACTGCTGGTTTTCCATATCATTGCCAGGCATTAGTTTGTTTTTAGTGTACAACAACCTCAGACTGATATCAGTGTTGTAACGCTTCAAAAAAGCTTGTTCCAAATGTAATATATTGGCCTGGCAGACAACAAAATTGACAAAAAATGCCATAGATTTGCAACGAGGAAGGGACCTGAGGGATATTTCAGAGACTTTAAGGATGGAACCATCCAGAACACCCTATCAACTGCACAGCAACACACAAAAACTAGCATTGTGAGCACCACTCACATTTTCTTTGGAAAATGTAATAATCTAGTTTATTGTGTAGTATTTAAAAATACAATCATTGAATATGTGACGTTGTGTGTTCCTGAGATACTTTTATCTACATAAGGCATTTCTGTTTTAACAACCAGTCTAGCTGATGGAACACTGCCACATTTTTACATTTTTAGAAGAAAATGTGAGTGGTGCTGCTGAAAACAGTGTTGTTATTTTTAACTTAAACTAAAACCATTAAAAATCTAGCATCGCTTTAGTTCAGGCAGGCCACATCATTCAAGCTTACATCAGCTGACAATCAGCTGTTTCTGACCTGTACCAATCCAGTTCTGGCACCTATCACAGCGGTCTATTTAAATCCCCATTCAGCCCGTCTTCTAATGCATGACTGCACACCACATCTAACTCCCCCCTCCATCCCCAACTCAGCTTGAACCTGTATTATAATCTGATATCTGTTTGTGATTTTTTTTTTTTTCAGTTTTGTTGTAAAGTACATTTGCATTTTGCCCTGTTTACAACAAACTCATGTTAAGCTGTGAACTGTAATATGTATGCATGATTACTGGATCTGTTCTGTTACCCCAGGGGGGTTTGACTTGCTGCTCTCCCCACTCTGTCCAGGCTTGGCTGCATGGACAGGCGCGTGGACTTTGCCCAGAGCAGAACCATACCGCCAACACTAATTGTATGCATCATTATTATAATAAATATACATTTGACAAAAGTGGTCTTGATTGAATTTACATTTGGAGATTGAAATAAAGCTGAAAAAAAAATACATGTAAATAAAAACTTAATTGTTAAAAAAAAAAAAAAACTTAACTGAAATAAATCTGTTTAATTTGAAGGACTTAAATTACAAAAAATGAAATAAAAATCATATACTGTGTATATATATATATATATATATATTTGAAAACTGAAAATATGATGGTAAAAGGTCATTCAAAATATTAATAAATAGTATATAAATAATACTAAAATAACACTGGTGTAAAATTATAGGGTGTTGTGGGTGGCTGCCAAGCCTTGCTATGTGGTTGCAAAAGTATTCTGAGTGTTTTTTAACATATTGTTGTGGGTAGTTTCTGGATGGTTAGTCACCCTAAAGATATTTTGGTCCCCAAGATGATGACTGAGGTCTCTTCTTTACCTTCAGTCTATGGTTTTTTTTTTGCCTGGTCAGTCAGATGAAAATTGTAGGCTAAAGGTTGCTTAGAAAAACCTCTTCTCGACTAGCTGTGTGATTTGAGGTTTTATTGTCCACGGCGCAAGTGGTATGACAAGTTGTACACCAAATTTGAATACTTATGGTTAGGAATTTGTAGAAATATGAGCAATACCATAAGCACCACTAATAAACCTTGTGCTAAATCATAACTCAACACCAAGAGGCCCCTCACAATCTTTAAATCCAATCTGAAAACACCCTGATATTATCAGTCAGCCAGTGCATTTCACTCAAGCTCATAGGAGGACAGAGGGTATTTCCCAAAGCAGGAAAAGAAAATTAGAAGGCTAACTTTAAAGATCACCCAGCTTTTGAGGATGAAACAGCCAGAACTCTAGGGGCTTTAAGTGACGTGCGCGAGCGTGTGTGTGTGTACCCATGATTAGCCAACCACTCCTACCGCCTCATTGCCAATATGCTCTTTAGGCAAGTCTTGATTTAATGACAAAAAACTCGATATTTTTATTATTTTGAAATCCATACATCATCTAGCCCATTTGTCTCCCATCTATCTGCCTGTAGTCTCCAGACAAGCTCGATGAACTGCGACCGTCCCCCAGTCCCCTGCCACAGGGGCTAAATGAGCTGGAAAGCTACCAGAGTGCCCTGGAGGAGGTCCTGACCTGGCTGCTCTCCGCGGAGGACGGCTTGCAAGCACAGCCACCCATCTCCTCTTTTGTCGAAGAAGTCAAAGAGCAGTTTCACACCCATGAGGTAATTTGCTAGTTTTTGTTTTAAAGCTTTTGAGGTGAAAGCAGATGAGCGTGTTAATGATTCTGCTGGCCTCAGGTCATATTTTTCTTAGTTGGTGATGTATTGTTTGAAAAAATTGGCATTAATTTCCATTTTTTAATGTACCACTAGAACAATGATTAAAGTTTGATTTATGTACTCATTAGAATACGTAACTGGATTTTAGTTGAAAAGTTGAGTGTTGAAAAGTTGGCATGAAATGAAAGTTCACTGTTTTCTAATTAGTTATTGATCTTATTGTAAACGATTCATCCAAGATTGTTTACTTTTTTTTTTTTTTTTGCGCTGAAGATGTCATTTTTTGATCTTCCTGTTAAAAAACGTCTTTCTGGTGACATATGTCTGACTCCTCCAAACATTTAGACTGCTAAAACCCCTCCCCTTTCTTAAAATCAACTTCAAGTTTCATTTAATCAACAACCAATGGATAGGATCCTTCATTTATTACTTTTTCAATAATTCGTTTTTATTCTGATGAATGCCATAATAAGGAAGCAAAGATCTGTTGCTAATTTTGTTAAATTCAAGCTTTAATGTCATTAATACTGCCTTCAGATGTTGGAAGGTTCCTTTTTAGAACAGTTAACACAATTTTGCACAATTTTGAAAACTCGTTGGACCATCTTAACTAGGCTTCCAAAATTCTAATTGTGAATCATGTGCTAGGACGCTATGGCTAAACTAGCTGTAATTAATTGCTAATGTTGACTGTACAGTTTAGTTTATTTAAACTGATATAATAATGCAGTGCTTCTGCTGAATTGATAAATAATAAGCACAAGTGATAAAGTAGTTTTGTTCCTGCATTAAACAAGTTCCCTGTCTTTATTGGTAGGTGTAAAAGAGAGAAAGAAACATGAAATTGGCACTTTTGGGTAACACTTTAGATTACAACGCGCAAAGAACTACGCAAGTATACTGAATTTACGGTGTACGTTTCTGTAATTATAGTGTACCTATAAAGAACGTACGTGTAGGTATAAGGGAACAATATGTTACGTTTGGGTAATAAGGGGGTAACAACCAGATATGCAACCTGCAAAGAACTGCATAAGTAAACTGAAGTTGCAGCGTAGCGTTTTTGTAATTATAGTGTAGGTATAGGGGGAATAATATGCAACGTTTGGGGAATAAAGGGGTAACAACCTGTGAAATTACTAATCATTTATACTGTAAGTATTTTGAAACTAAGGGGTACCTATTCTAATATTACGTGGTATGGCCTAAACAATAATCTTACGTTTAGGGGTGATTTAGAAAGACAATATTCTTTGTATAATTTTATACTGGTATTTTATTATAGGCCTATAGGTATTTTTAACCATTCTGTTATTAAAGGAAACATGATGATTTCTGAACAACAAAACTGGACATCTACTGAACGAGTTAATGACTTTCTGCTATGATTTATAATTTACAAGTCAGCTTACCTCATGAAAGCTTCTTCTGTTTTATTTAATTCAAATATTATTTGAAATTTGGGTTTTTAAATTAAAATCATACACCATATGACAACAGTAACAACACAGGCAACAGATAATAAAAGATAAAAATGTATTACACCAGTTCAGAAAAAGCAAAGCAACTCCATATTTATACAGTTAAACCAAATTCTTTTGAAAAGTTTAAGAACAAAATTAAGATTCATGTTTTTCACCCACTGACGAACTTAAACTATTATGGCCAAACCATCATGTCAATAAACACACAGTAATAAACACCGAAATTCAATATTAAACTATGTATTATAGCGATCTGACAGGATTTTACCGTCTTTGATTTTACCATTGTGGTCCACATCCTCAAGCACCATTTTGACTACTTCAGTTCCCGGCTTTACTGCTTAATGTTGTGAGAACATACTCGGACAAAACTCTCCAGTTTTAAAAGAACACATTCCAGTCAGTCTCAAAAATCACTCTCCTCCTCGCTTCGATTAGTTTTCTTGTATTTTCGACACACATTCCTGTCATGAGCACCGCAAACACGGATAGACTCGTCTAAAGTGCCATTCAAGATGTTGCATTCCAGTTTCCAGTTCCCGATCAGCACATTCACTGCTCTAGTTTTAAATGAGCACAATTTTCCATCTTAAAGGTGCAGTAGGAGATCTTGGAAAATGCTAACTTTAGCCTGATAGCACTGAAAGCGAACGCCCCACCCTCCCTGCAATCGCCGTCTAAAGCCACGCCCCCTGCACACATATACGCTCACAGACCAGAATACAAGAGAAAAATTCACTACAATAGGCTACATCAATGGTTCTCGCGCCCCCCACTCTGCACATTTCATGCGACGTTTGTTCTATTCGACCGTAAGTGCCCTGCGAAGTGGACATCACCAGATACTCCGCCATGATTCCAGTTTGAAGTGAGCGTATATGTTCCATACAAAGTGCATTAAAGTGTGCGAGACGTAAATTTAAATAGTATTTATTTACAGGTATATTATGTCACACTTAACACTTCTTTAGTAAGTTTAGTCTGTGTGTGAAGACGCTGCGCAGCGCAAATCCGTGAATGAATGTTCCGAAGTGAAATAAATTTCAAAGGATTTCCCCTGCTCAGGGAGTAACGTTAGGGAGCAATGAACACTGTGTAGGGAGCATGTCAATCGGAACACAGTTCATGCACATAGCTCACTTCTAACGAGCTGGTTATCTGAATCGGGTGTGTTAACTAAGTGAGACATGCAAAATATGCAGAGCGGGGGGCGCGAGGACTGGAATTGGGAACAGCTTGGCTACATCATGTGTCATTCACCCGTGAGAAAACTTTATAGTACAGATAGTAAAAGTACTACAATACCAGGAAGAAAAATTCCCCAGGAAAACCGCGGACTTGGCCGTCGGGTTACTTTTATTACTGATATCAACCCAAATTGGGTCAAATCAAGTCAGCTTCCTAACACAACAGTCTCAACCAAGCATTTGGATTGAAACAATAACCTAGTGTGTTTAAAAAGTAGGCCTACACAGTGTACGTTTTTGTTAAATCGCTTGCAAATATAAGATTGTTATATAGCCTACATACCACGTAATATTAGAATAGGTACCACTTAGTTTAAAAATACTTACAGTAAAAATAATTTGTAATTTTACAGGTTATTACCCCTTTATTCCCTAAACTTCACATATTATTCCCTTATACTTACACGGAGATACTGAATAGGTACACTATAATTACAAAAAAGTTACACTGTAAATTCTGTTTACTTACGCAGTACGTTGCGGGTTGTAATCTAAAGTGTTGCCCACTTTTGTTCTGAAGTACCTCCAAAAATCACTTGAATCCTCATCGTTTCTCAATTATGATGTCAGAACTCATAAGTTTTCAGAAGGACTAGTGCACAGCTGTCATGTTAGGTTACTGATTCAGAGCAAAAAAAAATTTAATGCTCAAAGACAGTGCTGTCATTTATGTCTTTTTAGCAGACAATACAGATTCCCTTTAGAGGTGATCCAGGAATTGCTATTAAAGCTAGCTGTATTTGTTGTGATTTCATGAGCTTTAACTGCCATATGACAATTTCGGATTCCTACATAAGCTCAGAGTCTTATGATATGACCTTTGCCCAAAGTTGAAGGCCATACAGAAAAGCATATATCCAGACTGTCCTTTTACAGCTTTTGTTGAGCAATTAGTTATTCTAAGCAACAGTTACAGATTGGTTTTGTCTAAAAAAATAGCCTACTATTTTGGTGCAAACTACAATGTTCTTCTTCATACATTTTGCATGTTGCTCTAAAAATGACTCATGACTACCCATACACTTTAGATTTTGTGTATAAAGTTAAATTGACATCTGTATTGTCCCAGAAATACTCTTCAGTTGACACATCTGTATACGTTTATTCAGTATCTGACATCTGGTCAATATAAGACGTTTTACATTTTTGTAAGAAGTATAGGAACGGCTCTAAATCTGGACAGGTGATTCATTTCTTCAAAATAACTTTGAACCCTAATGCTGTCTGGAAGTTTTGGAACTAAGATATATTGTTCAAGAAGTTATGGGCTGTTATTATTAACATAGATATTCGTATGCCCCCCGTGTTTACAGTCTCTGAATAAATCTGATTTCTCTGTTCGTAACAGATGGTAATTATAAGTGTTTCCCCTCAGTTTCATATTCCAACATCTTTTAGAATGGTTGGTCTGGGAGTCAAAGGATCAAACTGTGCCTTGCGTGGGTGTGAATTGAAAAGTTATCTGGGGATATTAAATGACTGAGAGAATGGCATGATATAATGAGTGAAAAAACTCATTGAGGGAAGTGTTAAGGATGGAAACAGATGTACAGTGAGATTTTTTAGATGATAGCAAAGAAACAGAGAAGTTAAGAGCTCTTAAACTCTTTAGCTTATTATTATTATTATAATAAGCGTATTATTTATTTGCACATTTTTGTTTGTTGATAGAGGTGCTGTGATGAATCATGCAGTTTTTTGAAGATTTTAAGAATTTTGTGTTATGTAGTCAATGTTTAACACCATTTACAGTGTACTTAGACTGTGTTTAATACATTTTTAAATATAAGATTTTAAACTACTGTTCCAGTGTTTGGGGTCATTAAAATTTTATTTTAATTAATTAATTAATTTTAATTTTATTTTTATTTTTTATATCTTTAAAAGAAGTCTATAAATGCTTTTACAACCTGAATTCTGGAAGTGTTGGGACGTTTTTAAATTTGAAAATGAAAATGAAAAGACTTTCAAAACACATGAGCCAATATTGTATTCACAATAGAACATAGATAACATAACAAATGTTTAAACAGAGAAATTTTACACTTTTATCCAATGAGCTCATTTCAAATTTGATGCCTGCTACAGGTCTCAAAAAAATTGGCATGGGGGCAACAAAGGGCTGAAAAAGCAAGAGTTTAAAAAGATTCAGCTGGGAGAACATCTAGCAACTAATTAAGTTAATTGACATCAGGTCTATAACAAGATTAGCTATAAAAGGGATGTCTTAGGCAGAGGCTCTCAGGAGTAAAGATGGGCAGAGGCTCTCCAATCTGTGAAAGAGTGCATAAAAAGATTGTAGAATACTTTAAAAACAACGTTCCTCAATGTCAAATTGCAAAGGCTTTGCAAATCTCATCATCTACAGTGCATAACATCATCAAAAGATTCAGAGAAACTGGAGAAATCTCTGTGTGTAAGGGACAAAGCCGAAGACCTTTGTTGGATGCCGTGGTCTTCGGGCCCTCAGACAACACTGCATCACTCATCGGCATGATTCTGTCATTGACATTACTAAATGGGCCCAGGAATACTTCCAGAAACCACTGTTGGTAAATACAATCCGCTGTGCCATCTGCAGATGCCAACTAAAGCTCTATCATGCAAAAAGGAAGCCATATGTCAACATGGTCTAGAAGCGCCGTCGTTTCCTGTGGGCCAAGGCTCGTTTAAAATGGATTGTTTCAAAGTGGAAAAGTGTTCTATGGTCAGACGAGTCCAAATTTAACATTCTTGTTGGAAATCATGGACGCCGTGTCCTCTGGGCTAAAGAGGAGGGAGACCTTCCAGCGTGTTATCAGCATTCAGTTCAAAAGCCAGCATCTCTGATGGTATGGGGGAGCATAAGTGCATACGGTATGGGCAGCTTGCATGTTTTGGAAGGCACCATGAATGCTGAAAGGTATATAAAGGTTTTAGAGCAACATATGCTTCACTCCAGACAACGTCTATTTCAGGGAAGGGCTTGTGTATTTCAATAGGACAATACAAAACCACATACTGCAGCTATTATAACAGCATGGCTTCGTAGTAGAAGAGTCTGGGTGCTGAATTGGCCTGCCTGCAGTCCAGATCTTTCACCTATAGAGAACATTTGGCGCATCATTAAATGAAAAATACATCAAAGATGACCACGAACTCTACAGTAGCTGGAAACCTATATCAGGAAAGAATGGGACCAAATTCCAACACCAAAACTCCAGAAACTCATAACCTCGATACCCAGATGTCTTCAAACTGTTTTGAAAACAGTGAATAAAATTGTAAAATTTCTCAGTTTAAACATTTGTTATGTTATCTATGTTCTATTATGAATAAAATATTGGCTCATGTGATTTAAAATTATTTTAGTTTTCATTTTATTCAAATTTAAAAAACGTTTCCGGAATTCGGGTTGTAAATATTATAACATATACAGTATCTCACAGAAGTGAGTACACCCCTCACATTTTTGTAAATCTTTTATTATATCTTTTCATGTGACAACACTGAAGAAATGACACTTTGCTACAATGTAAAGTAGTGAGTGTACAGCTTGTATAACAGTATAAATTTGCTGTCCCCTCAAAATAACTCAACACACAGCCATTAATGTATAAACCGCTGGCCACAAAAGTGAGTACACTAAGTGAAAATGTCCAAATTGGGCCCAATTAGCCATTTTCTCTCCCAGGTGTCATGTGACTCGTTAGTGTTACAAGGTCTCAGGTGTGAATGGGGAGCAGGTGTGTTAAATTTGGTGTTATCGCTCTCACTCTCTCATACTCGTCACTGGAAGTTCAACATGGCTCCTCATGGCAAAGAACTCTCTGAGGATCTGAAAAAAAAAGAATTATTGCTCTACATAAAGATGGCGTAGGCTATAAGAAGATTGCCAAGACCCTGAAACTGAGCTGCACCACGGTGGCCAAGACCATACAGCGGTTTAACAGGACAGGTTCCACTCCGAACAGGCCTCACCATGGTTGACCAAAGAAGTCGAGTGCACGTGCTCAGCGTCATATCCAGAGGTTGTGTTTGGGAAATAGACGTATGAGTGCTGCCAGCATTGCTGCAGAGGTTGAAGGGGTGGGGGTCAGCCTGTCAGTGCTCAGACCATACGCCGCACACTACATCAAATTGGTCTGCATGTCTGTCATCCCAGAAGGAAGCCTCTTCTAAAGATGATGCACAAAAAAGCCTGCAAACAGTTTGCTGAAGACAAGCAGACTAAGGACACGGATTACTGGAACCATGTCCTGTGGTCTGATGAGACCAAGAGACCAAAGACAAGTGTGTCTTGCCTACAGTCAAGCATGGTGGTGGGAGTGTCATGGTCTGGGGCAGCATAAGTGCTGCCGGCACTGGGGAGCTACAGTTCATTGAGGGAACCATGAATGCCAACATGTGCTGTGACATACTGAAGCAGAGCATGATCCCCTCCCTTCAGAGACTGGGCCGCAGGGCAGTATTCCAACATGATAACGACCCCAAACACACCACCAAGATGACCACTGCCTTGCTAAAGAAGCTGAGGGTAAAGGTGATGGACTGGCCAAGCATGTCTCCAGACCTAAACCCTATTGAGCATCTGTGGGACATCCTCAAACGGAAGGTGGAGGAGCGCAAGGTCTCTAACATCCACCAGCTCCGTGATGTCGTCATGGAGGAGTGGAAGAGGACTCCAGTGGCAACCTGTGAAGCTCTGGTGAACTCCATGCCCAAGAAGGTTAAGGCAGTGCTGGAAAATTATGGTGGCCACACAAAATATTGACACTTTGGGCCCAATTTGGACATTTTCACTTAGGGGTGTACTCACTTTTGTGGCCAGCGGTTTAGACATTAATGGCTGTGTGTTGAGTTATTTTGAGGGGACAGCAAATTTACACTGTTATACAAGCTGTACACTCACTACTTTACATTGTAACAAAGTGTCATTTCTTCAGTGTTGTCACATGAAAAGATATAATAAAATATTTGCAAAAATGTGAAGGGTGTACTCACTTCTGTGAGATACTGTATACATATACAGAACATATATAATTTTTAATATCAGTTTTCTAATTCAGTATACTTTAAAATGTAATTTATTCCTGTGATGGCAAAGCTGAATTTTTAGCATCATTACTTCAGTGTCACATGATCCTTCAGAAGTCATTCTAAAATGCTGATTAGGTGCTGAAGAAACATTTCATATTATCAATGTTAAAAATAGTGCTGAATAATATTTTTGTAGAAACAGTGATGCATTATTTCTTTGATGAATAGAAAGTTTAAAAGAACAGCATTTATTTGAAATTGAAGTATTTTGTAATCATATAAAAGTCTTTACTGTCACTTTGGATCAATTTGTTGCATTCTTGCTGAATTGTTTTCTTTCAAAAAAAAAAAAATCTTACTGATGTTTATCATATAAGTGTCTGTTGTCTGTCCAGGGCTACATGGTGGAGTTAACGTCTCATCAGGGCAGCGTGGGCCGGGTTCTCAAAGCAGGAAGTGTGTTATTGTCTGGAGGGCAGCTGACTGATGATGAAGAGAGGGAGGTGCGGGAACAGATGAATCTGCTCAACTCTCGCTGGGAACATCTGCGTGTGGCCAGTATGGAGAGACAGAGCAGGTGGTCACATGTTTGCATGATAAGCCTTTAGCCAGGAATATAAACCTGTCACTCTTTACAGACAGACCTTTGCTATTTACAACATTCATATAACTGATGTTTTGGAACATTTCTAGGCTTCATGAGGTTTTGATGGACCTGCAGCACCAGCAGCTGAAGCAGCTCTCTGATTGGCTGGACACAACTGAAAATCGAATTAAAAGAATGGGAGCACAGCCTTTAGGACCCGAACTTGATGACATAAAGCGACAAATTGAAGAGCAAAAAGTATGTACTGCAATTTTTGGTGGTTTATTGATAAGAAAAAAACAAATAAGTAAAGACATAATTGTCCCTACAGCTCTTACAGGAAGATCTGGAGCTAGAGCAAGTGCGGGTGAACTCTCTGACTCATATGGTGGTGGTAGTAGATGAGAACAGCGGTGATGGCGCCACCGCAGCCTTGGAGGAAAAACTACAGGTAAATTTTGTCATTGATGAACTTTGAACTTTTTTGATCCACTTCAAGTGTTGACTTCTATATTTGAAAATCTGGAATCTGAGGGTGCAAAAAAATCAAAATATTGAGAAAATCGCCTTTAAAGTTGTCCAAATTAAGTTCTTAGCAATGCATATTACTAATCAAAAATTAAGTTTTTATATATTTACAATAGGAATTTTACAAAATATCTTCATGGAACATTTACTTAACATCCTAATGATTTTTGGCATAAAAGAAAAATCTATAATTTTGACCCATGACCCATATTGTTTGCTATTGCTACAACTATACCAGTGCTACTTGTGATTGGTTTTGTGGTCCAGGGTCACAATGAAGCAACAACAGCTTTTATACCATAGAGAGGCTCTTTCACACTGCATAATGTAACAGACAACCAAGTGTGGTTATAGAATGCGGTTGCCACTCTTGTAAATAACCAAAATGTGTGTGAATGGAACTGCATTAATTACTCAAATACAGGCCTGACAACCATAATCTGCTACTGTGTAATGTGACCTTTGTAGCCATAACCACAGCCCTAAGGTCTGACCGGTGGTTTGGACCAAATAACTGTGGTATAATATTTTGTTTACTTGAATCGGTTTTCCATAACACCCCCACTTTACTTACACAGAACCTTGGGGAACGATGGGCAGCGATCTGCAAATGGACTGAAGAGCGTTGGATCCTTCTTCAAAAGATCCTGCTGTGCTGGCAGCATTTCTCTGAGGAGCAGGTACCGAATCCTTCCAGACCATGCTGAAAAAGCTTTTACAATGCATTTAGCAGCTTTCAAAATGCCTTTTGAGTCCTGCCTGTTAAATGACTATAATGAGAGCATGTCTGGGGAAACATAAAGGTTTTGAAGACCTCTTTTCTCAAGAGAGTCAGCATGATAACATCACCAGTACTCAAAAGAAACAGGAAAAGCAGCAGTGCAGAACACATCTCACAATCTCCCTTTAATCCGCTGTGCTTGTTTTATAGCTGCTGTTTGATTCTTGGCTGACTCAGAAGGAGGAGTTAGTTCAGACTATCCAAAGCAGCGGCACAAATGACCCAAATGAAGTGGCCGCCAACCTAAGGAAGCTTGCCGTAAGTGGCCACACATAATCCAAACTCACTGAAGCATTGAAGTCAACCCTATTTTGCATGCTTAACAATCAAGTCCTGGTGGATAAAATCGAGTATTTTGAATTTTTTTTTTTCCCTCGTTGAATATTCTGCATGACGTAAAATTTTCATGTTACAGAAGTAAAATGGGTTTCGAATGACGTTTTATGTTGAAATCCTTTGTAATGGCTTTGAAATCAGGCCTTTTTAGTGATGCAACACAATTCCCAGATATTATGTAGTTCTGTTTTTCAAAGTTCTCATTGGTTGGCTAACTTTGAAGGTATAGTCTAACGATAAATTTAAATTTTGTCATAACTTGCTCCCCTTCATGTCGTTTCAAACTTGTACGACTTTCTTTTTTCTGTGGAACAAGATATTTTGAAAAATGTTGGTTTTAGGTCACACTGACTTCCATAGTATAGACAAAAAATAAAACGGAGGCCCCTTCATTACTATTCTTTCTACTATTTTTCTCTGTGCTCTCACGCCGCACATTATGTTCTCACGCAATGAAAAATACATTGTAGAGCAAAGAGGAAACACGCCGACAGACAAGACAGAGCAGGTTACTTTTGGTATGAAAAAAAGTCTCAGCTTTCAAATTTTGTAATTTTTTAAGAAATTCAAACTATAAATACCGTTTTGTGGTTCTTTAATGTGTCACTGTAGCGCCGCATGAACCGATTATCTCTTCCTCTTTACTAGTTATAGCACAAAAAAAACCTGAATGAATATCCGAAGGTATCTTGTTTCAACCGCGGAAATATCGCCTGTCAATCAAACTCCCTGTGAAGGGTCAACATGTCAAAATTCTTCAAAATATCTTCTTTTATGTTGTTCGGAATGACGAGGGCGAGTAAATGATAACAGAATTTAATTTTGGCCTGGACTATTCCTTTAAGAATAAATTTCAGAACTTAAAGACTGTCGGTTGAATTTCGTTCCTCAGATTTTAAAAGCAGACCTGGAGTTGAAAAGGCAAACCCTGGACAAGCTTTGCTCCCTTGTTCAAGATCTGCTGACCAACATTAAGAGCAAAGAGGCCGCTGGGAAACTAGAGGCAAAGCTGGAGAGGTTTGCTCAGCGCTGGGACAAATTGGTACAGTCGCTTCAGCTCACCAGCACCAAGGTGGTTATGCTAATGCAATTCCATTTACTGTGTCTCATCTTTTCCGCAATACTGTTCCATCTATTTCCATTTCTCTCAAAATTTGATATGGCTTCCTGCATGGCCATGCCATCACTCAGAATAAATAAAGCGCTCTCACTGTATCGCACTCTTTCTTTCATATGCACTCAAGAATCAGACTTCTATACATTTACACATGCGTGTCTTACAACTTTTGTCCCTCTTAGTTTTCAACTATTGTCACCACATCCCAGTCGGAGCTCACGCATACAACCATGGCAACTGTCACCAAGGTGACCACGAACCAGAAAAAGATGGTGAAGCATACTAAGGAGGGCATATCTACCCCTCCACCTCAGAAGAAGCGACAGATTGTTGCTGATTCAGAACTGCGGAAAAGGTGAGCTTATGTACCTCAGTTTTGTCACAGGTCACTAAATGTGGAAGACCCATTTATGACAACAAAAGCTTTGCTTTGGGATTTTTAATTTTTTTATTTTTTTTATTAACGACACAGATAGTTCTGTATGTTTTATCTTTAACACTATTTCAAGACCGTTCGAAATATATTATAAAACTAATTGTTAGAAAATAAAAAGGTAATCAATTTTGTGATGTTTTTGCTTAAAGACTTTTTTCCTGTGTTGATATATTTCCAACTACAACATTGAAGGGCTTGTCTATTCTTTTTAAATAGCCATTAAGATTTAATAATATCATAGTGAACATTATTTGCTACCTGTTATTAGGGGGAGGGATATTCTCATTCTGTAGAGTAATTGATTGGACATAATGAGTGAGTGGAGTATGTCATCAATTTACATTTTTTTTTTTTTTTTTTGTAAAATTTAAATGTATATGTCTGCTAAAACTAAATTTTGTCCAATTTTATCAGTACACTAGCTAATTTGTAGATGGTGTCAAAGCCAATGAACAACAACTATAAAGCATAAAACTCCAGAAGTACATTTTATCCATCCATCTATCCGTCCAATATCCAAATTTTTAATTAATGTAATACTTTTTTATATAATAATTTTATAGGACTAGATTTAAGGTTAAATAATCAAACTTACAAACAGATCTTACTACATACGTTTATTGACATATAACAGTTTTTAAAGCATGATTTGCACAATGCAATCTATTGGTCACTCAGTACGATCGTTGTGTAATAAAATGGACCCATTTGTACACATTTCCTGAATGAAACACCTGAACGACACAGACACTTCATATTTGAAGTGAAATGTATTCTTTATTTCTCAAGGGAATATTTTTGCTGTATTACATACAAGATATTTTACATATTTTTGCTATAAAATGGGACAGAGATACTGATTTTATTTTTTATTTTTATTGCAGTGTAGGCATTTTCGTCTAAATAAGCTCTTTAGATTTTTGGCTGCATGAGTTAAATTGTGCTTTTGAGTTTAGAAATGATGCTGAAACAAAGCCTGCAGTGAGGGGAAAATGCTAATCAATGCCTGAGTTCCAGCAATATTCAAATGACTAACAAACAAACAAACAAACAAGAATAACTAATTTGTTTTGCTGTTCTCTCATCAATTTCCCTGCAGATTTGATGTGGACTTCACTGAAATTCACAGTTTTATGACTCGGTCAGAGGCTGTTTTGCAGAATCCAGAGTTCTCAATCTCCCGTAAGGAAGGCAGTGTGGCAGACCTCTATGAGAAAGTGCTGGTAGGGCTACATTAACATGTTCTGTAGTGATTTGTCTGTTTCATACAACAAATTCATGTGTAGTGAAAATATATTAGATCGTAAAATGTATTATATTATTGCTTGAGAAAGCTTTGAACTTTAATAATGTAATATAATTTAATTACTATATTTCAATTATGCAAAGTGTAGTAGTTACATATAAACTCAATACTTAAAACACGTTAATGCTTTAAAAAAATGTGTTTCATTGGTGTTTACTGTGTGATTCTTTCAACCATTTTTGAGGCAATTGACAGGGAAAAAACTGAAAAGTTCAGGAAGTTACAAGAAGCCACTCGCTCAGCCCAGGCTTTGGTGGATCAGCTCACTAGCGGTATGCATGAATTCTAAGTGATTATTTTCATATGCACATTCATTTCAGTTCAAATGTCTTGTAAACGCCCCTTGATTTTCAATCAGTCTTGCATAATTCAAAACTTGCCCTTGTTGTCTTGTAAAAGACACACACAAATATCCCCCATTTTGGAAAGTAATAATCTGCATTTTGCTGGTAATTAAAGTAATAAAATCCTGCATAATATCAGCTCTATTAATAATAGATAGACATGTACATCGATGGGACGTTTCCCAGCTATTTTGAAAGTCTAAAGCCTTTGCCAGCTTAATTGCCTCAAATGCTGTTTCAATATGCATGAGTCTCATTTGTCCTAATGGATCTTTCTCTAAAGATGGTCAGAATTCCGAGGACATCCAGCAGGCGGCTCAGCAGTTACGTGCTCGATGGGTCGACTTCTGCGCTCTCCTGGCTGAAAGGCTGGCATGGTTGGCCTACCAGACCAAAGTCCTGGCCTTCTACAATCTCTTCCAGCAACTGGAGCAGGCTGCGGCAACCGCTGAGAACTGGCTGAAGGTGCAGTCGCCGCCCGCGTGCGAGCCAGAGCCTCTGAGGATTCAGCTGGAGCGTTGCAGGGTAACCACCAGTGTCTGTCCTCGTGCATGGGGTCTTGCTCCTTTGTGGATTTGTGTTTCAATGTGTGTCTGTTCTGTGTCCATATACAGGGCAAAGTCTGTCTTTTCCTGTGTCTGGCCAGGTAATGCCCTTTCCCCACTGCATGTGTTCATCTGATCTCATGCAAGAAAAAAAAAAAAAATGCAAAGATGCATTCATGCAGGATATTTTATCATGCCCGACAAGAGAAATAACCTTCGATTATTTTTTTTCTTGATCTTTTGAGATAAAAGAGCTTGATTTACTTTGAAAACATGCTATAACTTTCAGAACCATATCCACAACCCTATATGCATATCTTTCCAAAGGTTTCCAAGATTAGAAATGAGTTTATTTTTAACAAGGTCCCTGAAGTTTTTGGCACACAAAAAAGAAAACATTAAAAAATGAAATTATAAATAATAAATAATGTATATGACCACCATTTAAAGAATGGTTCACCCAAAAATGTACATTTGGTGAAAATCTACTCACCCTCAGACCATCTAAGATGTAGAAAAGTTTGTTTCTTCATCAAAACAGATTTGGAGAAATTTAGCATTACATCACTTGCTCACCAATGGATCCACTGCAGTGAATGGGTACCGTCAGAATAAGAGCTTAAACAGGTGAAACAAACAAAAAACATTACAATAATGTACATCTAATCCACATCAGTCTATCAGTTCACATTTTGTGAAGTGAAAAGCTGTGTGTTTGTTAGAAAAAACCTTTGCTTCTGTCCAAAATCCATTGTAATGCTTCCTCCATTAAAAAAAAAAGTCCATCCCCTGTTGTTCTTTGTATTTGTTTAGAACTGATTTCACTTGTAAACGGTGCTTAATCTGTGCATATTTCTCTCTTGAATCACAAAAGTCTATTTTTTGGAGAACACAATTTTATGGATTGAGGACTCGTATTTTAGCTGGAAGCAACAGTTTGAAGTTAAAAACACCTAATGATTGATTTGTCCTCTACAAGCTTTTCACTTCACAAGATGTTAATTGATAGACTGGAGTCGTGTGGATTACTTGTGGATTATTGTGATGTTTTTATCAGCTTTTTCTCATTCTGACGGCACCCATTCACTGCAGAGGATCCATTGGTGAGCAAGTGATGTAAATTTCTTCTAAATAAAACTCATCTACATCTTGGATGGCCTAAGGGTGAGTAATCTTTCAGCAGATTTTTCATTTTTGAGTGAACTATTTCTTTGAAAAATATTGGACTACATTCTTCTGTTTTAAGGAGTAATTCTTATAGTTTATTCTGAAAGTTTTTTTCTGAATTTTATTCAAAGGGGTAATTAAATAAATTGTTTTTATTAAAAAAAAAAAAGTGCATGAGATGTTAAAACGCTTAGTTATGGGTTCTGGGTTCTGCTGACGGGTCCAATATAGTTGCCTCTTTTCTTTTTTCATTACATTTTGACAGGTTCACAAAACAGTCTGCAATAATTCTATCTTTCATGTCAAAAGATCAAGGAAAATCAATTTCTCTTAAAATGACCCCTTTGACGGGGACTCTGGCTGGCCTGGCTGGTGAATTTTAACTGCAGTTGGATTTTTATGTGATTTAGCTCTGATGATGGTACTTATTTTGGGTGATTTAATTGAAAAAGGAACACATTTCCACTGTCTGATGGCTGTGGACTATGTTCAGTGGGGTAGATGTGGCCTGTTAGATTAATGAATATGATATAACAGGCACAGAGACAAGTTGTGTGATTAAAAAAAGTTTTGAGTGATCAAAGCTCTGCAGGTTTAAAGTCTTTCTTTGCTCATCTGTTCTTACCTCGTTTATCCTTGAGTATATCTGTACCTGACAGCTTCCTATATGAATGTCTTTCTCGCTTCTGTCTCTTTACCAGATCCATGTTTCTGTAATATGTCTTCCAGAAGAGACATGTCTCCCTAAAGACCTTGAGTGTCTGTGATAATTTTATCATTTGATGTGATTAACCCATTCCTTATCTTACTAAGCCCCAGGTTTATTCATTTAATGTATCACATACACATATATGAACACTGACTCTAACCATCCATATACCCACATAAGCATATTAATGAATATAGTTATATTAATAGTTATCAATTAAAACATTATTGAATATCAATATTTGCAGACAAAAGAGTGATTATAGTACAGTATATAATAGTCAATATATACCATATACTGTGTATATATGTATGATGTGTATATATGATATATATGTATATATCTCTTTTCTCTTCAAATATTGATATACAATAATATCTTACATCTCTCTCTCTCAATTACAAAAATAATATATATCAATTATAAAAAATGGTAAAATTTTTGATATTTCACATCAACCTATCTTGAAAAAAAAAGGAAACGGAGAATCTCATATGGTAGCAGACAGCAATAATGTAATTTAAGTTACAACGTTACTATTTTTATTGGATCAATAAAAATACAGTTTTATTATAGCTATTTTATTGCTATTGTAATTTATATACAGCATATCATAAATAATCTCTATATAAGCTTTACTAAAGGACGGAAGATGCAATGAAAGAGTTGTGAAGAGAAAACTCAAAGCTAAAGATGAGATTTTATGAAGTTTTTATTGAATTTTTGAAGTCTGTAAAAACATTTGCCTCGCAACAAAACAATATTCTTTGTATTTTAATCAGTATAGACATTTTGGAGTTATAACTTGGAGTCAAGTTATAAGTGCTAAATATTCATGTTTATTCGCACTTCAGGTGACGAGGGCCGACTGCAAAAAGATGGGGCCATTTTCCTGCCAGTATTTGAGCCATTATATGACTTAGCTAATGCTTTATTACCTTTCACAGGATGAGATCGCTCGCCTCTCTTCTCTACAACCACAAGTGGACAAGCTGCATGAACAACTTCAGGAGCTGCAGCAGAAAGAAGAGACGCCTGTTCTCTTTGATGCTGACATCTCTGCCTTCCAAGAGCACTACCACCATGTCCTCGAGGACCTGAGGGCCAGAGAAAGACAGCTTGTTCTGGGTGAGGGGTGTCTAGTGCTATGCTATTTGGGTTAACGTTGAGGGAGTTTAAAAGTGGATCACTCACATACTGTACTAACGCAGCACTTACGTAGGATTCAGACTGCAGTGTGGTCTGGTTTGATTACGTTAGCCTCTGAGCTGGCAGCATTTTCATAAATCTTTCAAATCAACGAGCATCTCTATCCTATTATGCTACAAAAGTGTCTGAAACATTCATGGAATTGTTCTAATTTTTAAGTACTCTCTGGCTGAAAGGTTATTCATGTCTAGTAAGTTTCTACACAATTTAGAAAGATTCTTAAACTATTTTCAATGCTGATTGTGTGAGAAAATCTTCAGAATTATGCAGAATGCTAAAATGTGATTAAAAATGACTCTGACAGTACTTCACTCTGAATAGTTGCTGAAACATAATCAGATGATTTGATAATGATTTGATCATTTGTGAAAAACAAACATATAGGAAGTGGGGCATTTGTTGAATTTTGTGAATGATGGACATTCGGCATCTGTGTAAAACTGCAGGACTGCTGGCAGATGTTGTGTAAGAGACATGTTTTTTTTTTTTTTCTCTTGTATTAGTCCAGTCTAGTCTTCCACCAGCACGTTATAAGGATGTGATGGCAGCGCTGCTGGCCTGGCTGCAGCAGTGTGAGAATAAACTAGCCATCCCCTCCACAGCAGTGACTGAGTACCCTGTCATGGAGCAGAGGCTCAAAGACATCAAGGTATGAGATTTTACTGAAGCGCTTAAGACTCATTTAAAAACAATGATTATTATTATATATATGACATCTCTGTTGAATATATTTACACATTTAGAATAATTATTATCGTTTATGAAGGATCATTTGACACTGAAGACAGTAATAGTGGCTACTGAAATACAGCTTTGCTATCACAGGAATACATTTATTTAATAAATTGTTTAAAATTAGTGCTGTCAAATGATTAATCGCGATTAATCGCAACCAAAATAAAACATTTTGTTTACATAATATATTTGTGTGTACTGTATATATTTATTACGTACAGTATATATAAATACACACACATGCATGTATATATTTAAGAAAAATATGTTATGTTTATATATTAAATATATTTACATATAAATTAAATTATATGAATATAAATATATAATATAAACACATGTAAATATTTTCTAAATATATACCATATGTGTGTGTATTTATATGTACATAATAAATATACACAGTACACATACATATATTATGTAAACAAAAACTTTTATTTTGGATGTGATTAATCGTTTGACAGCACTATTTAAAATATTATATTAAAGGTGCATAATATTGTTTTGGGAGTCTCCTACAATAGGCTTACATGCATGCAATGTCAAACAACGCTTTCCTTTTCTCAAAATATGCATTTAATATAACCTAATTTTCTAACGATTCTCAAAAGATTTGTTTGAAGCAGTTCTAAGATTCAGTCTCTCTAAAACCCTTCTTTCTGTAAGCCTACTCTGCTCTGATTGGTCAGATGGCCCAGTCTGTTGTGATTGGTCTACCGCAAACAGAAATGATACGCCCATTGCCATATTTCTGTAAATTTTTTAATTTAAATTAAATTTAAATTTCTAATGACTCATTTACGCTGTTCAGAGTCAGTTCTTTCTTTTGGGAGACAATAACTCTATTTAACTTGATAGAAAACAGTTATTTTAAATTGTAATACTTTTACTGTATTTTTGATTAAATAAATGAATTTTTTTGTGAACATAATAAAAAAAGCATTTTCAAATATTAAAGACCCCAAATATTTGAATAGTAGTGTTTACAAATACAAATAGTATACTTCTATCCAGACACTACTGACAGAATCTACTGACCTTATTTGCAGTTTGTGTTCTTATTTTTAAATAAAATCTCCAGAATTATGCCAAATTAATTCAAACCATTCCATTCATTTTAAAATATGTTTATTTTATTAGTGAATGTGTTAAATGGGGCTGAAAGCATTATTAAATTGTACAAGATTCCAAGTGTGATATGCACATTAACCTGGCATATGAGAAAGTAAATTCAAACAATTACACACTTAAACATTTATGGTAATATTTAGTATGAATGAAATAAATATAAATCAACAGAAATCAATGTTATTTTGGTTTCTAGTAGGTTGGTTTGGTTTCTAGGAGATTTGAAGTAGATTGTACCACATAATATGATTATTAATTATTATAAACATATTTACCAAAATGCAACATTTACTATGGTAGATCATGAGGAACATGTAATTTGTGATTTTTTATTTTTATTTTTATTTTATTTTTTATCAATCAATATTCATAGATTTATCTATCTATTATTAGTATTTTTGCTTAATGTACTTTTTAATTTTAAATTTTTTTTTTTTTTTTATGCACATTGAATGAGAGCCAAACTATTTTTCAGTCAATTCAAGCAGCACAGAAGGAGCATCAGGGTGACGTGGATGACCTCAATAAAATGGCTGAGCAGGTGTTCCAGAAAGCACCTCCAGAGATCTGTCAGAAGTACCGGACCGAGCTGGACAATGTGATGGTGCGCTGGAGGCGTGTGTCTGAGCAGCTGGAGGACAACATCCAGAAGCTGCAGGATCACATGACCAAATTACAGCAGTTCCAGGCACGTGCTGAAACAATATGCTGATGAGGCTTTTCCTCAAATTACACTGGCTCTAGTTTCTCTGAAGCAGACACACTTCACCTACACCACGCTGGGTGCTTTCCAAGTAAAATGTACTGGAATGCAGGCACCTGAAGATGTTGGCTGTGTCTCAACACCTAGTCAGCTGCCTATCCAGAGAGCCTATAAGGTTTTGAACTCCGAGAAGAGAAATTTATTGCTTAAAGGTTGCTGTTTTATATCTCAGGTGACGATTCTCGGTTCAGTAGAAATTAAGCTCAGTCAACAGCATTTGTCACTTGTAATAACTTGTAACTTGTTCTCTTTAAAAAGAGCAAAAATCAAGTTTACACTGAGGCACTTACATTGCAAGTGATTTAGACTTTTAAATATGAAGCTTGTAATTTTATAAAACACTTCACATTCATTCTTTTGTTAAAACGTGTATTATTTGAGCTGTAAAGTTGTTCTCATTACTTTTAAGGTCATTTGAAAAATGTGGCAACAAACTTATAAACATGGTTACACTGTAACTTTACACAGAAAAGGTTACGAAGTAATTTTTTAACTAAAATCATGTTAGCACGTACTTAGTGTATGCCTTGTGTATGAACGTATTTGATTGTTTCGTCTCATACACTTCCAAAATAAGATAAAATAAAGGTGGTAGCCAAAACATATATTTTTTAAAAATACAAAAGTGCATAAAACTGCAAAAGGATCGATTGCCTCACTTAATAGACTTAGTATTAATATAAAACATGTTTACCAAAAACACCACATATACTATTGTTAGTGATAAGGAATATTACATAAGGAATATGTGTGATTTGTTAGTTTTATGTTAATATTATTTATATTTTTGTTAAATTTCTATGGGTTGCTGCAGCAGAAAGTGTGACTGCATCTTCAGATAACCCATTATTTCATTCCATGGTAGAATGACACAAAGACTCTGCAGAAGTGGATGGCAGAAGTGGATGTTTTCCTGAATGAGGAATGGCCAGCTCTGGGAGATGCAGAGGCTTTGGAGAAACAGTTGGAACAGTGCACGGTGAGGACAGTCTTTATTTATTTAGCAATAAAAACTTAAGTTTGTGGTTCAAACTCGAATAGAGCTCTTGATGCTATACTGACCTAGAGCAAGATGTGCTAAAATAACAACCGTGATCCAGAAACTCACCATTGTGTTTCACAAACATGGCCCAAAAATTAAAATTCAGAAGAGAGTGCTTTTTATGCAGAGGCGAAGCATAGCCTAAATTAAAGCATTGGTCTGGAAGAGGAAGAGCTGTTTCTCATTAAGATGAAATCTGCAAAAATATGTTGGGAGACCTGCTAATATAGCCGCAGCGGTGGATGAATAAGCCGTAAACCCGTTGGGACCTGACTCAGTAAAGACCCTGCCTTCTCTTTTCAGGCAATGGCAGGAAATGATTTTTCATATTATTAGTCATGAACTGTAGCTTAACACGAAATTACATTTTTCAAATGGTATCTCAGTATTTTCGTGCCCCATGGTAAGTTAGCTACAATAATGGCAATAGCTTCGCTTCTATCTAGTAGAATTGGGTCAATGCATTGGCATGACCTGGTTTTCAGGATGGCCAAGACCATCTATTTCAAACATTCTCCTTTGATTTGCCAGGCTCTGGTGAACGACATCCACACCGTCCAACCAAGTCTGAATGGCATCAATGAGGTGGGACTGGCCTTGAAGAGGGAAGCTGAGACACCGTTTGCCATCAAAATACAGAAGATGCTTGATGAGCTCAATGCTCAGTGGGAGCTCATTTGCAAACAGGTAATTAACGGGCCACATGGGCTTACGGTGCATTATACTAATTAATTACGAGGTGAGGTACAATTTAGTCATCTTTAAAAGCCCACGCATACCATTTTCGCACCTAGGCGATATCTAAGCCAAACTTTGATGTTATTACAGCATTTTTCTGCAGTTTTCAGGTAGTCATTAAAACAAAAATGTGTTTTTGTTGGTCCTCAGGCATATGCAAAGAAATCAGCCCTGAAAGGAGGGCTGGACATGACGGTGAGTTTGAGGAAGGAGATGCAAGAAATGCAGGAGTGGATCACTCAGGCAGAGGAAGAGTATCTGGAACGAGACTTCCAGTACAAGACACCTGAGGAGCTTCATAAGGCAGTGGAGGAACTGAAGGTTTGTTCTTTTTAAACATGTTTCTTCAGAGGAAGATGTCATTGTTTAGAAAACTTAATGGAGTTGTCATTGGCGTCTCTTAATTATAGCATCGTAGATGTTTCTCTGGAAAATTAAAAATAATTGTAGACATATAGTAAGAGTATAGAGTTAAAATTATTCATTTAAAGGGGTCATCGGATGCAAAATTCACTTTTCAAGTTGTTTGAACATAAATGTGTGTTGGAAGTGTATGTACACATCCATCCTATAATTATAAAAATCCACCCAGTGGGTTTTTTAAAATCCTTATTTTAAAATTCCTTTTCTCAAATCAGGCTGTTCTGAGATTCCTGTCAGAATGATGTAGTTCTGTACAGGCCGGTCCCCCGATAGTTGATTGACAAGGCTGTCTTACCTTAGACTCGCCCTGAGTGAGCCGAGAGCCGAGACTCCGGTGCAGGGGAAGACAAGATGTCTCAGATTAAGCGATTGAGGTGCTTTGTTGTTGGATGTAATAATGAATATAGCAGTCATCATTTACTCCCGACATCTGAGCTGCTGAAGACGCAGAGGATTAACGTTACTTTTGCTTTGAAGTGAATGCGCCGATCCCCAATCTGCCTAAATGCGTCTATGTTCGCGCGAATCATTCATAATCCAGCCTCACCTACAGAAGGAGTATAAGGGTTTTTTTATAAATTTGTAAACAGTCTGCTCGTCAACCCACGGAAGAGAGGGGTGGGGTCAGCAGAGCTCATTAGCATTTAAAGCAACATAGACTAAAAAACAGCTTGATGAAAACAGAGCTGATTTTGACAGGGTAAAAAAGGTGTTTTTTACACTACCATTGAGAAATTTTAACCAAAGTACATTATAGACTTTTAATTAAGACCCTAAAGAATGCAAAATGGGCATCCGATGACCCCTTTAAGACATAATATGTATATCATAACTTAGATAATTTGGTCTTGAAAGAATTTGGTTAAAACATACAAAAATCATTCAACCTAACATAATTTGAGACATTATTAAATAGGTAGATAACTTTAATGTGATTTTTTTGTTGTTGTTGTTGGGTAAACAAGCAAATGTCTCTATTTGTTCTTCATTTATTCATGTTGTGGTTTATGAAAGCGTTCACACTGATAATGTTTCTTTTCTGTGGGAGTATCTTGAGGCGCTAAAAAAACAAAGGTTAAAACTTGAATAAAGATATTCATTTTTATTCTTTTTCGGCAAAAAATAGTCACTAAAAAAGAGAGTCAAATTAAAAAATGTATTTATTTATTTTTGTATTGGAAATTTGCACATTTGGCAACCCTGCTACCAAAATGTAGGACATGTTTAGAATTTTAAATGCTAGTTTTTGTAATTTAGTTATTTCTTTCTACCTAAGCATTAAATAAATACTAAATGTAATAAATTATATTGCATATTATATTACATATATATATATAAATCATGTGGTTACAGGGTTGCATGCAAAATGTAGGACACAGCTAAATGTTTTTGGACTGACTAACTATCAATAATTAAATGTATTAAAATATTTTATTTCTGCAAAGAATTGAATATCAATTGTGTCAAAATTATGACATTTCTAATGTTGGATACCTCAAAAAGAACAGGATCTAACAGGAGGTGGAACAAGCCAAAATCCACATTTTAAGAGGGAGACAGACATTGTTTGACTACTTTTCGTGCTGTGTTAGTTTTATGTTCGATAATAGCTTATCTAACACATCTAATCTCACTTGAGAACATGGGATTTGTGTCTTCATTACTTTTAACAACAGTCAGGGGACACCAATTTGTACCCCATTCATTGAAAATGCCAAGACACCAAACTTTAAAGAAAAGAAAAACGAACATGTTGTGCTGAGAACAAAGTGTCTGAGAAGCTCCCCAGACAGTTGTCATGATAGCAGAAGACTGACACCTAGACAACTGAAATATATTCATTTCCTAACAGGTTCCGTCTCGATGCGCAGAAGCTTTTCACCTCTATGTGATCCTGTTGCCTTGTGCTTTTTATGAAGTAAATGGGTCACATTTTTGTTTAACTTCCCAAGTTCAACAGTCAACAGCGGGGATCTTGTATTCTCTCTGTCCCAGTGCCAAACTTAGCTTAACTTTGCAAGCAGAGGCTTAAGAGAATCCTGATGTTCACTAACCTTGGTGAAAACATCTGAATGCTCACGTAATCTCCTCTCCTCTCTCCCACTCAGCGGGCTCAAGAGGAAGTCCATCAAAAGGAAACAAAGGTGAAGCTACTGACGGATAAAGTCACCAATTTCATTTCAAAGGCTCCTCCTGCGGCCCATGATGCCCTAAAGGCAGAACTGGATGGTTTGACTTCTAACTACCAGCGACTGTGCAGCCGGCTCGATGGAAAATGCAAGACTTTAGAGGTGAGCTTGATATTGTGCCAGTGATGGGGTTGTGCTCAGGAGTCAGATAGTGTCTCGTTCATTGACATTTATTTATTTGGCAGACGCTTTCATCCAAAGCAACTTAAAGTCCTTTTTAGATTTACACTTTATCAGTGTGTGTGTGTGTTCCCTGGGAATCAAATCCACGACTTTGATGTTGCTAGCGCCAGGCTCTTTCAGTTCAAACCACTAATGTGGTTCTTCTAACCTTTGATCAAATTCTCAGGACCCAGGCCCAATGTGATATGTTTGACTAACCACATGCCCATTTCTGTTGGCTGTTGTAGGAGGTGTGGGCATGCTGGTGTGAGCTGCTGTCTTATTTGGAGTTGGAGAATGCCTGGATGGACCTACTGGAGAAGAAACTTGATGAAACCGAAAGCCTTCAGGGAGGTGTAGAGGAAATAGAAGAAGCTTTGACTGTGAGTGCTAAAAATCTTTGAGATGAACTCCAGAGATATTATGAGACTGTTTAGCAGAGGAAGCCTCTTGAAAGCCAGTCGTATAAAAAATAGGTTACTTTAGGTTGTTTTAAAGGAAGGTTAAATATAGGTTGTTTTAAAAGAATAGTTTTTGGTCTGGTTTTCACATAAGGATATTATGTGGTTTTAGAAACAAATATTGTGTACAAGTCGTATGCTCTGTTCCTCCTTTTTATAGCTTGACAGCCTGTGGTCACCATGACCTGTTGATGTTAAAAGAGCTGTATAAATAAATTTCTTTTTGCGTTCTACTGGAAAAATAAGAGCAGAGAGGTTTGGAATGACATGAGTGTGAGTAAATGATGACACAGTTTTCATTTTAGGTAAGAGTTTGACTTGTAAAGGTGACTCTGTCCCAGAGGAACATTTTATTGTTTAGAGGTTACTCTTTCATATTGCGGGACACTGACATAAATGCCATTCTTATTGGAGTTTCCACTTTGTCTCAGACGTTTCTCAGATGATTATTGATGATCTTTTCTGAAACTGTAGAGCAGTGTTTTCCAAACAGGGGTTTGTGAGTTGTCGAAAAGAAAATGTTTGAAAATTATAATTTAAATGGAAACTTACAATAAATAAATAAATAAAAAAATAAATAAAAAAACTGAATCACAATATTGTTCAAAATCAGTTATTTTGCAAATCACAGCTCAAATTTCAATTGCAATTTTTTTTGTCCAAGCTGTGCAGACCTGTATATAATAATAAAAAAATTTAAAAAATGAAACACTTACTAAAAATTATTAAATATTTTATTTGTTTAGTTGCATGTGATGTGACATCAGAGAACCACAAATATGTGAATGTGTTGTTAAATTATTGAACTATTAACTTCTTTGCGGGTATTTCGAGTAAATATTTTACATCTAAGTGGTTCAACTGACAAAAAACTTTGGGAACCCCTGCTCTAGAGGTTACACACATTTTCCAAATTGAGAATTAGGAGACTTTAGCAAAACATTTATGGATTTAGCAGACCCTTTTATCCAAAACTTCTTTAAAAATGAGGAATGCTACCAGAACAAACTCAGTTTGTTGCCTAGGAGAAAATGTGAGATATTAAATAGATCTAATTTGTGTTTTTTTCTTTCCTATAAGCTAATACTTGCACTTATGATGATAAAATACCAAAAATTCAATCTTGCACCATCACCATGGAAAGCATCATTTATTAAGTTTTATGTTTTCAAATGACATCTAAATCATAGGTATTAAAGTGGTTTCCCATTCCCTTCCAGTCCTTAGACACCATGATTAGAGAGCATCCTGAATATAACCGCAACCAGATCCGTGAATTAGCCCAGACCCTTATGGATGGCAGAGTCCTTGATGAGCTCATACACAAAAAAGTGGAGGACTACAACACACGCTGGGATGAACTAATGCAAAGGGTAGGAACTTGTTGTATTGCTGCAGCTGAAACTGTAAGTATATTCATTGGATTTTCTCATGTTTTGATTCTCTTCTGCATTCTGATGTCAAAAACAGGCTCTACAAAGGCGACAGCAGCTGGAGAAGAGCTTGCAGTGGGCCCAGGAGAACGACAAAACCCTGCGCCTCATTCAGGACTCTCTGAACACCACTGACCGACATTTGACTGCTTACATAGCAGATGGCATAGACGCTGCACAGATACCGCAGGAGGCACAGGTATTCATATTATGTCATATGTATGGGCCAAATAAACATTATTTTATTTTTTATTTTTTATTATTTTATTTTATTTAGCAGGTTTCTTCGAAACCGGGTCTCAGGGATTTTTATTTATTTTGTATATATTTTTATTTAAAGATAATTATTATTGCCTTATTATTATCTCATTAAACAGAAAATTCAGACTGAGTTGAATGGTCATGAGGTGACTCTCGATGACATGAAGAAAAAGGCTGTCGAGGTTGACGCATCAGAGAAAGTGATTGAAGAGATTGATGCAACATATGTAAGAGTCACAGATCATTATAATTTTGAATAGCTGATTTTTTTAGTTTTTTTGTGGTACAACACAACGGAAACAAGCCACAACACACTGAAATTAGCACAACACAACAGAAACAAGCCACAACACAACGAAATTAGCACAACAGAAGCAAGCCACAACACAACAGAAACAAGCCACAACACACTGAAATTAGCACAATACAACGGAAACATGCCACAACACAACGAAATTAACACAACAGAAACATGCCACAATACAACGGAAACAAGCCACAACACAACAACATTAGCGCAACACGCTGAAATTAGCACAACACACTGAAATTAGCACAACACAACAGAAACAAGCAACAACACATCGAAATTAGCACAACACAACGGAAACAAGACGCAAAACTGAAATTAGCACAATACAAAGGAAACAAGCCACAACACAACGAAATTAGCACAATACAAAGGAAACAAGCCACAACACAACGAAATTAGCACAATACAAAGGAAACAAGCCACTACACAACGGAAACAAGCCACAACACAACGAAATTAGCACAACACAACGAAATTAGCATAACAGAACGGAAACAAGCCACAACACAACGAAATTAGCATAACACAACGGAAACAAGCCGCAACACAACGGAATTAGCACAACCCAACGGAAACAAGCTGCAACACAGCGAAATTAGCATAACACAACGAAATTAGCATAACACAACGGAAACAAGCCACAACACAACGAAATTAGCATAACAAAACGGAAACAAGCCGCAACACAACGGAATTAGCACAACCCAACGCAACACAACAGAATTAGCACAAGACAACGGACACAAGCCGCAACACAATGAAATTAGCACAACGGAAACAAGCCACAACACACTGAAATTAGCACAATACAAAGGAAACAAGCCACAACACAACGAAATTAGCATAACCCAACGGAAACAAGCCACAACACAACGAAATTAGTTCTATGCATTGTGTTGTGGCAATTTTGTTTTGTTGTGGAGATTTCGTTGTGTCGTGCACTACTGGGCCACCGTACTTCCTGCTTAAATACATTCATCAAATAATAAACAAGTAATCAAATACCTGTTAATAAATGCTTGTTTTTTGTGTCTGTTTAGGATAAACTATTGGAAGTTAAAGGCAAGTTCCGGATTTTCCAAAAGCCGGCTAACTTTGATCAACGGTTGAAGGAATGTGAGCGAGTGTTAGAGGAGGTGAAAGGGAAGCTGGGAGTGCTGAGTATTCGGAGTGTGGAGCAGGAGGTGGTACAGTCACAGTTGGAGCAGTGCATGGTGGGTAATGTAGGGTGCTTGGTGTTTTAATAGCCTTTAACCTTATTTTATAAATGTATCAATTGTTAATGCATGAATAATTGTGGAGATTGAACCGATTACTTCATACGGTATGATATTTATTCTGTGTTTTGTTAAAGTTCTAATTTTACTAATTTCTAACTGTTTAATTGTAGTTTTTGTTTAATCATACGTTGCTATTTGGTTCTTGTCAGGCAGCAAGTTTAATCACATTCTCTATTTCCCCAATGTAGAAGTTCTATAAGAATCTGAGTGAGGTGAAAATGGAGGTGGAGACGGTGATAAAGACAGGAAGACAGATTGTGCAGAAGCAGCAGACAGAGCAACCCAAAGAGCTGGACGATAGGCTGACGGCACTCAAACTCACATACAATGATTTGGGTTCACAGGTAAGGGAATGCAAGGCTATATGTAAGACATGTGCAGTTCTAGTTTGACACAGCTACTCATTGTGTATTGTTACTGGCAGATTATTCTCACTACCATTCAAAAGTTTGGGGTCAGTAAGTGGTTTTTTTGTTTTTGTTTTGTTTTTGAAGAAATTAATACTTTTATTCAGCAAGGATACGTTAAATTACCAGTAACAGTAACATGAAAAGTAGCAGTAAAAACATTTAGAATTTATATTTCAAATAAATGCTGTTCTTTTAAACTTTCTATTCATCAGCAGTTATTTTAAATTGTAATAACATTGTTTTTACAGTATACACAGTACCCAAACTTTTGAACACAATATATATTTTAGTAACTATCTTTGAAATAGTATTGAAGGAGTTTCCATTTATGTTGAACACTTGTTGGCTGATTTACAAAACATTTGTCTGTGTGCAGGTAACAGAAGGAAAGCAGGAACTGGAGAAGCTTTTAAAGTTATTAAGGAAGTTTAGGAAGGAGGTAAACAGTCTGACAGAATGGTTGGCAACTACTGATGAGGAACTGACGCGCCGCTCTTCAGTGGAAGGCATGCCAAGTGATTTGGATGCAGAGTTGGCTTGGGCAAAGGTAAATGAATACTCAACTGGTTTCATTTCTGCGGCATTGTTTATATCTGAAACAGTTTGCTAGTCATTAAAGGAATAGTTCTTCCAAAAAATTACAGTTCTGTTATCATTTACTCACCTCCATGTTTTTCCACACCTAAAATGCCTTCCAGTAGAACACAAAATTAGGTGTTTTGAAACATGTTTGTTGTATTTCTTGGTGAACTATTCTTTTTGAAATGGTGAATTGTTAATTTATTAGCAATGCTGTTTTGCTTCCAAGAAGGTGGGTGTGTGTGTTTTTTTTTTTTTTACTTAAAGTTACTTCATTTTTGACAAGAAAAGGTCAAAAACAACCTATTAAATCATTATCTTTCCCACTCAGGCGACGCAGGAGGACACTGAGCGTCATAAGCCACAGCTGAAACTGGTGAGGGAGTTGGCAGAGACCCTGAAGGGTTTACTTCGAAGCCAAGAGAACCTGATTGATGACAAGGTCAGTCTGCTCAACTGCAACTGGATCGCAGTGACGTCACGGAGCGAGCAGTGGCTGAAACTCCTGCTGGTGAGCAACCATTCATAGCAACCGTCTGACCCTTTTCTGAATCATTTTATTCTAGGCAAAATATTTCTTATGCTAAATATGCCCTACAAGGCTAAATTCATTTCCTTTCAATTTCACATCTCCATATTGTTCCTTTAAATCCAGACAGCGATTTCTGGAGGCGGCAATAATGTTATGAAACTGTTAAGCACATTTATCTCCCGCTCTTCTTTATTACCTTTCTACTACTTGCTGTTTCCTCCATCATTTTTCTCATCTTTTATCTCTTTGACTATATTTTCTCCTTGCTCTACTTTGTAAATAACTATAAATATCTGAGGGACAATATGTCAAGAGATAAGGCTTGGCCTCTAAGGCATAATGAAACGATTAAAGAAATATTTCACCCAAACTTGAAAATTCTGAACCTGTATGACTTACTTTCTATCATGTTATGCAAAAGGATTTCACTTTTCACTCTTTTCCATGCTGTTGAAGAGAGACTTTTTGATGCTTCATAATGGACATAAGAGTATTATAAAAAACTGATCTGTCTTCTGAAGTCATAAAATTAAATTTATGTCAAAAAAGGACGCAAAAGCCTCATTAATGAATCGTGAAAGTGCCCCATGCGACCTTCCACTATATTTCACTGTAGTTATTATTGAAAATGGCGTGGAAGACAATTTTCAAATGTTGTATTTTTTGTGTTCAGCATCAGAAATAAAGTCATACAGATTTGGAACAACACGACAGTGAGTGAATAATGACAGAATGCTCATTTTCTGGGTGAACTATTTCTTTAATGTGACATGAAATTTACTTGCGCTACAAATTTCCTTTGTGCTAACCAGCCAAATGTAAACATAACTCTTCGTCTGTCATCCAGGATTATCAGAGTCAAATGAAAACACTTGAGCAGAACATTTCTCAGATCAACACCTGGATGGATCGTGCTGAAGAAACGCTGGACCAGATGAACAGCCAGGGCTGTGTTGAGCACGTTATAAAGGTCATCTCTAGCACATAGCACACACTCACAATGAGCTATTCCACTTGATAACCAACTGTTCTCCATTACTGAGGACTAGAGATTGTTTTATGCAGCCATACTTTCCCTTCAAATTAAATAAACAGTTATCCATCTCTTCTATGACAATAATGTTTTGATGGCTCATTAATTGGAAGCAATTTGCAGCAAATAAAACTCTAGATTAGGCCATTAGGGAGAACAAAACAGACAGACAGAAAAAAAAAAAGTTTTGTTGTTTTATTGATCATCATTTCTGTTATCATTTACAAATGATATGATATAGTCATTTTGAAGTTTCAGAAGTTTCAGGTTTGTTTGTTTTAATATGTAAATAAATAACTATATACCCCCCCAAATGTAGCACACGAAATTGATGTGTTGTTATTGTTTGAATGTCTAGGGTTTGCGGATGGAGCTGGAGGAGATGAAGGGGAAAGTTGAAGCGGTGCAGGTTCTGGCAGAGGACCTTATAAAGAACAGAGGGGAACACTGTAAAGCTCAAGTGAAACCGAAGCTAGAACAGCTCAATCAACGATTTGACATTGTTGCAAAGAGGATTTTAATGGGACAGGTAGTGTTATGAAAAGCTGTATGTCTGATATATGTATACAAATACATAGAGCACATATGTAAAGCCATGGTGAGCCATCTGATTTCTCTTCCTTTGTTGATCCTTAAATTCATCAGAGACATTGTCTTATTATCCCACTTAGGAACTATATATTTTTTGTGTGCATGTAATTGGATTTTTTATATATTTTATCATATTTTCTTCCAGGCCTCCTCTCAAGAGTTAGATGAGTACCACAGACAGGCTAATATATGGCTCCAGGTGCTGGACGAGGAGATTAAATTAGGTGAAAGTCTAAAAGAGGAAGATTTCCTGGAGGATGCGGTAAGAAAATACTCTCAGCTGTTTCTTTGGCTAAAATTAATTTCAGTCACTGGAACCGCACGGGCAGCGAAAGGCTGAAACAGCCTCCGAGCTTATCGTAAAAATCTCATGACAAGAAACATAATGAGTTTCAGGGAATGGATCTGGTTCATGAGTAACAAATGCTGGCACAGTACGTCATTGCATTGCTTATGGGTTTTAACGGCTGAAAATGGTCTAATAGATAGATTTGACAGCACTTCTGACATAATTTGCTAATTTTGTCTGCTATTTCATTCACAGGGCATAGATGAGGATGCCCTAAATGAACTGTTCTTAAAAGGAGAAAATCTCCTCAAGAGAACTCCTAGCGGGGAGAAAAGAGAGGCTGTCCGTGAAAAACACAATCTTCTTCATGACAAATATGACACTCTGAAGGTAATTATTTTGCATGCTGCCACATGTCAGGTACATATTTGATGCATTTACAAGCTCATGACATTAGGCTCATAACACATCACTGATTTTGAATGTTTGCTTTACATACAAACCAAGGACAAATGCATCAAACATCTAACTGTCCATAGTATGTAATTTTGCGGTAATGCAAAAGCAGTTAGTTGTTAATTTGATTAAACATTACAGAAATAATTTCTTCATCAGTATTTTTATTGTTTTTTTCTGTAAAGCATGTAAAGCAAAGAAGAAAAAGAAAAAAAAAGTGCCCTCCAAAAGTATTGGAACAGTAAAGACAAAATTGCTCTGTTGGCTGTGGAGTCAAGACATTTACAAATATGATTAAAAGATGAATATGAGACAAAACTACAGAATGTCACATTTTATTATTGGGTGATTCAACACAGATGTTTTACCAGCTAAGAAGATCAGCACTTTTAGAGTTTCATCCCTCTATCTGATGTGAGCATAAGTATTGGAACAGTTGCCTCACAGGTCTTTCTAAGTGATCAGCTGTGTCCTGTCGCATTAATTATTCATATATTAAAAGCAGGGAATGTGTTGTATGTTATATCCATTACTTCTGTATTCTTAATCTTGCATTCAATGACGACACACACAAACCAGGATGAAGATGAGGGAGCTGACTTTGAGAGAAAAGCAAGCAATTTGGATGCTAAAAGAAAAGAGGAAGTCAATTATAGCTATAGCAAAAACAAAGGGCATGGAGAAATCAAGAGTTTGGAAACCACCAGCGACACCAGCAACCTACAACTACCTGATCGGCTGAGAAAACAACAGTAGTTGATGACAGACAAATCATAAAAGCTGTGAAATTGAACCCTAAAAGACGTGTCTGTAAAATCACCAACAACTTCCAGAAAGCTGGGGTGATGCTCTGACAATCTACTGTCCTCAGGAGACTTTGACACAGAATTACAGATGCTACACAGCAAGATAAAAACCTCTGACCAGTTCCAAAAATAGAAAGGCAAGATTAGAGTTCGCAGAAAAGCACAAAGGTGAGCCAGAAGAGTTTTGGAACTGTGTTTATGGATGAGACAAAGATATGAACCTTTATCGAAGTGATGGGAAAGCAAAAATGTGGAGAAAAAAAGGGAACTGCAATGATCCCAAGGATACAACCTCATCTGTAAAGCATGGTGGAGGTGGTGTCATGGCATGGGTATGCATGGCTGCCTCTGGAACAGGCCCTCTCAACTTTACTGATGACTTAATGTATGATGACAGTAGCAGAATGAATTTGGAAGGTACAAAACCATCCTACCTACCAATATTCAAGAAAATGCCACCAGATTCATTGGGAAGTGCTTCATATTGCATCAGGACAATGACCCAAAACACCCTGCCAGTTCAGTCAAGGAGTTTATAAGGGCAAAGAAATGGAAAGTCTTAGATTGCCCAAGTCAATCTCCAGATTTTAATCCGATTGAACATGAATTTCACCAGCTGAAGAGGAGAGTAAAGGCAGAAACTCCCCAAAACAAGCAGCAATTGGAATTGGCAGCATTAAAGGCTGGGAAAAGTATTTCAAAGGATGAGACCAAGAGTCTGGTGATGTCTATGGGTCACAGACTCACTGCTGTGATTGTGCGCAAGGGATCTGCAACTAAATAATAGCTTTTAATCTTTTATATCTGCCTTATGTTCAACTGTCCCAATACTTATGCTCACATCAATGAGTGGGATGAGCTCTAAAAGTGCTGTTCTTTTTATTTGGTAAAACATCTATGTGTTGAAACGGCTAATAACAAAATGTGACATGCTGTAGTTTTGTCTCATATTCATCTTTTAATCATATTTGCAAATGTCTTGACTCCACAGCCAACAGAACAATTTTGTCTTTACTGTTCCAATACATACATATATATATATATATATATATATAAAGTCAGGTCCCTAAATATTGGGACATCGACACAATTCTAAAATTTCTGTCTCTATACACCACCACAATGAATTTCAAATGAAACGAACAAGATGTGCTTTAACTGCAGACTGTCAGCTTTAATTTGAGTATTTACATCCAAATCAGGTGACCGGTGTAGGAATTACAACAGTTTGCATATGTGCCTCCCACTTGTTAAGGGACCAAAAGTAATGGGACAGAATAATAAATCATAAATCAAACTTTCACTTTTTAATACTTGCAAATCCTTTGCAGTCAGTTACAGCCTGAAGTCTGGAACGCATTGACATCACCAGACGCTGGGTTTCATCCCTGGTGATGCTCTGCCAGGCTTCTACTGCAACCGTCTTCAGTTCCTGCTTGTTCTTGGGGCATTTTCCGTTCAGTTTTGTCTTCAGCAAGTGAAATGCATGCTCAGTCGGATTCAGGTCAGGTGATTGACTTGGCCACTGCATAACAGTCCACTTCTTTCCCTTCAAAAACTCTTTGGTTGCTTCTGCAGTATGCTTTGGGTCATTGTCCATCTGCACTGTGAAGCGCCGTCCGATGAGTTCTGAAGCATTTGGCTGAATATGAGCAGATAATATTGCCCGAAACACTTCAGAATTCATCCTGCTGCTTTTGTCAGCAGTCACATCATCAATAAATACAAGAGAACCAGTTCCACTGGCAGCCATACATGCCCACGCCATGACACTACCTCCAAACAGTTGTTTTGGCCACGCCTAATGTTTTTGCTATCTCTCTGATAGGTTTGTTTTGTTTTTTCAGCCTAATGATGGCTTGCTTCACTGATAGTGACCGCTCTTTGGATCTCATCTTGACAGTTGACAGCAACAGATTCCAAATGCAAATAGCACACGTGAAATGAAGTCTGGACCTTTTATCTGCTCATTGTAATTGGGATAATGAGGGAATAACACACACCTGGCCATGGAACAGCTGAGAAGCCAATTGTCCCATTACTTTTGGTCCCTTAACAAGTGGGAGGCACATATGCAAACTGTTGTAATTCCTACACCGTTCACCTGATTGGGATGTAAATACCCTCAAATTAAAGCTGACAGTCTGCAGTTAAAGCACATCTTGTTCGTTTCATTTGAAATCCATTGTGGTGGTGTATAGAGCCAAAAATGTTAGAATTGTGTCGTTGTCCCAATATTTATGGACCTGACTGTATATATATATATATATATATATATATATGAAGAGTTCAGATGCAAAAGCCTCTAAGTGCCATTTGAAATTTTCTTCTAAAATGAGCATTTTTCTCTGGCTCTCGTATGTAGGTTCAGTAATTTCACTTTAATGGCAAAGAATAGGTTCTTTGCATTGCCATTAAAGTGAAAAAACTGAACATAAACATAGGAGCCTGAGAAAAATGCTCATTTTAGAAGAACATTTCAAATGGCACTTAGAGGCTTTTGCATCTGAACTCTTCATATACAGTATATATGTATTTATTTATTTTTTGTTTTGTTTTATGCATAAATCTAACAATTTAGTGAGGTTTATGCTTAAATTGACAATGGCTTGTTATATTTAAGAATTATATTCTGGACAATCAGTCAGTGAGGTCAGTGTTAGGTTGAACTCCTGTTTTGTTATTCAGGTCAGAGACAAGGTCAAAACTGGAATAAGAAAGGTCACACTTTGGTTATGGTAGGTTAGAAACATGGTCAAAACAAAGGTCAGGGATGGGGTTAGTTTCTAGAGTAGTTACTATCATACTATCAGCAGCCAGTCATTTTAGATGTAGGGTTTGGGCTCGAGTTGGTATGTTAAACTTGGGTAAATCATGTTTTGCTGGGTTATATAATCATAGACTTACTGTTCATTGTTTTTTATGTATGAATGTACCATATGTAAAGAGTCTTAATATATTCATTCTGCATTTATAGAATCTGAGAGCCCTGAGAAAGAAGAAGGCCCTTGCTCTTGCCCCGCAGTGGTACCAGTTCTGTAAGAAAACGGATGACATGATAGAGTGGCTGGACAAAATTGAGAAGACCTTAGCAGAGCTTCCAGATCCCCCCGAGGAGCCCCGAGTGAAAGTGAGAGTGAAAGTTTCTGTGTACACTACCAGTCTTAATTATTATTTATATTCTTATATTTTAGCTTCTTCAAAGTAGCCTTTCCAAAGTTCTTCCCACCAGGGATGTTCTTTTTTAAAAGTATAAAGGAACTTACTGTGTCTTTTAAGTCCCTTTGCTTCCTTCTTAAAAAGTTGAAGGGTATTTCAAGACTTTGCACCAAATTAATTGATGTATGTTTTCCATCAGGCAGTTGGTTCTGAGATTGAACAGCAGCATCCGAAGTTGGAGGACTTGCGCGGACTGGGTCGCATGCTTTCAGAGGGTGGAGCTGCCAAGCTGGTGGAGCCCCGCCTCCTCCCGGTCAATAAACGCTGGGCAGAGCTGGATGTTAATTTCACTCAAGTGCGCCACAAAAGTGTAAGTGTGCTCTTGGTGGTAAAAAAGTCAATAGATGTTGGCTTAACAAATTTATTGTGAAATTAGTAAGAAGTAAAAAGGCAGATGGATTGAATGCATCCAGTACCTTCATATTATGTACTGTCAAACGATTAATCTCATCCAAAATAAAAGTTTTTGTTTGCATAATATATGTGTGCGTTCTGTGTATGTTTATAATGTATATATTTTGAAAATATTTACATTTATTTACGTCTATATTTATATTCATATAATTTATATTATAAATAAATATATTTAATATATAAAAACATATTTTTCTGAAATATATACATGCATGTGTGTGTATTTATATATGCATAATAAATATACACAGCACAAATACATATATTATGTAAACAAAAACTTTTATTTTGGTCGCGATTAATCGTTTGACAGCACTAATATTTATAATTTTTCAAGATTTTGAACATTTCAAAAGAAAGTAAATATTGAAAATGTGTATTTTATATGTGACCCTGGACCACAAAACCAGTCTTAAGTCGCATGGGTATATTTGTAGCAATAGCCAACAATAATACATTGTATGGGTCAAAATTATTGATTTTTCTTTTATGCCAAAAATCATTAGGATATTAAGGAAAGATCATGTTCCATGGAGATATTTTGTCAATTTCCTACCGTAAATAGATCAAAACTTAATTTTTGTTAAGTAATATGCATGGCTAAGGACTTCATTTGGACAACTTTACAGGTGATTTTCTCAATATTTAGATTTTTTTGCACCCTCAGATTCCAGGTGTTTAAATATTGTCGTATCCTAACAAACCATATATCAATGGAAAGCATATTTATTCAGTTTTCATATGATGTATAAATCGCAATTTCAAAAAATGTATCCTTATGGCTGGTTTTGTGGTCCAGGGTCACATAAATTTTTTTTTTTAAATACTATAGTATTTGGGAAAATTTTCCTGTGTTAAAATCACTGTAATGTGCTGCATCTTATGGTTTACTGATTTAATCAGGGATTAAAAAACAATTGAGTTGTATGAAATGTTTTTTGTTTTGTTTTGTTTTTATTTCCTGAACATTCATTTTTCCATCTGTTTATTGCGCTTCATTGAACAGTGATCTGTTTTTTTTTTCATCTAAGTAAAATTGAATGAGACACATTTGTTCTCCATCCTTGTATGTTCAGGAGCTGCAGTTTTTGCTGCAGTGTATCGCTGAAAACGAAGCTCTGCTGAACTCTCCTGAGCGCTGGTCTGCAGCATTCATCAACGTTCCCCAACAAGAGAAGTGCCTTAAGGTTATATTATAAACCATGTCTCATTTCTACAAATGATTTTATTAGTCAATGCATTTTTGTATCCAAGAGCTGATTCAGTCTATTATAGATTTGCTCATGAGCTGAACATTAACACAATTTGTTTTAAGCCCACCATTGAAACAGCAGTAAAACTAATATAAATGCTTTAATCAGTTGTGTTGCATGTGATTTAGGAGGTTAAAGTTAATCTGGATAAACTGGAGAGTCCAGTGACGGAAGCTCTGGGAAGAGGTGCCTCTTATCCGGAGGAGAGTTTACTGGTCCAGCTGCTCAGAACCAACTGGGAAAACCTTAAAAAGCTCTATCATGACCGACTCACGTGAGGATGAATGACATTACACTGTTGAAATTTGCCTTGTCACTTAAATGAGTCAATAGAATGTGTTATTAAATAGGCGAGGTGTTTGTGAACGTTATCTTCTTATAGTATTTATTAATATTTTAAATGTGCTTTTATTTTTAAATTTTAGTTTAAGTTTTAGTAATCTGTCATGTTTATATTAAGCTTTTATTTCAGTTTTAGTAATTTATATACTTTAACTCCTGTTGCAAAGGCAACATGTTGAATTTGAGTTTTTACATTTTTAATATAGATATTTTATTTCAGCTTTATTTCAGTTAACAGAAACAAAATTTGATAGTTTTAATTAAAAGAATTTGCTAACAGATGAAGTATTTAGAATGCCTCAGAAAATCTATACAATCTTCTAGTCATAAGTAAAGGAGTGATTCTAAATGAGCTGTCAGTTAGTAAGCCACAAAAATGTTTTTTAATGCTTTATAATTAAATAATGTTCACATTAACTTTTGATTCCAATAAATTTTACATTTGAAATAAGAATATTGATTTTTATGTTCGCTACATTCTCTCTCTTTACTCTCTGACTCAAAATGTTCTCTTTGTCCACTTGTGTTGCTGTCCAGGCGCCTTGAAAAAGCCAAGAAATTCAGCGAGGAGCATAAAACGCTTGACAATTGGCTCACAGATGCTGAGAGGACGATAGTGAAGTATGAGCAAGACCCCATGAATAATAGAAACCACCTCAAGGTAATCATAAATTTAATCTGTGGCTACAATCTTATTATTTAAATATAATATATAACAAATTGTATTCTGTATAATATATTAAGACCACTACTAAAGGAATGGTTAAACAAAAAATGAAAATTCTGTCATGATTTATGCACCCTCATGTGTTACCAAACATGTATGCATTTCTTTCTTAGGCAGAAAACAAAAGAAGATATTTTGAAGAATGTTGATAACCAAAGAGTCTCGGTTCCCATTGACTCCTATTTTTTATCCATCTAATGGAAATCAAACAGTTTGGTTACCAACATTCTTCAAAATATCATTTTTATGTTCCACAAAACAAAGAAAGTCATACCGGTTTGGAACAATAATGACATAATTTTCATATTTGAGTGGATTATTTCTAATAACTATTATCAGTAATAAAGCATTATATAAAGCTTTCATAGAAAGTGATACCAGGCAGTAAGTCATGTTAGAATAGTTTTCAGAGCATCCATAATGCGACATTCTACTTTCCCAGGAGCTCCAGGGGGCTTTGGAGAAACAGGAAGCAGCAGTGAAGGTGCTCAATGCTCTTGGGACAGATCTGACTCCACAGTGCAGTAAGGACGACAGGGACCACATTAAACAGCAGCTCGCCTCTATCAACTCCCGCTGGGCCAAAGTGTCCAACCAGCTCACTGAGATCAAGAGACGGTTAGTAAAAATTCAGGACGCATTAATGCAGGCAGCTTGTGAGAGAGCCGCACACGTTTGAATATCTTAGCATAATTCAATTTGAGCAGCAAACACCTACGTAATTGACCTCTTTTGTCCTTATTTTGAAGGAATGCATAAATATGGCTGCTGTGTGTTTTAGGTCTGCAGGGGCAAAAATGGTTCTTGCCGAGTTAAATGAAGACATGGGGGAGTTTCAGTCCTGGCTGGATGATGCAGAAGCTGTGGTTGCACTTCCTGTGGAAGCAGGTCACAAGGAACAGCTCAGTGCAACATTAGAAAAAGTGAAGGTAAAAATCACTTGCTTAAAAAGATACCACACATGGGGAAAACAAAAACATAGCTTTTAGCTCCATATTAAAATTCTAATTCTCCCATGAGGCAAATCACCAAAAATGAGTCACAAAGACGAGCAGATAATTAATATGTGTGTGTGTGCATTGTGTGTGTGTGGAAATCTTCAGGCCCGGGTGGTGGAACTGCCGAGCAGGAAACAAGCGCTTCATCAGATCAACAGCAAAGGCTCATCTCTCCCAGCTGATAAAGTCAAACCTCTGGAGAAACATCTAAAGGTTATCAACATGCGATGGGCCAAGGTAATCTAAATCGTTTCTTTCCTTCTCTACTGTTTGATCTTTCTGGCCCATTAAATTCAATGATTTTGTGACCTTGGCGTGATTACAGTCTAATGAGGGCATTATCATTGAATAGTTGGATTCAAGTAATTGTAGTTGCATAATAGCGTACATCTAATACATTAAGATTCATCTCAAGAAAACATTTTGTATTTTACCCCATAATAATTCATTTTTATTTTATTTGCATTCTTACATTATTTTCATGACAATTAAGCATATTTCCCCCTAAATTCTCATTAATTCCTCAAAACTGGTGATTCTTGTTTAATTGTCCTCAGGCTACTGTAATGCATTGATACTGTATATATATTTTTTATGTTAGCATAAGTTAAATGCATTTTTACAAATATGTTATATAAATACTTCATAAATGTTTTGTACTATTTTGTAAATGTTTTTTTATGTTTTGTAAATGTACTATTTTGTTGATACAGTGAAATTAATACATTTTAAAGTGTGACTACACTTAAAAAAAAATTATCCTCTCAGAAATTGCTAGTAAATTTCACAATTAATTACAAAAACAGCAAGTAACACATTGAAATTTTTAAGTGGAAAGACTGAAAAACTTACTCCAAAAATCTTCCGTTACAGCGTTTTTACAGTGTAATACTATGATACTGTTTCCCTTTTTTTGTTGTTTTGTTCAAGCGGTTATGTTGTTAAGACAGTGAATTTCATATATTTTAAAATGTGACTTTAGTGACTTCCAAATATTGTTGGGGTTCAAATGGTTTCCCCCCTTTTTTTTATTATAAAAAATTGAAAATGTCATGAAAATAATGCAAAAAGTGATAATGGTCCTAAAAATAAGCTTTATGTTCTTAATGAAAAATAATATTTATTTTTAATTCTCTTAATTTTAACACTGATATTTTTAATATTTCAAGATTTTGGTGTAAAATATTACCTGGACATGTTCTAGAAAGATTCCCTCCTGCAGTGATTTACTGCAAAGAACTTTAAATGTTTCTTTCTCTATTCCAAAGGTGTCCACTGATCTTCCTGAGAAGCAGCGACAAATCGAGGATCTCCTGAGGGATTTGTCTTTGTACCAGGAACAGCTCTCCAAGCTCTCAATTTGGGCCTCCACTACAAAGAATCAGCTTGAGCAGTCCCCTGCTGCAGTGGACCCAAAGGTAATCTCACAGACGTGATCAAGCACATATGTAGAACACACTACCCACAGTCTTGCTGTTTCATAATATTGCTGTCTGTCTTATTTCAAGCAGTAATATTAGCCTGGTGTGGTGTAGTGGTAGAGGCTCATGGCTGGCAACCATCACATTGCTTATTTGATCCCTTCATTCAGCGACAAGGTGTTTTCAAAGATTAAGGAAAGTTTAATGTTGTACTCTATTAAAAAAGACTGATTTAACGTTTTTAATGACCCATTGCTTTGCCGGTCAGAGTCTTTAGGGAAAAGAAAATAATATTATTTAACTGTCACCAACCCACTGGTCTTATTTTACACAATCTCTCAAATTTGTACCAAGAGGGTTTTTAGACGACATAGACTGTCTATTTAATTAGACTCCCAGCATCATCTTCATACAGAGCTGCTCCCATCAAGACACGGGTTTCGCTTCCCTAGACATGGAACTAATGGGTTCAGGAAATCATTTGTTCTTTCAGTTACTGAACTTATGAAAAAATCAGTACGTCTGTACTTATGTGGTGTTGAATTGTTTGTGGCTGGTTTACTCTGATTTGGCTGTACTCAGTTTATTATGATTTGCACATTGCTGCATGCTGTTTCTTTAACCTTTTTTTTCTTCTTCTTTTTCAAAACCAAAAACCAAAGCTCCTTTTCATAGTTAAGGGTATTTCACCCCCAAAATCAATTAAATATATATATATATATATTTTTTTTCCCTTTGATTTTGGAGTGACGTGACCTGGACTAGTTTGCTCGTTTAACGAGGGTTGTTGTTAATATCTTTTATTTTTACTTTGTGTAGATTGAGGAGAATGTAAAGGAAAAGAAACCAGCAGTGGAAGCCGTTTTGGCAAAAGAGAGACCACCATGCCAACCGGCGAAGGTGTGTAATCGACCATGATATTATTAAATATGATCTCAGAAACACTATGACTATGATATTAGATTACTCCGCACACTTCCCAGTAGTATCTACCATTGCTGTACTGTAATGTAATATATCAGACTATATCAGTCTATCAGTTTCATGGCATGAAACTTAATTTAATGTAATTCTCCTGGATTGATGTATTCCAGGGGCAGTTTGATGGCCTCAGTGCAGATTGGACATCTATTCAAGTTCTCCTTAAAGACTGGCGAGACAAATGCCAGCTCGCAGGTATGAAATCGCATAATGTGTGATGATTGAAGCTACAATAATATGCTATTAAAATTCACGCACATCTCATGTTGCTGATGTGATGTTAGATGTCTGAAAGTCTGAACAAAAGATAATTTGTTACTTTCCAGCCGTAACTTTGACCGGTAGTGCAGCAGGAGATGCAGCCCTTGATAAATTCAATAAATCCTGGTCGGAGCTTGATGATTGGCTCACTCTTTTGGATCACATGGTCCAGACTCAGAGAGTAATGGTCGGAGATCTTGACGAGATCAACGAAATGACGGTGAAACTCAAGGTCAGATTGTGACGTCAGCTTGCAGCTCTTATTCCATTTCCACAGTAAAATACTTTGTTTACTGTCCTGCAGGGGCAACATTTCATCTTTTCTCCATGCTCCCTAAAGCAGCAAAGAGAATTTAGTTTAACCAAAAATGTAACCAATTTCCACCCTTTCTCTGACCCTTAGAATTACGCAGGCTGTACAGTAACTGTTAATGAGCTCTGTTTTGATTGGCTAGCCTTTTCACATTTGAAATTAGCAGCAGACAAAACCTTATTATTATTAGGTAAAGTATTCATTCAAGGAAAATACTGTTCAGTTGAGCTGCAAAAATCATGAAGATGAAGAACCTTGAAGATGGCATTTAAATACTCAAGTCTTAAAGGCACAGAATTAAAAAATAGGCTGTTAATTAAACTGAAAATGGTCAGAAAATGGTGTTTAAAAATGTAATTGTGGTACATATTGTGTTTGTGTGTGTGTTAATTTAAATAATTATATTATTCAATAATATTTCAATAATATTCTGTCAAACGATTAATCGCATCCAAAATAATTAAATTATTCAATAATATTTATTAAATTTTTTTAATTGAACAGTATTTTATATATATATATATATATATATATATATATATATGTTGCCAGAATCATTTAGGTATATTTACACAGACTGTTAAGTATTTAGAATTGCATAAATAATGCTATGAGATTTATAGGGTTTAAAGGAAATTATTATTATTTATTTATTTATTTTTTTAATATTGATTTTTTTTTTTGCCCCATGTCTTGAATTTTAAGCTCACATAACTGTATTCTAATAGGTTACATCACACAGTCAGTCGATCTGCATCATGATCATCAGCAACTGCATGCAATGTGAGATCGATTACTTACAAATGTTAATGTTAATCAAACATTTTCCTCTATTTAATCAAACCAAATTAACATGTTAAATTGACAGCCCTAGTAATATTATTATTATAATCACCAATATAATATAAAACTATTAAACCAATATAATCAATATCACCAAAATATATTTGGTGTACTAACATAATACAAAAAATATACAGTAGGACTCTTTTACCTCATATAGTGGCCTCATGAGACCACAAGATCCCACACAACTCTGTAGTAAAAGAATTTTCTGCTGTGATTGAACAGTCAACATTGCAAGACATGGAGCAAAGATGCCCACAGCTGAACAAACAAATCACTGCGGCTCAGAACCTGAAGAACAAAACCAATAACCCTGAGACACGGGCAACCATTACAGACCGCAGTAAGTCAGCTTTGCCTCATCCATTTCCATATTCTCTCTCAGTGATACACTGTATTTGTGGTGATATGAAGGTTCTAACATTGTAACGGCTTGATGGAAAACTAAATCTCAGAAATAATGCAGAAAGTAAACAATGAGTGTTGGCAAGGATTGTGTCTTTACAGGCATCTCAAGGTCGTATAGTGTTATAAGACAACACTATTGAACACAAACTAAAATATACTATAAGACAAAAGAGTTTAAGCGTTTGGATTTAAAAAAAAAAAATAATAATAATATCTGGTGCAATATCTTGTTGCTCATACAAAATTATTATTATTATTTTTTCTGAAATAAAAAAAAGGTAAAATTGTTGTTAAACAATGGCATTGTATTTGGTTGTGAGAAACAATCAGTTTTTCAACCAACCAATCAATCAATCAATCAATTTATTTATTTATTCATTCAAAAATAATTAGACCATTTTATAGACCATTATATGAATTATGACTATGATTTTCAGACTTGTTCTTTAGAAACTTTCTGTCTTTTATTTCAAGTTGAAAAATTACAAGCACACTGGGAAGATTCCCACATCAAGCTGACGAGCAGGGTCCTTCAGCTGCAGAACATGTATAAGGACTCCAGCGATTGGCTGGAGGCCAGAAAACGGGTGGAGCCTCTCATTAAGAAAGCCAATGAAAAACTGGAGAGCTGGAAAAAAGTTCCTCACAGTGCTGATGATTTAAAAGGCCAAAATGCAGATCTCAAGGTAATGTAGAATGAACACAATATCTATTTCATGACAGAACATAAGCGAGTCAGTGTGCTTGTGTTCCTTGAATGAACTGCAGATGAATGCATGTGATTTGATTACTACAAATAAATGCTGTATTATTCTATTGCAGCAACTTTCTAAGGATATGCAGCAGTGGCAAGCTCAGATGAATGTCACCAATGAGCTGGCAAACAAACTACTGACCCTTTATGCAGACGATGACACAAGCAAAGTTAAACAAATGACTGAGAGCATGAATCTAGCTTGGGCCAACATCAAAAAGCGGTGAGCTTCTGTTCAAATCTTTGATTTGTCAGTATCACCAACCAGTGGAGTGGCATATAATAACATTCTACCTGAAAGGAAGTATTTGTGGTATTGTTGAGTCTGAAAATAATGCACTGCTGACAACAGTGAGGGTACATAAGAGGTTCTTTCAAAGGTGCAATTGCTTTCAGGAGAATTGTGTGCCATTCGAGATTCTGTGGTTTGATGTTTAAAGCATGTGTTACCAACAGATTTAACAATCTAATAATAACATATATAAAATGTTAAAGAAGGATGTTAAGGTGCTACTTAATTTAACCTCGTTTCTATATAATAATGAAGTCATTTCCCTTTCAGTGCAGGGGACAAGGAGGCAGATCTGGAAGCTGGACTGCGACAGTTGCAGCATTTCTACTTGGACCTGGAGAAATTCCTTAATTGGCTAACTGAAGCAGAAACCACAGCCAATGTCTTACAAGACGCCACGTTTAAGGAGGGACTTCTGGAAAACCCTGCCACAGTGCAGCATTTACTTGAGCAATGGCAGGTAAGCAGTATTTCCAAATTGCATGTCACAGCAATTTTCCCTCTTTGGTTAAAAGGGATGTAACACACACAGTTTTGCCCAATCTCATGTTAATCTTGAGTAGCTATAGAGTAGTATTGCATCCTTCATATCTCCAAAGAGTATTTAGTTTCATCATATTTATAAAAGAAAGATATAGCTTTAGGATTCTCTAGAGAGAGCGTGCCTTGGGCAGAGCTAAAGAGTCACGTGCACGTGAGCGCCGATTGCCAACAAAACACTTACCGCCTCCGGTTCTGAATCATGACCGGGATCTTTTATAGCTGGGACCATTCCATCTTTCAGTATCAAACAATGTACAAAGCCAGCGCCAAACTGGGCCTTGTTTATAAAACATTTGTCACTGAAATGACGGGAACAAACACTTGCGAAACTCCGTTGCTGCCCTGGAAAAACAAACTGCATCCACAGTTCACGTAATGCTGGGAAGCTGAACATGGTTATCTTTAGCTCACATCTAAAAACACACTGCTTTAGAGTCCTGTGCAGCGCTGCCGATGATGTTGAAGGGTGTGCACAGGAATTCCTCTCTCCATGACGTCATGAAGGGCCGTGCTCGAAAATATTTTCTCGACACTCATACGAACCCGGAAGGAGTGTATTTGACACAGAATTACTCTGTCATACATTCAAATCATTTTTTGAAACTGTATTTTTAGCAAGAGAATCCAACTCTTTACCAGTGTAGATAACTCAGAATGCATGAAATCCCCCAAAGCACTTGTTTAGAGCATTTCCAGCTCCAGTCCAGGTTTTCCATTTCCTGCACCCACACGCATTGATGAGAGAAACCCTACTTCAGGGTTTTCAGTTTGTTGTTGTTTGTTTGTTTTTGTCAGTCGAACCTCTTAGACATCAAATATTTAGTTGAAGTACCCTCTGAGATTTTAAGTTATTATTTCAGTAATTTAACAACACATTTGAATATTCATGGTTCTCTGATGTTGATAATAATAATAATAATAATAAAAAAAGTTTAATCATTTTAATTTTTTTTTTCATTAAAAGTTGTAGTATGTTTTAACTATTATTTGTAAAATAATTCCAAAAATAAAGACAGAAATATATTACCGCTGTAAATTATAATAATTTAATAACACATTTGAATGATCATGGTTCTGTGATGTTAATAATAATAATAATAATAATAATAAGTTTTAATTGTGATTATTATTATTAGTAGAATATTTTATGTATTCTAAAAATAATTATAAAATAATAAACAAATTATAATATAAATATATTATAGTTGTAAATTACAGTAATTTAATACATTTAGGAGTTCTCTGATGTGTAATAATAATAATAATAGCTGTTGTTGTTATTATTAGTAGTATTTTAACTGTATTATTAGTAACAATAATAATAATTATTATAATTTTAATTGTGATTGTTATTAGTAATAGTAGAATATTTTAACTATTCTAAAAATAATTATAAAAATTATAAAAATACAAATATATTATAGTTGTAATTTACAATAATTTCACAATATATTTGGAGTTTCTCTGATGATGATGATGATGATAATGATAATAATAGAAATATTAATAATGATTTTAATTGTTGTTATTAGTAGTTTTTTAAAATGTGTATAATTAGTAACCGTTTCAACACCTATAAAATAAATGATAAAATAATGATAAAAAATAAAGACAGAAATGTATTACTATTGTAAATCACAAATGTACTGTAAAATAAAACTTTGATAATTATAATAATGAAATGTGCTGCATGCTTCACTCTAAAACATGCAGTGAATCAGACTATACAGTTATTTCATTAAATTGAAGCCTGTGATTTGATAATTGCATCATGCAGCCCCATTTATTTATTTATTTATTTATATATTTAAATTTTACATTCAATATAATTAATCAGCTTTTCATCAACTCACAAACACCCTGCAGTTTCCTCATGACCCCCATTTGGGAAAACTACTCAGTGTTCACTCCTTATAGAAAATTTGCCCTAAATTGCTTATCCGCTTTGGTTTTAATATCACAAACATCTGTGAACAATATAAATTAAATAAAAAAATAATAAGTATACATATACACTTTTATAGATCATTCTATACCGTTATCCACCTGCAGCTTTTCTGCATTAAAATACAGATAGGACAGCACTCCTCTTTAGATTTAAACAGTTGTACAGAGTAGTGTTTGATGCGGTTCTGGTTTTCTGGGGTTTTAGGACATAAACACTATAACAGTATTACTGAAGAGTAAATAATGTTAAACTCCATTCCCATTATCAGCTCTCAGGAGTTTAAGTGTTATTTATTAGGAAGGCAGAGTAAACTGACGGGTCCATTGTCCAGGTCGCCCGCTGCTCACTGGTATGGGAGATATGTGCATTTGGCAACGGTGCAGAGACGCAGTTAAATATGAAGAGGCAGACAAAGACGTGGGCTATAAAGAGAAGCCTCTGTTCTCCCAGAAAACCAGCTCTGACCCATTCCTCGCTCGCAGTGCCCACTCGCGCCTCAAACAACAGGGCCAGTGTGCCTCCGCGACTGGCATTCTGCAGCTCGTTTCACATCGCATGTAGACACATGGTCGCAGAATACATTTCCTCGCTCTCATCCTCACGGTGTCCCTTTCTCCCTCGTTTTCGCCTCGCGTCAGACACGTCCACATGGTGGGGAATTAAAGGATTGTCGCTGCAGACAGTCAGACGGGCTGTTTTCCATTCATTTGATGTCACTCGTTCATTGGATATGTTGCACAGGAAGACGTATCATGTTAAGGTTTGATCTTCACTGTCAGCTTCGCGGTTGCTTCGTGACTTTGGATTTGTTTGGCTTGCATCATGACATTGAATGAAATTGGTCTGTGCAATCTCAAACTATGAGAACAAACACTTCAAATGTTGTCAGTGAAAATGCATGAAAATGGTTGGTTTGTTAACGGTTAATCTATTCTAAAATAAAGCAAAAAAAAAACTTTTTTTATTTGAATGTATCAATACATTCATAGTGATTTGTGAAATATGGTGATAAAATAGATTTCCATTTAAAGCACATGAATTTTGAAATGCTGCTGATTTACGTTACCTTATGAAATACTAAAATGTCTAAAAATGCAATTTTTAATTAATGAGAGCAGTGATAACATTTGAAACTATTATTGACTCTTGATTTTGTCTTTAAATCAATATCAAGATTTTAAGGTATATATTATATTATTATATTCAGGGTTATTGTAATTGACTAAAACTAAAACAATAAAAATATTTTTTTTACTTATAAAAATAAAATAAAGCAACATTTCTCATTTACATTTAGTTCAACTTGATGTTCTAAATGACTAAAACAGGAATACAAATTCATAAAAGCTATATAGACGTTTAAAAAAAAAGGTATCTAATACAAATGATAAAACAACAAAATTACTAAAACTTCAACTAAAATTAAAGCAATGGAAAATACAAAAATTAAAACTAATTAAAATATTTAAAAAACTATAGTACCTCAATGATACTAAAATAACACTCATTTTTATTGTATTTTATTTGATTTTATTCAATGAAAATGCAATCCAAGTGTTCCCGGTTAAAATAAACATTACTATTACTGTGGCATGTTGTATTCGATTAGAGCAAAACATGTTCCTCTTGTTAGCATGTACACAAGTATCAGGAGAAGTAAAAGAAACACTTTCTTTATCCCTAATCACATGGTGAACTGTAACTTGGATGTCTGTGATCTCTTTTAATCCTCGCAGGATCTCCAGGCAGAGATTGATGCCCACCGGGAGATGTACCATTCATTAGATGAAAACGGACAGCGTATCGTGTCATCTCTGGAGGGAACAGACAATGCCGTGGTGCTACAAAAACGGCTTGATGACATGGGGCATCGGTGGCATGAGTTGTGTAACAAAGTTATGAGTATAAGGTAAGACAAATTAATCATCTATATTTAACCTGGGAAGAATTCACGCTGAGCAGAAACAGGCTTTGAAAAATAATGTGATCATATATAAGCCCTAGGCCTGTGTAATAATATGTGCAAACCATTGCATTTATTTGACTTTAAATATAAAGTATAAGCCGGCATATTTTTAGTCCTGCTTGCAAGGCATTGCTAACACTTAGGGTTCCCTAACATTAAATATTACACTTTTAATGTGTTATTTGCCTGGATCATTTGCATTACAGAAATGAATGATGAATGAATATTTGTGTGTGTATGTGTGTGTGTGTATATAGTTTGAAATTAGTTTGATTTTGAAATATTTTTAATGAAGTCTCTTTGGCTGTATTTATGCGCTCAAAAATACAATAAAAACTAATATTGTGAAATAGTATTACAATTTAAAATAACTTTTTGTCTACTGTAATATTTTCAAATGTAAAATTATTGTAATTTACAACTATATTATATTTGTCTTAATTATCATTTATTATTTGATATTTATTTGTTTTAATTCATTTTAGCCATTCACAAAGACCCATAAACTTTCAAAAGTGTCATTAAATTATTATTTACAACAGTAATATATTTCTGTCTTGTTTTTATAATTATTTAATAATTTAATAGCTATTTTGTATATAACACTGTGTCAACAACTTAGCATCACGTTGGTGTGTTTTGCACCACTCATATTTCCAGCAAATGTAAAAATCTTTTAGTTTTGCTTTCGAGTCTACAATTTTTCTCCTGGCAGAATCTGTAATACTTTCACATAAGGTCTGAATTCATGATGTTTGAATGCAAATTTGAGTTCCATTAGTGCTAAAAAGCAACTTCTAGAACCATATTTGCCTTGGTAGAAGAAAGAGCTGGTAAAAGCTTTTCTAATGTTCATGCATATTCAAATACAAGATTCAAAGATTTCTCTAATCTCCTCCTTTATCCAGCACTTTCTTTGTAAAATTCAGTTGCGGTCTGACAGTATGGTGCTCTCTAGTGGTGTTTGTAATTTAACACTCGATACTTGGCAGCGTCGCATCTCACCATCCATTCGACTCCTCAGGCCCTATCTGGATGCAGGTGTGGATCAGTGGAAACACTTGCACATGTCCTTACAAGAGCTGCTCAACTGGCTGCAGCTGAAGAGGGAGGAGCTAGAAAAGCAGAAGCCAGTAGGGGGCGATGTGCCAACCGTGCACCAACAACTACTTACGCACAAGGTGAGTCCAGGACGCATCCTCTTCGCCCCTCACTGAAAGCATGAGGAATGACGTTCGAGACGTGATTTATGCTTTCTGTCTTTTGTTGCGCCCAAGTGTGATCATTATCGGAGTCTGTTCTTGTTAAATATTTAAACAGATGGAGATGATATCTTGCGTAGGAGAGGTGCAAAGTCCCTTGTCTCTTTGCATGGTTGTGCGGACCAATTAACATCTGCTGATGGCCATCAGCTGTCAGGGGCCGCTGTAAACAGGATGCGGTCGTGAAGTAGTTAGTATAGGGAGCTCAGTGAGCGTGAGTCACTGTCACACTCTACAGGTGCAGTTAACTGGGAAGTAAACTGGCATGTGTGTAGGAGCTGCAAAGAAAGTCTCAGCAGAAATTTAATTGAACAAAAGTTTTGCAGACTATTAAATAAATTGGCATTGCTGTGCTGTGTGTCTGAGCAAACATCTGAGACCGCAATGAAACCCTAGAATGTATTTTTCCATTCTAACTTGGAAATAAAGTTTGAAAACAATAGTTATGATATACATTTTTTGTATTAAATATAATGTGTTGAACATGTGAACTAAGTTTCACAAAAGGTTGGATTACTTTGCGTTCATTGAGAAACAGGACGGTCTTCGGATCATTCTAAAATCATACTAGATAACTTGGTTATGAGGTTTTATATTGTATTCAATTTTGTATTTTCACTTGTATTTACTGTTGTAGAGCTTTGTGTATGAGAAAAGCGCATAATAAATCAAATGTATTATTATTATTATGATCATCATCATTACCTAAACTTGTGGACTTCATGCAACACAATATCAATCCAACCTTTCACTCAAATTTCTATGCTGATAATATAATTAAGAATACATTTTTTTATTACAATTAGAAAAATGCTAAACATTTTCATAAATAAATAATGATCAACTTCCTTTTATATCTTACAGATGTTGAGACACGTTGAGATAACGTAATTTTTAGAGTTTGTTTGCTCATAAAAACAATAATGAATGAAACGTGCCCACTAATAGTGTCACATGGGATTTTTGTTATTTTAGTATTATTTATATAATATTATAGTATTCATTAAGCATTTTGATTTTACTTTTTTAGATTTTCAGGTTTCATTTTAATGTTATTTTGTTGCTATTTCTATTTAGCTTTATTTTGATTTCAGTTTTAGTAATGTTAGTATTTAAACATTTAATTGTAATTTTTTTTTTTTTTTTTTTTGAACTTTTTCATCCTTATTTTATTTTATTTTTAATTACCAAAACAAATATTTTTGTCGTTTTAGGTCACAACACTGGCATGCAATGTCTGCATTATTTTAGCACCTGGCTCTTTGAAGGAATGCATATCATGTAATGATGTAGAAACAGTTGATGACAGTTTGTATTGCATGGAAATGTGCCCAGAAAAATGGCTGAAAGATCTAAGCAGTAAAATTTTCACACAAGGATCACTAGAAAATGTACACAAACATTGGTAACAGTACTGTGTTAATTGCATCCTGCTAAATTGATATTTGTGAATCCAGTGCATTCTATAATGAGCTCCTATTTGCATAGGAAGTAGGCATGTTTGCCCAGGAAGGAATGACAATGGATTAATTTAAATATGCATGAGGCGTCACTATACCAGCACAAATAGCACCTGGTTAAGTGTGACTGTAGGGGGTGTACAGTATCTGAATAAGATGCATATGTGCTAAAGTTGCAGAAATATTCACCTAGACATACATAGACACTGTTGATAGCAAATCTCCATGCTTTAACAGGGCTTCAGAAGAGAATTGGGTGCCAAAGAACCAGTAATTAATGGAACACTCGACAATGCTAAAACCTTCCTCGCTGAGATGCCTCGTGAGGGTCTGAAACAGAGGCCTGGACAAAAGGGTATGAAATTTCTCCTTACACATATACCCAATACAAGAAATTCCAGATGCTACAACCTGCATTATGTGCTGCCCAGATGTAAGTCCTGAAGAGAGGGTTCAAAATGTGGGCCGCATATTGCGTAAAGAAGTGGAGGATGTAACGGTGCGATGGAAGAATCTGGGTACAGCTGCCGTTGACTGGCAGCAACAGCTGGAACTGGCCATGGAAAGGCTGATGGAGCTCCAGGATGCCCAGGATCAGCTGGACTTCAAGCTACGGCAGGCTGAGACCGTGAAGAATTCTTGGAAGCCTGTTGGTGACCTGCTCATAGATGATTTGCAAAACCACATAGATAGAGTAAAGGTTGGTGTCCTCTCATGGTACATGTTATAAGGGATGAGATGTTTTGGACATGTTCCGTGGCGATACCATGGTAGTAACATGTTTATACCATGGTGTATATATATTTATTATATATATTTAGCATTTTTGCCAAAAGGCATCAATATTCTATGTATTTTTCCAGGTGTTCCAGGAGGAGATAGCTCCCATCCAGGATAATGTAAATCAGGTGAACCAGCTGGCTTCCACATTTGGACCACCTGACATTCAACTTTCTCCAGACAACCTGAGCAGAATCGATGACCTCAACATGAGATGGAGGCTCCTGCAGGTATCCATCCTTGTTCTTCTAATTTAAAGTCAATATAAATTGCTGTTTTGGAACGTAATCTTATGTGTTTTCAAGCAAAAGACCATGTTTAACGAGAACTGAGGGACTTTATTTGATCCATTGGGAACTGATTGACTGTCCCATACCTGAATGGAGCGATTACACCAAAACAATGCCTAAATAGCTATTTGGCTATTGGTTAACATTATCCAGTAGCCAACATGGGCTTCGGGACATCAGCAAAAAGGACAGTTGTTTCAGACAAAAAGCAAGGCATTACATTTTGATTAAAGATTACAAAGACAAACTAGATTAACATGCACCAATTAATACAAACAAATTAGTTTTGATTTCATGTTAAATTTAAAATAACACTCATTCCAACGGACCAACTATTTATAAATCTAGTCAGGACACAGATTAAGTTTCTGAAACAAAACGTGTCAAAAAATGCAGTTCAATCTTTGAGAAGTTGTAGAAAAGTGTACATGTCAGCAATAGATGCAACAAGCAGATCACAAAAATAATATGTCCTTCAGAGATTTGACAAAGGAAACAGAAAGGCATTATTTAATAAAAGGTAGTAGGACAGAAACATAAAAACAATCATGATGAAATATTCTAAAGAAAAAATGTTTTGTATAATAGGTTTCTTTTAAAATTGTTTTATTGTTCATTGCTGTCATTGTTTCCTTTGTGTTGTTATTGTCAACTAAAACATTTAAAAATCATTTTTGTTAATTGAAATGCTGAAATAAAATTAAAATAGTGATTAAAAACATAACTAAAACTGACTATTTACAGCTATTAATTCTAGTCCCTCTTTTCTGTCTGTTCTGTGGTTTTTAGATCTCCATCGAGGAACATCTGACCCAGCTGACCACAGCCTATAAGGACTTGGGGCCCCAGTCTCAGAATTTCTTACATGGTGAGTGTGTTTTTGTTGTTCTGTTTTGCAATATTATGATTATTGAAATGTCATAACATTGTACTTATATACTAATCCTGTGTACTTAGTTGTCAAGTCAGTTACTGTACATAAAATGTGTCATGTACCAAATGAAGAAATGTTTGCATAGAAAGGGCTTTGAAATTAAGGTAACACAAATAGGTTTTCTTTTCTGCACACAGCATCTGTTGAAAGCCCTCTTGAACGCTCTACTTCGCCCAACAATGTGCCCTACTATATCAAGTAAGTCTTCCCAAACTCAGCCCACATGTTGATGTCAGGCACATTCAAGGTCCACACTGAATTAACAAATTGAATTTCAACACTATGAAAGCTCCCAGACTAAGAAATATATCACAGCTGGCGGCAGACTACCAAAGAAAAGTGATTTTCCATGACCTTTTTTCCGAACAGAGATATCACCCTGGAAAATTTGTGCAGAATAATCTGAGATGATAAATTAGGCTCTGCCAATGCATGTAGCAGCATGCATCACATATAGCTGAGAACTTCTGCGCACAGATGACTGAGTGAGCGACTTTCACAAATACTGTTCTTCATATTAAACCAAATGTTGCATTCATACAGATAACCAATCATATATTTTTGCTCTTTGTAACAAGTGATACATAAATGTGTCGTTACAAAACTAAACAGTATACGAGTAAAATGTCAACCCTGGTGACTGTAATATTTTGCTATTAGGATTTTATTTTAATATTACTTTTTTTTTTATTCCTGCAATGTAGAAATGCTTTTTAAAGTTTCTATAATGAATTTCATGTCAAAGCAATCTTATCCAAGGTCAAAAATACACAGTACCTTTATTCATACATGTTAAATTGCCAATGTATAAAACCATGTATATTATTTGACCCTAGGTCAGTCGTGAGTTATTAAATGAAGCACTTTTTCCCTAAAATAGTACCCGTGAGAAAATTTGTGCTAGTGGCTAACAAATGGTGATAGCAAGTTTTACATCAAAATGCAGGAGATATTACAGAATGTTAAAATATTCTGGATTTTACATACCCCCTGACATGCAGAGCTTAGTACATTTTTAGAAGTTATGTTCCATAGCTATATGATATAGACGCTTCTTGTTTCAGTAGATACTATAGCAGACATCCTGCAATATAATTATGAGTATTACTTTCCCTTCTATCTGATTTTTCTTTGCCTAGAGGAAAACGTAAAGCGGCACAGCTCATCCCACTTGTCTTGCTTACAAGTTGCAATAACCTCATATATACATAGAGTAATGTTCAAAAGTTTAGGATCAGTAAGATATTTTAAAGAAATTAATAGTTTTATTCATCAAAGTTGCATTAAATTGATCAAAAGCGACAATAAAGTGATTAATAATGTTGCAAAAGATTTCTGATTCAAATAAATGCTGTTCTTTTGAACTTTCCACTCATAAAAGAATATTGAAAAAAAAAATCTATCACTGTTTTCACAAAAATATTAGGCAGCACAACTGTTTTCAACATTGATAATAATGAGAAATGTTGTAAGAATATTGATAATAATAAGAAATGTACATTTCAGCTTTGTCTTACAGGGATAATTTTCATTTTAAAATATATCAAAATATAAAAGTTATTCTAAATTATACAAATATTTCACAATATTACTGTATTTTTGATAATATAAATGCAGTCTTGGTAAGCATAAGAGACTTCTTTCAAAAAATTCTTAATAAAAAAAACAAAACAATTATTGACCCCATACTTCTAAACATTAGTGTGCATAGGCTTATAATAAGAGTCATTCCAGTATAGTGATTTCATCACTTGCGTGGCTTAAAATCTATATCATCCTCAGAAATGGTCATGTGAATATGTGGTTAACTGTGTCTTCATTTTCCTGAGCCAGTTATGCCAGGCTTTCTCTATAACAGATCAATTCGAAACAACCAAGCTGAAACCCCCCAGCATGTAATGCATGTTATTACTCACTTGCTTGGCATACAGTATTTCGTTTAATCTTTAATGTATGTATACAACCTTCATATAAATTCATAGCAACATTTATGCTCATGGCAGTGCATGAATCTAACTTCAAGTAGGAGAGAACTGACTCTTAATGATGCTGTCATAGATTATGAATGTTATTAATGCTGGTCAAGCGGAGCAGTACTTGCAGTCAGATGGCACTAGAATTTGTTCTTTCCAGCCAATTGCATATGAGAAGCTGCAGGACAATAAAGGGGATCGCTTTATAATAACTTTCATTAATAAGTCATCAACAAACATTAATGCTTAACAGATCAGTAGTTCATTCACTCATTTATATGAAATATACATATGAATCCAAGTTTCATGACATTTATATATGTACAGTAGTGATCTAATGTTCGTTAATGCCAGTAATGAAAGTTATTATAAAAGTGTTATCCAATGAAATATTTTACCCATAAACTTTTTATAGGCTTTTTACTCATAAACTTCATGAACTCCATCCCATCCAATAAATTAAGCAAACTAAGCAAAGTATTGCATATTATCTGGATCACAATTTATTTAGAATTTATGCAAAATGTAAGCCTAATAAAATGAGATTATGGCATTGTAGCACCAGCTTTTGTCAGAGAATAAATAACCCATCTAGGCTTCCCCGACAAGAAAGTAAATACTGATCATTTCCACACTCTGAGTGGTTGTGTCTCAAATCCCAGTGAGCTGCCTGCCTTAGAAATGAATTTTTAAATCATAGATATGTTTGACTATAGGATCCAGACTTTGTTTATTTATTTCACAAAGACCATTTAATTCAAGAATTTTGACCATAGGCCAACTGTTGTTGTTTTTTTTTTTGTTTGTTTGTTTGTTTTTTTGCCATTTGATTGTTTTTTTTTTTTCGTATTATTGGAGCGATTTTTTTACGTTCGTTTTTACGTTCTGATCTGAGCATTATGGAAATCATCAGAACGTTCAAATCTTTAATTCAAGCATTTTTCAAGATTAATGGCGAGATTAAGCAGTTGATTAGGAAGAAGGCATTTTATTGCAGGAGGAGTGTTCAAACGTTGCATTGAACAATTTGGCAAATCACAGTTGCGTTCGAACGCGAAATTTACTGTTTTATAGGAGCGTTAGAACATTCCATTAAAGCATTTTAGGATTCATTTTTGTTGCGAACGTTCGACAGTGTGATTCGCCAGATTATTCAATGCAGTGTTTAACACTCCTGCAACAAACGCGCCAACATTCCATTCACTCACTTTATTGATTTATTTATTTTGCATCGTAGACTGTTAATCGAGCATTTTGACTATCATAGGCGAGCGTTTTAATTTTTTTCGACCATTTGATTTGAGCTTTTTTCCGTTTTATTGGTTCGAATTTTTTATTTATTTATTTTTTGGCTTCATATGCACTCAAACGTTTGATTGCATTTATGGAAATCATCGGAACGTTCGGATGTTTTATTCGAGCATTTTCAGCGTCAGTCGCGAGTTTAAGCAGTTAATTGAGCATTTTTTGAGCACCATTTAAAAGTTCAGACGTTCACTTTGAGCATTACAAGAGCGTTCCAACATTGCACGAACAATTAATCGAATCAAACAGGCGAGTTTGAACGTGGAGTCGATTATAGGCGCGTTACATTCCAGCATTTTTAGGACTCTGTATTTCCTCGGATTCCGATATTTAAACGGTTTCCACAGCGATACCATAAAATGTGGTCTAGGTAGGCGGCATGCTAGGTTTTGAGGCACAGCCTGTAAGTGAGCGAGAGAGAGAGAGCAAGCGAGAGGAGTTATAGAGGGGGAAGGGAGCTGGAGGAAAAGCTCCGCCTCGTCTGAGCTGCTCTGGCTGAGGGAGATCGCAGGGAAGTCGGATGCTTTTTCCCCTGTAGAGAGGGAACACCGCGGAGGTGATTCGCCCCAAACAACGTCGAACCATCGGGATTTAAAAAATACACACTTTGGATTAGCCGATTACCGAGAGGCGATATGAGGGAGAACTTGAGAAAGTAAGTGCAATGCAAACCCGAATAAATGTCGGCTCGTGCGAGTAGAGGACGCCGAGGAGTTTTGCATTCGTCCATCTGCCGTATAGCTGCTGCTTCTTTTCCGTTCTAGTTTTCTTTACAGCTAAGCAGGTGCTTGTTCTGTTTTTCCGTGGAGCCAGCGCAGCCGGGGATGTCCTCGTCTTTTTAGCGACATGCCCGTTCAGCGCTTGATTTGTTTATTTTTCCAATGCCAAACACATCGATAGTTCCTGATGTTCCTGCTGTGCCCTTCTTGCAGCATGCAGGCTGATAAACCTAACGCGGCGTTCATATTGTCATGCATGTTTTTGAGCTGTATTTGATTGGAAATCCTTATGTTGATAACGAGGCTTGGCCTTACAGACTCCTCCATATTCGAGCGCTTCCCATAAGTTAACGTTATGCCACACAGAAGATCACTGTTTTGGTTTTAACCACATACTTACGGCTGCGTTTGCATTCAACCATAACCAAGAGCCACAATTAGAGGTGTCTGGGTGATGCGTGTGTGTGGGTACCCTGTGCTGTTAGATGCATGCATGTAGGTGGGCATTCCTCCTTCTTGTCCAAACCCACATTACTGCTGTACTTCCGCTCATGCACCGCCTTGAGATGTGCAGGTATGGAGATCTCAGTGGGAAAATTGCCATCAGGCCATTGGCATGCTCTACCGAGACTACCTGAACCTAGAGGGCGCTGCCAGATACTCACTGGGTATCAAAGCATAGAAAGCTGCCTGTGGTGCCCACAAATTGTGTATGTTAGGGGGTTTCAAACTTTTTGATGTCAAAGATTACCCCTTCTTAAAATACGAAGACGGATAGGCCTATATATTGTGATGTGTACAGAACCTTGTACTTCTTTGGAAGAAATATTAAGCATGATAAAGACAACATGTTTCCTAAATGCATTGTAATTAATTAATTGCCTTTTGTTGAGTCATTGTACTACATGTTGTTGTTGTTGTTGTTGTTTTGTAATTATATATACACTACCATTTAAAAGTTTGGGGTCAGTAAGTTTTGTTTTTATTATTATTAATACTTCAATTAAGAAATCTGAATAGCTTCTAGTGGTTTTGAGGCTGTGCGTTGAACAAAATAATTGTGATATGCATGGCATCAAACAATGCAGGACATTTGTGATGCTTTCAGAAGGCCATTCACACATGAGTTCAGTCTGACAGCATTCACATTTCATGCGTTTCCTTAAAGTCTGCTGACATGATTCCATGATTGAGTTTAAGAGACTAGAAGGCTTACATTAGTCTATAATGGATAGTAAACATCTACAGTGTATTACTCAAAAAATACAAGTTTACCAGGTTTTAAAAATATCATTTATATTGTTGCTTCAGATAAATGTTTCACAGGTGTTCCAGGTCAGCAGTATCCCTAACAAAAATCCTGTCACAGTCCCATGAGATTGGTATTACTATGGTATTTTTCAGTGGTCCAATTGTGAAAGTGATTCCATGCCATAATGTTTGCATTTCAGAGACACTGATGTTTTCTGCAACCTTTTTTTAAAAAAAAATCCTTTCATTTTGACCTCTTTGACTTTAAAAAAAAAAAAATTGCTTCTGAAAAACAATGCTTGGAAGTTCACTTTCATCTCATTTTTGTTTATGGTTGGAACCCCAGCCTGTGTTTCTTCCTACTAAAAACACTGTAGGGTCTGGGTATAATTTATTAGTTTTGAAGTTTCTCAACCTTATTAGAATTCTGCAGAGCTGCTTGGCTGGCTTAAACCCAAAATCACAAAAACATCCCGGCCCATAGCAACACTTCAAAACAAGGCATCTCAGTAGTGTAAATTGCATTTCCACTAATGGATTCATTTAGAGCCCTTGGAACAAAACAGGCATTGTTGTGAATGTAGAAATCTAAACTCTCTTCTTTTACGATTCAAACAAAGACGACCCAGTACAATAACTCAAAAATACTCCCATGGTCAGAAGTAGGATCTAAACAATGAACTTCAAACTATTTATTCATGGGAAATATCAGATAAAGTGATTATGAGTTGCAAGACAAGTTTTTGGCAGAGATGAGCTTTTGACTCTTTAAGTTCCATCAGTTTTTAAATGTTTTCAGTCACTGCTAAATGCACATGCAACAGGACCGCTATTAATTGGGATAAGTTGCAGTTTAGTGAGTTCCAGTCATAAACATGCCCACAATTCTTTGCGTAACTTGTTTAGTTTTGGCACGTTGCCTATTCAGTCATCTTTACTCAAGAGACCTTAAACTTCTGGCATAATGGTGACAATGTTTGTTTTTGTTTTTTTTAAATCCTATGCATTACATAACTGGGAAAGCACATTACAACATCTTGTAAAAGTCCCTTTCATCCCTTGTTTTTTTTTCTTATAGGCACCATTCACTCAAAAATGAAAGATCTGTCATTTCTCACCCTCATGTTGTTCCAAACCTGTGGAACTTTTTTTCCATGGAACATAAAAGGGATATTTTAGAAGAACATTCTGGTCGTTATATTCAATTATAATGAAAGTGAAATAGAAATGGAGGCTCTAAAGTCACTAAACAGCATAATTGTGGTACAGTTGTTTTGTGTATATGGACCAATTTTATGATACGTTTATGCTGCCTTTTTTCGCGTAAAGACCCCATTTCTCATTTACTTCCATTGTACTGAAAATAATGGCCAGGCAAGGGTATTCTTTTAAATTCACATTCTGTCTTCCACAAAATAACGCAAGTAGCAACATGAGGATGAGTAAATGGCTGACTGTTCACTTTTAAGTGCACTATTCCTTTAAAGGAGAGATGTTATCATAGACAGCATGTCTGAACTATAGTTGGTATGTTTTTAGCCAATGTCATGATAATCCTGCATTAATGGATTTATTAAATGTGTTCTAGTGTCAGTTGAAGATGAAGAATATAACTTAGCTATTCTTGAGTTTGAAGACTACACAGATTTATTGTTTGATGTAAAATGACTCAAGGCCTTGTCTTAATCTGTATTACCCTAAATGGATGACACTGTCTCTAGCACTAAATATGAGTCATACACATTTATGGACGTTGTGTAGCCTTTATAGCCTTTTGGTATTTATTATGAAGTTTTTTTTTTTTTTCAGGCAGAGGGACTGTTTATTGTATTTCATGATGTTTTTGCTTTCAGTCACCAAACCCAAACAACATGTTGGGACCACCCAAAAATGGCAGAACTGTACCAGTCTTTAGGTAGGCCTGATTCAGATCTGATATGCATGTAGTACGGCTGAACATGGCTAAATATAAATTCATCATTATTTTTTATTACTGTTGTCACACAAAACTGTTAATGGAGATCTTCATGTGGCATTTTATTGTATATTAAAATGTTTTAGTAATTACTCAGCAAGGATATAATATGTAAATCATATTATGTAAATGTAAAATCACGTTTATATATAAATATATTGGTATTTAAATATAAAATTGAAAGGCTGAACCATATTTCCCAGCTCTAATATGAAGTCACCCACATTTGCAGTATTTGAATCTGTGGTAGTGTAATTGCCCTTGAATAAAATGTCAGATTGTTAGACAAAACATTTTTGATCAGTGGATTTAAAATGGAGAAACTAATTGGATGAAACTAGCTTGATGTTTCTGCTGCCTGTATTTCAGAACCCAAGAAATAAGATCAAAATTAGAAATTGTCAAATGCAGAGATGAGAGGTTTGACTGTGACAGTAATGAAATGTTGCATGATCAGTTTGCTAAAATTAACATTTGTCACTAAACAGCGGATCTCAACAACGTACGGTTCTCGGCATACAGGACGGCAATGAAGCTCAGAAGAATGCAGAAAGCTCTCTGCTGTAAGTCCACAAAATTTCCTCTGTGCAATCACACAACACTGTTAAGGTTTTTTTTTTTTTTTTTTTTTCAGTTTGAACATTCGGTAACACTTTATTTGAGGGTCTCTTAACTAGTTGCTTATTAGTATGCATATTACTAGAATATTAGCCTTGCAACACTGTAGCCACTCAGAACACCTTCGCAACTTTTGCTTTTTTTTCTGTGCACAGTGGATCTTCTGGGCATGTCTGCAGCCTGTGAGGCCTTTGAGCAGCACAATCTGAAACAGAACGAGCAATTTATGGACATCATGCAAGTGATCAACTGTCTGACCAGCATCTACGACCGTCTAGAGCAGCAGCACAGCAGCCTGGTTAACGTGCCTCTGTGTGTGGACATGTGTCTCAACTGGCTGCTCAACGTTTACGATACGTACGTTCAACCATTTTTTATTGTTCGTGTGTTTAACATGTTAAAATTAAAATTTTGTCATCATTTACTCTCACTCATGTAATTCCAAATCATGACATGCTGTCTTCTGTGGAAAGTAAACAGAGAAATTCTGAAGAATGTCCTTGCTGCACTGCTTCAGAAAAATCGTATTTGTGTTCCATGATTGAAAGAAGGTCATGTGGGTTTGTAACAACATGAGGGTGAGCAAATGATGACAGAATTTTAAATTTGGGGTGAACTAATCCATTAATTCTTTGAACATATGAGTCAGAGAGTATCAGTTGGAGTTGAAGTCAGCTCTCAGCATGTTTCTTAGTAGGATCACACTGAGCCATAAATCATGCAGTGTTTGTACATGGAGGTGGTAGATTCCACAGAAGACCCCCGTCTGTCCCCCAGATTAAAGTGAGAGAAAAAACATTGGAGGTCTTTTCATTCTATCTCTGCTTTTTACCTAGATTGTCTTGCAAAGCACTGTTATTTAAAGAAGATGGGCTGTTGACATGGTATCTGTGGGTCGTTAAAAACTCGTAAATACAGTTTGATTGAATTTAAAGCCTTAAAAAGTCTTAAACACCTTAAATGGTATAACATAGTATTTTTAAGAGGTCTTAACTTTGGGGACAAAACTGTGATTGTTCAGTATCAAAAAGCCATGATTTAATGTTTCAGAGTCAAAATGTGGCGCTATTCTGCAGGCTCATGGTTTCAGAGTAGTTTTCCATCAATAAATATGGTGAATTTATGCTACTGTTGATGAATTATGACTGTTTACTCTTTTGTGTTGAAATTGAAAGATGTTGTAGATGGTTGTAGGAGTGCTTCCCTCTGGGCCACCCCATCACAGAAAGGAAAGACTAAAACAATATTTAACATATTTAGTATATTGATTTTACTAGTGTCTAACAATAATCTATTTATCTCCTTTTTTTAAGCACATTTTTATCATATCTGCAAAATCCAATTTAAATCAACCTCTAATTTGTAAGTATTGATATATTAGTACATAAACAATTTTCAATACAGACTGAATAAAGCTTGTTTTGAGTATTTTAAACTTGTTGCTTATATAAATAGCGTTGAGTCCTCATTAAATAAGTGTCCCAGCCTGATTAATTATATAAAAGAGAGACACTTTTTTTGAAATCATGGGTTCTGTGTGTGGACATACGGTATTAATTGTATTTTTTTGTGTGCGAAATAGGTCTTAAAATGTCTTAAATTTGATTTTAAAACCCTTTCTATACCCTGGTTGCACAAAACAAATTCTAAAGAATGTCTTTGTTTTTAAAAGCAACAGCAGTACTGTATATTTTACCAACTTATGGTGCAAAAACATTGAGTATTTTGTTTCTGATCTTGACTCTATCTGCAAAAAAAAAAAATAGCAATTGACGGTCTCGCTTTAGTCATTTGTCACCTTATTTATTTATTTATTTTTTTTGTTGCAGAGGACGAGCCGGAAAGATTCGTACCCTATCCTTCAAAACAGGAATAATCTGTTTGTGCAAAGCTCACCTTGAAGATAAGTACAGATGTAAGTTTTTCTGCTTATCTTATGTGCTTCCTCCTTTCTATACTGTCTCTAAGCCATAATAAGAGCCAAGATATTAACTCAGTTTATGGAACTGTACTGCTAGCAGTTTACAGCTCTCTCCGGTGTTTTTAGTGTCTTGTAGTATGTTGTCATTGTTTGCTTGTTAATAGCACTGCTGTAAACACAGTTGTAAAAGCTTTGGAGTTTGCTCGTTTAGAGTACCGTATTGACCCGAATATAAGACAATGTTTTTTTTTTTCTTGGAAATGCATCTATATTCAGGGTCTAGACCAGGGCTCCTCAAATCTGAACGTCGAGATCCACTTTCCTACAGAGTTTAGCTGTAACCCTAATCAAACACACCTGAACATGCTAATCAATGTCTTCAGGATCATTAGAAAATCACAGACAGGTGAGTTTGATCAGGGTTGGAGCTAAACTCTGCAGTGGATTGGACCTCCAGGGTAAGATTTGAGGAACCCTGGTCTAGACTTTGACATGTCAATAATATACCCACAACAATAGGTGGCGCCAAAAACGCATAAAACGAGTGTGCCATGAAATATGTAATGTAATGTGTGTTGTAAAGATCGCGAGTGAAAACAAAAGAAAAAGAAAAGCTTACAGCGGCATGAGTCGTGACTGTCATGTTAGCCTGATGGGACCAAACTTCCTCTGTGAGTCATTTTAAAAGTACCCAGATTTGAAGACTACAATAAGATTTCACTTCTACTGTTATTAAATTTTGGTAGGCTACTATGAGATGGATAGCCTAAATGTTATATAATTCAGATGGGCTACCTGTTATTTTATGGTATATAAAAAAGTGTATATTTTTCAATGTCATCGTTGGTACGTTTTACCAGTATTTACCATACTTTCAAAACAAAAATTTAAATGGGAAAAATATACAATATGAAAATAATTTAATTTAAAAAAAAGTGTTTTATAGAGAGAGAGAGAAAAAAAAAAAAAAAACAAGATTTGGTTTTCAAAAAGCCTTTTTCTAAAAGGTACATCTGGAAAAAGGGGAGTCGTCTTATATTCGGTTCAATACGGTATATAGCACACAGTATAGTGCAACAGCTGCTCAGAAATAAATGTTTACCCACCTAGCAACTGCACAGCAATTGATGGCATTTACATTAATTACAAGTGTTTTAATACACTTCAGAGTGATGATGGCGAAAAACTGAATAATAATAAAGAAAACACACACACACACAACCATTTAAAAGTGTTTTTAATGTTTTTGAAAGAATACTCTTATGCTCACCAAGGCTGCATTTATTTGATCAAAAATACAGTAAAAACAGTAATATTGTCAAATATTATTATAAATTAAAATAACTTTTCTATTTGAATATATTTAAAAGTGTAATTTATTGCTGTGAAGGTAAAACTGATTTTTAGCAGCCATATATAAATGGATCAATAACATTTTTGTAAATGTTTAATATAAGTGTGACACTACATATTATGTTTTGCTAATACGTTTAATTGATGCATGGCACTGAACGTTGAAAAATTCAATTAGGTGCTTGAGTATAGATCAAAGGATTTTTTTTTTCTGTGAATCAAAATATGATGGTTTGGACTCTCCTGTCTCCCTCATAATTTCTTCCTGTACTCTCTAGTTTTATTCAGAGAGGTGGCCAGTGCCACAGGCTTCTGTGACCAGCGGCGCCTCGGCCTCCTTCTGCACGACGCCATTCAGATCCCCAGGCAGCTGGGTGAGGTGGCGTCTTTCGGAGGGAGCAATATCGAGCCCAGTGTGCGCAGTTGCTTTCAGTTTGTAAGTAACCATCGTCTTCATTCACGAACAGATTAAGTTAAAGCGGCCAATATGCACTTTTTCTACGTTTCCTGCGTTTATTTTCTTTTGCTCTGATATGAAGGCCAATAACAAACCAGAGCTAGAGGCTTCAGTCTTCCTGGACTGGATGCGTTTAGAACCTCAGTCGATGGTTTGGCTTCCTGTCCTTCACCGTGTGGCGGCCGCTGAGACAGCAAAGCACCAGGCTAAATGCAACATTTGTAAGGAATGTCCTATTATTGGCTTCAGGTATGGACCTTTTCTTTAGTGCTATTATTCAGAATGACTGATTCGGCCTCAGGTGCTTTAAAAGTATCAGCAGTTTTTTTTTTGTGCATTATTAAGCATTGCACCAAACTTCAAGGCAGACTTTGAAAAAGAATAACTTTGTCTGTTTTGAGGCTTGGAAACCTGCAGTGTATATTTTCTACTTTTATTGGTGGGAGAACACATTACTGCTTGTACTTTGCATAAAGTATTTTCGTATATTTCACTTTGAATTCAACATGGTATCAGCGTGACCCTATTTACTTTCTTCCTTGTCTTATGAATCATTTGTTTTTTCATGAGATTTTTTTGGCTGTTTAACACTTAAAGGTTTAGTTCTCCCAAAAATGAAAATTAATCCATTTTTGCCATCCTCAAGGCATCCTAGGTATATATGACTTTCTTCTTTCAGATGAATCCAATCGGAGTAATATTCAAAACTGTCCTGGCTCTTCTAAGATCTATCATTGCATTCAGCGGGTGTTTCTGTTACACAGTCCAAGACACGTAAAATAAAGTGCGAGAATCCATAAAAAAACGTGCGTCACATGGCTCCGGAGGGGTGAATAAAGTCCTCCTGTAGTGAACTGATGCGTTTTTGTAAAAAAAATATCCATATTTAAAACGATATAAACAGTTTTGTGTAACTTCTGCTATCTGTCGTACACGCCATCACGAGAGACTGCCTTTCCGGTAGATGACGTAGGATGCCGGCGCAGCACATGCTGCGAGTCTCGCAAAAACCAACGTTTGTTTATAGGAGCAAAGTAAGTAAAGTTTCCTTACTTTACCAAAGGAAAACCAGTCTCCGCTTGGCTTATATCGAAATCCTCCCAACATTTTTCTTTACGAATCCTTGTTTTTGTGCTTCTAATTCGTGACCGGCGTTTTGTTTTGTTCTCTCTCCGTGCTCATCACTAATCACGCAACGCCGACGTCCTGCGTCATCCGCTGGAAGGGCTTCCGCTTATGACAGTTAGATGAAGTGAGAGAGATGTGTTTATTACGTTTGAAATATGGATATTTTTCTTACAAAAACACATGGATTCGCAACAGGAGGCCTTTATTCATCCCCCGGAGACATGTGAGGCACGTTTTTTTTTTTTTATGGATTTGCACACTTTATTTTACGTGTTTTGGACTGTTTGAACAGAAACACCCACTGACTGCAATAATAGAGCTTAGAAGAGCCAGGACCATTTTTAATATAACTCTGATTGTATTCATCCGAAAGAAGAAAGTCATATACACCTAGGATGGCTTGAGGGTGAGTAAATAACAGGATCATTTTCATTTTTGGGTGAACCAACCCTTTAATTTTTCAATCCTTTTTATTTCCAGTGAATAAGATCATGCATAGCATGGAAAAACAATGCTAAAAATTATTAAATGCAACTATGCATTGTTTTGTATTGTTAGAATAGAAATCAAATGGGTTTATTAGGTTGCTCAAAATGCTTCCATAGTTTTGCTACAGCAAATTTATGTTGCATGATATTTTAACTAACATTAATGCACTGTTTTGTCTTGTTTGTTGCATGTTAGTAGGGGTGTCGAAATGAATCGTTTCTACGATGAATCGCGATGCAGACGAGGACGATTCGGTATTGGTTCAGTAATAGAGTGGGGGAACTATGACGACACTTTGTAGGTGGATCAGCTGTTAGCATGAAACTGGTTCCTCGACAAAAAGCCAATAGGATTTTTTCATAGGCTTTTGGATTATCGCCAAAAATAAGCTCTGTGTTCAATCATAGTTCATGAAACTTACACGTTTTGTCCATCAAGATAATCTTCACAAAATAATATAACTTTGACGAATTTTGAAGCCTAAATACAAGCGCCAGAACTTAAAAGCTAAACTTAGGCTATAAACGAACTACAGCACCACGGTCGCTCACCTTCAACGTCACCACCACCGCGCTCCCGACAACTGTTTCAAACTTATTTTAAACATGTTTAGTGAAACGTATTTACTCTGTATATGAATTTTAATCCACGCTACATGAAGCTTTTCATATAAATACAAAACTAGAGCCAAACTAAAACTGAAATGAGACATTAGTAATAAATAATATAGTTAATAAATGAAATAATCATAACTGAAGGACATGAAAGCACGTATTGCTGTACATTTACAAATAAGGTGCATTAAAAGTCAATAAATCCTTGATTAATATGAATATTTTAATTAAAAACATGTCTCCACGTACTATTCAGTAAAATTCTATTGCATCTAATCTATTAAAAAACAGCAGAGTGAGCGAGTTTTTGTATATGGTGAGATTAAACTTATTTTAGTGAACAAAGTACACTAACAAAATGTGGTGTTTACATGTAATAATCATAATATGAGTTTACCTTATGGTCCGAACCCAGAGTCTCCGTGTCAGTAAGCGATAAAACGAGCATCTTCCATCCAAAGAAATGTCACATTTCAGGGCAAAGCAAAAAAATATTGTCGAACAACAATATAAAATGCGGGAAACTATTCATTGGTTATTCTATAATTAATTAAATTACAAATTATACCACAATTGGAAAATACTGTAAATTGATAAATTGTTTGGCGTGATGACATTAAATGTCTTCAACAGCGCCTGTAGTCCCATTTAGCAACTTGTTAGCAACCGTCTTTTTTAAGAAACATAACAGTTTAAAAAAAATCGGGAGTGGGGTGTAACTGGTGTGTTTTATGTCGTAGAATAAAACATGAAAGTATCTTGAGCCTGTGTGAACCACGGACCTTATTTAAAGAGTTTTAACCAAAATCCCATTCAAAAACCCATTGGCTCTGGGACGATGGAACCAGAAGCGCTAAAATGCACTCGCTTCCGGGTTTTTGCCTACAAAATGACATCATAGTTCCACCACTCTATAGACCATAACCAATTATAACGTGCTGACGCTTTTCTGATGTCATTTGTCGCATACGTGCTTTGTTGTGTAGCATACAATGGCGGAGGGAGACGAGCCACGAGTGCGAGTAATTAAAAATGCTCCAACTACTTTAAAAGCCCACATCTGGGCACATTTCCGCTTTTATGAACAACCTGGTAAGCACGACCTGGACAAGACACGCTGTGTGTAAATCGTGTCACGCACAAATAAAATATGCAGGGGGTAATACCACTAATTAATAAAACTATTTAATATTTAAATGTTTTACAAGAAAGTACACTGCACTACTTAAGTACTTAAGTACACTCCTTACATTATGCACTTTTAGTATTTACTTTTGGGTATTTGTTCTAAATGCTCCTGTTGTCTTCTGTGGGTTTTGTTTGAGCAGGTAAAATTAAAGGTTCAGTTCATATATCTGACTAATTGTATTTATTGACAAAATTGTATACATGTGAAGTAAAACTGAAAACTGAGGATGCAGTGCATCGTCAATGCATCATGATGCATCGTGATATCGAATTGAACTGAATTGATGACATGATAGTCGTAATCGAACTGAACCATGAGACCAGTGTAGGTTCACACCCCTACATGTTAGGCTGAGAAGTTGCACTTCTGTTGTTATGCACAAATTGTTCAATATATCAACTTATCATGTTAGTCTCTACATAGGTTAATGATAGTATTTATACATATCTGTGTTGGGTCAACAACAAGGGCAAAATCTGGGTCTTGTGCATGTGCAAAAAATGTCTAAAAGATATTTTCACTTGGCATAACCTATTGATTTACAGTGAGAAATAATGTGGGACATGACTGTATGTTTTATCCATTAGGATTTCATTGAAATAGGGATTTTAGTTTGTGACATAATATTTTTCCCCTGTGCCTCTGGTTATATAAGTAGAATAGGAAAGTTGTAGGGGAGATTAAGAGAGATTTATTCGATTAAAAATTATGACTTTTCACTCCGGAATAACATTCATTTTTAATGCCGTGTCGTCAAAGGAATACAGTTCACTCACTAAAAGAAAACTGTCAATAATAGCTTATTCTAAAGCTAAAGTTTGGGGTCAGTAAGATTTAAAAATATAAATAAATAAATAGTCTAACAAAGCTAACCAGGGTTACATTTCTTTGGTCAAAAGTACAGTAGAACAGTAGTATTATATATTATTACAACTTAAAATAATTGTATTTTATTTTAATCTGTTATGTATTACTGTGAATCAAAGCTGAATTTCTCCAGTCTTCTTTGTAACATGATCCTTCAGAAATCATTCTTATATGCTGATTTGGTATTTGCAGTTTTTCTTATTATCCGTTTTGAAAACAGTTGTGCTGCTTAATATTTTTCTGGAGACCGTGAAAATGAGATTCTTTTATAAATATAAAGTTCAAAAGAGCAGCATTTATTTGAAGTAATCTTTTGTATAAAACTATTTTGTAACGTACATTTAATGCACGTAATGCCTCCTTGCTGAATAAAAGTAATAATTTCTTAAAGGAAACAAATTTAAAAAAAACTCACTGATCCCAAACTTTTGATCAGTAGTGTATGTATTGTGTAGGTAAATCATGAAAGAATTTTCTTCAGAATTTTTCCTCATATTAGAATGACTATTATACTATTATAATACAGTAAAATGACTGTAATATGCTCTCTATTGAGAGTATGTGAGAACAGGGAACAGCTCCACCTGGAGGATCAAGATCTAATAATGTTTTCTGGGAAATAATCTGGTGTGCATGTCCCTTCAGATCCAGGATGTTTTGAATGTTTTGGCAATGACTTTAACACGTATCTCACTGTTTGTGTCTGGTCTCTACAGGTACCGGAGTTTAAAGCACTTTAACTATGATATCTGCCAAAGCTGCTTCTTTTCTGGCAGAGTGGCTAAAGGTCACAAGATGCAGTACCCTATGGTTGAATATTGCACACCGGTAGGTTTTTTGCAATTTGCCTTTATCACACTGCATCGGAAGTTTAGTATCTGGCTGATGTCAAAGTCAATGTGTTTTAAGATTAAAGTGCAAGTTATGACTTTGTGTCTCTGTGTTCCTTTTACTTCAGACGACGTCAGGAGAGGACGTGAGAGACTTTGCCAAGGTGCTGAAGAACAAGTTCAGGACAAAGCGCTATTTTGCCAAGCACCCTCGCATGGGTTACCTTCCCGTCCAGACCATCCTTGAGGGAGACAATATGGAGACGTGAGACTCGTGCTTTTTTGTGTTCACTTCATCGTTTGTTACCATCAGCTACTGATTAATTAGACACGAGACAGCTGATAGGGCTACTTTTTTTGTCTATTATTATTATTATTATTATTATTATTAAAAACACAGTGCACATCGCACTGCAACTCCAGATGCTATCAAGAGAGCTGAATTAATGTGTCGACCATATTTTGATCAATGGACTGATTAGACTGATTTAGGATCATACTGGCCAACTATTTTAGCATTATTTATATACTGTTTTATATAATTTATTTTTCTTTTTATATTTTCAGTTTATTTTAATTGTAAAAATATTCATCTAATATTTATATTTAACTTTATTTTAGCTTTTTCAATTAAAAAATATTTTTAATAGTTTTTGTTTTCATTAATAATGACACTGACACACTTATATTTACAACAAGAACTATTATAAGAAAAGACCTACGTTTTACGCATAGTAAGAAACATGGCTCATAGCTGGCTCATAGTTGAAAAGGGTTGTCTTATCCTGTTTAAATCCACTCAAAATTAAAAGAAAAAAGAGAAGAATGAACTCTTTAGCCAAAAATGCCATAAAATGTTAAATTCTTAGTGGAAAATTTGAACTGTTTCTTTAAATTTTGAATGCTGACATGAAGAAAAAGCCACATTTCATCTGACACACTTTAAATAAAACAATTTAACCTGGTCAAACAGTAGCAAACAAGACAAATAAAGATGATTCTGAACACTTGCTAACCTTAAATTGCAGCTGCAAGAGTTTTGCTTGGATGTTTTTTCTGCTTTACCGTGTGCATTGATCATTACTCGTGTTCACAGTAGGAGTATTTATGCTGTGGAATTATCTTTCCTCCTGTAGAGGAGCAGCTGCAAATGTGTGCAGTCTGTCAAAGTAATTGTAAAGCTGTGCTAAATGCATACACACATTATTCTTACAGCATTAACTTTTTTTTTTTTTTTTTTTTTTCATTTCAATCCTAACACACAACCAGCAATTTTGGCTCAAACTATTTCTCAACAAACAGATTTTGCAAGAGAATTGATTGATATGTGTATGTTATTGGCCCCTACAAATGCTGTTAGGATTTAACTGTGTTGTCATATCAGTGGGTTTGTGTGTTTGGTGCTTCTTAACAATCATGTCATTATCATGCTTTCAATGCATCTACTTGTCCTGTCCATCATTACATCTTTTTTTGTCTTGCAGTCCTGTTACACTGATCAACTTCTGGCCTGTTGACCATCCGTGAGTACATCCACACACCAACACGCTCACGCACATCCACAACAAGCTGCTTACTGGATCACGTAATGCAAACAGTGCCACTGAAGAACATTCAGGATTTTCACATCACACTCTCAATGTGACCCGTAGTCCTAATTTGATATTAAGTGCATTTGAATGTCAAAATTTTATTGAAACTCAAATTTGAAAGAGTAAATCAGAATGGAGTTTCTACAATTTCTTCAGTTCAGTGCAGCGTCCATTGTTCTATTGGTCAGCAAATTTAAGCAAATCCTATAGTGATATAGCTGTTTTATCACTCCAAAAAAAGTCTTCTGCTGTTCTCCATGAAACACTCATCTCATTGTCAAAACTGAGATATTTTGGAATGTATCCATCCCATGGCTTCCACCATTCATCTGCTAGACTAACATGTTACTGTGGTGTAGGTACTCTTTTAAAAAGGGTTATCATTATGTTAAATCACTGGGTGTGAGCTACACTGTAACATACACTACAGTTCAAAAGTTTGGCGTCTTTTTTTTTTTTTTTTTTTTTTTTTTTTTTAAATAAGAAACTAATACTTTATTTAGCAAAGAAGATAAGAAGAAACATATCCTGAGCATTAAGTTATTCTGCAAATTTGATGCTCAAGAAACATTTCATGATACACCATTTTTATAAGTATTGAAAAAAAGATATTTACCGGTAATTAAAAATTTTAATAACAGTAAAGACTTTCTATTAATCAAAGAGTTCTGAAAAAAATGTATCACTGCTTTTTTTTTTTTTTTAGTGAAGCCATTATTAATAATTGAGCAACAAATCGGCATATTAGAATGATTTCTGATTCTGAAGGATCATGTGACACAGAAGACTGGAGTAATGATGCTAAAAATTCAGTGTTGTCATCGCAGGAATAAATTACATTTTAAAATATGTTAAAATAGGAAAATCGTTATTTTAATTCACAATTCTACTGTTTTTACTGAATTATTCAAATAGAGTTATTAAATTGTCTGTACTGTATGTACTGTATTTATCATCAAATAAATGCGCACCTTGTGAGCATTAGAGACTTCTTTCAGAAATATTAATTATTAAAGACCCCAAACGGTTAATCATTATATTGAGTATTTGCATTTAGCTCCAAATATTGGGGAAAAGGTTTGCTCATTTGACCAAATTGAGCTGAATCATGATAGTATGTCACTAAAATAATAGTGGGATAGTATTTCCTGATTAATGTTATTGTTTTATGTCCTTATATTTGATTCTGTTGAATGTATAGCAACCCTGTTTAATTTGTATAGTAATGCTCAGAGTTAAATAAAACGTTCTTTCTCCATAACATAATATTGATATATTTAGTTCATCCGTGTTTTCTGACCTTTGCTCTTCTGTCACTGGTAGGCCGGCATCTTCCCCCCAACTCTCCCATGACGACACCCACTCACGCATCGAGCATTACGCTAGCAGGTCGGTCTTTTTTAAGCATGGTTATTTTGGTGTTACCGTGTAACTGTATATTTAAGAGACCAGACTTGCATCGCATTAGGGCTGGGTAATGTGATGGTGTATACCGTACAATGGTACAAATGTGTCACACAGTAGAAATTTACCACTTATTCCATGATTGATATATTTTCAAGGTTTGAAATTTTATATTTTAACCTGATGAATGGTAACAGAATGAATACGCATTTCTGAATATGACCGTTGCTTGCTGTGTTTAGTAACACACAAAATGCATTTGCGTTAATGTTGAGCATGTTAGTTGGTGCCTTACTGATGTGAACGAATGCAACTGCATGAGCTGTTCATGAATGAATACAGAATGATATTGTGTTTTCACAGGCTAGCTGAAATGGAGAACCAAAATGGCTCGTATGTGAATGACAATGTATCACCCAATGAAAGCATGTGAGCTTGCAACTCTTTTACACTCTACTGTACATAAATAAATCTAATAGTGTGTGTAGAACCTAAAACTGATCTTACACTTTGCATACTTTTAACCGCTTGCAGTTGCCTAAAAGCATCTCCTTTTGAACTTAAAAATGTGCAAATGTGTCTATGAAAGTGCATATCATAGGAAGAGTTTCTCTAAAAATCATGTCATTTCAGATTAACTTTCGTTTTATAATAAATAAAATACATTTCTCATATAAGCTCTTTCCACCCGTACACAAAGCAGTGGAGATCGGTAATGAACCCATATCATTTTCCCAGCACGCTCAGATTGAATTATTATAAAACGATTACATGTAAATGCTCTTATACTGCAGTTTTTGTGGTATTAAAACAATAGGATTGTTTTTAGACCAGCTTACTGCTCACAAGCCGATTGAGCTCTTGTATTTTTCAGTTATTAGGAGTTTAAGGCAGCAAATGATAATTGAAATCTTGAGCAATGGATGTGATGTAGTGAACTGGAAATGGAGTGCTGTTGTTGTTGTTGTTGTTGTTATTGTAGGGATGATGAGCATCTGCTGATCCAGCACTACTGCCAGAGTCTGAATCAAGGCTCTCCTCTCAGCCAGCCGCAGAGCCCCGCTCAGATCCTCATCTCAATGGAGACTGAAGAGAAGGGAGAGCTTGAGAGAGTGCTCAACGATCTGGAGCAGGAAAACAGGTTTGATTGCATCTCCATTTCCTTTACAATTCAAATGATTGGTTTTTTAAATTAAATAGGATGGGTGTACACTGGATTGTATTTCATCAGCATATGTCTGGGATGACACACTACATTTTCAGAAATTGATAATAAAACGGCTCTCTCCTCTTATTTACTTGCACAGCGATTTTTGTAAATCACTTAAGTATCATGCATTAAGTTAGTGATTCTCAAAGTTGGTCACCAACCGTAAATGTTTCCAGCAAAATGCTTAATGAAAATGGTCACACTTAATTTTAAGGTCCAATTCTTACTATTAACAAACCATTAAATACGACTCTTGCCTCAATAAACTCATAATTTGCTGCTTATTAATAGTTGGTAGCTGTTAAGATTAGGTCATGCAGAATATGTGCTTTATAAGTACTAATAAACAGCTAATATGTTAATAATAGGCAACTAGCAATAGCGAGAATTGGTCCCTATTCTAAAGTGTTACCATGATGATAATAATAAAATGCAGCTAACCATAATTGGGCATAGTTAATAAACAGGCTTATCAGCTTTCACAGATAAAAATGCCCCTATATCTTTTTCTATATTAGCTCATCTGTATTTTGTAATATTAATCTTTAAGATTTAAGTGTTTGATTGTGCTTTCAATAAGTTGTTCTCAAATATGCTCAAAAACATCAAGTACTACCTAGCACACACAAACCTTCCCACGCTGCTGAGTCATGTACGCTACAAGTGGGCTACACATTCGAGTCTAATATTACACACAGTGAGCTATATTAATACTGTGAGTAGATGAGAAAGCAGAAATAATCAAACAGATTTAATATTGTTTCAAATATGTATTTTCGAACCCTAAAATATATGAGCAGCATTTCAAAAAATATACAGTACCCTTCACAAGTTTGGGGTTTATAAGGTCTCTCATGCTCATAAGGCTGCATTTATTCAATTAAAAATTCAATAAAAACTAATATTGTGTACAAATGATTATAATTTAAAATAACTGTTTGCAGAAATATTTCTGTGATGGCAATCTGAATCACATGATCCTTCAGAAATCATTCTAAAATGCTGATTTGCTTGCATTTATTATTGTTATCAATGTTGAAAGCAGTTGTGCTGCTTAATATTTTTGTGGAAACGGTGATGCTTCTTTTAGGATTATTTGATAAATAGACTACTTACTACTTATTTTTGTTCGATTTAATGCATCAAGACTTAAACAGTATGGTATTTTGCTGCATGGTCTGCCAACCATGCCATAGAAAACCAGCAGTCTATGCTAACAGCACATGCTTGTTTATTTGTCAGACTCTGCCTTTTTGTTAAGTCGCTGTTTTCTGGGCTTCTTTCTGAAGTTGTCTTCCCTGTTGTGCAGGAAGCTGCAGGCAGAGTACGATCGTCTGAAGAAGGCGCATGACCACAAGGGTCTGTCGCCGTTGCCCTCACCCCCACAGATGCTGCCCGTCTCACCCCAGAGTCCACGCGACGCTGAACTGATCGCTGAAGCTAAACTACTGCGACAGCACAAGGGACGTTTGGAAGCAAGAATGCAAATCCTGGAGGATCACAACAAACAGCTGGAATCACAGCTCAAACGCCTTAGACAGTTACTTGAGCAGGTGGGTGGCGCATATCCTTAAGATTTTATCAATGTTTATACTCTCTGCCAGTGAAAAACAACTTTTGGAAGTGTTGTTGAAGGAACCCGAGCAGTTGTGTCAGCTGCTGTCTTAAGTCTAAACTTGGCTACGAGGAAATGTCTTCGGATCGCACACTGATAATTCACAAGGCGTATTTCAAATCATAGCTGTGGAATGTAACACTGTTCATGTGCTTCCTTTTGATTGTTGACAGAAGAAATGAAATGGCCAGAGCATTGGTAAATTTTAATGTCAATTTTTGGCTTTTAATGTTTGTCATATTTGTAGTTCTATAAATAATTAACTTTGTTGGGAAAGGTCGATATTTTTCAGTATATTAATATATCTTAAGTATATTTATAGTTGATATTTCTCTTGACTCATTGCAATGCATTCTGGCACTTCTTTATATATGGTCTATGAAGGACACATGTAATGTTTCCTAAAAATTTGGTCAAAATGAGGCGTTTTAATAGGTTTTATCAGTTTAACAAATTGTTAAAGGAAACATTTATGCTAAATTTAGATGCTGTCAGGATGAATATAGAAAATGTTTTGTATAAGAGCTGGGATTTGCATCTGCATATGCATTTTGTACAGTTGCAAGTTCCAGGAATTTGTTAAAGAGTCTAAGATTTATTTTGACACAATCTTCCTGAAATGTTTCATCTGTTTAAAGATGTTATTTTTCTGCAACTGTGTGGTTTGAAGACGTTGTTTTAAATTTAAAATTGGTCATCAAAGATTTTTTCTTTCTTTTGAGTTTGAAAATTGCAGTGTTTTTTTCATAGATGTTTAAACCAAAGACTTGGAACTATAGTATGGAATATTGTTAGTTCATGTTGTTTTGTTTGAATGCAGACATCTCTGTTAATTGTCCTAGCAGGACATTTGTTGGCATTCACTGTTCTGTATAATAACTACTACTTAGAATTATTTCAGTTTAGTCCACAGCACTGTGCAAGCCAAAATTATATTGATTGTGTTAAGTATACAGCCATATTCACGGCTAATCATTTTTAGCATGAAATACATGGACAAGATTTTAAATTAAATGCATCTGTATGGACTCATTCATACCAAAATGTTGTACTCTAATCATTCAAGGGTTTGGTTTTGTTGTGTTGTTCAATCAGTGTATTTGATCAGACATGGTTGGAATAGTTAGAATTTGTCTTTTTTTCTTTTCTTTTTTTTTTAAAGAATTATTTAGTCTTGTTTGAAAAGGTCTATAGTGTGCTAATGTACTTTTTATTTTTTTTCGTCAGATGACAGTGTTTTTCTGTCCTTATTGGCAGTATACTTTATACCAAATATTTAAAAGAAGGTTGAATCATACTTGCCACACAACATGCATTGTTTATCCTGTCCTTATTAAAGCTGAGGAGGGATGCCAGATCTTTTAGGTGGCCAAAAGAACATTTTGAGCGACCTGTCATTCTTCCTCCAGCAACCCATTTCTCTCTGTAATTTGTTTGTGGAGTTTGTTTGATGTCAACTTCTTCAGCAGTCTCCTTCTGCTTGAATAGAGGGGAAATCAGATATTCTGTCTGCATCATGTCTTGATGAATGAAGCGTAATGTCTCGATGCTTACTTCTAAAAAAACATTAGTCGACTGGGGGTCTCTGCCAAATGGATTTATATCAGATTTGTTCTTGAAGAAATGGCTTCATGTGTTCTCTGTGGACCCTTTGAACTAAAATCTCACTAGACTCCAGCTCCTTCCAGTGGCCGACTTGGAGCTAGAAGAACCAGACTCAATAAACACGGAGATAAATTAGCTCTCACTTTGTCCAGAGCCAATGGATTTTGGCTTCACTTCATTGATGATTTTTTTTTTTTTTTTTTTTTATGACCCTCAGCTTCAGTTTTCTTTACATTTACAATCAAGCCTTTACCTACCAGTGTATTTTCTTGTTTTAGTAGCATCAGTTACTTCACTTTTTATCTCTGTTATATGCTAATAAACATGTTCTTATGTTTAACATATGCGCACTCTTTATTCAAGAGGGCTGTTTGGTCTTGTGTTATGAATTTTTAATGGTGGAAGTTTTAAACACACTCATTAAAGCACACTTTAAATAGTTGTGCAGTGACAAACCAGTTTATCATCAAAGCAGATTATTTTTAGGTACTGTAATTGTAAATGTGTATCAATTATAAGATACGTGAGTAAATAATAATCAAGGATGCATTAAATTGATCAAAAATGTAGTATGGTCTTTCTGTTAATCAAATGTTCATCAAAGAATCCTGAAAAAAATATAGAAAACCTGTCAAATATATTAAAATAGGAATAGTTATTTTAAATTGTAATATTTTTATGAAATAAATGCCTTGGTGAACATAAGAGAGTTACAGTCCCAAACTTTTAAACAGTAAAGTAATTAACGGTAGTACTTGAAATAAATAAATAAATATTATTATATTAATGGATGTATATGAAACAGACATTAAAAGGTTATATTATATAATGTGTTAACATTGTTGTAATAATATAGTATGTTCACAATATTCCGCCCTGAATATTGTTGTACATATGAATGACAGTTAGTTTGCTAAAGTGTTTTTTGAACACTTTAACTGTCTGGGTTATTTTATTTCTATATTTTAGCGGCATCAA